>NC_136418.1:131916872-133194372 GCF_052625555.1 Lactuca saligna | reverse complement strand
ATGACGGCCACTGGGTATTCTAGACAATCTAGTGGAACGTTAGCAGGCTCGCAACCCGTAGGTGTTTTTGAACTACGTGTTCACTTGGTGTACTCAATCCCCCTCATGGTTGCCTTACTGGCATATATTGTTGAGGAATCCTCTAAGTGTTATTGTCTATCCTGAAGATAATATCTAGGATAGGTCCCTTTAATTAGATGTTTTAGGAACAGAAAGTAAGGATAACGGGAACGGATAATCGGGTTGAATGATTTGATGAAAATAAATAATATCATTATTGTGGGTTGAAAACCCTATGTGCTCACCACGCTCCCAAGCCCGATCCACTCAATTTCTTGTATTATATGTAGTAGCACAAGAGCACAGGTGTGATGAACAAATGAGAGAATTATAGATTATAGGTCAGTAGAATAATAGATGTTTTCAAGTCTGTACTATTTTCGTTTATGCTTATGTATTGTATTAACGATGACATCCTAATGTTTTTAATATAATTAAAAAACATTTCTTCGGAAATGCTTTGATAATATCTTTATCATATTTTTTGAAACAAATTCTGCGATATTAATCTTCAAAATGATACTCTGATTTTAAATAAAGCATAAACAAATCCGTGTTTTTTGATCTTGAAATTGGGATATCACATTAATAAATATCTATTTTTATAAATAGGTATTTTTGTATACAGAAAAGTTTTTATATAGAAAATATAAGATTTTTTATGTGAAATATATATATATATATTTTTGTATAAATATGATTTTATAAAAAAAAATACATTAATTTTTTTTTTTTGAGAAAAAATGTGCCAAAAAAAATCAAAGTTCGGATGAATTCATAACAAGATTTTGAAATTTGGACCAAACGGGTAAATTTTGAACCAAATTTATAATAAATTTTAAAATTTGGGACAAAAGTGTAAATTTTGGACCTAATTTGTAAAAACATTTGAAATCGAGAGAAAGTATAATTTTTGAAAGTTAGATGACCTTGTTAACTGGGTAAGATGACAAGGTTGAAATACCAAATTTAATACCATAAATTAATCACAATTAAATGATTGTAATGTACAATCCCATTCAAGCAATTATTGTCAATGATGCACCTAACGTGGCAAATGAACAAGAAGATGATCAAATAGCCAATGCCAATTATAATGCAGATGTGCATGTTGAAGAAGCAGAAGATGAAAACTAAATAGTAAATGTAATACTTCAACAAATTGCAGAAGAACATCTCACTAGTAAATATATGTACATTTTTTGATGAAAATATTCATATTCTATAGATGAATGCACATATATGTTATATATACTTAACATATAAGATTTTTCCAATTATGTAAATAGGTCAACAAGAAAGAAGAAAGAAAGAGTGATGATGAGACATTGGTTGCACGTCAACAAAAAATTAGAAATTTGGTACACTTGAAAAAACAAGAAAAGAAAAACATCATTGAAAGAATCTGAAAAAGAGAAACATAGCCTTAAAAGAAAGAACAAGGAAACAAAAAACTCAATTGGAAAAAAGAAAAATAAACTTAAACTCCATCAACTCCTCAACATCTCAAAATCAAGAATCTTTAGATCAAATTCTGATTTTGGGAAAAAAAAAAAAAAAACGGAATGAATAATAAAAAATCAAGATCAAAGATGTAGTCACACCATTAGAAGACTTACAATCAAACTCTAATTTTGGATAAAAGACATATAAAGATGTTCTTGTATCTTCAGCGACACCATTTGGATCCATCTTTGTTTTTGTTTCTACTAAATGCTGGTTGCCATCTTTCATCACCATAAACATCTCCAACTCCTTCTCCACGTAACATCTCTTAACTACATGACTTGGAGTTGGAATCAGGCCAAAATGACTGGAATCGTGACAATAATTACAAGTAATTGGAGAAACGCAATAGAATTGCAAATGCATTTAAAAATACAAATCAGTGGTTGAAAAGATCATGAAAAAAACAAAAAAAAAAATTAAGAATAACAACAATTACAAATATTACAGAAATTACCAATTACAAATATTGTTATTATAAAATCTGAAGAAGATAGGAGTCGTTGATACTTGATAAACTCTAAAGATTGTTCGAAAACGAAGTTGTGAATTTATAGACTGGATTCAATTAAAAGACAACAAGTCAGGATGGCCGAGTGGTCTAAGGCGCCAGACTCAAGTTCTGGTCTTCGAGAGAGGGCGTGGGTTCAAATCCCACTTCTGACATTTTGATGAAAATTCTTATCATTTGAAGTCTTTTTATAGTCTTATACCTTGTTACTATTTCCTTGCCGATTGAGTTTACTTTTTCTCTTTTTAGATAACTATATAAAATTTACTCATTTATAATCATGAATATTTACATTTTGGTTTAACGAATTATGAATGAAGTCATTCTAACTATATGATAAATCATGTGATACATTAATAAAAGTAATGAAGTAAATTACAAATTTGTTTATTTACTTGATTTAAAATTATAATTTCAGTCCCAATTTTGATATTGATCTAATATTATCCTTAAATGTATATTTTGTGCCCACATGACATTTTGAGGAAAATATTATTTTATCATTTCAAGTTTTTTTTTTCTTTTTTTATATGATATCAAGTTTGTCTTACTCCTTTATACAATGTTTATTGTCTTTTGAGTTTACTCAATTATAATCATAAATATTTACATTTTAATTTAACGAACTATGAATAAACTCATTCTAACTATATCATAAATCATGTCGTGCATTAATAAAAGAGATGAAGTAAATTACAAAGTGGGAAAATGTTACCTCTAGTCCAACATAGTTTAAATTACATTTTTTTTTTTGGCTTTCTAAAGGTGCAAATTCCTATTTCACCGGCTAAATGGGGACTTTTACCTATTTTAACTGATGCTCATACCTAATAACTAGCCAAAATGGATATTAAGTCAACTCAACCTAAAATCAGATGCCACATCAGCAAGTCAAACCCCAATACCATTCACATCCATTAGTTACATAAATTCATAACTACAATCAAACCATTAACATGACAAACGGTTGTCTAGCAAGCATATGTAGTACATAACACCAAACATCCAAACGTATTTCAAAACATTACAATTTCATCCAAACATAATAAGTAAATCATGAAAGAAAGTCAAAGTTATTTTCTAGTCAAGTTCCATTGGCTTTTCACAGTTTTACCTTCCTCATTCTTACCCTCAACCCTTGTAGCTAGTTTTTCTTGATAATTCTTTCAGACTTCTTTCTTTTCTTGATAATTCCCTCCTTGCCTTTGTTGTATGTCATTTCATGTGCACTTGGTTTTGTTCCACTGCTTCCTTTCTCATCTTTACCATTTGTTCTCTTTTTCTTCTTTACCTTGAGTTTTGTTGGCTTTTGAACTTGAGGACATGTTACATTTTTATGTATAAACTTGCACTGCCCAAAAACAACATTTGACTAATAATTAAACAACATATGTTTTAACTGATAACCATTAGCAACAACATAATTACACAACATATGTTTTAACTATTTAGAACTTTTAATACTCATACCTAACACATGTTTCTGCTTTTTCCTTTGTACATTTTCATTAAAACTGGTTACCTTCTCAAGTATTCCTTCATTGTCATCCATCTAAACATATGTATCCTTGTAAGGTGGACTGCCCTAGGTTGGTTGCAACTTGGAGCAGAGCTTGCTCAAAAAACACATCATGTATGGTATTGTTCATAAGAATGTAATCAACATGTTCAATGTCATTGTTAATAGTACCTTGCAATTCATCTAAGCCAATTTCAACAACTCCCTTACCATGCACTTCTTCATTAACATCACCTAAACTAGTTTGCTTGTCTTCAGAACCGCATATTTCGGCTTCCTCACCAAGAACCCATTGATGGACATTGACATTGATACAACCGCAAGTATACCCTATTTCGATGAACTCTCGACAGTCTCCTTCATTATCTATTATCCCCAATCCATCAGGAAACTCAATACCGAGCATGCAATAATATACATTCACACATTTCTCATTCGTAAATCTTTCGATGAACACCACAAATTTGTTCTTCTCCATTCCAGCAAAATCAATATCCTCAAACCTCTACTCTCCTCTATCTAGGTAACTTATCATGGGGTACCTCCTAAAAACCCTAGCAAAATGAAGATCGATCTTCATGACGTATACGACTATTTGATCGATTTTTAGTTGAGTTTCATTAAAAGAAAAGGGAAGATGAAAGCGACATTATAATATGTTATTTAGATTGTAAAGGAAGGGTGAAGTAAGTAAATTATTCAAATGTTAGGTGACATCCGACATAGCAGATGAGATGACATATTTTAATGACTAACATACAACCTAGTGATTAGGAAGGGATTCACCAGGTGACCCCTTCACTTTCTAGATCATGGTTTTTAAAGTCGGTAGAATAAGAATTTATACCATTAGAAAGCCAAAAAAGGACATTTTAAACCAAAACATGTAACTTTGTTGGGTTACAGTGACATTTTACCTTATAAATTTATCTATTTACCTAATCAAAAATTGTAATTTGGGTTAAGGTTAGTTTGAGTCACTTAACTTTTGGATTTATGTTCATTTGGTCAACTTTTGAATTTGTGTTCATTTCTTCACTTAACTTATTTTAAGTTTTAAAAGGTCATCGAACTTGTAAATTTGTATCAATATAGTCATGAAACATTTTTTTGTCACTTAACTTTTGGATTTGTGCTTATTTGGTCACTTTTTGTTTTTAAAAGTTTTTTATAATTCGTTTTTATAACTTTATTTAAAAAGTCTAGTAACTAAATGAGCACAATTTCAAAAGTTAGGTAACTAAATGAGAACAAAGCCAAACGATAAATGACAAAACCAAAAGTTTAATGGCCACTGGATCATAAATTAACAAGTTCGGTGACCTTTTAAAACTTAAAATAAGTTAAGTGATCAAATAAGAATAAAGTCAAAAGTTAAGCAACCAAAATGACCTAAACCCTTGTAAATTCAATCCAAATTTTGATATTGATCCAATATTGTCCTTGAATTTGTATTTTGTTACGTGTGTGTATGTGTGTGTGTGTATATATATATATATACACACACACATACACACACACACACACATATATATATATATATATATATATATATATATATATATATTCCAATTCTAATCTTTATTCTAATAAAAGAATAGTTTTATTCTCCTTTTGACATGTGTCATCCTATTAGGCCTCCTAATTAATGCATATTTTATTCTTATTTTGTCATATGTTACCTTATTATGTCTCATAATTAATGCATGATATTTGTCAACATATTTATTCTTCAATTCAAATTTCAAATTTCAAATTTCTCATTCTAATTACATTAAGTTAATAATATTAGAATAAAAATTAAAATAAAATTAATACAAATTATAAAATGATATAATTTCACATATTTATTTAAATCAATGATTATAATTTTATATAACCAAAAAATCTCTTAATTAATAATTTATTTAAAATAATTGATTAATAATTTTGAGTTTTTTTCGATAAAAGTTTAATTTATTTTTGTAACTGTGGTTCCCACGGGTTATAAACTAGTTTCTAATAAATAAATAGATTTATTCTCCTATTGAAAAGTGTTATTATATTAGACCTCATCATTAATATTATGCCTCATATCATGCCACTTGTCAATATATTAATTATCTATTTTAAATTTCCCACCTAATTATACTAAACTAGTTTATAACCCGTGAGAACCACGGTTATAAAATTAATTAAACTTTCATATAAAAAGTCCAAATTATTAATTAATTATTTTAAATAAATTATTATTTAAGAGATTTTTTTTAGTTATATAAAATTATAATCGTTGATTTAAATAAATACATGAAGTTATATCATGTTATAATATGTATTAATTTTATTTTATTTTTCAATCTAATATTATTAATTTAATATAATTAGAGTGGGAAAATTTAAAATTTGAAATTTAAATAAAAGAATCAATTATTAGTTTAATGTAATTAGAGTGAAAAAATTTTAAATTTTGAATTTGAAATGAATAATTAATAGGTTGACAAGTGGCATGATAATGAATATATAACATTAATGAGGTGTTCTAATTGTATGACACTTGTCAATAGGAGATTAAAACTATTCTTTTATTAGAATAGGGATTTTAAATTTCAAATTTTAAACATTTTCACTTTAATTATATTTAATTAATAATATTAATTTAAAAAATAAAATAAAATTTACATAGATTATAAAGTGATATAATTTTACGTATTTATTTAAATCAACGATTATAATTTTATATAACTAAAAAAATATCTTTTAAGTAATAACTTATTCAAAATAATTGATTAATAATTTTGATTTTTTTATATGAAAGTTTAATTAATTTTATAACCGTGGTTCTCATAGGTTATAATTGTCTTATTTAAATACTTTTAAATGATTGGATAAAGTTACAATGGTGTTTTGATTATAATAAAAATAAAAATTTTACCTTTGATTTTTGAGATGTTTCATTATTAAGTAGCATCGTTCATCATTATAGTTAAGAGCACAAAATCGTTCAATTACACCATTTGTTTCGGTCAACTAAACCTAGAGCATCTCAGTAGCTATGCACAACCTCCCAACTTTTCCTCATGATGTTGAAATCGTCATATTATATGATCATATGAATCATTAATGGTAGCTTATAAGTCACTAACTGATTATTCACTCACTAATTGTAGTAGTTTATCTTGAATGAATAATAATCGAATGTATAATTCTTTATAGTAATGTGAGTTTACATTTTTATACATTACGATAAGGATTTGCGTGAAGAGTATGAGTTCCTTGCAGTGGGGTCCGCATCCTGCAATCTTTTTTCTTTGTTAATGTCTCCATGTGCATTTGGTTTGGGTTTTAGTGGGAATGTGCAATTCTTTTTTGGTTGCCAACCACAACAACATCGAGTGGTTTTCTCTTCTCTCTCGCTTCTTTTGGTGGTCAAACCCTATGTCATGGCTGTGAATTCTCCTCTCTAACTTTCTACTATTAATTTCTTTCATTTTTGCTTTTGCTTTTTCTGTTTTAAGCTACTTGGTATTACATGTTCCAGATTTCACATAAATTGAGTTTTTGAATTGTAATATATTGTTTTTTTCTTGGTCTTACATGTTCTTGCTTAATGGTGTAACTAGCTTCTCCTAATATGAAGATTTCACATGATTTGTATATCTAACTTGCTATTCCATTGGACAAAAGAAATAGGAAGAAAAAAAATTGTCATATAAATATCAAAAAGAAAACATTCAAGTTTGATAATTGCTTAAAAACAAGATATTATTGTTAACCAAAGCTTTGATGCTTTCTTGAAAAAAATAGCAGTGTTGACTATTTAGGTATTTCTATAAGCAATTGGTGTTATTTATAACTCCAAATAGGGTAAGTTTTCAATAGGAAGAAAGATCACAAAAATAAAAATAAAAATACATGTGATTTTGTTTATTTGAGATTTTTTTACTTCCCTTGGCCATAAAGAAATATTAATTCTAACTTTGTTATGGACTTTAAAGTTGTTAACTTTAAACCTTAAAAAAACATTAAGCATACAACATTAAGTAAATTTGGGCATTAGAACCAAGGGGATCAAAAGTTAATCAGTAGAAAGAATTTTAGGTGAAATCTCCATATTGATAAGGAAAGTGATTCATACACAACAGCTTTTTGTTATACACAACAATTTATGCATTATATAGTTATACGATATAATATTTTAAAGCATCAATTATTGTGCATGGAGAAAAATTATTGTGTATGGATCAACT
This sequence comes from Lactuca saligna, assembly GCF_052625555.1. Lineage (NCBI taxonomy): Eukaryota > Viridiplantae > Streptophyta > Magnoliopsida > Asterales > Asteraceae > Lactuca > Lactuca saligna. Next base: position 133,186,550 of record NC_136418.1, on the reverse strand, counting down.
CCCTATTGATAACCATAGAATTTAGATTAACATACAAGATAGTAACTTTCATATGATAGTATAATTTGGTCTTCGTATTCGTTGAGCAGGCAAACAAACAAACAAAAAAGTCTCCATCTTACATCTAACAATATGAGTAACATTTACTTTTATGTATCAGACATGTCGATTCCATCCCATCCAAAATACAATTTATGACGTTTTAAATTTGGAGAATAATGGATTATAAAATGACATATGAGTAGTATCATATTTTGAAAGTTTATGAAGAGGTAGGGGTGACAGTTGATGACACAACACGACAAAAATACACGACATGAAACGAAATTGAGACGAAATTGAAATTCGAATTCGGGTTCGTGTTAAGTGCAAAAAACACGATGTCGTGTTCGTGCTCAAAATTTTACACGAAATTGACACAATTTTAACTTTTTTTTTCGTGTTTTTCGTGTTATGTATGAATAAATATCAATTAAACACATTAATTGTTATTATATGTTATCTTTGTCGTGTCGTGTCGTGTTTGTCATTTTTTAATCGGTTCGTTTTCGTGTTAGTTAAAAAAAACCCGAGATCGTGTCGTGTTCGTGTTACATAAAACCTTGTTGTGTTGTGTCAGACAAAAACCCTTGTGAAGAAGGTATAAGAGTCATTTGATTTATAAGAGGGCATGAGAGTCATTTGATAATAAATAAGTATCTAAAATGATTATAAAATATTTAAAATTGTTAAATAAATGATTTTGACAAATTTTTGTTATTTTCAAAGCTTTTCAAAATACAAATATGATATTTTAATATTTAGGGGGTGTTTGGATAAATAGTTTTTAGCTTATTAGTTTATTACTTATTTGCTTATTGCGTTGAGAATAAACACTTTTTTAAAATGTGTTTGGATTAGTTTATTGCGGTGAGAATAAACAATAAGCAATGAACATCTTTAAGTGTTTAACAAACAAAACAACTTATATGAGTAAAATAATCAATAAACAATAAGCATTTCTCACATTTATTCCTATCGTAATAAACTGATTTTTAAAAACTTCTATCAAAACATTTAAATTTGTTTATTAAGATGAGATTAAGCGATAAGCAATATATATATATATATATATATATATATATATATATATATATATATATATATATATATATATATTTTTTTTTTTTTTTTTTTCTTTATCCAAACACCTTGATAAACCTATAAGTAATACCCTCAAACCTACCTTTTCTTTTTCTCTTTTCCTGATACGATTCACAGAGACGCCTCTTCTCCATCACGATTTCTTCTCCATCTCCCATCTTCTTCTCTCTAGCCACAGCCACCAGCTCCCCAGTCTCCACCACCGCCAACTCTCCATCTCCGACGTCATCGCTTCTCGACTCGGCTCTCCGATCTCCACCGCCGCCGCTCTCCGATCAGGTACTGAATTTCCTTTTTTTTTTTTTTTTTTTCTTCTGGCTATCATCTTCCTTGTTTATGTCTATAAATCTTGACATCTCCATGTCTATACTGGTTATTTTGATGGTTTGCAATGCCAAAGATTTCCTTTTCTGATTATCATCTTCTTTATCTATTGCCATCTGCTCACACGAATTTCTGTCAAATGTTTGCAATGTCAAAGATTTCTCGTTAATTTTTAGTTATGAATGATTTTTGTGTCTCAAATGGACCATATGCTAGACGAATCTGCCCCCTGAAATCTGCAATTAATTCTTTTTGTTAATGGTTTACTATTTTCTTGCCAAAATTTTGCAATACCAAAGATTACTCTTGTGTTTATTTTGTTAAATAATCAATTCCAAACACCCTCTAAATTCACGTTGTAGCGTTTTTAACCAGGTGCATGTCAAATCCTACTCGCTTATAGTCATGTTGCTTACTAGGTTCAACATAATAAAGTACACTTCTCAAATTCTTCACCCTTCAATTTCATTAATACCATTTTCGACGCAACCAATTTATCTATTGAACTCAGATGACAAGAAACCTACAGAAAACAATATCAACATCCACGAACTCCATGTCTTGGATAAATTGTCTGTTCTTTTACCCATTCGCCATCGCAATATACATCCAACTGGAAAACCTACGTCAGATCCAACTCAACTCAGCAAAAACCTAGAGATGTTGCTATCACCTGAAGATAAGTTGAGAGGGATTTTCATTCAGAAGTTGAATGGGAAAACTGAAATTAAACGAGCTTTATCAGCAGCTTCTGTTGATATTGAAGTGACTTTTGATTTAGTTGCTAATGTAGTGAATAGAGGGAGTTTAGATGGGGGATCTATGGTTACGTTTTTCAAGTGGGCTATTGAAAAGGGGAAAGTATTTGAGGATGTTGATAGTTATAATATAGTTCTTAAAGGGTTAGGAAGAAGGAAGTTCTTTACTTATATGATCAATTTGTTAGGTGAAATGAGGGAGAAAGGTGTGAACCCTAATCATGAAACATTGTTTATTTTTATGGATAGTTATGTTAAGGCGAAACAAGTTTCAAAAGCTTTACATATGTTTAAGAAATTAGAAGAATTTGGGATGGAGTATGATTTGGAGTCTTTGAAAGTCATGCTAAGATGCCTTTGTAATCGGTGTCATGTAGCCACTGCAAGTTCTTTGTTGTATAAAATGAAAGAAAAGGTGCGGCTTGATTGTGAGACGTATAATATACTACTATGTGGGTTGTCCAAATTTGGAAAGATCAATGAAATTGAAAGGGTTTTGAAGGAAATGGTGGAAGATGGATATGATCCTGATAGCTTGACTTTTAGCTACCTTCTCGAGGGCTTAGGGAGAGCCGGTCGAATCAATGATGTCATTGATATCTTTCTGAAATTGAAAGAGAAGAGAACATGTGTGTTGAATGTCAATCTTTTCAACGCAATGATCTTCAATTTCATATCGATTGGAGATATCGATGAATCTTTGAAATACTACAATCTTATGTTGAGTAATAATTGTGAACCAAATATGGACACTTATATCTCAATAATCTCTGCTTTTCTTAAAGCTCGAAGGGTGGCCGATGCTATTGAAATGTTTGATGAAATGATAGGACGAGGGATCATACCGACCACTGGGACTATAACCTTGTTTATCGAGTTTCTTTGTAGTTACGGCCCACCACATGCTGCTATGATGATTTATAAGAAAGCGAGAGATGTAGGGTGTGTGGTATCATTAAGTGCTTACAAGATTCTCCTTATGAGACTTTCAAGATTTGGTAAATGTGGCATGCTTTTAAATGTATGGGATGAGATGGAACAAAGTGGTTATTTTTCTGATGTAGAAGTTTATGAGTACATCATCAATGGGCTTTGCAACAATGGTCAACTTGAAAATGCTGCCATAGTTATGGAGGAGTGTTTGAAGAAAGGTTTTTGTCCTAGTAGGCTTATATGTGCTAAGTTGAGTAACAAACTACTTGCTTCAAACAAAGTAGAAATGGCTTATAAACTATCTCTAAAGATCAAAAAAGGTCGCCATGATGAAAATGCACAAAAATATTGGAGAGCTAAAGGGTGGCATTTTTGAGCCTTCACTAAACAATTGTTTCATCGTGGTGGCGAATGTAAATGACAAGGTTTAACATAATTGCTCTAAGATGAGGCTTTTGTAAATGACAATTGTTATTTTGTATGACTTTAAATCTCCAAACATACAACAAAGAACTTGTAAAGACTCCAAATCATATTCCATATTTTTCAAAAGTATACAATATAAGACCGCATGACCGATACAAAGGCATCGCAACATTACTTTCAAAAACTCCAAATCATATTCCATCCCAAATTTTACCAATTTCTTAAACATATGTAAAGCTTTCGAAACTCGCATGACCTTAACATAACTATCCATGAAAATAAACAATGTTTCATTATTATGGTTCAGACCTTTCTCTTTCGCTTCATCTAACAAATTGATCAGATAGTCAAATAATTTCCTTCTTTCTAACACTTTAAGAACTATATTATAGCTATCAACATCCCCAAATACATTCATTTGTTCTTGTTTGTGTGCGTATGAATGAACGTGTTTGTATGAGTGACTATGTGTAGCAACTATTTTAACTTGATTGAAGTAGGATACTATATTTGACAAAAAAATGAAAGGTCATTGTTATTTTTTTGCATTTATTACACGATTGTACTTTTTTACTTTCTTGCTCAAAGTACTATTAAGAAAATTTATAAAAATACAATGCTATAATTGGGTGCAATTACAACAAATTACCAAAAAAGGAAAGTGTTCATTTGAATCTACCACACACACACCTTGCAAACATATAAAAAAGTTACATAAAAATATCATATTTTCATTCATTTAAATATGGTTAAATGTAAGAAATACCATCCGTCTTTCATTCATTTTAAAGTGCAATGCCATACACACATCAATGAACCATTATTATAAAAATTTAACGCCTAAATGGATCATTATTATAGCATTTTAGTGAAAATTACATAAAAATATCTGTTAAGTTATCAAAATAACAACTTACGTTAATCTTTCGACCATTATTATTATAACAATTATAAAAAAAAATAATGGTTTTGTGAAATCATACTTACTTTACCAGACCCTACCTGTCCGGCTGTCCCCTCAATATAATAAAGAAATTAAACTGAAAGTCAATAAAAAACTTGCATAAAAATTATAAAAAAAGAAAAACAATGGTTAATCAATTTACTGAATTTTTTACCAACCGTAAAATAAAATACCAGGTGCTCTAGTGAGTCAAAACTACCAAAAAACTGTTAACAACCTCAAAAAAAGGGTTCAAGTTATTATTTCCATCAAATAAGTTTATTTAAACCAATATTTTTTTTTTTTTTTTTAAAACTTAAAAGGTAACACATGAAAGAATGAAGAATTAATAGATAACATGTTGATGTTATAAGAAAATAACCTTGATGAAATCCATTATAAAGAAACTCCACGAAGCCGATTTAACCATAAAATTCATCCCATGTGCACATCTTTAAGTTGATCTTTTGGGTCAAACTAAAAACTTTCAACTCTTAATTCAATGTATTTCATTAAACCCAAGCAATAATCTTGCTACCAATATCAAAAACTTGGAGCAAAAATTATGGTTAAATTTAAGTAATTTTTCAATATGCAACCAAATCCATATGAATTTGAAATTAAAAGTAGCCAATTTGAATTTAAAATTAAAACCATAACGTGTTTATCTGTGACGATATATTCTAGAGCAGCATAACCACCGAATCACAAAAAACAAAGCCGAAGATAGTTAATAACACAAATCCAATCTTCCCTACCTTACCCTCGCCTCAACAAAGTCGATATTGTGATATAAATTAGGATTAGATTGTCCTCATCTTTGTTCAGAAACATAAAAGATCATTAGTATTTCATATTCATTCCCTTTTAATTTTTTTTTATCGAACATTGATCTACTATTAGCAGTTGATTCCCAGATGTATTGACTCTTGATGGAAAAATCCACTAAAAAACACACTGTTAAAAATATAGGTCGAGATTTAGGCCATGTCGTTTTCATGTTTTCTTTTCCATTATGCATGCATTTGCCTAGTTCCCATTTTTTTAAGGAACATTATGTTAGCCATTTCCTTCTTGCACGTTTCCAATTCCTATTAGTTGCAATATTTCCTTTAAATACCTTGTAAGTTGCATTGGATAAAAAGAACATAAAATTGTCTCAAGTATTAGTCTCGTTTAGTTTATCTATCTCTGGTATTTAGTTTCTACAGGGGACTCGTCATCCATTAATTTGGCTCTATCAATTGGTGCTTTCATGTCTCGATGCCTCCAAAAACTGAGTCCGGCTCCACCTTTTACAACCCCATTGCCACCCTCAACGATCAATTGCAAGTTTTAATCCATCTCGCCACCCCCACCAACCACCACCTAGACACCATCACCACTCATCTCTTTGCACAATCTGACACCATAAACACCATTGTCAAACTCCTCGTTACCGCCAACAACAACCGGACACCGCCACCACTGCCACCACTACCACCTAATACTTATCCATTCCCACCAAAAATCTACCTCCCCAACTTTGACAGATCAAACCCGCTTGATTGGGTGTTGCAAGTGGAAAATTACTTTACCTATTATGCTATCCCACCAAGGCAACGACTTGCCCTTTCCGTGTTTTACTTTAAGGGTGATGCCCTTAATTGGTACAAACATATGTCCAACAATAACCTCTTTGGCATAGGCTGGTTTTACATGTGTATATGAAACCCGCTTTGGCCCTTCTACCTACAAGAACCACCAAGCTACACTTTTCAAGCTCAACCAAGTCTCCACAGTTGCTGCCTACCAGTCAGAATTTGAGAAGATCAATAATTGTGTCATTGGTTTATCTCCACAAGCATTAGGTGATTGTTTCTTCTTTGGGCTTCGCCCCAATATTCTATCTGAACTTTCCCTTCACAGTCCCCAAACTCTCCACCAAACTTATAGTCTCATGAAGCTAATCGAAGATAAACTTCATGCTTAAAATCCGTCTTGGGATGATTCTCTTGAGCCTCCCCCAACAAAACCACCGTTATTGTCCACCCCTCCAACACCCCCTCAACACTTCCAATCAAACGTTTAAAACGTTCAAGCCCCACCGAGATGTAGAAACGACAGTCCGAAGGTTTTTGCTACAATTGTCCGGCAAAACACCAACAGTGAAACCCACCCAAATTTATCCTTCTTCAATCTGAAACCGAACCACCATGGACCTTCAACACAGAATACGATCTCAACCTTGAGGACAAGGCCATTTTTAAGGGTGGGAGTATTGATACAAACCCATGAATTGATACACAATCATCGGAGACATATACATTTCCCCCCCACCTTGAGGTTGACGGTTCAAGTCTCGTCGGAGACAAGTCGATTTAGGAGTAGTTTAGGATTATAATGGTGTAACACCCGGTTCCTAGTACGTATTTAAATTCAAGCAATGTTTTAATTTACTCTAGGACTCGGCAAGTTGGAGGCCCAACTCGTCGAGTAGACTCGACCTTATGCGGGAGTTTTAATGATCTACTCGACGAGTCAGGAGACCGACTCGGTGAGTAAGAGCTATCTGGACAAAACCCTAATGTTTAGGGTTTGCACCCTATTTAAACACTTTATCTCATCCCAAACCTGCCTCCATCACCCTCCCAAATCAGAGAAACCCTAGATTGAAACCCTAAACCCTTATTGAGTGTTCTTGAGCATTTTGGTGCTTTTTTTGTGTGTTTGAAGTTGGAGAAGAAGGAAGCTTGGAAGTTCAAGTAGAAGCAAGGAGATCCAGAAGTTTTACTTCATTCTTAGCTCATTCAAGGTAAAAAGTTGGAACCTTGACCATCTATCTCTTAGATTTTGATTTGGGGCTATTTCTACCCCTTTTTATGAGTACACAGAAGCAAAAATCGGATTTTGTGGGTGTACTTGGAGTTGCACTTCGGATCTGGGGCTATTGGGGGTCTTTATGGCATAAAGGTGTCAACTTTGTTGCCATAAACACCTCATGCATCTTGTAGACCTTCTTTTATGAATTTTGGAGCAAAAAACCCCATGCATGGACATCAAGTTCGTAGCTTTACGTATGAAATGAACTCTAGGAAGTCAGATCTATGATTTTGATGCATTAAGACCCATTATAATTGACTGTATAGTTTTGGACTAGGAGGGACTCGACGAGTTGCTTGGGTGACTCGGCGAGTCGGGATGCATTTTTTCCCCGAACGTCTTCTGGAAATGGTTTTGGTTGAGTGGAACACTCGGCTTGCTAGGGGGTTTGTTTTGGACCTGGAAATCATAGGACTCGGCGAGTGGATGAACAGACTCGACGAGTTCAAGGAAATGTCCCAACCACTTGAAGATGGACTCAACGAGTTCTAGGAGAACTCGGCGAGTCGTAGACTGAACATCTTCATATGGATGAAGATGAACTCGACGAGTTCAAGGATGAACTCGGCGAGTTCAAGGATGAACTCGGCGAGTCGGTTGAAGATAGTCAGATGTGTTGTTGAAGGCGAACTCGTCGAGATCTTGCTAGACTCGACAAGTAAGGATGGGATTATGGCAGTAGGTGAACATGGGGACTCTGCGAGTTGGCGGACCAACTCGGCGAGTCGAGTCAACCAGATGTTGACTTTGACCAGAGGATTGACCATTGATTAAGGTGTTAACCTTAACCTTGTCTTGGACTTGAGTTGGCCCCTGTAAGGATTGCGAGTATAAATTGATAAGTTAGAAAAGTTGTTGTGTAGGGATTGAGGATTCGAGGAGAGTTGGTTTTCATATAGAGATCGGTGCAGACACTACATGTTACACCCCAAAACCATAGAACGACAGAAACGTTCTAGGGCGGAGGACGTCATGTACAGTATCACAACAATGAATAGTAGTAAACAAGAAACAACATCATCCATTGCATTAATAATATAATTTTAATACAAGTGTGTTCTGACATGTTTAATAGACACTAAAGTATAAATCAAAGTGAAAGATGAGTCTTGAACGAGCTCCATCTTCTCTAAACCTTGCATCGGTACCTGTCTACTGTTGACCTCAGGATACAAGTTATTTTGAAAGAGAGTATCAACTTTAAAGCTGGTGAGATCATAAGTATTTTAGTGTTTGAATTTGTAAGAAAGTATTTTTAAGTATGTGAAGTGTAAGTATGTAAAAGTTTTGAACCTCCTAGAAAACCATATGTTTCCTACTAAAAGTAGCCTTCTACTAAGGCATCTAGTATTTGCGTGTGTCTCTTGTAAGAGTGTGTATTTTCCCAAATCCGACTATTGTTAACCAAAAACATGGCTTTTACATTACCGTGCACCGTGTGAATGTTCACGAAGTGAATGTAATGGGAAAAATATTATAGTATTGTAGTATTGTAATAAGTAAGTACTGTTGTACTAACTACCTTAAACCAATTGTAATTTAAAGTAACATGTGATCGGCCTGTATCCTGCTACCGACTCTAGTAAAACGACGATGTAAGGCGCCGTAAGAAATGACATTTGGCACCCGTAGACTTGCAAGTCCCATTGTAGCGAGCAACAAGGTGTAGGATAGTCAATCCAGTATAGTTCTATATGCAAACTCATATGCTCCCCAATTAAGGAGATTCTGGATACAAAAACGACCATGGCAGGTAGTACCATGCCCCGTTTAGTGGCTCACATAACTGCATGAATGTATATGTAATGAATGTGCTAGCTGTATTGTATGTTCTCCCTCTGTCTAGCCTGTATGTATTGTAATGTTCTGCGTGTACTAGCTGTAATATGTGTTCTCTCTCTATCTAGCAAGTATTGAAATGTACTGTGTGTACTAGCTGTAATGTGTGTTCCCTCTCTATCTAGCAAGTATTGACTCATGAATGAACTGACTCATTGTATGATTCTTCGTTCCAGTAATAGTATTAGTAACTTCCTAAACTACGCCTATCGTAGTTTACTAGTAATATGACTTGTACGTATGAACATGAACGTATACCCTTGCTACCCAAGGGTATTGAATTGACTGATAGAACTTTTATGTCTATATATGTATACATAATATATAACTAATATTTAGACGACCTTCGGACGGATAACCGATGCCCTAAAGCCACATCCCAACGAGGAAAAGGGGATAAAGCGAGCTACCCTTCATAAGTCCTTTAAACATTACTTATATAACTATACATATATAGGCATGAAATTGACAATATAAAAGTATAAAAGAAGTTTTGTAAAACCTTATGAAAGTTTAACAACTAAGAAAAGATGACTTGATGTCAGTTTGTAAAACGGTTGGAAAGCAGTTTATTTGATAAGAACAATTTTAAGTATACGGAAAACCTTTGTTTTGAAACACAATTGTAACAGGGTTTGAAAAGAAACATTTAGTATGTAAGACAGTTTAACAAAGAGTTTTAAACGAGTAAAAATGTTTTGGAAAACCATTTGAAGTAATCTGTTTGGTAAAACAGCTAAAAGAGTAGTAAATCCATTTGTATGCTGCTTATTAATCACATGTGATTGATATAATAACTAGCATGATTTAACTTGTATTCCCCCCCCCCCCCCCTATCCCCCCATAAAAGCATATAAAAACATTTAAAATATTGATTAAGGGGTATGAACTCACCTGTAGCAATGGTTGGGATGAACGGACTGAATAGGATGCTAGGTGTCAAGTGAAGACTTGAGCACACACAAGGATCCTAATTAACATATATTAACACACACATACACACACACACACACACACATATATATATATATATATATATATATATATATATATATATATATATATCCAATTAGTCTTTAAACAACTAATTAACCAAGATTAGACATCCTAAGACATGCAAAACACTTGATCAAAGTGCTATAAGTCCTAAGGATTGTATCTAAGGGCTGTAGGACCTTGCTATTGTGTTTGGGGTTCAAGGGTAAACTCCCTTGGAGTTTACGGTTTTGTGACCATAACCCCATGGGTTTACGGTTGTAAACACATGAGTTTAAGACCGTAAACTCATGTTCTTTTGACCATTTGCTGCTTTGAAGCTCTACAAGCCATTAGAAGCAATTCTACTTGAAGCATAAGTCTATGGAAGTGTTTGTGGCAACAAATCACTCCTATGTGTAGTTTACGGCCCATGGACCACTATTCCATGTGTTTACAGTCGTAAACACATATGCTCTAAGGTCTTTTGATGTTTTCAAGTCCTAAACACATCAAGGAAGGGGTCTAAACTAGTTTCCAAAGCTTGAGAAGGGACTAGGGCCACTTTGGCACACTTTTTAGGGTTTATGGTCCAAGAACATTTTGGACCGTAAACACCTTTGATCTTCACTTTCATGGGTGTTTTCTTGATATATGGAAGTATAAGAAGCCTTAAGATACTCTAGGATAGAAGTACTTACAAGATAGAGGCTTGAAATGATACCAAAAGGCTAAGAACACTAGTGTGTGTTCTTGGTGAAACTTGAAGATCTAACCTTTTGGAACATTTTTACGGATGGAAGTGTGTTAAAACACTAGATTAAGTGATATATCAACTTAAAAGGGTTAGAAACACTTACTAGGTTGGAGATCTAGAAGCAAAATTTGAAGCTACTTGAGAGAGAATTGAGTGTGGATCTTGAAAAGTGAAAAAGTGATTTAAATGGCTAAGTGCCACATATATACTCACTATTGTTTACGGTCCAAATACCATTTGGGTCGTAAACTCCAAACTCTTGAAGTTTTTGGAACTTTAATGATGCACAATAAACCCTAGGGCATTGTCTCTCCTGATATCTCCTAAAGGGTTAATCCTAACATACTCAAACTTATTCCAAAAAGCTTGAAAGTTTGTAGAAACTGTTCTGACTTCTATTGAAGTGAAGGGTTGAACAGAATAGAAAGTTCGGGTTGTCACACTACACGACTTTGAGGTGAGTTTTCTCCTAGTAGGAGTGGTTCTACGGCCACAATGCCGGCCCACAAGTATGAGTGTTGTATAGATGATTGTCTTTGTGATAATTATCTAGTATTGATATGAGATATGATTATTGTGCCTGATATGATTGTTGTGCTTGATATGTTTACTGTGCTTAATATGTGTTAGCAGTAGTAAGGGTGAAATAGTCCCCGGGTTATCGGTTGAAAGATGCCGAAGGGGAGGGAAGCTCCCAGCTACCGGTTGAAAGATACCGAAGAGGAGGTTAGTTCCCGGTTACCGGTTGAAAGATACCGAGGAGAAGCCCATCTCCTGGCTATGCCCGATACTTACCGGTTGAAAGATACCGAAGCTTATGCATTTTTTGGTATGGGTATGATGGAAGAACTCTCAAATCTTGGCACCACTCAGCCCTTGTGGCCATGGAGGTTCGCCTGCAATGACTCCAGGGCAGGAGGCAAAGTTTATGTTTGCAGCGGGGGATTACTCGATGCCTGAAAGCTGCCCGGAAACCCTCGTTAGGGAAGTTCCCTTTCCAAAAAAATGATGGAGGAACTCACTAAGCTTTGTGCTTACGGTTTTAGTTTTGGGTTTCAGGTAGCTCTTCATCTAAGGGGAATGAGTCGGCGGGGTAGTAGCGCATCACACATTCACACATGATATTCCGCATTTGAGAAACCTGGGATTGTACTATGATATTATACTATTTGATCATATGGTTTTGAGACTTGTGATTTGTGACTTTTATGCTTGAAATGATATCAATGCTATTTTCCGCTAACTGTTTTTACAAGTGTTATACTCTAAAAAAATTTGGGTCTCAATTTTGGGATGTTACAAATGGTTTGCCGTTCCAAAAAAAAAAAAATCTATTTTCCATGTTTTCTTTTCCATTATGCATGCATTTTCCTAATTCCTCTTTTTCTTAGGAACATTATGTTAGCTATTTCCTTCTTGCACGTTTCCAATTCCTAGTCTAAGTTAGTTGCAATATTTCCTTTAAATGCCTTAAAAGTTGCATTGGAAAAAAAGAACAAAAATTTGTTTCAAGTATTAGTCTCGTTTATCTATCTCTCATATCTAGTTTCTACAGGGGACTCGCCACCCATTAATTAGGCTTTATCAAAATCTTACATGGAAGGGGCAACCGGAACAGAATGTGGTAATGGTGGTGCCGACTTCACCGAAGTCCTAAAAATCCAATTAAAACATATATATAAGAAAGACATGAAATTGATAAATTAAATGATAGTGGTCGAAACGATGGTGGAGATTAATGTTTAAAGAGAGAAATGTAATGTGTAGTTTTAGGAAAGGCTAGCCGGAATCGAGAGATATTTGCCAATTTTTTGAGTCACCATACTCAATCATCGATTAGAGAGGGTTGGGTCAAAATTCATGGTAGATATAAAGAAGTATATGCATTGGTTGATTGTATTCTCAACTTAAAAGTTTGGACGATTTAAAATTTTAATATTATTTTATTGGTGGTTGATTACACTTCATCTTAAAGGTTTGGACAACTAAAAGTTAAATATTATTGTATTAGATTTCCTATTTTAGAAAAGAAATTTTCCTTATATATATATATATATATATATATATATATATGTGTGTGTGTGTGTGTGTGTGTGTATGTGTGTGTATGTGTGTGTGATCAAGTAGGAACTCAAAAGATGGTAGGAATCGTGAGAACGTTTGGTCTTAAGATTAAAAAAGATGGCCAATATTTGATTTTATTTATCTTCAAAATCTCACGAGATGATGACATTTTGGTAATTAGTTGCGAGATTTTGATAATTTCCGGGAAAGTTAATTGTTTGGAGGATATAATTGACAAAAACAAAAAGATTTTAAAAAAAAATTCAGCCCATGTGGCATCTCACACGTGCGTCCACCTAGCATTACAATTATTCAACCCTTATTGGCTAGTAAGTTTGTTTTCCATCCATTTAGTTTTTTAGCCATAACTTATATATATATATATATATATATATATATATATATATATATATATATATATATATATATATATATATATATAGAGAGAGAGAGAGAGAGAGAGAGAGAGAGAGTAGGTATGAAACTCAAGTATTACACGGATTGATTAAAAAAAAATTTAAAAAGATAAATATCAAGATGTAAATATTAACCATTTTTAAAGTAAAATTTCAAAATAAATATAAACGAAATGATGAATAAATAAGTAATTTTGTAGCACCCAGGTGCATATTGTCTTCCATAATGTAAAGTTAAAATTTTGCCCTTCTCACGACATGAGGAATGCCTTCTCGCGTCGTACTGAGGTGGTGCTCCAGAAGATAGAGCTTATCTAACAGATCAGATAGAGGTTGTAGACAAAACATAGCCGACAAAATATTTATACTAATATGCGACAGTCTGAGTTGGAGTTCCAGGTTAGAGATATGGTTCTGGTGAAGGTATCACCCTAGAAGGAAGCGGGGCAAGTTAGGCCCCTGATTCATCAGACCCTTCGAATGGTAGCCAAGGTAGGCAATGTGGCCTACCAATTATATTTGCATGAGAATTTGATCCAAATTCATAGCACTTTCCATGTTTCTCAACTTCAGGAAGTACTTGGTTGATGATACAACGGTGGTTCTTTTAGAAGAAATTCAGGTCGAGGAGCACCTAAACTATGTAGAGAGAACAATGGCGATTCTTGATATGAAGACGAAGGCCTTGCACAACAAGGTAGTGGCCCTTGTCAAGGTGTAATGGAAACACTGGAAGGATTAGAGTGGACTTGGGAGCCTGAATCGGAGATGCAAGAGCACCATCCATATTTGTTTTCAGTTGCGGATTTTAAGGATGAAATCTAGTTAAAGCGGGGGAGAATTGTAACACCAAGTTCCAGGTATTTGCTCTTAATTGTTTGGAATTTAAGACTTAAGAATATAAAGGGGGTTTTTTTGGTGGCCACGACATGGAGATGTATTTGCCACGACCTGACATTACCTGATGCAACACACATTCTTTTAGGACGCCACGACGTGGTAGAGTGTTGACCACGACGTGGTGGCTGGCTGCATGTAAAACCCTAATTTTCAGGGTTAGCACCTCTATTTAAGAAATGTAATGGCTAGGGTTTGCATACCCTCAACCTACATCACCTCCTTTTCATCCCAAGCAAATCCTAGCCTCCATTTTTTTTGTTCTTGAAGCTTAAGTGGTGACTGTCGTGTCTTCAAGGAAAAGAAGGTGTTCCTTATGTATAAATCTAACAAGCAAGCTACCTCACCACCTCTTTGCTTATATTATGGACCATTGTAAGTCCTCAAGTTCCAATATTTACATGTTATTCTTCTAAGTTTGGGATAGTTTGAGTGGATGGATTCTATAAAGTTAACAACTTTATGGATCCTTGAGGTCCCTTTGTAGTTGCTTTGTTCTAGATCTAAAGTATTATTGAGTTTCGATTCCATGCTTGAGGTTTTGACCTCTTTTCACCATTTTGACCTATCTAGAGTTCAAGACATGCGATTGACATGTATGTCTATAAAGCAACAATTTTAATGATTTATTGGGTGTAAGAAAGCCTTCTAGAAGAGATAAGTGTGTGGATTAATAGATTTAGGGCTTAATCCATTAAGGTGTCTAGGAATAGTCCTCACGACGTGGCATGGCAATATGCTCACCACGTTGTGGCATATGGTGTTCCCACGATTGTTTTGTCCTGTGGTTGCCATGTCGTGCCAGATGCTTGGGTACAACGTAGCAGCCAACAAAGTTCCACATTTTTCTAATTCTAAAATATTTCTAAAATATAAACACACACTTACTCCCAAAAGTAGCAATGCTCTTCAATTTCATTACTAAGAGAGGATGAAGTTCTTCCCTCCCAACCCACTGTCACATCGGGTTTTTTGTTTTCTCTTTCTTCTATCTTTCCCAACCCACAACATATGAAAACTTTATCTTTCCCAACCCACTCAACCCACTTTCCATATCATTCTTTTTTATTTAATTAAATTAGAAAATATAAATTAAAATTAAAATATTTTTTTTTCATATTTTTTTGATAATTAAAAAAATTCTAAAATAATATTAACAATAACAGTTAATATTCTTTTTTATTTAATTAAATTAGAAAATATAAATTAAAAATAAAACATAACATTTTTTTTGCTAATTTAAAACAAAAAACAAATCTAAAATAATATTAAAAAAACATTTAATTAAAAAAACACACTGAAAATAAAAAAATACATGATAATTATAAAACACAATAATTAAAAAAAAATACCCTTAAAAAAAGACAACATAATTTAAATCCTAAAACAACAATTGAAATTAACTAATTATTATCTAGAGTTGGAATGTAGACATGTTCAATGTGATTAGTAAGATAGGATCAAAGTTGGTGGTGGGTTTTAGCGTTACGCACTTCATGTATTATTTCTTGGTCATCAACTTCATCGGTAGGGGGGTCGGGCTGATACACAGGAGATATCGCAACACCCTCATCTTTCAATATCGTATTGTGTAGTATAATACAAGAGTACATTATATTTTTTGTTTTCTTCAGTGTCATAGCTCGTACATGCATTTTTAATATGTCCCACCATCCTTTAAGGACCCCAAAAGCACGTTCTACGTCATTTCTTGCTGATTCTTGTGCCGCCTTGAACCGTATCTTTTTGTCGGTTACTGGATATGGATATGCCTTCACAAATACAACCCATGATGGATATATTCCATCCGCAAGATAGTAACCATGTTTGTAGTGCTCACCATTAAGATAAAATGAACAATCGAGTCCTGTTCCATGACATTTCTCATTAAATAATGGTGATTGGTAGAGGACGTTTAAATCATTGTTGGAACCGGCTACACCATAGAATGCATACCAAAACCATAAATCTTGTGACGTCACCGCTTCTAGTATCATTGATGGATACTGATGGTCACCCCTAATGTATTGGCCTCTCAATTCCGTTGGAAAAATCCTCCAATTCCAATGTGTGCATTCAATGCTACCAAGCATTCTAGGCCCTAATGTATTGGCCTCTCAATTCCGTTGGAAAAATCCTCCAATTCCAATGTGTGCATTCAATGCTACCAAGCATTCTAGGGAATCCATGTCTAGCTTCATGTGCTTCATAAAAAAGTTGAATGTTAATGGATGTTGGATGACGTCAATATTCAGCCTTATACATTTGGACAACATCGTAGCGAAAGTTTTCAAGAGCTTCACGAGAAGTTCTTTCTGACATATTCAGATACTCATTTAACAAGTCTGGGTTATAACCCTTTGCTAATTGACTGTAACATCCATAAAATTCATGAAAATTTAAAACTTTTTCAAGCATTCAAAAACCCTTATTTATTACAAAATGTTTTCAAAATAGTTTCATATCAGAGTATCCCAAATATCAAAATCATAATATGTGAAGAGGTGCACGATCATGCCTTCGCCTTCCCGCGATCATCCAATGTATCTGAGACAAAATCAAAACTTGTAAGCCCGAAGCTTAGTGAGTTCCCCAAAAATACTGATACATAACCAATAGCACACATAATAACAATATGTAATGGGTTCACAACTTCACAGACTGGATTACCCTCGAGCCCGCAGTATGAGTCTGGCTTGCCTTTCAGGCCCAAAACTCACATATGGCTTGCTCCCAAGCCCACATCATAAGTTTGGCTTGCTCTCGAGCCCACAACTTATGACTGGCTTGCCCCTTCAGTCCTAAGACTGGAATTTAAATCATTAGCCCCCAGTGTGAGTCTGGCATGCTCTCATGGCCCTCAGCTCGCATTTGGAATGCTTAGGAGTCCTTAATATGAGTCTGGCATGCTCTCCCTGGCCCTCAGCTCATATCTGGCATACTCCAGGGTTTGTTGATTACCGTACGGAGCAGTGCAACCTTAACCCTACCCATACAACATGTCGACATGTAACAACTAAATACGCATGCAGATAATCAGACAGTATCACAGGTAGTCATACAGGCCTACCAGACTAGCATAGAAAACTAGCATGCATAACTAACTCATACTCAACATATCAAAACTACTAGGATATCAGATCCAATGGGCCGACCTTGGTGCCTTCGACCCCTAAGTATAGTGAGGACAACTCACCTCATAATGTCGAGTTGAACTGGAAAGATTAAACACCCGAAACATGGCTCCAAACTCAAACACCTAAAACCACCAATGAACCAATTCTATCAAGTCCCAAATTACCAAAATACCCTCATAAGTCAAAATTGGTCAACCCTTGGTCAAAGTTAAAGTCAACGGTCAAGGTCAACAGTCCATGTTGACCCAACTCGTCGAGTTCCTTCAGAACTCAGAAATCGAAAACTCGAGTCAACTCGCCGAGTTACCAAACAACTCGTTGAGTCCATGCAGTGTCCAAAAGATTAGGAAAACTCTAACCAACTCGTCGAGTTAGCTATGCAACTCGTCGAGTTCCTTCAACCCTTTTATCATTTAGATGCTTTTAAGCGAAACCAAGGCTCCAAACTGTAGATCTAGCCTCCTAGGGTGTAGTTACCACGTAAAGTTGCCAACTTTACGTGCATGAAAGAATTCACGAGGTTAAAATTCTAAAACCAAGCTTAATAGTAGTGTTAGGGCATGGAGAAGGGTTAAAACTTGATAAAGTCGATGACTTTATGACTATGGGGGCCTAAAGGAATCCATATCTGAATTTACAACTTCAAATCATGCTCAAAACCACAAATACTTCAAGATTAAGCTAGAAATGGCCCTAAACTCTTGAATTAAAAGATCTAAGAATACAATGATCAAGGTAATGACTTTTTACCTTCAAATGAAAGCCAAAACAAAGTAGATACTCGATCTACAACCTCCCTCTAGTTCCAAGCTTCTCAACCTTCAAGTATATTCAACAAATGCACCCAGCACACACTTTTAGCCTCACACACACTCAAAATAGGGTTTGTTTGCTTAGGGTTTGCTTTTGGACGTGAAAAGGTGGTAAGGAGGCTGGAAGGCGGACTTAATGTCCTTTAAATAAGGTGCAAACCCTAAAACTTAGGGTTTTCATGCACAGCCTCTACTCGTCGAGTTAGGGTCCCCCAACTCGTTGAGTAGGTCCCATAAACCACACGACCTAATCAGTCTTTACATGACGAGTTAGGGCATCCAACTCGTCGAGTAGGTCTAAAAATATGAATATAAAGCTTTAAATTTTATACTTGGGAGTTGGGATGTTACATTGATGTATTGTTGATGTGCATTTTTGTAGCACACTGAAACTTCTTTGATTTGTTGCATCCCATGTTGTTTGAAAATAAGGATATCTCGTCTCCAGGTCACCAACAAGTCACATAAACAAAACTTTGCTCATACAAAATCTTCTTCGGAATTGCGCGTGACCATAGGTTGAATCATCTGAAAAATAATCTCGGATCAGCAGTCGTTCAGCCTCTAAACGATCTCTGTGGATTATGTTTATCCTTTGGATGTTGCTTGAACTAGCATTATTCTGAAGAAGAAGTTGTGCAGTACGAGACAATACAAGTAACAAATTATTGTTGATTAGTTCATCCTCAGATGATGAACTATCATCGTTAACTTCCATTACTATTTTCCAAATGTTTGGATTCATTTTGACAAAAGAGAAAAGATAGAGAAAAAATGAAACACACACACACACACACACACATATATATATATATATATATAATGAAACAAGCATAACTATATATAGATAATGAAACAAGGATACATATAGATAATCTTAATATAAAGAAAAATAAAATAAAAATAAAAATAAAAGTAAAAGTAAAAATAAAACACATAATAATAAATAGAAAAAATCTTCAATCAAATGATGTTGACATTTTGAACTTCATGGGTTCTCCAAGTCCCAACCATACTTAGTTGTAAATTGTCGTTTCCTTTCAAGCACCATGCGCAAAATACCTCCAGTCAAATGATCACGCGGCTAGAGAAAATACTCCACATCTTGGTTCTTTATCTCCCGATCCAACAATTGAGCTTTTCGTTCTTCATTAGCTTCGAGAATGCACAATTTTTGTTCCTGGTACCGTTGTCTCTGTTCCACCTCTGTTTCAGTTGTAGTCTTGATGTGGGACAATTTGTTTGACGAGATCAAACATTTCATTTTCTGTTGATGATGTCGATGCCGCTTTCTTTCTTTTTCTTTTTCTTTGGGAGAGGTCAGTATTCAATACTAAACGACTATTGTTGGGGGGGGGGGGGGGGGGGAATCTAGGAGGATATTGTGGATTAGATGATGATGTGTAGGCGTTGGATGAAGATGTTTTGGTTCGTTTTAAAGAAGGAGGCGAGGGAGTCTTCACCCGCTTTTGTAACAAATGCCCATTTCGCTTTATCTTTCAACCACTCCCAAGCTTATTGATGAGGAAAACCTTTATGGTTAATAGTCCTCCGATACTCGCTTAGTGAAGATTGTAAAACATCAGCCTCAGATCTCCCGCTAGCCACACATCTCATCTTATGATTATAGATGCAGTTGGAAGCATTACATTTCTTTTGGAGGTCTTTCCATATTGAGTTTACTTGGTGTTGTGACCGATTTCGGACCTCCCATTTGAACACTAAAATTCTCTAGAACCCTCTCCCAAAATGCATCAAACCTTTGTTGATTCCCGTGTTGTTTATCTTTAGAAACATTGATATATGCTCTAGCCAAAGCTAACTCTTCGCATTCCACCCGGTTCTTTCGCTTCTGGAGCTGTGTATAGTTGCGTTTTTTCTCAGCAACGAGTAGCAACTCCTCGCTCGTTTCTTTTGGGAGCCAGTTCGTCACTACAACTGTTAGATTCCTCATTCTGAACATCACAAAACTAGAAATTATCGGGTTGAGAAGATTAGAATTGGGTTTCTGAAACCCTTTGAGAAAACTGATTCCATGGGTTATTTTGATTTTCTTCCAGAAGCCTAAATGTGTTGTAAGATTGTTGCACCGGGAAATATTGTTGTTGGTAGTTTTGGTATTGCTGGTAGTTTAGATTTTGAAAATTTTGAGAAAAAATTGAAATATCTTGACTTAAACCTCCTTGTGTGGCTTTGCATCTTTGGCTATAACAGGTTTATTTAGATTTGCCTCGAGAATCCATTGAATGTAACCGGAGAAAATGAACTAGTTTGTATAAAATTTCCAAACAAAACACACTACAAATGAGTGAATTGTGTTTTTATAAACTTAATATTGCATGGAATCTTATACATGAGGTGAAAAAAAACCTCACGGGTTGGTCAAAAGAGACAGAGTAATTTATGACAATTAAATGAATCTTTATGAATATTAAATGAGAAATTTGACAATTCAATAAATATATTAAAATAAACGATAAATTTTGTTCACTTATTTTAGAAAATATAAAATAAAATAAAACATAACCCTTTTTCATTTA
This sequence comes from Lactuca saligna, assembly GCF_052625555.1. NCBI lineage: Eukaryota > Viridiplantae > Streptophyta > Magnoliopsida > Asterales > Asteraceae > Lactuca > Lactuca saligna. Next base: position 133,165,724 of record NC_136418.1, on the reverse strand, counting down.
AAAATAAATGAATGAATTGTGTATTTGTCTTAATGTAATATGGAAATACACTACACAACCATAAATTAAATAAATTTATAAAACAAAAAAACAAGAAATAAAGGAAAAAAAAATGGTATTATTAATGTAGTCAAAGTCAAAGTACATACATGGGAATCTAGTTTAAATGGCTGAAAAAGTACATACATGCATAAAGTATAAAACTGATCAAGAATATTAAAACAGTTCTACCACACGGGTTCACCAACCAAATTAAAGACAATGAAACCGCGAACCCACTGAACCATGGCTGGTGTTAACGTTTCCCGGTGGTACCCTTGGTACCGCCCTTACCTTTTCCGACGACACCATCCGGCTTAATAATAGCAATGTGCTTCTTTTTTTTTTACCTATAATATCAATACATATTGTACGTTATTGGTTAAATATTGCTATTATTGGTATACAAATGGAATTATACCGCTCTTATAAGTAAAGATTTATAAGTACATTCCTACTATATGCAAATAAATTGTAAATACGTTGTTATTATGAGTTATACATTGTTATTATCGATCAAAATATATAAACACATTGCTATTATAGGGTATAAATGTAAGTATATTGTTATTATAAGTAAAAAAACAATGTACACTGCTTATATTGGTAAAAAAAGAGTAAAGTACATTGCAATAATATGTAAAGAAAATGTAACTACATTGCTAATATAAGTTACACATCCCGGTCAAAATATGTAAACACATTGTTGTTATGGGATTGTTGTTATAGGGTATAAATATACATATATTCCTATTATAGATATTAATAAAGTATATTGCTTACATATGTATGTTACTATTTATGCAAAATTTTAGGCAAAAGCAAACAAATGTTCTAAGAAGTAAGAAGGGAAAATGATGGTGCATTTTTGGATTGTAAAAAAGAGTAAAATTTTTATATTTTTTTCAATCATATATTAATGAAAAGGAATATGTTAAAAAATTTAGAAAAGTATTTATAAAAAAAATTGAAAAACAAAAAATCTTTAAAAACATGCATAAAAACGAATATATAGAAATTGTTAGAAAAATTTAAACTATAGAAAAAGTAATTTAAAAAAAAAACAGAGATGTACAAAAGTTCTAAAAAAAGTATCTTTATAAGAAAACTAAGTTTTAAAAACCTATAAAAGCAAAGCTGTAAAAATAGTTGAGCACAATTTGCAAAAACAAAAAATTTTAGACAAAATTCGAAAAAGACATTTGGACTAAATTTGTATCAAAATAACTATAACCTAGGCAAAAATTGTAAAAAGAACAGCTGGGTTGGTCACACTTGGATTTGGATACATGACGGGGATGACGGGCAAAAAGATTTGAGTTTTATGAGATATAATAAACACATGGTTCAAAAGGGCCACGGGCTAGCCATAAAATTAGCAAGAAAAGAAAAAGAATATATTAAAGTTACTACTCACATTGATATTTATATAAATATACAAAATTTATTTAGAAAAATTAATCGCGTCTAGTTCAAAGTTTGAGAGGAAAATATATATATATATATATATATATATATATATATATATATATATATATATATATATATATATATATATATATATATATATATTAAATATTGAAGGGTATCTTAGAAATTCTCTAAAAGGTAAGGGAAAAAAAAACTCGCAAAAGTTTAGAGATACGGTACGGGACCATAACGCCGTGGAGGTGCCTATGTGGCACCTCCATAACGCCGTCGTAACACCACAAATACCGCCCATACTTCTCGTTTTGGTGTTCCTCGTTGCTGGCATAACATCCCATAACACCAGTTTCTTTCTTTCTTCCTCTTTCTTTTATCTGTTTTTCTTCTTAATTTTCGTCACCTCAACGAGGTTAAGATTGGGAATACCACCCCCCTCTAGAAGTTATGAAGAGTTGTAGGTGATGTGACACCCTTGTGGATGGGAATGAGTGTAACCCATACCTAATGCTCTTAAAAATCCAAATTACATTGTTTTTATACAGAACATCCATTCCAACCTGAGATACTCTAGAAAACACAAAAACTTTCAAGAATGTCCGGAAAGACTTTAAAGATTATGGAACATTTCATAATAACTTAGAAGACATACAAACGTTACTAGATATACAACCTAATAAGTGACTATAGAAGCACATAAAACACTAACGAGTACCGGAGTATCATTAATTGAGATACGTATCACACAATTCCGTTGAAAATGTCGCTAAAAATAATATAACTTTAATTTAAATTTTTATTTTTTTTAACGATAAAATAACATTAATATTGAATATTTACTCTTGAAAAGTAGCTAAAAATAATACTACAAAATTAAATTAAATTTCTATTTTTTTTAACAATAAAATAACACGGATATTGAATAAATTTCTACAAATTCATTTTCAATTTCAATTTTCTAACATTGAAAACCTTGGGTTTGGACCTTTCACCCACCTTTTTCGTCGTTTACCTTTATATACTCCATATCCCAGTATCCCATCCAATTCCGCTTTCGTCGTTTACCTTCATCCAAGTGTTCCTGCCATTACAACCCACCCAAATCCGGCTACGAGAAACATCAATTGCTCTGTGATCTTCGTTTCATGCGTTTCTTCTTATCTTCTTATGTTCTTCCGGCCACTGAAATCTGGCGACCAGATCTCCAGAAGCACCATCATCTGTGTTTGTTCTCATATTATCATCTTTCTCCGGCCGCTTAAATCCGGCTAGTAGAATCTTTCTCCATTTTCCATGCCGTTGGAGATGCTTTTATTCTTTTCAACAGATCTGTGTGTTCATGGTATGTTTCAATCTTTCTACTTGTTTATTATCTCACTCATTCTAGCTGTTTAGCGTTTTTCCATGCTTACATGATTATGTCTCTGTTTAGATCAATACTGCAGATTGGGTTAATTTTCATAACTGTGTTTGTTTGTTTAGGGTTGATTTTATGTGTGTTTAAGTTTAACTTTACAAGCTTATAATTTTTCTTAGTTTAACTTTTTCATAGTTTTAGTTTAAGTTTAAAGTGAATTAAACAATAAAACACAGAACTGAAAGTGATCTGATTTGGATTGTTAAACAGTTGTTTTAGGATAAGTCTACCTGTTAACCCGGGAAATTTGGATAACAAAGGTGGAGAGGATGCCGTGATGTTTAAAACTGAAGTTTATATTCATCCAACCTACTATTTTCATGCCATTAAAAAGTCAAATCTAAACGAAATTTTCTTCTTGTTTTGGTCTAAGCTATATCATGTAACCCAAAACCCTAAACTTTATACCATACAAAATAACAACCATTACACTAAATAAACAAAATTATGGGTTTTGAGAAATCAATAAGAACAAAATTGCAAGAACAACCAAAATGCTTAGCTAACTGAACACAAATCGAACTGAACAACATATTAAACGCTTTTCGAGTAAATGAAATAAATGAATCGGTTGATTGGAGGTGGATGGAGATAGAAAACTATTTACAAAATTAAGTCGGTTGCAAACACTACTAGAAAAACAATGGTCTAATATGGTTGAATGTATACATATAATACAAATGATGAATCGTCTTCATAGAGCGGAGTATTAGATTAAACAACCTAATAGAGTACGGTTATTTAACCGTACACTATACCCATTCCAACCATAAATCAAAACTTCAATCTAATACAGTCATAAATCAATACAATACATGCATGTAACCGTACTATATATGATTGAATCGAAACTACAATCCAATACAATCCTAAATCAATACAGTATATGCATATAACCATAATATATATGATTGATCAGCAACCAACCAAACATATTATATGATTTCATTCCCTCCCTACTAAATACGCTTTTATTCAAACCAGAAGAAAATTAAAGTGGTACAACAGTGATCTTGTTTTCATTTTCAGAAACAAAAAAAAAAAATTACAATGAACCACTTAGTTCATTAAACATAAAAACATTAATATTCTTTCAGACTTATCCACTGTCTATACAATCTAAAAGACTATCATTTGTATACCTAGTTCATTAAACATAAAAACATTCTTAAATTTGTTAAAATATCACACCTTTAGCCTCTCTTTCCCTTTTGTGGCTGATTAATTGTATACCTACAAAAACAAGAAAACTTAGGATTCATACTCTCAAAATCCCAAATAATTTTTAATAGGAAAAATATAAAGAAAACTCAAATTATAGGACCTTCATGCCATTAACAACTTCATAAGAATAGAAAAGGTATGGGACATATAATATCTAAATTCCATGAATATGAACCTAATTATAAGACAACTTAATAATAAGAATAGAGCTTAATTTGTACATAATGTTGTAAAATACAAGTACAACCCAATTATATGATTGTAGATAAAAAAGAGGGAGAAATTAGGTTAAAAATGAATGATATCATGATTATAGAGACTATTTGTGGAATTTATTTATTAAATTACTAAAATACCCTTATTTAATTATTTAATTTTCATTGGCTCGAAATCATTTCTACATCTACATAATAATTAGTTGGAACACTTGAGCCTACCTTTCTTTTCTCTCTCTCTCTCTCTCTCTCTCTATATATATATATATATATATATATATATATATATATATATATATATATATATATTAGTTAATAAGATTAATTACCTTGGGGATATTCCAAGTCATTAGACACAAACATGATCTATCAGTTTCTATTTTTTTAAACCTTGTGACAACCTTAAAACAAAACTAAACAACAATGTTTCGTTAAAATTTATAAAAAAGATATATCATTTGGAATACCAAAATAAAAAATCTCTTATTCACATGTTCAATTATTGTATAGTCTTTCAATGTCTTTGTCCTTCGGGTGGAATTCAAAATGTAGCTTTTATGTTGATAAGGACAAATCACTATCAATATCCAATGTTTCATAGTAAATATTAAACATATTAAACACAAAAAACTTTTGATTAAAAATATCGCATAACTGTAAAAGATATAAGAATATCATACCTTTCCCAATATGCTGCAAGAAAAAATTGTTTTTCCTGATGAAAATTCATCACATCAACAAGATCATTGATGACATGATTTGTTTCACCCATATCATCGTATTCACATCTCTTAGATGAGATATCTTGTGGGTTTATAAAAGCACATTTATTATCCATTCTTGATATATGTATCTACTATAATAAATGAAGGTTTTTTTGCCACATGTCATATTCTCATTCATTTGGACACATGACATTTTCTAGAATTTTTAAATTTTCTATTTTCCACTTGTTATTTTATTGTATTTTTCATTTTATTAAATTAAAATTCCACATTTAATGTGTAAGGTAATATATATGTAAAGTATTTATTAGAAAAAGTTATATATGTAATATATTCAATACATTAAAGTCTAATTAATTTTAATTATTCAAATTTTTGTTATAATTCAAACTTTTTAAATTGTTAAAATTTTATATTTAATTTTTTTAATTAAACCCATGTAATACATGGGTCTCACACCTAGTCAGTAAATGTAGCATTCTTAAAAAACACAATAGAAATTATAATGGTAAAATAATATGAAACATTAATACTGTAAATGTTAAAGTAGTTACATTTGATACCATAGAATACAATTAATATCAAGTTGGTTGTTGTTCAACATCTCCATAATGGCTATTAGGCTAATCATGGTTTCAACACTTGTAACTTTGAAGATCTTGGGTTTAGACACAATAATAAATGACTCCGAAATGTTGTGGCTCTTAAACCATCCATGCAATGGTTGGATAATCGATCTACCCTAGGGTTTCTTTGGCATCATGGTTTTCTGCACCGTTTGGTGTAACTTTTTGTTTTGTACCTACATTAAGAAACAAAATGATTATCATGAAAACTATATTTCTATGTGGTCCATTAATTATGAAAATAACAACAATAAAAACGACTTAGATAGAGAGAGTGAGGTTGGTGTCATATACCCTATTTTATGGTTCATCTCCCATCATCTCTTTAGATGCTTCAAGTTTCCTTCTCTTCTTTCTAGGAATATTTTTCTACCACTAAAAAATAATAAAAAATGCAGTATATTTTGAGGGCTAAATGCTAAAAATAGCAACATTTTATTTATTGTAGCATCCAACTTTCATATCTTTTCATTGTAACATTATACATTTAACTTTTTATCTTGTTAAGGCATGTTAATATATAATATCTTTCAAAGATCCTTCATTTTTTTGGACGACTTTTGTATAATTAGTAGATTTTTCAAAGCATATGCTACAAGAACAAACAAAAGTAAGATGCTATTAAAAAACAACATATGAAAGTACGTTGCTATTTCATGTTTTCTTTCTTATTAAAGAAAACGAAAGAAAAAAATTATGCACCTCATACACTTGCTTTTTCTTTGCTTTCTTTTTACGCTCTTTAGATTATTCAACATTCACATTTTCTTTCCCTTTTTCCTAAACTCCAAATTAAAAGAATATATTTTAATATATGCATGTTTTTTTATGGGAAGTTAAATATAATTGAAAATAATACATTTCCAGAATTCTAAGTTTGAGTAGCTACCTGGTCATGAAGAATAGGAGCAGTTGGGGTCGACATTGGTAGCGGTTCAATGAGAGGTCTTTTATCTTTCCAGATAATTGGAATTGAGTTTAGTAAATAGTCGCAGATGCATGTGATTAGATATTAATGTACCTTAATAGGAGTAATTGAATCTTAGGGCCATTGAATAAAACTATGAAGTGCCTTACCCAGATTATATACACCTTCAGTTGGGGAGACTAGAAGAAGGAAAGATTGATGATCTCTATAGATAATATCCTTCGATACCATCAAGTGACCTCCGACTTCTAGAGGAATCAAATGAATTACCCCATCTCCGGAATGGAAGCCAGTTCCTTTGGCTGATGATGGGCGTACTGTGCCATATGGTAGCTTCAACTTGCAGTCGGTGGCTTCCTAGAAACAAATATACATTTTATTTAATGTAGAGTTATATTATCAAACATGCAAATAAATATATATATATTTTAGAAAAAATACATATAGGTATCTTATGTAACTTATCCAACACTGGTTGTCTTCAATCTAGAAAAATTTGTCTTCTGCCATATTAGTTATCTTATGTTGCTTTAACACATCAACCACTATGGACACTAATTGTCCCGCCATAGCAATCATCAACTTATCTTTGATCTTGTCATAAAAGTTGTTATTTAACATCCCTGTCTCTAGCTTCTCTTGTAAGCTCTAAAATTCCTTGAGATAACTGAACATCATTTTGGATCTTTAAATACAAACAATAAAACTGTAAGAGCAGTTTATTTAATAAAGAATTTTCAAAGGGACGTGATAACAACATTAAAATGAAAGATCACTATCTTACATTCTCACCTGCTTAAGGCTCGATCTCTGCGTTATTACCAATTGCCCTGATGAATTACGTTTTCTCCTGGCATAAATAAAATTTCTTTACCCGCTTGCTTGATACATTGTGGCCTTATTGTTACACCAGACGCAACCTCTTCATCCCATTTGTTTTCGTTATCATGATACCCGCTTGGGCTGATGGTTCTTGTTTTGATTTGCGGTCTCCCTCCCTTTACTTCTTAATTCCTTTACAAATGAATTATGCAATTAAAAATAGTAAAAATTAATAATATCATCAATAGGAATAAACTCAAAAAAACCTCAAATTCTTCCATGGATTTTAGAACAAGGAAAATTTTCCACATTGCTTTGTCAAGGTATGAGTATTTTTTACTGGATTGATACCTTTGACCTGGCGGTTGGCTGCATGCAAAACCTTAAATTTTGAGGTTAGTGCCTCTATTTAAGGGATGCGATGGCTAGGGCTTCCACACTCTCAGCCTCTATCACCTCCTTTTCATCCCAAGCAAACCCTAGCCTTCGTTTTTGTGTTCTTGAAGTTAAGTGGTGATTTTTAGAAGGTGTTCCCCATGTATAGATCCAACAAACAAGCTACCTCACCACCTCTTTGCTCATATTCTAGACCATTGTAAGTCCTTAAGTTCCAATATTTATGTGTTATTCTTCTATATCTAGGGTTCTATACTTTTTCTCCTAGTTTGACAAAGCAATGTGGAAAAAATTTCTTGTTTTAAAATCCACGGAAGAATTTGAGGTTTGTTCGAGTTTATTCCTATTTATGATATTATTATGTTTTACTATTTCTAATTGGATAATTCATTTATAAATGAATTAAGAAGGAAAGGGAGGGAGACCGCAAATCAAATCAAGAACCATCCCTGGTTAGGTCCAAGAGGGTATGGTGATAACAAAAGCAAATGAGATTAATAGTTTGTGTCTGGTGTAACAATAAAAGGCCACAATATCTCAAGCAAACGGGCAAGAAATTTTATCAATTTCAGGAGAAAAAATAGTTCATTGGGGCAGTTATAACGCCAGAGATCAAGCCTCTAGTATATGAGATTGGAAGATAGTGATCTTTCATTTTAAAGTTGTTATCATGTCCTTTTGAAAGTTCTTTATTATTAAAACTTCTCTTACAATTGTATTGTTTGCATTTATTGATCCAAAACGATATTCAATTATCTCAAGGAGTTTTGGAGCTTGACCTCGATCTGATCTATTGACGGAGGTACTAGGACGGGAACATCCCGATCGCATGAGGGCAGTTGGTCACGTTATCGGCCTAAAACAATCAATGATTATAAGACAAAAAAGAAAGCTCATGAGTAGGGGTGCAAACGAGCCGAGCCGAGCCCGAGCCTGGTCAGGCTCGGCTCAGGCTCGTTTAAGTTATACAAGGCTCGAGCTAGAGCTCGGCTCGATTCGAGCTTTCTTTTACTGAGCTCAGCTCAGGCTCGTAAAGAATTATACAAGCTCGGCTCGGGCTCGGGCTCGACTTGTTTGTCGTTTGATGTGCCTAAATAAGCTTAAGCTCGACTCAAGCTCGTTAAGAAGCTCGTTTACTAATACCCGAATTCCATAATTTCCCAAATATGTTTTTATTTTAATATATGAAAATAATAATAAATTATATTATATAAAGGCTCGTTTAGGCTCGCGAGCTTAATCGAGCTTAGTGACATAGGCTCGAGCTCGAGCTCGTTTAATAAACGAGCTTAATATTAAGCTCGAGCTCAGCTCGGGATCGTTTAAAACCGGTTTCGAGTCGAGCTTTTAACAAGCTGATTCCGAGTAGCTCGCGAGTAACTTGGCTTGTTTGCACCCTTACTCATGAGTTACCCAATTTTGAACAGTTGTAAGAGAAGCTAGAGACGAGGATGTCTAATAACAACTTTGATGACAAAATCGAAGATAAGTTGAATATTCATATGGCGGAACAATTAGTGCCCATGGTGATTGTTGTGTTGAAGCAACATAAGATAACTAATATAGTGGAAGATACAAATTTTTCTAGGGGAAGACAATAGTGTTGGATCGAAGACATCCATGTTATTGTTGGATGAGTTTCATAAGATAATTGTATGTATTTTTTAATATATATATATATATATATATATATATATATATATATATATATTTGTTTTCATGTTTGATAATATAACTCTACATTAAATAAAATGTATATTTGTTTGTATGAAGTCATCGACTATGATTTGATGCTACTATATAGTATAGTACGCCCATCATTACCAAAGAAACCATATTCTCTTCTTGAGATGGGGTAATTCATACGTTTCCTCTAAAATCAGTTCACGTGAGGGTATCGGTCGATATTATCTTTGGAGATCATTATTCTATCCTTCTTCTAGTCTCCCCAATTAAAGGGGTATATAATTTGGGACAGGCACTTCATAGTTTTATTTAGTGGCCTCGAGAATCTATTATTTTCATTAATATACATTAATATCTAATCACATGCATCTGCGACTATTTAATAAACTCGATTCTAGTTATGCAGAAAGATAAAAAAAAAAAACTCTCATTGAACCACTACCAATGTCGACCTAAGCTAATCCTATTCTTTATGACCAAGTAGTCACTTAAACTTACATTTGTGGAAAGGTATTATTTTCATTTATATTTAAAGAGATGATATGGGGTGAAGCGAAAAATAAGGTATATGACAAACCTTTCTCTCTCTCTCTCTATATATATATATATATATATATATATATATATATATATACACACATATCTTATTGGTATTATTTTCATTATTAATGGAACACATATCAATATAGTTTTGATGATAATCATTTGGTTTCTTAACGAAGATACAAAAAAAGTCATACCAAACGGTGTAGAAAACCATGTTGCCAAAGAAACCTGAGGGTAGATCGATGATCCAACCATTGCATTGATGGTTTAAGAGCCACAACATTCCGGAGTTGTTTACCGTTGTGTCTGAATCCGTGATCTTCAACATAGATCGATGATCCAACCATTGCATGGATGGTTTAAGAGCCACAACATTCCAGAGTTGTTTACCGTTGTGGCTGAATCCGTGATCTTCAACATTGCGAGTGTTGAAGCCGTGATTAACTCAGATGTTGAATGTTGAATAACTTGATATTAGTTGTATTCTATGGTATCAAAGGTACGGACCTTAAGATTTACAATGTTCATGTTTCATATTATTTTACCATTATAATATATATTGTGTTTTTTTTTCAGAATGGTACATTCACTGATGCTTATATTGAGAATGGATAATAAATGTGCTTTTATAAACCCACAACATATCACGTCCAAGAGATTTGAATACGATATAGGGGTGAAACAAATAATATCGTCGGTGATCTTGTTGATGTGATGAATTTCCATCGGGAAAAACAAATTTTTTTCTTGCACCATATTGGGAAAGGTATGATATTCTAATATCTTTATTGTTATTTGATATTTTTAATCAAAAGTTGTTTATATTTAATTTGTTTAATCTTTATTAAGAAACATTGGATGTTGATAGTGATTTGTGCTCATCAATATAAAAGCTACATTTTGGATTCCGCCCGAGGGACAAAGACATTGAAAGACTACACAATAGTTGAATATGTGAATAAGTAAGAGATTTCTTATTTAAGTATTCCAAATGATATATATTTTTATAAATTTTAACGAGACATAGTTTATTTTTTTTAGGGTTGTTACATGGTTTAAAAAAACAAAAACCAACATATCACGTTTGTGTCCAAAAATCTCCCCAAGGTAATTTAGATATTGTATGTCCCACACAAGTAGATCTTTTATATACTTATACAGTTGTTAATGGCTGGAATATCCTATAATTTGAGTTTTCTTTATATTGTTCCTATTAAAAATTATTTGGGATTTTGAGAGTATGAATCATAAGTTTTCTTGTTTTTGTATCCATACAATGAATAAGCCACAAAAAGGAAAGAGAGATCATAGGTGTGACATTCAACAAATTTAAGAATGCTTTAATGTTTAATGAACTAGGTATGCAAATGATAGCCTTTTAGATTGTATAGATTATGGATAAGTCTGAAAGAATATTAATGTTTTTATGTTTAATGAACTAAGTGGTTCATTTTAACTATTTTTTCTATGTCTGGAAATGAAAATAGGATCAATGATGTGCCACTTTAATTTTCTTCTGGTTGGAATGGAATCATATTTATTAGGGAGGGAATAGAATCATATAGTAGGTTTGGTTGGCTGCTGATCAATCATATATAGTAAAGTTATATGCATGTACTGTATTGATTTAGGATTTTATTACATTGCAGTTTTAATTCAATCATATATAAGACAATTACATGCATGTATTATATTGATTTATAACTGTCTTAGATTGTAGTTTTGAAGTTTTTATTTATGGCTGGAATGGGATATACAGTACGGTTAAATAATTGTACTCTATTAGGTTGTTTAATCTAATACTCCCCTCTACTTGTTATATGTATCATTCAACCATATTAGATCATTGTTTTTCTAGTATTGATGTTATGTAAGTTTAATTCATATGCTAATTTCATGGAATACATCACAACTGTTTTCATGCAATTTCTCTTTCATTTTCTTATTTATTGCCTTTATTTTCTTATTTTGCAAAAAAAAAATGAATTATGTTCAATAAAGATATCAAACTCAAAGAGAATCACATATAAAAATTATGCATCATGGTTTGAAATTGCCGTTCAACCATTGCCATAAAGCATTTAAAGGTGGCATAGACATCATATTTCTATTTTAGTGGAAAAATCCACATAAAGTGAGAGCATTGGTCAACACACAACATAAAATAGTTTTGACCATCAAAAGAAGAATCGGTGCACGACCCCATACATAAAAAAAAAAAAAAACTAAATTTGAAATATGCAAACTTTTGTAAATAGATGGCAATAAGTGCAATTTAGATGATTTTCTAATAAAAGTTGAATCATAAAAGGTGCGAAAACATTTAATTTAGATGATAACATAGACTTCAAAATTTGTGGATGTGGATGTCCAAGTCTTTGATGTCATGTGATGGAGGATGCACGGGCAGTTGAAAAGATGACTTTAGAAGGAATCAGATGAGTCTGAAGAACACGAAAGGAGTAGAGACCGCCATTACTGGACCCATGAGGAGGATAATGTGTAGACTTGTCCTTCACAACACAACAATTAGAGTGAAATTCAAAATAAACATGATTATCAAGACAAATTTTTTGGACAAATAGTAGGTTTTGTTTGATTTTAGGAACATGGAGTATGTCATAAAGTGAAAAAGTTTTTATTGATGAAAAAAAACGTGAGGAACCAACATGTAGAATGGGTGAACCCTTACCATTACCATCGCGAAGTTTGTCCTCACCATAGTGAGCCTCAAAGTTATCAAAGCTAGATAGGTCCGGTGCAACATGGTGACTACAACAAGTATCCGGAAGCCAAGAACTGGCATGTGAGCGATAAGTTGTGAAGTTGGCTAACGGTGTCTGTCTTGGTCTTATAGTATGGTATCAAGTTAGGGCACTGAGACATGATATGACCAATCCCACACCTGTTGCAAGTACCAAAAACAATGGTTTGAGTAGAAGCCCAACTAAATTGATTGCGGTGACCTCTTTGTTTTATGTTGGTGTAGTTTTCATGACCACGGTGACACCCACGACTAAGATTATTCCCAGATCTATTGGTGTAAAAGGCTTGCGCAATTTGTTAGGTAGTGGGCTGGACTTGAAAGCCAAGTGGAGACAAAAGTTGTTGGACGGTCTGAAGTGGATCCGGTTGAGGTGTTGACAAGGTGGTGCTAGAGACTGTGGAGTTACAGTTGTTTGCAATAGCCATGAATGCTTGAGCCGTTGGGAGGTCATTAGCAAGTTTCTTGATCATGTAATCATGGTATGATAACAGGCATGGAGTTCAGCAATGGAAGTGGGAAATTGGTTGCCTAGTAGGGTAGATTTGAGGCTATTATACTCTTCACGAAGAAAAAATATGTCACACCCTCGACCGAGGCGGCAAAACACGTCGGTTTATACGACTAAGTTCATGGATCACAAGTAAACTGGATATATAGCACAATTACAACAATAAACAAATAAACATCCGTGTTCCATCTTGATATTTGATATTTGAATACAAGGTTTTTATAGATAGTAATAGTACATGACTTGCCTTAACAAATAGACATATAGTACCACAACAAGTAAACTAGGTCACCTGTAAGTAATCCTATCTGTCTTGAATGTTTGTTTAGTGATTTCCTGAGAATACATGTAGTTTTAAGGGTCAACACAAGATTGGTGAGTGTTACAGATTTTCTGCCAACAACAATAATAGTTTTAAAAGTCTAAAAAGTATTTTCATTGTATGTATAACAATAGTTAATCAATGTTTGAAATGAGCCTTTAAAAGCCAAAATGTATTTTAGTATAAGGAAACCCGTACTTAAAAATATGTTTGTAAAGAATCTTTGAAAGCCAAAATGTATCTTTTGTATAAAAAACATACTTAAAACTATGTTTGTAGTGAATCTTTAAATGTCCTTGAAAACCAAAATGTACTGTTACATAAGTAATTACATGAAATAGTTTTGAAAGCAACCAAGCCCATGGTTTGTAGTGTGTGTGTGTTTGTGTGTGTGTGTGAGAGAGAGAGAGATTCCAGTTAATGTTTATAGTGAGTCATATAACCGAGCTATGTGACTGAATGTACCTCCCTACAACGCTTCATTGGATGTTGTAGTAACAATTATAGACACTTATCACCCGTTTCGATTGATCGTCGAGGTTGTAGCTAGCAACCGCAGGTGGGGATGTCAACCCCGTACAGATCTATACATATGTATCTCGCTCCGAAGATTAACAGTTATAGTAGTGTGGGTAATGCTAAGTGTTTAGACTCAGCTAATGAATATAGTCTCACTAAAAAGTCCTTAACCAAAGTATGTGAATAACTCTCAACCCTAACTTAATTGTGATTAAGTCACTAGGCATAATGAATTTCATTGTATAGAGTTTATAAAAATCGAGTATGTCGGGTATGTATATAACTATATAAAAATGTAATGTACTCGTTTTTATAAAGATGTATGTTTCAAAGTAATGAACATATGTACATGTATAAACTTCGTGTATTTAAACATATTAATATACATGAACAATAATAGCTTGAATCCTTGAAATACTACAAAGTTTTCTAACATGCTTGTTATAATATACAATGTCACATAATAAACGTATATTTTTGTATCACATGGCATTTGTTGTGCGGGCTAGTTATTTTATAATAAAGTAATCATAATACATATACGAAAAGTTTATACTACTCTGTTTGTAACGACATATTACATTGTTAAATCACATTTTTTATAAACCATGATTATTGTATTTTCGCATAAAAAGATAATTTGTTTGTATAAACGAAGTGTATAAGCACATGTATTCAATGACGAATCTAGAATAGAATATCATGTGGTTCCTAATTAAGTGAAGACGGGAACACCAAAGAGTCAACGTTATATGTGACAGATCAGGTCGGGTCGAACCAATAAAAAAACGATCGGTTTGTAAAAACTCAAGTTCAACCGGACCGATAGAACAACTAAAAACTAGTAAAATCGGTCTACTTAACCCTAAAACCTAATTTTTACGTAAAAAACAACTATTTTTCACGACCGAATCTCTTTTCTTTTTTAAGAGTTCAATTGTAACAACCATTTTGTACAACCAACAATATGAGAGGAGTTGTATTGTTTTTTGAATTTCCTAATAATCATTCATAATTTATTTTTATAACATCAACCATCTTCAACTCTTTCTTTATGTCCGATATGTGATAGGGTTTTGAAAGCATTAACAATTTGCTTGAAATTAAAATATAAGTCCTTTTTATTTGTTTTTTTTTTTTTTATTTTGTCAAATAGTAATAGGTAGGTCCTAAGTTTTTTGCCAAAGTAGTTCCTAATTTGTTTCTATACAAATATTATATAAAATTAAAAAAATAAAGTCAAGTGACTGAAATGGTATAAATTGAATTAATGTTTGAGAAAATGGACTAATACTGTTAAGAAATCTCCATGGAAGGGGCTGTTTTGTTTAAAATACACCAAAGTTTTGGGGAAATGGGTCATTTTGAATAAAGGGTTCAGCAAAGGGGTCTAATGTGTTCATTTTATAAAGTCAAGATGATTTAGGGCTTTTTGTAAAAAGAAATCTCATGGAGGGACCGTTTTTGTTTAATGGCCCAAACTTAAAAGAAATTAGGTCTTTTTGTGCCCCATTCGTCATTTGTCTGATTGATCGGGCAAAGAAGGAACGAACGAAACAGATGGACGAAGACGTGAGAAGGAAAGCACGGAGCGGCGGCGCTGCATTCGGGCTTTGCTTGTCGCAGGTGACGAAAAAGACCGAGGAAAGCAGAAGCTTGCTGGCGGCGATCACCGAGGAACCCTTCCCAGTTCGCGCACTTGTAGCTGACCGAAGTCAAGCAAGGAGGGAGCACCTTCGGTGCTTGGTTGGACCGAAGAAGTTTTAAGAACTGAGCAGCGATTCTGTTCGTCTCCTATTCCAATCTTGAGGTGCGAGGGGAGGAGGTCCGAAGGGGAGTCCGGTCGGTCAGCAACACGTCGCAGGTGGTGTGTTGGGCAGCGGAACTCCTCGGGAAGAAGAAGTGAAGGTTGCGATGGGTATTGCTCCGATCGGTAACAGGTGAGTGCCTTGTCGTTTGTCTCTCTCTCTCTCTCTCTCTCTCTCTCTCTCTCTTTTTTTTTTTTTTTTTTTTTTTGGACAAAAACCAATGAAGGAGAATGAAAACAGGTAGAAAAACGATCCAATGAGGTGTTTGGCTTTGATTTTTTTTTTTTGACTGGAAAAGGAGAACAAAATGGGAGTGGTTGTTGCTCTTGTGTTTGCACTTGACACGAAAACACCCACTTCAGTGGTGTGTTCTTGGCTGGAAAATGAAGAAGATGAAAGAAAAATGAAGAAGAAAGAAGACGGGATGTTGTTTTTCTGGTGTGTCATTGACAGCTTTATTTGAGGAAGGAATTACGTTTCCTCTGTGTGTAACCTTAGGGGCAAGTTAAAAGTGGAACTAACATTTCATTTGGCTGTCAATTTATTAAGAAGTGTATTTGTGTTAAATTGGCAAGCATGTATTGATTTATTGGTTTAATTATTTATGTATTTTATTTGGATTTAGAAACAATGTAAAACCCAAATTATTTGTGCATTTGGGTGTGTATTTGAAGTATTGTACTACTTTTGTCATGTTGTTATGTAAATAATCGCAACATATATATAAATTGAAACCTATATGTTAAAAGTGTTAGAAATACTAATTTTTTATGTCTTGATCTTTAAAGTCGTGTTTGATACATATAGTCATATACAAAGCATGTATATATTAGTGTTGTTGAAGTGGTATAATTTTTTAACATATATACGCTATAATTAAAATTTGTTGCTTATTAGACATATGTATATAGTATATTTTACGACAACTGTAGCAAATTCCTATAATTGTTCATAACTTATGTTCCATGAACAAATGTATATAGTTGAACACAAACTTAGAAATATACAGCTATTTCCATCGTTAAAATCCACATCAAACGGATTTGGATTTATATACTGTTCCGGAATATATTACCAATAATAGAAATCATGTCGAAATCAATAGTTTAAGGCTTTGTGATTAACTGATTCAAAATGTCTGGTTTTTTTTTTTCCAACTTTTATAAATACTTTTACTAAAATATTTGAAGTATAAAATTGAATAATAGACTATGACCCGAGTCTAAAAACGTTCTCGGAATTTCCATCTGAGGTGTGCAAGTCCCTCAACGGATATAAACAATTTTGACAGTTTTAAGAAAAATAGTATTATACCGGTTTTGAATTTTTAAAATGGTCGTATCTTTTGCATACGAACTCTGTTTTGGACATTCTATATATTTTTGGAAACAGATAAACATGCATTATGAGATTAGAGTGTTCGTTTTGCTCACAACTGCTTGATCAAGTAAGGGTATTTTGGGAAATTACCGCTCGGGCTCTGGCTGATTGTACACATCGCTTCGATCCTACTTTCAAAACTCTTTAATTTCCTTGGAAAATTGTGTGATGAAAAATCATTTCTTTTGAAAAGTTATCAATCCTCAGTTTGAGTCTAAACATACCCGACGGTGTGCTTGAATTCCTCAAACCAAGACTCTGATACCAAAGTGAAACATCTCGAATTAAAAAAAACATTTTTAATTCACCAAACATTATACATAAACCCAAGTCATCACAAAATTATACATTTGTATTAAAGCATAATAAGAGTATCCCAAAATCCACAAGACATCGTAAGTCGGTGAATGTGTACAATCATGCGTCCGCCTTCCCAGAATTTGCAAAGTACCTTAAACAAATTTAAAACAACACGGTAAGCATGAAGCTTAGTGAGTTCCCCAAAATACCACATACACAAATAATTAGCCCATCATGGCTAAATCTCGATAAGGATCATCTGGTTATGTGTCTCTGTGGAGACCCTCTGGTCCCACGTCTCAGTATGGACCCTCTGGTCATAACCCAACATATATACATAATCATATAACAACATAAGTCACAAAGACATGATGCATAAAAACACATATCTCAGTATAAGACCTAGACCCTCCGGTTAATAACATGAAATAAGACCCTTTGGTCACACATAGATTACCTCACAGGTAAGTATAGTAAGAAGAGTCACCTTGGATGATAAACAGATCCTATAACTGCTGCTGCACACCGGCCCCGAACTCTGAGCCAAACCCACAACTAAAATCGATTAGTATATAAGATTAAGTCCAAACATTAAGTCTAAAGATGTCCCACTAATCTGACCTACAAATGGCCCAAGCCTACTGGGCCCACTAAGGACCAATACCAAATGGGCCCACCAAGGCCCAACCCAAAAGATCCATAAAGAATCGCCCAATTTTCCAAATTAGGCCCAACCCCATATGGGCCTTATCTATAAGCCCAAAACTTCCCTTAGTCAAATAGATGATCTCAGATGGCCCAAAGGCCCAAATAACATGTCTAATAAAATGGCCTAAAGAGCAAAGCCCAAAAACACACCAAGCCCAAGTCCACACCGAACGCGGTCGCTCAGCTACACTAGGCGTACCCGATGAACCTGATGGGTTTTATACAAACAATCCTATGTGTGCATGCAACCCTAGATTTGGATCTATGTTTTCTCTACTAGATACACAACTTTATGAACACAAGAAGAACCCTAGCATGCACCTAGGTATTTCAAAATCAATGTAGTAGAAGGGCTTACATACCTCTTGTTGTTACAGTGTAATAACAACACAAATCTTCAATCTCTTTGTCTTGGAAAGCAAGTACCACAAGTGTAGTACCTCTAATGGCTCACAAACAACACAAGCAAATGGAGAGGCAATAGAGAGAGAGAGAGAGAGAGAGAGAAAGAAAGAGAGAGAGAGAGAGAGAGAGAGAGAGAGAAAGAGAGAGGCAGAGGCAAAAATCAGCTCTAGGTCTTCTAGAGATCAAGTGCCAATTTTCTAAGGCCTAAGGGGTCTTTATAGAGGGTAGAGATTAGGGTTTCAGTCCTTATCCTTATCTGGTTACTTGCCCACTAAGCAGCCCATAAGATAAGCCATGAATCCTTATCATGGACGAATTCTAAGGCCTTATCACCTTGAATTCGTCCACCCCATCCTAGGGGCATCCAATGCCCTAATTTGCAACTATCACATAATTACAATTCAACCTCTCTAGTTTAATTAATTACATTTGATCACAGAATTAATTCTTAATTACTTATTGACCAATATTAATTAAACAAATATGATTTCTCCTATAATATATTATTCTTATAATATATTAATAAATCATAATAACCTCTTTCTCTATTATTTCTCCAGTCAAGTTGCTTTGGTGAAGGCAACCCAAAAGGACCATGCACAACCAGGTCAAGTACTTACCAAATATGATTACGGGCTTAGACATTAATCCAACAGTCTCCCACTTGGATAAGTCTAGTAACCACAAATGTAAGTATAAATCGATTAGCAATCGTAGCTCTCAAAGACGTTGTCGTACTCTGATCATATCAACAACCTGTCCTTTAGATAAGGGATCGTACGGTCCTCTGTTTTAGATATCGCGCGGACAATCTTATGGAACATAGTCATACTTATTGTCCAACAACTTGTTTCTCGATCTCGGATTCATTTGACATAGAACTTAATTGAACACATCAATTCAGTCCTGACCGGGCTCGGCACATAAGTCAAATAAAATCATCGAGGGGCCCTGATATCGCTTTTACCCTCTTAGGATAAAAGAAACAGATAAACTTCGACTTATATGCATTTACTACTCACTAATCAAATTATACACAACAACGCATTTTATGACATCAATTTACTGATGCGGTTTCGCATTATCAATGCACAATCAATTAGCAAACAAGAAACCATATATCTTGGTTTTAAGACCATATGATATTATCGTCTTGCGATCACTCATGATAAATTCCATGAAGTGATTCCAGCAAGCGCGGGTTTATTCCAATGCTCAAAACTTATTCATAAGCACTCACGAACGTTGTACCAAACCTTTGTTATGTCTAATACCTTTTAGACAGTCTACACACCAATTCATGACAGTCTTCACTCATACCTACTTCCAACATATGAACGACTGTGGACTGTTTGAATAATTCAATTATTCTCAATTAACTCAATTATTCAGGAAGTCAAAACATGCAAAGCAAAATAATAGTTAACCAATCAACTTAAGACAATAATTGTACTAATAAATAATACTCCTTTATTTAATCATCAAATGTTAATTACAATTATCTATTACACGTTTCTAAACTATCTAATTCAAACTAACATCGTCCTTCAGCCCAATGCTCCTAGTGTGCTGCAAGTGCTTAACCCTACCCAGTCCCTTCGTAAGCGGATCTGCTGGGTTATCCTCTGACGATATCCTCTTAACTACGAGGAGTCCTTCTTCTACCCGATGTCTAATAAAGTGATATTTTCTGTCGATATTTCGAGATCTACCATGATCCCTCGGTTCCTTAGTCAAGGCAACCGCTCCTTCATTATCACAGAAAATTTCCATAGGCTCCTTTATGGAAGGTACTGTTGGATAAGGTGTCTAAGTCCATAACTATTTCTGGTATGTACTTGACCCGACCCGGCATGGTCCATTTGGGTTGCATGGCACCATGCAATTGGATAAACTAAATGAGAGAAATAACGCTTGGAGATTATTAATATATTATAAGTTCTAATATATTAATAATATTATTTGATTAGTTTGATCAAGAATTAATTTAGAATTAATTAAGTGATCAAAAGATAACTAATTAAATATATGGGTTGATTAAGTAAATCATCCATATCTTGTATAGTGGGCTAAAAGGTTCCATGGATCATCAAGTTGGGTTCCACCCATAGGATGCTCCATGGGAGTTACAAACCCATGGGTCATGGAAATGAAGAGTCATGACACATTAGGGTTTAACCCTAGATGTGTCAACACTATATAAGGAATATGATCTCATCCCAAATTGGTGACACTAAGTAATAAGGGGGCTTGGCCGATTTTGAAGAGTGTGTATTCTCTCATAAGTTCTTCCAAGAGCATTTGGTGTTGTGTGAAGCATTTGAGGCATCACCACTTGAGGTGCTAGGCTCACAAGGTTTCAAGGAACACAAGCAACAACAAGGTAAGTTATTCTATCTATACTTTATGTTAAAATTGTTCTCCATGTATGCTAGATAGGATATAACCTTGGAATTCAACTTTGCATGACAAATTAGACAAACATAGATCCAAGGTTATTAGGGTTGCATGTACACTTAGGAAGTGTTAGAATGCTCAAAACCCATCAGTGGTATCAGAGCCTAGGCTTGTTTGCTCTTATTTGTGCTTAAAAGTTGAAAACAGAATCGGAAATTTGCTGTCTGCGATCGGACTCGTCGAGTCCATAGGGGGGACTCGTCGAGTCCATGTGTATCTTCAACCAACTCAGCGAGTCATGTTCATGCACTCGGCGAGTAGGGTCGAATGAGTGCAGAATTTCGATTCAGTTGCTGGAAAATGAATTAGAAACATTACCCTAAACTGTTTTAATAAATATAAACTTGTTTTTGGTGGTGTAATGTTTTGCTAATTCATTTACAACAACTAGTTATCAAAATTACAAAGTTTTATGTAATTTTTGATTATGTTCATATTCATGTTCTTGTTCTTATGATGTTTTAGATGATCATAGGAATTATTTGTAACCTATTTGGTAGTTTAATTCTTGATCATAATGTGTTTTAATGGAGTCCATAACTTATCCTTAAGTTATGGAAAACCAAGAGTCACTTGAGTTAAAAACCATTAAGAAAACACAAGAGTTATAAAAATGAAGAGTCTTCATTTTATGAATCTATTAAACTCATAAGTTACAAGAAATGAAAAGTTTTGAAAGTTACAAAACTTGCCCTCAAGTTTTGGAACAAGTAAAGTTAAGTTAAAACTTTAGTTCCAACCCCTAGAATTTTAAAAGTTAAAATTCAACCCTTATACTTATATTATGATAATTTAATAATTATATATATGTATAAGAACAAGTCGTCTTACCGCTAGTACGCCTCATTCACGAAGCCGGTCTATAAGGTGGGTATAAGGTTGTTGCCTATAAAATGGTGACTTAATGGGTGTATATTCTCACCCACCGCTTGCTTGACTGGTGGAGGGTCGTTAGCCGAACGGGTAAGACAAGGACTTATAAATTCTCATTCAAAGTATGATGAATATATAAAGTAACTAAATGTCTATCAAATTCCCAATCTTAGTTACTTTAGGAAAAATGTGAATAAGGTGCTAATCCATGAAATTACACTTTACACTTTGTCTGAGTTGTTAGTGGAGCGTGTGTGGTTAACCGGCACACTAACTTGGACTTAACAAGGTAGGTAAAGGGTGACTTAAGGTTTATTATAGTATCGGTGGAGCGTGTGTGGTTTACCGGCACATCGATTGAGTGATAAACTTTAAAGGTACCAAGTGATTTGCATGGTTACTTCACACCTCGTTTTGTGATCCTCGGCATCCCAGTCACAAAACCTGGAGGGCACTCCCGAGATCGAAACATGCCTTTGAAAAGTTCATTGGATCTCAAAGAATCTAGGAATTTCTAAAACCAATAAAAACTAAATATTTAATATTTCGGTTTTCGTGGTGGAAATTGGTGAATCGTCATTCACCTACCTTTCAAATATGGTATAGCTTAGATTACGGCATACCTCTTCTAAGTTATATTATATTGTGATTGGATCCTAGCCTTAATATTACATTTGGGTGTTTTATTAAGGACTCTCTTAAATCTAAACTAAACTTGTTCTTCTTTTCAGATGTCTTCAAACAATGCTTCTGGCTCGAATCCTAATGGCTCCTTTACTCTTATGAGTCTATGTGGGAAAGTCACCTTTGATGGATCCAACTTCAATAAGTGGATCAGAAACATCAGGATGATTACCCGCTACGAGGACAAAGAATATGTCCTTGACAAGGAGCTTAAGGAAATTGACGAGTCCACTGCAACTCCCCAGGAGATCGCTGACTTTCATACTCATGAAAGAGATGCAACCAAGGTGGCTTGCATCATGTTAGCCACCATGACAGCTGAACTCCAAAAGTCTTACGAAGACTTCTACCCTTATGAAATGCACCAAGATTTGATGGAAAGATACCATCAAAGTGCACGACAAGAGAGGTACGAAGTCATCTGCTCCATGATAACAACCATGATGAAGGACGGAGAGTCCGTCACGAGCCACATGCAGAAAATGCAAAGGTATGTGGATCGGTTGCTGAAGCTCAATGTGAACTTCCCTGAGGAGCTTGCAATAGATATCATTTTGCACTCCTTACCATCGTGCTATGATCAATTCCGCATGACATATCACATGAACAAGGAAGAGGTCACCCTCAGCAAACTTCAGGGACTTCTCAAGACCGCAGAAACAGGTCTTAAGGGGAAGTCGGTTGCTATCACTCCTACTCCAGAAAAAACTCCGGTCTTGGCAATCGGGCAGAGTCGAGGGAGGAAGAGAAAGAGATCTTCAAAGGGTACCAAGGCTCGGACCCTTGATGGCTCTTCTTCAAGTGGAACCAAGAAAGGTTTCATTACTCCTTCTTCTGACCCAAAAGAGGCTGAATGCTTCTATTGCCACGAAAAAGCTCATTGGAAGCGGAACTGCCCAAAGTACCAGCAAGATGTGAAGGATGGGAAAGTCAAACCCAACCATGCAGGTATTTACACTATCATTTCTAATAACTCACCCCATTCGAAATCTTGGGTCCTTGATACAGGTTGCGGTATTCATATTTGTTGTGACTTGCAGGGACTAGGAAGAAGTGAGAATGTGGAGCAAGGAAGAATAAACTTAATCATGGGGAATAGGAAAGTTACACCTGTCACCAAGATTGGAGTTTATACTTTATCGCTAAGTAGTGGGTTAAATTTAGATTTGAATAAGTGTTGTTATTCGCCAGAAATGGCAAGAAATATTATTTCCTTTCATGCATTGTACAAACAAGGTTTCACCTTTTCGTTTGATAATGAAGTTGGTTCGATTAATGCTTTCTTTAATAATGTACTTTATTTTAAAGCATTACCTTGTGATGGTGTGTATGAAGCTGTATCTATTGTAGATAACTTAGGAAATAATGTTTTGTGTATTGATTCTACTAATAATAATAACTTGGATAAAGCATCGTTATGGCATTGTCGTCTTGGACATATAAGCAAGAAACGCATAGGCCAACTCCAAAAGGATGGAGTCTTGGAGTCGTTTGACCTAAAGTCAAATGATAGTTGCGAATCATGCTTACTTGGAAAAATGACAAAGTCACCCTTCACAGGCTCATGTGAAAGGGGTGAAGGTTTGTTGGACCTTATACACACGGATGTGTGTGGACCATTCAAACATGCCACAAGGGATGCTAATCGTTATTATTTGACTTTTACCGATGATTACAGTAGATATGGATATGTCTACTTAATCAAGCATAAGTCAGAGACTTTCGAGAAGTTTAAGGAATTTAAACAGGAAGTCGAGAATCAATTGGGCAGGAACATTAAGATGCTTCGATCCGATCGGGGTGGTGAGTATCTTAGTTCAGAGTTCCTCGACTATCTAAAGGAATGTGGGATTGTCTCACAATTGACACCTCCCAGGACACCGCAGTTGAATGGTGTGGCTGAGAGGCGTAATCGAACCTTGTTGGACATGGTTCGTTCCATGATGAGTCGAGCTTCGCTACCAATCTCATTCTGGGGGTATGCCTTAGAGACTGCCGCCCATATCCTCAATCTAGTCCCTACAAAGAAAGTTGCCAAAACTCCTCACGAGATGTGGACTGGTAAAGTACCTAAACTAGACCACATCAAGATTTGGGGCTGCGAGGCTTTCGTGAGACGCGAGACTCATGATAAGCTCGAACCCCGAAGCGAGAGGTGTATTTTCATCGGCTACCCACAGCATTCCTTTGGTTACCTCTTCTACAGACCTAGTGACAATGTGGTCTTTGTAGCAAGAAGAGGAGTCTTTCGAGAAAGAGAGTTTATAAGCCAAGGAGACAGTGGGAGGCAAGTTGATCTTGAAGAAATTCAAGAGTCAAGTGGTGAGGGAACTTCAAACTCTAGTCCTCAACTTGAGGAGGAAACTCCTGTTGAGCCAATTGACGAATCTGTACCTCTGAGGCGTTCCACGAGAGTTAGGAGTGCACCTGAGCATTACTATGGATTCCATATTACTGCAGAAGGTGAGACATTTATTAGTGATGAGACACTAGTAAGTCAAGATGACCCTAACAGCTACGAGGAAGCCATGGCAGGCCCCGAGTCTGCTAAATGGAAAGAGGCTATGGATAGCGAGATACAATCCATGTATGACAATCAAGTTTGGAACTTGGTTGAGAATGTACCAGGTCGAAAGACTGTAGGGTGCAAATGGGTCTTCAAGAAGAAGACCGACATGGATGGTAAAGTACACACTTATAAGGCTAGACTGGTTGCAAAGGGTTTCTCTCAAATTCCTGGAGTGGATTATGATGAGACCTTTTCTCCGGTAGCCAAGATTAAGTCTATTCGGGTTCTGTTAGCCATAGCCGCATTTCATGACTATGAAATTTGGCAAATGGATGTCAAAACCGCTTTCCTTAATGGGAAGTTGGCTGAAGATGTTTACATGAGTCAGCCAGAGGGTTTTGTCAGTAACGAGTACCCTAATAGAGTGTGTAAGCTTGAGAAATCCATTTATGGATTAAAGCAAGCACCTCGCAGATGGAATCTTTGCTTTGATGAAAAGGTCAAGGAATTTGGCTTTTCTAGGAGTGAAGATGAATCTTGTGTATATGTCAAGGCTAGTGGGAGTATAGTTAGCTTTTTGGTATTGTATGTGGATGACATACTACTCATAGGAAACGACATTCCAACCCTGCAGGAAGTAAAGTCCTGGCTTGGAAAGTGTTTCGCTATGAAGGACCTTGGTGAAGCTGCCTATATTTTGGGGATAAGAATCTTGAGAGATCGGAGTAAAAGACTAATTGGACTTAGTCAAAGTACCTACTTGGAGAAGATTCTGAAGAGATTCAGAATGCAAAACTCCAAGAAAGGAGAGTTGCCCATCCAGAGTAGCGCCAAGCTGAGTAAGACACAAAGCCCTAGCACTGAGGCTGAGATAGCAGAAATGAGTCGATTACCTTATGCTTCGGCTGTAGGTTCGATCATGTATGCTATGACGTGTACTCGACCTGATGTAGCCTTTGCCTTGAGCATGGTTAGCAGGTTTCAGGGGAACCCTGGCAAGGCACACTGGATTGCGGTAAAGAATATTCTCAAGTACCTACGAAGGACTAAGGACTGGGTCCTTACCCTCGGTGGAAGTGATGACTTGAGAGTTGTAGGGTATAGTGATGCTAGCTTCCAGACTGATAGGGATAACTTCCGCTCTCAGTCGGGCTGGGTCTTTACCCTAAATGGAGGAGCAATTTCTTGGAAGAGTTCCAAGCAAGAGACAGTGGCTGATTCTACTTGTGAATCAGAGTATATTGCAGCTAGCGAAGCAGCAAAGGAGGCGTTATGGCTGAGGAACTTCATTGGAGACCTTGGAGTTGTACCAGCTATTAAAGAGCCGATGGAAATTTTCTGTGATAGTGAAAGTGCTGTTGCCTTAGCCAAGGAACCAAGGGATCACGGGAGATCCAGACACATTGACAGAAAATATCATTTCATCAGACATCGGATCGAAGAAGGACTCCTCGTGGCAAAGAGGGTATCATCAGATGAGAATCCGGCAGATCCCCTTACGAAGGGACTGACTCGGGTTAAGCATCTCCAGCATGCTCGGAGCATAGGGCTGAAGGATGATATTAGATTTAGTAGTTAGATAATCTTGAAATTTGTAAAGTGTAATTGACATTTGATGATGAATAAAAGTGTTTATTTATGAGTAAAGTGTTGCTATCTCTTGTCGATCGTTTACTATATTTCTTTTGCATGTTTTGACTTCCAGAATAATTTTGTTTGGTATAACATATTATTCAAACCTCCACAGTCTATCATATGTCGGAAGTAGGTATGAATCAAGACTGTCATGTTTGATTGTAGAGGTCTGGGACAAGGCTACAACAATCATGAGTGCTCATAAGTTCTGAGCATTGGACTCAACCCACGCTCACTGGAATCACTTCATGGAATTCTATCTCGAGTGATCGTGAGACGGTAATATCATATAAGTCTTTAAACCTAGAGATATGATTTGTTACTTACAAGTTGGTTATGCATTGATTGTACGAAAAACGCATTGGTAACTCGATGTTATAAAATCGTGCTCTTATGTGTAATTCAATGAGTAGTAGAACAAACATATGAGTCGAAGTTTATCTGTTCCTTCTTGGATTAGAAGCTGATATCTGGGCCCCTCGATGATTTTGTTTTGACCTATGTACCGGGCCCGGTCAGAACTAGATTGATGTGTTCAATAAAGTTCTTTGTCAAACAAATCGGAAATCGGGAAACAAATGTTGGACAATAAGTAAGACATTGTTCCATGTATTTGTCCGACTGATATCTAGAACGGAGGATTATATGATCACTTATCTTAAATGGCGTACCATCATCTTCTCAAGTTTCGAGAAACCTTGTAAAGAGCTACGATTGCCGATCGGTTCCTGAAGTCATACTTGCAGTAATAGTTACTAGACTTATCCAAGTGGGAGACTGTTGGATAAGGTGTCTAAGTCCATAACTATTTCTGGTATGTACTTGACCCGACCCGGCATGGTCCATTTGGGTTGCATGGCACCATGCAATTGGATAAACTAAATGAGAGAAATAACGCTTGGAGATTATTAATATATTATAAGTTCTAATATATTAATAATATTATTTGATTAGTTTGATCAAGAATTAATTTAGAATTAATTAAGTGATCAAAAGATAACTAATTAAATATATGGGTTGATTAAGTAAATCATCCATATCTTGTATAGTGGGCTAAAAGGCTCCATGGATCATCAAGTTGGGTTCCACCCATAGGATGCTCCATGGGAGTTACAAACCCATGGGTCATGGAAATGAAGAGTCATGACACATTAGGGTTTAACCCTAGATGTGTCAACACTATATAAGGAATATGATCTCCTCCCAAATTGGTGACACTAAGTAATAAGGGGGCTTGGCCGATTTTGAAGAGTGTGTATTCTCTCATAAGTTCTTCCAAGAGCATTTGGTGTTGTGTGAAGCATTTGAGGCATCACCACTTGAGGTGCTAGGCTCACAAGGTTTCAAGGAACACAAGCAACAACAAGGTAAGTTATTCTATCTATACTTTATGTTAAAATTGTTCTCCATGTATGCTAGATAGGATATAACCTTGGAATTCAACTTTGCATGACAAATTAGACAAACATAGATCCAAGGTTATTAGGGTTGCATGTACACTTAGGAAGTGTTAGAATGCTCAAAACCCATCAGGTACAACTCCAAGGTCTCCAATGAAGTTCTTCAACCATATTGCCTCCTTTGATGCTTCGCTCGCTGCAATGTACTCTGATTCGCACGTTGAATCAGCTACGGTTTCTTGCTTGGAATTTTTCCAAGTCACTACTCCTCCATTAAGGGTAAAGAACCAGCCCGACTGTGAACGGTAGTTGTCCCTTTCGGTCTGGGAACTGGCGTCACTATAACCTCGCACCTTTAAGTCATCACTCCCTCCAAGGACTAGAAACCATTCCTTGGTCCTCCGAAGGTACTTAAGGATATTCTTGATTGCAGTCTAATGTGCTCTACCAGGGTTCCCTTGATATCTATTAACCATGATCAAAGCGAAGGCCACATCAGGGCGAGTACAAGTCATAGCATACATGATTGAGCCAACTGCGGAAGCGTAAGGTACTCGGCTCATTTCTGCTATCTCGGCTTCGGTACTCAAACTTTGAGTCTTACTCAACTTGGCGTTACTTTGGATCAGTAATTCTCCCTTCTTCGAGTTTTCCATACTAAAACATTTTAGCACCTTGTCCAAATAAGTATTCTGACTAAGTCTTATTAGTCTCTTACTTCGGTTTCTCACTATCCTTATTCTCAAAATATAGGAAGCCTCTCTGAGGTCTTTCATAGTGAAGCACTTCCCTAGCCACGACTTAACTTCCTGCAGTGTCGGGATGCCGTTTCCTATGAGTAATATGTCATCAACATACAATACGAGGAAGCTAACTATACTCCCACTGGCTTTGACATACACACATGATTCATCTTCGCTTCGTACAAATCCAAAATCTTTGACTTTCTCATCGAAGCAAATATTCCATCTGCGAGATGCTTGTTTAAGTCCATAAATGGATTTCTCAAGCTTTCACACTCTATTAGGATGCTTCGTATCAACAAAACCCTCTGGCTGAGCCATGTAAACATCCTCAGCCAACTTCCCATTAAGGAAAGCGGTTTTGACATCCATTTGCCATATTTCATAATCATGAAATGCAGCAATGGCTAGCATCACCCTAATAGACTTTGTTTTAGCAACTGGTGAGAAGGTCTCATCATAGTCAACTCCGGGAGTTTGAGTAAAGCCCTTCGCAACCAATCGCGCCTTACACGTGTGCACATTCCCATCCATGTCTGTCATATTCTTGAAGATCCACTTGCACCCAACCGTCTTATGTCCGGGCACATGGTCAACCAAATTCCAAACTTGGTTTTCATACATGGACTGAATCTCGCTGTCCATCGCCTCTTTCCATTTTGCAGACTCCGGGCCTGCCATGGCTTCCTTATAGCTATTAGGTTCATCTAGATTTACTAGTGTACTATCACTAATATACGTGTCCCCTTTGGTAGTAATATGAAAACCATACAACTGGGGTTGAACTCTAACTCTTTCGGAACGTCTAAGAGGTAAGGATTCGTCAATCGGTTCAGCTGGGGTTTCCTCCTCGGGTTGAGTGCCAGCGTTAGAGGTTCCTTCATCGCTCGACTCTTGAATCTCTTCAAGGTCGATTTTCCTCCCACTGTCCCCTTGGCTTATGATTTCTCGCTCTCAGAAAAATCCTATCCTCGCAATGAAGACAACATTGTCACTCGGTCTATAGAATAGATATCCAAAGTATTTCTGCGAGTAGCCAATGAAAATACATCGCTCACTACGAGGTTCGAGCTTGACGTGAGTCTCTCGTCTTACGAAAGCCTCGCAACCCCAAACCTTAATATGTGCCAACGAGGGAGCTTTCCCTGTCCACATCTCGTGAGGTATTTTGGTAACCTTCTTTGTAGGGACTAAGTTAAGGATATGGGCGGCAGTCTCTAAGGCATACCCCCAGAATGAGATAGGTGGGGAAGCACGAATCATCATGGAATGAATCATGTCCAACACAGTTCGATTACGCCTCTCAGCCACACCATTCAACTGCGGTGTCCTAGGCGGCGTCAATTGCGAAACTATTCCGCATTCCTTGAGATAGTCGTGGAATTCAAGACTTAGGTACTCTCCTCCTCGATCGGATCGAAGCTTCTTGATTTTCCTGCCCAATTGATTCTCCACTTATTGTTTAAACTCTTTGAACTTTTCAAAGGTTTCTGACTTGTGCTTGATTATCTAAAGATACCCATATCTACTATAATCATTGGTGAATGTCACATAGAAGTGGTTCGCATCCCTTGTGGTGGATCTAAAGGGCCCACACACATTGGTGTGTATGAGATCCAATAAACCCTCACCCCTTTCACAAGTGCCAGTGAAGGGTGACTTGGTCATCTTTCCAAGTAAACAAGACTGGCACACGTCATTGTCCCTAAGGTCAAACGACTCCAACACTCTATCCTTTTGGAGTTGGGCTATGCGTTTCTTGTTAACATGTCCAAGACGACAATGCCACAAGCATGCTTTATCCAAACTATTGGAAGAATCCACACACAATACATCATTTCCTAGGTTATCTACAACCATAACAGTTTTATAAATTCCATTACAAGGCAATGCATTAAAATATAAAGCACCATTTAGATAAGCATAAATCGAACCTTTCTCATTATCAAACGAATATCTAAATCCTTGTCTAAACAAACCATGAAATGAAATGATGTTTCTTGCCATATCTGGCGAATAACAACAATTATTTAAATCTAAACCTAATCCATTGCTAAGTGCTAAAGAATACACTCCAATCTTGGTAACAGGCGACGATCTTCTGTTCCCCATGACTAGATTTATTCTTCCACGCTCCACATCCCAATCTCTTCTTAGTCCCTACAAATCAGAACATATGTGAAAACCACAACCTGTATCAAGAACCCAATAAATAGCATGTGATGAATCATTAGATTTAATTGTGTAAATACCTGCGAAAGACGGCTTGATCTTCCCATCCTTGATGGCTTGCAGATATTCCAGGCAACTTCTCTTCCAGTGCCCTATTTTGTGGCAGTGGTGGTACTCTGCCTCCTTAGGGTTTGAGTTGGGCTTAGCAGAACCAACTTTGGTTCCACTAGAAGAGGTACCATCTTGGGGCTTTCCCTTGTGGTGGCTCTTTGAAGGAGCCTTCCTCTTCTTGCCATTCCCTTTCCTAATGGCCAAAACAGGAGCAACAGGTGGAGTGGGAGTTGATGCAAAAAACTTGTCCTTGAGGTTGCTCTCAGCAGTGCTTATGAGTCCTTGGAGTTTGCTTCAGGTGACCTCTTCTTTGTTCATGTGGTAGGTCATCCTAAATTGGTTGTATCACGAGGGCAAAGAGTGGAGAATGATGTCGATAGCCAAATCTTCCCCAAAGTTAACATTTAACTTGCAAAGACGATCAACATACCTCTGCATCTTCTGCAAATGCGAGGTTAGGGACTCTCCACTCCCCATCTTAGTGGTGATCATGTTGGTGATGATCTCATAGCGCTCTTGCCTTGCGCTTTGGTCGTACCTCTCCAGAAAATCTTGGTGCATTTCATAGGGATACATGTCCTCATAGGACTTTTGGAGTTCAAGGTTCATAGTGGCCAGCATAATGCAATGAACCTTCGTTGCATCACGCTCATGGGCCTCAAAGACGACCATTTCTTCAGGAGTAGCGATTTACGGATTGATCTTTTCAAGCTTCTCGTTGAGGACATATTATTTATCCTTGTAGAAAGCAATCATGCGAATGTATCGTATCCATTCGTTGAAATTCGATCCGTCAAATGTCACCTTTTGACATAGGCTTATTAGCGAGAATGAACCAGCAACAACGTTGTTGGCGTTTGCGTTAGACATATGCAAATAGAAAGGAACAAAGTTTGATTAGAATTGAATCCCTAATTAAACACCCAAAATGAGAAATTAGGGCTAGGATCTAACAACATTATTTACATATTAGAAAAGGGATGCCGTAATCCAACATGCAAATAACTTGGAGGTAAGTGAATATCGATTCACTAATTCTTCACCATGAAAAACATAAAGGCTTAGGTTTTAAATGTATTGATAGTTCCTAGATTCCTTTTGAGATGCATTGAACTTTTCAATTGCATGTTTAAATCTCGATATGCCCCTCTTGTTTGTGACTGGGAATCCGAGGATCACAAAGTGGGTGTGAATAAAGATGCAAATGTACATGGTGCCCTCTTTGTTACAGTCACCTATTCGATGTGTCGGTTAACCACACACACTCCATCGAACTATGACAAACAATGAGTCACCCTTTGCCACCTTTTCTTAGAACCAATTAGTGTCCCAGTTAACCACACACGCTCCACTAACTTCTTAGAAAGGGTGCAAAGTGTAATTTCATGGGATTGCATCAATTCACTTTTGCCTAAAGTAACTAGGATTGGGAATTTTGTAAAAACGTTTAGTTACTTTATATAGGTTCATTATACTTATTAATGAAGAGAGGATTGCCCTATCCTACCCGTTCGGGTAACGACCCTCCACCAATCAAGGAAGTGGTGGGTAAGAGTGGATACCCATTAAATGACCATTTTATAAGCCACAACCTTATACCCCCCCCCCCCCCCCCTTATAGATCGACTTCGTGAATGAGGCCTACTAACGGTAAGACTAGCATTTTATATATATATATATATATATATATATATATATATATATATATATATATATTAATCTTGTAATAATATAATAGTATAGGGTCTATTTTAAACATTTTAAAATATTAGGGTTTTAACTTCAATTTAAAATTTTCGAAATTTATAACCTTTAAATTAAAATTTTAAATACTAAAACTCTTGATTTAATAATTATCTAAATTAAACAATTACTTTGAATTACTAAATCATAAAGGATTATCTTAAATTAAACAATTAGTTTTATCCTAATCCCTTAAATCCCTCTAGATTTCGAAAATCAGAGGATGGGATAATTCAAAATCTTTAATTACCATATTTAACCATTAAAGGATAATTACAAGATATGGGATTATTCGAATCCCTAAAATTTAGGATCTTATCTTGGGGAGGAGGCATATTTCGAAAATCCTAGGGTTTGCAAATCCTAGATTTCAAAATCATGGGCACTAAGGAAAGGGTTTCAAAAACCTTATCAATTTTCGAAAACAGGGTTTCAAGAACCCTAATTTCGAAATCTTACCTCCTAGGGTGTATTGGCCATAAACCCTAAAGTGTCAAATTGTATAATTCTAATTGAAAACAATTTAACCAGACTCTGATACCACTGATGAGTTTTATACAAACAATCCTATGTGTGCATGCAACCCTAGATTTGGATCTATGTGTTATCTATTAGATACACAACTTTATGAACACAAGAAGAACCCTAGCATGCACCTAGGTATTTAGAAATCTATGTAGTAGAAGGGATTACATACCTCTTGTTGTTATATAGTAATAACAACACAAATCTTCAATCTCTTTGTCTTGGAAAGCAAGTACCACAAGTGTAGTACCTCTAATGGCTCACAAACACCACAAGCAAATGGAGAGGCAAGAGAGAGAGGGGGGGGGGGGGGAGAGGCAAAAATTGGCTCTAGGTCTTCTAGGAATCAAGTTCCAATTTTCTAAGGCCTAAGGGGTCTTTATATAGGGTAGAGATTAGGGTTTCAGTCCTTATCCTTATCTGGCTACTTGCCCACCAAGCAGCCCATAAGATAAGCCATGAATCCTTATCATGGACGAATTCTAAGGCCTTATCACCTTGAATTCGTCCACCCTATCCTAGGGGCATCCAATGCCCTAATTTGCAACTATCGCATAATTACAATTCAGCCCCTCTAGTTTAATTAATTACATTTGGTCACAGAATTAATTCTTAATCAATTATTGACCAATATTAATTAAACAAATATGATTTCTCCTTTAATATATTATTCTTATAATATATTAATAAATCATAATAACCTCTTTCTCTATTATTTCTCTAGTCAAGTTGCTTTGGTGAAGGCAACCCAAAATGACCATGCACAATCGGGTCAAGTACTTACCAAATATGGTTATGGGCTTAGACACTAATCCAACAGAACCATGGTTGCGACTCCAAATTACGATGGGCATACAGCCAGTTACGCGGGGCGTAACCTGGCTTAATCCAAAAATCGATTCTGACTTAACCACTTAATCCCTTTCCACCCAAACTTCAGTGAACACAAAAATAAAGCTCTTAATGCATAAATTCGGTACCTTTATGAATTTGCATGACTATAAGGGACCCAACAACCAACTTAATCAATTAAGACTCACTCTATTCCAACTAGATCATACATGGGCCACTCTCAAGCATCAAACAAGCATTTTTATGGACTAATAACCTTAGAAATACCAAGAGTAGCAACTCAAAGCTCCTGGAGTGGTGTCAAACCACTAGATCTCACCCATGAGACCAAAATGGGACGAAAACTCATATAATGATAGATCTAAGATTCAAATGAGCAAGGTTTGAGCTTTATACCTCTAATGAGCTGGAGATGAAGAAGATAGTCTAGATCCATAAGTCCTCCCTTGATACACCACCTTACACCAAGCTTCCACTTCTTGAAGAATATGCACCAAAATACACCAAAGGCACAAAAATAAGCTCACAACACTCTTGGGAGGGTTAGGGTTTTAGAATTGGGTCTCAAGGACATTGGAGGCTGAGAAGTGAAAGAGCCTCGAGCTCATAAGGATGATTAAATAGTGCCAAAACCCTAAAAATTAGGGTTTGGTACTTTGCTCATTGCGATAGGGATACCCCCAGCTTATGATGGGCATACTCACCCAGACATGTGCCTTCCTCCATGCACTTATGGGACTGAATTGCAAGCTTTTTCCGTTAAGGACCAATTCTGCCAATTGTTTTAAATTGCCTTAACTTCCTCGTCTTAGGTCCATTTCCATCGAACTTTATATCCATGGAAAGTGTAATGCCTAGTTCCTAGTATTAATTTATAAATTATTCTGTTTTATAAGAGAAACTCGACGAGTTTTGAGCCCCAAACTCCTTGAGTAGAGATGATAAAGGCCGCACATTTTAAGTGACCTACTCGACGAGTTGGGAGGCCTCAACTCGACGAGTAGGATGGTAGATATGAAACCCTAATTCATGGGGTTTGCACCCTATTTAAACACCTTAACCCCAAGTGTTATGATATGTTGGAGATGGTTGATTCGGGATTGTAGGTGAGATCTGTGCATATTTCTTCTCCTGATATCACAGTGCAAAAGAGAGATATAACCGTTGGTCGACGTCCAGGAGGAGATCCCGGGACGAAGCTCTGACGATCAAGTCAGTATGAAATCTGAGAGATTATAGTAGATTACAGGTAAAAGAGAATTCCATCCCCTTCTTCGTGAGGAAGAAGGATCCTTTTATACCTGTTTGAGAAACACGTTCCTCAACTAATTTTGTTGAGGCATCTCTTGTGAGGTGCGACGTGGCGGACCTATATTGTAGGGTCTTTCGTCACATCTTTTGCCTCATTCCCTCATTGGATAGAAGGAGATCTTTTAATTGTTATGAAGATTATGGCTATCGTCTAATGGGCAAGTGGAACTATCTAATTGGTCCCACAATTACCTGGATGTAACCTCTTGGAGAAGAGGTTAAGGCGCGACTCTGCACCTTGACCACCGTACCGGTGATCTTCGCATTGGCGAAGGCTCGGACTTGACTTTAGATTAGGTTCTAACCAAGCCAAGCCCAATGTTAGTTTGACTTCTCCTTTTTTGATGTTCTCCCTGAGGAATACATTAATGACTCTGTTAGGATTGTAGGTGTATGCGTCGGCTTGACATCGTCACCGTTTAAACCTATATTTCAACATGTGTATGATTGGGATTATCCCCGACATTTGACAGGCTTTAAACGACACCATAAATGTGTGTCAGTTCCATTGTGAGATGGTTCGTGATGCCGATTTTTCTTTACCCCCCCCCCCCCCGCTTTTCCAAGACCTTTCATCTTTACCTCCTTTCTTCACTTTCGTTGTATCAACCCGGGAATTTTGAGAATTTTTCTTTTTGATCGCTCATTTTTTCTCAATAATGGACCGCTACGGTAGAGTCCCTACTGCTGAGGAGTTCAAATTTCTGCAAGACTGTTTCGGTTTCTAGCTGGAGCATGCTGTAATGATTCCAGCAAAGGGGGCATCGATTTACAACTGTCCCCAAGGGATAGTGGGCGTTTCGATCCCTCTGTTCGAAGCGGGGTTGCGCTTGCCGACATCAAATTTCTTTGACATGATTGTGCATCACTATGGCTTCTCCGTTGACGAGTTAACCCCCAACGCTGTCAATAAGATCGTATGTTTTGAACTGATTTTTCGGTCTCTGGGTTATGTACCAACTTTTTGGGTTTTCAGTTACTTTTTCTGTTCGACTACAAATTCCGGATTCCCCACTTTAGCGAAGAGAAGGGGCATTCATCAATTTATTTCTGAACAAGATGCTCCAAAGAAAATTTGTCAACAATAGTGGCTTTGGGTTAACCAAAACCTTGTGTGGCGCGCGTTTCATAGAAATCGAGACTTTTCAGACCATCTTCCCAAGTTCTTTGGGAGTAATCTGACTCTTGGCAAGCGCCTGGGAAACATCACTATCGTTGGGAAGAACTAGGAAGATTTCGTTCTTGCAGCGGCCGGTTTGAGTGCCACCTAGAGGGCTCGCGGGAAGATGTCACAAATGTTCGTCGTGAGATGCGGTATTAACTCATCTCCTTCTCCCCCCCCCCCCCCCCCCCCCCGTGTTTTGAAAAAAGAATGAGAATATGGTATCTTGTTGGCTTGTGAGATCTTATTTTTGGCGTTTGTTTTCACATGTGTTGAAGCCGAGATTTCTTTGGATATGGCCTTGTGTGGTCACTATCAGGGTTAGTTTTGCCACCGGGAGATCAATCTTGTAGAGGCTCTTCCTCCTCCTATGTCTGAAAGGCTCATGCGAGAGCTTGCTGGATTACCCTTGATGGGAGGGGGAAATGTTGGTTCTAGTGGACCTGCTTCGCCTTCCTAGCCGGCCGTTGGGGTCGTTTCCCTGGTTTTTTCACCAGTTTCGTCTTCATCTGGTTTGCCTACATGAGTACAACCAAAAAGAGGTAATGCTCCTATTCGAAAAAGGAAAAGTTTGAACGTGGTGCCGTCGTCAGACGAGGAGACAGAATCTGATGATGCAGGTCTTCTTCCTCGCAGGGCACGTAGGACTGTGTCTTTAACCAGGCTTGTTGGTGGTATCAGGGGTGTTCTGAGTGATCGTTTTTCTGTTCCTGAGCAGAAAGAGATAGTGGTGGTGCCCGGTTCTACAGAGGCATCACCCTTTCCATTTGCGTGTTCACCCTTGGTTAATCTTGATACCGACTCTATGTTTGGGCGTGTGTCGAGTTCTCCTGGAGGTTCTTTCCAGCGCGAGAAGCCTTCCCTGGTTGACGAAGTAGGAACTCCGTATCACTCCCTATCTTTTGGGTCTTATGCTCTGGGCTGGGCGATTACTAGAGATTCCTTACTATCAGAAGACATCGCTGCCCAGGAGTGGAGTAGGTGTGCTCATCTCCCGAAAACAATGAGTTCTCTTGCGGGTCAATCAAGTGCTCGTATGGTTGGTAACCTGTGTAGGTCGCAGATCAGACTTCTTCCCTTATGGTTGCTGCTACTGACTGGGTTCGCCGCGTCGGTGCGAATGAGATGCAGTTGAAAGTACTGCAAGGTGTCGTGGCAAGCATGAGGTAGGAAATCCGTGATTCAGAGGCTGAGTGCCAAGTTCTTTCTGAGCAGAATTGTATTGTGGCCTGTGAGAAGCCTTCTTTGGAGGATCATGTGGCCACTTTGGAGGACCAGTTAGAGAGGAATCGCAAGCTAGGTGAGTTCTCTTACTCGGAAGAAGGGTCATGATGGAGGAAATCCATGATTCAGAGGCTGAGCGCCAAGTTCTTTCTGAGCAAAACTGTATTATGGCCTGCGAGAAGGCCGCTTTGGAGGATCATGTGTCCACTTTAGAGGACTAGTCAGAGAGGACTTGCAAGCTAGGTGCCAACATCAACTGGCCCGTGCTCGTGTTTATGGTGCTATTGATCGAGGTGGTTTGCAATGGATACTGGAGAAAGGGGTAGTTCATGTAATTGATAAAGTTATCAAGAGCGTGGAATTTCCCAGCAGGATCCAGGGTATTCGTGAGGCATGTGAGGCCCTTGGGCTTGAAAAGGGGAAGCAACTAGGTGGTTGTTCCACAAGTGTTGGAGAACCTGAAGTCCTATATCCTGGCCTTGTTGTGAGAAGGGCTGAAGAGGTGGATACCGCTATATCGTCCCTTCTGAGACGGATTTCACAACCCTCTTTCATTTGGGGAAGCTGTATTATGACGACTTCTGCCAATTTTTTCGGAGGCTGAATCCGAGATGTTCTTCTTCAGACTCCGAGGGATAATTTCTGTTTTCCCCTTTTGTTTGTTGTGTATTGTAGTTGCCTTTCTATGTACTATGTGTATAGTAAAAAATGTTGGTATTTAATAACCATAACCTGTGCATTTTGTTTTGTATTTGGCATGGAAGTGTTCTTTTCCATTTTTTTGTATGTATACACATATTTTTAATTGTCATGTGGTATCTTTAAGGACAAGCTATTCTACTACAATTCGTTTCTACACACTCCCTTATTCTAGGGTTTGCGTTAATCAGCTAATGTGTGCTTCAGGCATCGCATAGTTGCTACTATTGAGCTATACTCCATTGACTTGTATTGTAACATCCTGTTTTGGATCGTCCGTGATTTGGGTTCGTGGGCTGCAACCCGGGCATTAGGAAGCCTCAAGGCTACGACAAGTTGCTAGAAGCGTAGGGCTTATTGTCACCTTTCCGTGGATATGAGGTTCATAGGAAACGGAGTTATATCAAGGTATCTATGGAAGTTTGAAGTTTTGTCAAGACAGATCCCTTATTTGAGAATGGTGGCAACTGAGTACATTGAGCGTACGTATGAGTACACTTAGCGTACTCATGTGCGTGACTTTTAAGCGGAGCCACCTAGTACGTTGGGCGTACTAGAGGGTATGCTGGGCGTACTAGGCTCAGAGTGAAAACCCTAAATGAGGGGGTGTCCCTATATAAAGAATAAGATGGCCTCATTCCTGACCACCATCCTCAGACAACAAACCCTCTTAAACCCTAAAGCTTCGTTCATAGAGCTTGTGAGTGCATTTGAGAGCCTTTGAGTGATTTTGTTTGTTCTTGGAGTGAAGAAATAGCTTTAGAGAAGAAGGAGTGAGCATCCAGGCCCATGCATCTAAGCATATATGTGTTGGGAGCTTCATATAGAGGTATAAAGCTTCAAGCTTTCTCACTCTTTTGATTTATGCATCATAGTAGAGTATTTTAGGGTTTTTGTCCCAAAAGTTGGACACTTTATGAGATATTGAGCTCCAGAGACTATGATCAACCCCCTTTGAGTGCATTCAATGGTGTAGTGTCATAAAAATCAAGACTTGGACGTTGGGATCAAACCATGCATGAGATATGAGCATTTTGAGTTAAGAGAGTGAGGGTTTTATGTGTTTGTGACCAATTCAGCCATGCAAAGGCTTAAAGTCACAAGCTTTATGGATTAAGAGCCATTAGGGAGTCCAGATCTGGGATTTTAGTTAAGGTCTTAACGGGTTAAGACCAAAGGAGTAGGTAAAGCAAACCTGGACGTATGTTGAGCGTAATTCCTGTACGCCCCGCGTATTGACCAAATGTCCCCGATGGCCAATCTGGATTCGTGTGTACGCTGAGCGTACCAAGGGAGGTACGTCCCACGTAACCCCACTGTGGGCTTTTTCGCTAAGTCTCATTTTGGGCCTTAAGTGTTGGGCCTTGAGGTTAGGCTTATTGCACTGGAGTTTTGGACCAGAGGAATATATATATATATATATATATATATATATATATATATATATATATATATATATATATATATATATATATATATGCGCCTTAGGCCCTTGAGTTGGGCTTGCCACTTGAACTTGAGAGTTGGGCCTCGGGAGAGCCCATTTATTATTGGGCGTTGGTGGGCCCAATGGGTTTTTGGTTATGGATTGGCTGATTAGTGGACTACCCTTAGACCTAATGAGTGAGAGTTTGGACTTAGTTCCTAATTGGGTTAATTGTGGGTTTGGCTCAGAGATAGAGGCCGGTGTGCAACAGCAGCGTTTATAGGGGTTGTTCGTCATCCAAGGTGAGTCTTCTCACTATACTTACCATTAGTGGGCACTTCCGTGCACATCAAGTTTTTGGCGCTGTTGTCGGGGAACGGCTTAGTTTATTGTTTATTTATTTGCTTTAGATTAATCGATCCTTTTTGTGGGGTAAAACCCACAAAAAGTTATTTTTATAAGCATAGTTTAAATTTTTTTTCATTACAGAAGTCACGACGTGGATTATCCTTCCACGAAGTGACACCTGTTATTCACAGTTTTTTTTCTTTTTTCTTAGTTTAGTTTTACGTTTTATCTTTTTGTCTTATTTCAGGAGTTCATGACCAGAGGTTCTAACACACCTTTGGTACCACCACTTGAAGATCCCAACTTTACACTTCACAAAAAGAAGGATAAGAGCATGAAAGAAGATCAAACACCAAAGAAGACACCTTTACAAGAATTCAAATCAGTGTTCTGAAAGAAGTCAGGGAAGAAAACGGAGGAGTCAAGTTCATCTTCAAAGAACAAGAGCAAGCTTGAACACTTAGATCAAATACCCATCCAAGCCGAGTCCGCGTACAATACTGAGCCTGAATTTGAATTACATACAAGTGAGCCCGAGAACGAGCTGGAGAACGAAATGGAAAACATTGATGAGATGGCCATGGGGGACTACAAGAAGCGCATTCGAGATGATGTGGGGTCAGGTTTAGTACATCCTACGATTCCTACCAATGCCACATTCGAGGTGAAGGGTCATATCCTTACTGCACTTAAGGATATCCCATTCTACGGGAAGGATCACAAGGATGCTTTCAAACACTTAGACGAGGTGAATGATATTGCAAATTATTTTAATAATCCCAATATCCCAAGGGAGATAGCTTTGCTAAGGATGCTACTAGTCACTTTCAAGGGAGCAGTAAAAGACTGGTTGAATTCACTCCCACCTGGTACGATCACCACATAGGCCCAGTTGTGAGAGAGATTTCTAGATCAGTTTTGTCCACCCTCCAAAATCTCTAAACTCAAGAAGACAATTGCCAACGTTGAGCAAAATCCAGGGGAGTCATTATATGAGGCATGGGAACGCTACAAGGGGTTGTTAAGGAATTGTGCGCAACATGACCTCAATATTCAGCAGGAGATGTTGATATTTTATGATTGGGTGAATGTCATGACTAGACAACTCCTTGATTTTCAAGGACCACTAACGAAGAAGAACCCAAATCAGGCCAAGGAGATGATTGAAGAGTTTTCAAGGCACTCTCGTGAGTATCACAACCTAGGGCGTGATGGAATAAAATGCAGTGGAGGTACACAAACTGAAGAGATGGTTGTCGTGATGGCAATGCTTAGCACTATGGATAGGATATTGACTCAATTGGACCAATCAATTCATGCAATTCGAGTTGGTTGTGAGAGATGTAGTGGCCCACACTTGACAAAGGATTGTAATATGGATGAATATGGAAACAAGAAAGCTCAAGTATGCTACTCAAGTGGGGACAAGTATGATGAAGATTGGAGAAAACCAAAGAAAGAGTGGCTGCCTTACGAAGAATACAAGAAGCAAAAAGAAGAGAAATTTAGGCAAACTGGTTGGGGCTTCTACTAAAGAGAGGAACCACTAGTTGAGAAGAAATCATAGTTAGAGACCATGTTGATGAAATTCATGGAAGCTTCAGAAAAAGACATGATGCTACTCATGCTGCAATGGAAGAACAAAGAAGTATAATAAAGAATCATCATGCAATGATGATAGATCAGCAAGCATTAATAAAGAATCAGCAAGCCTCCATCAATAACCTTCAAGTACAACTTGGTCAACTTAACACTTTGGTTAATGAGAAGATATTCCCGAAAAATCCTGAAAACAAAACCCAATCTCACGTACTGGCCATAGATATTGAAGAAGAGGCGATTTCTGAGTTCCTAGAGGCCTTGGAAGTGGAGCCCCAGCACCCCGATCCAAAACCAAAGAAGCCAAAATTCAAGAACAAAAATGTAGCTGAAGTACAGAAACCACGTCGTGGGAATTATATGTCCACGTCGTGGCCTTGGTCTAATCAGAAAATTCCATAAACCATGTCGACTTTTTAACCGCCTTTTCCATTCTCGTCTATAGCTAATCTCAGTCCACTGGAGAGAGAACATTTGGAGTTTATCAAGCAATTAAAGGGTATTCCTATCAATACTCCTTTTATTGATTCACTTGCAAAAATTCCAGAATATGATAAGTTCCTACAAGACTTGTTAGACACTCGTCAACAATTAAAGGAGAATTCTAAGGTAATTCTAAGTAAGCAAAGCTCAAAAGCTGTGTTGGGAGAAATACCTAAGAAGATGGGGGATCCTAGACGACTCACTCTCCCATGTGAGTTTGGGAATAATATGAAGGTTTATGCTTTAGCCAATTCTGGGGCTAGCATAAATTTGATGCCTTATTCGTTTTTATCAAAAACTAAATATTTAGAAGTTGAAGGCTACAAAGATGGCTATTCACACGACGAACCGTTCAGTGACACAGCCTCGGGGCATTGTGGAAGATATTTTAGTAAAATTTAGGAAATTCATTTTTCCAATAGACTTTGTGGTATTGGATATGAAAGAAGATCCCAATGTATCGATTATTCTTGGTCGCCCGCTACTTAACACTGCTGGAGCTCTTGTTGATATTCGGGAGTCTAAGCTCGCCTTGAGGGTTAGTGATGAAAAGGAAATTTTGGGGATAGAAGACGGATTTCAAGGGAATCATGCTCAAGAATAGGTTTTCAACATTGATGAAGAAAATGAACTTGAAGAATTAGAGAAGCTCATGGAAGAAGAAATCAAAAAATTTCAACAAGTTAAAAGAACAAAACCAAGAGCATTTGTTCCATTTTTAGTTGAAGTCATTGCCTACACGAATCCAACTTCTTGGGTAAGAAAGGAAGATGATGAGATGACGATTGATGAAGAGGAGGTTACATCAAAAATAACAAGTCTAGTGGTAAAGGAAGAAAAGGATACTATGGAGTGTAAGTATGAAGACAAGATAGAGACTAAAGGGACCAAACGCAAGCTTGATGGAGATGAGTTCAAAGCTAAAAAGGAAAATT
Source organism: Lactuca saligna (assembly GCF_052625555.1). Classification (NCBI taxonomy): domain Eukaryota; kingdom Viridiplantae; phylum Streptophyta; class Magnoliopsida; order Asterales; family Asteraceae; genus Lactuca; species Lactuca saligna. The sequence continues at coordinate 133,122,067 of NC_136418.1, read as the reverse complement.
CGAAAAGGCATATAAAAGACGTGTTCAAGCTTACAAGAGGCGTTTCAAGGAACAAAAGATCCTAGTGGTGGACTCTTCATATGATTCAACGTAGGAGGCACGAAGTCCAGCTCAAGACTCCTAAAAAAGAAGCGCTTCTCGGGAGGCAACCCGAGTTTGGATTGCATTTTCTTTTCTTTTCTTTTTAGTTTTTGAGTTTTTGAATAGGGAAGATATCAAATCATCGTCTAAATACTGTTAAGTGGTAAAAAACTTTGCTATGGGGTGCTTTGGTAATAATTGGAACACAAAGAACATAAATAAAAATTGTTAGATTAGCAAGTTTTTGTGACCAGACTTCAACCACATCGTGATTTGAAGGAACAATTTGGGGACTAATTGCAACTTGAACAGTTTATTTATTATTAAAAGTCACGACATGGCCTTTAAAAAGTCACCGCAGGGGGGGGGGGACCAGTTCTTAAACCCTTTGACCACAAACTTGTTCCCCATTTGTTTACTGCCTCACGAACGGAAGCAAGGTCCCCACAACCAATTTTTTTCAAATTTTCCTCCAAATTTATTCCATTCTCTTGTCCTTTTACTCCATATGGTATGTATTTCATCCATTAATTGTAGATATTACATACAATTTATACATTTTCATGGTTAGTGTTTATATAAATGATAAGATTTCTGAAACTGGTTACTGTTTTTAGGTTGCATGTCCTTAGAATAGCAATAGAAACAAACCCCAAGTATTGTTTTTGGGTAAAATCATGTATTTAGTGTTCGATCTGTGTCGACGATTCGATTGCGAGACCACGACGTGATTCATGGGCGACCAGTTTTCTGCTAAGTTTTTGATAACATATTTTAGGTGTTTTGTTTTTTTTTTGGTTTGTTTTGAACATTGCAGGAAGATGGCACCTAGAAGGGCTGTTCAACACGACAATCACCCGATTGATGTCTCGAATATCCATCTGTTATATCGATTTCCGCAAACCATTTCACGGGCCTTGTTGACGTCTTATCAGAACCGTTTGGGATGGTTATACAATAGGGAGTTTGCTATAGCTCCGATTGTTGACTGGGGATGGCTTGTCGGTGTTGGAATGGTTGTTGAATTGGAGCGCCATTGGATGAAAGTATACGAGGGAGAGCATTTTTCCTTTACTTGTCGCGGATGGAGGAACTTGTTCACGATCCAAGAACCCGTGTACCGGGAATTATCAATGGAGTTTTTCTCTAATGTGAACTTTGAAGAACTCACCATTGATTTTGATTATAACCAGGCACTAGCTTTCCGGTTGGGCGGGGTGTATCGGGAATGTAGTCTTCAGGAATTTGCATGGTGCATGGGGATCTACACGGAAGTGGAGACTTAATCCCCGTTCTTTGTTCCATTTTTACTTGGTTGCGTTCAGGATTTTGCGCCCGGTATTTTTGATGTTCAATTTTGGCGCACTATCGCAAATCATGAGTACAGTTCTCGTGATTCAAGTGAAGCACAAATTCGGAATCCGGTGCATCATTTTTTCACCGCCTTATCACCTTTTCTATCAATCATAAACATCATGGTGATAAGGATTCTTTACAAGATTTGTTCTTTTTGTGGAGTATTATTACTCCCGGGGTGTGTTGTGATATTCCTTACATGCTAGCAAGGTTTTTGGGAAAGAAAGCGGTCAGTTCACGACAAGGAAGTCCAATGATAGGTGGACATTTGGTCACCCATCTTGCCCGGTCATATGGGATTTTGTCCCATGAGTTTGTGCGGAACCTTACCTGTTTTCCAGATAATGATTTGATTATTCAGTTTTTGGGTGTTATGCGTGTGGTGGTCGATATCGGGGGAGGTTATGTTATACCCCTGAAAGATAGAGAGCAAGAGATGGAACAACCCAAGCAACCTCCTGCGAGAAGACGAAGAAACATTAGAGCCCGAGGAGAAGTTGAGAGAGACCTTCACCTGGGAGGAGTACCCACCGACCCATTTCAAACCCGGGTTGGATCATATTTGGATAATCTTCGTGGTGGGATGAATTACAACACACAAATTTTGGAGGCGATGTTTTCCCACATGGGTGTGGTGTAACCGCCCGCGGTGCCACCCCAATGTCCTTACATTCCGACATGGGAAGAGCTACGTATCCCGAGGGATGATGGGGAAGGACCTAGTGAAGTGCAGGGACGAGAAGATGATGATTAATGTCTTTTCTGTTTAGTTTTTAGTTTTTTTATTTATTTATTTTGTGCGGTGTTAGTTAATGTTGAACTTGGTTTGTTGATGTAAGACCTTGGTAAACTATTATGTTATTCTTTTAGTTCTTTTAGTTGATTACAGCTTGCTAAGGAATCTTGAAAAGGAGTAAGGTCGAGTCAAGATTTGTGACCCACAATTTACAATAAGTGTGGGGTGCGTTAAAGAGAGAGAAGATAGAGTAAACAAGTGTCTTCTTTTATACAACATTAGAAGAATCTTAAACCATTAAGACGTTAGTCAAGGTGCTAGGTTGAACGAAAAAGTGAAAAATTTTAATTTTCTGAAGGTCCAGTTTCCATGACATGGTGCATAAATTTTCACATCGTGGATTGTTATAACTGGGATTTTCTCTTCGTGTTTTTATATGATACCACGACGTAGTATTCTACACCACGACGTGTTTTCTGTGTATTTCACTATTTTGAAGACCATTTGGGTGTTTTACCATATGGCTTTCCATGCATCTTCTTGGGGTCATTTTACAGACTATTGTGACTCGTTTTCCTCCACCATATATAGTGGCTTCAAGTCCGAGTTTTTATTTTTAAAGAGGTCCATATTCGAGATGCACATTTTCCACACTTTTGGAGAAGATCACGCCACTATCCCAGGGGAGTCTATTCCTTTTTCTCTCTTCTCTTAATTTTTATATTATTTTAAGCATAGAATGAGGGCATTGTATGAAATAAGTGTGGGGTAGGGGGTAGAAAAGGTAAATTGCTAGATAATTTGGTAAATTTTAAAACTTTTATTAATTGGATCTAGTAGTAATAATTTGAACTGTACTTGCTAGTGGAATGATCCGATAAGAGGTCAAATGTTTAGTTGAGCCGATATACGTTATAATACATTTGTGGCCTCCCTTATTTTAGTGAAATCATGGAACAAAAACATAACCCTTCTTAGTTTGAGGAATTCAATATGTTTAGCGGCCTAAACCTGAAATGTATCCAGGAAATATATGTCTTAACCAATAAAGGTTGAAGTTAAGCGCCCCTGCTTAAGCATGTAGGGTTTTGAGTGATAAAAAAAGAAAAAAAAAGAGTGAGTTATACATGTAAAAAAAAGAGAGAAATTACTGAAAAGTAAAAATTCTTTAAGAATTTTGGAGTTATCAAAGTATGAAGATCAAAGATCAAAGTTATAAAGAATCAAAATTTGAAGATGCCAAAAATCATGAAAGAAGTAAATTCAATGAAGTGAAAGATCAAACATTAAAGAAAAGAAGAACTCAAGAGCTCCAAGTTGTGGTATCTTCTAAAAAGTTGTAATTCTTTAGTTTATGTAGATTGGGTAGCTTTACAAAAATATCTTGAGGTTATAAAGCTTTCTGAGGATGGATTCGGAGGGTTGCATAAAATGAGCATTGTTCGAAAGAAGTGTGTAATTGTTTATGAAGATTGTGAGTATTTAAAGTATGGGGGGTCATTTAGGAAAAAATTTAGACACAAATGCATGCGTTTAGGTTTTGGTATAATGGCTGAGCTGGAATTGTATTGTTCTATGTAATGCTAGTGATGAAGGTTTAAGTTTAAATAAGTAGAATTGCTTGAGGGAAAGCAAAGCCTAAGTGTGGGGTATTGTAACATCCTGATTCTAGGTATAAATTTAATTAAAGAATAATTGGTCTTATGACCTACTCGGCGAGTTGGTTGCCCTACTCGCCTAGTAGCAGTGGGAATGGAACGCATGTTCAGTGACCTACTCGGCGAGTCCACCAAGGGACTCGGCGAGTAGGAGCTGGCAGATGAAACCCTAAATTCTGGGGTTTTACACCCTATTTAAAGGATCATTGGCCTCCACCAACCTCCCCTTATGCTTCTTGTCCCTCTCAAACCCTAAAATGTGTGTGTCTGTGTGTTCTTTGGTGTCAAAGCTTGAAGGAGTAACCTTGGAAGGAAGCATTTGAAGAAGCAAGGAAAAGCAAGGCCAGGAAATCAGGAAAGCTAAGGGATTGCATCAGACATCACTCTCTGGAAGGTAATAGGCTATTCCTTAAGCCCTTTTCACTTTGAACCTCCCTTGGATGGGTGTTATGAAGGACTCTCCATGTTTAAGCTAAGATCTGAAGTTATAACTTCATATTTGGACTTCCCTTGACCTCTAGATTTATAAAGTTCCCAGATTGTGCAAGGTTGAAACCCTCCCAAGGTGTAAAACTCCATTAAAGAGCTTAGATTGATAATTTCGGGCCTTTAGAGCCTTGCATGTATGTAAAGATTGCAACTTTATGTAATAAACGTGCCTTAGGAGCTTAGATCTGTAATTTGGGGCCTTGCCATGGCTTAAAGAGCATCTGCATGGATTAAGATCTGCATGGAGTCGGCGAGTTGATTAAGGGACTCAGCGAGTCCGTTGAAGATGTTCATGAACTCGGCGAGTTGGATGAACAACTCGGCGAGTGCGTTGAAGATTGCCTTGAACTCGGCGAGTGTTAGAAAACTCGGCAAGTTGGCTAGGGTTTCTCCCAAAATCTTGGCCGCATATGAACTCGATGAGTGAAAAGGAGACCTCGGCGAGCAAGTCGAGGATTCCACGACTTCTCAAACTCAAGAAGAACTCGGCGAGTCGGAAACCTGCACTCGGCGAGTCGAGTCAACATAGACTGTTGACTCTGACTGTGGACTTTGACTTGGACCAAGGGGTTGACCAATTGAATTCTGTGGGTTTCTGGGATTGGGAGATTTATGAAAAAGGTCGTGTAGTACTTTTAGGTGGTGGAGTTCGTGTTGGACCCGGGAGTTGAGCTTTCTTATTTCCGACGACAGTTGCGAGGTGAGTTATCCTCACTATACTAAGGGGTCTAAGGCCCAAGGCTGGCCCATTGGATTTGATATCCTAGTAGTTATTGTTATGTTGAGTTTGAGTTAGTAATGCATGCCAGTTGATGTGCTAGTCGGGTAGATCTGTAGGACTGCCTGTGATACTGATTGATTACCTGTATGTGCATTCATCTGTTACATGTCGACATGGTATGAGGGGTGGGTTGAGGTTGTACTGCTCCGTGCAGTAGCCAACAAACCCGAGATCATTCCAGATATAAGCTGAGGGCCCGGTAGGCATTCCAGACTCGTACTGACGGCCCAGGGGTAGTCCAGCTTGTAAAGATGTGGATCCAGTACACGATGTTCTGTTTTTGAATGAAATGATATGCTAATGTTGATATTGCTATGTGGACTGTATGTGTATCGTTATTTTGGGGGTAACTCACTAAGCTCTGGGGCTTACAGTTTCAGTTTATTGTTTCAGGTACCTCAGGGGATCGCAGCAAGGAGAAGGCATAATCGTACAGCTCCTCCCATTGTGTTATGTTCCTGGAAAAGCTCTGATATAAATGTATTTTGAAAACAAATTTGTAATGTTTTGATGAATTCGACGTGTTTTTGAAAATTTAAATTTGGCTTAAATTTTGAGTGTTACTAGTTGGTATCAGAGCCTTGGTTTGAGTGAATTGGAGGAACATTCGTGTGAATCTAGTCTCAAATCGAGGAAAGATTTTCATAAATGGTTTTTAATGGTTTTCAAAATAAGTAAAGGAGGATGTAGGGTGTACGATCAGCCGGAGCCAGTAAGTAGACCCCAAAATACCATACAGTTATTTGATATTGTGATATGTTAGAATAGCATGCTAGTACTAGGCTAGGGATCTTCAAGAATTGCATGATAGAATTTCCTGATTATATGATGCCTAATAGCCTAGGGATCCCTTATGTGAGATTGACATCATTACTGTAGTTGTCTAATGTATGCATCACAGTTGTACCTAATTAAGATCTTATAGTCTGAGAATGTTTGATTTGGCCTTATGTTCTGTTCTTGTTTGATTGGGAGCTTGGGGTAGGATTTGATATTCAAAATTCTATAGGGTCCAGCGTTATGTATGGCTAGCATACATTAGTGATGCAGGGTTGGTGGAAGTTTCACAGATAAGAGGGATTGAGTGAGACCGAGAGGTCAGTTGTGATATATTTAGCATTCCTCTAGGAGTGAGGGTTGAGCGCTCGCCTTATTGTGCATATTGTTAAGGTGTTGTAGGGATACTTGGGACGAATATGGGTAAGTATGGAAGGTAGTATGGGCCCATGCTACTGAAAGCACAGAACCTATACGCGTGCCAAGTAAGTCGCAATCCCTAGGGTTAGTAGGGAGTTGGCACCCAAATATTTATATGAATTATCTAATATCTTGTGCTATGTTTCAGAATGGTGATGAAGAGATGCTTCGTGGTTGGATCCAGTTCGGGATCAAGATCAGGGGATGGAGGTCAGGAGGGGCCGACAGCACCTGAGCCAGTGGTGCAGATGGGTACAGAGGAGTTGGATGCCAAGATTCGGGAAATCCTGCATGATGAGGTTGCTGCTGCATTCCGAGCTCAGTTCCCGGAGATGTTAGGGTCGATTAAGACCTCCATGGTGGAGTATTTTGATGAGCGCTATGCATCCCTTGCAGAGACAGCCGCCGCAACAATTGCATCAGCTGTATTAGCGACGGGGGGAGGAGTTGGTAGGGGTTTTCAGTACAGGGACTTTGGTAACACGAACCCCCCTACTTATGATGGGACGTAGGATCCCATCAAGGCTATGAGGTGGATTTCAGATATGGAGGGGTGTTTCTTCACCTGCTCGTGTCCTGCTGACCAGAAGGTCAGGTGTGCTCTGAACCTGCTTAGGTCGGGGGCCAAGGACTGGTGGAGACTTGCGACCGGGTCATACTCTGATGATCAGAGAGCTACAGTTATTTGGGAGCAGTTCAGGGATATGTTCCGTGCCCGTTACATTCCACGGGTTGAACGGGAGCGATTGTCACAGGAGTTTTTGAGTTTGAGACAGGATGGGGAGTCGGTAACGGAGGTCACCCGGATATTCACTGAGAGGGCGATGTTTTTCTTGGAGTTTGCTTCAGAGCAGGCTCAGATGACTCGTTATCAGAGTATGCTCAAGACGGATATCTGTCAGTTTGTGTCTACCCAGCGATGTGATACTCTTCTAGAGTTGCAGGAGGCCACCAGACGGCGTGAGTTGGAAATTGAGCAATAGTTGAGAGAACAGCGGCAGGCCCCAACACATTCTCAGCCGGCGCCGAAGCGGTCTAAGACCGATGATACTAGGACTGGGGGTCAGCAGAGCTGCACATGTGGGAAGTGTGGCAAGGGTCATTCTGGTGTGTGTCGAGCTGGTAGTGGATGCCACAAGTGTGGAAGGGATGGGCATTACGCAAGGGACTGTCGCCAGGCTACTCTGGTTCAGAGTCTGAGGTTATGTTACCATTGTGACCAGGTTGGCCATTTGAAGGCCAACTGCTCGTTACTCGCCGCCAAGCCAGCGCAGGCTCCAGCGCTGGCTACTTTGAGGATCACGGATGGGAGACCAGTCAGTACTGAGCCTCCAAAGGTTCAGGGTCGTGCCTTCCAACTTACAGCGGAGGAGGCCAGAGCAGCACCGGATGTGGTTGTTGGTATGTTTCTATCCTTATCTCGTTATTTTTATATTTGTTGCATTCTTATCTGTGGCACCTATGGTTAGGTACGTTTTCAGTGAACTCCTTGCCTGCTTTGGTCTTATTTGACTCGGGGGCGAGTCGGTCTTTCGTATCTCAAACATTTAGTTGGGGGTTCAGCGCACCAGTGGGCGAGTTAGAGTGTCCGTTGCGAGTGTCTATCGCCAACGAACACGGGGTTTTTGATTCTTCATTTTATCGAGGGTGTGACTTGGAGATTTTCGGGGTGTCATTTCCGATAGATTTGATTCTGATTCCCATGGGGGAGGTATGCGTGATTTTAGGCATGGATTGGCTCAGTCAATTCGGAGCCATGATCGACTATGAGAGGCAGCGTGTGGTAGTTCGAACCCCAAGTGGGGGAGAACTGATTGTTTATGGCGAGGGCACCAGAGTGGGATCAGGGTTTTGTTCAGCTGCCAGGGCACAGAAGTACATTCAGCATGGGTGTACATGTTATCTAGCGTACGCGATAGATAAGCGAGCCAGGGACCAGATTTCGGTTTCCGACGTGCCGGTGGTCAGGGAATTCGCAGATGTATTCCCAGAGGAATTACCAGGGATACCTTCGGAAAGGTAGGTCGAGTTCAGGATTGACCTGGTGCCAGGTGTCGCCCCTATTGCTAAGGCGTCGTACCGGTTGGTACCGCCAGAGATGCAGGAGCTGTCATCGCAGCTGCAGGAACTGATGGGCAAGCAGTTCATTCGGCCTAGTAGTTCTCCATGGGGAGCACCGATACTTTTCGTCCGGAAAATGGATGGTTCACACCGGATGTGTATCGACTACCGGGAGTTGAATAAGTTGACGGTGAAGAACCGTTACCCGCTCCCGAGGATAGATGATCTCTTCGACTAATTACAGGGTGCATCTTGGTTTTCTAAGATAGACTTGAGGTCTGGGTATCATCAGGTCAGGGTCAGAGAGGAGGACGTGGAGAAGACCGCGTTCCGAACTCATTATGGACATTATGAGTTCGTGGTGATGCCGTTTGGCCTCACCAATGCGCCAACGGAATTCATGGACTTGATGAATCGAGTCTGTGGACCAACGCTTGGTCGCTCAGTCATAGTAATTATAGATGATATTTTGGTGTATTCCAAGACCCGAGAGCAGCATGTGGAGCATCTGCGGGAGCTGTTGGGAGCTCTGAGATGGGAACGGCTGTACGCCAAGTTCTCGAAGTGTGAGTTTTGGCTACGGGAGGTCCAGTTCCTCAAACATCTCGTTAACTAGAAAGGGATTTTGTTCGATTCGACGAAGATCGAGGCTGTTATGCAGTGGGAGGTTCCGAAATCTCCCTCGGATATTAGGAGCTTTCTGGGTTTGGCAGGGTACTACCGGAGGTTTATATGGGACTTCTCCAAGATCGCAGTGCCACTCACTCGTCTGACTAGGAAGGGAGTAGATTTTTGGTGGGGTCCCGAGCATCAAAGGGCGTTTGAGACCCTCCGTCAGAAATTGTGCGAGGCTCCAGTGTTGACACTCCTGGAGGGAGTTGAGGATTTTGTGGTGTTCTGTAATGCATCCATCACAGGTTTAGGGGCGGTCCTCATGCAAAGAGGACGAGTGATAGCTTACGCATCGCGACAGCTAAAGCCGCATGAGACGAGATACCCTACGCATGAATTGGAGTTGGGGGCGGTGGTGTTTGCTCTCAAGATATGGAGACACTACCTATATGGGGTCCGTTGTACCATTTACACGGATCACAAGAGCTTGAGACATATCATGGATCAGCCAAACCTGAACATGAGGCAGCGCAGGTGGCTGGACGTAGTCAAGCACTATGATTGTGAGATTCTTTACCATCCCGGTAAAGCGAATGTAGTGGCGGACGCTTTGAGCCACAAGTCAGTAGGGTCTTCCACCCCAGCGGTATGTATGAGGATATCAGTGGATTCTCCGCTGGTGGGTTGATCAGAGATGCCCAAGTCGAGGGCATCCGCCCAGAAAATTGGAAGCTGGAAAGGATCAAAGGTGAGGACACCCAGTTCATGAAGGATAGTCGGGGACTATTAACCCGATGTGGTAGTGTTTGGGTCCCGATGACGGGTGGGGTTAGGCAGACGGTTATGGAAGAGGCTCATAAGTCTCATTTCTCTATTCACCCGGGGGCCACCAAGATGTATCGAGATTTGAGGTTGAGTTATTGGTGGTCGTGCATGAAGCGGGAAATAGCTTGGTACGTTGAGAGGTGCTTGACCTATAGGATGGTCAAGCCCGAGCATCAGAGGCCGCATGGGAAATTGCAGTCCCTAGAGATTCCCATGTGGAAATGGGAACAAATCACGATGGACTTTATTACAAAATTGCCAAAGACGGCAAGGGGGTTTGATGCTATATGGGTCATCGTGGATCGATTAACCAAGAGCGCCCATTTCTTGCCTATTCAAGAGGGCTCATCGGCCGAGAAACTGGCCGAATTGTACATTCAGGAGATCGTGCCGCGCCATGGGGTTCCTGTCTCCATTGTCTCTGATTGGGATGTCAGGTTTACCTCTCGCTTCTGGCAAAAGTTTCACGAGGAGCTGGGCACGCGGTTGCACTTCAGCACAACATTCCAACTGCAAACCAATGGCCAGAGCGAGCGGACTATTCAGACCCTCGAGGACATGCTGAGGGTATGTGTCATTGATTTCGGCAGGAGCTGGGACTCCCACATACCGCTTGCGGAGTTCGCCTACAATAACAGCCATCACTCCAGTCTGGGCTCCCCGCCATTCGAACTGTTGTACGGGCAGAGATGTCGCACCCCGGTCTGTTGGGGCGAAGTTGGACACAGGGTGATGGGTAGTACGGAGGTGGTTTTGCAGACTACTGAAAAGATCCAACAAGTTAGACAGCGCTTGCAGACCGCTCAGAGTCGACAGAAGAGTTATGCCGACAAACGCCGATCTGAGTTGGAATTTCAGGTGGGAGACATGGTACTCCTAAAGGTCTCTCCCTGGAAGGGCGTGATCCGCTTCAGGAAGAGGGGAAAATTGGGTCCCTGATATATCAGACCGTTCAGGATCACTGCCAGGGTTGGCAAGGTGGCTTACAGGTTAGAGCTGCCGGAGGAGCTTAGTCGGATACACAACACTTTCCACATTTCGTAGCTGTGAAAGTGCGTTATGGATCAGGAGGCGGTGGTGTCGTTCGATGATATTCAGGTTGATGAGCACCTGAACTATGTGGAGAGGCCTGTGGCCATACTAGAGAAAAAGGTGAAGATACTAAGGAACAAGGAAATACCTTTGGTGAAGGTACAATGGGAGCATCAGAAGGGATCCGAATGGACGTGGGAGGCAGAGGCAAAAATGCGAGAACATTATCTAGGACTATTCACCGCAGCAGACTTCGAGGACGAAGTCTAGTCCAAGTGGGGGAGAATTGTAACGTCCCGATTCCAGGTATAAATTTAAATAAAGAATAATTGGTCTTATGACCTACTCGGCGAGTTGGTTGCCCTACTTCCCGAGTAGCAATAGGAATGGAACGTGTGTTTAGTGACCTACTTGGCGAGTCCACCAAGGGACTTGGCGAGTAGGATTTGGCAGATGAAACCCTAAATTCTGTAGTTTTACACCCTATTTAAAGGATCATTAGCCTCCACCAGCCTCCCCTTATGCTTCTTGTCCCTTTCAAATCCTAAAATGTGTGTGTCTGTGTGTTCTTTGTGTCCAAGCTTGAAGGAGTAACCTTGGAAGGAAGCATTTGAAGAAGCAAGGAAAAGCAAGGCCAGGAACCCGGGAAAGCTAAGGCATTGCATCAGACATCACTCTCTGGAAGGTAATAGGCTATTCCTTAAGCCCTCTTCACTTTGAACCTCCCTTGGATGGGTGTTATGAAGGACTCTCCATGTTTAAGCTAAGATCTGAAGTTATAACTTCAGATATGGACTTCCCTTGACCTCTAGATCCATAAAGTTCCCAGATTGTGCAAGGTTGAAACCCTCCCAAGGTGTAAAACTCCATTAAAGATCTTAGATTGATCATTCCGGGCCTTTAGAGCCTTGCATGTACGTAAAGATTGCAACTTTACGTAATAAACGTGCCTTAGGAGCTTGGATCTGTAATTTGGGGCCTTGCCATGGCTTAAAGAGCATCTGCATGGATTAAGATCTGCATGGAGTCGGCGAGTTGATTAAGGGACTCGACAAGTCCGTTGAAGATGGCCATGAACTCGGAGAGTTGGATGAACAACTCGGCGAGTTCGTTGAAGATTGCCTTGAACTCGGCGAGTGTTAGAAAACTCGACGAGTTGGCTAGGGTTTCTCCCAAAATCTTGGCTGCATATGAACTCGATGAGTTAAAAGGAGACCTTGGCGAGCAAGTCGAGGATTCCACGACTTCTCGAACTCAGGAAGAACTCGGCGAGTCGGCGACTGGCACTCGGCGAGTCGAGTCAACATAGACTGTTGACTCCGACTGTGGACTTTGACTTGGACCAAGGGGTTGACCAATTGAATTCTGTGGGTTTCTGGGATTGGGAGATTTATGAAAAAGGTCGTGTGGTACTTTTAGGTGGTGGAGTTCGTGTTGGACCCGGGAGTTGAGCTTTCTTATTTCCGACGATAGTTGCGAGGTGAGTTATCCTCACTATACTAAGGGGTCTAAGGCACCAAGGTCGGCCCATTGGATTTGATATCCTAGTAGTTATTGTTATGTTGAGTTTGAGTTAGTAATGCATTCCAGTTGATGTGCTAGTCGGGTAGATCTGTAGGACTGCCTGTGATACTGATTGATTACCTGCATGTGCATTCATATGTTACATGTCAACATGTTATGAGGCGTGGGTTGGGGTTGTACTGCTCCGTGCGGTAGCCAACAAACCTGAGAGCATTCCAGATACGAGCTGAGGGCCCGGTAGGCATTCCAGACTCGTACTAAGGGCCCAGGGGTAGTCTAGCTTGTAAAGCTGTGGACCCAGTACACGTTGTTCTGTTTTTGATTGATATGATATGCTAATGTTGATATTGCTATGTGGACTATATTTGTATCGGTATTTTGGGGGTAACTCACTAAGATCTCGGGCTTACAGTTTCAGTTTATTGTTTCAGGTACCTCAGGGGATCACGGCAAGGAGAAGGCATGATCATACAGCTCCTCCTATTGTGTTATGTTCCTAGGAAAACTCTGATATATATGTATTTTGAAAACAAAGTTGTAATGTTTTGATGAATTCGATGTGTTTTTGAAAATTTAAATTTGGCTTAAATTTTGAGTGTTACAAGTATTTTGATATTGTCATATTTATACATAGTTTTGGTCAATACTGATCTACATTTTATTTAATATTTTGGTTATTTGCATAGAATTATGGTACTTATGAGGATAAAATGTTATTTGCAGCCAAAATAAAGCATTTTAGAAGAAAGGGACCGGAAGTGACAATTTATGGAACATTGGAGGCTTGAAGCATAAAAGATGAAGCAATTCACGGAATATACTGGGGTCACGAGGTGAACTTAATAACCACGACGTGGAATTGATCTTTTCAGACGATAAGTGCGCAAAGAAAGAATCCTTGGCGAATACGGATAATTCTTGAAGTCACTTCATGGAGCTTCCTGCCACGACATGGAACGTGATTTTACAGAAAAATATATAAACCCCTCTCCATTACGATTTGGGAGACTTTTGGATGAAGAAAGAGGTTCCAGGAGGTGATTTACAGAAGAAGTAAAGTCCTGGAAAAGGGTTTTCAACACCAAAAGAGTAAAAGTCCATAATTTGTTTATTTGTTGATACTTATGAACATGTTTTCTTATTTAAGTTGTGTTTTTGTGTTAGTTGCTACTATGAGCAGCTGAATCTAGCTACTCTTATCTAGCTATATGAAGCTTCAAACTTATGAATAACATAATTTTATATGGATTTATTTAGTTGGTGAATTTCTTGTGTTTGATTATTGTTACCTAGCATGCTTATGTTATTGCTTTAGTTGCTTAAATTCATGTTATGTGTAGCTTAGTGACCATTAACTGCATGAACTTGATAACCTAGTAATTCAGTGAACATTGAATTGCTAGAGTTAGGATCAACCAAAATCTTAGTTAGTTATTGAAGTAATTAAATTTGTTGTCGTAGAGAACATAGATTATAACCATAATTGTGTTTGCATGATAAATCTTACGTAGCATATTCATAAACATAATTGGTTATGTGTTTAACTGTGTGTGAGCATACATAATTTTACATGAATTAATTAACTATTGGTAAATTTAGACCTAAATTACTAATATAACAACAACCAACTTAATAATCCATAATTGTTAGCTAGTCATAAGGACGAAGTGGATTCGAACTAGATAAGAGTGTTTTTAATTATTGATTGAATTTGAGTTAAGTTAGTCTGATCTTGCAAAATCAGATAAAAACCCTTTTAACTTGTTAATAATTAGATTAATTTAGTAGTAAATAGATTAATTAATAACACCGATCCCTGTGATCGACACCCAACTTACCCAAGTTATACTGTAATCTGACTAGGTACACTGCCTACAAGTGCATAGTTAGTCTAAGTTTGTTAGGCTGTAAATATTAAATTAGTGGGTACTTCCGTGCACATCACCTATTCCTTAGGATGATCCTTAGGAATGAATGAACAAGAAATAGTTGATTCTTAGGGAAGATCCTTAAGAGTAAATAAGAAAATGGGGATGGGTAATTGGGTTAATTGTTTGATAATTAAACATAATAATTTTATTATTGTGGGTTGAAAACCCTATGTACTCACCAGGTTTCCCAGCCTGACCCACTCAGTTTAATTTTATCACAGGTGTCGATATGAAGTTACGTTAGACTGAGAGATTTAAAAGAGATGTAGATCACTAGTGTAAATGAATGTAAATTCTGTTTATGCTTATGCAACTGTATTGATGATGACATCCCAAATGCTTTAAAAGTGAATAAAAGTACATTTTTTAGAAATGTTTTGATAACGTAATTATCACATTTTATTGGGAACAAATTCCGCAACATTTTTATTGAAAGAAGAACTCTGATTTTTATAAAGCATAAACAAAATCGATATGGATAAATTAATTAATTTTTTTATAAAATGAAAACTACTAAAATAGGTTAACCATTAGAAGAGTTATTTAATCAAATGTTAAAGTTAATAGAATGATGATGTGATAATATTTTTAGATTATAATATAGATTTAACATTGAAGATGCTCTTAACAATACCCTTATATATCATAGACACATCCTTTGACAATCCCATTACCCTGTCAATTTTCTTACGTTGACATAAAATATAAACTCTTCACATTCATTACCAAGATCATGACATTTTTTTGAATAAAAACTATTTCCCATCTTATCTTACCATGCTTATTAACCACAACACATTCTTTTCCGGATATATTTTTCCACTAAGACAAAAAAAATTGGTTAGTTTTATATTTTAAGTACCATTTAACTTTCCTCCGGGAACAAACCATCAGCATCCATCGACATGTTAATCCTTTGTAATTAATTGGCAACCTCTATTCTCTCATGTTTTCTTGTCAAGACCCCAAGATATTAACAATGACTTTTTTCTAGGTCTAAAGTTACCTTTGAATAATCTTCAATTTCTCTCTTTCCAAATGTGATAAACTGTAGCATTTACAGCCAAAACAATTCTTTTTATAACCCAGCTGACTTTTTCTGATATTTTCTTGAAATTCCTCAATCATAGCATATATCAAACGACCTTAGTCCATTTCAAAATGAGACCTTGACTAACATAGAAATGCATGAGCTTATATTTGCCACTCCTCCACATAAATTGGATCCGTTAAATAATGCAACTTGATCCACTTCAAGAATAAGATATATATATATATATATATATATATATATATATATATATATATATATATATATATATATATATATATATATATATATATATATATATATATATATATATATATATATATATATAAAGTATGTCTCATATAGGTTATGTTTTTTTTTTTCTTTTGGGTAAAAACTTTATGTCAAAATGTTGCTCTTAGTCCATAGTTTATTTTATTTAATCTATTGACTATTGATTTTTAGGGCTGTTAATCGGGTCAACCCGATCGGGTTTCAGGTTAAACGAATCGGGTTAATTGGGTTTTCATAAATAATAATTTAACCCGCAACCCGACCCTGTTAAGGTACGAGTCAATCGGGTTCGGGTTAATCGGGTTTCAGGTTAATATAGTTGGGTTAGTCGGGTTAATACATTAAGCACTTAATTTGGACATATGTAAGATTGTTTACTTTTTACTTGATATATTGAAGATTGTATTATGTGAGTAGGATTGAAATTACCTCTACATACCTTTAAAGCTTCAGCATAGGCCAACCATTTCTTTTTTACTCTTTTGTTAAAATCAAGAATCCAGACAAATAGAAATAAAATAAAAATATAAGATCATAATTATTACAAGAAAGCATGCACACAGTAGCCAAAATAATTGTTCGTTATCAAATGGTTGAATTTTCAACCGTCTGGAGATGTAGTTTATTCATGTTTATAGTTAGTTTAAATTGGAAATAAATAAAAATATTTATTTTCTCAGCCGCTCCAATACTTTTAAGATGTGAATATTCTATATCTTTTTGGACTTCACAATAGGAGTTACTCAACCCTCAAATGTCAAAACACATATAATAATTTATTTTAATTACTAGATAATATCATAGGTAAATAAAGAAATTACCATGTTGTAGTCCCTTGACAAAAATTCTATGAAAACTATTCCATATCCAAGCGAAAATAGATGGGAAATATCATGATATAAAAAGTAAAAAAGAAAGCGTTACCCCCTTACAATCTATATTTCCTCGTGAATAAACATGAACAAGGTGATCCGTTTCCAAAATATGAATAACGTATGCATCTAGAGTCAAACGTTTACATTTTCAAATAGGGATGAGCAAAGGAACCGACCCGGCTAGAACCAGCCGAACCGAATCCGTCCCGGGAACCGAAGTCGGCCGAAATTAAGAACCGAACCAGACCACCAGTTCTACCGGTTCTTGTCGTGTCTTCAATGTTGGACTGATCCTAGAAAAATAGCAACGTACGGTTCTGGTTTTTGCCGGTTCCACCGGTTCCCGGTTCTAAAAATCCACAAGAATATCGTCCAGGTCCCGGCCCGATCGGTTCTATCCGGTTCGGGCCGGTTCCCAGGTCCAAATGTACATCCATATTTCCAAAGGATTCATAGTCTTTTTTTACTATTCAAGTGGAGAATGATGGAATATGTAGAAGCTATGAATTCCTAATCGGTTTATTCGGGTTGATCCAAAACCTGAAATTTTTATAAAAATCAACCCTAAACCCGACCCTAACTACAAATTGGGTTTGTCGGGTTAACCCAAATAACCCGATTTGGAATTTTGACCCTAATTACCTTATTCGGGTTCGGGTTTGGGTTTTCTTGATACCCCTATTGATTTTTATGTTCTTATGTTAAGTTGTTCATAATTTATAGTTTACTTTATTTGATTTAAAATATGATTATGTAATTGTCAACATAGTATCTTATTATAGTTATATTTTAAAGCACAACTAAATCCCTGAAATCAACCAAAAATAATACAACTAACTTTAATAAAAAATAAATTTATATTTAAAAATTGGTTTCTAGGGCAAAGTTTCTTTAATTTTTAGGGTAAAGTCAGAACATACATTTGGAAAAGCTATTGCAGTTGCAAAGAGAACATGAAAATGGCATGTACCAGCTCAATATATGACAAAGAACTCTTAAAATTTATGTTTGCTCTTACACAATTACAAATGTTGGGTGAAAGTTTCTCTTACAATTTATCATTTCTCTCTTCAATTGCAGAAAGTAAAAAGTACGAATATTCATTTAGCTTAGCATTTATTGGGTTTTACCAATGCACACAGAGAGACGACGAACAAATTAAAGACCACACTACTTGAGCTATTTAACAAGAAGATCGAATACCTCCTTCTCCTTTCCAATTTACATGGTAGAAGCTGCAAAGAGATTTTCACACAATTACAAATGTTCGGTCAAGTTATGATAAGGTTTTCCTTTTCCCCAATTTAAATATCATTCCAGGCATACACATTTAAAAATCTTAAGGATTAACTCTTTTATGTTGTTGTGCAGTTTGCCGCTTCCCTTACGTCTTAATTGTTGGAATGGGTGGTCTCGAAAGGTAAAATCTAATACTATATTTTTTAAATATATTTGCAACTTATTAATAATAATAATAATAATAATAATAATAATAATAATAATAATAATAATAATAATAATAATAATATTATTATTATTATTATTAAGAAATATTTTATTATTATATATGTTTTCAAAAAAGGATAAAAGAGCAACTAAAAACATAATGTCAAAACTAAGTTATAGGTGCTAAGTACCAAATGGATTGGTTCATTGAGTCAAAACTATTTCAATGTTTTGTTTTTTTTCTTAATTTTATTAGTAAATAATATTAATTATAATTAAGAAACAATAATTAGAAAAGAAATCAGGATGTGTATGTTGCAAGTTGTTTATTGGAGTATCTAGACCCTAGAGGGTAAGATGGTCATTTATGCATATGCAAACACTGTATTTTATTTAGTCCTAAAGAGTATTTCTATACACAACACTTACTCTAAACTCGCATCATTGATTCAGTCAAGAAGTTATCGCCATTAAGATATGTTTGGGTAAAGTGGGTGAATGGACGATGATAAAGTTCAGTAGACATGACATCCATTTCTTTCTTTTTGGGATATGTAAAAGTTAGTGTTTTAATACATTAAGCCATGTTTTGTGGCTTGACCCATTAAGACATTCTATCAATATTAAGTTAAAATAAAACATCATGTAAAATTGTCCAAATTAAGTTCTTGACCTACTAGCCTATTAAGTCAAAAAAGCATCCCCCAAGCCATGTCCCTATGAAGACCATTAAGTGAGAGAAACAATATCAACATGACTACTTTCACAATACATACATTTAAGGAGAAAGTGGAATATATGGAGCAGACTCACAAGTCATCCATATCATGAGCCGAAATCTCAATCTCATGTTGAGATTGGTCTTCAACAGCACCTTGAAAAAGAGACATTAAATAAGGTTGGAGGTCAAAGTGTTGGATGTAACACGTTGCAACCATCTAAAAGACATGCGAAAGCCATCTTATGATTGTTGGCCCAGACCCAATGTCTTCTAGCTCCATGTTCATGCCTTAGAGAATTGTGTTGCAGCTTCCACATGCCCTTCGACCCTCAAATAACCATGAATTAAAGCTTGCACTCTACATTTACACAATATATATATATATATATATATATATATATATATATATATATATATATATATATATATATTAGGGAAAACAGGCGATATTTGTCAAGACTCAGAACAAATCTGATGTCACTTGCCAAGTTCTGATGACCCTTGTTAGAAAGTAATGCGGATAACAAGAAAAACTATAAGCACACAAGACACAATATTTACGTGTTTCGGTCAAGGTGACCTACATCCACGGACGGGAGGGGAGTATTATTTATTTCAGAGTTCTTAAATACATGTTACAAGTAAAAATTCACTAGAGATTCGTCTAACACTATAGAATTCAAGATACAAGACAAGACGCTTCAAATGACTCTGCATACATCCCTATTTATACTTATTGGATCAAACCTAAAACCCTAATGGGCCAAGCCCATAGGCCCATGAATGGATGCAACCAAATAACCAATCATATTCCACAATTTAGCTTCTTCTAGAACCTTCTTCCATGTCATACATCCATGAGCATCAGCAACACACATGATGGAGCACCTTGTGTCATACTGGAGCATCATGATGTACAAGTGGCACATCATGAACACTAATGGCCCAACATCCATCATGGTGGCACAACATGGTGTAATCCTTGAGTAATACCAACTTCTGAGTATCCTTGAACGATCTTTAGCATCAAAGAGGACTCCATAGCATAATTGGCTCATCAAGGAGCAAGATGGTCCAACTTGCACCATGATGGCGCAACAAGTGTATGGATGGCGCAACAGGCTTCAAGTGTGGCACAAGAACATCAAGATTGGATCAACAAAACCACTTTGGTGCAACAGGAACATATATGGCACAACAAGGCCATGCATGACGCAAGAGCATACTCCATGGCTCAACAGGAGTACATCATGGTGCAAGAGGAACCTATCATGGCACAAGAGGGGGAAAAATGGCGCAAGAAGGAATGCCTTTGGCGCAACAACATCCTTCTTGGCCCATCCCTTCAACATATGGCACAACAAGGTTCTCTTGTTTCTCCATATCACCCCAAGTGCTCTAACCCTCTTCCAGATGCTCCAAACCCCTTTTTGTACGATCCGTTCCTTTGTCAGACGATCCATTCCTTTCTCAGATGATTCTTTCCTTTGTCACATGCTCCATGAACCCCAAGTGCTCCATTGAGTTCCAAGTGCTCCAAATGCTCCATGAACATGATCCAAATGCTTGAGTCACATTTAACAATGTCCACCTTGACTTGAGCATCCTCTGAACTTCACCTCAAACAAGAACTTCCTCTTCCATCCTGCCATCACACCTCAAAGGGGCTTACATCTTACGAACATCAACCAACTCCAAGCAAAACTTGAACTTCTCTTTAGGTAATGACCATGTCACCATGTCCTTCGGATTCACCTTGGTACTAGACTTTTGAATACATAACCTGTCATAGAACATGGTAGGTTTCTCCACCTTTAAAGGAAGACTGTAAACAAGACCAACCACCAATGATCTTCTTATCTCTATATCACTTCATGGTCCAAGTCTGTAACATCCCAAAATTTTCTACAAATTTAAACTTTTCAAAACAACCTATTTATTAACAGAAGTGTTTACAAAAACATTGTCTCCAAAACATGATTTCAAATCAAAGTCTCCCAAGATCCAATCCGTAGTAAAACCAAGGATGTGAACATTCACACCTTCGTCTTGCCAAAAATCATCTAAAGAACCTGAAACCATAAACAATACTGTAAGCATAAAGTTTAGGGAGTTCCCCTAAAGTACCAACACACAACAGATAACATATATCACAAACAACATACTATGGGTCCAATCGACCATTGGGTTGGAATACTACAGGACCTCAACCATCTGGTTGGAATGCCAACATACTATGGGTCCAATCAACGATTAGGTTGGAATACCCCAAACCCTCAACCATCGGGTTGGAATGCCAACATACTATAGGTCCAGTCAACCATCGTGTTGGAATACCCCAGGCCCTCAACCATCGGGTTGGAATGCCAACATACTATGGGTCCAATCAACCATGAGGTTGATATACACCAAAACCTCAATCATCGGGTTGGAATGCCAACATACTTTGGGTCCAATCATTCACCAGGTTAGAATACCCCAGGACCTCAACCATCATGTTCGAATGCCAGCATACTATGGGTCCAATCAACCATCGGGTTGGAATACCCCAGTCGCTCAACCATCGGGTTGGAATGCCAACATACTATGGGTCCAATCAACCATCGGGTTGGAATACCCCAAGCCCTTAACCACCGGGTTGGAATGACCCGACTTGTTAGCTTACGTACAAAGCAGTGAAGCCTCAGCCACCAACCAAACATGTGCACATATAACAAATAATCATATAACAGTCTACAGCCAGTCAAACAGATCTACATATCACTAAGCATATCAACATCCTATCTACTAGGATACCAATCTAACAAATCATAATAGTACAGTAGCATGCATAACAAGATATCAATCCAATGGACCGGCATTGGTGCCTTCGACCCGTAAGTATAGTGAGGAAAACTTAAAGGATTCAAGACATAATCCAAGATCAATTTATGCATAAACCTAGATAACCCTAAATCAATTAAGGAATACTTACTTGGATATATATGATTGATGTTGAAGATGACCGCCTTATGATTCCTCATCGTTCTGTAATGGTGCCTTAATTATTTTCAAATGGAGAGATGAGAATGCACGATCATGGTGTTTATAAGGAAGAAGAGCATAATTGAAAATACTCTTCAATTATCCTCATGATCGTTCATATATTGCATCATTTTCACCTTATGGAAAAGATATTGGAACCACACAATTATAGTCCCTTAAGTTATGGAAAATTATCATATCCATCATACTATAAATATTTAATTGTAGGGACCTGATACGTCATTATGGTACACAATATAAATGTACATAACATGTACTAAGTATTACAAAATAGTCCTAAGGCCACAATAATGTGTTATTTTCCAACAAAACTCACCTCGCACTGCCGAATCACACAAACAGTCCCTAGCTGCTGGCTGACAGATCCCCGAACTGTAAATATCAAGACAACACCCCATCAACAGTTGATCCTACAAATAATCTCTTACTACAGATCCCCTAAAATCCACGCGCTATCAAATACCACAATGACAACCCATTAACATTTAGCCCCTAACTCACACTACTAGTAAAAATTAGGGTGAAAGACCTCTTTACCCTTCCTCAAGCTTGGCCCAAAGCCAAGGCCCAAACTAGATGACTAAAGGCCCAAACTCTGAAATAAACATCTAAAGCCAAAATATGGCCCAATTTTCCAAATTGGGCCCAATTCCTTTTATGGGCCTTAACCCAAAAAGTCCAACAAGTCACAACAGCCCAACCATAAAATCCAGATGGCCCAACATAGGCCAATACAACCAAGCCCAAACAGCCAAACTGATGCCCAAAACAAAAAAAAATGCCCAAGTCTGTCGAGTACACGGGGCGTACTCAACCTATACGCACAACGTATAACATGGAAGGCGTATACATGCAACGTACATACTTGTACCCCCAGCATACTCACCCGCCATATCCATCTTTCCAATTTAGCACTTAATCCATTAAGACTTGGGTCAAAACTCAGATCTGACTTCTCCAAGGTGGTTAATCACATAAAGTTGCCAACTTTATGTGCATGCATGGCTAAATGGGACTCTAGAGCTTAAAAGAGCTTAATACTTGACTTAACACATGCATGGAGCCAAAACCACCATAAAGTTTGCACCTTTATGCCAAAGGAACCCATGATATATCCAAATCTACAATTACAAGCTTCAAAAACGACGTTAACTCCCAATCATCAACCAATAGGGTCAAAATTACCAAAAAAATGAACCAAGAAGAAGATCTATGAAATGAAAAGGCAAGGTTTGGACTTTATACCTCCCAAGCTACCAAAAGGAGATACAAATGCTGGATCTCAAAGCTTTCCTTCAAAGAATAAGTCTTCAAGCTTCTACTTCTTCTTCTAAATCCATAAAATGAACACCAAATTCTCACCAAAGGCTCAAACACCCAACAATGGAGGCTAAGACTTGTTTTTAGGGTTATTGGAGCTTTAGAGGCTGATAAGGAGGCCAACCCTAAGGAATAGTGATCTTTAAATAGGGTACACATGATCAAAATTTAGGGTTAAAGCACCCCTCGTACACCCGGCGTATGAGACTTAGGTTCACGATCCTTCCTTTTGGGTACACTAAGCGTACACCAATGTACGCCCAACGTACTGCTCTTTGCACTAGTACGCCCTGCGTACTCCCACTGTATGCCCCGCATACTAGGGTTTCTTCTTACACCCTGAAAACTCCGAGGGCCATAACTTCTTCGTTATAAATTCAATTTTGACAGTTCTTATATCAATGAAAAGGTCACAAGAAGCTCTACGCTTTAATAAACTCATACTTTCCTTACAATTTCTCGAAAAAACATCTAAATCCCATGAGAGCCCGAGCTGACATATTACCAAAATACCCTTTGGCTCCAAAACACAACTAAACACCCGAATCATCTAAATTACACCGCCTACACCTAAAAGGAACCGATTTGGGATAGGGCATTACAAATTCTATACACCATACACCATAAAAACATCAAGCGTTCCCTTCAAGTGTCGTAAGATCCACTTGACCACATCCGAATGAGCTTTTCCCCGATTGCCTCGAACCACCAAATAAGAACCAACAAGTTTGTACTGATCACAATAGAACAACCACAAGACTTTTTCAAAGTAATGATAACCGTATAACCATCCTGCTCTTCTATAACTCGGAATCTCCATCCTTGTTATCTTCTTTCAGCTCCTACATCGCTAATCACAAGCTCATTCTTCAGAAACTTTTTTAAGTATTCTTTCCTGGCATCATCATCACTAGACACTTCTTCCCTAGGTTGAACAAGGGATTCCTTATTTCTATGTTGTTCTATGCCACCCTGTTGTTCCTTATTTATCATAATAAAACTGTGAGAGCGGTTTATTTAATAAAGAACTTTCAAAGGGACATGATAACAATATTAGAATTAAAGATCACTATCTTATAGTCTCATTTGCTTAAGGATCGATCTCTAGAATTATTACCAATTTCCCCGATGAATTACGTTTTCTCCTGGCATAGATAAAATTTCTTGCCCGCTCTCTTCATACATTGTGTCCTTATTATTACACCATATGTGGCCTCTTCATCCTATTTGCTTTCATTATCACGATACCTGCTTGGGCTGATGGTTCTTGTTTTGATTTGCGATCTCCCTCCCTTTACTTCTTAATTCCTTTACAAATGAATTATCCAATTAGAAATAGTAAAACATAATAATATCATAAATAGGAATAAACTCAAGCAAACCTCAAGTTGTTCCATGGATTTTAGAATAGTGAAAATTTTCCACATTGCTTTGTCAATGTACGAGTATTTTTTTTACTAGATTGATACCTTTGACCTGGCGGTTGGTTGCACGTAAAACCCTAATTTCTGAGGTTAGTGCCTCTATATAAGGGATATGATGGCTAGGGTTTCCATACCCTCAGCCCCCATCACCTCCTTTTCATCCTTAGCAAACCCTAGCCTCCATTATTGTGTTCTTGAAGATTAAGTGGTGATTTTTGGTGTCTTAAAAGAGAATAAGGTGTTCCTCGTGTATAGATCTAGCAAACAAGCTACCTCACCACCTCTTTGCTCATATTCTAGATGATTTTTAGTCCTTAAGTTCCAATATTTATGTGTTATTATGCTATATCTAGGGTTCTATACGTTTTTCTCCTATTTTGACAAAGCAATGTGGAAAAGTTTTCTTGTTTTAAAATCCACAGAAGAATTTGAGGTTTGTTTGAGTTCATTCCTATTTATGATATTATTATGTTTTACTATTTCTAATTAGATAATTCGTTTGTAGATGAATTAAGAAGGAAAGGCAAGGAGACAAAAGGTACCACAATAACGAAAGCAAATAGGATGAATAAATTGTGTCTGGTGTAACAATAAAAAGCCACAATATATCCAGCAAATAGGCAAGAAATTTTATCTATACCTGGAGAAAACATAATTCATGGGAAATTGGTTATAACGCTAGAGATCGAGCATCTAGTATATGAGATTGTAGATAGTGACTTTTCATTTTAATGTTGTTTATCATGTCCTTGTGAAAGTTATTTATTAAATAACCTTCTCTTAAAATTGTATTGTTTGCATTTATTGATCCAAAAAGATATTCAGTTATCTCAAGGAGTTTTGGAGTTTGACCTCGATCTAATCTATTGACGAAGGTACTAGGACGGGAACATCCCGATCGCAAGAGGGTGGTTAGTCACGTTATCGGCCTAAAACAATCAATGATTTATAAGACAAAAAGGAAAGCCACGAGTTACCCAATTTTGAACAGATGCAAGAGAATCTAGAGACAAGGATGTTGAATAAAAACTTTTAAGACAAGATCAAAGATAAGTTGAATATTCATATGGTGGAACAATTAGTGCCCATGTGATTGTTGTGTTGAAGCAACATATGATAACTGATATATGGGAAGACACAATTTTTTTGGGGGAAGAAAACCATTGTTGGATTGAAGACATCCGTGACATTCTTGGATGAGTTTCATAAGATAATTATATGTAATTCATTCGGTTCCTCTAAAAGCACGTCACCTGAGGGTATCGGTCGATATTATCTATGGAGATCATCATTCTATCCCTCTTCAAGTCTCCCCAATTAAAGGTGTATACAATTTGGGGCAGGCACTTCATCAGTGGCAAGTCTAGAACAGAAACTCATATGGTTCACTACTTAAATTAAACCGATAATACGAAAGAGCACTGTTGTAAAAATCCCGATTAGGTCCCGATTAATCCCTAGGCGCTACTCGACCGATTAGAGGACGCCTAGCGATTAATCCCTACATACATAATGAGTGAAACATTATGAAATGATGAAATTTTAACATTTTAAAGAAGTTTTATTTAAATGGAAACTATTTGAGGCATGATTAGTGTTGTATTAATCATATTAACCTATTTTGTTATGTTATTAGTGCTATTTACGAACCTTGATATGATATTAATCATATTTAATTTTTTAAAATTTAATAAATTAGCAATTAATGGTCCCCGATTAATCCCCCGATAAATCTCCGCCTAGCCGATTAATCCCTTGACCCCAGTCCACCGACTAGCTAACGTCGAGCGTTTTTTACAACCTTGCGAAAGAGTAAAAAAAATTATTATTAGCGGGTCGGGTCGATAATGAACGACGATGGCGACCATGAAGAGTTAAAGTTTTTTTTGCTACTTACGGCTTCGTTCGTGCGTAATGTTGAGGGCTGACGCTTGAATGATGAATCAATATTTGCGATTTTTCTTTTTTAATCTAATTTTAACTTATATTGAGTTATTTCTTTATATGTAATATTCTAAGTGAACTAAATATTTGTGTTACTAGATATAAAATATGGGCAAAAAAAGTCTTGCTTTATCTCAATATTTTTGCCAAAGTGGTTCACTCATAAAATTTAAGGTAAGTCGCATATATTTTTTTATATATTGTTTGTTATAAAAGAAAAGAACTTAGGTGGGTCAAGTGACCCACCTTGGGCCTATATACACTCGCCACTACACTTCATAGCTTTATTCAGTGGCCCCGAGATTCAATTATTCTCATTAATATACATTAATATCTAATCACATGCATCTGTGACTATTTAATAAAATCGATTCCAATTATGCAGAAAGATAAAAGACCTCTCATTGAACCATTACCAATGTCGGCCTAAGCCGCTCCTATTCTTCATGACCAGGTAATCACTCAAACTTACAATTTTGGAAAGGTATTATTTTCATTTATATTTAAAGAGATGACAGGGGATGAAGCGAAAAATAGGGTATATGACACAAACCCTTCATTCTCTCTATTTGTCTCTCTCTATCTGTCTCTTTTAATGTTATTATTTTCATTATTATTGGAACACGTATCAATATAGTTTTCATGATAATGATTTGGTTTCTTAATGTAGGTACAAAAAAAAATTATACCAAACGGTGCAGAAAACCATGATGCCAAAGAAGCCTAAGGGTAAATGGATGATCCAACCATTGCATGGATGCTTTAAGAGCCACAACATTATGGAGTTGTTTATTTTTGCATCTAAATACGGGATCTTCAACATTGTGAGTGTTAAAACCATGATTAATTCAGTGGCTAATATGGAGATGTTGAACATTGAACAACTTGATATTAGTTGTATTCTATGGTATCAAATGTAAGTACTTTAAGAATTACAGTATTCATATTTCATATTATTTTACCATTAAAGCATATATTGTGTTTTTTGAGATTTCTACATTCACTGATGTTTATATCAAGAATGGATATTAAATGTGCTTTTATAAACCCACAATATATGTAACGCCCACAGATCTCGGTTAGTCAATTTAAAGACAATAAGCATCAAAAATGAGTTTTTGATGGAAGATTATTTAGAAGGATTAATCTTAACCAAGTTATGGTATATGCTACAAGGGTTCAGTACATATAAAGAACGCCGAAATCCGAGTTATAAAGAAGAAGTTATGACCCATCAAAGTTTTTTAGCAAAACCGACACGGCACCGGGAGATGTAAATAGTGAATTTATGATAGATGACTTTTTAGCCTTAGTAATCTAAAAAAAAATCGTAGAATATGTTAAACTGAGAGCATCCATAAAAAGAACACTCAAATCTGACTTCGTATGAGGAAGTTATGATTGTTCTAAGATTTAGCATATCAGTGCACGACCCGAAACTCGAATTTTAGTTCGAGCGGTTTTTGGCCTACTCGACCTAAATGAGAGTTGAAGATTTCATTAATATGAACTCAACGGTAAAAAGACAGACGAAAGCAGAGTCTGTATGTAAAATGTATGAATTTTACACATACATTTAACAATATAATCTCCTCCTACTGTTAAAATTAAGATCGATCGAGAATTAGTTGACGGCGTCTAAATGAAAGTTGTAGTACTCGTAAATACCAATGCGTGGATATAAAGAACATCAAAAATAGAGTTCGTATGAACGAGTTACAAATTATAATAGCATATTTACGTATTAAAATAAAGTATAAATCATATATACATACACACACACACACACACACACATATATATATATATATATATATATATATATATATATATATACAAATGTATATATGATTAGATAGGTATCGACGATGCGGTCATTATAAGACTAGTGTTGAATACTTTCAACATTAGTTTAGTACAAATATCGTTAAATCTACTTAAAATCGTATTATGAAGGGATGTTTAGTCGTTTATATAACTATAATGTCATTAAGTAATTATGGAGGGTAGTTTTTGTAAATTCAATTACTATAAATAAGAGCCTTGGGCTCTCATATTTGTTGCACCATTCTCTTGATTCAAGAGTCTTTCTCTTCTTATCCCCCGAGCATTTCGGTCCCTCGTGATTCGACTTCTCTTTCTGTAGTTTTATTATAGTAAGATGAGTGCTGAAGCGTTGCATGAATCTTTCTGCCCCTGCAGAGCTCGACTCCTAGCTAAAATCCCCTTGTAAGTAAGTTATGCTTACCCTATGTTAAATTTAGTTTATATTTAAAATTAATATTATCATTATGAAATTATAATAAATATTTGAGCTATTATTATGACTTATATAAGTGTCGTTATAATATCTTTTTAACTACTCGCGGTACGGGGAATCTGGTTTAAAGGCCGCATAGGGTTGTTGGATTTCAGAAGTGCTATATGCCAAAATGGTCCTGCCCTTCAGTGTTTTATGTATGGCCCCTGTTAGTACATAGTGGTTGTAAATATTGTTTAAATACTTATATAATAATAATAATAATAATAATAATAATAATAATAATAATAATTAGTCACGATAAATATTAGACTAAAATATAGTAATAATAATAGTAGGTTTCGTCGAAGGAAATTATTTTAAAGTAAATGAAGCGTTATTCGAGTACCGAGTCACCACCTTATCAAGTGAGTACATGGTCCCTTTCATCTTACACATAGATATGAAGTATTTTATATAAATTACGTGTTATGTGTGCACATTATCTGTATACTTGCTATCTATGCTGGATGAACGATTTTATACAAGTTTTATATGATTTAAACTGTATATGTATTTATATCTACATAATATGTTGGGTAAAACATTGGTAGATGAAATATGAGTTGGATGATGAGTTGAGAGGTGAAATAGACCAAGAGGTGAGGATGAGAGGTGGACGATGTGAGAAGCCTTTTACCCAAATGTTGGCCCCGTCATCTAGCAGAGTATGGATGACAACCATGGACTATTCTAGACAATCCAATGGAACACTAGCAGGCTCACAACTTGTAGGTGTTGTGAACGATGTGTTTACCAGTGTACTCTAAAAACCCATTGACATGTATTGCGAGTGGACTCTCAAAAACGATACTGTCAATAAGTGAGATAACCCTGACAGATGCGCCTAAAGGATTCTACCGGCAGAAGCGCCTAATAGAGAACCTCATAACCGCAACAGATGCGCCTAAAGGAATATACTGGCAGATGCGCCCCATAAAGAATGTCACAATTCTGGCAGCTGCGCCTAAGTGATAATATCAACAGTTGTGCTTGACAGATGTGTCATTAGCAACGATGGATTTCGTGCCTATTCCTTAGGATAATCCTTAGGAATGAATGAACGAGGAATAGCTGATTCTTAGGGTAGATCCTTAAGAGTAAATAAGATAATGGGGATGGGTAATTGGATTGATAGATTGTTTGATGATTAAACATAATGATTATATTATTGTGGTTTGAAAACCCTATGTACTCACCAGGTTTCCTAACCTGACCCACTCAAGCTTATTCGAATCACAGGTGCGATACGAAGTTACATTACACTGAGAGATTAAAGAGGTGTAGATCACTAGTGTAAATGAATGTAAGTTCTGTTGATGGTTATGTTTCTGTATTGACGATGACATCCCAAATGTTTTAAAATGAATACTTTCTTCGGAAATGCTTTGATAATGTATTTATCATGTTTTACTGGGAACAAATTCCGCAACATTTTTATTATAAGAGGTACTCTGATTTTTGTAAAGCATAAACAAAATCGGTTTTTTCTGGCCTTTAAAATGGGGATGTCACAATATATCACGTCCAAGAGATGTGAATATGATGATAGGGGTGAAACAAATCATGACGTTCAATGATCTTGTTGATGTGATGAATTTTCATCAGGAAAAACAATTTTTTCTTGCACCATATTAGGAAAGGTATGATATTCTAATATCTTTACTGTTATATGATAGTTTTAATCAAAAGGTGTTTATATTTAATATGTTTAACATTTACTAAGAAACATTGGATGTTGATAGTGATTTTTCATCATCAATATAAAAGCTACATTTTGGATTACGCTCGAGGGACAAAGACATTAAAAGACTACACAATAGTTGAACATGTGAATTAGTACGAGATTTCTTATTTAAGTATTCCAAATGATATATCTTTTTATAAATTTTAATGAGACATGGTTTGTTTTTTTTAGTGCTGTTACACGGTTTAAAAAACAAAAAACCAACAGATCACGTTTGTGTCCCAAGGTAATTAGCACGTTTGTGTCCAATGACTTGGAATCTCCCCAAGGTAATTAATATTATTAACTTATATATATATATATATATATATATATATATATATATATATATATATATCCAAAAAGAAAACTCTCATACATATATAATCTTTTTAGTGCAATCAACAATTATCCGATTGAGAGTGTGGTTACTACATTATGAATTGGATGCATGAGTTTGTACTTTTTCGACAACATGGATTTTCAAAACTAAGTATATTGTTAGATATTTTTTTTTTTGCATTTTGTTTATTGTAATAAAGCCTCATCTTTGTTAAATAACAAATTTTTTATTTTAATTTGTTTGTAGAACATTTGGAGGGACAAAAAACCGTTTTTTAGTGAGTGATGTGTGTAAATTCAACTAGTTTTATCCCTACTTTTTATTAATAATTTGAGCACACAAAGGCAGTGAACCTGTCCTTAAGTGGTATAGATTGATAAGTAAGGTATCGAACTCAGGGAACGGAAATTAAACTAATAGCTAATTTTTTCTAAAACAAATAATAAAAGTAAATGGTTTTTCTCTAGTTTTGCAAGACTAGAAACTTAAACAAACTAAATTTAACTAATTAACTAAAGCAACAACTATTCACCAAATTTGATAAAGATGTTTCTATTTAGGTTCAACCAATTCACTCCTATGGTTATTTAAGTTAAGATAGATTAATTGCTATTGGTTACCAAAGATAGTAGTTAGGTTCACGTTCATTACTCCTAACCCTTAGACAATTAACTAATTTAAGCGTTGATCAAGTGTTTAAACTAATTAATTCTCTAGATTAATTATTTTGATTAAATAAGATTTGTAATGGTCAATTAAGTTATTAATTCAATTAACCTCTTGTTGATGGTTTCTCAAACAAGCTCACACATTAATCTTCCTATTTTCTTATTAATCTTAGTTTCATACTCATTACTTCTAAGCATATGTTTTAGTATTCACATAGACATACGAGGTTAACAATTAAGTGATGTTCATGCAACCTAATTGCCTTCCAATTAACAGAAAATAGTAGTGATTAATACATAAGGTTCTTTAACAAACTTAATTTAATAAATCACCAATAGACAATTAAGCAAAATTCAATAATTAAACCATAGGAGTTCTTTGGTATTCCCCAAATAGAAACAAAAACGAGTTTAGCTCATAGTTGCAGTAGAAACAAGCATAAAAACAAAGTTTTTGAAAGCAAACATGTTTAATTCCTAAGTCTAAGAAGTAGAATCAACCTAATTACTTGAATTCTTCCAACTCTTGAAGCTTAGGGTTCTCCAGCGCCTTCTGAACCTTTTAGTCGCAGCTAATTCTTCAAAATTTGCCAGGGGTTCTGTCCCATGTGATAAGGATTCGTCTTTTAAAGATATCTCAAAACAAAGGATACTCGGCGAGTAGCAGAATCAACTCGCTGAGTAGGTCAATACTTATCCGTCTCTAAATCAGCAGTCGTACATATCTCCTGGCATCTCATCGTGTACTCGCCGAGTAAGGTCGAGATACTCGCCGAGTAGGTCTTCCTTTTCACCCTTTAACCTTCACTTGCTTTCCCTTTTCTCCTTTTTGCCTCCAAGCATATCTTTTGGACTGAAAACACAATTCAAAGCATTTTAAGTACCTTTTGTCCATATTATTCTCATAACTAACCAAAAATAACTAAGAATATATGTTAAATAATTAACTAATTATGCACATATCAGTGAGGAATTGGACGCATGCGTTAAAACATGGATGATAACTTTTGGTGATAAAGTGAATCCTTTTTCAAGTTAACGTTTAGTGTTTCTATATACGTTGTTATAATTGGTTATGTTTTTCAAAGTACAATGTTATAGTTGATTTTTCCAAAGTAAATCTTAATAAGAAAACCTTGGAAGTAGAATCCTATAATTGGTTATATATATTTTTTATTGTTTTCTATGTAAGAAGCTTTTGTGAACTACAACAATAAAAGATAAATATATGAAAGTTTTTTAAATGGAAAATGAGAGATATAAAAGTAGGATGCTATATTCTATGTTTTAAAGTGGAAGTTTGTAGATTTATTTTATGGAGGTTGTTGTTATGGAGGCTTTGCATAAAAGTTTTTGTAAGGTACACAAACATTGTGTTATTTTGAGTTAGTTGTATTAACTCATATGTTTTTATGTTGTGGAGAAGTTTGCACCCTTTCATTGCTATAGATGAATGTTTCTTTGATATCATTAAGTTGTCGTATAATTAGGTTGTACTTGTATTTTACAACATTATCTACACATTAAGTTGTATTCAATTTATTAATTTGTCTTATAATTGGGTTCATATTCATTGAATTTAGATATTGTATATCCCACACAAGTAGACCTTTTATATACTTATGAAGTTGTTAATGACAGGAAGATGCTATATTTTAGTTTTCTTCATATTGTTCCTATTAAAAATATTTGGGATTTTGAGAGTATGAATCCTAAGTTTTCTTGTTTTTGTAGGCATACAATGAATCAACTACATAAGGGAAAGAGAGGTTAGAGGTGTGACATTCAACAAATTTAAGAATGCTTTTTATGTTTAATGAACTAGGTATACAAATGATAGTCTTTTAGATTGTATACACTATGGATAAATCTGAAAGAATATTAATGTTTTTATGTTTAATGAACTAAGTGGTTCATTTTTTTCTATGTATGAAAATGAAAACATGATCAATGATGTGCCACTTTAATTTTCTTATGGTTGGAATGAAATCGTATTTAGAAGGGAGGGAATAGAATCATATAGTAGGTTTGGTTGGTTGCTAATATTATATTGTAGTTTTGATTCAATCATATATAATACGGTTATATGCATGTATTGTATTGATTTATGACTATATTAGATTGTAGTTTTGAAGTTTTGATTTATGGTTGGAATGGGATATAGAGTACAGTTAAATAACCATACTCTATTAGGTTGTTTATCCTAATACTCCCCTCTATTTGTTATATGTATACATTCAACCGTATTAGATCATTGTTTTTCTAGTATTGATGTTATGTAAGTTGAATTCATATGCTTATTTCTTGGAATATATCACAACTATTTTCATGCAATTTCGCTTGCATTTTCTTATTTACTGCCTTTATTTTCTTATTTTGCAAAAAATGAATTATGTTCAATAAACATATTAAACTCAAAGAGAATCACATATAAAAATTATGCATCATGGTTTGAAATTGTCATTCAACCATTGCTATAAAGCATTCAAAGGTGGCGTAGACATCAGATTTCAACTTTAGAGGAAAAAGCCACATAAAGTGAGAGTGGTGGTCAACACACAGCATAAAATAGTTATGAACATAAAAAGAAGGAATCGGTGCATGACCCTATACATAAAAAACTAAATTCGAAATATTTAAACTTTTATAAATAGATGGAAATAAGTGCAATTTAGATGATTTTCTAATAAAATTTGAATCATAAAAGGTGCGATAACATTTAATTTGCAAAGGTAAATTATATTTAGATAACATAGACTTCAAAATTGATGGATGTAGATGTCCAAGTCTTTGATGCCATGTGATGGAGGATGAACGGGCAGTTGAAAAGATAACTATAGAGGCAATTAGATGAGTCTGAAGAACACGAACAAAGTAGAGACTGTCATTACTTGGACCCGTGAGCAGGATAGTGTGTGTAGACTTGTTCTTCACACTACAAAAATTGGGGTGAAATTCAAAATAAACAAGATTATCAAGACAATTCTTTTGGACAGATAGTAGGTTTTGTTTGATTTCAGGAACATGGAGTATGTCATTAATTGAAAAGGTTTTGGTTGATGAATAAAAGCGTGAGGAACTGATATGGGCATATTTAGTTATAAAATTCATGCATTATCTTAATACTTTATGTTGTTTTTGTATCATTTAATGAACAAAAGGTGCTTAATTAGTTTAGAATTTCATTTTTCAGCAAAAATGACATGCTCGGATGGAAAAGGAAGCAGAACTAGCGATCGGAGGCTTGGATCTTGGATTTTGAAGAAAGAAGGATGTTGCTGGACAACTTGACCCCTCATCAGTGTTTTGGCCATATCTCATGAACTCTAACTCTGATTGACGAGATTTAAAATGTTCTGAAAACTAGACACAATTTCGGATGACTTTCGTGTTTTGAGAAAATGCTGATTCCAAACAGACTCGACACGTTGGGCCTCAAATCGACGAGTCACGTCGAACTTTCATGATTGTGGATGCTGACTTGCCGTACACGGGTTTTAAGTGACGGACTCGCCATGTCGGTCACTGGAATGGATGATTCAACTCTGTTTTGTGAAAATCTATATAAAGGGCATTCATGTCGGATACCCTGGCAGAGAGATGAACCCTTGGAGGCCAATTGTCAACTAAAGGTGCTGCTGGAGCGTAGGAAGCTAAGGAATTAACCCTACATTCAATTTTAAGGAGAATCAAAGCAAAATCAAGTTTACTATTTACCTAATCTCTTGTTTGAACTATATTTTTACCAATTGATTTCGTTTTTTAGCTTGTTTTTGCTGTAATCATGAGCTAAAACTCATACCTTCTGTTTAGGATAGATGATTTTGTGATTAAGGTTTGATTTCGTGGTTGGATTAATTTAATTTGGTGAAATTTGTTTTATTAAGCTTGTTAAAGAACCTTATGCATTAACCATAACTATTTTCTGTTAATTATCAAGTAATTAAGTTGCATGAACATCTCTCAATTGCTTACCTCATTTGATTTACGTGAAAACATAGTTATGTGCCTAGGATTAGCGAACATGAAACTAGGATTAACTAGAAAGTGGGTAAATTAATGTGTGAGATTGTGTGACAAACCATCAACAAGAGGTTAATTTAATTAGTAATTTCCTAATTACAAGTCTTATTTAACCCGAATAAATAAACTAGGAAACTCATTGGTTTAATCAACTGATCACTGCTTGAATTAATTTGTTTTCTAAGGATTAGTAATAGCGAACATGAACCTAATCACATTAATCGGTAGCCAATACCAATTAATCCATTGCACTTGTCATAAAATCAACCATATGAATAAATGATTCGAACCTAAACAGAAGTCTCCTTAATTATTGAATTTAGTTGATTTTTCTTTTCTTAGCTCTTAGTTTCTTAGTTTAAGTTTTAGTTAATTGTTTAAGTTTCTAGTCTTGCAAAACTAGAGAAAACCCCCCTTTTCTATTACTTGTTTTATTTAGATAATATTAGTATTTATTTTAATTGTTTACCGTTTCCTGTGTTCGATACCCAACTTACCTGAACTAAACTGCTAATCCATAGGTACACTACATTTTGTTTGTTTGTCTTTGTGTTTAAGTTAGTAGGATTAAAACTAGTGCATTTTACACACATCAGGAACCAACATGTAAAATGGGTAAACCCTTACCATTACCAACATGAAGGTTGTCATCACCATAGTAAGCCTCAAAGTTATCAAAGCTAGAAAATTCTGGTGCAACATTGTGACTAGAACAAGTATCCGGAAGCCAAGAACTGGACACCTGTGAGCGGTAAGTGATGAAGTTGGCTGATGGTGTATGTCTTGTTCTTATAGTAGTGGGGTCATGGTCAGGGAATTAAGACGGGATATGACCAATCCTACGCTTGTTGCAAGTACCAAAAACAAAGGTTTGAGTAGAAGCCCAACTAAATTGATTTTGGTTACCTCCTTGTTTCATGTTGGTGTAGTTTCTGCGACCATGGTGACGCCCACAACCACTATTATTACCAGATCTATTTGTGTAAAAGTCTTGGGCAGTTTGTTAGGTAGTAGGCTGAACTTGAAGGCCAAGTTGAGACGAAAGTTGTTGCACAGTATGAAGTGGATCCGGTTAAGGTGTTGACACGGTGGTGCTAGAGACTGTGGAGTTACGGATGTTTGCAGTAGCCATGAATGCTTGAGTCGTTGGGAGGTCAATAGCAAGTTTCTTGATCATGTAATAATGATATGATAAAAGACCATGGAGTTCAAAAATGGCAGTGGGAAATTGGCAGCCTAGGAGGGTAGATTTGAGGCTATTGTACTCTTCGCGAAGAACAGATATGTCACACCTTCGACCGAGGTGGCGAAACATGCCAGGTTATGCGACTAAGTTCATAGATTACATGTAAACTGAATATATAGCACAAGTTCAACAAAAAATAAAATTACATCCGTGTTCCATGTTGATATTTGAATACAAGGTTTTTACAAATAATAATAATAACAGATAGGCATATAACCCCACAACAAGTAAACCAGGCCACCTGTAATCCAATCTGTCTTGAATATTTGTTTAGTGATTTCCTAAAAATACATGTAGTTTTGAGGGTCAACACAAGGTTGGTGAGTGTTACAGGTTTTCTGCTAACAACAGTGATACTTTTAAAAGTCTAAAAAGTATTTTCTTTGTATGTATAACAATAGTTAAATAGTGTTTGCAGTGAGTATTTGAAAGCCAAAATATTTTTGTATAAGTGAACACACACTTAAAAATGTGTTTGTAAAGAATCTTTGAAATCCAAAATGTATCTTTCGCATAAGTAAATCCTTACTGAAAACTATGTTTGTAATGAATCTTTGATTGTCCTTGAAAACCAAATTATACTGTTACATAAGTAATTTTTTACTTCAAATAATTTTGAAAGCAACCAAACCATGGTTTGTAGTGTGTGTGTGTGAGAGAGAGAGAGGGAGGGAGAGAGAGAGAGAGAGAGAAAGAGAGAGAAAGATTCTAATTAATGTTTATAGCGAATCCTATAACCGAGCTATGTGACTAAATGTACCCGTTACAATGCTTCATTGGATGTTGTAGTGATAATTGTAGACGTTTATCACCCGCTTCGATTGATCGGTCGAGGTTGTACTAGCAACCGCATGTGGGGATGTCAACCCCGTATAAATCTATACATTGAGGCCTTATTTTTGGGAAGCTTGACGTGAGAACCGCAAATTCACATTTCTTGGATTTTGAAATACTTATGGGACCGTTTCGTAATGAATTTAAACTATTGGGGGCTGTTGAGTAATTTAATTAATCAAAGTATGACTATAAATTAATCAAAGTATGACTGATGTGGTTAAAATAAATCAAGGGAGGGACTGAAATGGTTTAAATTGAATTAATGTTTTAGAAAACGGACTGATGTTGTTAAGAAATCTCCATGGCAGGGGCTGTTTTGTTTAAAATACACCAAAGTTTTGGAGAAAGGAGTCATTTTGAATAAAGGGTTCAACAGAGGGGTCTAATGTGTTCATTTTATAAAGTCAATATGATTTAGGGTTTTTTTTGTAAAAGGAAATCTAATGGAGGGACCGTTCTTGTTTAATGGCCCAAACTTAAAAGAAATTAGGGCTTTTTGTGCCCCATTCGTCATTTGTTTGATTGATCGGGCAAAGAAGGAACGAACGAAACAATGGACGAAGACGTGAGAAGGAAAGCACGAAGCGGCGGCGCTGCATCCGGGCTTTGCTCGTCGCAGGTCACGAATAAGACCGAAGGAAGGAGAAGCTTGCAGGCAGTGATCTCCGAGGAACCCTTCCTGGTTCGAGCATCTGGTAGCCGACCGAAGTTAAGCAAGGAGGGAGCACCTTCGGTGCTTGGTTGGACCGAAGAAGGTTTAAGAACTGAGCAGCGATTCTGTTCTTCTCCTATTCCAATCGTGAGGTGCGAGGGGAGGAGGTCCGAATGGGTGTCCGGTCGGTCAGCAACACGTCGCAGATGGTGTGTTGGGTAACGGAACTTGACGAGAAGAAGAAGTGAAGGTTGCGATGGGTGTTGCTCCGATCGGTAACAGGTGAGTGCCTTGAAACCAATGAAAGAGAATGAAAACAGGTAGAAAAACGATCCAATGAGGTGTTTGGCTTTGATTTTATTTATTTATTTTGAAAGGAAAAGGAGAACAAAATGGGAGTCGTTGTTGGTCTTGTGTTTGCACTGGACGCAAAACACCCACTTGATTGTTGTGTTCTTGGCCGGAAATGAAGAAGAAAGAAGATGGGATGTTGTTTTTTGGGTGTGTCATTGACAGGTTTATTTGAGGAAGCAAACATGTTTCCTTTGTGTGTAGTATTGTGTAAAATGAATATTTACTTTGTGTGCAACCTTAGGCAAATTAAAAGGTGGAAGTGACCTTTCCATTCGACTGTCCATTTATTTAAGAAATGTATTTGTTTTTAAATTGGCAAGCAATGTATTGATTTATTGGTTTAATTATTTATGTACTGATTTATTGGTTTAATTATTTATGTATTTTGTTTGGATTTAGAAACAATATAAACCCCAATTATTTGTGCATTTGGGTGTGTATTTTAAGTATTGTACTAGTTTGTCATGTTGTCATGTAAATATGTGCAATATATATATATATATATATATATATATATATATATATATATATATATATATATATATATATATATATATATATATATATATATATATATATATATATAGGGTAAAGTGAATATACCTAACAACCTTATATAAGTTTAGGTACCTAACCACATTATACTATGTAATTTTGTATCATATTTGCATTGTAATCACCCAAAGTTCTTAAAATTCAACCTCATAATTTGATTGCTTCCAAAATCTTTGGACTTTCACCATTATCTTCCTTCAAATGACGTCTTTCCATCGGAGACCCCCTGGTGGGCTTCGTATACTACCATTACAAATCAAATGGTGTAGGAGGAATATAATGGTGAATATCTAAAAATCTTGGAAGTAAATTAAGTTAAGGGTTGAAGTTTAAGAACCTTAGACGATTGTAATGGAAATATAATGCAAAACAATGTAGTATAATGTGATTAGGTATCTAAGCTTATATAAGGTTGTTAGGTATATTCACTTTACCCATATATATATATATATATATATATATATATATATATATATATATATATATATATATATATATATATATATATATATATATTAAAAGTGTTAGAAATACTAATTTATTGTGTCTTGGTCTTTAAAGTTTTCTTTGATACATATACAAAGCATGTATATGTTAGTGTTGAAGTGCTATAATTTTCTAACATATATACACTATGATCAAAATTTGTTGCTTGTTAGACACATGCATATAGTATATTTTATGAAAGTTATAGCAAATTCTTATAATTATTCATAACTTATCTTCTATGCACAAATGTATATAGTTGAAGACGAAGTTAGAAATATACGGTTATTTCCATCATTAAAATCCACATCAACCGGATTTGGATTTGTATATTATTCCGGAATACATTATCAATAATAGAAATCATGTCGAAACCAATAGTTTAAGATGTTGCGATTAACTGATTTAAAATGTATGATTTTTTTCCCAACTTTTATAAATATTTTTACTAAAATATTTTGAGTATGAAATTGAATAATAGATTATGACCTGAGTCCAAAAACATTCTCAAAATTTCCATCTGATGAGTGCAAGTCCTCAATGGATAGAAACAGTTTTGATAGTTTTAAGGAAAATAACATTATATTATATTGGTTTTAGATTCTTAAAACGGTCGTATCTTTTGCATACGAACTTCATTTTAGACGTTCTTTATATTTTTGGAAACATGTAAACATGTACTATGAGATTAGAGTGTTTGTTTTGCTCACAACTGCTTAATACGAGTTTCTAGTTTTTCAGACGCATTCCTAGGGTTACAGTTTGAGCTGCTTGATTTGTTTGCCATATACATATTTGGAAGTAAGATACCATCTGATATCTTATAATAGTAGTAATGCAATCATTTAATTTATAAAAGATGCATTAAAACTCAACGAGTCACAAGATATAACTAACACCACCAAGTCTTTCTCATTCATAGGTTCACCTATATTAGCAAGTGCATCAGAGTATTCCTCGGCCTTGGTCAGGTATGTAGATGAAGTTTCATCAACTTTCATCTGTAGCTTGAGAAGCTGATTTTTCAGGTTGTATTCCCTAGAGGAAGTGCAACGTGTTAATTCTCACATAAGGGATAGCCAAAGATCACGAAAGGTGTTGCCTTGAACATGTTGGAATGACAACACGGAGATGGTAGAAACGAGTAAC
Source organism: Lactuca saligna (assembly GCF_052625555.1). Lineage (NCBI taxonomy): Eukaryota > Viridiplantae > Streptophyta > Magnoliopsida > Asterales > Asteraceae > Lactuca > Lactuca saligna. The sequence continues at coordinate 133,081,347 of NC_136418.1, read as the reverse complement.
ATACATATGTGAGCATCATTGGAAACCCATGTTTTGTAGTATGGGTTTGGTTGTGGGGGTTGTAATGTGCCATCTTTATTTTTTCTTGATGATGAATATGGAATAATGGGTGTTAGGCATGTAATGGTGCCATCAATATAACTAATATAACTGAACAAGTTGTTGGTAAGAAGGAATGGTTGGACAATTGCCTTCCACAAACCATAATTGGTAGGGGATCAAGTGAAACCAAACTTATGGTGATAATTGAAAGTTTTCTCTGCTGGGGTAAAAGCTACAAGTGTCATTGATTAGCAAAAGAAAACCAAAAACAAGATTGACAGTAAGTGGCGACACTGGTGAAGATCAACAAAAGATAGAGGGCAATGGAGAGTGTTGTAATCGTAATTAAAAAATGACACCAGTAATTGATTAATTGATAGGCCAAATTGAGGACTGGTGGAAGCATGTGAGTTTGATCAACGATTGTTTCTCTCCCTTTTTTTTAACAGCACCCCTTGTTTAGGTTACACGTCATGCTCTCTGATTACAAGATAATCAGTAATATTTTCTATTGAGTTAATCAAATTACAGGAGGGAAATATATTGTAAATACATTTACACTGTAAACCATTTTATATATAAAAGTATAAATAACAGACTTAATTGTCTAATATTTTATGATGTTATAAATTGGGAAAAAAAAAACGTGTCTTAATAGTTTTATTTCTTATGAAATATTTTATGATTTCGATTTATTTTCTAGGTTTAAATAAGTTAACAAATTAATGAACGATATATAAAACAAAACCAACTATGAAGGAATGTATTAAATAACAAGAAATGTCATATTGTTGGGTTTTAGCCATAAGAACTTTCCTATGTGCGCATGCAAAACCCTATTGCTTGGATCTAGGCTTTCTAATAAACATGCTTTTGAATCCAAGACTTCTAATGGCTAATTAGGTTAAACAACAATATTAAAACAGATCTAGAATCATACCTTTGAATCCCTTGTTGATCTTGTTTGTCTTGGAGCTTCTAGAGTCACAATTGTCACTCCTCTAATGGCTTACAAACACCAATAGCAAGCAAGATGATTTAGGAGAGAGGAGAGGGGAGGAATTCGACCAGAGGTTCCTTGCTTTAGGTTGTGTCAGGTTGTACACGAATTCCCCATCCCAAGGGCCTATTTATACCTTTAGACTCCTTAAGGGTTTCACCCTAAACCCTAATTGGATAATCTTCTCTTAAGGCTATCCAAATCCATTCCATAGATAACTCTATGGACGATTTTGAGCTATCCTAAAGCTCTTAGAATCCGTCCAAGGTGTATCCTAATGGATTTATAGTCCAAAGTCTAACTATCAAACAATTGACAGTTTATACCCTCTTATTTAATTAATCTCTTTAAGTCACCAAATTAATACCAATTAATTTATGACTTATATTAATCAAATAGCTAAATATTATTCCTTATAATATTCACTCTCTCTTAATAAATCATCCTTCAAGTTGCTATGGTGAAGGCAACCCAAAAGGACCATGCACCACCGAATATAGTTATAGCCTTAGACACTATTCCAACAGTCTCCCACTTGGATAAGTCTAGTAACTATACAAGTACAATACGGTTTGCAATCGTAGCTCTCAAAGACGCTGTCAACTCTGATCTAATCAATCTTGTCCTTTAGATAAGGGATCGTACAGTCCTCTGTTAGATATCATGCTGACAATCCTATGGAATGGTTAGTCTAGCATTTAGATTTCTCGATCTTCGATTTATTTGACATAGAACTTAATCGAACACATCAATTCAGTTCTGACCGGGCCCGACACATAAATCAAATCAAATCATCGAGTGGCCAAGATATCTTTTCTATCCTCTTAGGATAAAATTTACAGATAAACTTCGACTTATATGCATTTACTTATTCATTAACCAACTATACACAACAATGCGTTTTATAACATCAAGTTACTGATGCGTTTTCGCATTATCAATGCACAATCAATTAACAAATAATAAACCATATATCTAGGTTTTAAGACCATATGATATTATCGTCTTGCGATCACCTTTTATATCGTATTCCATAAGGTGATTCCAGCAAGCGCGGGTTTATTCCAATGCTCAAAACCAGTTCATAAGCACTCATGAACGTTGCAGCAACCCTTGCTATGTCTAACACCATTTAGACACTCTACACACCAATTCATGACAATCTTCATTCATATCTACTCCCAACATATGAACGATTGTGGACCATTTGAATAATTCGATTATTCCTAATAAACTCAATTATTCTGGAAGTCAAAACATGCAAAGTGAAACAATAGTTAAACAACTAACATGTGACAGTAACTTTACTCATAAATAAAACTCCTTTATTTAATCATCAAATGTTAATTACATTTATCTATTATACGTTTCTAATACTATCTAATCTATACTAATATCATCCTTCAGCCCAATACTCCTAGCATGCTGCAAGTGCTTAACCCTACTCAGTCCCTTCGTAAGCGGGTCTGCTGGGTTATCTTCTGATGATATCCTCTTCACTACGAGTTGTCCTTCTTCTACACGATGTCTAATGAAGTGATATTTTCTGTCGATATGTCGAGATCTACCATGATCCCTCGGTTCCTTGGTCAAGGCAACCGCACCTTCGTTATCACAGAAAATCTCCATGGGCTCCTTTATGGCCGGCACAACTCCAAGATCACCGATGAAGTTCTTCAGCCATATTGCCTCCTTCGACGCTTCGCTCGCTGCGATGTACTCTGATTCGCACGTTGAATCAGCTACGGTTTCCTGCTTGGAACTTTTCCATGTCACTGCTCCTCCATTTAGGGTAAAAACCCAGCCCGACTGCGAACGATAGTTGTCCCTGTCGGTCTGAAAGTTGGCGTCACTATACCCTCGCACCTTCAAGTCATCACTCCCTCCAAGGACTAAGAACCATTCTTTCGTCCTCCGAAGGTACTTAAGGATGTTCTTCACCGCAATCCAATGTGCTTTGCCAGGGTTCCCTTGATATCTGCTAACCATGCTCAAAGCGAAGGCTACATCAGGGCGAGTACAAGTCATAGCGTACATGATTGAGCCAACTGCGGAAGCGTATGGTACTCGGCTCATTTCTGCTATCTCAGCTTCGGTACTCGGACTTTGAGTCTTACTCAACTTGGCATTTCCTTGTATCGGTAGTTCTCCTTTCTTTGAGTTTTCCATACTAAAACGTTTTAGTACCTTCTCCAAGTAAGTATTCTGACTAAGTCCAATTAGTCTCTTACTTCTTTTTCTTACTATCCTTATTCCCAAAATGTAAGAAGCCTCTCCGAGGTCCTTCATAGCGAAGCACTTCCCGAGCCAGGACTTAACCTCCTGCAGAGTCGGGATGTCGTTTCCTATGAGTAATATGTCATCGACATATAGAACGAGGAAGCTTACTATACTCCCACTGGCTTTGACATATACACAAGATTCGTCTTCGCTTCGTACAAATCCAAACTCTTTGACTTTCTCATCGAAGCAAAGATTCCATCTGCGAGACGCTTGCTTAAGTCCATAAATGGACTTCTCAAGCTTACACACTCTATTCGGATGCTTCGGATCCACAAACCCCTATGGCTGAGCCATGTAAACATCCTCAGCCAACTTTCCATTAAGGAAAGCGGTCTTGACATCCATTTGCCAAATCTCATAATCATGAAATGCGGCAATTGCTAGCATCACTCTAATAGATTTAATCTTCACAACTGGTGAGAAGGTCTCATCATAGTCAACTCCAGGAGTTTGAGTAAAGCCCTTCGCAACCAATCGCGCCTTATATGTGTGTACGTTCCCATCCACGTCGGTCTTCTTCTTGAAGATCCACTTGCACCCTACGGTCTTACGTTCGGGCACGTAATCAACCAAATTCCAAACTTGGTTATCGTACATGGATTGGATCTCGCTATCCATCGCCTCTTTCCATTTCGCAGACTCCGGGCCTGCCATGGCTTCCTCATAGCTATTAGGTTCATCAAGATTTACTAGTGTACCCTCACTAATATACGTGTCCCCTTCGGTAGTAATATGAAAACCATAAAACTGGGGATGAACTCTAACTCTATCGGAACGTCTAAGAGGTAAGGATTCGTCAATCGGTTCAACCGGATTTTCCTCCTCGGGTTGAATGCCCGCGGTAGAGGTTCCTTCATCTATCGATTCTTGAATCTCTTCAAGTTCGATTTGCCTCCCACTGTCTCCTTGGCTTATGAGTTCTCGCTCTCGGAAAACTCCTCTCCTCAAGGAAGTTTGCGGGTAGCCGATGAAAATACATCGCTCACTTCGAGGTTCAAGCTTGTCGTGAGTATCTCGTCTTACGAAAGCCTCGCAACCCCAAACCTTGATATGTGCCAACGAGGGAGCTTTCCCCGTCCACATCTCGTGAGGTGTTTTGGCAACCTTCTTAGTAGGGACTCGGTTAAGGATATGGGCGGCAGTCTCTAAGGCATACCCCCAAAAGAAGATAGGTAGTGAAGCACGACTCATCATAGAGCGAACCATATCCAATAAGGTTCGATTACGCCTTTCTGCCACACCATTTAACTGCGGTGTCCTAGGAGGCGTCAATTGCGAAACTATTCCACACTCCTTGAGATAATCGTGGAATTCAAGACTTAGGTACTCTCCTCCTCGATCGGATCGAAGCATCTTGATTTTCCTGCCCAATTGATTCTCCACTTCATTCTTGAACTCTTTGAACTTTTCAAAGGTTTCTGACTTTTGCTTGATTAAATAGATATACCCATATCTACTATAATCATCGGTAAAAGTCACATAGAAGCGGTTCCCATCCTTCGTGGTTGATCTAAAAGGTCCACATACATCGGTATGTATTAGGTCTAATAGTCCCTCACCCCTTTCACAAGTACTCGTGAAGGGTGACTTAGTCATCTTTCCAAGTAAACAAGACTCGCATGTGTCATCTTCCCTAAGGTCGAATGACTCCAACACTCCATCCTTTTGGAGTTGGGCTATGCGTTTCTTGTTGACATGTCCAAGACGACAATGCCACAAGGATGCTTTATCCATACTAGTGGAAGAATCAATATTCAAAACATCATTTCCTAAGTTATCAACAATCATAACAGTTTCATATATTCCATTACATGGTATAGCTTCAAAGTAAAAGACACCATTTAGATAAGCCAAAATAGAACCATTCTCATTATTAAAAGAAAATCTAAATCCTTGTCTATATAAACCATGAAATGAAATGATGTTTCTAGCCATTTCTGGTGAATAGCAACAATTGTTCAAATCTAAAACTAAACTACTCTTAAGCACTAAAGAATACACTCCAATCTTGGTCACAGGCGACGATCTTCTGTTCCCCATGATTAGATTGATCCTTCCTTGCTCCACATCCCTACTTCTTCTTAGTCCCTGCACATTAGAACAAATGTGATAACCACAATCGGTGTCAAGAACCCAAGAAATAGCATGATTAGAATCGTTAGATTTGATTGCATATATACCTGCGAAAGATGGCTTGATCTTTCCTTCCTTGATGGCTTGCAGGTAATCCGGGCAGCTTCTCTTCCAATGTCCTATCTTGTGGCAGTGGTGGCACTCTGCCTCCTTTGGGTTAGAGCAGGGCTTAGAGGGATCAACTTTGGTCCCACTAGAAGAGGAACCATCTCAGGCTTTCACCTTTTGATAGTTATTTGAAGAAGCTTTCCTCTTCTTTCCCTTCCCTTGACCAATAGCCAAGACAGGAGCAGCGGATGGATTGGGAGTTGGTGCAACAGACTTGTCCTTGAAATTGCTCTCAGCAACCCTCAAGAGACCTTGGAGTTTACTTAGAGTGACCTCCTCTTTGTTCATGTGGTAGGTCATCCTAAATTGATTGTACATCGGAGGCAAAGAGTGAAGCACCATGTCGATCGCCAAGTCTTCGCCGAAGTCAACATTTAACTTGCGAAGGCGGTCGACATACCTTTGCATCTTTTGCAAGTGCACGGTAAGAGATTCTCCATGACCCATCTTGGCGGAAATCATGTTAGTGAAGATCTCGTAACGCTCTTGTCTCGCGTTTTGGTGGTACCTCTCCAACAAGTCTTGATGCATTTCGTATGGATACATGTCCTCGTAGGACTTTTGGAATTCGGAGTTCATGGTGGCGATCATGATGCAATGTACCTTCGTTGCATCTCGCTCATGAGTTTCAAAGGCGGTGATTTCGGCGGGAGTAGCAACTTCAGGGTTGATTTTCTCGAGCTTCTCATCGAGGACATACTCTTTATCCTCATAGCGAGCAATGATGCGAATGTATCTTATCCATTCGCCAAAGTTCGTTCCATCGAAGGTGACCTTTTGGCAAAGGCTCATCAACGTGAAAGAACTAGCAGCAGCGTTGTTTGCGTTTGACATCTATAGAAAGGACAAAGATTGATTAGAATAAGAATCCCTAATTATCACCCAATAAGAAAAATTAGGGCTAGGATCCAACAATAACATTTACATACTAGAAAAGGGATGCCGTAATCTATCATGCAAATAAATTGAAGGTAAGTGAATGACGATTCACTAATTCTCCATCACAAAACTTAAACTTTTAGTCCTAAGTGTTTTTGAGAATTCCTAGATTCGGATGAGATTCATTGAACTATTCAATGGCATGTTTAAATCTCGATATGCCCCTCTTGTTTGTGACTGGGATGCCGAGGATCACAAAGCGGGTGTGAATTACCATGCAAATTCACATGGTGCCTTCATTGTAACGATCACCTATTCGATGTGCCGGTAAACCACACACGCTCCATCGAACTATGATGAACAATGAATCACCCTTTGCCACCTTCGCTTAGAACCAATTAGTGTGCCGGCAAACCACACACGCTCCACTAACATCTTAGCAAGGTGCAAAGTGTAATTTCATGGGATTGCATCAATTCACTTTTCCTAAAGTAACTAAGATTGGGAAATTTTAAAAAAAATTAGTTACTTCGTATTTCTTATCATACTTTTAATGAGAGGATGAGGTTTCCCTATCCTACCCGTTCGGCTAACGACCCTCCACCAATCAAGCAAGCGGTGGGTGTGAGTGTACACCCATTAAGCGCCATTTTATAGGCCGCAACCTTATACCCACCTTATAGATCGGCTTCGTGAATGAGGCCTACTAGCGGTAAGACTAGCATTTAGTTATACATATATATATTATTCTAGTAACATCATATAAGTATAGGGTTGCATTTTAACCTTTTCAAAATCTAGGGTTTGAAATTTAAGTTGTCTAAATTAAAACTTTTAATCACAAATATAAATTTCAAAACTTTAGGGTAGGTTTTAAACATTTAAAACATGAAGGATCAAATAACAAATAATTCCAATTAACAATTAATATTCTAATTATCTTTATTTGATTTATCTTGATTTCTTTGAAGATAATTACCAAAATAATTAATTATTATCATATAAGGAAATTAAATATTTTATTAGATGATAAATATCTTTAATTAGATCAAGATAATAGTCATATTTATCAAAAAATCGGATTTACATTGATCTAATATGATTAAGGTAAGTTTCCATAAGATAATTATGAAAAAATCCCGAATCTGGCCATTCCTGACGCCTGGACTCACCGAGTGCACAAGGGGACTCGCCGAGTCAGGCCTACTCGACGAGTCCACCTTGGAACTCGACGAGTCAGTGACTCAAAACCCAAAAAATCGAATTTTGCAGGTTTGTTTCAGTTAATTAAGCAACAATTTAAAGAAAACCAATCTAGGCTCTGATACCACTGTTGGGTTTTAGCCATAAGAACTTTCCTATGTGCGCATGCAAAACCCTATTACTTGGATCTAGGCTTTCTAATAAACATGCTTTTGAATCCAAGACTTCTAATGGCTAATTAGGTTAAACAACAATATTAAAACAGATCTAGAATCATACCTTTGAATCCCTTGTTGATCTTGTTTGTCTTGGAGCTTCTAGAGTCACAATTGTCACTCCTCTAATGGCTTACAAACACCAATAGCAAGCAAGATGATTTAGGAGAGAGGAGAGGGGAGGAATTCGACTAGAGGTTCCTTGCTTTAGGTTGTGTCAGGTTGTACACGAATTCCCCATCCCAAGGGCCTATTTATACCTTTAGACTCCTTAAGGGTTTCACCCTAAACCCTAATTGGATAATCTTCTCTTAAGGCTATCCAAATCCATTCCATAGATAACTCTATGGACGATTTTGAGCTATCCTAAAGCTCTTAGAATCCGTCCAAGGTGTATCCTAATGGATTTATAGTCCAAAGTCTAACTATCAAACAATTGACAGTTTATACCCTCTTATTTAATTAATCTCTGTAAGTCACCAAATTAATACCAATTAATTTATGACTTATATTAATCAAATAGCTAAATATTATTCCTTATAATATTCACTCTCTCTTAATAAATCATCCTTCAAGTTGCTATGGTGAAGGCAACCCAAAAGGACCATGCACCACCGAATATAGTTATAGCCTTAGACACTATTCCAACACATATATCCCTAATGGTAGAGCTTTATTTCTTATGGGAGAGGAATGTAGAGATGCACAAACCGGTTAGGTTCAAGCCTAAACCGGTTTGGATGAAATCAAGGGTGGTTTGGGTGTGATGTGTGGTAGTAGATGGTCGGAGGTTGACGAAGAATATTGGAGTGGTTGTGGTGCTCTCACTAAAAGTAAAACAGGGGAGGTGGTGGCTTGGAAAAGCTGCAAAAGCAGTGATGGTTTCGGTTATGGTAGTTGTGGTGGGTTAATGGTTGGTTTCGTTTTTTCCGGTGGAGATGGTGAAGGTAGGTGATCATGGTGGTGTTTGATGGTGATTGTGTTTTGTTTCTAGGTGGAGGTGGTCGAAGGGAGTGAGTTTTCTAGTGGGTGAGTATAGCTCCGGTGTAGAAAAGGCTCGAATATGGGGATAATAGGTGTTGATGGTGTTTTTATGGTTCTATAGAAGCAAGGTGAGGGTGGTGTAGGTTGTGTTGGTTGCTAGCTGTGAAAATGGCAAAGAAAGGTTGCGATGAGAAGGTTGCGATGATGGCAATATAAGGTTGGTGATCTTGCTGTTGTGATGAACGGTGGTATAGGTTTTGGGTGGAACAATGGAGTTTTACAACAAAATAAAAATCTATCTACTCTATCTAATAAAGGTGCACTGCTTAAACCGATTCACATGGAACTAAATTGGCCCTAACATCTATAACCTTGAACTTGTCCAAACCGACGGTTCCGTTTATGAAGCGGATTTGTTCTTTTTGAATCGGTTCATGTCGAACCAGTTTTAGGTTTATGAAGGTTTATGTTCCTGTATTTTTGTGCACATGTAGAGGAATGGTTTCAAATCTGTAACTTGGGTCACTAATATCCTTTTTTAAAGTCACTTTTGGCGTTGTTGGAGTGTTTCTTGATCATTTTAAAGTTTTTATTCGTATATATTCATTTTTATTAATTGATGTTTATTTCATTTGTTTACGAACATTTATGATTGTTTATCTTCATTTGTTTATATTTATTATTTTTTGTTCGTGTAATATTTTAACGAACGAACATAAATAACATAATATGTTAAACGAAAAACAAGAAAAAGAAAGATGCTCAATCATTTGTTTATATTCTCTCATTTGTTCGCTTTATCGACATTGACGAATAAACCATTTTCGTGTTAGGTCACTTTGTTTACAACCATATGATTATATAAAGATGAAAATAAATTAACAATATTATATTATATTTATTTTTGTTTTATTGTTTTATAATTTTAGAAATAATCTAATACATTATGATTATGATAAGAGTTTGAAGATTGAAAATACATCTTAAGTTCTTAAGTTAAGTAGATATTATATTGCATTGATCTATATCAAGATGTAAAGAAAATTAATGGTTTTGGCATTATATTCAAAGTTATTCAAAATAATCATATATTAGTACTTATAAAAGACAATTTTGTTAATACATAGAATACACATGGAAATAAATTAAATGTACAGTGAGTTAAATGTATTATGTAGAACTTGCAAATATATGTGGAACCTAAGATTGTCTTTCCAAAATATCCCTTGTGGAAAGATGAGAAACTCCAACGTGTGTGTCTCTCTATGTGTGTGTGTGTGTGTATATATATATATATATATATATATATATATATATATATATATATATAGGTTCTGGTTCATTTGAGACTATGTTAATTTTGTAAGTCCGTGAGACCAAATCTAAAAATAATTTTAAAATGAAAAATAAAAGGAAAATTCCAAAAATTCTTTTTTTAATTATTATTTTCGGAACTTTGTTGAAGTAAAAAAAAAAATTACCGTTTTTTTTAAAATACGTGAAATATTGTAATAGAATATTACACAATATATATTCTAATATGATTTTTAAAATGTTTAGAATATTCTACTAAATTTGCAAGATATTTAAAATATTCTAAATATTATACTAAAATATGTAAAAAATGTATTTTTTTTAATTTTTTTGATATTTTTTTTTGGAAAATATAAATTCCGAAAATAATATCGGGAAAAAAATTCGAAAATTTTCAATTATCCTGCATTTTAAAAATGTTTTTGTTTTATCTAATAAATGAGTGGCTAGGATTGCATCTCACGGTCTCACAACATTAGGCCGTTTCAAAATAACCTAACCCTATATATATATATATATATATAGACCTAAGAGATCATGTCGAACAAATATGAGATATACTAACACTATCTTCAGATTCGAAGGCTCGATGTGGATAGACATTGATATGCTAAGCATGAGAGTGCGGGATGTTGGCTCTGATACTATGTAAATATATGTGGATTCAAAGATTGTATCTCCAAAATAACCCTTTTGAAGAGATGAATGTAGACCAATGATTTTAGTTATTTTTAAGTAATGATTTACCTATCTTCAAATTAGGAGACATATGTTTAAATTAGGAAACACATGTTTAATTAATGAAAATTTCAGATTTTAAAGGATATTGTTTCTTTTAATTTTTGAATTCTGGTTTTTTTTAAATTAATTCATTATTAATTCTAACATAATTTTTAATTTTATTCTTGTAGAATGTAATTCTATTAGAACAATATTCTATGAAAATGCCATAATATATTCTGATAGAGTATATATTTTGATTGAAGTAACTTCTTGTAGAAAAACAATATTCTTGAACATTCAATTGGAATATAACATGATCCTTATATATTTAAACATTGTAATGCAAATATAGATTCATACATATTGTTACAGAATAATAGTCTAAATAACATCCTTAAATATACAATTATTGAACAAATAGATTTGGTTATTAAAATTAATTAATAGATAACATTAAAAATTTACCTTATTTAATTAATTTTTAAACTATATTTCCTAAATTAAAGGGATTAGTTGAATATTTATTTAATTACTAAAATTAATTAATAAATAATATTAAAAATTTACCTTATTTAGGTTTTGCAATGATTAGCTCAAATTAATTCCTACATTCACACAATAGTTAGTTAGAATACTTGGATCTAACTCTTTCTCTCTCTCTCTCTCTCTCTCTCTCTCTATATATATATATATATATATATATATATATATATATATATATATGTGTGTGTGTGTGTGTGTGTGTGTGTGTGTGTATGTGTGTGCGTGTGTGTGTCGCACCAATATAAGGTATGAAACAGGATCAGGTAAGGACTCATTTTTAATGTGAGGATTCGTAAAGACACCTTAAAAAATTGGAAAAATATCTAAAAAATACAAATCATAAAATCGAGCATAGATCTATATCTAAAAAATTGGAAATTTTTTTTTTTTTTGGTTAATTAAAATTGAATCATGGATCATAATGATGCAAAATGAAAAATTAAAATTGAATTATGGATCAATTTTAATGATCCTATTTTTTTTTCAATTTTTTTCTCTCGTACATAAATCTATACTCGATTTTATAATTTGTATTTTTTTTAAATTTATTTTCAATTTTTTAAGAAGTCTTCACGAATCCTCACTTTAAAATGAATCATCACAGAACGAGACCCATATATACCTCACTAGAACATGTATGCAAATATGAGTAAAATAATAATAATAATAATAATAATAATAATAATTTATATTGAGGAAGTTAAATACAACAAAAGGTTATCACGGTCATGTATAAATCAGAGGCAAAGAGTACCATGATTCGTAAGTATACAAATCATAATTCGTAAGCATTGAAAAATACCCTTTATTTAAGTAACGGACGGAGATTTTCAATACTTAGAAATCTTGATTAATCTTTGCCTATAAATGTAATTTCCGATTATACTCCTCATATTTGCATAAAAGTTCCACTTAATAGTTAATAGTTTTAACTCACTGAGCATTTAATTTATGTTAAATCTGTATTTTACGTATTAACTTAATTAATTGTCTATTATATGATTATTTTCTATAACTTTGAATATAATGCCACAATCATTTCATTTTTTTTTTACATTCTGATAAAGATCATTACAATATAATATGTACCTAACTAAAATGTATTTTTCAATCTTCAAACTCTCATTGGAAAACATATTAGATTACTTCTAAATTTATAAAACAACAAAACAAAAACAAAAATAATTTAATATTGTTAATTTATTTTCATTCCAAATTAACCTAACATAAACAAAAGGACGGACATTTTTTGTATGTGTTTGTTCGTTCAACAAATAACGTTATTTGTGTCCGTTTGTTAACATAAAATAACAAATATAAACAAATGAAAATAAACAATCGTAAATGATCATAAACAAACGAAATAAACATAAATTAATAATGAACATATATGAACATGAAACAACATTAAAAAGATTAAGAAACATTCCAACTACACTAATTGAATGTTTATTTTTTGTCTGCAGATCTGCGTGACCTCTTCTGTCTACGCGCGCAGACTACATGCAGACATTAACATTCGCAGACTGTTTTGTTTTTTTGAAGACTGCAGACCTAAAAATTTATACGCGTCCTCTTCTTGGCGTAGATGTCGACCAAAATCTTCTAACATCTTCTAGCCTAAAAAAACATATATATCTTTATTTTTTCAAGTTTTTTTTTAATTTGTATTTTTTTCCAACTTTATTAATGATAAACAATGTGAAAAAAAAAATTACAAAACTTAAAAAAAAACGTTCGACGATACAAACATGATATTTTTATCTATTTATAAATAAAAATTTATTATAATAATAGTCGTTGAAGTTGTTTATATAAATATGAAAAAAAAATCATAATATATTCTTATATTTTTTTTGCCAAATTTTGTAAAACATTATTTAATACAGTATCGTAAATTTCTCGAGAGAAATATTTATGATACGTTTTTAATGGATTTAATTGAAAAAATTGAAGTTTATTTCCATCTATTTATGTATCAAAATTCTTTGATCACTAATTATAATGTTTAGTTATAACTTTGCAACCAACATTTGGTTTTTATCAAATATATACGTTAATTCATATCATTTTTATTTTTAGTTTTTATATAATATTACATAAAAGTTGATATAGATTTGTTAATTATTTATAACAAAGTCATACAAATATTAAAAAATCACTTTGAAGTTTAATAAAATCAGTTTATTTAGATTTCGGTTTATTTTAGTAGTCCGCAGATGTTAAAAAAACAAACAGTCTTCTTTTTTCAGACTGCAGGCGTTTAGTCCACTTCTTCTACTACAAATGTCTACAGATGTGGTCCGCAGACATTTTGCTTCAAAAAAAACAAACAACACCTAAAAGTGGATCAAAAGAGAATGATGATGACCTAAATTGTCAAGATATCATCAAACTTAAATGAACTAATAAATTTAAACAAATGTCCATATAACTTTTAATAGTTATTGACTTTTGTTAAACTATAGAGTTTGTACAACAATATAAATAAGTTATTGTTTATATATATTTCTAATAAAAAATTAGCATAAACTAATGATATGATATGTAATAAGAAATGAAAAGCTAGAAAATAGAATTGAAAGGGCAATAAAGAAATCTTAGCAACACCCTTATAGACCATAGACGCATCCTTTGACAATCCTATTACTTTGTTAATTTTCTTACATTGACATAAAATTTAAAGTCTTCACATTCATTACCAAGCTCATGCCATTTTTTTTTTTTGAATAAACAGTATTTCCCATCTTATCTTACCATTCTTGATTAACCACAACACATTCTTTTCCAGATATATTTTTCCACAAAGATAAAAAAGATTGGTTTGTTTTATATTTTAAGTACGATTTAACTTCGCTCCAGGACCAAACCACAGCATCCATCGACATGTTAATCCTTTGTAATTAATTGGCAACCTCTATTCTCTCATGTTTTCTTGTTAAGACCCCAAGATATTAACAATGACTTTTTTGTAGGTCTAAAGTTACCTTTGAATAATTTTCTCTCTTTCCAAATGTGATAAACTGTAGCATCTACAGCCAAAACAATTCTTTTTATGACCCAACGGACTTTTTCTTGAGATTTTCTTGAAATTCCTGAATCATAGCATATATCAAACGACCTTAGTCCATTTCAAAATCAGACCTTGACTAACATAAAAGTGCATCAGCTTACCTTTTCCATTCCTCCACATAAATTGGATCCGTCAAATAATGCAACTTGATCCACTTCAAGAATAAGAAATATATATAAAGTACGTTTCATATATCTTGGAAAATTGGTGCTAACCAATTTATAAAAAATGGGTTTTTTCTCATTTTTGAACACATCCAAAATGGATTTATATGAATGAGAAATTGTTCATTAAAGTAAGGATGTTTGAAGAAATAAATAAAAGTGTTTAATGATTGGGAGAAAGAAAAAAAAAAGTTCAGGGACCTTTTAATTAATATTACAATTTAATTACATATTAACACATATTAATTTTGTGATCAATAGAGGTGTTTAAATGAGAGGATATATAATGTGTAATATAAATACTACTACTATACAACTATTTAAGGACACCAATAATACAAAAACAATTTTCTTCTCCATTTCATTTTCTTAGTTTTCTTGCTGAATTAAAGGTAAAATACAGGCCTAATGAGGGTTCGGGTGGTCTAGAAGAGTCACTTCTAGTTATTGTATCCTGGAAAACAAACACCCGATAGCGGACGAATTTGTTTTAAGGATAATGTGTTAAACACATGCCTCAACTTTTTCCTATTTCTTGTTTGTTTTCGTACATTACCAGAATATTATGCCTACAATATATGTTATTTTTTTTTCTTTTGGGTAAAAGCTTTATGTTAAAATGTTGCTCTTAGTTCATAGTTTATTTTATTTAATCTGTTGACTATTGATTTTTATGCTGTTATGTTGGGTAAGATATTTTACATGAAGTTGTTCATAATTTATAGTTTATTTTATTTGATTTAATATATGATTATGAAATTGTAAACATGGTATCTTATTAAGTTTATATGCTAAAACACAACTAAATCAACTAAAACTCAAGCAAAAATAAAACAACTGATTTTTAAGTAACAAATAAATTTATATTTAAAAATTGGTTCTTTAGGGCAAAGTTTCTTTAATTTTTAGGGTAAATTCACAACATGCATTTGGGAAATCTAGAGAGAACATGAAAATGACATGTACCAGCTCAATATATGACAAAGAACTCTTAAAATTTATCTTTGCTCTTACACAATTACAATTGTTAGGTGAAAGTTTCTCTTACAATTTATCATTACTCTCTTCAATTGAAGAAAGTAAGAAGTACAAATATTTATTTAGCTTAAGTATTTATTGGGTTTTACCAATGCACACAGAGAGACGACGAACAAATTAAAGACGATATTGTTTGAGCTACAAATAAAGAAGATTGAATACCCTCCTTAGTACCATTTTGGCTTTTCGTAATTTTACAATTCTTTAGTCAAAGTTTACTATATGCAATTCCAAAAAGTACTCGGTACCATTTTAGCTTTTTGTAATTTACAATTCTAGAGTCAAAGTTTACAAAGTTTACTCTCTACAATTCCAAAAAGTACTTAGTACCATTTTGGCCTTTTGTATTTAATTGGATTATCAACACAACACATGCAAAGAATTAAAGACTCTACACGATTTTGCGTTTGGTTTGTGTTTAACTAGTTCCATATCATTGACTACCTCCTTCTCCTTCCCAATTCCCATGGTAGAAGTTGCATTACTGCAACGGGATTCTCACACAATTACAAATGTTCGGTGAAGTCATGATAAGGTTTTCCTTTTCCCCTATTTAAATATCCTTCCATGCATTCTCATCTAAAAATCTTAAGCATATTTATGTTGTTATGTAGTTTGCCACTTCCCTTGGTCTTAATTGTTGGAATGGGTAGTCTCGAAAGGTAAAATCTAATGCTATATATTTTTTAATATATTTGCAACTTCATAATATTATTATTATTATTATTATTATTATTATTATTATTATTATTATTATATATGTTTTCAAAAGAAGATAGAAGAGCAACTAAAAACATAATGTCAATATTGAAGGTATAGGTGCTAAGTACCAAATGGATTGGTTCATTGAGTCAAAATTATTGAAGTATTTTGTTTATTTTTAAAAATTTATTAGTAAGTAATATTAAATATAATTAAAAAATAATACTTAAAAAAGAAATCAGTATGTGTGTATGTTGAAAGTTGTTTATTGGAGTGTCTAGACTCTAGAGGGTAAGATGATCATTTATACATATGCAAAATATATATATATATATATATATATATATATATATATATATATATATATATATATATATATATATATATATATATATATTTAGTCTTAAAGGGTATTTCTATATACAACACTTACTCCATAGATGCATCATTAATTCATTAAATAACTTATCGCCATTAAGATATGTATGGGTAAAGTGGATGAATGGACAATGCTAAAGTTCAATAGACATGGCGTCTATTTCTTTCTTTTTGGGATATGTAAATGTTAGTGTTTTAATACATTAATCCATGTTTTGTGGCTTGATCCGTTAAGAAATTCTATCAATATTAAGTCAAAATAAAACATCATGTAAAGTTGTCTAGATTAAGTGCTTGACCCATTAAGCCTATTAAGTCAAAAAAAAAAAAAAAAAAAAAAAATCCCCCAAGCCATGTCCCTATTAAGACCATTAAGTGAGAGAAACAATATCAACATGACTACTTTCACAATACAGACATTCAAGGAGAAAGTGGAATATATGGAGCAAACTAACAACTCATCCATATCATGAGCTGAAATCTCAATCTCATGTTGGGATTGACCTTCAACAACACCTTGAAAAAGATACATTTAATAGGGGTTGCAACCATCCGTAAGTCATATGCCCAAACCCATATTATGATTATTTGCCTAGATCCAATGTCTTGTAGCTACACGTTCATGCCTAATTCTTGAAAAAACTGTATTGCAGCCTCCACAAACCCTTCGGCCCTCAAATAACCATGAATTAAAACTTGCACTCTGCATCCTTCTTAATCAGTAGTAGAGCAGCAGCCGGAGCACCATCTTGAGTAAGTGCTTACAACAAGGGCAAAGCCTAGAAGCTTGGAGAAGCCTTTGATACGAGGCCTTAATGTTAGTTGCTGACAATTTTTAGTCACCAATAGAGCTAGGATTTTGAAGCGAAATAAAAAAAAATAAAAAAAAAAAAGTTAAAAATTAAACAATTCAATAAAGATATTTGTCATTTGCCTATAGGTTTTGTTATAAAATAGGTTTATAATTGTGGTTATCAAGAATGTGAGTTTTAATGATCAAATTGGATTTTCATTGGTAAATATGAAAAAAAAAAAAAAAAAAAAAAAAAAAAAAAAAAAAAAAAAAAAAGGTATGACTTGTATCGAAGAATAGTTTAAATGAAGGTAAGTTTCAAATAGATTGTGCTAATTTAGACTATTGTTTATTGCAGATTATGTGGTTTTTGGACTCTCATCTTTGTGAACCTATGTCTTTAAATGAAGGTAAGTTTAAAATAGATAATTGTTTGTTGATGTGTATTTATTTATACAAGAGATCGAATAAAATTTTATTGTTAACCTTTAACCTTTATAATATTATTCTCTTTATAATATATATATATATATATATATATATATATATATATATATATATATATATATATATATATATATATATATATATATATATATATATATATATGGGTAAAGTGAATATACCTAACAACCTTATATAAGCTTAGGTACCTAACTCCATAATACTACATCGGTTTGTATCATATTTACATTGTAATTGCCTAAGGTTCTTAAACTTCAACCCCATAACTTGATTACTTCCAAAATCTTTGGACTTTCACCAATATCTTTCTTTTACATCACGTCTTTCTATCGAATACCACCTGATGGGCTTCATATCCTACCGCTACAAATGAAAGGATGTAGGAGAAATATAATGATGAACTTCCAATTTTTTTTGAAGTAAATCAAGTTTAGGTATGAAGTTTAAGAACTTTTGATGATTGCAATGAAAATTTAATGCAAAATAATGTAGTTTGATGAGGTTAGGTACCTAAGCTTGTATAAGGTTGTTAGGTATATTCACTTTACCCTATATATATATATATATATATATATATATATATATATATATATATATATATATATATATATATATATATATATATATATATATATATAGGGAAAAGTGAATATACCCTTAAGGGTATATAAGCTTAGGTACCCAAACTCACCATAATACGTCATTTTGTTTGATATATTTATTGTAATGTTCTTCAACTTCAATCATTAACTTGATTTACTTTCAAGATTTTCAAATTTTCATTATTATCTACCTCTTACATCACATTTTTTTGACGAACATCAATTAGGCTATATATATATTATAGTTGAAAATGAAAATTATGTATGAGGAAAATAAATGTGAAATTTATAAAAATCTTTGAATGATATCAAGTAAAAATTTGAATTATAAGAACATTAGACAATTAAAATGTATATATATATATATATATATATATATATATATATATATATATATATATATATATATATATATATGATACAAAACGACGTAATACGTAATATGATGAGTTTGGGTATATATATATATATATATATATATATATATATATATATATATATATATATATATATATATATATATATATATATATATATATAACGGTGAGTTTGTATATGTGTGCGATTTGACTTCCTTATTAGCCAAATTGGTAGCCCTAACTTATATTATTTTATTTTATGTAATTATTATATTATATATGTCTATATAGAAACTTATTCATTCATTTTAAACCGTTAGATTTGTTTGTAACTTTTACCAATTTATATTGGTATACTTGGTATGAAACCTATTTATTATATGAGTTTATTTAAAAGAAAAAACTAAATATAAAACTCTAAATATTTGAAAACTTTGAATTTATAAGAAAAATGAGAAAAAATATTGAATTATAAAATTCAAAGTGTTTTTTTTTTCTTTAAATTTAAACAAATAATTTAGATAAATAAATAAATGAAATTAATAAAGCTTTAATTTAGTAATTTTCAAATTAAAATAAAAGTTCATTAAAAAAATTAATATGTATTTATTATTACATTTAAATTCTATGTTGAATTAATGAAATAGAAAAACTATAAAATAATATGTAGAATAAAAATTAATTTAAAATAACCCGAAAATAACATTTGACAAATTAAATGAGATTGCGAAGAAAAAAAAAAAAAAAAACTCATCATTTATTTATTGGAGTAGATTGACTTTATTCTTTAAATGGATAATGATATTAACTTAACAAATATTAATAAATGTATAAATTTTGGATATTGGACGCTGAAATCAGAATTTTTTTGAAATGTGTATTCAAATCTGAAAAGTTAGATATCTTAATTTCGGACACAATATCAGATATTATTAAACACCCATGTAGTAAGTGATACATGTTTATAAATCAATAGGAAATTAACATTGGACTATTGGGCTAACAATCTAATCTTAATACAAAAGTATATTAATATAAATAAGGTGAAATTATGAAATTTTGTGCTCTAAATATATTAATATCTTATGAATTCATCAAATGATAGCTTGATTTTAGAAAAACAAATAATGTAAAGTTGCAAACAAATTTGAAAAATATATAAATAGTAAAAGAATCAGATTTTACTTCCAAGACCACCGATTCCAACAATGAAGGCATAGGGAGTGGCAAGCTACAGAGCAACATACAAGAATACAAGAGTTGATGCTTGGAATTTCTTTTGATCAGAAAGCATGGATAAGCTTAAAGTGAATCCAAGCAAATCCGGAATCCTTTTGCAGCTTCTACCATGGGAATTGTCGAATTGAGATTTGGAAGAAGAAGGAGAAGGAGGTATTCAATTTTTGTAGCTCAAACAAATATGATAATGGAAACAAATAAAGAGTAAATTCAATAAATGACCAAAATGTAGGGTGAATTTAAAGAAAATGACCACAAAAATGAAGATTTCAAAAAATGACCACAGGTTCCGCAGAGGGGGTTCTGCGGAACCATAAACACCTCTGCGGAATGTGAACACCTCTGCAGATTTTGGTTTTTTTTTTTTTTTTTTTTTTTTGTTTTTTTTTTCGTTTATTAATATTTTTTTTAATCACACTAATTTTTTTTTTCGTTTTTTCTTTTTCTTATTTAATTACTCGTTTATAAAGCTGTGTGTTTAATAAAAATTATACAAATATTCTATGTTTTTTATAAAATTACACACACTAGTATTGTAAATAATAAACATACTTTTAAGTAGTTTACAAAAGATACTTTAGAAAACATAAACATACAACCTTCATAATAAACATACTTTGAAATAAACTTCATTAAAGTCTTTGCGGATTCTCTACAGCTCTGTGGAATCTTTGTTTTTTTGATTTTTTTTAAAATTTTTTTTTTGTTTTTTCGTTTTTTTGTGTTCATTTTCATTTATTAATGTTAATTTTTTAAACACACTAATACCTTATGTGATTATTATGTAAAAAATTGACAAAAAAAGTTAAAAATAATAAAATATTTTATATAATACGTTTGCTACTGATGTATGTTTTCCATGTATTTTTACTGTTTTGTATTTACAAATCACTCTCCACTAACAAAATGAAAAAAAACAATTTCTATTGGTAATTGAAACTCACAAACTCACAAAAACCCATTAAAATACGTCTATAATTTCTATAACTAATCCGTAGAGGTGTACAAAGATCCGCAGAGGTGTACACAGATCCGCAAAGGTGTATACTGATATGCAGAGGTGTACACTGATCCGCAAAGGTTTATACCGATCCGCAGATGTGTACACTGATCCGCAGAGGAGTACACTGATCCGCTGATAACAGTTCTGTGGATTTTCAAACAGTTCTGTGGACTGATATTAAACATAAGTTCATTATTTTTAACCTCTTTTTGCCAATTTTTTTACATAAAACATAAGGTATTAGTGTATTAAAAAAATTAATTTTAATAAACGAAAATAAAAAATAGAAAAAACAAAAAAATAAAAATTAAAAAACTCAAGATCCACAGAAGTGTTTCGGTTCCTCAGAGGCAAACGTATTACATAAAACATTTCATTATTTTTAACATTTTTTTTGTAGAATTTTTTAAATAATAATTATATAAGGTATTAGTGTATTTAAAAAAAAATTATATTAACAAACGAAAATGAATACAAAAAAAAAAACAAAAAAAAAACGAAGAATAAAAATTAAAAATAAAAAAACAAAGATTCCGCAGAGCTGTAGAGGATCCGCAGAGCCTTCAATAAAGTTTATTTCAAAGTATGTTTATTATGAAGGTTGTATGTTTATGTTTTTTAAAGTATGTTTTGTAACCTACTTAAAATAAGTTTATTATTCAGAATACCGGTGTGTGTAATTTTATAAAAAAAACTAAGTATAGTTGTATAATTTTTATTAAACACGTAAGTTTTACAAACGGGTAATTAAATAAGAAAAATAAAAAACGAAAAGAAATTTTTTTTTTACATAATAATCACATAATACCTTATGTAATTAAAAAAAATATATTAATAAACGAATAAATAAATAAGAAAAATAAAAAATGAAAACAATTTTTTTTACATAATAATCATAATACCTTATGTGATTAAAAAAATATATTAATAAACGAAAAAAAAAAAACAAAACAAAACAAAAAAAAAAAACGAATAAAAAATTGAAAAAAACCAAGATCCGCAGAGGTGTTTATGGTTCCACAAAACCCCTTTTGCAGAACCTGTGGTCATTTTCTGAAATGTTTATTTTTATTGTTATTTTCTTCAAATGCACCCGACATTTTGGTCATTTGAAAAATTTTCTCACAAATAAAATACCAAAATTATGCAGTCTTTAACTTGTTGTCCTATTTCTCCATACGTTGGTAAAACCCATTAAATTGTAGAAAGACAAAATCGTACTTGTTATTTTCTGCAATTGTAGAAGGTAAACTTTGACTAAAGATTCGCATCTTTATTTGTGGCTGATACATACATTTTCATGATATGTGTGCAATAGCTTTTCCCATATTCAGGTTCAGTTTTTACCCAAAAAATGAAATGAAATGAAATTTAGCCGTTCAAAATTCAATTTTTAAATACTTATTTATGTTTTATCAAAGTTGTAACAAAACAAAGATGGGTTGATTCAGTCGATTAGCAGTTTAGAACATGGTGTCTAATTTAATTTTATTTTATTTTGATATTTGTAAATTTAAGCTTTGATAAAAAAGGATTTTGTAACATTCAGTTTCGTAATTAAATTAGATTTACGGGTGTTGAGAATGAACATAAATAAAGAAATAACACAATGATGAAAATGAAGCAATAGGGATAAAATAGTAATTTAGATGATTTTGACGTCTAATCTGTTAAGGACTTAAAAGGTGATGAAAGAATGTTTTAGAGACGGTAAGTGTTAAAATTGAAAAAAATTGGATTTGATTCAAAGTAACTACATAACCACGTTACATTTTTATGACTTCGAATTTGCTTTATAAATTTAAATAAGTCTACATATTTTAATGAAAAATATACTAGAGAAAACAAAGCCAATAAACATAATATATAGAATACATTTGTAATACATTAATATGAAATAGCATGTAGCTTAGATGGTATATTATTACATGCTATGGAATCCATACAAGTTATCAAAAGAGTGAACTGGATTAGATTACATTACAGGGATACTTGTGAGAAATAACAACCAAATATCACATTTCTACTTATAATGGAAACAAGCTAGCAAATAAGTTTGAGTGTCTTTTGCCTATGGTAAATAAGAAAATGCAATGGAAATAGCATGTATACTGTGCAAAAAATAAGCATATAAATTGAACAAATATGTTACATAACTAACAAAAATAAAGTGTACAAAAGATATGATTGATGTACATTAGAATTTGGAAAACATGAAGAATATATATTTACTTTACAACTATGAACTATCTGACCTAGTGTCTATTTAACTTGTTTAAAAAACATGATGTCGTTTAGACCAAAATAAGAGGAAAATTTAATGTTGGGGTTGATTTAGGGACTTATTAATGGAATAAAAGTAGTAGGTTTGTTCATTACACACTAATAGATCATAATCACATCGATTGTTGGTAACAATATTTGATCATAGTTTCCCTGAAGAGATATGTCAGGCCATGAAACCCATATATAATTAATATAGATTCCTAAAGTTGACATTAAAGGAACTCTAAACAGACATAATAACAAATTTAACACAATCTACTGTAGTGATCTAAACAAACACATAAAACACTAACTAACAGAGGTATAAACACATAAACAAACATTAAACAACGATAATGGGTTATACATAAACAACGATAAATAGTAAGACATACCGAGAATATACAGATCCGAAGAGATCCACTTTCTTTTCAGGATGATAACTGGTAACTTGTTAAGGATATCCGAGTGAGAAAGACTCACAGTTGTTGGAGAAAGAGTGAGAGTGGTGAGGTGTCATCGTGTTGGAGAGACCGATTTGCCATTTCCGAGCTTTAAAGGGTTTTTAGGTTTCCCGCTTAGGCTTACCATGTCCATAATCCTTTTATATTATAAAAACTAGGTGCGAGACCCATGTATTACATGAGTTTATTTTAAAAAAAATAAATATGAAATTCTAAATATATGAGAAATTTAAATTTATAAGAAAAATGAGAAAAATTAATGATTTATTAAAAGTAAAGTGTTTTTTTTTTTTGTCTTTTAAATTTAAATAAATAATTTAGATGAATAAAAAAGAAAACAAAGAAAACTAATTAAATTGATATGTATTTATTATTACATTTAAATAAAATGTGAAATTTAATAAAATAAAATAAAAACATAAAATGACATGTGGAATAAAAATTAATTTAAAATAACCACAAATGACATGTAGAAAAATAAATGAGAACGTAACATCTAGAAAAAAAAATTATAGAGTAGATAAAATAAGAAAATGTAGCCCTTTCCATTATATAGTTTTATAAATTATTATTATTATTATTTTAATACTATATTTATCTTCTGGATATTGAATAAAAGAATCAAAGATATGTATTCAATTTTTTTATTGTAATAGTATTTTATATTATGTATCAAATTTAATAATTTGTAATATTCTATATTACAAATTATCACATATTTATAACAAAATAAATTATTTTTTTATAAATAATTTGAATTGATTATAATTTTATTCATATGAAATTCATTAAATAAAAAAAATAAATTTATAACATATTTTTAAATAAATATTATGCATGCATTCGTAGAAATATTATGTATAGATTTGAAAAAAACTAATATATATTTACACGTTTTAATAAATTTCTCATAAACTGATCATTTAATGCAATTTTAATTGTTAGATTTTTATTAGATTATTGTTATAATACAACTACACCTTTTACTATAATACATGTAAGTGATCGTCAAAATTCTCGCCTCTCGTCTTAAAATGATGGTGGATTTTGTAATTGATGTCGGCATACATCAAAGGAAGGAACATACATGATGGGGCCCATGCTATCAATGAAGTGTGCTCGTGGGCTAAAAAATCCAAAGAAAATTTTTTATGTTCAAAGTGGATTTTGAAAAAACTTTAGACCCTGGATATTTTTCGATTCTATAATGGAATAAATAGCTTTTAGTGGTAAATAGAGAGAGTGGCAAAAAAAAGTTTTTTTTTTTGTTTTGAATACTATTGTAATACAAGCTCCTGTATTACATTTACCGAATTTTACTAACGTTTTTTCAGTTTGAAATTGATGCTTCTGTTGTTGGAATCAATGGACTTCCTAATCAAAATCAATGGCACAATGTCTTCTTTAGTGAAAACCTGAAAGACACAAGGCACAAATATTGTACTTATGATAAAGAATTTTATGTTATCGTTTGGAGTATAGATACTTGGTATCATTATTTACTACCAAACAAGCTCGTATTATTTTATGACGATAAAGCGTTTAATTACATTAATGGGCAACACAAGTTGAGGCCATACATAGTAAATAAGTGGAATGATTGCAAAATTACCTTTGTGATCAAATTTGGGTCATAAAATCTGGTTGTTGATCCCTTGAGCCAATGTCATTTATTCGTTACATCCATGCAACTGCTAGTACATAGATTTAAGATGTTTCACATTTTTTATATATATATATATATATATATATATATATATATATATATATATATATATATATATATATATATATATATAGGTTCAGGTTCATTTGAGACCATTCTAATTTTGTGAGACCGTGAGACCAAATCTAAAAATAATTTTAAAATGCAAAATAAATGGAAAAATCCAAAAATTCTTTTTTTAAATATTATTTTCGGAACTTGAATTAACTAAAAAAATATAAAAAAATAAAAAAAATTCCGTTTTTTTCTGAAAAATACGTGAAATATTCTAAATAGAATATTACACTGACATATTCTAAAAAATAATTTTAAAATGCAAAATAAATGGAAAAATCTAAAAATTCTTTTTTTAAATATTATTTTCGGAACTTGAATTAACTAAAAAAAAAAAATCTATTTTTTTTTAAAAAATACATGAAATATTCTAAATAGAATATTACACTGTACATATTCTAAAAATAATTCTAAAATGCAAAATAAATGAAAAAATCAAAAAATTCTTTTTTTAAATATTATTTTCGGAACATGAATTAACTAAAAAAAATTAAAAAAATTAAAAAAAAATAAAAAAATACGTCTCACGGTCTCACAAAATATAGGTGGTCTCAAATGAACCTAACCATATATATATATATATATATATATATATATATATATATATATATATATATGTATAGGGAAAAGTGAATATACCCTTAAAGGTATATAAGCTTAGGTACCCAAACTTACCATACTACATCATTTTGTATCATATAATACATTCTAATTGTCTAATTTTCTTATCAATTAACTTCAAACTTGATTTACTTCTAATATTTTTATAAATTACACATTTATCTTCCTCTTACATAGTTTTCATTTTCAACTACAATATATATAGCCTAGTAGGTATTCGGCAAAAAGATATGATATAAGAAAAAGATAATAATGAAATTTCGAAAATATAGAAAGTAAATCATGTTAGGAGTTGAAGTTTAAAAACATTATAATAATTATATCATACAAAATGACATGTTATGGTGTGTTTGGGTACCTAAGCTTATATACCCTTAAGGGTATATTCACTTTTCCCCTATATATATATATATATATATATATATATATATATATATATATATATATATATATATATATATATATATATACATATATACATATATATATATATATATACATATATACATATATATATATATATATATATATATATATATATATATATATAACGATCCTGATTTTCATGACATTTAGAATATTTATGGTTCAAAAACATTCAAGCAGTTCTCTACCAATGACGGTTACCTTATTTAAAGGGCCCCACCCATGTATTCTTATGAGCTCCTTAGGGGAGGCCGTCATACTTGAAAGTCTTGTCGATGGACTCATTGGATGTTTTGGTCATGATAAGAATTTGGAAATGATATGTGCTTATTTTTACTGGCTCAACTAGAGAAATATTAAACAAGTGATATCAAGGTTTTGAGTTTGTCGTCTGGAAAAAACCCATGGAAGTAGCATCGAATTATACACCCTCTTCCTGCAACTGCTAACTCATGGAAGTACCATCGAGTTGTACACCTTCATACACTTGTTACCTATTGGGAATATGTGAGTTTGGATTTGGTTTTAGGCCTTTCGCATATTTGGTGACATAAGAATTTGGTGATGGTGATGGTTGACCACTTCTCTAAAATTGCTCATTTTGTGTGTGGTTCTAAGACTTTTGATGCAAGTCGATTTTCTCATCTATACTGTTCAAAAAAGTTTAAGTTGCATGACATTCGAAAGATGCTTACTTATGATTGGGATGTTAAGTTTGTGACCATTTTTGGTGTACCGTGTAGACATAGTTGGGGTTTAAGTTGCAATTCATTAGTTCTCATTATCCACAAATAGATAGTCAGACTGAAGTTACAAATAGCAATTTAAGGAATTTACTAAGAAGTTGGTGACACTCCAAAATAATATGATCCTAGGCTTCCATAAGCAGAAATTACTTATAATTTCCCAATTAACCATACTATAGACAAAAGTCTCATTAATATTGTGTAAGAAAAAAAATCCAATCACAACCCTTGAGTTAACTCTTATACCCATTTTTCTTAGATTAGTGTGGGGTGAAGAACAGTCTAAGAAAATTCAAGAGTTCCCAACGTGTATATTGACAGTTTGATAAGCATACTAAACAATATGTAGATTATGTCAATAAATTGATAGGTTTTATAGGTTATAATTCAATGCATGAGGTGAAATAACTTAACCCTTTAGTTCACATGAAACCTACTTTGGATCTAAGTTTTCTCTATTGATAACAATAACCTATTAATATCAAAAACCCTAAGGTAGCCCTATTATAATCAAAATTAACAAGGGATTAGGACTTACATACCTTTTGATTATTATAGAAAATAATCAAATCAAATCATTTCTTCTGAAGCCTTGGAAAGCAAGCAATAAAAAATTGATGTCTCTATTAGTTTGTACCCAATCTCTATCAATTAGAAGACTTGAGAGGGGAGAGGAGAGGTAAAATTTTCGACTCTAATACTCTTAGTGGGAGGGATGAAAATATAAGACCCTTAAGGGATATTTATAGGTGATTAAGGTATCCAAAGGTAACTCTAATTTGAATATTATAATAATATATCAAATAAAGGAGGTTTTCTTTTACCCTTTCCTTACCCTCGAAGACTTTCTTGAAGCCCCCAGAGAGCTCCCACAAAAACTTCATTTCCAAGGAGGTTCTGGAAGTTTATTTTGCTCAACTTTTGAACATTATCACATTTAGTTCCTGCACTTTTAATTAATTCAGTTAATCTCAAAATTAATCCTAATTAATTTCTTATTAATTACCAATTAAAAAATACGATTTCTAATTAATATATTAATCTCATAATATATTAACAAATCATTTAATGATATTTATTAATCTTATAATAAATCATTAAATCAACATCTCTCTCCAAAAATCATTCTAGTCAATTGCTAGTTCTAAGGGTAACCCAAAAAAGTTTTTGCTTTTAATTCAAGCATATACCAATTTAGTTATTGGTTTAGACACCTAATCCAAAAAGGACTTTGCTTTTTTACTGTTGATATATATATATATATATATATATATATATATATATATATATATATCATTTGGGTCTTTGTAAACAAGAGATTACAACAAAACAAAAATGGTAAAATGTATATTTTACTACAAGAGGACATGAAGAAGAGATTCTTTGGGGAAAAAAATGATGATTTAGAGCAAATGAAATGAACTCCTTGCTGTTTATAGGAAACTTCATCTATTTACGGAAAGTTTTATAGAGTTTGATACGAATTATTATTCTATAATCATTTATTTGAAATGTTCCTAAAATTTGTATAATCATTTATTCGAAAACGTTATAATATCAAAAACGTTATGTTTTGGGCCTTAGTTGGATATGGGCATTAAGCAGATGTTGAATATAATAGTGGCCTTCGACCTCTAGCTGATAGAGTAATGGGTGGTATTAGGATGTGTTTTGGGCCAGAACAGATCCTAAGCGGACTCGACCCAAATAACCTGAAACCCGAATTGAATGAAAGTTGGAAGCGTAACCCGAGGGAGAACGCGTTTAAATGAAGCGCGCGAGTACGCGCAACGTACTCCTTGTACGCCCAATGTACTCGCCCAACATAAAAGCCCAAAAATAACAACAATTAAAGTTGAAATAAGAACCTCTAATGTTTAAGAACCCTAAGAACCTTTAATTTTTAACTTAACATCAAAATACAAACCTAAGAGTACAAAATAATATCTGATCATTTTTCTTACATCCAAACACTCTCACTAGCCTTTAAGAGCTCAAACACAAACCCTCCATCTATCATCACCAACTACCACCTTTCCGCCACCCATCGGCACCGCCACCATACACCGTCGCTGCCGCCGTAGACTATCGTCGCTTCCAGCCATCGTCACCGTCATAGTCCGACACCATCTTTTTATCTTCATTTTTTTGGTGTGTTTGATGCATTTCAAGTGTAGATATGCATCTGGTGTGTTTGATGCATTTCAAGTGTAGATCTCGAGTTTGTGGTTTATTTTCTGGTGTCCAACAATGGTTCCACCACCACATCAGATCTACTCCACCAGTTCCTCATCCTCTGACCTGTTATGCTAAATCTACGAGCTCTAACGAATGGTGAGATCTACGATTTTTGTCACCACTGATGTTCAGATTTGTGAGCTCCGATTACACATCTTCATCTTGCCTCTATCTTTTTTTTTCTCTCTCGATCTCCATGACAGACCACATCTATTCAGATTTGGTCCACCACCTCCTCTACCAACCGTCGATGTATGTTGTCAACCTCTAAAATCCTTTGTTTTCATCATATTTGAATTGGTTCAGTCCAGATCTACAATCTACGACATTATATCTATGATCTCCAACGATAGATCTATGATTTTCGCTTATGGGTCTATGATATATGCCTCCAGGTCTACGAGCTCCGATGAAATTGATGGACCAGAACTGAGATCAACGTCAACCGCCACCACAACTGATGCCTTATCGCTCCGATGAAGCACCACAAACTCACCTCTATCTTTTTCTCCTTGGTCTTTAGTGAAACAACATCATATTTGCATCAAGTATGCCAATTTTTTATTTGATTGTTTTTTCTTATGTTAAACTGTGAATTTGATGTTATAATTCCTCTTCTGTTATTTAATATTGTTAATATTTGTTTTAACTGCTATTAAGTTGTGAATTCATTGTTATTAAGTTTTAAATTCACTGTTATTAAGTTTTGAATCCAAGTTTGTTTTTTTATTTGTTATAATATTTGCATAAAATAATAAGTTATAAATCCATTGTTAATAAGTTGTGAATGCATGATTTTTTATAAGCATTAAGTTCTGAATGCATGATCTTTTATAAGTTTTATAAGTATTAAGTTCTGAATGAATTTTTTATAAGTTTTAATCAATAAATGCATGAATTTTTATAAGTTTAATATAAATTTAGAATATGATTTTATTACATTATTGTTTTGTCAAATAATATAAATTTATGTTTTTTAAGATGTAAATTGTGATGAGTGTCTGAACTAATATCTAATACAACCTCCAAGTATCTAAACATCACCAGATGTAAGTTTTAACATGTGAATGTATTTTATCAAGCTATGAATTTATGTATTAAAATGTGAATTAAATGTATTAAGTTGTAGATTGATTGTATTAAGTTGTGATTTTTTATGTTTTATGTGTTAAAATATGAATGTTTGTATTAATTTTATTGTTAACATTTTTTGTCGTATATATATGTAAGAATGTATTAGTTTTTATAATTGTTGCATAAAACTCTAAATTAGTTAATTAATAAGTTATTTTAAATTGTAGATATAATATTTAAGTCGACAATACATTATTATGTATTTTATTAAACTGTGAATTTATATATTAAACTGTGAATTAAATGCATTAAGCTATGAATTCGCTATATTAAGTTGTTATTTTTTAATGAAATTTGTATTAAAATATGAGTGTTTGTATTAAATTTCATTTTAGTATTTTTTTTGTGGCATAAATATATAAAAATGTATTGGTTTTTATAATTGTTGCAGTGTTGCACAAAACTCTAAATGAAATTTTAACAACATATATAAAAATATATTGGTTTGTATTAAATTTCTTGTTAGTATTTTTAAAATTGTTACACATTATATGTTTACAAACACTATATATATATATATATATATATATATATATATATATATATATATATATATATATATATATATATATATATATATATATATATATATATATATATATATATATATATATATATATATATATATGGAAAAGTGAGTATGAGACTGTAATACGTGTAACCTTATGTGTGAAACCTGCGATACTACGCCGTTTTATGTATACCCGCTGTCTAATTTCTTTGTTCCTTACCGAACCCCAAATTTTCATTTATTATCGATTCTTACTTGTTGCTCTTCTCCATGGATTTATTCGTTGTTGCTACTATTATCACACGACTCTGAATCCTCCGCTTCTTCCTCAAGAACCATATGGGTGGGCACGACTAATTGTAGGCTCGACTACTTCTATCGTCGTCCTATACAACCCACATCCCTTTTTTCATTTTCAATTTGATTTTTTTTTTATTGTCTTCCAATTTGATTTTTATTTTTTTCTAGTGAGTTTTCCCCTAAAGTTGAATGATTTCATCATATCTTTCTTCCTTCCCCTATTCTGATCGTGGGTTTCAAATATTGGAAGACAAGACGTGGGTCCCCAGTCCGTTTCTTTTCCATTTGATTTTGACTTTTATTCTTTCATGTATCAGTGGGCAACTTGTTATTGTCGTTTAACACAGTTGTGGTTCGAATAAATTGCAAATAGTTGCAATAACATGCTAAATTTCTTTTTAATTTATAGAAAGTTGTATTAGATTGAAATTTGTGTACAATGACAACAGGTAAGTGACATTATATATCTCACAAATTCTTGCTAATTGGAATGCTTAATAGGTGTTTGATGGAATGCCTAAATGAAATAAACCTCTAAAAATACACAATGTTAGAAGTTTATTATTTATTTAGGGTGCTTGTAGTTGAAACTATCATTCTTTTAAAAGAAATAAGCTACAAAAATATGAAGACTAAAAGTACACAATAAATATTTCAATATGTTAGCTGTATGTATATGCTCAATTTAAAACTTTGCCTATTTTTATGACAGTCAAAGACGCTTCTTGAGCGGACAAATGGCCTGAAACAAGAACGAGAGACAAAGATTAGACAATGAAAGAATTAGGATGCTTCAAACCATTTGCTAAATTGAGTATTTTTTTTAGTGGGTCATCTTCTAAGTTGAGGTCTTTTCCGTTTGCGCGATTGTGAAAACAAAATTTTACCGATGCTTCTTCTCTAGTAAATTTCCCTGGGTTTTGAATTGTATAAAGTATAAACTCCGAATATTGTATTTAGTTCTGATAAAAAAAGACCTAGGTATTTGTTATGTAAAATTTTATAATATTCTTCCTTGTTAGAGTTGAGATATAAATTCAAATATTCCAGTCTTATAGTTTTATCGATTTTTGAAAGTTTGCTACTACTGAAATTTACTTATTATAATGACGTACTTATAACTTATTACCCGTAATAACAACCTACTTACATTTTTTTTACCCAAAGTAGCAACACATCCCCTGTAAATTGATTCCTTAAATACGATTAAAAGAACAAATAAATACACATCTAAGTCAAATGTAATATTGCGACTTCGAAAGTACCTTTTGTAAGTATATACATTCAAAGAGTGTATTTTAGACATCCTACTGATCAATTAAGTTAATTATGTGTACTGATATGGTGTAATTTTCTTTAAGTATTTACAAAGTCAAAAAATACCAACATATAAGAAACAATCAGATACAATAACTTTAATAATTTAATCTATAGTTACATCAACAAATAAAATATAGAACCGTTAAACGAAATCTCAGGTGCATTCACTCATTAAAAATTCATGTTTCTAAAAGCTTTCAACTTGTTAATATATATCTTAAGTTGCATAAATTAACCAAACAATTATGTAAGCTTTTTCTATAAAAAAAACAAATAATTGTTTATGAGGTAAAGTTATGCATCTCTAACGAGCAGAAACCAAACAGAAGATGCACAAAGGACACATTGATCACAGCAGCAACCAACAACACATGTAGACAAGAAAAAGAAACCATCCACCTGATTACACATATGATCACTGTTTTTCTGCTACAGATTCATCCACCTGATAATAGTTAATATAATGATAATAGTTAATATAAGTATGATAGCAAAAATCATGAAGAATCAAATAAATATTACAATTACCTTTCTTTTTGGACAACCGGTGGCATAATGACCCAGTCGTTGGCAGTAAGAGCATGTTCTCTTTTTCTTCATGTTCTCTAAAGAAGACTTAATTCGAGTTGCATTTTTTGGACGCCCTTTCGTATTTTTCGGAGCAACAGGATCTCGAACAGATAACTGAGGTATCATATCTATTTGAGAAATTCCCCTGTATGGATCTAGAGACACAGTCTCAAATTCTTTAGAATTTTTTCGAATCCTTTGATCTTCTAAAAACTTTATTACAGAACTATTGAATTTTTCTATCTCTGTAGGCGAGTCACTTGCTTGTTCGATTGCTTTGTCACAATTTGAACGAACACACCATAAAGTTAAGGCACTAAGTCCATTTTCACTATTCATTTCATCGAGTCTAATGCTGCTATTACCCACCTTGTACCTTACACTAAGTGTCCACCTTGGTAAAATAAAGGGACTAGGAAGGGTTTCAACATGTCTTTTCTTCATCACGTAGAGGCTATGCTTGCATAATATCCCATATGTTTCATACTTAGCATATGAACACGTGACATTCACATGATCCACAAAATGAAAGCTAACAATTCTCCAATGTCTTTTCTCAATATTAAGTTGCCCAACCCTATATTTTATTTCTTCTGGGGTTTTACTTAAAGTCTCATGGGTTAAATTACAATTAGCTTCTATCCATTCTTTTTTGAAAACCTCAAACATTTTTCTTGTATAAAACTGACCTGCTTTTGCTTCTATCGGATGAACAGAAGAAAGCATCAGACTGGAGTTCATCGTCTTGAAGTCTTCATCTTCTTCGGCAACCCTTCGAGAGTCGACTGCTTTATCATATTGGAGTACAAATTCATTCAACATGGTCTTGGAATTAACAAATCCATCAAAAAATGAATGAATGCTCTCGCTTCTTCCACTTGTAGTCATGCCAGCAAAGAAAACATCTTTTAAGAAGGCTTTGGCCCAATGTGTTCATTGGTTATACATTTCGGCTATCCAACTGTTAGTTTCGATGTTATACTTATCACGTATAATGTCCCAATTTCTTTCAAATTGCTCAATTGTATCACTTTTGACCCATTGTTTATAAGATTCCTAAAATCATTATAACGGGCTACAAGTGGTCGGAGATGTTCCAATTCATGCTTCTTAATGTGCCATGCACAGAAGCGATGTCAAGTGTTTGGGAACACTTGTTTGATTGCATTACCCATAGCTTTATCCTGGTCTGTTATCAATGCCACTGGATACTTGCTAAACATACACTTTAAGAAATGTTCAAATAGCCAACAAAAAGTTTCTTCCTTTTCATTTTCTAGTAATGCACTACCAAACAATATAGACTGACCATGATGATTCACACCAATAAACGGAGCAAATGGTATCTTAAATTTGTTTGTCATGTATGTGACATCAAACACAACGACATCCCCGAACTTAGTATATGCATCTCGTGATCTTCCATCAGCCCAAAAAACATTTCTAGGAGACCCATCATCAAACAAATCCACGGCAAAATATTGGTTACTATCTACTAGTGCTTTATCTTGGAAATGTTTAATCAAACCATAAAACTCTTTACCTTTGTACTGTTTTCGTTGCTCGAATAAAACATCGGTGCATTGCTTTGAGGTAACATCGACATTATATGGAGTTTTCATTACATTGATAGCCTTTTTGATTTGACAAGGCCTTAACCCTGATTGACCAAGTTCCACCATAAGAGACTTGCACGCCATTGAACGGTGGATCTTCCCATGAGAACGATGTTTCATCACTTTGGTAGGTGTAATACTTAACTCATGATTATGCTTGTCATTAAACACATCCACAAACCATTCTCCATCTTTTCCTTTTGAAATCCGAAGCATTGCTTGACATCCTGTTCTCAAATCTCTACGACACTTCTTAGTGCCTCCACATAAAGTATTACCCTTCAAACTTTTAAAGCCTTGTTTATTACATACATATGTCTTCCGATAAGGCTCATTTGTGGTCTTATTTTAAAGCTCCAATGAACACGTATACCGAATCCATGTAGAAAAGCATATTGGTTATAAAATGTATATGCATCCTTAGGTGTATTGAAAACCTTACCCATAATGCTTAGATCCTTAGCTTCATCTTCGTCACATGCAAGATTCACATTGTCATCATTTATTTTCTCAAATTCAAACGTTGGTTCCAAAGAAGAATTTGCATCAATATCTTCAATTGTATGTGTTGTAAACGACTGATTCGCTACTGGGTCTTCTAAATTCATGATCTTAGTTGTTACTGGTATCCGAAAACTAACCATCAAACAGAGGATTTAGTAGGTTAATATGATAAAAAACAAAATTTAATAGTTTTTTTAGCAACATGTTGGTACCTGGTAACTTTGATAATTCAAGAAATTGAAGATGATGAATAGTAAACACAGCTCTACGTAGGTCAATATGAAAAATAAATATATTAGTGATAATAGAATTCGAAGTTGAGAAGGAATTGTAGTGTGCATACAATTGATAAGGAACGACAACAAAAAAGAAGATTAAATTTTTTTCATACCTGGTTGCTTAGATTAAAGGATATAATCAAGGACCATGAATTAGAAAAAGAAAAGCCAGAAGGTAGGTCATTGCGTATTAAAAAAAATTAAGGAATCTGGATAAGAAAGTGGAGAATGAATCATAATATGAGTAAAATTGAGAAAAAGTTATAAAGATTTCACTCAAGCCGAAAATCAAGGAAAATAAAAATATACAGATTTGTATGCGTAAAATAAGTGATTCAAAGTTGGTTTATTTCCATCCAAAACGGCAGCGTATAGGAGGTTCCACACCTAAGGTTGAATGTATTACAGCCTCATATTCACTTTTCTCATATATATATATATATATATATATATATATATATATATATATATATATATATATATATAGGGTGAGGTTCAATAAAGAACCATAATTAACCAAGGAACTATTCTTTTTTTCAACTTTAAGAACTTATTTTTTATCAAAAAAAAAAACTAAAAATACAGAAATTCATAACTTTTTATCCCTTTTCCAATGATATAAAATTCGATTTTTTTTACGTCAAATTCACAATGTGAATTTTTGAAAATTCACAACGTGAATCCGGGTTCACGCGGTCTTTTGCCAAATGTCTATCCATCCTCAGCTATAAGTGCTCAAAAAGTCTTTTTTGCCAAAAAAAATCAAACAAGCCCCAAGTAAAATAAGAATCCCTTTACAGCTGCTTCTAGCATGAAAAGAAAAAGCAGGTATTTAATCTTCTGTAGCTCGAGCAAATCTGATATGCTCCAACTACTTAACCACACCAAATTGGTATCACAATTAACCACCTTCCCATAAGCAATCAGAGCTCCGACGACATTCCCACTAACAACTTGACTTTTTCCACCGCCAGGTATATACTTAGGTTGGTGGCTCCGACGACATGCAAATTGAAAATTTTTTGGACTTGTAAGTAATTAACACTATATATTAATACAATTGGCTATGGTATACATAAAAGAAAGAATATCCACAATAAAAACTATTAACCACTAAAACATATGGAATCCAAAAGTGACGTGTCCCCTGAAAAAAACTCATGACTAACACCATCTATCTCAATAGTGCTACAACCAGGCTCCTTGATTACACCCTTATCAGCCATCATCTTCCACACATAATCAACCTCATCCCACTTACAAGCCATTGCATAAACTCTTGATAAAAGCACATAAACACCACTAAACTTACCCCCTTCTTCACACTCCATAATCTTTCTTCCCATTTCTTCACTAACTTCAATTCCCACATTTTTCTTCCAACAAGCATCAAGAATACTCCTCCAAATCACCACATCGGGTTTAATTACCATTTTGGAAACCACATCTAGTGCCTCAGCAATGAGCCCGGATCTAGCCAGAAGGTCAACCAAACACCCGTAATGCTCCAAAACTGGCTCAATCCCATACTTTGTTGTCATAATGGTGAAATAGGTTTGACCCTCGTTGACCATTCCACTATGTCTACAAGCACTTAAAACCCCACTAAATGTAATGGAATTAGGGAGTATTCTTTCTTCTTCTACCATTTGTTTGAAATAGTGTAAAGCTGATTTCGCATCTCCATGCATTGCGAATCCAAGGATCATTGTGTTCCATGATGTTACATCATGTTTTGTCATTTTTTTGAACACCATTTTAGCATCTTTTAATGACCCACATTTGAAATACATATCTAGAAGACAATTATTGACTAAAACATCGTTAGCTACTTCTATGTTGCATCTTTTTAAGATATATGTATGAGCCCAGAGTCCGAGTGAGAAAGCTCCCAATCCAGCACAAGCTCGTAAGATGCTCTGGATTGTGAAACTATCTGGTTTGAAACATTGTTGCATGTTACGAAAACATGTTATTGCATTATCAAACTGGTTTAATTGCACAAGGGTGTCGATCATGACGTTCCAGGACACTACTGTTCTTTCAGGCATTTCATCGAACACGTCTCGTGCGTCCTCCAAGCTTCCACATGATCCGTAAAAATGGATTAGACTGTTGTTGATATATACATCTGATGCGAGTCCGAGTTTGAAGATATGGGCGTGTAACTGTTTGCCCTCGGAGAGGGCAAACAGATAAGCGCAAGCTTTAAGAACAAACGGGAATGTGTGCTTATCGGGGGTAACATTACCTTCTGATAGCATTTTGAGGTAGAGTAAAATGGCTTCGTGCTTACGATTGTTGCTCCGAGAACAAGCTCTAATGATGGTGTTCCAAGCGAAAGAATTTGCGTTTTGGATATGGGTTTGGAAGAACAAGGACGCGTAGTGGAGGTCGTGGAGAGATGAAAAATGGAGGATTCGACTGTGGAGGAAAAGCGTATGCGGATTAGTGGTGGAGGTGGTTCTGAGTGTCTGGGCGTGGATTTGCTTGAGCTGAGACATGGAGGTGCACTGGTTTAGTAAGTGGAGAAGACGATGGTGATGGTTGGTTGCTTGGATGTAATTATTATAGTTCGTGGTGGTTGTGGGCACCGTTGAAGAAGGTATGGTTGCAAGAACCATAATTGTGTGAAGAAACGATTTTAATGTTTAAATCTGTTGTTACAGAATGATTGTGTAAGCAAATCGAACCGGAAAATTCGAACTTACTTGTGAAGTTGCAGTAGAGAAGAGAAGATAAACAGCGAGATGGAGTGAAATCGTGAATCCTTTCACTCTTCACTCTTCAGTCGTTCAATGGACAATAGCGATAGCGATGGATTGCAGTGGATTCTCTAAGCCCACAAAGATTCCGATGGCTGGACGAATTCCTGATGAGATTGTTGGGTCGATTTAGGATTTTAGCCTTTAGGTTCCAGATTCTTCTAGTCTTTTGAGAGATAATCCCTCTAAAATCCTATCTATCATTTGGGTCTTTGTAAACAAGAGATTACAACAAAACAAAAATGGTAAAATGTATATTTTACTACAAGAGGACATGAAGAAGAGATTCTTTGGGGAAAAAAATGATGATTTAGAGCAAATGAAATTAACTCCTTGCTGTTTATAGGAAGCTTCATCTATTTAATACGAATTATTATTCTATAATCATTTATTTGAAATGTTCCCAAAATTTGTATAATCATGTACACGTTATGTTTTGGGCCTTAGTTGGATATGGGCATTAAGCAGATGTCGAATGAATCTGTGCTGCTGTGTGGGCCTACAGAAGCTATAAATATAATAGTGGCCTTCGACCTCTAGCTGATGGAGTAATGGGTGGTATTAGGATGTGTTTTGGGTCGGAACAGATCCTAAGCGTATTCGACCCAAATAACCTGAAACCCGAATTGAATGAAAGTTGGAAGCGTAACCCGGATGGATATTATATAAATATGGGACCGGTTTGGTTCGGGTAGACGAGTTTCGGTTCGGTTATTAACCTGAAATGACCGAAATAATATGTATATTATGCTTTTAAACTGAAATTACCCAAATAACTCAAATAAAAAAAATACTATATCTATTTCAAGAAAATATATATTAAACATTGATAATTCATATTCCAAAAATCCATAATTCATATTTAAACATTAAACATTAAACATCCAAAAAGTAACACATTAAATAGTAAATTAACATAATGATACTTGAGTTTTTTGACTTAGAACCAGTTATACATTACTTGAGAAAATATGAATTCATAAATCCTTAGAGACAAAAGGAAGGGACGATCTCTGCAAACAAGATGGAGGATTGACACCGGAAGAAGGGATCGAGATTGGCGAATGATTGATTGTCTAGTAGTAGAGAGGTGGGGTCGACGTCGACAAGTAGGGTTTTCTTTCCCGTTGTGAATTGTCAATAATAGAAGGAGGGGTTGGAGATTGCATTCGATAGCTTAGGTTGTAGAGTTGGAGTGCAAGGGCAATCAAGATTGAAAATATATGACCTTTCAATTTTAGTTCGGGTTTCTAGAACCGAATTAAGTTTTCTTTGGGTAAACCGACCCGAAAGACCCAAAACATGAAGTGGGCTAAAATAGATACCCGAAAACCGACCCAAATAACTTATTTGGTTCTAATTTAGGTCAGCCCGATCTGCACTTCGTTTCGATTCGGGTATTCAGTCCAAATACACATCCCTAGGTGGCATAAGGCTCCTAAGAGTGGACTGGACTAGATTGACAATTTCAACTCGCTCTTGTAAGTCTGTAACTTATGTTGTAGGTCTGTAACTTATGTTATTGCAAAAGATTATGAGATAATTATTGAACATCCTCGGTTAAATTAGTCAACAATTAAACTTGTATCGTATGTATTTATAAATCAAGATCTACTTTGTCATATATCAATCTCTTATAAGTATTGACACTCGTCAAATTTATAGTATTTTTGAAATAAATAATATCCACATGTCAATTTTTGTTTTTTTTTATCAATTTTTAAAATTAAAAAGTCACACAATACTTCAATTTATATATGTAATGTAATAAATATAATTAATGTGATAGTAAATTGCAATGAATATGTTTTTCCTTCTTTATTCTAAATCCTACTCTTAAGGACAAAAACACTAATAGTTTCCAATCTCTCAGCTCATAACACTCATCCATTTGATTCGGGAATTCAAAAATTGACATTTTGCTCCTCTATCCTTTTCAAATTATCTAAATGTTTATATCGATTTTAATAGAAACTTCTATCAATCCCCGGATTTATGGTATGTTTCAATCTTTCAAATCTTTTCCATAATTTAATTTCAATTTAATGTGTGTGTGTGTGTGTGTGTGTGTGTGTGTGTGTGTGTGTGTATATATATATATATATATATATATATATATATATATATATATATATATATATATATATATATATATATATATATATATATATATATATATGGGAAAAGTGAATATACCCTTAAGGGTACATAAACTTAGATACCCAACCCATCATAATACGTCGTTTTGTTTAATATATTCATTATAATGTTCTTAAACTTCAAGTCTTAAATTGATTTGCTTTCAATATTTTCGAAATTTTATTATTATATTCTTCTTACATCACATTTTTTTTCCGAACACCTACTAGGCAATATATATTATGTAAGATGAAGATAAATGTGAAATTTATAAAAATCTTAAAAGTAATCAAGTTAGAAGTCGAATTATAAGAACAATAGACAATTACAATGTGTGTATATATATATATATATATATATATATATATATATATATATATATATATATATATATATATATATATATGACACAAAATCATTAGTATGATGAGTTTGGGTACCTAACCTTATATACCCTTAAGGGTATATTCATTATTCCATATATATATATATATATATATATATATATATATATATATATATATATATATATATATATATATATATATATATATATATATATATATATATATGACTTCGTGTATGTTTCATTCTTCATCACATTACCACGATTGTTTTGGGTGACTTTGAAACTGTTTCATCTACAAGTCATCATCAACAAGTCAACACAATTATTTAAAATATGTTAATATATTTTTATTAGTATAGATTAATTACATACTTATTCATTATATCGTATGTATTTTTTTTTTCAAATTTTACTTTAAAAAATGTTTAATGTTTATATATTCATATTTAACATTTTTTAATCAACTCGTATAGTACATGTATAGAGATGAGATTGAAAACCAAAAAATCGGATTAGAATCGTAACCGAAACCATTAGAACCTGAATATGTAGAACTGGCTCGGGTTCTGGATTTAAAGAATGATTTTATCCGTGTTTCGGATAATGTGGGTTTGGGTCCTTCGGGTCCGGGTAAACCGAGTTTAAGAACAAGAACCGATGTTAGGAATTGGGACCGTGTTTTGTGAAAAAGTTTAAAACAAACATATTTCATTCGTTTGAAGTCAGATTGTCTTGCAGTTTTTTCCAACGTGTAGTTTAGGGTTTGTATATGGTTTTAGACTATGATTTTGATATTTTTGGTTTGATATTCAATGACTTACGGTCCTCCAAAGACGGAATATCAAAGCTAGAATTTTACAAAGTTCAACCCACCAAGTAATTACCAAAAAATTCTAATTTTTCCAGGTTTTCCGGTTCTAGATTCATTTTACCCGGTTCACCGAACCAACTTTAAAGTTTCTAATTTTTTCGGTTCTAGACCTACTTTATCCAGTACCGTATCCGGATATCGATTCCTATATATCAGTCCGATTTTCAGTCCTACAAAATCTCGTTAACCGGTTTCCAGGTTTTCGGTTTCGGGTCCATCCTGACCAAATTTGAACCCGCTTGCATCACTATATATAGGTTTCACATCTAATCAAATATATATTATTAGTAAAAACCAACCGTACATTAGAAGACACCAATGGAAATCCTTTTACTATTGCATGATCATTATTAATGGACAATTCTTAATATTGTATACAAAAATTTACAAACGATATAAATGTTTCTCTGGGTTCCAACTTGACCAATTACTAAATGGTTGCTTGGTTGAGTTATGAATGATCTATGAAGTTTAACAAATGGTCAAGTTGATTGTATGAAGTTTAACGAATGGTCAAGTTCACTTTTATGTCAATGGACAGGTTTTTCCTTTTTCACAAAATAAAAAATAAAATCATTATAAAATCACGTATTACATGTAATATGTGATAACTTAGGGTGTGTTCGGCTCAATGAGTTTTTTATATAGCTATTAGCTTTTTCAGTTTTTAAATTTTAGGAAAAATCTTGTTTTTGACGGAATATAAAATTAAAAGTTTTTATTTAAAACAAAAAAAAAACTTAGCTTTTAGCTTTTAGAGCATTTAGTTTTTAGATTTTATAAAATTTTATATTTTATTAGGTTACATCTATTTTTTCAAACTTTTAAATAAACTGTAACTTACAATTCCTACTATTGGTTGTTTTTTGCCAAACATACCGTTAATGTTTTTTTTCAAACTTTTAAATAAACTGTAACTTATAATTCCTACTATTGGTTGTTTTTTTGCCAAACATACCATTAATGTTGAAAATGATCATAAAATTCTGACATTGTATCACAATCAAATTTGATGTATGTCCTATATTGATAACTAATTTTTTTTGTGCAATTAATCATTTAAGTTATATATATTACCTTCTAAATTACAAGCAAAATTGAAACTGATGTAAAAGTTAGAAGTTGATGTGGAAATTGCATTTGTGATCCTGAAATCTTACATTACCGACACGGTGGCGTAGCTACCTTAAATGAAGTCTCAATTCAAACCATCTCAATAACGTTCTTACCCCAAATTAGGTTAGAAAGATTCCCCACAGGAAACCCTTGATCTCGATCGATAAAAGCGAAATTGTCCAATGTCTTCATCATCTACTCGGTCTCAAAACTCCAAATCAGTCAATCATTTCGGACA
Organism: Lactuca saligna; assembly: GCF_052625555.1. Taxonomy (NCBI): domain Eukaryota; kingdom Viridiplantae; phylum Streptophyta; class Magnoliopsida; order Asterales; family Asteraceae; genus Lactuca; species Lactuca saligna. Next base: position 133,037,853 of record NC_136418.1, on the reverse strand, counting down.
TGGTGATAAAGAAACCATTCCTTCATATGGTTGTTAAAAGCTCAACATTGAACGCATCCCGTAGAGTCACGATAAACCATGTCAGAGGTTTTAGAACTATAAGAACTCATTGGTGAGGTCTCTGATTTCTAAAAACATCATCAATCGTATTTTTGATTTTGAAAATTTCATAGATTCGAAACCCTAATTTCAAACAAATACATCAACTGTTACGTACAATTCTGTGTAAGTCAATTGTAAGGCCAAGGTGTGATTTTTTCAAGAGGAAAGACGATTTCACGTAGGAAGGACATTACAAAGAACAACTTTGTAATATAAGATTACTAAGAAGAAAAAGTATATGAGGTATTAAAATCAAAGAAGAAGGTGTTTGAACTAGAGCAATTGAGGGATGAACTGGAGTAGTTGTAGACAGCTGAGAATGAACCTTTTAAGAAACAGGTCATGACACTGAACAATATGAATGCAGTGCTAAATGGGTAATTCTGTTTCTTGTTATTGCATTGACTTATAGTTGATAATAAAATTGTTTTGAGGAATGTATGAATGTATAGTTTTGATCGTTGATGATATACATAATTCCAACTAATCTTTGGGATAGTGTATATTTGTGATCAGGTTAGAAAATATTTACGTAGATGGATCTATTAGATAGATGATCACGGTATAAGATTTTAGGATTGTAGTTGGCTAATTTAGGCTCTTTTGTACTAATGTTATTATGAAAAAAAAGAATTAAAACTACATGAGAATGAGTAAGATTCTCTTGTTTATGCATTATCAACCATATTATGTACTTTTTTTAGTTAATGGTGTGTATGTTCTTAAATTATTAAAAACTGACAGGAATATGTACCATTTTGTGTCATTTTCACTTAATTTGATTGTGTGCAGATTCTCATAAGGGCAAACACAAGTTTTAGGACAATTGAGAATGGAAATATGTGGTCAAGATGCTTAGATTTTAAAACTTTAAAATACCAATATGCTCATCTTTATGCATGCAATATAAGAACCAGTTTTATAAGAACCAGCTTAAAATTAAGATAACCAAGGAATATCTTAATAACATCCAACAAAAGTATAAAGTTTCCACTTGTTAGGAAAAACAAACAATACTTGTCAAGACTCAGAACAGATCTGATGCCACTTGTCAAGCTCTGATGATCCTTGTTAGGAAGTAATGTGGATAACTAGCAAAACCAAAAGCACACAAAGACATAATATTTATGTGGTTCGGTTAAGGTGACCTATATCCACAGGCAGGAAGGGAGTATTCTTTATTCACAGAGTTCTCAAATAGAGATTACAAGTACAACCATCAAAGATTCATCCTACTTACTAAGGATACAAAAGACAAGACACAAATGACTTAGCATGCATCCCTATTTATACTTAAGGGATCGGACCTAAACCCTAATGGGTCGAGCCCATTAGCCGATAGGACCATTAATGGTGTCAACCAATCAAAATCTACCATGCAGTAGCTTCTATAACATTCATCATTTCATGAGCATCAACAACACACATGATGGAGCATCATGATCCATAGTGGCACATCATGATGCAAAAGTGGCACATCAAGACCATGGCATATCAACCATCATGGTGGCACATCAAGATATAATCCTTGAGCATCTTCAACTTCTAATCTTCCTTGAACAATCTTGAGCATCATAGGGGACTTCACAACATAAGTGGCTCATCAGGAATACCATGGCACATCAAGGAACCAAGTGGCGCATCCTTGCATCTAGATGGTGCATTAGGATTGTAGATGGCACATATTGATCAAGGGATGGTGCATCATCTCCTAGGTTGGCACATCTTCTTCCATGTTGGTACCTCTTTTTATAAAATGGTGTATCTAGACTCCAAGTTGGTGCATCCTCTCTACAATGGCGCATCCACCTCATGAATGGCATGTAATATCCAAATTTTCAAACCAAATTTTCATTTTAAAAATTCACGTAAAACATTTTTCATAAGAACCATCCCAAGAAAATCACAAGTGTCAAATACAAATCATCATCAAAATATCAGAGTGTCCCAAAATATTCGAAAATATAACTGCAGACAAATGTTTATAATTAAGCCTTCGACTTACCGCGATCATCAAAAGTACATGAAACACATTTAATCAACAACTGCAAGAAAAAAGCTTAGTGAGTTCCCCAAAGTATCACATACAACACAATACAAATAAACATTTATGGGTTATCAGCAACCCTGGAGACTACCCGAAGTCTCGGTGGGCAAACATCATGCCTTGTGGATTATCAGCAATCCTTGAGACTACACGACGTCTCAGTATACACAACAACACACATACCCCAATAACAACAAATCGAACTATCTGGTCAACACATATTTTCTACCACACAGGTAAGCATAGTGAGGAGACTCACCTTGCACAGATGACTGATAAAACTCACACCAAACTGTCGGAACTAAACTATGCCTATTAATTGCACCAATTAAACCTAATTAATAATAAAGGTAATTTTCCTTACTTCACTAGTCCCAACCAAGTATAATCCACCTTTAGGGAAAAAGACCATTTTGCCCCTTCCAATCCCAAAAACCTTCACAAATCCACCTAATCCACTATTGGTCAAAAAGTCAATGAAAGTCAAAGGTCAGCAATCTGACCATTACACGTGGCGTACTCAGTTCTACATTGGGTGTAGACCATAAGTCATGAAGGGAATGGGTTTGCAACTAACTACATTGGGCATAGCCAGAATTACGCTCGGCATACGCGACTTATCTCAAAACTCAGTTTTTAAGGTCTTAATCATTAAGACACTTTACCCAATCCTCATATCTGACTTTAAAAAGTATCCTAATCCATAAATTCTTTGAATTTAAGCCTTTGCATGGCTAAAGAGAGCTATATCCCAAAACCCTAACTTCTAACATCACCAAAAACTCCATAACTCATGCATGGAGGAAAGGAAAAGATCAAGCTTGCTTGTTTATGACACTATGCACCCTAAAACGTCTGAAAGGACAACATATATGCTTTGGAGTATTCCATACTCACAAAGATCAAAGTTTTGAGACAAAATGAACATAAACGTAAGCTTAAACAAGATCTAGCAAAACAAGTTCCAAGGTATGAACTTTATACCTTTAAAATTCTCGACATTTCCACAAACAACATAATTAAGAATCACATCCATTTGTTGTAAATATACGAACATCAATTCTTCATAACGATTTAATTGCAAGGAAATAAATAAATAAACACATCAAACAAAATTTATTTTATTTATAAATGTAGCGGAAAACATTTGTCCTTACAATGCAAAATCAACTGAAAAACTATGTAATAAATATTCCTAACAACTCTATCTAAGCTCAAAATCTAATCTTCGAATCCATGTCTTCGTGATTAGATTCATCTTTCTATTTCATCAAGCTTCCTCTATTTTCATCGATCCTGCAAAACATTTAAATGCAATCTTATCACATTATGCATTAAGAATCAACGAATAAGAACTTAATCGAGTTAGATAGTGGATTTTACCTGAAGTACAACCATACTCTTTGACTCTCCCATCTTCTGGACTCTTCAGGCTCTTAGGGCAGACTTGTATCCAACGTCCTTTCTCTTGGCAGCAAATGCAGGTCAGTTCTCCTAGAACGTCCTTGGAAGCATGGTTGGTTGACTTTCCCAACAAATAAGCTCCATTGCTTTGCCAAATTATTTCTGATTCAGCAGCAATGAGCATGTAAGTTAGGTCAATGAGGCTTTCGTCATGATTCATCATATAATACTCTCTTTTGAACTCATTATATGATTCGGGAAATGACTGTACAGCCCAGTTCACAGCCAACTTATTCCGGAATGACACACCCAACATTCTCAACCTATCAATGTGCGATTTCATTCCTAGAACGTGGGCACACACGGGTTTACCATCTTCATGTTTCATTTCCAATAGGGCTTTAGTGACATTGAACCTTTCAATTCTCCGATCTTGTGGGTTGGGGAGAACAACGGGAGGAGGAGGAGGAAGTGAAGCATGATCTCTTGTTCCTCGATCGAATCGTGGAATATCATCTTCATGTGGAATGCTTGTTCCACGAGACTTGGGAAGACCATAGTTGTCGAACTTTGACATCTACAAAACGGGAGAAAACATAAATTCAAGTTAGTTGATAGATTGAGTCCTAAATAAATCACCCAAATGAGATATTAAGGCTAGGACCCAACACAATACACTACAACCTAGAAAAGGGATGCCGTAATCTAGTTGTAAAATATTTGAAGGTAAGTGAATGACGATTCACTAATTTCCACCATGAAAAACGAAAAAGAAATTTAAGTTTAAAATCTAAGAAAACTCCTAGATCCTTTGAGATTCATTGAACTTTTCAATGGCATGTTTATATCTCGATATGCCCCTCTTGTTTGTGACTGGGATGCCGAGGATCACAAAGCGGGTGTGAATAACCATGCAAACTTACATGGTGCCCTCACATGTTACGGTCACCTATTCGATGTGCCGGTAAACCACACACGCTCCATCGAACTATGACAAACATTGAGTCACCCTTTGCTACCTTTGCTTAGAACCATTTAGTGTGCCGGTAAACCACACACGCTCCACTAACGTCTTTGCAAGGGCACAAAGTGTAATTTCATGGAATTGTATCAATTCACTTTTGCCTAAAGTAACTAAGATTGGGAATTTGTAAAACATTTAGTTACTTTTGTACTTGATTATACTTATAATGGAAAGTTCTATCCTATCCTACCCGTTCGGCTAATGACCCTCCACTACTTAAGAGTGTGGTGGGTAAGAGTGGATACTCATTCAATCGCCATTTTATAGGCAATTTCCTTTAACACCCCTTATAGACCAGCTTCGTGAATGAGGCCTACTAACGGTAAGACTGACTTTTACTGATACATATATATAATGTTATACTTTTAATATTATATATAGTATAAGGTGTATTTTACACTTTTAAAATACTAGGTGGTCTAATTTAACAATTATACTTTTAATTCAATTAACTTGTAAACCAAAACTTTTATGGATTTATTAAACCTCTTTTAATTATACACCTTAATTAATTAATAAAACCATAATAGTGTGATTTGAACTTTTCAAAACAATACTAGGGTTTTAGAATTTAACATTCCTAAGTTAAACTTTTAATCAACTTTTAAATTCAAAAACTTGAGGGCAAGTTTTGAAACATTTCAAAACATTAGGGTTTCAACTATTTAAATTTCAAAACAAAAACTTTTGAGTTCAAATTTAAACTATAAAACCTAAAGGGGAAAATTGAAACTTTTCATAACACAAGCATCAAATAACAAATAATATAAATTAAACAATTAATTTCATCATTATCTATATTTGACCTAATTTCAATTTCTTGCAAAATAAGTTACCCAATTAATACAAATAATCCAATCTTTATCATATAAGGAAGTTATTATCTAATCAATTGGTAATTATCTTTTGTTTAATCAAGGATATACTAAAAAATATGAATAAAATCGGATTTTAATGATCTAAAACAGATAAGGCAAGTATCCATGAGTAAAACAACAAGAAATCCCGAAATCCCCTCTTTCTGACGCTCGAACTCGCCGAGTACCCCCATGGACTCGCCGAGTAGGGGGCTACTCGCCGAGTCCACACTGGGACTCGCCTAGTTCATCAGGCAGGTTGGCCAAAAAACAAATTTACAACTTGAACAAACACATAATGCATCAATACAATAGAAACCAATCAAGGCTCTGATACCACTGATGGGTTTTAGCCGTAAGAACATCCTATGTGCTCATACAAACCCTAATGCTTGGATCTATGTTTCTCTATGGTACATGCAGTTTGTCTAAGACTATAAACCTTAGATATAGCATATGATCATCAATATTAACATAATAATGGGTTTAAGATATTACCTTGATTGTGATGTAGCAATAAAAATCACAATTCCTCCTTGTAATGACTTTAGAAAGCTTAGAGTCACAAATGTCACTCCTCTAATGGTTCACAAACACCAAGAACAAGAGGATGAAGAGGAGAAGAGAAGGAGGCTGCCCAAAATCGTCCAAAACCCTAGAGAACAAGTTCACCACGTTTTTGGGGCTTAAGGGTGCTATTTATACATGTAGGCTATTAGGATTTTAAACTAGGAAACCCTAATCTGACTACTTAAGCCCTAAGCAGCCCATGGATTCCTTTCTTAAAGGCCTTGGACGATTTCTAATGGGTTTCCCCGTAGAATTCGTCCAACCTTATATAATAAGGTAATCCATAGCCCAATTGCAATTATCTTATAGTTACAGTTCCAGTCCCTTAAGTTTAATTAATCTCTTTTAATCACAAACTCAATTTTTATTAATTCTTGACTAATATTAATTAAACAATATGATTTCTCCTTTAATATATTATTCTCATAATATATTAATAAATTATAGTTAATTCTTTCTCTCCATAATTCATCCTATCAAGTTGCTTTGGTGAAGGCAACCCAAAAGGACCATGCACCATCGGGTCAAGTACATACCAAATTAGTTATGGACTTAGACACTAATCCAATAATGTTTGCATGCTGGCTTGTTATGTTATATGCAATAGTGGTAGTAGGAGGGGACCAGTCCCCGAGTTTGGTTGTTAGGACCGAAGGGTAGCTCAGGCACCCCATATATGTCTGGTAATATGTTTATGTTATGTTATACGTGATAGTAGTAGTAGGGGGTGAAATAGTCCCGAGGTTCGGTTGTTAGGACCGAAGGGTAGTCAGCACCCAAGAACGGCTTAACATGGGTAGTCAGCACCCCAGAACGGCTTGACATGGGTAATCAGCACCCCAGAATGGCTTGACACGGGTAGGTCGGCACCCTAGAATGGCCGTACCGGGTAGGTCAGGCACCCCAAAATTGCCTGGCAGTATGTATGCTATGTGATTATATGGTATGTGGTACAGTGGGGGAACTCACTAAGCTTCGTGCTTACGGTTTTCAGTTGTTGTTTCAGGTACCTCTTTTGTCAAGAGGAAGGAGCTGGCGCGGTAGCGACGCATCACACACGCTCTTTTGATTTCCGCACCAAGAGTCATTCTGGGATTTTGTACTCTGACATTTTCATGTTTTATGTTTTGGTTTACGGCCACGAGACATGTTTTATCAAATATTATGATCGTGTGATATTTTGTTACAAACGCCTTTTCAAATTGCTTAATTTAAAACGAAATTTTTAGCCCGTATTTTTGGGATGTTACAGAAGAAGTTATGATCGTTCGAAGTTTGAAAGGGTTTAAGGTTTAGTCTAGTACGTTGGGTGTACTAGGCAAGACTGATCATGGGGGATCAACCTAGTACATTGGTCATACGCAATCGGAACCCAAACTCTAATTTTAGGGGTTTGATCCCTATTTAAGCTCCTTAACCTCCCCAAACCCTTTCCATTCTCAGCCTCCACTTCTCCAACATCCTCCCTTGAAACTCTAACCCTAGTTTGAGCCTTGTGATCAAAAGAAGGTGTTTTTGATTGATTTAGGGTGTTCTTAGTGTATCTTAGAGAATCAGGAGCTCAATGGAGAAGTGTTGGTTGCATTAGAGCTTATAGATCCAGACCTTGTTCATCTTGATCTGTCTTCCGGAGGTATAAATCTTGAATCTTAATGATGCCTTTGTTAGATCTAGCTAGTTTTGAGTATTATGAGCTTTTGTTCACTTTAGTGCATAAAGTTTAGATATTGAAAGTTTATGACCTTGTTACGGATAAAGTTGGAAACTTTATCCATCTAATCATCACATTGATTTAGATCTAAAGGTTGGAGATTGGACTTAATGGATTAAGTTGAGGAAGATGCATTTTTGGTCCCTTTGAGACTTAAAGACTAGATCTTGGTTGTTTAGACCATCCTAATGGATAAAGTTGGAAATGTTATCCATTATGGAGCTATTAGGAACCATAAAAATGTGATTTTTTTTCCTTCTATCCCTCCCATGCAAAAGTTAAGATGTCTTAATGCATTAATAAGTTAGGGTTTTTGCTTTTGGACCTTTTCTAGCCATGTAAAGTCATAAAGGTGGAAACGTTATGACTTAAGTCAATGTTCTGAGTCTAGATCGAAGCTCTGGATAAAAGGCCTTAATGGATAAATTGTTTAATGGAGGAGTGAGGACAGACCATGTACGTTGGGCATACGTTGAGTAAGTTGGGCGTACTCAGTAGCCTTAGACTTTGAGTTTTGTTCATTTCAGTTGAGCGTTGACTTTTTTACCATGTTTTACTTTGGGTTAAACTTGAGGATTAGGATTGTTGATTAAGGTTTTACTTGGTTATGATAATTAGTGGGTTCACGGGAGCATGTAGTGCAAAAGGGATTGTATCGCAATGTTTCAGAGTTCTTTAATTTAGGTGAGTCTCCTCACTGTACTCGTGGATCGAAAGCACCAATGCTGGCCTACTAGGATATATTATATAGGATGCTAGTTGTCTTTGTGATACTTGTATGAAAGACTATGATCTGGCCCATGGCAATTTGTATGTAAGAGCGGGATTTAGCCCTCGCCATTGCAAGGAAAGACCAGGATCTGGCCCGTGGCAATTTTTATGTAAGTCCGGGATTTATCCCTCGACATTGCAAGGAAAGACTAGGAACTGGCCCCTGCCAATTTGTATGTAAGACCAGGTTTGGGCCATCAACATTGCAAGGAAAGACCATGATTTGGCCCATGGCATAAAGTGACAGTAAGACTATGATTTGGCCTATAGGACTCATTATCTTATATATGGTATGTGGTATTCTTGGGAACTCACTAAGCTTTGAGCTTACAATTTCATATTTATGGTTTTAGGTACTACCGGTTCAAAAGGAAGCACCGGCGTGACTACACAACATCCCCCAGAGTTATTCTACCTTGATGATTCTTACTCTGATGTTTAAATACTATTTTTTCACTTGAATGTATTGGGAACAAATGAATGTAAGAATTATTGTTTTAAAAATGAAAATTTTACCTTGGATTTTCAGGACGTTACAATATTTATATGCAAGCAACTTTTGGAAAAAGAGTATGAAAAACACGACATCATTTTTTATTCTCAAACTCCAAATGTCCTGATTAATTAAGTGTGTTGTTATAACTGAGAAAATATGGAAAACACGATCGTGTTTATTGAAAAGCACGATTGCATTTTTTATTCAAAGTCCTGAGACTTATAATTTTGACTGGAAAAGTTGTGAAGGTAAACCACAATCTAAAGCACGATCATATAGGGAAAAACACGATCATTTTTTTACCATAAAACGCTTGATTCGGACGTGAACTTTTCATTTTCAGAAAATCCGGTTCTAGTTCCAACTTCCTTAGGTATTTTAGCTCCATTAAGCTCCAAATATGTATCCTAGTTGCTTCCAAAGTACTGTTCCACTCGAAGTATCTGAAAACGACATAAAAACTTGAGCAGTACGAGATTTCTGACGAAATACATGAGTTGAACATTATTTAAACTAACGCACATGAAAAACATTAAATATGATGCAAAATGATATTAAAAACTAATATAAAAATGCATAAAATGGAATCTATCAAAGGAATTAATACCAATCAGAATCAAAGTTAAGGGAAAGGTGTGATAAGGGATTGCGATCGAACACCCATCAAATTTCTCCCGCACCATAACAAAATTCGCTAATACTACCTCTATATCTAACAAATAACTCAATGGAGTATGATGTATCACAAATCAAGCACAAAATATGATAACACAAAAAAGTCTACCATACCTACCTTTATTCCACCTATGGGTACCGTCCACCAAATCCTCGGGTTTCCTCGTGATTCCCCCAGTAATATATATATATATATATCATGTGCTTATGATAGTATTGGTACCATACTAACACTAACACCTACATATTGGATTCTAGCATCACCATGAAGTCTCCCAGCTTGTTGGTTTAGGTAAAACACTTACATGCCTATTTGTCTTTATAGTTCAAAGTCTGGTATAATCCTTAGATTATCAAACGGTTCTATTTCGGATCTGAAATCGCCTAACGATAAACCAACAACTTGTAAGGCCTAACAATTATGTGTAGTTCATCACGAGAAACTTTAGGCATTGAGAATGCTACCCGATTCAATCCTTCTTGTTCGTTCAAACCACTTCCTACCCCTCCTAGACTGTTGTTCCTTTGAGTTGAAAATGTTTTTTTTATGTCGTGAGGTATTATCGATCATAGGATTCACTAGAAATAAAACAGGATGTTATGATGTGACATCCCCAATTTCATGGCCAGAAAAGACCGATTTCATTTATGCTTGTTAAAATAATTTTCAGAGTAAATCCTTTTAATTTTTAAAAGAGATGCGGAATTTGTTCCCAAAAACAATACATGATAAAACAGATATTTATCAAACATTTCATAAAGAAATATGATTTCATTTCATAATCAAAAGTCGGGATGTCATGTTCCGATACAGATCATAAAGCATAAACGATAGCACTACAAGTCATTCAACAAATATATACATATACAGACTTGTAAACAAAACAACTTGATGATTCACCCATCTTAAGCTCTTGCGCCACTTCCTGTAATACAAATAAACTGAGTGGGTCAGGCTTGGGAGCATGGTGAGCATATAGAGTTTTCAACCCACAATAAATAATTATATTTAATTCAACAATCAACAATAAACCCGATTACCTATTCCCGTTATCCTCACTTTACGTTCCTAAAAATAACGTCTATTATAAGGAACCTATTTCAGGATTTTTCATCGGGACGGACATTACTGCAGAGGGGCTTCCTCGACAATAAGTGTCCTAAAGGCAACCATGTGGGGGTTAGAGTACACCGGTGAACACGTCGTTCACAACACCTACAGGTAATGAGCCTGCTAGTGTTCCACATGACAGTCTATAATAGTCCGTGGTCGTCATCCATACTCTGCTGAATGACTAGAATAACACCAATAACACCGAGGCCTCTCATCTGTTTATTTCACACCAATTATCTACCCATGTTCTACCCAACATATTAGTAGATAAAAATATACATTTTTATACATTGTTTAAAAAAAACTGTATAGCATGCTTTAATCAATACGTATTCCACATAACAGATGAGGCATTCACACATAACACGTATTTCATAGAGAATATATCAGATCTATGAGATAGAAGAGAGTGAATATACATTCACACATATAACAGAAAAATATATACACATAGCACGTATTTTATCTAGAATACTTCATAATATTACGTTGGAATGAAAATAACTACACACTCACTTGATCAGAAGATGATCAGGCAGCACTACGGCTTGCAGAAGTAGTGTTTCTCCGTAGATGTGGAAGATCTTCACAAAAAACGGCTCCTCGCGGGCAGCGCTTCGGCTCGGGAATAACGCTCTTCGGGATCCTCGGGGCTTCGGATCTTGATTCGGGGCTCGGGAATATTACCGGGGCTTCGGGGTATAAACGGCACGCAAAACAAGGCAAAAACTAGAGAGAAGAAAGAGTTTGAACAAGAGAAAATGGCTGAATTCGAGTTCTATTTATAGGCTGAGGGTCTGGGATTACGCGGGGTGTAATCTAAAATTACGCAGGGCATACTCAGTACGCGGGGCGTACTTGAGTTACGCGGGGCGTACTTTGACGTCACTGCGTGCGTCGACTGGTGGCACTCGAGTATTGGTCAGACAAGTTGCATCCGACTGAATACGTTGGGCGTAATTGACTCGTCGAACTTCTAAATTGCGTAACTTTCGCATATGAGCTCCGTTTTCGACGTTCTTTATATCCACGCGAAGGTCGGACCATACTCTACAACTTTCATTTAGACTCCGTCGGCTAATTTTGACTTTTATTTTTATTATTTATTTTTAGAATGCCGGGACAGAAAAACTTCGTTCTAAATTCATAACTTCTTCGTCTGACGTCCGTTCTCGCCTAAATTTTCATCGTTTCGCTACTAACAACAAGATCTTCGATTCTCATTTAGATTGTTTCGGCTAAAAACCGCTCGATCTTAAATCGAGTATTCGGGCTGCATACTGCTAAGTCGAAACTTAGAAAAATCATAACTTCCTCATACGAAGTCAGATTTGGGCGTTCCTTTTATGCACACTCTCGGTTTAACGAAATCTACGACTTTCGTTTAGATCGCTAAGTCTAAATATCGCTCTATCTTAAATTTATATTTTACGTCACTCGGCGTCGTGTCGGTTCTGTCGCGAAATTTCGACAGGTCATAACTTTTTCGTTATAACTCGGATTTTGGCATTCCTTATATCTCCGGAATCCTCGTTTCGACCACTACAACTTTATGCAAAGATATCGGGCTTATCTGACACTTTAATTTTCACGCTTATTTTATTCTTAATTCATTAAATTATAAAAATCAAGAAAATAAACACATAAATCACATAATTCACAAATAATACATTTTTATTATTTCAAATTTAGTTACAAAGGTTAACCTAGACTATTACATTGCTAAAAATGGCAAGCCCAGAAACACGGGCGTTACAATTCTCTCAACCTTAGAATGATTCCGTCCCTGGAATCACACATCAACAAACAAATGCGGATAGCGACTCCTCATGTCACTCTCCGTCTCCCATGTGAGATTTGGCCCATTCGTGTGTTTCCATCGGACAAGCACTAACTCCACCATCTTACGTCGCAATTTCTTAGTCTTTCGGTCAACAATTGCCTCCGGTTCCTCAATCAACCTTTTGTTCTCATCGATCATCAACTCCGAAAGTGGAATTATGTCGGGAACTTCTCCCGTGAACTTCCTCAAATAACACACATGGAAAGTGTTATGAATTCCATTCAGTTCTTCTGGTAGTTCGAGCTTGTAAGCATGGTTCCCAATCCTCTGGAGAACTTTAAACGGTCCAATAAACCTTGGACTTAACTTTCCCCTTTTTCCAAATCTTATAAGTCCCTTCCACGGCGAGACTTTAAGCAAAACTGAATCTCCAACTTCAAAAGTTATCGGTCTTCGCTTTTTGTCAACATAGCTCTTTTGACGGTCCTGAGCTGCTAACATTCTCTCCCTAATTATTTTCAACTTTTCAGCAGTTTGATAGACTATCTCCGGCCCCATAAACTGCTTTTCCCCAGCCTCAAGCCAACAAGACGGCGTACGACACTTCTGTCCATACAAAGCTTGGTAAGGTGCCATCTTAATGCTCGAGTGAAAACTATTGTTATAGGAAAATTCTACCAATGGTAAATGTTCATCCCAATTACCTAGGAATTTCAAGGTACATGCTCTCAGCATATCTTCAAGTGTTTGTATCGTTCTTTCACTCTGACCATCAGTCTGCGGATGGTAAGCTGTACTTAAACATAATTTGGTACCCATTTCCTCTTGTAGACTTTTTCAAAACCTTGAGGTGAAACGACTATCACGATCCGACACAATTGTTAGCGGAACACCGTGAAGTTTCACAATTTCCTTCACATAAGAATTCGCAAGCAAAGGTTCTAAACTCCCGTATGGTTTCTAATGTTGTGCCTTGACTCTTGCACAAGTCACACACTCGGCCACATACTTCGCAATGTCGAGCTTCATCGTCGGCCACCAATAATAGGGTTTCAGGTCCCTATACATTTTTGTGCTACCGGGATGAATCGAGTACATGGTTTTGTGAGCTTCTTCCATAAGAAGATCTCTGACTCCTCTTGTCTTAGGTATCCAAATCCGATCCTAGAACACCTTCAGTCCATGACTGTTTAGACCGAACACCAACGTTTTGCCCAAACGTTCCTCCTTTCGGTCATTCTTCTCAGAAGCTTCACTTTGAGCTTTCTTTATACTTTCCAAAATAGTCGAGAAAACTTCAATTCTCAATGCTCTTGGCGTTTTTCTCTCAACATTGACTTTTCGACTGAGAGCATCAGCAACAACATTAGCTTTACCGGGATGGTAAAGTATCTCACAGTCGTAGTCCTTGAGTAATTCTAGCCAGCGTCGTTGCCTCATATTTAACTCTTTCTGATTGAAGAGATATTGGAGACTCTTATGATCAGTGAAAAGTTTGCACTTCGTGCCATAGAAGTAATGCCTCCATATCTTCAGAGCGAAAACTACCGCTGCCAACTCCAAATCATGAGTCAAGTAGTTCTTTTCATGCTCTTTCAGCTGTCGAGACGCATATGCTATCACATTTTCTCTTTGGGTCAAAACACAACCCAATCCAACACCAGACGCATCGCTATAAACAGCGAAGTCTTCAACTCCATCGGGTAGAGAAAGTATCGGTGCCTCGCATAGTTTCTTCTTTAGCTTCTCGAATGCTTCTTTATGCTTCTCACTCCATGCATAAGTAGCTCCTTTGTGGGTCAAAGCTGTCAACGGAGTAGCGATCGAAGAAAAGCATTGGATAAACCTTCGGTAATATCCGGCTAATCCCAAAAAGCTTCGGATCTCCGTGGGACTTTTTGGTTGTTCCCACTTCATCACAGCTTCGATCTTCGCTGGATCAACCATTATCCCTTCTTGGTTGACCACGTGACCCAAGAATTGGACTTCACGAATCCAAAAATCACATTTGGAGAACTTAGCATACAGCTTCTCCTTCTTCAAGACTTTTAACACTTCTCGCAAGTGTCTGCCATGCTCCTCTTGGCTTTTCGAATAAATCAGAATGTCATCTATGAACACTATCACATATTTATCAAGGAACGGATTACAAACCCTATTCATTAAATCCATGAATGCTGCCGGAGCATTGGTTAGTCCAAACGACATAACCAAGAACTCGTAGTGTCCATATCTAGTTATGAACGCAATCTTGTCTATATCCTGCTCTCTTACTTTAGCTGATGATATCCTGACCTTAGGTCAATCTTCGAGAAATAGCTCGAACCTTGTAGTTGATCGAATAGGTCATCAATCCTTGGCAACAGATATCTATTCTTTATTGTTGCCTTATTCAGCTCTCGGTAATCAATGCACATCCTCATGCTTCCATCTTTCTTCTTTATGAATAACACTTGAGCTCCCCAGGGTGATGAACTAGGTCTAATGAAACCTTTGTCCAATAACTGCTGAAGTTGCATCATTAGCTCCTTCATCTCCGTCGGTGCTAATCGATAGGGTGCTTTTGCAATTGGCGTTGTTCCGGGCAACAAGTCAAAACGAAATTCTACTTGTCGATTGGGTGGTAATCCAGGAAGATCTTCGGGAAATACTTTCGGATAATCACACACAACAGGAATATTTTGCATTACCTTCTTTTCCTTCTTAGCATCGATCACGAATGCTAAGTATGATGTACACCCCTTGGTCAAACGTAATCTGGCTTTCATTAGAGAAATGATTCCAGAATTTACTCTGCGTTTATCTCCGTACACCATAAACGATTCCTTCCCAGGCGGGTTCACTTTCACTATTTTCTTTTTGCATAAAATTTCGGCATCATTGGCGCTAAGCCAATCCATTCCCAAAATGATGTCGAAACCGTTAAGTTCGATAGGCAATAAGTCATCGTGGAACTTATTCCCATTCAAGTCAATTAAGATGTTTTTCATACGATGGCTAACAGGTACAAACTTGCCACTAGTAATAAAGCATTTTCTAGTCTATCAACAGGCAAAGCTAGTTTTCTACCAAATTCATGCGATATAAAGGAGTAGTTGGCTCCAGAATCAAATAAAATTTGGGCAGGTAATTTGTTAACGAGAAAGGTACCTGAAGCGACATTAGCTTTATCTTTAGCAGCTTCCAGTGTCATCTGGAATGCTCTCGCCTTTGGCTTTGGCGGAATGTTGGGTCTTGCTGCTTCATTCTTTTTCGGATAATCCCTTGAGATGTGCCCCTCCTCACCACAACCATAACAAACATTCTTGGTGAAAGTGCAATCGTTGGCATAATGCCATGGCTTTCCACATTTGAAGCATGTGGTTTCCCCGCCACACTTCCCATGATGCTTCTTCTTGCACTTGTCGCACCATTTCGCCTCTACCTTTTCTCCACTTCCTCTCGAACTAGACTTCGAGAATTTACTTTTCTTGCTGGACCCTGAAAATCCATCGATTTTCCTTTTCTCACCAACCTCTGACCTTTCCAGACCTTTTTCCCTGATCTGGGTCTCAACATTTCTAGCAGCCCAGATGGCGGCTTTCAATGTGGTTGCTTGCTTAACCATTGGACCATAGTCCGCTGGTAGTCCAAGGGCAAACTTGTTGACCTTAGAGAGTTCTGTAGGCACCAAATATGGGATAAACTTCATCTTTTCCGTGAAACTTGTAGCGTATTCAGTAACGCTCAATTTCCCTTTCTTCAAATTCTGAAACTCATTACTGATTTTCAGAAGGTCCTGCTCGGAGCAGTATTGTAGCTTTAGTTGTTCCACAAAGTCTTCCCAAGACATTTTTAACTAGAAATCATAAAATCGTATCAATCCATGAATTCAACCAGAAAAATAAACCAAAACATGATTTTTAACTAACCTTCCATCAAATCCAGGAAAAGAAAGACGATTTCAATTAAGTATTTCAACAAAAAAAAATAATAATAAAAAAAATCAAAACATGATTTCTAAAAACCTGCATCAATCGTCAAAAAATAATCAAAATGACACCTCAAATTCGTGTTTTAAGAGTCATCGGGGGCCTAGAAAAAATGAATCCAAAAAACAATTGATCCCACTTCTACGTTCCAAAAAAAAATTATGTTTCAAAATTGGTCTTAGTTCACGTCGTTGTGATGCTCCGACGAACCCATGTACCAACACAGTCGTCAATTAGATTCTCATTGGCAAGCAGATCATTTAGGTACCAAACACTTAATTTTACCCAAACTATAGGAACGATTTTAGTAATTTATTCTTGTTTTTTAAATAGATAGAGACAAAAACCAAATTAAAAAAAAAATAATCTAATTTTAGATTATTAGTACACCACAAATAAAAAATCTAATTTTAGACTATTAGTACACCGCAAATAATTTTAATTTTTAGACAAAAGTAGGACAGAACAAGCTATGACGATGGTGTTACAAAAGAAAGAATTTATGTTTTCTATATATATATATATATAGCTATTGAAGAACAAAGATGAATAGCGGAGGTCGTGGTCCTCGTGGAGAAATGAAAAAAATGGGGAATTGTTATAAGTCATTTATTTGTTTGCCTATTAATGGTAGAGATGGTGTGGAGTCATTTATTTTATTTTACTTAGTTATTTTATTTTATTTGTTTGCCTATTAATGAAATACCAATATGCCGTTAACAATAAGTAAGCAAATATATATACATATATTCATCAGGAAGCTTTAGCTTATTATTGTTATAAGTCATTAACTATTAAATTAAAAGTTTCGTTCAACATATAGCAAATCTTTTTTGGGATGATATAATAACTGAAATTTAATAAATGAATACGAGACGTATTCAATTGCACAAATCACCCTTATGCAATTCCCGAAACGAACATATGAAACACCATTCGTTTCATAAACAGTTGAAATCCAATGACTGAATTTTTCTAATTAAGAAAAAGGTTCGGAAATGTTAACATATATTGTCAGGAACACATGTTTGTATAGTTTGCAACAAAATAAAAGGAACAAAATTTTTAAAATAGATTATAAAATATTTTTTGAAAAAAGATATTTTTGAAATAAAAAAGAAAGGAGCAAAGGAATCGGGAAAACGCGGCAGCGTCACATGGGAAGGTGGACGCTGGTCCAACCCCAGGTTTGCCTTTTCTCCTCAAGCTTTTCTCCTTAAGCCTCAAGCTTCAACAATTTTTATTTTTATTTAAAAAAAATTATAAAACAGAAAAATATTATTTTTATTTTTCTGTTAAACTCGTTTCATATGTTAATAATTAATTTTTATCTTTTAATTATATTTCAATTTTAAATTTTATTATTTTTTATTAATAACTTTATTTTATTAAATGTGTTTTAATATTTTATTTATATCTCTAATGTCAAATATGCAATTTAAACAATCGTGCAATACTTTTATGATCAATTAATTATATTATTATATATAACAAATTTTTTTATATCTTTTAAAACTTACCTAATATAATTTAAATTTAAATTTATTTGGTTGTGATATTGTGTATTTTAAAAATTACAATTTAAATAGATAAAATTTATAAAAAACTTAAATATGAAGATAAATTAATTAGCTTAAAATAAATTCTTCAGAAAAATGCCAATCATTGTAATTTGTTATGTAATAGGTTTCTATTACATAAATGTAGTAAACTTTTGATATAAAACTAAAAAAAAAAACTTTACAAAACAATACCCTATTTCTAAATGCCCAATAAATATCAATACAAGAAATACTACGCCTATTACATTATTTCACATAGCTATCAACTAATATATATTCTGTTAAAATAATATCTTCTATTATAATAATAATAATAATAATAATAATAATAATAATAATAATAATCAAATATCAGGAGGTCTAGTGCCATGTGCATATTTTCTCCAATGACGTGGAGCAAATGTTTTAAATATTACTTTCATTATCATATCATTTAAGAAACGAAAATAAAAATAAAATAAATATATATTTATATTATATAAAATATAATTAATAAAACCAGATCAAAAACGTAAGAAGTAGATCTCTCATCTCTTAGAAGACGTTAGAAGCTCCGTTTGCTTGTTAACGGCAGAAGTGAAGTGAAGTTCATTATTAAGTTGTGGGTCCCAACATGATGGTCCCAAAAACGATGTTGACGTCTGAATCCGTTGATCCCATCATAAGGGTCCCATTGGATAAAATGTCCAATCATCAGTCTGCGTCCCCACATGAGCGCGTGTCAAACAAACGCCTACTGTAGTCGCCACAATTTACTCACTCGCGATCATTGCGCGTTTAATGCAGGCTGACCACCCTCGTGCTGTTCATGTGGGTCACTCCATCCCGTCCCAGTTTTCATATCCTATATTTTAGCTGAATATCGTAAACTTTTTCAACCAGACTCGGAGTTCAAGCGCGTGCTCTATATATCTTAGTCAACCACTGTTTCTTTTTCATGACTACAGAGAAAAATTAACTATTAGGATTAGGGAATAGTGTCGGTCTAATCGAGCTTTATCTCAGCCTTCTCCATCACTATTTTATGTTGTCAAAGCATGATGCTAAAGAGAATGAATGGAAGAAAAAAAAAAGAAGAAAAGATAAGAAAACGTATGGGTAAGAAATGAGATGGATTATGAAAACACATACAACACCGAACTTGACATGTCTAATTGAGAGTGTGGTGTTTGCGGAGCTGACTCAATTCTGCTAAGGTAACGCCGAGTCCCACTCCACATAGCCTTAGACTGGTGAGTGGCTCGATGCCACCTCAAATACTGTGGTGGTTCGATGTATATGGTCATGTATTTTTGATCTTTTTGATATGTCGAGCTTGACAAGTAGATTTTGGAATGGTTTGAAATTGAAAAAATAATATGTTATCCTCAAACACTAAACTCGGCTTCTCAATTGTCTTTGGTGTTGGAATATTAGTTTTACTGATTTTTATAATGATTTTTTTCTTATTTTTAATATATCAAAACGGACTACTGATTATATATTTGTGTTCTCCTCCATGATATCTTGGTTTTGATATATCACATGTCTAAAACAAATTTTTAAAAAAATGAGAAACTACTCATCAAAATTATGTAGTTGGAGGAGATTAATAAGCGAGTTAAATGGTTTTAACTCATCCCATATTTGTGGGAGTATGAAAAGAAAGTGATTTATAACTACAAAGACTAGCTAGCTTTGTAAAACTTATAGAACCAATACTCTCTCTTGCACGTGAATGCATAGAGATACAACTGCGTGTTAGTTTGACTTAGGTTCATTGTCTTGTGGATACAAATGTACTACCGGTTTATCAGAAAAGTTCAAGAAGTGGAAAATACATTGGTAACCACTGGTTATATTATTGTAATTTGACCATAGATTAATACCTATGTTTTTGTTATCTATATTATTTTAATTCGTTAACCATGGTGACCATGTGTTATTACTTGGTACAACAATGAAGGAATAACAAAGTTTGGATAAAAAAAATTAGTATTTTGCTTAGGCCTAAAGTGAACAAAAAAAAAAAAAGAATTAACAAAGTCAAATTAAAAAGTTATAATTTTAGAAACTCTAGTTGCATATAAGCATGGAATGAAATCATAATTACATTCATATAGTATTGGAAGTATTTTAGAAACAACCCGTCAAAATCTCTGACAACTAGAAAATTTAACGAGTTAAATTGCCAAAGTTGAAAATAATAGATGTTTTATATATAACCATTAATATGAAATTATAAACAAGTTATAGCCTTAATTTTATTGAAATAGCATCCTAAAACTCAAGAAAAACATATTTTATGAAAATGAGATGTGGAACAGTGTCAAAAATGTTGAAACAAAAATTTGTTTAAGAGGTCTCATGAACCTTTATATGTGTTTAAAACACTATTGATACATTTATGGGTAAATGACATGGTGTTATATTGAATTATGAAAAAAAAACAACTAATTTGCCAGAAAATGGACAATTGAGAAATGTGTCGGAAACTATTATTAAGTTTTTATGAAGAACTAGTGGAACCCCTGCACGTCGTTAGCACGGTTTTTTTTTTTTTTTTTTTTTTTTTTTTTTTTTAATACATTCGGTAGCATTGTATATTGGTCCATGTTTTATAATTGGAATTTACCAAATTGCTCTACGTGTTATAACAAATACTCATTGTTTCATAAATTTTGTAAATAGCATTGCAAATTGGAAAATAAAGTAATGTGTATGGATGGCTCAATCATACATGTTTCATTTGCTTATACCAATTTCCTACTTTTTTTGGGTTCCATCCAATTCTATTCAAACTTCTTCTTATCTTCTTTTACAATGGTTGTATTTGTATAGAAAACAGTCATAAGTGTGTCTAATAGTAAAAAGATAAAAATAACCTTCTTATGGTTTTTTTTTTTTTGGTTTCATCAATTCCTGTGTAGGTAAAAGCATTAAAGTACTGTCTAATAACCCTGTTTCTTTTTCCAAAGTTAATAATTCATTCATATGAGACTAAATGACAGTTTTATGTGTACATTAAAAAAGAAACCAAATTTCACAATAGTCATCAAAACTAACAATCACTTATGTTTATTGCTAGCATAACCCGTTAACTAATTTTGTCCAGATATAAGAAAAAAGAAACATGTATGCATATCAAGAGTTTAATTGATTAAATTGAAAGGAAATAATCTCACTTTGATCGATGTATTGCAATTCCATTGTGTCTAATGTATTTCCTAACCTAATTTTGACATAAGGTATGTAGGAGAATTATACAAAATGTTAACTTTTTTTCAAGTACACCCTCTCAACTTGTATGTCTCTTGATAGCATAACCCGTTAACTAATATTGTCCATATATGAGAAAAAAGAAACATGTATGCATATCAAGAGTTTAATTGATTAAACTGAAAAAAAAAAAAATCTTAACTTTTTATTTGAAATAGATGAAACCATTGACCTTGATTAATAATAGCCTTTAAGGAAACCTTTCTAGACTAACCCAACCAAAGACCACCCATGTTTCTCCCATCACTAACACATCATAGACAGTGGCGAGTCTAGAATAGAAAACCATATGGTTCCTAATTAATGTAACCAATAAAAATAAACAGTCAATAATATTTGGATCGATTCGGGTTCTATATCGTAAAATATTTAAACATGCATCTTTGATATCTAACAATTATATTAAAATTATTACAATCATTCTTACGGTCTTATATATTAAAATATTTGAATTATTGTATCATTAATAGTAATTCCTAAAACAACTTTCTTTTTAAATATATGACATTAAAATCTACAATTTCTTTTTATGAATGGGAGGCTTAAGAATTGAAAATATATGAAAACAGAAATACTATATTTAATAACTCACGCAAAATTATTAGAACTTCTTACTAACAAACATAATTCATTAGTACTCATTTTAGCTTTCACAGCCTTTTACTATTTCAAGGCCGCAGATTTTAATTCTCAATACAGGCTAGACTACAGTTTCAACATTTCAATTTTTCTATCAAAATCCATTAACCCATTTTTATTGTCCAACCAAGAGAAAGAAAGAGAAACATAAAGAGCGAGAGAAGGCAAATATAACTCATAGATCGGCAACTCCTGGCACGGAGGAGGGAGGAGCACACCGGCCACGAGGGAGGTTGCTACTTGCTTATCGGAGTTGCAGACTGAGTTTAGCGAATGGCAGAAGAGAGACAACAAGCGAAGACGGAGAGGAAGAAGTGTGGTGACAGGTGAACACTCCAAAGGCGGTGTCGATATTTTCTCCTGGGGCTGATGATTTTTTCTAGTGAGTAGTTGTTTTCGGATTATTCAGTAGAGTGGTTATTCTTAAGAATATTTAACTAATTTACTTAGATTTTTTGTTGACTAATTAGTTGATGATTGGTATTTGTTTTTCTGTTACTTTATAATATTTTCTTAATTTATTAGTCTTTAATAATTTATGTTCACGTGTCCAACACAAACACAAGGTAGTTCCTGAAAAATCTCCAAGGTAATTCTAAAAAATATATCTATAAATTTTTTAACTAAACTTAAAAAATTAGGTGGGTCATAAGACTCACCTACCTTCTACTTAAACTCACCTCTGATCATAGAAGAACGCCTTCCAACATCTTAAAAGCCCCATGAATAATAGACAACATTTGAATGTGTTAGGGAAAATAGGTCATACTTGTCACGACTTAGAACAAATCTGATGTCACTTATCAAGTTGTGATGATCCTTGTTTGGAAGTAATGCAGATAACAAACAAAATTGTAATCATACAAAGACACAATATTTACATGGTTCGTGCAACGTCCGCAGATTCGGGCTAGTCAATTTAGAGACAATGAGCGTTAAAAATGAATTTTTGATAGAAGATTATTTAGAATAAATAATCTTAACTAAGTTATATTATACGTCACAATTTTTCCGTACATATAAAGAACGTTGAGATCTGAGTTATAACGAAGAAGTTATGACCCGTCGAAGTTTTACGGCAAAACCAACACGACACCAAGAATCGTAAAAAGTGAATTTTTGATAAACTAACTTTTAGCCTTATGAATCTAAACAAAAGTCATAGTATATATTAAAACGAGAATGTACATAAAAAGAACGTCAAAATCTGACTTCGTATGAGTAAGTTATGATTTTTCTAAGATTTAACATAGTAGTGCACAACCCGGAACTCAAATTTTAGATTGACCGATTTTTAGCCAATACAACCTAAAGAAGAATCGAAGATCTCATTAATAGGAGCTCAAAGATAAAAAGACAAACGAAAACGGACGTCGGATGACAAAGTTATGAATTTTTAACGGACTTTACCTGTCCAGGCCCGTTAAAAATATAACTTTAAAATAAAGTCAAAATTAGCCAACGGAGTCTAAACGAAAGTTGTATATTACGGTCTCGCCTACGCGTGGATATAAAGAACGTCAAAAACTGAGCTCGTATGAAAAAGTTACGGATTTTAGAAGATAATTAGTTTTTTGAGTAACCAACGAGTGACACGTGGCGCAATCTGAGCCGCACCTTCTTCCCCACGGCTTTGCATGAGATCGTGACACGTGGCACATTAATCCCAACATAATTTTGAGTATGTTTAGCGTAGCCCTTAAAAGCCCATTACGCTCAGCGTAATTCTTGAGTACGCTCAACGTACTTGGCGCTGACAGCCTATAAATAGAGGCGTTTTTCCTCATTTTTCTTCACACATTTTCTCAAATTCTATCCCAAATACCCCCAAAGCCTCAAGTATTTTATCTAGCCTTTATTAGGAGTTAGTAGCGAGTCCCGGAGCACCAGAAGACCCCAAGAAGAAGAGCTTTCGGCTCAGAAGTTCTACCCACGTAGAGCCCGATTCTTCGCTAAACTCCAATATAAGTGAGTTATGCATACCCTACTCTAAATATAGCTTATGTTTAAATATAATATCGTTATTATGATCCTATAAATAAGATTTATTAATGATTGAAAGTCGTCATACTGATTGATCTACTTTTGGGGATGATGTATAGGCTGTGATTTAGTGAGGTGTTTAAAATGGGATTTCCAAACAATATACCAAACAGACCCTACCTCCGATATGATCCTACCTGGTTGTTCCTTACTTGATAGATTATGAAAGTAGACTTTGAGTTAATGATGAATCTAGACTAATAATTACTCGAATTAAAGATTAGACTAAAACTTAGCGATAATAATACTAGGTTTCGTCGAAGGAAAATAGAATCGTTAGAAGTGAAGCGCTGCCCGAGTTTGGAATTGTCACTTTAACAAGTGAGTGCATAGTTACTTTCATCTTACACATAGATATGAAGTATTTTATATACATTACGTGCTATGTGTGCATATTATCTGTATATTTGCTATCTATGTTGGATGAACGATTTTATACATGTTTTAAATGATTTAAACTGTATATGTATTTTATATCTACAAAATATGTTGGGCAAAACATGGGTAGATGAATGATGAGAGATGAAAGCTGATATAAAGGAACATTGGAAGTATGGACATAGTTCCCTATAGATGAACATTGGTAGCAATAAACCTAGTATCCTATAGATAAGCATTGACAGTTGTGCCACAACTTGTATATGTTTTTGATCTACGATTTACTCTAAACATCTTAGTAGTTGCGCTCTAAGGATAGTATTAGTTGTTGCGCCTAATAGAGAACACCATAACCCTAATAATTGCGGCTAATAGAAAATGTCACAATTCTGGCAGTTGCGCCTAAATGATAATATTGGCAGTTGTGCTTAATGATAATATTGACAGTTGTGTCATTGGCAACGATGAACTTCATGCCTACTCCTTAGGACTGAATGAGTGAATGATAAATGATTCTTAGGGTAGATCCTTAATAAATAAAGAAGATAATGGGAATGGGTAATTGGGTTGATTGTTTAATGATTAAACATAATTCTATTATTGTGGGTTGAAAACCCTATGTACTCACCAAGTTTCCCAACCTTACCCACTCAAGTTTATTTGTATCACAAGTGTCGATATGAAGCTACATTATACTAAGAGATTAAGGAAATATAGATCATTAATGTAAATGAATGTAAGGTTTATTTGTGCTTACGTTTATGTATTGACGATGACATCCCAATGTTTTAAAAGGAATAATATACATTTATTCGGAAATGCTTTGATAAAATATTTATCATGTTTTTTTGGGAACAAATCTCGCAACATTTTCTTTAAAATGATACTCTGATTTTCAAAATAAAGCATAAACAAATCGGTCTTTTCTGGCCGTGAAAAAGGGGAAGTCACAGTTCGGTCAAGGTGACCTACATCCACGGGCAGGAGGGGAGTATTCTTTATTTCAGAGTTCTCAAACAAAGATTACAAGCACAATTCACCAGAGATTCATCTACTCACTAAGGATTCAAGATACAAGACACAAGACAAATGAATCTACATGCATCCCTATTTATACTTGAGGGATAAGACCTAAAACCCTAATAGGCCAAGACCATTGGCCCATGAAAGGTGTCAACCAATCATAATCTGCCATGCAACATCTTCAGAAACATTCTTCCATGTCATACACCCATGAGCAATAGCAACACACATGATGGAGAAACTTGTGCCATAGTGGAGAATTATGATGTACAAGTGGCGCACCATGAACACTAATGACCCAACAACCATCATGGTGGCACAACATCGTGTAATCCTTGAGCAATACCAACTTCAGATCATCCTTGAACGATCTTGAGCATCATAGAGGACTTCATAACATACTTTGCTCATCAAGGACCAAAATGGTCCAACTTGAGCCATCATAGCGCAACAACAACTCCATGGCGCAACAACATCTCTCAATGGCGCAACAAGAAATATAGATGGCGCAAGAGGCTTCAAGTGTGGTGCAAGAACATCAAGATTTGAGCAACCGCATCACCATGGCACAACAGGCACATTCATGGCGCAACAACAAGCCTCATGGCGCAAGAGTAAACATGATGGCGCAAGAGAGAGTGCCATGGCACAAGAGCATCACTCTTGGTCCATCTATTTATCATATGGCGCAACAAGGATCCCTTGTTGCTCCATATCACTCCCATGTGCTCTAAACTTATTCCAGTTGCTCCAAGCCCCCTTCTATATGATCCGTTCCTTTGGCACTTTATTTGTTCCTTTGTCAGTCGATCCATTCCTTTCTCAAATGATCTGTTCCTTTGTCACATGCTCCATGAACCCCAAGTGCTCTATTTAGTTCCAAGTGCTCCAAATGCTTCATGAACATGATCCAATTGCTCAATGAACATGATCAAAGTTCTCCATGAACATGATCTAAATGCTTGAGTAACATTTAACAATATCTACCTTAACTTGAGCATCCTCTAAACTCCACCTCAAACAAGAACTTCCTCTCCCTTCCTGCCATTTGACCCAGAAGGGACCTATCTCCTGCGCACATCAACCAAGTCCAAGAAAAGCTTGAACTTCTCTCTGGGCAACATCCTTGTCACCATGTCTTCCAGATTCTCCTTGGCACCAGACTTTTGAATTCATGACCTATCATATAACATGATAGGTTTCTCCACCTTTAAAAGAAGACACTGAATAAGACCACTTGCTAATGATCTTCTTATCTCCAGATCACTCCTACCTATATAAGTCAGCCTTAGCCATTCTTGAACACTTTTTACACTCCTTCAAAGCTGGAACACATTTTTCTCTCAAGTACCATCCACTTCTTCATCTTAATCTTCATAAAAGTAAGTAATCCTTCATTTGATTTGTTGATACTTGAACTTAACTAGCCTTCTTCCTTACTTTGATCCATGAAAACACATTTTTGGTGTTATATCTTCAAGAACACCAAGAACACATACTAAGTTTTGAACCTTAACGTGTATATAGGTGTTATATCTTCAAGCCTCTATAACGTGTATATACTTGTTATAACTTGTTTTAGGCCAAGAACACTTGAAGATATACCTGAAAAACACCATTTCTCATGATCTCTAGGTGTGTACGGCCGCACACACCATGTGCAACCATACACACCCCTTTTAGGTCCTAAAATGGCAACAAACTCCATTTATGGCTAGAATAAGAAGTAAGAAACATTCATAGATGGGTTCTATAGCCATACACACCTTATGTACAATCATGTATGATTGTAACACTTCAATATAAGTGTTTACTAGTCCCTAAGGTGGTCCCAATTCCATAATTAGTTGTTACAAACACTAATTGTATACATACATATGTCGTTATATAGGTAATAGGATCCGTTTGTGCTCAAGTCCGCGATTGACACTCAACTTCCTAAACCGATCTTACCATCGCATCACTCACTAAGGTGAGTTCATACCCCTTAATCAACTTTTTAAATGCTTTTAGGGGGGGATACAAGTTGAATCATACTAGTTATTATATCAATCACATGGGATTAATAACTATCACTCAAATGAATTTTCTGTACTTTAAACTGTTTTGTCAACAAAACTACTTGAAAATGATTATCAAATACTTTTATATGTTAAGCTCTTTATAAAACTTAGTTTTAGTTTCCAAAGCTTTTATGTTCAATTGTTTAAACTCTTATATTGTCAAATCATGTCCAATACATATATAGTTATATAAGTAAGGTTTGAAGGACTTAGGACTGATAATACACTCTATTTCATGTTCCTTGTTTGGTTGTCGACTTAGAGTACCCTATTGTTTGTCCGAGTGTCGTTTTATCCTTAGTTATATATTATGTGTATATGTATAGACATAAAAGCTGGTTATCTTATTTCAATACACTCAGATATACACACAACATTACTAGTAAACTATAATAGGTATAGTTTAGAAGTATACTACTTACTATTTCTAGTATAATGAATCATACAAAGAGTCAGTTCATACATGAGTCAATACATACTGTAAATAATACATACACTACACTATACAACTGAACATACTATAATGAGAGTCAGAGGGAACATACTACTCACTAGACAGAGAGAACATACACTAGTACATACTATTCATACCCACTATATACTATACTAGAGAACTTACTATGATGAGAATCAGGGGAGACATACACTACACTAGTACATACACTACATACACACTATAACATAAATGTGAGGCACTACTTCGGGGCATGACATCTCTGTCATGGATCGTCTTGTATCCAGAGCCTCATGAAGGGAGAGCGTAAATTTGTGTATAGATCTATACTGGACTGACCATCCTACACCTTGTTGCTAGCTACAGTGGGACCTGTAGGTCTTCGGGTGATGAATGTCATAACATTTCGACATCTTCGAGCGTCGTGTTTCTCTAGGTCGATCAAGTATGGTTACAATTACATCACATTATACCTTAATTAACAATTGGTTTAAGGTAGTTAGTACAATGGTAGCCATAATATTATTATACTACAGTACTTCATTATTTTCCCATTACATCTACCTTGTGACCTTCTCACATAAACGGTAATTTAAAACTATATTTTCACTAATAATAGTCACGTTTGGGAAAAATACTCACTTTTAAAATGATCAAACATATAGTACACTTGATGCCTTGGTAGAAGGCTGCTTTTAATGGAAAATATAGGATTTTCTAGGAGTTACAAACAAATACTACAAATATTTTACGTACTCTTACATTCAAACACTTACAAACATTTTCCATACAAATTATGACACTAAATACTTATGAACTTACCAGCTTTAATGCTGATAGAGTCTTTCAAAATAACTTGTATTCTCAGGTCAGTAGACAGGTACCGAGGCTAACTTTTGAGAATATGGAGCACATACAAGACTCATCTTTTATTTTGATTCATATATTGGTGTCTTATAAACCACAAAACACACTTGTATTAAAATTATATTATTAACGCAATGGATGATGTTGTTTGCATGTTTACTATTATTCTGTGTTGTGATACTATACATGACGTCCTCCACCCCAGAACGTTTCCGCCGTTCTTGATTTTGGGGTGTGACAATAGGGTATATGTATCATATAAAATCTATGTCATACATCTTGATAGCAACATACATTGAACAACTAAACTAGCATAACCCTAGTGTAATTCAAAAATTACAAGGTTTAAGGTTACATACCTTTTTTTTTGTTATTGCTAGCAAATCACACCAATCCTTGTTGTTGTGATGATTGGAAAGACTAGCACCAAAGAGATGATGCCTCTAATGGCTTGTACCCAAACCATAGCAACAAGAACATAAGAGGAGAGAGGAGAGGGGAGCATAAATTTGGCTATAGGAAGCTAGAGAAACATGGACGGAAATATGAGACCCTAGGGTCTTCTTTATAGCTGATATGGAAGCCATGGATAACCTTAATTTGAATATAATAATAATATCTAAAATATGGCAATTATCTAACTTCTTAATTATCAATAAGAAACATTATGGAATCCTTAGTACACAAGCCAAAGCTTGGCACAACCAAGATCTTCGATATATTTCAAGATCTTAAACACTTCAGTTTTTAACATCTTATTCAAATAACAGTCTTTATGTTTTAAGAACTTTATAAGAGTAGTGATTATGTTTTATGAACTCATTTACACGAGTAACTTATGAGCTATTTTTCAAGAGTAGTTATTTTTTTTTGAACTCTTTTCCTAAGGTTTCCATTATGTTTAATGAAATATTTTTCTTAAATTAAAAGATAATATATTTGAAAATAGTTAATAAAGATAAAGCATACCATGAGTTTTATTATCTAATGAGTCAAAGTTTATGTTTTCATGATATTATGATATTATACTTCAAGTTAGACATACTTACTACAAGCTTATACTTGTTATGACACTTTAATGTGACTGACTTACATAAAAGAAACGTAGTGATCATAAAAGAAAGGTAGTGATCATGTATACATTCATAAAAGAAAGGCAGTGATCATAAAAGAAAGGTAGTGATCATGTATACATTCAGTGTGATTTTCAGAATAATTATGAATATCTCTACATATGTATCATAAAAATGGATAATGATGATGACTCTATTAGGATAATACAATTCTTGGCGAAGTAGATGTCAAGTTATTATGATATCTTTACAAGTTGATTTGTTATTCATATATTGATAAGCTTATTGAGGTGTCACCATTTATAACGAGTCATGCGAAACAATGAATTGATACATAATTGATAGCTTAAATGAATCAGTTCACATCTAGTAGCCCAAAATGAACTATGAACGCACGATAGCTTGTATTGGAATGTGGTAATGCATTATATATATATATATATATATATATATATATATATATATATATATATATATATATTAGGGATTACATACAATTTCAAGTAATATTTTATTATAATTCGTAATCCTATGTTTTAGTAAAGTTATATTATGTTTCATAAGCTTATGTTTCCGAATAAGGTTATTATATGTCTTGAAAAACCTATTGTTTGTTGTAAAGGATTTTTAAACATATTTCCTAATGGAAGTTTATGATTTTTCATATTTTTCAAAAGTACAAATGTTTGATATGTTGAAAAGATTTTATGTTTAAAATTATATAACTCACAAGACATTTTTATCTCATGTATTATGTTTTGAATGTCACGTATCTCAGCCAAACGTTGCTTACTAATGGATAAGAGAATTAAATAGTACAAAAGTCAGATGAGATTTTACCGATAAAAATAATGAAAATGAGATAGATTGTCTCCCTAGACATTATAGTCATGCCACTTATTGAGGTAGTGTTTGATTTGAGTTTCATAACACCCCTGATTGATTGTTGTATCAATATAGGTTTATCCAGTTTGCCTAGAGGTCATGCCAAATTCTTAGTAGAAGTGTTAGAGTATTTTAAAACATAAGAACAACTTGACTCTGGTCGTTTATGATTACCACCGAAGTACACTTACCCTATCTTTCGGATGTCCTAAGTATCTCAGGAGTAAGGATAAAATAATCCATCTCATTGAGAATCACTTATGGCAACGATCCGTTAAGTAATGATCTCAACAATATGTCTCTTTAGAAGTTGTTTGTAGCAAATGCAAGTGAATATAACACAATATTCGCCTATATTCATCATGCGGATGTGATAGTTGGTGCTAAATTTGGTCTCTTCATCATATGGATGTGGTAGTTGGTGCTAGATTTGTTGGTGTCTTTTACACTATGATCTTGATAAAAACCTTAATAACCCTAATATTAAGGTACCTTGTGACGGTTGATACTATGTAATTTTTATTTGGAATCATTTGATGAGATTAGATCCTAAGGATTTTATCAGCTTAAAAAATCACAATTTCATATTTAGGTGATGATGTTCAATATTGGATTTTTTTTTCTTCGTTCCAACAAGAGATTTCAAATAAAAAAGTAAAGGACATTTAATTTAACAAAAACCTATTTCTAGTCTATTAACAAATTAAACAAGGTTTCACATATAAAAAAATAGATTTTTAATTACATTACAAATCAATTTAACAAAAACGTATTTCTAGTCTATTAACAAATTAACAAATTAAACAAGGTTTTATATATATAAAAAAATAGATTTTTAATTACATTATAAATCTCACTACCTACATTCATGGCATTACTTTCGATTGATTTCAGCGCAATCCCAGAAACCACACACCCATAAACATTTATTTTATTATCACTACATAATAATTTTAATAATAAATATCAGGTGAATAAATATCAAGAATAGGGAATGTATTAAATGCACGTGTAGTAACTAATAAAAACCGGCGAGTGGTGGAGAAAAAAAGAAATATGAAAAACATATCTCAAGTGTAAAGGAGAGGGCCCCACCACGTCAATTTGTTTTTAAAAATGGTGTACGGTTATTATGGGCTCGAAAGTGCATGTAGGGGAGGTGCACTGCACTGCATCGCATCATCAGACACAGTCTCCATAACCCCCCTCATGTATTGCGGTGCAGCCACGCCTCTTTTTTATGCCACTTAAAACCTCTTGTCCCGCCACCCAATCCTTCTCTTTGCTTACATACTCCAATTTTCATTCTACCCCCCTACACTTTCTTAAATCCACAAAATCTCCCCTTTACTTTATAATTATTCATCTTTCACAATAATATCTTTGACAATAATAAGAAACACCTCGTTCGGCCGCCCGCTCAACTTCCCCAATTTACGAGGGAGGGGCTCGTTGTAGACGATACACTAAGCAGTCTCATTCAGAACCATGTCGTACTGTCGTAACATAAACTGTTGGTCAAGTCTGTTTGAAACTGATATGATTTACACGATTTACAGATAAAATAATGTTATTGGATGTCGATTAATCGATATTTGTTTATTTTTAGGTCATATTCATAATGAGTGATTTATTCTAGTTAAATATAGATAGTCTTAAAGGGATGAGATTATTATAAGATCATTATTGGTGTTTTGAAGGTTGTAATTATATATAGAGAGGATAAATAGGAGATGCTTTTTAAAATTGCATTGAAACAAATGACAAGCATATCAATAAAGGAACCTTTTGTATCTTCTCTTGGTATCATGTAACACAAGAAAACAATTTGTTACATTAAATAAAGTATTTATTTAATAGTATTATATTATTTGTTTTAGTTTTTGGAAAAGGAAAGAAATGGAATAAAAAAGGAAATATAATTATTAGGGGGTCTTGGTCTGGCCTTATCTCCTTCTCCAGTTCATCTTGTGTTCCTCTCTTGAAGCTCGAGCCCCCACCCTTCACGAGCACTTGCCTCTTGCTTTCCAAACTAAAAAGAAGATTCAACTATTACTACTCCTATACTACTTTTTACACAAACCCCAATCCTCCATTCGATTTCATCCAAGTTTCTTTAACCAATTGATATACAGATCTTTTCATCAGTCTACGAATTTAATCAACCATGAAGAGGGATCGTGAGCGTGAGCGTAAGAAGGAAGCAAAGCCATCGTCGTCGTCTTCAATGGCGGTTGGAATTGGAAAGGCCAAAGATTTGCATCAGTCGTTGCCGGATTCCGGCGGAATGGATGAGCTTCTGGAAGTGTTGGGTTACAAGGTCAGGTCAACGGATATGGCGGATGTAGCCAAGAAGCTTGAGCAGCTTGAAATGGTGATGGGTGAAGATGGGATTTTGCAACTGTCTGATACTGTTCATTACAACCCTTCTGATCTATCTGGTTGGGTTCAGAGCATGCTATCCGAGCTCAACACCAACAGTTCTGATAATTCGTCTTCCACCAACTTCGGTATCGTTCTCCCCGGCGAATCCTCCTCCACCACCATGATTGATTTCTCCAACAACAAACAAATTGATACCCAACAAACAGGTGGTAAGATGTACGACGATGATCCATATGATTTGCGTGCGATTGCAGGTGGTGCTATTTACGGGACAATCGCAGAGGAGTCTCCGGTGTCTAGAAACGGAATTAAACGAATGAAAGCGGCAGCTCCTGGATCTGAAGCTGTTGACGTACCGCCGGAATCGCCGAAACCGGTGGTTCTCGTCGATTCTCAGGAGGTTGGGATACGATTAGTTCACACGTTGATGGCCTGCGCGGAGGCGGTGCAGCAGGACAACCTGAAACTAGCCGACGCTCTTGTCAAACACGTGGGTCTCCTGGCGGCGTCGCAGGCTGGCGCCATGGGGAAAGTCGCCACCTATTTCGCCGGTGCACTTGCTCAGAGAATCTACAAGATCTATCCTCAAGATGGGCTTGAAACTTCATGTTGGGAAATTTTACAGATGCATTTCTATGAAAGCTGTCCTTACCTCAAATTCGCACACTTCACCGCCAATCAAGCCATCCTCGAAGCATTCGCCGGAGCAACCCGCGTACATGTTATCGATTTCAGCTTGAACCAAGGGATGCAATGGCCGGCGCTTATGCAAGCTCTGGCATTACGCGCCGGTGGTCCACCGGCTTTCCGTCTAACAGGAATTGGGCCACCGCAACCGGATAACACCGATGCGTTACAACAAGTAGGATGGAAATTAGCCCAATTAGCAGACACAATCGGAGTCGAATTTGAATTCCGCGGGTTTGTTGCGAATTCATTAGCTGATATCGACGCATCGATGCTTGATATCCGACCGTCGGAGGTCGAAGTGGTGGCGGTGAACTCCGTTTTCGAGCTCCACCGCCTCTTAGCTCGTCCCGGCGCCGTCGAGACGGTGTTGAATTCAATCAAAGCAATGAAACCGAAAATAGTGACTCTCGTGGAACAAGAATCTAACCATAACGGCGCCGTTTTTTTAGACAGGTTCAACGAAGCTTTACATTACTACTCCACCATGTTCGACTCGTTGGAAAGCTCGGCGTTGACTCAACCTCTCAGTCAAGATTTAGTGATGTCGGAGGTGTACTTAGGGCGGCAGATATGTAACGTGGTGGCGTGCGAAGGTACAGACCGAGTTGAACGTCATGAGACGCTGAGTCAATGGCGGAACCGGTTAAACTCAGCCGGGTTCGACCCAGTTCACCTGGGGTCCAACGCTTTTAAACAAGCGAGCATGTTGTTGGCTTTGTTCGCCGGCGGCGATGGATACAGGGTGGAAGAAAACGACGGGTGCTTGATGTTGGGGTGGCATACGAGGCCATTGATTGCCACCTCCGCTTGGCAACCTGGCAGTACTATTATCGAGTGATGAGAATGAGTCAACCCGGGAATGGATTCTGGTGAACTCAGTAGCTGTAATGAGTGGAATGGGAGACAACGATAGAGAAAGAAAGACCCATACGAGTCAAATCAAGTCTTTTCATAATTTACATTTCACACACCCGAGTCAGCTTTTTTTACGTTTTTTCCACTACTTTCTTTAAGTGGTTGATGTTTTTTTTTTACTCGTTTAAATGGGAGTCGTTTGTACTTTTACTTTGTGGGGTTTATACCCCAAATTTTATGTTTATATTTTTTTTTTCTTTTATTTTAATAAAACGTCCGTGAGAGTTCCGGTTATTAACAAGTTTGAAAGAAAGATTGATGATTAATTTAATAACGTAACAACAGGAAAGATAATAGAAATTCGCATTTTAAATTAAAACCGTGATTAAATATGTTACTTTTTCTGTTACAATATTGTAATGGAAAAGATAACAGATCCGATCACAGTTTAAATTACACTCTAACTAAATCTGTTACATTTTTAGGTTACAAATATCAAATTTAACTAACAAGAAATGACTATACTTTTTTAATAATAAAATAATTCAGGAAAAAAAAGTTATTGATAGCGAATATTCAAGTCCCTCAGAATTGAGATATACATAGTTACGTACATAGACAACCAAAACAGTGAAAAAGATATGAGAATATCAGGCCGGGTCCAATAAAAATAGGAAAAGGACCATTTAAAATCATACGCCGGACAATAAATCCAAGATTAAAACAATGACTTAGACAATTATTGATAAGAATTCAAGAACATTATGAAGTATTTAGGTGAAGATAAAATTTAAAAATATTATCCAATTAATAATGCAGGGTTTTAATAGAATAAGTTGTAAGGATCTAAATTAGGACTTTTAAAGTTATTATAATATATTACTTTTTTGTTAAATTCTTTAGGTTTACGTTCATAAAAACTTGATAATTAAATACAACACATGTTTGCATGTTTTCACATAGATAATTTTGCGTAGTACATGTCCTATACTGAAAACCATGTTTCCCAAATGAGTTCTCTTTTAATTTATCTTATTGAATAATTTTATTTATTTTGATTATTGAGATAAAATCCTACTTTTATTGTTATATACTTATTTATTAATTTTGTAATAGTTTATTTTATAATAAATGCTTCAAGACAAATTTTGTTATGACACCGGATCCGTTGCACTTGACAGTTGACTCAAGGTGCTTGCCATTGCTATAATACATGTTATCAATTAGAAAGAAACATAATACATGTTATCAATTACAAAGAAAAAGAAAGTTCAGAATACACATCGGGTTTTGGACCCTAAGGGTTTTTTTTTTTTTTTTTAAACGGTGGATGCATTAAAACCAACTAGCAAGATATTAGAGCAAAATACAAAGTACAAATGAAATCAGAAAATCAAATAGTACAAGCATAAAAAGGAAACTTACACTAATCAAACCAATTTAGACTAGTAAAGCAAGATCTATGTTTAATCCAATTGAAGGTACTCAATTGGATGTCATCCACCAATTTCATAGGAGAACATCTATTCTTTTTAAATAGCAAATCATCTCGGGCTCTCCAGATCCACCAAATCAAAGAATATACCAAGGCTAATTTCATGTTTCTCAGGTTCTTCCTTTGTGTAGACATTTGCAATTCATTTTGTAACTCCTATATATCATTTGGGGGATTCAACGTAAAGTAGCTCCATGAAGAAAACCAATGCCAAACCTGTATTGCAAAAGAGCATCGAAAAAAGATATGATCGATCTCTTCCTTATCAGTGTTGCGAAAAGGGTAAACATTGATAAGTAAAATAATGCTACGAACCATGAGATTTTTAGCAATAGGGATCCTCTAAATAAAACAATTTAGTTTAATAGGTATCTAATTAACCAATTTGAAATCTCGAGCAGCAACCTCCGAATAACGTTTCCCAAGTACCATGATAACTAAGTTAGTAATTTTTTAGTGAGTTCCGCACAATATCATATACATCACATACAACCATACATAACATTAACGAGTTTGTTTCATATGTTTCAACCGGACGGGTAGGTTTCAACCCAAACATGTATGTTTCAATCAAACGTATATGTTTCAACCCAACAGGTCTGTTTCAACTGAATCAGGTATGTTTCAACCCAACAGATCTGTTTCAATCGAAACATGTATGTTTCAATCCAACATGCCCAACATGTATGTTTCAACCGAATATATATGTTTCAACCCAACAAGTATGTTTCAATCAAATGAGTATGTTTCAACCCAACATGTTTGTTTCAAACGAAACAATTATGTTTTAACCCAACATGTCTATTTCAACCGAATGAGTATGTTTCAACCTAACATGTATGTTTTAATCGAAAGGGTATGTTTCAACCAAACTGGTCTTTTTCAACCACACATGCAAACATACAAGCAACATGAAGACTCTTCTAGTGTAACGTCCCAAATTCCAGAATAAATTTTTCTATTTTTAAAATTGGATACACACCCATATTTATAAAGCTCCATTCAAGTCAAACCATTTGTTCATGAACCATAATTCAAAATCAGAGTATAAGAAAAACAATGCAGAATCTGGAATTATAAAACTATTGATGTGTATGTGTACAGTCCTGCCTTCGCGATCCGATAAGTACCTGAAAAACATTTAATTCAAAACTGTAAGCCAAAGCTTAGTGAGTTCCCCAAAATACCCCACACAACAATACACATATAATGCATGCACACACGAGCCTTTACTTTAACTGGACCACCTCGCAAGGCCTATAATACACTTTGATCGCTCTACCGAGCCTACAGTCTAAATGAATCGCCTCACAATGCCTATAGTATAGCTGAGCCGCTCCCTTGGGCCTACAGTCTGAATGGACCGCCTTGCAAGGCCTATAGTACTCTTGGACCGCCCGGGTCTCTTGGCCTACAACAAAAAGGAGGGCCACCTTGTGACATCCCCAAAATCTCGGTCAGAAAAGACCGGTTTCATTTATGTTTTTAAAAATAATTTCAGAGTAAATCCTTTTGATTTAAAAGAGTTGCGGAATTTGTTCCCAAAAACAAAATATGATAAAATACAAATAAAATTGAGTGGGTCAGGCTTGGGAGCCTGGTGAGCATATAGCGTTTTCAACCCACAATAAATAAATTATATTTAATTTCACCAACCAACAATAACTCGATTATCCATTCCCGTTATCGTCACTTTACGTCCCTAAAACAACATCTATCTCAAGGGACCTAATCTAGGATTTTCATTGGGACGGACATTACTGCTAAGGGGTTTCCTCAACAATAGGTATCCTAAAGGCAACCATGAGGGGGATAGAGTACACCGGTGAACACATCGTTCACAACACCTACAGGTTATGAACCTGCTATCGTTCCATAAGACTGTCTAGAAAGAGTCTGTGGTCGTCATCCATACTTCGCTAGATGACTAGGTCAACAACAACAACATCGAGGCCTCTCATTTGTTTATCACACATCAACTATCTATCCATGTTCTACCAAACATATTAGTAGATAAAAATATATATTTTTATACATAGTTTAAAACCTGTATAGCATGTTCAATCAATACATACTCTACATAACAGATGAGACACACACACACATAACACGTATTTCATAGAGAATAAATCGGATCTATGAGATAGAAGAAAGTGAATATACATTCACGCATATAACAACCAAATATACACATAACACGTATTTCGTAGAAAATACTTCATAATTATGCGTTAGAAGAAGGTAACTACACACTCACTTGATCAGAAGATGATTGGACAACACTACGACTTGTAGAAGTAGTATTCTTCGGTAGATCTGGAAGATCTTCACAAAAACCGGGCTCCTCGCGGGCAGAGCTTCGGCTCGGGAATCACACTTCTCGGGATCTTCGAGACTTCGGGACTTGCTTCGGGGTTGATACCGGGGCTTCGGGATATTTCTTGCACGTAAATCGATGCAAAACGGGAGAGAGAGAAGAAAAAATGAGCAAATAAATCGGATGCACTCGACTCCCTTTTATAGGGTCTAGATCCTCGATTTATGCTGGGCGTAAATCTAGGTACGCTGGGCGTAACCTGGATAGGATTGCTGACTCCCCCCTTTGGATAATATCCGAAATTTATATTTAAATTTAATATTTTATTTATTTTGATAAACTTCAAAAATTCATATCTCCTTCATACGAACTCCGTTTTCGACGTTCTTTATATCCCCGCGTAGGTGAGACTACGCTCTACAACTTTTATTTAGACTCTGTCGGCTAATTTTGATTTATTTTTATTATTTATTTTTAGTAGGCCGGGACAGGAAAACTCTGTTATAAAATCATAACTTCTTCAGCTGACGTCCGTTTTCGCCTATCTTTTCATCGTTTCACTACAATTAATGAGATCTTCGATTCTCGTTTAGATTGTTTCGGCTAAAAACCGCTCGATCTCAAATCGAGTATTCGGGCTGCATACTACTAAGTCGAAACTTCGAAAAATCATAACTTCCTCATACGAAGTCCGATTTGGGCGTTCTTTTTATGCACGCTCTTGGTTTAACGAACTCTATGACTTTCGTTTAGATTACTAAGGATAAATATCGCTCTAATGTAAATTTCGCTTTTTACGTCGTTCAGCGTTGCCGGTTCTGCCGCGAAACTTCGACAGGTCATAACTTCTTCGTTATAACTCGGATTTCGGCATTATTTATATATTCGGAAACCTCATTTCAACTACTAAAAAATTATCTATAGATATCGAGCTAATATAACATTTCATTTTGATGCTTATTTTTATTTTTAATTCAATTAAGTTACATAGTTAAGCACAAAACACATAATACTCAAATAATACACTTTTATTATTTCAAAACGGGTTACAAAGGTTAACCTAGACTATTATATCAACATTAATGACAAGCCCAAAAACATAGGCGTTAGAATTCTCTCCACCTTAGAATGATTCCGTCCCCTGAATCACACATCAACAAACAAATGCGGATAGCGACCCATCATGTCACTCTCCGTCTCCCAGGTGAGATTCGGCCCATTCGTGTGTTTCCATCGGACAAGCACTAACTCGACTATCTTGCCTCGCAACTTCTTAGTCTTTCGGTCAACGATTGCCTTTGGTTCTTCAATCAACCTTTTGTTCTCATCGATTCTCAACTCCGAAAGTGGAATCATGTCGGGAACTTCTCCCGTGAACTTCCTCAAATAACACACGTGGAAAGTGTTATGAATTCCATTCAGTTCTTCTGGTAGTTCGAGCTTGTAAGCTTGGTTCCCAATCCTCTGAAGAACTTTAAACGGTCCAATAAACCTTGGACTTAATTTTCCCCTTTTACCAAATCTTATAAGTCCCTTCCACGACGAGACTTTAAGCAAAACCGAATCTCCAACTTCAAAAGTCATCGGTCTTCACTTGTTGTCAGCATAACTCTTTTGACGATCCTGAGCTGCTAACATTTTTTCCCTAATTATTTTCAACTTTTCAACAGTTTGATGAACCAACTCGGGTCCCATAAACTGCTTTTCCCTAGCCTCAAGCCAACAAGACGGCATACGAGACTTATGTCTGTACAAAGCTTGATAAGATGCCATCTTTATGCTCGAGTGAAAACTATTATTATAGGAAAATTCTACGAAAGGTAAATGTTCATCCCAGTTACCTTGGAATTCTAAGGCACATGCTCTTAGCATATCTTCAAGTGTTTGTATTGTTCGTTCGCTCTGACCATCAGTCTGCGGATGGTAAGCTGTACTTAAACACAACTTGGTACCCAATTCCTCTTGTAGACTTTTCCAAAATCTTGAGGTGAAACGGCTATCACGATCCGATACAATCGTTAACGGAACACCGTGAAGCCTCACAATTTCCTTCACGTAAGAATTCGCAAGCTTTTCCATAGACCATTTCTCCTTGGCTGCTATGAAATGCGCACTCTTAGTGAATTGATCAACGACCACCCAAATCATATCGTGACCATTCTTTGTTCTGGGCAATTTAGTGAAAAAATCCATATTAATGTCTTCCCACTTACCTATAGGCACATGCATTGGTTCTAAACTCCCGTACGGTTTCTGATGTTGTGTCTTGACTCTAGCACAAGTCACACACTCAGCCACATACTTTGCAACATCAAGCTTCATTGTCGGCCACCAGTAGTAGGGTTTCAGGTTCCTATACATTTTAGTGCTACCAGGATGAATCAAGTATATGGTCTTGTGAGCTTCTTCCATCAGAAGATCTCTAACTCCTAATGTCTTAGGTATCTAAATCCGATCTTGGAACACCTTCAGTCCATGACTGTTTATATCGAACACCAACGTTTTTCCCAAACGTTCCACCTTTCGGTCATTCTTCTCAGAAGCTTCCTCTTGAGCTTTCTTTATACTTCCCACAATGGTCGAGACAGCTTCAATTCTCAATGCTCTTGGCCTTTTTCTTTCAAGATTGACTTTCCAATTGAGAGCATCAGCAACAACATTTGCTTTACCACGGTGGTAAAGTATCTCACAGTCGTAGTCCTTAAGCAATTCTAGCCAACGTTGTTGCCTCATATTCAATTCCTTCTGACCGAAGAGATATTGGAGACTCTTATGATCAGTGAAAAGTTTGCACTTTGTGCCATAGAGGTATTGCCTCCATATTTTCAAAGCGAAAACTACCGCTGCTAACTCCAGATCATGAGTCGGGTAGTTCCTTTCATGCTCTTTCAATTGTCGAGACGCATATGCGATCACCTTATCTCTTTGGGTCAGAACACAACCCAATCCAACCCCAGACGCATCGCTATAAACAACGAAGTCTTCAACTCCATCGGGTAGAGAAAGTATCGGTGCCTCGCATAGTTTCTTCTTTAGCTTCTTGAACGCTTCTTTATGCTTATCACTCCAAGAATAAGTAGCTCCTTTGTGGGTCAAAGCTGTTAATGGACTAGCAATCGAAGAAAAGCCTTGGATAAACCTTCGGTAATATCCGGCTAATCCTAAAAAGCTTCGGATCTCCGTGGGACTTTTTGGTTGTTCCCACTTCATCACAGCTTTGATCTTCGCTGGATCAACCATTATCCCTTCTTGGTTGACCACGTGACCCAAGAATTGGACTTCTCTAATCCAAAAATCACATTTGTAGAACTTTGCATACAACTTCTCCTTCTTCAGAACTTCTAACACTTCTCGCAAGTGTCTGCCATGCTCCTGTTAGCTTTTCGAATAAATCAGAATGTCATCTATGAACACTATCATGGATTTATCTAGGAACGGATTACAAACCCTTTTCATTAAATCCATGAATGGTGCTGGAGCATTGGTTAGTCCAAACGACATAACCAAAAACTCGTAGTGCCAAGCAAGCGGGGTGGGATACAGACCAAGGGTTTTGTTAAGGGCGATCGATTGTGGAAGGCCTAGGATTAGGTCAGGATTGAGGATGTAGGATGGAGTGAGAGTTCGGAAACCCTAGAGCGCTAGAACAGTATGCATGGAAGAGTTTTCCAAAGGGATAATTCGGGTTGATGAATGCTAGTCAAGCGGTCCGGACAGACTGAAGGCCGGTGAGCGTACCAGTCAGGCCGAAGGCTCGGGGACAGTCCAGACAGGCTGAAGGTCGTGGAGCGCGGTCCAGACATGCTGAAGGTTCTGAGAGTGGTCCAGATTGGCTGAAGGCCTGGTAAGGTGGTCCAGTCATGCTGAATACTCTGCATGTGTTGATAGATTTGTATAAGGAGATGGGATGAGTATGTTGCGATGTGATAGCATCAGAAGGTTTGGCCCCGGATATTGATCAGGATTAGTGGAGGGTAGTTCCTGGACTCGAGAGTCCTTGCGAGCAGATTCAGAGCATGTGTGGTACATGGGATAACATTTATGCTATAAGGGAATGGTGTAGCGTTGGACGACCACCGTGGCACTTGTCGTAGTGACCAGGCGGCCAAGTAGATTTCCTTGGATAAGGAAAGGGAAAGGTGTGTAGCTTCGAGAGGGAGTGTAATTTCACGGAAGTGAAAGCAGTAGCGTGGAGGCATGATTGAGGCGTTCCAATCATGGTTGTTGAGCAGTGTGTTTGTGCCGGTGGTATGGAATCACATCCAGGTTAGATGTATGTAACGACCCAATTTTCATGTCCGAAAATTTCATTTTAAAACATTACTTTAGAAAGCATTAATAATTAAAAACATTGTTTGATCAAACCATAACATAACGTAAACCATGTCTAAAAGCCAAACCATACAACTCATCAAAATATCAGAGTACAAATCCCAGTGAATCTAGTAAATGCGGAAACCAGAGTGTGTGCATGATGTGCCGCTACCGCGCCAGCTCCTTCCCCTTTGGAGAAGAGGTACTTGAAACCAAAACTGTAAAACGTAAGCACAAAGCTTAGTGAGTTCCCCCACTGTACCACATACCACATAATCACATAACATACATAAATTTGTTAGGCATATCTGGGTGCTGGCCTCCCCTTCGGTCCTTTCGACCGGATACTGCCTAGCATATCTGGGTGTTGGCCTCCCCTTTGGTCCTTTCGACCGGATACTGCCTAGCATATCTGGGTGCTGGCCTCCCCTTCGGTCCTTTCGACTAGATACTGGGGACTATTTTACCCCCTACTACTACCACATAACACATATATCACATAGTCTAGCAACCCTAGA
Source organism: Lactuca saligna (assembly GCF_052625555.1). Classification (NCBI taxonomy): domain Eukaryota; kingdom Viridiplantae; phylum Streptophyta; class Magnoliopsida; order Asterales; family Asteraceae; genus Lactuca; species Lactuca saligna. Next base: position 132,994,509 of record NC_136418.1, on the reverse strand, counting down.
TGAATATCACAAAGACAATCATCTAATCACACATCTCCTACTGGTGGGCCGACATTGTGGCCTTAGACCCACCGCTACTGGAAGGCAACTCACCTCAAAGTAGCTGCTGAACTGATCAGGAACTGACTGACTGCTGCTGCTGCTCCGGAACTCCTCCGACTGCAATTCCCACAACATACTTAATCACACACTGCTAACTGTCCTTTGGTAAAAAGACCATTTTACCCCTGGTCTAGCCCTAAGTCAAATCAGAGTCAACTTTCAGTTGACCTGACTCGCCGAGTTGGCTCTCCAACTCGCCGAATCCCTATCCAGACGATTGTCCTGGGTCCTTGATTCTACTCGTCGAGTTAGGCTATGACTCAACGAGTTCTTCTTCTAAACTGACATTGAAGTTCTTCGTCCTACTCGCCGAGTTGTATGAACAACTCGTCGAGTTCATCTTCATCCGATGAACACTCATGCTTAGACTCGCCGAGTTGTATGAACAACTCGCCGAGTCTGTTCTTGGTCTATGAAGATTGTCGTGGACTCGCCGAGCCCTACCATGGGTGAGTTCAGCTTCCAACTCACTGAGTCACCCCCTGTGACTCACTGCTCAAACTCGATACAGCATAAAGGGACCAATTCGGTGACCCGCGAGCCGACTCGCCGAGTCACAAGAACGACTCGCCGAGTCGTCGCCATGCATCCATTAAATACACCGATTTGTTCGATTTCAGTCCATGCTATTCATAGATCTGGGCTTCTAGGACACGAATCACACGTAAAGTTTACAACTTTACGTGTGAATATTCACTAATATGGATTTTAGGGCTCAAATTGCACCAAAAGGGGGTAGATCTAGGGCTTTCATGCAATATGACCCCATAAAGGCATTAGATCCAAGCTCCAGGGACTAAATCATGCCTAGATCTAAAGGCTAACCACTTATTACAACCCACAATGCACAAACAAGCTTGGGGAATGGCTCAAGAAGGACTTTCATGAAGCTAAAAGAGACTACAAGCTTGAAAACAGAGAGGAAACGAGCTATACCTCAAGGAAAACGTTGAGATGACACAAAGATGCCTGGCCTCCTTCTCCTCTTCTTGATCTACTCTTCTTTCTCCTCAAAATCTTCAAGAACACCAAAACACTTCAATCTCTCAAGGAAATAAGGGTATAAATGATGTTGGGAGCTCTGAGGGTGAATGGGGGCGAGTTTGGGGCGGAAATGAGGGTTTAAATAGGGTGCAAACCCCTGAAACTTAGGGTTTCATCCAACAACGGTGACTCGCCGAGTCCAGGATATGGACTTGCCGAGTCGCCAACTTAAACGTGTCCTGGGTCTCGTCCCTACTCGGCGAGTCAGACCTATGACTCACCGAGTCCAAGGCTAAAATGGAAAATACTCAAATAAGATTTACATACCAGGAACCAGGTCCTACAAATCTCCCCCACTTATTTTAGACTTCGTCCTTGAAGTCTGCTGCTCGATCCTGAAACAGCTCGGGGTAATGTTCCATCATCTCGTCCACCGGCTCCCAAGTCCACTCCGAACCCCTGCGGTGCTGCCATTGCACCTTCACTAGCTCCACCATCTTGTTCCTCAAATCCTTCGACTTCCTGTCGAGTATTGCAACTGGGCGCTCAATGTAATTAAAGCTGTCATCAACCTGAATATCCTCCAACGGTACTACCGCTGAATCATCCACTAGGCACTTCCGCAGCTGAGAAACGTGGAAAGTGCTGTGGATCTGACTGATCTCGGCTGGCAGATCCAGTCTATACGCCACCTTGCCCACCCGGGCTACAACCCTGAACGGTCCGATGAATCTTGGGCCCAACTTGCCCCGCTTCCTGAATCGAATAACGCCTTTCCAAGGCGACACTTTCAGGAGAACCATATCCCCGACTTGGAACTCCAAGTCGGATCGACGCTTGTCGGCGTAACTTTTTTGCCGACTCTGAGCGGCCTGAAGTCTGCTCCGAACCTGCTGGATCCTCTCGGTCATCTCGAGTACCACCTCAGTGCTTCCCATGACTCTCTGGGCAACTTCACCCCAGCATATCGGGGTTCTGCACCTCCGCCCGTACAACATCTCGAATGGTGGTCGGTCAATACTCGCGTGGTAGCTGTTGTTGTATGAGAACTCAGCCAAGGGAAGATAGGTATCCCAGCTACCACCGAAATCTAACACACACGCCCGCAACATGTCCTCCAAAGTCTGGATGGTCCGTTCACTTTGACCATCCGTCTGCGGGTGAAAGGCGGTGCTAAAATGCAAGCGAGTGCCCAACTCGTCATGGAACTTCTTCCAAAATCTGGAAGTGAAACGCACATCCCTATCCGAGATCACCGATACCGGCACCCCGTGCCGCGCCACGATCTCCCTGATATAGATATCGGCCAATTTCTCGGCCGATATGCTCTCTTGAATCGGAATAAAGTGAGCACTCTTGGTCAGTCGGTCCATGATGACCCAAATCGAATCCACTCCACGCGCGGTCCTGGGAAGCTTTATAATTAAATCCATGGTGATATCTTCCCATTTCCATAGTGGAATGTCCAACGGCTGCATCTTACCATGCGGTCTCTGATGTTTGGCCTTGACCTTCCTGCAGGTCAAGCACCGTTCAACGTACCATGCCACATCCCGCTTCATGCAGGGCCACCAATAGCCCAGACGGAGATCCCTATACATCTTCATCGCCCCGGGATGAATAGTGAATCGGGACTTGTGCGCCTCATCCATCAAAATCTGGCGCACGCTCCCGTGATACGGCACCCACACCCTATGGTGTAGTGTCAATAGTCCCCGACCATCATAATCAAAGGAGGACACCTGACCCACCACGCGATCGCTCTTCCGATGCTCCTCCTTGATAGCTTCCTATTGAGCCTCCCGAATTCGCTCCAATAGGGGAGTCACTATGGTCATCCTCATGCATACGTCCTTCATCGGTGCCGCCTTGTGGCTAAGTGCATCGGCTACCACGTTGGCCTTCCCCGGGTGGTAAAGGATCTCGCAATCATAATCCTTCACCACATCCAACCACCAACGCTGCCTCATGTTTAGATTCGGCTGGTCCATGAGATACCTCAGACTCTTGTGATCTGTGTAGATGGTACAACGAACCCCGTAGAGCTAATGTCGCCAAATCTTGAGGGCGAAGACCACAACCCCCAACTCCAAATCGTGCGTCGGGTAGTTCGCCTCGTGAGGCTTGAGCTGCCTCGAAGCGTAGGCAATGACATGCCCTCTCTGCATCAGAACTGCGCCCAACCCTGAAATGGACGCATCACAGTAAACCAGAAAATCCTCTACGCCCTCTGGCAGGGCTAGGATCGGCACCTCACACAATCTCTGTCTCAGTGTCTCAAATGCAGCCTGCTGCTCGGGTCCCCACCGAAAGACCACGGCTTTCTTCGTCAGCCGCGTCAGGGGTACGACTATCTTGGAGAAATCCTGGATAAATCTCCGATAGTAGCTCACTAATCCTAGGAAACTCCGAATCTCGGATGGAGACTTCGGAACCTCCCATCTCATCACGGCCTCGACCTTGGCCGGATCGACCAGAATCCCGTTCTGGTTGACGAGGTGCCCCAAGAATTGCACCTCGCGCAGCCAGAACTCACACTTGGAGAACTTGGCATACAAGCTCTCCCTCCTCAGGGTCTCCAACACCTCCCTCAGATGCTCCTCATGCTCCTCCTGAGTCTTGGAATAAACCAAGATGTCATCGATAAAGACTATCACAGACCGATCCAGCATCGGTCTGCAAACGCGGTTCATGAGATCCATGAACGCGGCAGGAGCATTGGTGAGCCCAAACGGCATCACCACAAACTCATAGTGGCCATAACGTGTCCGAAACGCGGTCTTCTGCGTATCCTCCTCCCTGACTCTCATCTGATGATAACCCGAACGCAAGTCAATCTTGGAGAACCAAGATGCTCCCTGAAGCTGGTCAAAGAGGTCATCAATCCTCGGGAGTGGGTAACGGTTCTTCACCGTCACCTTGTTCAACTCCCGGTTATCTATACACATCCGATGCGACCCATCCTTCTTCTTCACAAATAGAATCGGGGCTCCCCAAGGCGAACTGGTCGGACGAATGAATCCCTTGTCTAGCAGCTCCTGCAGCTGCGTAGACAACTCCTGCATCTCGGGAGTAGCCAACCGATACGGTGCTTTGGCTATCGGAGCCGCACCGGGAATAAGGTCAATCCTGAACTCCACCTGTCGCTCTGGAGGTATCCCAGGTAGCTCGTCCGGGAAAACATCTACGAAATCTCGAACCACCGGATCCTCGCTCACGGTTGCCTTACCCGCCTCCCGGGTATCCATCACATACGTGACGTATCCCGCGCAACCCTGCTGAAGATAGCGTCTAGCCCTCGCTGCTGAACATACAGTGGGTCCACACTGTGGCCTTTTGCCATGAATCACTAACTCTCCCCCGCTTGGGGTCCTAACCCGCACTAGCTACTGCGTGCAGTCTATCACCGCCCCATTAGGGCTCAACCAATCCATGCCAATAATCACCTTGTTCCCACGCAATGGAATGGGAACCAAGTCCACCAGGTAACGCTCCTCAAACAGTCGCAGAACGCAATCTCGAAACACCATCGATGCTCGCACCGATCGATCATCAGCAATCTCTACCTCTAACGGGCAATCTAACTCGCCTGAAATCTCATGAAACCTCTTGCTAAGCGCAAGAGAAACGAACGATCGGGATGCACCCGAGTCGAACAATACCTGAACTGGGATGCCGTTCACATGGAACGATCCTAATGCATATATATACACACGGAGCACATATCAATATCATAACATCATAAAACAAAAGATAGAGGGAAAGAATCATACCCGTCACCACATCGGGCGCGGCGTATGCCTCCTCGGTAGTCAGCTGGAATGCTCGGCTCCTCACCACCGGAGCCTCTGCCTTGCCCTGTCGGCCATTCGTGATCCGCAGGGTCGCTGGAGCTGGCGCCTTCACCGGTGTTGAAACTGTCAACAGGGGGCAATTGGCCTTCTTGTGGCGCCTCTGGTTGCAGTGGAAGCACAGCAACTCCGATGTCTGAATAACTGCTGCAGGAGCAGTGCAATCCCTGCTGATGTGCCCAAACTTGCCGCACTTGTAGCAGCCCGAGGATCCCATCCTGCACGCCCCCTCGTGTGCCTTGCTGCATTTCCGGTAGCATCCCCGTCCCTGTTGGCCTTTCGGCCCCATATCTGATCCCTTGGGCTTCTACCCCGAAGCCCCTCCTGTCTGTCCCTCCTCTAATTTCCGTTTCCGGATGTGCTCCAAATCTATCTCCCTCTCCCTCGCCCTGGCAATCATAGAGTCTAAGGTAGGGCAAGCCGAAAAGCTAACATGCTCCCGGATGTCAGCTCGAAGCATATCGTGATAACGAGTCCTCCTCATGTCCTCGTCACCAGCATACTGGGGCACCAACAAAGCCCTCTCCCGGAACTTGGCGGTGATCTCTGCCACAGTCCCCGTCATCTGTCTCATATCCAGAAACTCCCTGGCCAGCTGCTGATGCTCGACAGCCGGCGCAAACTCTGCCCTGAACCTGGTCACAAAGTCCGACCAAGTCATAGCCTCGATAGCTGAGGCTCCCAACGAGTCACCTACTGACTCCCACCAATCCCGGGCTCGGTCCCATAAACACCCCGCTGCATATCTCACCTTCGACCCCTCGGGGCAGAAGCTAGTCAACTGTGCAGACTCGATGTATGCAATCCATCGCCTGGCAGCAATAAGGTCTTTCACCCCATGGAAGTCCGGCGCACCGCTGCCCCTGAAGTCCTTGAAGGACAGTGTGCGAGATCTCGACTGACTAGATGCCAAATCACTCCTGAATGCCCGCAGGCAATCCTCCATCAACTCCATAATCCCTTCCTTGATCGACCCAAAGAGGATGGGGGTCGACTCAAGAATGCCTCTGGTGATCTCTGACGCGATGAACTCGCGTAGCCCCTCATCTACCGGCTCGGAACCTGCTCCCGAACCTGACCCCTCTCCAGAACCGCCATCCACCGGACTCGATCGAAGTACCACCATTCTGCAATACATCACAACAATCATTAGATATACTGATACTTCCTGAGGGATCACAGCTACTTACAAGTTCCCTGGTCTTGTCTTGGCCTTCCTTGGTTCGGGTACGGATCCTCTGCTTTCAGTAGTACGGGCCCATACTACCTTCCACATCTATCCGTACCTTCTTCAAGGACTGCCTCGACTCCACCAGGTCCCTTACACTAAGGCTGGTTACTACTATACTCATCCCAGGCTCGCCCTAGGGAAATCTCCGGCTCTACTCGATCCAGTCCTCAGCTACTGCAGGCCTCCTTGTAATGCCAATTAGCCATCACCCGAACACCATCACATGCGACGAGACTCAGATAATCCTTCGAGTGCCCGACTCGTCCCTACAACGGTTGGACTCAAACAAGAGCTGCGCAGTAGGATCAAATCCGGTACTCTAAGATTATTCAACTCTGATCACATGTGATGTGACGTATTCGCCTAATGGCTAATTCCCATTATTCGGAGTCCCACGTAGCACGAAGCAAGCAACATTCAGACAAGGGAAACGACTTCAAACAATTCCGCTCTCATAGAGAGGAACTGAACTAGCATACCGTGTTAGCTCATACTACCAGGCATACCCTAACAAGCTACCCTACCGCTGTCTACACTATACAAGCATGCAATTCACATATAGGTGGAACACATAAGGCAGGCACATAAGGCATCATTCCTAGATCCTTAGTCCTATTCTAGCATGCTGTTCTACAAAAGCTGATAAACATAATCATAAACTTGTATGGGTACTTTGGGGAATACTTACTTGAGCTCGGCCGGTCGCGCACATCACACACACTTTTGTTCTTTCTTAAACTCTTTTCTCCATTTTAGAAAACATTTCCTTTAATAAATCTTTTAATCCCTCGATTTGAGTTCAGACACCCCCGAAGGTGAGTCCGAATCCCTCAAACCAGGGCTCTGATACCAACTTGTAACGACCCAATTTTCACGTCCGAAAATTTCATTTTAAAACATTACTTTAGAAAGCATTAATAATTAAAAACATTGTTTGATCAAACCATAACATAACGTAAACCATGTCTAAAAGCCAAACCATACAACCCATCAAAATATCAGAGTACAAATCCTAGTGAATCTCGTAAATGCGGAAACCAGAGTGTGTGCATGATGTGCCGCTACCGCGCCAGCTCCTTCCCCTTCGGAGAAGAGGTACCTGAAACCAAAACTGTAAAACGTAAGGACAAAGCTTAGTGAGTTCCCCCACTGTACCACATACCACATAATCACATAACATACATAAATTTGTCAGGCATATCTGGGTGCCTGACCTACCCCTTCGGTCCTTTCGACTGTATACTGCCTAGCATATCTGGGTGCTGGCCTCCCCTTCGGTCCTTTCGACCGGATACTGGGGACTATTTCACCCCCTATTACTACCACATAACACATATATCACATAGTCTAGCAACCCTAGATGAATATCACAAAGACAATCATCTAATCACATATCTCCTACTGGTGGGCCGGTATTGTGGCCTTAGACCCACCGCTACTGGAAGGCAACTCACCTCAAAGTAGCTGCTGAACTGATTGGGAACTGACTGACTGCTGCTGCTGCTCCGGAACTCCTCCGACTGCAATTCCCACAACATACTTAATCACACACTGCTAACTGTCCTTTGGGTAAAAAGACCATTTTACCCCTGGTCTAGCCCTAAGTCAAATCAGAGTCAACTTTTAGTTGACCCGACTCACCGAGTTGGCTCTCCAACTCGCCGAGTCCCTATCCAGACAATTGTCCTGGGTCCCTGATTCTACTCGTCGAGTTAGGCTATGACTTGACGAGTTCTTCTTCTAAACTGACATTGAAGTTCTTCGTCCTACTCGCCGAGTTGTATGAACAACTCGTCGAGTTCATCTTCATCCGATGAACACTAATGCTTAGACTCGCCGAGTTGTATGAACAACTCGCCGAGTCTGTTCTTGGTCTATGAAGATTGCCGTGGACTCGCCGAGCCCTACCATGGGTGAGTTCAGCTTCCAACTCAGTGAGTCACCCCCTGTGACTCACTGCTCAAACTCGATACAGCATAAAGGGACCAATTCGGTGACCCGCGAGCCGACTCACCAAGTCACAAGAACGACTCGCCGAGTCGTCGCCATGCATCCATTAAATACACCGATTTTTTCGATTTCAGTCCATGCTATTCATAGATCTGGGCTTCTAGGACACGAATCACACGTAAAGTTTCCAACTTTACGTGTAGATATTCACTAATATGGATTTTAGGGCTCAAAGTGCACCAAAAGGGGGTAGATCTAGGGCTTTCATGCAATATGACCCCATAAAGGCATTAGATCCAAGCTCCAGGGACTAAATCATGCCTAGATCTAAAGGCTAACCACTTATTACAACCCACAATGCACAAACAAGCTTGGGGAATGGCTCAAGAAAGACTTTCATGAAGCTAAAAGAGACTACAAGCTTGAAAACATAGGGGAAACAAGCTATACCTCAAGGAAAACGTTGAGATGACACAAAGATGCCTGGCCTCCTTCTCCTCTTCTTGATCTACTCTTCTTTCTCCTTAAAATCTTCAAGAACACACCAAAACACTTCAATCTCTCAAGGAAATAAGGGTATAAATGATGTTGGGAGCTGTGAGGGTGAATGGGGGCGAGTTTGGGGCGGAAATGAGGGTTTAAATAGGGTGCAAACCCCTGAAACTTAGGGTTTCATCCAACAACGGTGACTCGCCGAGTCCAGGATATGGACTCGCTGAGTCGCCAACTTAAACGTGTCCTGGGTCTCGTCCCTACTCGGCGAGTTGGACCTATGACTCGCCGAGTCCAAGGCTAAAATGGAAAATACTCAAATAAGATTTACATACCAGGAACCAGGTGCTACAGCCAAGGGGGCTCAGAAGGGATGCAGGGATGGAATTTTGGATTTCCAGTTGGATTTTGATCAAGGAATTAAGTATGTAGTGGAAATTCATCCTGGGGGACGTTTGGAGGTGTCGTAAGTGTGTCGGGTTTTCCCAACCCAAGGATGCTAGAGCCAGTTCAGCATGGGTATAAGATTGCGGAGGAGAACTCATGGGAGTTGCTCTGAGACTAAGGGATGTGTCATCTTGTCAGCATGGAGTTGGTAAAGTTGGACTCCGATCGGGATTTCGGTGGTTCAGGGTTATTTCTAGCTCGTATGAGTCAAGTGATTGTTGTGTTTTGGAGCGAGTGAAGTATCATGGAATGGTACTCGGTTGATAAGTGTGGTTATCAGAGGATGAGGCCGGTGGCCGGCTTGAAGCGGTGGTCAGGACACCGCAAGAGGGAAAGTTAGGATTTTGGGTTTCGATGGCTGGGTTTTAAGGAACCTGGTCTGGCTAATGCCAGGAGGGGCATGGCGAGAGTAGTTATGGAGTTGTATTGCCGTAGGCTTCGAGGATGAAGCCTAATTTAAGTGGGGGAGAATTGTAACATCCCAAGTTCAGGTTTGCAAGTTTAGGGTTCAAAGTGTAAATGTGAAAGGGCAACTCGGCGAGTCCATGGGTGGACTCGGCGAGTAGGGTTGCAATGCTGGTCGCATGTTAAGTGACTAACTCGGCGAGTCTCATGGGTGGACTCGGCGAGTCTCAGCTGTATGGAGAAAACCCTAACCCCGGGGGTTGAGCCCTATATAATGAATATAAAACCCTCTCCCTAGCCTCTTTACACTCTTTTGAAGTCCAGAAAACCCTAATGCATGTTTGTGAGTAATTTGAGAGCATTTGAACCTTGGAAAAGAGATTTTGGAAGAGATCTTGGAGAGTTAGGAGGCTTGGAGCAAGGGGCTTTGCTAGGATTCAGATTTCTATTCTGTTGGAGCTTCCTTTTGAGGTACTATTTCATTGCTTGGGCTATTATTCATATAGATTCATCATTTTAGGATATTTGGAAAGAATAGTTTGTGATATTTCGAGTTTGGAGGTTAGATCTGGGGTTGCTACCTTAGATCTGGAATGTAGAAGGTCTAGAGTGCATTAAATTCCCTGTTCTTGAGTGATTGGTGAAGCCATCTTGTCCCAAACCCTAACCCTAGAGTATATTATGCTTAGATCTATTTGGATTCACGTACAGTTTGCAACTTAAGGAAACAGAAGAAGAAAAAGGCAATGATGGGAAACTACCATCGGAAACAGAAGCAATGGTAAAAAAAGGCATTGCTCAACTTAAGGAAATTCTATATATATTGCGTTATCAAAATTCGATTATGATTACGGAATCCCTCTTCATAGTCAAATTATGAAAAAATGGAAAATAAAAATATTATAGCAAAAGACTGGTCTAGAATCATGTCTTTATTTGAGACATCATGAATCATGTCCCATATGCTTCGGGTATAGGATCGATTGCATGTGCTATAATATTTATCCTTTCTAAATTTTCCAAATACCTGGGGGCATTAAGAGGGGAAAAGGTCTGGAATTGGATATGACTAAAATGATTAAGCAGTTTTCGAGTACAATCTAAGGTTTATCAATGATTTGTTGCTCGGGGACAGTTGGAAGTATAGTGTTAATTTTGGAAGGACCATATTGACATATTCTGAAAGCATGCAAATCTATTTCAGAAGTGATAGTCAAAATGGGAATATGGAAATGTCTCCTTAGGTGGAAGTTATTCAATCTGTGTAGGATTAGAAAACTTAACGCAAGAATGATGTTCAAAGCAATGTACTTTGAATATGAGACTTCGTTTCCATGGAGTTGATCTCCATTGGAATACTCTGTAATGACTGTTGACAAATCTTTGTGAATTTGTGCATAATCATTACAAGAAGATCAGTGCATATAAGTTTAAAATCTAACAGATTTCGGTAAATGACAGGAATTTGGAATTCTTGCATTTGCGGTAAGGATTTAGGATTGTGAAATGAGAATCATTGGAATTGTGTTCAATCAATATATTCCACAAAGTAAAGATCATAGACAAACATAGTGTGTATACTTGGTGTATGGCATGACTATTGTTCAAAAAAAACATAGTGTAGATGCTTGGAGCATGGAACAACTATTTTTTTTAATTCAAGTATAAAGTTGATAATTTGAAACAGTATGCAATGAATAATGTGTAATCAATATGTTGATAAATAAAAGGTGTTCTATTTATATTCATAAGTTTTGAGACCATATTCTATTATTCTTGTGTTTCACTTTGCATGTTTTGACTTCCAGAATAACTAGGTCAGTCTTCCTGAATGACTAAGTTATTCAAACCATCCACAGTTGATAATATGTTGGAAGTAGGTATTAAGGCAAGACTATCATTAAGTTGGTTTGTATATGTTCAAGGTATTGGATATAGCAAGAGTTGCTACAATATTCATGAGTGCTCATAAGTTCTGAGTATTGGATTCAACCCACGCTCATTTGAATCACTTCATAGATTTTATCACTAGTGATCATGAGACAATAATATCTTATATTCTTCAAACCTACATATATGAGTTGCTACCTATGAGTCCGTTATACATTGATTGCACGAAAACACATTGGTAACTCGATGTTATAAAACGTGCCTTTGTGTATGATTCAACAAGTAGTAGAACAAGCATATGAGTTGAAGTTTATATGTTCCTTTTACCCTTAACGGGATAAAAGCGATATTTACGGGCCCCTCGATGATTTATTGATGACACCCCGAAGTGCTTGGCCAAGCATGGACTGATTTGATCTGTTCAATTAGTCAGTCATCATAAATCGGAAATCGGGAAACAATAAATGGACAGAGAGAATGATTATAATCCATGTCTCAGTCCATATGATATCTATAATGGAGGAATATATGATCCCTTATCTAATGGACGCGTCATTGATTTGTTCAGAGTTTGATGGCAGCGACTTTAGGAGCTACGATTGCTAGTTGGGTTTTGGAATCATACGCAATAATAGTTTTAGACTTATCCAAGTAGGAGACTATTGGATTAGATGTCTAAGACCAAATTATTATTGGTATGTATTCGACCCGACTTGGCATGGTGTAACATCCCAAAAATCAAGGCCACAAAATTTCATTTTTAATTAAGTGGTTTATAAAATAATGTATCAAGATATTGCTAAAATTACGTCAATATATAAAACCATAGTGTCATGCCCCAAAACCATAACATCATAAGTAATGAAAAATCAGAGAACATTCCCAGAAACCCAAAGCAGAAACCATGCATGTGTGTGATGCACTGCTACCCCATCGACTCTTTCCCCTTCGAAGAAGTGGTACCTGAAACCAAAACCAAAAACTGTAAGCACAAAGCTTAGTGAGTTTCCCCCATCACACTGCATACCATCTTCGGTATCTTTCAACCGGTAACTGCCATCGGTATCTTTCAACCAATAACTATCATCGGTATCTTTCAACCGGTAACCGTCATCGATATCTTTCAACCGGTAACTGCCATCGGTATCTTTCAACCGGTAACTGGGGACTATTTAACCCCTACCACTAGCATACATTAGCAAGATATAAACATACAATCAGGCATATCAGGGTACTGACCTACCCCTTGGTCCTAACGGCATATGCCAGGAAAAGACTATTGCCTGTCACTACCACTGCCACAGATATCATATCACGCAGGCATATCTCATGACCAATTCAAGCAACCAAACCAAGATAATTATCATAAAGACAATTATCTACTAAATACTCCTGTTGGTGGGTCGGTATTGTGGCCTTAGACCCACCCCTACTGGAAGGTAACTCACCTCGATGTCGTGTAGCATCTGAACCATCCTCTGCGTGAAGATCGACTCTCCTCGACTCCTAAATCCCTACACGACAATCTTCAATTCATCAAACAAAACATGTGACCCTAACCATGGTCATTACCATCATCATTGGTCAAAGTCAACACCTAGTTTACCTGATTCACCGAGTTGGTCTACCAACTCGTCGAGTCCATGCTCCACTAACCCGATCCAACCCCAACTCCACTCATCAAGTCTAGCAATAACTCATCGAGTTCTCCTTCATTTAAACCATTGGGACCATCTTCATCCAACTCGCCGAGTTCTTCCTTCAAATCGACGAGTTCATCTCCCTCAAAAAAACATGTCCGGACTGTGACTCGCCGAGTTGTATGAACAACTCGTCGAGTCCATATTTAATGGTTAGGAGATTTCCTTGGACTCATCGAGTCCATCTTCCCAGGTCCCTTTACGTGTCTAAGCATCTACGTGACTTTCTTCCCAGAGATCTGGTCCATTGTTAAGCGTGTCAAACCCAACAAATTAAGGGGTAAAATAACTCCTTAAACACTACTACTTTGTACTAGAAATGTATTACAAGGTAAGTAGGATCGATCCACAGAGACACGGAACAAATGTTTATACCTTTTTGCGGAAGGTACAATAATGGTCAGATAAATGGGGGGTTGGTATGCAATGATTTAAACAAAAGAATAAAGAAATAAGTAAATGATCAATTAAATGAAACAAATTTAGGATTTGTGAGAACTCCAACTCTATGCAAGACAAATTAGCAATGTGATTCCATGGATGACAAGATATTTGTTTAATTCTATCTAAGTTGGTACTTGAAAGTGTTAACAAGCTCTAACACTTCCCATTCACCACAATAATTAACCAAAAAAAGCTCTTTGATTAATCCTAACCTTACCAATCTAATCTAAACAAGCTCTTAGAATTAGGTTGAAAGATTGCATTAAACTTTATGTGAATGTTCCCAACAATAATCAATACTCCTCATAAGCTCGGGAGCATAAGAATGTGTGAATAGATTTACACTAATTTCATTCAATAGAAATCAGATTAGTGCTTGTTACCTAGTCCAATTTACAAAACAATTACGGATTTTGCAATTAGATAACTTGAATGATCTAACCCTAATCCAAATGGCCAATAAGAATCACAATTACAATCAAACATTCAATTGAGACAAAATCAAATTCACTAGATAGAAAATTGAAAGCAAACATCAAGTCATATGATTGAAATCACATCCAAATGTCAAGACATAAAGTTGGAGAATTTAGGGTTCTAGCCAATCATGGCTAGAACAAGATCACAAATCTGGAAAATGAAATTAAAGTTCTTACAAAATGAAATCAAATGTTCCCAATTGTTAATCAACTTCAAAATCCTCAAGAAATTCGCCTTCTCTACTCCAAAAGTCGACCCCCTAAGTAAAAAGTCGGTTCCCCCCTTTAAAAATGGTGAAAAACTGCTTTAAAACCCGCATTTACGTTTACACGGCCCGCGTAAATTAACACTGTCATTTACACGGCCCGCGTAAACGTAAAAATATACTGCGCAGAAATCTACGTTTACACGGCCCGTGTAAACGCAAGGCTTCCATTTACACGGCCGTGTAAACGTCTGTAAAGCCAAAATTCTCATTTCTTTGATATCTTGCTCCTCGGTGCTCCGCAAGTCCTGAAATTTTGTCCACAACTTTTATTTACCTCCTCCAACAATATCCTTCCTCCAAAAGTCCTTAAAATATCACAAAAGTATTTGAATGAAATTGCCTCATGAAAAATCCCGAAAAACATGCAAAATGCATGAGTTTAAGCCTATATGCAATGTATTTTTATGAAATAAAGCTACAAAATGGGTACATGAAATGCACCTAACATCCATCCACAGAAAGGATTTGGTGGTCAATACACACCGACTCGCCGAGTTCCAAGAACAACTCGTCGAGTGCGTTCTTGACCCTTACTATACCGCCAATTTAAATGGGTCTTAACACATCAAAACCATAGATCTGGCCTCCTAATGTCCATTTTATACATAAAGTTCCAAACTTGGGTCATATGCATGGGGTTTTTGGCTCAAAAATCCATAAAATGTGCTCTACAATGTGCATGGGGCTCTCATGGCCATAAAGTTGGCACCTTTATGCCATGAGACCCCTCTAATGACTCAGATGTGAAAGTAGAACCCCATGAATCACTTCACAAATCCAAAAATGGCGTGGGAAACCCTAAATGCACCTAAAATCTAAGACCTAAAGATGAACAACCAAATGGGAGGCCAAAACAGGGGGCAATTACCTTGATTGAGCTAAAGATGGAATTAGATCTCTGGATCTACAAGCCCCAACTTGAATTCCCAAGCTTGTTCCTTCCTTTCAAGCTTCACAACCCACCCAAAAGCACCAAAATGGCCTTTGATCACACAAAACAGTTAGGGTTTCGATATACAGATTCTTGGGAGAGATAGGGATGAGGGAGGCTGAGTTAAGTCATTTAAATAGGGTGCAAACCCTCAGATTTAGGGTTTCCCTCAAACAGCACCTACTCGCCGAGTCAGTCTCCCGACTCGTCGAGTAGATCACTTAAAATACCCGCAGATCACGACCCTACTCAACGAGTTGGGCCACTAAATCGTCAAGTCCCAGAGAAAATACAGAAATGCTTAAATTAAATGTGTATCAGGAATCAAGTGTAACACATGGTCCATTTGGGTTGGATGGCATCAGAACAATTTGGATAGACTTTTGTGAGAAAAATATAACAATGATTCGTTGATATATTATAAGTTGTATATATTAATATGAAATCATATGATTTACTTAGTATTAATCAAGAATTAATTTGGAATTAACTTTGTGATCAAAAGGAGACTAATTAAATATATGGGGATTGATTGTGTAAATCATTCATTCTTATATATGTGGGGTTATGATCCATAGTTCTTCATGTTGGGCTAAACCCATAGAGTAACCCATGGACACTACATGGAGGTTTTAACCCATGGAGCATGAATAATATGGAAAGACATGAGTTACATTGTGTAACCCTAATAGCCACAATATATAAGGACCCCATTGCGCAAGAAATAGGCACTGTTGTGTGTACACATGTGGGCTAGCCGATTTGAGCATATAAACCTTTTCTCTCAAGTTATTCCAAGATGTTGGTGATGTTGTGTGGATCATTTGAGATGTCACATTTAAGGCACTCGACTCTTAAGCTCCATGGAATCAAGCTACAACAAAGAGGTATGCAATTCTTCTGGAATATATATTATATGTACTTCATATTATACTAGTTAGAACAATACCTTGGAAATTAATGTTTGCATGTATAATAGAGAAAACATAGATCCAAGGTTTATAGGGTTGCTTGTACACCATAGGAGTGTTAGAATGCTCAAAACCCTTCACCGCCCACTACCACCTTTGGCTAAAAAATATCCAAGCATCCTAAAATAGCAATCACACACACAAAAGCACACAACCACCCAAGGTGGTGGCTGGTGGCGGCGTGAGGTGGCAGCCACCACCTCACGGCGATGACGAGTTATTTTCTTTGATTATTCCAGCTATAATATGTACAATATCCACTAAACACACACACACACACAACATAACACAATAAACACCCACCCACAACCATCCTTGTGGTGGCAGGTGATGGTCGGGGTGCTACCCACCACATCACAGTGGTGGTGGTGGTGGTTCACTTTTGATTCCAGATTACACAATACATACACGTTTAACGCAATACAGCAGCAATACACATACACCCAACTTGTGAGAAACACACTTATCGTCATGCATGGAGCAAAGAGATATCTTGCATGCACTCTTTATTCCATTATATGATCAGATCTAGAACCAAACATCAATCCAAAGTTCAAGAGTTCTCCAAACTCTATTAGAACATGCCACAAAGGAACTACAATTCAAAAAGTGGACCAAAAACCCAACAAATCATATATCAATATAAGAAAAGAGATAAAGCTTGAATCTTTGAACTTAAAAATGACCAAAGATGATGTGAAGGCTTAAAACTCCAGATGAAATGCTTCGAATATCAATCTTCCTTCTTTTCTTCACTCAAAAGCATCAAACAACTCTAAAAATGAGTTTAGGAGGGATCATGAACTTCAATGCTTCAATAGCGGATATGGTTTCATTAGAGGCACTCACGGAGGTGATGGAGGTTGCAAATGTTGAATCCCTAGGTTTAATACCCTTAAATATGCCCAAATCCTAAGGCCTAAGGCCTGATCCCACACAACGGGATTCACGTCGTGACACCACTTGTGTCGTGTCGTGAAGGGTCTGATCCAAAAAGGCCCAAAACAACTTAATTCCAAACTAATCCTAGTCCAAAAGTAGCCCTTTAAGTCTTAAGCCTTATAGTCTTAGCCTAAAAACCTCACTTCTTTAAGGTCCTAACTTCATCCTTTAAAGCTTGGTACCTTCTCTCGATCATTTAAACGTCCGTCATCCGAAATAAGAAACATCTTGAAACCGGATGTTACAACTCCCTCATAAAATATATTAAATTTTTTGATTAAGTTAAATAAAATTAGCTGATTCAAAATTTCAAATTTATTTTGTTTAAAAGTTAAAATACTTAATTTAACATCTATTTAACTGTTAGATTAAACCTAAAGTCAAAAAATTTAAGAATGTGATTTGAATTCCCAATATTGGAAGTTAAGAAATGACATTTGACTAAATTTACTTAACTAGATAATTGAGTTAAATTTTTTTGAATTTTGACATCTATGGTTAAAAGAGTGTCATATGGAAATGTTAAAATAGATTGACATCTTAGGTTAATGAAAAATTAGGATGTTAAGGGTTCAATACTACCTATTATGGAGGTTAATGTATGGTCTTGAACTTAACTTACTTTGATAGGTTTGGGATCTAAATTGTTAAAATGTCAACTTTCTAGGTTTAATGTGAAATTTATTAAGTTAGAAATGTTAGTTGGGTGTCAAATTAGAACTAAGTAAAACAATAGCAAGTTGATGAGCTAATTACACCAATAAGTAAAATATTAGAACTAAAGCCCACAAATCCCTCCACTTTCTTCATCCAAATCTAAAGAGATAGACATATTAAGGAGATCCAATTTTGAGAGAGTTTAATGAAATTGAGAGGAACATTGAAGTACTTTGGTGAATCCATGTCAAAATCCTCAAGAGAAAATTGTGAGTTTTTGAATTTGTTTTTCGTGTATTCAACATTGTGAACATAGGGATGTCTAGATTCTAACTTTACCATTATTTTTTTGATTTTCTTGCACCTGAAGAGATTCTTTGATGCATAAAGGACTCCCAAGTTAAACCAATGGCAATTTCTCTTTTTGATGTTTTAAAGTATGCATGAAATCTTTCCAAGAAGAAGGTAATTAGTCAATTACAATAGATACAATAATGGATTCATTCATAATCATCTCTTGTATTGTAAATTGGCCAAGAATGCGAAGAAGTTCATTACTTTGTTCCTTTATGTTCCTTAAATCAACCTTTTTGTAATTTTTAAAATCGATTACCATCAACTTCTTAGAATAAGAATATTTGGCCATTATTACCAATCCAGAATGTAAACACAATTTTCAAAAACTAAGGATAGAAAATATAGAATATTAATAAATAATAATTTGGATTGCTTCATAGATCATGTAGAAGCACTTTCCATCATGAAACTTCTCCTTTACAATGTTTGGTTTACCAAGAAATCCAACGTGGGATAATAGTGAAGAACACTCATAGTTTTTTACACATCATGACTTGTATTAATTTCATAGTCTAAATCCCCATTTGACACTCATATGTATTCCAATTAAACAAAATGATCGGTGAACTAAAGTTATCAACAAATTTCATATTAACCACACACTTATAAACATATATATAGATTACATTAAATTCATTGAAAAATATATAATTGATTTTGTAACGTTTGTGTGCCTGTACATTATTTATTTGTTTTAATGAAATTAAAATGTAGGTTTTAGTTGCCTTCACAATGCGACTAGGTGTTGGTCATGGCATGTGCCAATTGTATTAGTCGCGACATGACCTTTAAGTGGGCCGTGATGCATGGCTGCAACAACTTAAAACCCTAGGTCTTGGGTTTTAAAGGCTTTAACTTATAGGGTCTCCACTCTTACCACCCTCCATTACTCCAGATTACCCTAAAAGCTCAAACCCTATCCGAATTCCTTAATTGATGTGCTTTTGGTACCTTACGAGTGAAGCTTGAAGAAGAAGAATGTGTTATTAGTGCATGAGAAGCTAGATCCATAGTAGTAGTAAACTTCTTATCATCTCCCATTTCTCTTTAAGAATAAATTTCCAACCTTTATGAGTTATTATCTTTGATCGATTCATTGAAGTGTTTTAAGTGCATTTTTGTCCCATTTGCTTGGTATTCATTGGACTTTGGGAAACTCCAAGGTGATAAAGTCGTTTGAAGGACCTTTATGGACTTAATGAGGTAAAAATACAGAATGCATGAGCTCTCTTTGAACAATGCAAGAAACCCTTAAGCTTTTTTTGTCTTTTTCTGACACAGGGTTGGTGTTTAGTTTGTTAGAGGTTTGTATGTGGATAAAGTTAGGATTTTTATCCATTAAGAACCTCCTTAGAAGATTTATGGAAAGTTATAGCCTTTAACTTAAGGGATTAAACACTTAATATAAGTCTTTGTTCTTCCCAGGAAACAAGACACGACTAAGGATTGTTCACGACGCGAAGATGATCTAGTCCGTGACTATTTTGAATTCTAGTCCCAACGATGCAACAAGAGGCTAGTCACGACGCGTGGTTATGTTGACCGTTGAACGTTGACCTTTGAATTTTGATTAACTTAACTTTTGATCAAACTTGGATGATTATGCGTTTTGGACTGAGATTGGAACTTTAATTGGTAATAGCTACCAAGATGCATCTCATGGTGAATTTAGGTAGTTTGTGTTAGTTGGTTTGTTTGATGTCACAATTGTCAATTTAGCCAGGAAGTTCTATGATCATGTAAATATCATCCATGATAATACTTGTAGTTCTAACATGATATTATACACCATATTCATTCTATGGTAACTAATCTAATCAAGATTTACAATT
This sequence comes from Lactuca saligna, assembly GCF_052625555.1. NCBI lineage: Eukaryota > Viridiplantae > Streptophyta > Magnoliopsida > Asterales > Asteraceae > Lactuca > Lactuca saligna. The sequence continues at coordinate 132,974,575 of NC_136418.1, read as the reverse complement.
AAAATTCAAAACTCTATACAAAACATTTCAATAGTCAACTTAGGGATTGAAAACCCTAAGAATCTTGGTTCAAGTCCATTGTGGACTAAGATTTCCTTATTGGGCCTAATGGACCAATAAGCTTCCAGTTTGACTATTTTGGGCTTAGGACCCTTAAATGGGCTCTAACTGGACCCACTTTCATGAAACTTAACATTTTGGGCCATAATGGGTCCAAAATAAATTGGTTTACCCTTAATGGGCCTTATTAAGCCATAAATAAATTAATTAGTCCTAATGGGCCATAAACCCATTCCTTTATACCATATTGGGCTGTAAACCTTCCTAAGGGCCCAATAGGCCGAAAACCTTATTTTTGGGCTTCATAAATTCGAACAAGCCAGGTGAAGGCCCAAATTTCTTCATCCTTTTTCCTCGTAGCCCATTCTCGGACCATACATATACAAAAAATTATAAAAATAATGAAAGGGTGATGAAATAAGGGGATGAAAACACATAATTATCTAGCAAATAACTAGATAATCACATGTATCAAGAAACTCATTATCCATCATGCAAAAATCCCATTCCTCCCTCTATTCTTAAGGGTCTCGGCCACGCTCCCTCACACCACCCTCATTATCTCAAAAAAATTTCAAGAAAACTCTCTCAAACACTCAAGAACATCATCCTCCCTTCCATCCAAAATTTCGAGATTTCTAAGTGCTTCAAGAAGATCTTCACCAAAGATCATCAATCTTGGGTTAGTCATCACACATCCAAACTAAATAACTTCATCATTATGCTAGATCACTCCTTCTAAACATTGTTTGTGATCATACTCTTATTACCCCCCCCCCCCCCCCAATAAGTTGAAGATCTACTCAAGGAAAGCTTGTTAGGGCCGAAACCTCCATCTTTTCTTCACCAAACCAAGAACAAACAATCAAAGTGAGTTCATACCCCTTGTTTTTTGTTTACATGGTTTTTGGGGGAGAATAAAAGTAAAATGTGTAGATCTATGTGTTATATGCTTGATATGTGTGATTTCTTGTTTTATATTGTAAAAATGTGTTAGATCTTAACACATCTTGACATCTTAAGCAACCATGAGTGAATACCCATGAACTAAGACAACTTATACATTATATTATCACGTTAAAAGTGTTTACATGTTTAAGATATGAAAATTCAAAGCACAAATTTTATTAAGGGTCATGTTTGTCAAGAAAACAAAAGATAAGGGCAAAAAGTGACATTTACGGTTTTATAAGGAATAAAAAGAGTGTAGTGTTTAAAACTGAGTTTTTGTGCTAATCACACTTTTTAAAGGACCAAAGGTGTAAATTTTAGCCTATTTGACCTAAGTGTTTGGGCCTTACGATTTTAGGCCCAAAATGTGAAAAATACAAACTTTAGGGGCTAAAATGTCATTAAATCAAAGATTGAGTTCAAAAATATAACTTTTATGAAATTCGGGCCGAAAATGCCATTTTTATAAAATTAGGGCTGGAAATGTAACTTCGTACAAACCAAGGGCTGAAAACGTCAAATATTGTATTTTTTGGTTGAAACTGCAATTTAAATTATGTTTGGGCCGAAAATGCCAAGAAAAAAATGATTTAAGGACCAAAAACATCATTTTTCATCAAAAGGGCTAACAATGTCATTTAATAATTAGAAGGGGCTAAAAATGTCAATTTCATGTGAAAAAGGGGCTGAAATGGTCAAATAAATATTTTGAGTGAAATGTGTCCATTTTTAAACCATTGGGTCAGGGATATAAATTTTTATAAGGATTTAAATTTTTTTTATTTTATAAACTAATAATATCGTTATAGATCAAACATTGGGTATCTTAATATCATAAGTAAATGCTTCATATAAAACACTATACCACATCAAATATACAAAAATAAAACAATGGTACAAATATTGGGCTAGTTACTTGTAATACATGCTTATTGGGGCTTCGTGATCCATTTGCATGTTTATTGGGCTTAATATATTCAAGGGAAAATGAATTATAAGCCCAACAAAGTTTTCAAACCGTTCAAAAAACACCAATTATTTTTTGTCTGTTAAAGAAAACCCAACGAACATAACCTTTTGTCTAAAAAGCCTACTAACTGATACTTCTCATTTAGGGTTAACTGGCTAATGAAAGTCAACAAATGACATGGCTTATGACGTGTAATTAAATATCAACAAATGACTTGTAAGACCAACGAAGTTTCAAAACTGTTCATAAAACCCCAATCATGTTTTGTTTGTTGAAAAAAGATGATTGGGGGTTTTTGAACAGTTTTGAAACTTCGTTGGTCATACAAGTCATTTTCTGATATTTAATTACACGTCATAAGCCATGTCATTCGTTGACTTTAATTAGCCAGTTGAACCTGAATGGGAAGTGAACGAAAGTGTAAGTTAGTTGGGCTTTTTTAGACAAAATGTTAGTTCGTTGGCTTTTCTTGAACAGACAAAACATAATTGGGTTTTTTGAACGGTTTGAAACTTCGATGGGCGTGGTACTTGTAATACATGCTTATTGGGCGTTCGTGATCCATTGGCATGTTTATTGGGCCCAATATATTCATTTCGTGTCTGTTGGGCCTTAGTGACCCAATGACATGCTCAATGGGTCTAAATTAAAATTTTACATGTTATTGGGCCTTAGTGGCCCATTCGCATGTTAATTTTTCCCAGAGAGATTTATTGTATGCTTAATGGGCTTTAACGTGTCCGTTTGCATGCCATCAAGCCTACAAATAATTTACATGTTTAATAGGCCACATCTATCCTTATTCATGTTTGTTAGGCTGTGTCTTTCACAATCAAGTATCATCAGGTGTTAGTAAATCAAACTATGTTTAACATTAAACATATTCATGTGACAAATCATTGGGATCTAGTGAGACCCGTCGGTTGACACCACTGAATGTATGCCCGTAGCTTGTAGTTATAATCAGAGTCTCCTGGAGGGAGAGCGAGAGTTTGTGTATAGATCTATACGGGGGTAACTCCCCTACACCTGAGCTGTTTGCTACAGTTAGACTCGGCCAGTCTAGGGTGACAAAATCTTGATCAAAACTGGCATTTGGAAAAATGCCAAGACAGGCGAATTAGTCATTTATCATGCATAGTTATAACGACTCACATAGAGATCCATTACCATCTATACTTCTCAGGGAAAATCAAATTCATATATCGTGGCGATACAAAACAATTCATACGATAACATAAATATTACAATATTATTATAGATCGGAAACTATCGGATTTTCCTGGAAATACCATCATTCACTTTCTTTTACGTACATCAAATACAAAACAATGAAAACTTTTGGGATTCATTCATTTACACATGTTTTGAAATCACACACACACACACACACACATATATATATATATATATATATATATATATATATATATATATATATATATATATATATATATATTGGCTCTTCAGATCATGTTGTAAACAAATCTTCCATAAAATATCGGATTTTTTTGGGTTATACTATCGATACAAAGCTTTTTAATCAAACTTGCTTATGAACTCACCAATATTATATATGTTGACCGTTTTTAAAATAACTTGTATTCTCAGATAACCGTTAAGCCGAAGAATCATCAAGTGTATTTTGGGAATCTTATTTTTGTGAAACGTTAACTCTCGCACAATTTATGATCTGAATATGTAATATTATACAATGTACTTGATGTGAATGATGTCGGTGGTAATATGTAATGTTTGGCAATAATCGTGTTATGATTCATGTATATTCATTGTGATGACAATTCAATTGATAGTTACACGAGCCCTCGGACGTTTCCGCCGTCTGATTCGAGGGTGTGACAGGTTGGTATCAGAGCAATGTTTATAGTGAGCTGGCATATCTAACCATACATGATATGCAACTATAAACACAATGAGACTAAATAATTCTGAACAAAACAAACATTTCACACTTATGTATGCATATTAGAATAACAACATAACAATATTTAATAAATGCTTCTGAAGGAAATTAAACACTATGATTAAACCTGGACGGTCATGTAGTCATGTTAGGGATAAATATAGCCTGATCAACTATATTTATTCAAAATATGACCAACATGTGTTTGGGGGTAATCATAGCGGGAAATGAATCCAAAATCCTACCTCATTATCAAATAACTCTAGGGAACCCAAACCTAAATCATTAAAATATACTATACGGATAATCTAAACATGATTTATTTATGCACTCTCGTGCAGTCAGTATGGTTGGTTTCCACCACCCCGGATATCCTTATTTTACCAATCAGGGAAATAACGGATGGCTAGAAGAGCCTGAAGAGGACCCCGAGGAAGAGGAAGAATAGGAAGAAGAGGAAATCAAAGAGGGACCTGCGGAATCTATGGTAGATATTGGAGAAGAAGAGTCTGGTGAAGACAACGATGATGATTCAAATACGGAGTCCGTAGTCATCAATCCACCATTCCCAGTGAGGGTGCCAGCTCACCGATAGGGCCCCAGTAGCCCTACACCTCCATGGGGTATCGATATCTGGAAGTGGGGCAGACAGCAGGGACATCGACCCCCGTTTGGTATGGAAAGAGAGTTCTATGACATAAGGGATGGAGGACCAGCTGACAGAGCACTACGGGTCATGGTGAGACGATTGAGGGATATTGACGATCTGTCTCAGAGCACTGCCGACCAGATGCACCAAATGCAACAAAGAGTTGCAAGGGCAGAGTAGGAAACGTGAGAGGTTATCCGGGAATTCCACATGAGGCAGGTGAGGTAGGAGGCCCGACTTCGAGATGTAGAGTGACAGGTGGCTCGCCTTTAGGGAGCATCCACTTCCTCAGCACCACCCCTGGCCCATCCCACCATGACTAGGACCAGTCGTGACTTTCGTTAGTATTATTTTTATGTGTTCTATGCTATGTACTATCAACTTTATGTTTAAGTGACTACACTACTCATAGGGTCGTCATGATTCTGGATTTTATACCCTTATGCACTATATGCCTTCTGGCAAATTTTCATGTATTAAAACGGATCACTATCAAAGAAAATGCTATATGTTTATTTGTGACATTTTTATCAGTTATGTGTTTTACTTTTTATGTTAATATATGGAATCAGTTAGAATATACCAATCGATTCGTCGGGTCAATGGCATTCTAACCTAGGAATGCAATGTACACTCATCATCTCTCTGCTCCATGACATAAAGATGCCTCAACGACCAAATTGTGGAAACCACAGGACACCAACGCCCCCAGAAATTAACTCAGTCGCATTCCAAGGAGTAGTGTCCGATGCGGTCACTGCAACACTTGCCCAAATTCGCAACGGAAACAACAGAGAAGGTAACGGACAGGGAACCAGAAGCACGAATCAAGGCGCAACCTAGGGAACCATAATAACTTGCACCTACAAGGATTTCACCAACGCCAAGCCTCGGACCTTCAATAGGACGGGAGGCGTAATAGCCCTGAAGCGATGGATTGAGAAGGTGGAATCAATTTTTGAAATTTGCGGATGTCCGGATGAGTCTAGGATCAAGTTTGCGACCTGCACCTTTTTGGACCAAGCCCTCTCCTGGTAGAAAGGTCACATAAAGTCCATGAGGCTTCCGGTGGCAAATGCGATTCCATGGGAGGAACTTAAGGAGATGTTGTTAGCCAAAACTGCCCCTGAGGGGTAGTTCAAAAATTGGAACAAGAGCTGTGGAACCTCACGGTTTAAAACTCGGATATTGATGCATACATAACCAGGTTTAGTGAGCTATCACTTTTGTTTCCCGAAATGATCACTTCGGAAGGAAAGAAGATCGAGAGATTTATCTGCGGATTTACCACGCCAATCCAAGGAAACGTCATTGCAGCAAACCCGATCACGTATGATAGCGCAAAGAGGCTGGCCAAGAGATTGTATGATCACGGAAACAAAAAGGGAACCAAAACAGGAGAGGCGGAGGTTAAGAAAGAAGGTGGGAACAAGAAGTGGAGAAACAACAAGCGGAAGGGAAATCAAAACTCTAAATCATCAAAGAGATAGCAAATTGTAACTGTGCATGCTGTTACACAAGCAGTCACCACACCACATGTTCCAGCCTCATCCACCTCGAGTGCCCCTAGACAGTATTCTGGGAATCTCCCAAAGTGCAACAAATGCAATCTCCATCACCACGGTGAATGTAAGGAGATGCATTACACCAGCTGCAACCGAAAAGGTCATACACCAAGATACTGTAGGACATATCCTCCATAGAACCAGCAACACGGAAGCAACAACAACAACAACAACAATAACGACAACAACAACAACAACAACAACAACAACAACAACAACAACAACAACAGCAACTACAACAACAACAACAACAACAACAACAACAATAACAACAACAACAACAACAACAACAACCACAACAGCAACAACAACGTTGGGGCCAGCCACACCTGCTATGGATGTGGGAGAGCTGGACATATCTACCGAAACTGACCCAAAATTTATAACCAATGAAACAGAGGATCGGGAAGGGCCCTAACTTTGGGATAAGGAGAAGCAGTCCAAGACCCCACTATTGTCACTGGTATGTTTTTACTCAACAACACATATGCATGCATCATGTTTGATAGTGGGGCAGAGCAAAGTTTTGTGAGTAATAAGTTCAAACATTTACTAAAACAACAACCCCAAAAGCTTAATGAAGCCTTCACGGTGGATATGGCTAATAGGAAGATTTAATAAACTAAGGATATCTATGTAGGGTGTAAACTAACTCTAAACAATCACACCTTCCAAATAATCTTGATGCATGTAAATATTAGGAGTTTTGATGTGATCATCGGCATGGATTGGTTGAGCCCCAATCATGCTGATATTATGTGTCGCAAGAAGGCTGTTCGCCTTCATCTACTAAATCATGAAACCCTAATAATATATGGAGATAAACCCGATGTAAATCTTCTTCTTATCTCATGCATCAAGGCACAAAGTGCTTACACAATAAGAACTACGCATTCCTCGCTCACGTTGTGGACAAGACCAAATAGGAAGTAAGCATACAAGATATCCCAGTACAATGCGATTTTCGGATGTATTTCCCGAAGATCTTCTAGAAATACCCCCAGAAAGACAAGTCGAATTTCAGATCGACCTCGTTCCTGGAGCCACTACAATCGCCAAATCACCCTATAGGTTGGCTCCCACTGAAATGCAAGAGCTATGATGCCAACTGAGTGAACTCTTGGATAAAGGATTTATAAGAAAAAGTTTCTCTCCATGGAGAGCTCTGGTCCTTTTTGTCAAAAAGAAAGATGGATCCTTCAGGAAGTGTATCGATTATAGGGAGCTAAACAAGCTCCCTATCGAAAATCGGTATCCACTTCCACGAATCGATGATCTATTTGACTAACTTCAAGGGTCTAGTTATTTCTCCAAGATATATTTGAGATATGGTTATCACCAACTCCGATTCTGGGAGGAGGATATCCCAAAAACCACCTTTCGAACACGATACGAACGTTACAAATTTGTCATGATGCCTTTCGGTCTAACAAATGCCCCCACGACATTTATGGACCTCATGAATCGAGTTTGTCGCCCATTCCTTGATAATTTCATAATCATCGTTATTGACGATCTCCTCATATACTCACGAAGTAAGGAGGACCATACTCATCATCTCCGACAAATCCTAGAGACCCTGCGAGCTAAGAAATTATATGTGAAACTCTCCAAGTTTGAGTTTTGGCTCCGCAGTGTAGATTTCTTAGGACATGTTGTCAGCAAGGACGGGACATGTGGATCCTTACAAAATCAAAGCAATCGAAAGTTGGGAGATTCCGACAATACCGACATAAATTCGCCAATTCTTGGGTCTAGCAGGCTACTACAGAAGGTTCATTCAGAACTTTTCCAAGATAGCCAAACCTCTCACCACATTGACACAAAAGGGTGTACCTTTCGACTGGACGGTGAAGTAAGAGATTTCTTTTCAAACCCTGAAGCAAGCCCTATGTAGTGCACAAGTGTTATCCTTACCGTAGGGAACTGAAGACTGCATAGTCTACTGTGATGCCTCGAATCAAGGTTTAGGTTGTGTTCTTATGCAACATAGGAAGGTAATTACGTACGCATCCATGCAATTAAAAACTCATGAAGTAAAATACATCACTCATGATCTCAAGCTGGTAGTTGTGGTCTTCGCCTTAAAGATTTGGAGGCACTACCTTTATGGTACAAAGTGCACCATTTTCACCGACCACAAAAGCCTCTAGTACATTCTAAATCTGAATGAGTTAAACATGAGGCCGCGAAGATGGGTTAAGCTGCTAAATGATTACAAATGTGAAATCAAGTACCACCCAGACAAGGCTAATTTGATAGCCGACGCTCTGAGTCGAAAGGAATATTGGAGTCGTCGGGTGAAAACTCTCTCAATAACTATTCAATCTCTCCTAACCATGCAAATCAAGGAAGCCTAGTTAGATGCATTAAAACTAGAAAACACCACAAACGAATCATTGAGCAGGATGGAGAAGAGTTTTGAAGTCAAGAAGGATGGAGCATGTTATTTCATGAACAGGATTTGGGTCTAAGTTACCCAAGACAATTGATGGGTTGGATGCTATATGGGTTATCGTCGATAGATTAACAAAATCCTCTCATTTCCTGCCAATAAAAGAATCTTACAAGATGGAAATATTGACTAGAATCTACATCAAGGAAACTGTAAGACGCCAAGGGGTACCTGTATCTACTATCTTTGACTGAGATAGTAGATTCACTTCAAGATTCTAGCAATTTCTTCAGAAGGCAATGGGAACACAGTTAGATATGAGCACTGCTTACCACCCACAGACGGATGCTTAAAGTGAGCGAACCATCCAAATGCTCGAAGATATGCTCCGAGCTTGTATGATTGATTTTGGCAAGTCATGGGATACCTACTTTCCTTTAATTGAATTCTCATACAATAACAGCTATCACACGAGCATCAAGGTTGCCCCTTTCGAGGACCTTTATGGTCATAAATGCAGATCATCTCTATGTTGGGTTGAGGTGGGTGACACCCAACTAGCAAAAGGGAAATCGCCATCCAGTGCTCTCACAGGACTTGAAATCATCCGAGAAACGACCGAAAATATAATCCAAATCAAAGCTCGACTACAAGCATCGCGGGATCGACGGAAGAGCTATGCGGACAAGCGATGAAAGTCATTAGAATTTCAAGTTGGGGACCGAGTGTCATTGAAGGTCTCTCCATGGAAATGAATCATCCGCTTTTGGAAACGGGGAAAACTGAACCCGCGATACATTGGACCATTCGAGGTTCTTTCCTGGATTGGTCCAGTGGCTTACAAGCTGCAACTACATGTCGAGGTCAACAACGTACACCCCGTGTTCCATGTCTAGAATCTGAAAAAGTGTCTGTCAGATGAAACCCTTGTCATTCCTATGGAAGAGATTGAGATAAATGAGAATCTCCTATTCGTCGAAGAACCAGTCAAGATTATGGATAGGGAAGTAAAGCGTACGAAGCAAAGTCGCATTCCGATTGTGAAGGTTCAATGGAACGCTAAGCGTGGACCAGAATTCACATGGGAACATGAAGACCAAAAGAAACAAAAGTACCCTCAATTATTCTCTCCTTCATAACCCTATTTTTCTGAAGAATTTCGGGACGAAATTCCCTCTAACAGGGGGATGATGTCACAGCTGGCAATTTAAGCAGGAGGTTCTATGATCATGTAAATATCATCCATGATAATACTTGTAGTTCTAACATGAGATATATACACTATATTCATTCTATGACAACTAACCTAATCAAGATTTACAATTAAAATTCAAAACTCTATACAAAACATCTCAATAGTCAACTTAGGGATTGAAAACCCTAAGAATCTCGGTTCAACTCCATTATGGACTATGATTTCCTTATTGGGCCTAATGGACCAATAAGCTTCCAGTTTGACTATTTTGGGCTTAGGAACCTTAAATGGGCTCTAATTGGACCCACTTTCATGAAACTTAACATTTTGGGCCATAATGGGTCCAAAATAAACTGGTTTACCCTTAATGGGCCTTATTGGGCCATAAAGGAATTAATAAGCCCTAATAGGCCATAAACCTATTCCTTTATACCATATTGGGTCGTAAACCTTCCTAAGGCCCAATGGGTCGAAAACTTTATTTTTGGGATTCATAAGTTCGAACAAGCCAAGTGAATGCCCAAATTTCTGCATCCTCTTTCCTCCTAGTCTATTCTCGGCCCATGCATATATAAAAAAATTATAAAAACAATGAAAGCATGATGAAATAAAGGGGTGATAACACATAATTATCTAGCAAATAACTAGATAATCACATGTATCAAGAAACTCATTATCCATCATGCAAAAATCCCATTCCTCCCTCTAAAAAATCTTTCAAGAAAACTCTCTCAAACACTCAAGAACATCCTCCTCCCTTCCATCCAAATTTTCGAGATTTCTAAGTGTTTCAAGAAGATCTTCACCAAAGATCATCAATCTTAGGTAAGTCATCACACATCCAAGCTAAATAACTTCATCATTATGCAAGATCACTCATTCTAAACATTGTTTATGATCATACTCTTAGACCCCCCCCCCCCTAAGTTCAAGATCTACTAAAACCTCCATCTTTTTTTCACCAAACCAAGAACAAACAATCAAAGTGAGTTCATACTCCTTGTTTTTTGTTTACACGATTTTTAGGGGAGAATACAAGTAAAATGTGTAGATGTATGTGTTATATGCTTGATATGTGTGATTTCTTGTTTTATCTTGTAAAAATGTGTTAGATCTTAACACATCTCGACATCTTAAGCAACAATGAGTGAATACCCATGAACTAAGACACCTTATACATTATATTATCAAGTTAAAAGTGTTTACATGTTTAAGATATGAAAATTCAAAGCAAAAATCTTGTTAAGGGTCATATTTGTCAAGAAAACAAAAGATAAGGGCAAATAGTGACATTTATGGTTTTATAAGGATAAAAAAGAGTGCATTGTTTAAAACTGAGTTTTTGTGCTAATCACTTTTTAAAGGACCAAAGGTGTAAATTTTAGCCTATTGGGCCGAACTGTTTGGGCCTTACGATTTTGGGCCCAAAATGCAAAAAATACAAACTTTAGGGGCTAAAATGTCATTAAATCAAAGATTGAATTCAAAACTGGAAATGAACAAAAATAAAGGCTGAAAAATGATACTTATTTCAAAATTGGGCCAAAAATGTAAATTTATGAAATTCGGGCCGATAATGCAATTTTTATAAAATAAGGGCTGAAAATGTAAATCCTTATAAACCAAGGGCTGAAAACATCAATTATTGTATTTATGGGCTAAAACTGAAATTTAAATTACGTTTGGGCCGAAAATGCCAAGAAAAAAATGATTTAAGGACCAAAAACGCCATTTTTCATCAAAAAGGACTAACAATGTCATTTTATACTAAGAAGGGGCTAAAATGTAAATTTCATGTGAAAAAGGGGCTAAAATGGTCAAATAAATATTTTGAGACAAATGTGTCAATTTTTAAAACATTAGGCTAAGGATATAAATTTTTATAAGGATTTAAAAATGGTATATTTTATAAACTAATAATATCGTTATAGATCAAACTTTGGGTATCTTAATATCATAAGTAAATGCTTCATATAAAAACACTATGCCACATCAAATATACAAAAATAGAACAATGGTACAAATATTGGGCGTGGTACTTGTAATACATGCTTATTGGGTCTTCGTGATCCATTTGCCTGTTTATTGGGCCCAATATATTCAATTCGTATCTGCTCGGCCTTAGTGACCAAATGACATGCTCAATGGGTCTAAATTAAATTTTTTACATGTTATTGGGCCTTATTGGCCGTTTCGCATGTTAATCTTGTCCGAAGAGATTCATTGTAGGCTTAATGGGCTTCAACGTGTCCGTTTGCATGCCTTCAAGCCTAGAAATAACTTACGTGTTTAATGGGCCACAACTGTCCTTATTCATGTTTGTTGGGTTGTGTCTTTCACATTCAAGTATCATTAGGTGTTAGTAAATCAAACTACGTTTAACATTAAACATATTCATGTGACAAATCATTGGTATTTAGTGAGACCCGTCGGTTGACACCACTTAGTGTATGGTCGTAGCTTGTAGTTATAATCAGAGTCTCCTGGAGGGAGAGCGAGAGTTTGTGTATAGATATATACGGGGGTGACTCCCCCACACCTGAGCTATTTGCTACAGTTAGACTCGACCAGTCTATGGTGAGAAAATCTTGATCAAAACCGGTGTTTAGAAAAATGCCAAGACAGGCGAATTGGTCATTTATCATGCATGGTTATAACGACTCGAATAGAGATCCATAACCATCTATACTTCTCAGGGGAAATCAAATTCATATATCATGGCGATACAAAACAATCCATACGATAACATAAATATTACAATACTATTATAGATCGGCAAATATCGGATTTTCCGGGAAATACCATCATTCACTTTCTTTTACATACATCAAATACAAAACAAGGAAAACTTTTGGGATTCATTCATTTACACATGTTTTGAAATCACACATACATACATACATATATATATATATATATATATATATATATACACACACACACACACACACACATATATATATATATATATATATATATATATATATATATATATATATATATATATATATAGGATCATCACATCATGTTGTAAACAAATCTTACAGAAAATATCGGATTTTCAGGGTTATACTATCGATACAAAGTTTTATAATCAAACTTGCTTATGAACTCACCAACATTATATATGTTGACCGTTTTCAAAATATATAACTTGTATTTTCAGGTAACCGTTAAGTCGAAGAATCATCAAGTGTATTTTGGGAATGTTATTTTTTTGAAATGTTAACTCTCACATAATTTATGATCTGAATATGTAATATTATACAATGTACTTGATGTGAACAATGCTGGTTGTAATATGTAATGTTTAGAAATGATCGTTTTATGATTCATGTATATTCATTGGGATGATAATTCAATTGATAGTCACATGAGCCCTCGGATGTTTCCTCCGTCCGGTTCAAGGATGTGACATTTAAGGAGTCTTGCAGGTGGTATTTAGACTTCGAGCTCATGTGATTTTTCTCACTATACTATGTGTGACATTATATGTCCTTTGTGTGGTTTGATGTATGTGTGAATGAAAGACTATAGTTGACTATAGCATTTTATGATAGATTATAGTTAGACTATTACATTGTATAAAAGAATGTAGGTGGGCTATAAATTTATATGAAAGACTATCATTAAACTATAACATTGTATAAAAGACTATAGTTAGACTATAATATGGTATGAAAAACTATAATTGTGCTATAGCATTGGCATAAGAGACTATAGTTGGGCTATAAGATTTGTATGACGTGAGACTATAGTTAGACTACAACATTCGTAAGATTTGTTATGCATATGTAGTATACTAGGGAACTCATTAAGATTTGTACTTATGTTTTAAAGTTTTTTTTAGGTTGTTCTGGTGAGAAAAGAAAGTGTGCAATGTGATTGTACTCGCATCTGGTTGACTATGTTTCTAGACTTTTGCTACATTATGATTGCATACTATGTTTTTGTAATAACCGAAACAAATGAAATTGTGTGTTCTTTTTTATGAAAATGATTATTGGGTTGTTTGAATCTTAATTTAAAAAGAAACTATTGATTGGAATTCAAGATGTTATAGATTAGTAATTATTATTTTGTTTTCTTGTTTGTGTAATAGAATTAAGGATAGATGGGGAAGATCTTGGTAAACATAGTAATTACCAACAATATTACGTTCATTTCTTTATGCTTATAGATAGCAACATATTATGTGTCATTGTTGATTTGTTAAATTACCGACTATTCAATTTCATTTATCAATGACTCTGAGATTGTTTTGCTATTTCGTTGACATATAAGAAATTTTATTGCTATTTAGCAAAAGAAATGTTTTTGCTATATTTCACTTCAACATTGATCTTATTTGCATCCTTAGCAGTTGATAATGCATTGCAATTCGTAAATACCATAGTAGCGAATTTTGGCAACTTAGAAATTTTGTTGTGTTATTTTAGCAAAACTAAGAAATGTTTTGGTAAATTTTAATTCAAAAATGATTTATTATCATATGTAGTTAGGGTTGTAAACAATCCAAACGTTTGAAGAACCGTTCAACATCTATAGTTACTGTAACACACAAGCGAGTATTCAGTATAATGTTGAATCCGCAACAGGTGGGTCAATGTCTTTGACTTTGGCCATAGTATCAATGGGATTACATGTGTTTATCTAAAATTTCTAGAGCATAATTTTGATGAGATATAAACATGCCATGCGCGTTACAAAAAATCAAAATGACAAGGAAAATGTTGAGATCCTTGAGATATGTCATGGAGAAGGCCAAGGTATGGTGTTGATGATATGTTGTAAACACTCTGTTGGGGATGCTATAAATATGATGTCATTTACATATAGTAACATATAGGTTGTGTGTGGATTGTGTTGGTAGATAAATAAAGAAGTGTCATATAGGGTGTTGGAAAAGCCAATGTGTGATAGAAAAGTAACGACATGATAAAACCGGGCTCAAGGTGCCTGTATGGATCCATAAAGAGATCTCTAATTAAAGTATACATACATGATTCAGAAAGGATTTGTCTTTGGAAACTTAGTGGTTGTTGCATTCTTCACATCAAGTTATTCGACCAACCATTTGTGAGACATCGAAATATTGAGAGTTGTATGGATAGTGGGAATACTAACTATGGGGTTGAATGTTTTGTTGCAATCTATACCTAGTAGTTGAGTGTGACCACTGGCAACAAGATTAGCGTTGTAGAGAGATAGGGAGTCGTCTACATTCTAATTTTTCTTAAAACCGATACTATTTTTCACATTAACATCCTTGGAGGTCGTAACACTAAACCCCAAGTTCTATTAGAGATAAGAGCATGGTATTATTCTTACATAACATTAAACTAGTTATAACCATTAAAATCCAATAAGTAATTATGGGTAGAGGAGAGGAGGACTATGCATGAAGATTTAAAAATCCTAAATTTGTTAGGTGGCACAATGTATAGATGTGTAGTTATAGGATGAGAGGATATGGTAGGTGGTATGATTGGTGAAGAAGATGTATATAATATGGAAAAGGCAACATATAGATGGGGTTAGAGTCATTATACTCGATGTGAGGTGTTGATGTTGACATAATTTTAAAGGATGAAATCAATTGTCTCAATATGATGTGTTGATGCTAAAATGGAAAGGAGTTCTACTACATCAACCTTGGTGTAAGGTGGTTATATTGATGGGGCAACAGCCTTGCCTGAGGTGGCAAGTATTCTAGGTGGTGTTGCCAGTGACATAGCAACAGTAGGGTAAGGTACTGTAGGAGTGGATGAGGTGATGGTGAGAGTGGGTGTAGGTGAATGTAGTAGTTAAGATAAAATGTTTGGGTGATTCTTTATGTCAACAGAGTTGTATGATGACAAATGGTTAGGTTCCATAACATCAAAGGGAAAAAGTTCACATTGAAGGTTACATGTTAGGAATAATGAATTTCTTGATGGCAAGGTTGAGGCATTGGTATCCTTGATAGTTAGACGGGTAACCAAGGAATACACATGAAGTAGTTTGAGGCGTAATTTTTTGAGTGTTGTTAAGGTAAGGATAACACAAACAATCAAAGGTCCGATGATGAGCGCATATCATTTGTTGGATTAATATCTTTTGGTAGGGTGTGTCATTTTGGAGTGCAATGGATCAGAGATTATTGAATCAATATATGGCCACATATAGTGGTTCTACTTAATGTGTAGGTAGTAAGGGATTTTGGAAGAGTAAAATGTGCATTGTGTTGTTGATGGTACAAAGCATTCTTTCGTACTTTCCCATTTTGTTGGGTGGTATGAGATCAATAGAATTGAGTGTGAATCCCATTGGAATAATATAGGTTGTAAAATTAGGTGTTTTAAAATCCCATGTTATTGTCACACTTGAATGCTTGAATGTCAAAGCATAATTGATTTTTGAATAGAATGGAACTGAATTTTTTGTAAAAAAAAAAACATCAGATTTAGCACATAATGCATACACCTAAAGAGACTAGAATAATAATCCAAGAAAATGACATTATATTTAACTAATACTTTCAATAGGAAGAGTCCATACATCAAAATGAATAATTTGAAAACAAAAAGACGCAACATAATTGGATAAGCTAAATGGTAATCGAATGTGTTCCCCAAGCTGACATGCTTGACATAAACCAAAAGTTTTAAGATTCATACAACGAATCAAATGACTAGACACTAAGTATTGAAAAATTTGTTGAATAGGGTGACCGAAATGTTGATACCAAAGAGACAGGCCTAGTGAGATGAGACCTTGAGGAGATGAATGCGGAATTGGATAGAGGTCACCCGAGCTATCACATCGCATAAGTGTTTGATGGGTCTGATAGACCTTCATAGGAAAACCAATTCGTCGAATTCTATATAACATTTATTATCACGAGTAAATCAAAAAACATAGATTAGGTTTTTAATGGTATTAGGAGTGATGAAAACATTATTAAGAATGATGATATAATATGGATTGGTTGGGGGAAGGTTGGTGTGACCCGTGGTAATAGTTTTTTTATTTGTTCTCAACTAACACATAAGAAGAATACATGTATCATCTAATACATTGTGGTATACATGTGTTGTTATGGAGATGAGATATAGCACCCAAATCTATATACCATCCATTTTTTTTTTTTTTTGGGATACTTCAAGGATAAAGTTTTGAACATTTTCGGTTGCTTGGTCAATAAAAGTTTATGCTTGATTACTCCATGGCGGTGTTATAACGTAAGTGACAAAATGGGCCACTAGGGATGTTCTCAGAAGGATGTTGGCTGAATGGATGTGAATCAGAGCTAGGCTAACCATTTATCGGTTGCTTATACAGTTGGCGAGGCCAAATATGTGGTGTTGTAAGAGTCGACAATAGTACTTGTTGCTGCAATGTAGGCCCAAAAGGGAAAAGTCTGGTGAGTGGGGGTCGTCCCAAGGGTACTAACTGTTAACCCGCCTTTATTGTGCCATGGCTTATTGTTGTTCGGCGGAACCGTCACAATTGTCATGTTCTGAATCCCGACCACCTTGTCAGTTTTTTCCGCAGTCATGGCCATCACATTGACCTCGACCGTGATAGTTGTTGTTGGCGTTGCTCGAGTGTTCGGTAACAAGAATCGTAAGAGAATATGAATAATATGTGTGAGTGGCTTGAATGGTTTGAGAGTAAATGTGGTTTATGAGTTGTTCCTTGAGTAAAAGCGTAGATTTTGGTTCCACAAACGATGGAGGAGGAACACAACGGAAAATTAGGCACTTTATATAGTCAAATTTAGGAGATAATTTGTTGAATAGTTAACGGTGTACATGACAAGGTTCTTTTCCGGGACAACAACGTCAATGTTGTCAAGCAAGTCGACTATCATCTTGATTCGGGTGTAATATTATGTGATTACCGAATTACCAATAACAATATTAGGAAGCTCGTTGTCAAGATGAATGGCTTTGACATCTTTATTGTGGCGAAAAAACGTCTCCAGGTTCTTCCATACTTGATGACCTTTAAAATCATATGTACTGGTAGTTGAGATATCGACTCCATTATGTTTTGTCTTATCTCCCTGGTGTTTTTACGTTTCGTTCAACGAGATATTCCGAAATTCTAAAACCATTACAATGAGTTTTAAATAACTCGCCATGAGTCATAGTCTAGATGCGATTCAGATCCACCGTAAATGGAATGTACGCTTTAATGTTCATAACTCCATAAGGCTTTTTTGTAGTCACAATGGAGAGGAAGAGAGAAAGACGATCATGATAGGGATTGTCGGAGGTGAAGAGATTATGACGGTTAGGGTACAACCGTGAAGAGATGAAAGAAAAAGAGAAGGGAAGATATTTTGTAGGAAGGGGAAAATGAATTATAAACCCAACGAAGTTTTCAAACCGTTCAAAAAACACAAATTATGTTTTGTCTGTTCAAGAAAACCCAACGAGCAAACCTTTTGTCTAAAAAGCTCAACTAACTTATACTTCTCATTTAGGGTCAACCGGCTAATGAAAGTTAACGAATGACATGGCTTATGACGTGTAATTAAATATCGGAAAATGACTTGTAAGACCAACGAAGTTTCAAAACCGTTCATAAAACCCCAATCATGTTTTGTTTGTTGAAAAAAGATGATTGGGAGGTTTTTGAACGGTTTTGAAACTTCGTTGGTCTTACAAGTCATTTTCTGATATTTAATTACACGTCATAAGCTATGTCATTCGTTGACTTTAATTAGCCAGTTGAAACGAAAGTGTAAGTTTGTTGGGCTTTTTTAGACAAAAGGTTAGTTCGTTGGGTTTTCTTGAACAGACAAAACATAATTAGGTTTTTTGAACGGTTTGAAAATTTCGATGGGCTTTTAAGTCATTTTCCCTTTAGAAAGAGATCAAGAGATCTTGCTTTAATACGATGAAAGCGTAATATTTTCCCCTAACATGCATGCTTTGGCCCGGATCATACATGTAAGTGGTTTGAGAACACAAAGCATATATATTCATAATATAATACACACTAACAAGCAGAGTGCATATTTTTGCATGCCTCTCTCTTACCAAACTCGTTTCGTAGTTGCATTTTGAGTATGTTTTCTTGTTGCTTATGATCAACTCAATACAATCTTATATGTAGTTTGTTTATGTTATGTACATATTCTTTGATCGCTAACGACGCATGTAACAACTATAACAATTTTAAAATTCAGTTTGATTTTTCCGTATTTGAGGACTTGTTTTTGCACTGTAATGTTTATATAACGTTTACTGTGAAAAGCTATTTCTGAATGTTCTTCCCATTATATTATATGTGCCATCGTTTTTCTTGGTAACTTTTTAAGATCGCACCAAATAGGTAAAAAGCGTCATTCAATGATGAATCCAACCCTACCATGGTAAAAACGACTCGTAAATTCATGCTAAAATCTCTAGTCTTTGCAAAACTCTATCAACATCATGTTCCTAGTTTTTTAATCACATGAATTTTCTAATAACTAAATTCTTAATTAGTCTATCTAATAAATCTACATTCTATTCGTTCATCTTTAATTTCCACGTGATGGCTTTGAGACCCATCATGTTTTGATCTTGCTTTTAACTTCGTGGTTATTTAGAACAGATATATAAATGAAACCACCGAATCATTTAATGTCGATAAAAAAAAATCAAATCATTAATTTGAAAAACACGTGCTCTTAGTTTCTTCCTGATAATCACTTGCATGGGTTTCCTATGATTCCCTGTACCCAATATGTTCCCGCCATAATGGTGTACAGCTCTTTTTTTTCTCTCACAATTTTGCTATCACAACTATGTAGGGTCTCTTATTCTTTGATCAATTTGCTGTACTTATTCTTTCATCAATTAAATTAGATAAAATTTTCTTTGCCACTCACCAGTTGAACTATATAATGATGGGCCCTGCTCGAGATGAAGGGACTCTTTAAGCACGTTTCTTACATGGGTCAATGAACCTATGAGTTATTTGACATCTTGGTGTAGGCTGTACTAGACTTCCACGCTTCTAAAGGGGTTTTCTTTACCACTCACCAATTGAATTATATTTGTGTACCTTTTGTCTCAATACTGTGACTGTACTGGGCTTGCCAAGCTTGGTAGGGTCCTGTTTTGTTTCAGTAACATAGAAGGAGATAGTTTGGTATTTTC
This sequence comes from Lactuca saligna, assembly GCF_052625555.1. Taxonomy (NCBI): domain Eukaryota; kingdom Viridiplantae; phylum Streptophyta; class Magnoliopsida; order Asterales; family Asteraceae; genus Lactuca; species Lactuca saligna. The sequence continues at coordinate 132,954,727 of NC_136418.1, read as the reverse complement.
TTCTTCTGTACATATGTATGTATTATACATATGTATGTATTGATGATTAGAGTTTAATCATATGGAAGATTTCTTCTCATTGAATCTCTCTTTCTCTCTCTAATTTTTACATCACAACATGGTATGAGATTGAGCTTCTCATATCTTGATTTCTTTCTTCCATATTCTTTGATTTGATTCTTACGATGTCGTCTGCAACGTCTTCTAATCCTTCTTCTTCTAATGCAATCAATATCTTCCGTCCTTTTATTGGTTAATTCAGTCTTCAATGGTACTGGATTTGCTTCATAGAAGCGCTCCATGTTCATTTCTCTATCCACCAAGAACAAATTTGGCTTCGTTGATGGTTCAATCCTAACATCCCAATTTTTACCACTAATTTTTTCATTTTTAAATAGAGAAAACATCCAGTATTATAAAAACCGATTCGTAAAACCCCAGGTGAATCAAATACAATCATCCCAAATTAGAGTATCAAAACACGTAAAATCATAAAATCGGCAAGCCAGAGTGTATAGTCAAGCCGTCGTCTTTCTGTGATCATCTAAAGTACTTGAAACATATTTAATCCACAACTGTAAGCATGAAACTTAGTGAGTTTCCCAAAATATTACATATAGCTCATCAAAACAAACAACTATGGGTTATCAGCAAACATGTAGATTAACAGTACATTTTAGGGGTTATCCGCAACCCTGGGGACTATCAGCAGTCCCGTAGACTCACAACTGTCCAGGAGATATCAATAACACAGTTTCACAAATAACATCAATCAGCAAGTAAGACCCAGTTGGTTAACATGCATACTCTACTACACAAACAATATAGTGAGAAGACTCACCTTTCAGATAACAGCTAGACACAATAGCTCACACACAGAGTAGACAGGTACAACAAGTCACCTAACACCAATAAAGAAATAACCCTCTCATTCTATACTCTAAAACCTAAATTTTAACCAAAATTCAACCAATATCAAAGTCAATGGTTAACCCTCCTACACCCTACGTACAAGCTGCTCTATGCTAGGCGTAGAGCTCTAGAAAGCGATGGGTCAAAACCAAGCTACGCTTAGCGTAAATGGATTTACACCCCGTGTAGCAGACTGATTGCCAAAATTCCATTGAGCTCTTAATCTAGAAAGTTAGCTCCTTAAACTTCCAGTTCCGAACAAAAGGAATGTTCTAATTGATAAAATCTCTAACTTTATCCTTTTGCATGCCATCAATGAGCAGTAAAACCAAACCCTAAGTCCATGAAGTACACTAATGCTCAAGGTCTCATGCATGGGATAGATGAGAGTGATCAAGCTCTCATTTTTATGGGATAAAAAACATATAAATCCAAGACTAACTAGATCTAGCATAAAAGAATACCATGATGGGAACTTTATACCTTCTGGAGGTGGACAACAAGATGGAGGATTTGGATCTACAAGGATTGGAGATCCTAAATGCTTTTCCAATGGTCTTTTCCTTCAAGGATGCACACAAGAACACTCTCAGACCTCACATATCACACAAAGTGGAGGTTGGGCATGAAGAGGCCCTTACGGAGTTAGAGCCTTTAAATAGGCTCACAACCACGAAAATTAGGGTTTTCGCACTGTGCTCCTACGCCCTGCGTAGCTCATTAAGTTCATATAAGCATTCTTCCTCCTACGCTCAACATAGGTGGATATGCTATGCCTAACGTAAGACATATAAATGTTGTAAAAGACCAATTTAACCTTAGAAACTCATATCCACGGAAACGGGTGTTACAATTCTCCCCCACTAGAATCATACTTCCCCCTCGAAGTCTGTTGTTGCAAATAACTTCAGGTAATGCTCCCTCATCTGCTCCTCCGGCTCCCAATTCCACTCCAAAACCTTCCGGTGCTGCCATTGCACCTTCACTAAGCTCGTTCCCTTGTTGTGCAAGGTCTTCATCTTCCTATCGATGACCACCATTGGTCGCTCGATATAATTCAGTTGATTATCAACCTAAATATCATCTAAAGGAACAACCACTAACTCGTTGGTCATGCATTTCCTTGTCTGTGAAACATGAAAAGTATTGTGAATCTGACTCAGCTCCTCCGGAAGGTCCAATTGATAGGCTACCTTGCCCACTCTCGAACTCGGAACAGAACAATAAACTCGGGGCATAACTTTCCCCACTTCCTAAACTGGATAATGTCTTTCCAAGGTGACACATTTAGGAGTACCACATCCTCGAACCGAAATTCCAACTCAGATCGACGTAGGTCGGTGTAGCTCTTCTGTCGACTTTAGGCTGTCTGAAGTCTCTGCCTAACCTGTTGCATGAGCTTCACCATCTTGAGAGCTATCTATGTACTCCCCATGACCCTCTGACCAACCTCCCCCAACAAATTCGGGTTCGACACTTCCTTCTATAGAGAAGCTCGAAGGGAGGCATACCAATGTTGGTGTGATAGTTGTCTTTGTTTGAAAACTCGGACAAGGGAAGGTAAGAGTCCCAAATCCCACGGAAGTCCAAGATGCAAGCCCTCAACATATACTTGAGCATCTGAATGGTCCGCTCTCTCTTCCTAACCGTCGGCAGATGATAGGCGGTGCTAAAGTGGAACTGGGTACCCAAATCCTCATGGAAACTCTTCCAAAATCTAGAAGTGAAACAAACATCCGGGTTTGAAATAATCAAAATAGTCACCCCATGGTGAGAAACCACCTCTCGAACATAAATTTCAGCTAACTTCTCAGCCGAAGAGCCCTCCCGGATAGCCCAAGAGTGAGCACTTTTGGTCAACCGATCGACAATTAACCACAGAACATCAAATCCTTTTGTAGTCTTTGGTAACTTCATGTTAAAATCCATGGTGATTTGCTCCTATTTCTATAATGAGACCTCTAGGGGCTGCAATTTTCTGTGAGGGCGCTGATGTCCAGTCTTGACCTCCCGGGAGGTCAAACACAACTCCACGAACCAAGCTATATCTCTCTCTTCATATATGGCCATCAGTAACTATGTCTCAGATCATGATACATCTTTTTCGCACTCGGATGAATAGAGAATCTCGACTTGTGTGCTCGTCCATCAAAATATGTCGGGTCCCACCCAAATAAGGCACCCAGATTCTACCGTGTAGCGTCAACAACCCCCAACTATCATAATCAAATGTTGATACTTGACACACTGCTTGCTATCTCTTTTGATTATCCTCCTTGATGGCCTCTGACTGGGCAACCCTTATCATCTCCAAAATTGGGGTCACAACTGTCATCCTCAAATATATACCCTAAATCGGAGTACTAATCGCCTTGCAACTCATCACATTGGCCTTACCCAGGTGGTACAAAATCTCATAGTTGCAGTCCTTTACTATGTCAAGCCATCTCCATTGCCTCATATTTAATTTGGGTTGATCCATTAGATATTTCAGACTATTGTGGTCCGCGTAAATGGTGATGGGTTTTAGCCAAAAGAACATCATATGTGCTCATGCAAACCCTAATGCTTGGATCTAGGTTTCTCTATTGTACATGCAATTCATCCAAGATTTAAACCTTAGATCTAGCATACTATTAATCATATTAACATAATAATGGGGTTTAAATCTTACCTTGATTGTTATGTAGCAATAACAATCTCAAATCCTTCATGTAATGGCTTTAGAAAGTTTAGAGTCACAAGGGTCACTCCTCTAATGGCTCACAAACACCAAGAGCAAGAGAATGAAGAATAAGGAGAGAGGAGGTTGCCCATAAACGTACAGAAACCCTAGTGGAACTCTTAGCGACGTTTTTAGGGCTTAAGGGTACTATATATACATGTAGGTTATTAGGGTTTTCAACTAGGAAACCCTAATTTGACTGCTTAGCCCTGGACCCTTTTAGAATATCCCTTGGATGATTTCTAATGGGTTTCCCCATAGAATTCGTCCAACCTATTATTCCAAGGTGATCCATAGCCCAAATGCAGTTATCTTATAATTATAGTTCCAGTCCCTTAAGTTTAATTAATCTCTTTTAGCCACAAAATTAATTATCAATTAATTCTTGACTAATATTAATTAAACAATATGATTTCTCCTTTAATATATTATTCTCATAATATATTAATAAATCATAATTAATCCTTTCTCTTCATAATTCATCCTATCAAGTTGCTTTGGTGAAGGCAACCCAAAAGGACCATGCACCATCGGGTCAAGTACATACGAAAATAGTTATGGACTTAGACACTAATCCAACAAATGGTACACTGGACCCTGTACAAGTAGTGGCACCAAATATTGAGGGCGAACACCACCGCCCCCAAATCCAAATTGTGAGTAGGATAATTTGACTCATGAGGCTTCAGCTGCCTTGAAGCATAAGCAATCACATGCCCCCTCTACGTCAGTACCACACCCAAGATTATAATCAATGTGTCATAATATACAACAAAATCCTCAACTCCCTCTAGGAGAGTAAGTATCGATGCCTCACAGATCTTCTCACGAAGAGTCTCAAATGTCACCTGCTTCTCAGGTTCCCCAACTGAACGTGACATCCTTCCTTTCCATCCTAGTAAGAGGAACTGCAATCTTGGATAAATCCCTGATGAATCTCCGATAGTACCCCTCCAGCCTAAGGAAAATCCAAATCTCAGATGGAGACTTCAGAGCCTCCCACTGCATAACTAACTCTATTTTGGCTAGGTTGAACCATCCTGGTTGACGAGGTGTCCTAGAAACTGAACCTCGTGTAACCAGAACTCACACTTGGAGAACTTGACGTACATCCTATCTGCTCATAGAACCCCAAGAATCTAGCGAAGGTTTTCCTCATACTGCTCCTTGGTCTTAGAATAGACCAAGATTGTTGGAATAGTATCTAAGGCTATAACTATATCCGGTTGTGCATGGTCCTTTTGGGTTGCCTTCACCATAGCAACTTGAAGGATGATTTGTTAAGAGAGAGTAAATATTATAAGGAATAATATATGGCTATTTGATTAATATAAGTCATAAATTAATTGGTATTAATTTGGTGACTTAAAGAGATTAATTAAATAAGAGGGTATAAACTGTCAATTGTTTGATAGTTACACTTTAGACTGTAAATCCATATCCTAGATAGGATGGACGATTTCTAGGGCTTGGATAAGCCAAAATCGTCCATAGGGTTATCTATGGAATGGATTTGGATAGCCTTAAGAGAAGATTATCCAATTAGGGTTTAGGTTGTAACCCTTAAGGAGTCTACAAGTATAAATAGACCCTAGGGGTGAGGGAATTCGACACACAACCTAAAGTAAGGAACCTCTGGCCGAATTCCTCCCCTCTCCTCTCTCCTAAATCATCTTGCTTGCTATTGGTGTTTGTAAGCCATTAGAGGAGTGACATTTGTGACTCTAGAAGCTCCAAGACAACAAGATCAACAAGGAACTCAAAGGTATGATTCTAGATCTGTTTCATCATTGTTATTTAACCTAATTAGCTATTAGAAGTCTTGGATTCAAAGCATGTTTAATTAGAAAGCCTAGATCCGAGCAATAGGGTTTTGCATGCGCACATAGGAAAGTTCTTATGGCTAAAACCCATCAGTGGTATCAGAGCCTAGCTTGGTTTTCTTTAAATTGTTGCTTGATTAACTGAAACAAACCTGCAAAATTCAATTTTTGGGTTTATGAGTCACTGACTCGGCGAGTTCCAAGGTGGACTCGGCGAGTAGGCCTGACTTGGCGAGTCCCCTTGTGTACTCGGCGAGTCCAGGCGTCAGGAATGGCCAGATTCGGGATTTTTTCATAATTATCTTATGGAAACTTACCTTAATCATATTAGATCAATCTAAATCCGATTTTTTGATAAATATGACTATTATCTTGATCTAATTAAAGATATTTATCATCTAATAAAATATTTAATTTCCTTATATGATAATGATTAATTATTTTGATAATTATCTTGAAAGAAATCTTAGATAAATCAAATAAAGATAATTAGGATATTAATTGTTAATTGGAATTATTTGTTATTTGATCCTCCATGTTTTAAATGTTTAAAACCTACCCTAAAGTTTTGAAATTTATATTTGTGATTAAAAGTTTTAATTTAGACAACTTAAATTTCAAACCCTAGATTTTAAAAGGTTTTAAAATACAACCCTATACTTATATGATATTACTAGAATAATATATATATGTATAACTAAATGCTAGTCTTACCGCTAGTAGGCCTCATTCACGAAGCCGATCTATAAGGTGGGTATAAGGTTGCGGCCTATAAAATGGCGCTTAATGGGTGTACACTCACACCCACCGCTTGCTTGATTGGTGGAGGGTCGTTAGCCGAACGGGTAGGATAGGGCAACCTCATCCTCTCATTAAAAGTATAATAAGAAACACAAAGTAACTACACGTTTTAAAAAATTTCCCAATCTTAGTTACTTTAGGAAAAGTGAATTGATGCAATCCCATGAAATTACACTTTGCACCTTGCTAAGAAGTTAGTGGAGCGTGTGTGGTTTACCGGCACACTAATTGGTTCTAAGCGAAGGTGGCAAAGGGTGATTCATTGTTTATCATAGTTCGATGGAGCGTGTGTGGTTTACTGTCACATCGAATAGGTGATCGTTACAATGAAGGCACCATGTGAATTTGCATGGTAATTCACACCCGCTTTGTGATCCTCGGCATCCCAGTCACAAACAAGAGGGGCATATCGAGATTTAAACATGCCATTGAATAGTTCAATGAATCTCATCCGAACCTAGGAATTCTCAAAAAACACTTAGGACTAATAGTTTAAGTTTTGTAATGGAGAATTAGTGAATCGTCATTCACTTACCTTCAATTTATTTGCATATTAGATTACGGCATCCCTTTTCTAGTATGTAAATGTTATTGTTGGATCCTAGCCCTAATTTTTCTTATTGGGTGATAATTAGGGATTCCTGTTCTAATCTATCTTTGTCCTTTCTATAGATATCAAACGCAAACAACGCTGTTGCTAGTTCTTTCACGTTGATGAGCCTTTGCCAAAAGGTCACCTTCGATGGAACGAACTTTAGCGAATGGATAAGATACATTCGCACCATTGCTCGCTATGAGGATAAAGAGTATGTCCTCGATGAGAAGCTCTAGAAAATCAACCCCGAAGTTGCTACTCCCGCCGAAATCACCGCCTTTGAAACTCATGAGCGAGATGCAACGAAAGTACATTGCATCATGATCGCCACCATGAACTCCGAATTCCAAAAGTCCTACGAGGACATGTATCCATACGAGATGCATCAAGACTTGTTGGAGAGATATCACCAAAACGCGAGACAAGAGCGTTACGAGATTTTCACTAACATGATCTCCGCTAAGATGGGTCATGGAGAATCTCTTACCGTGCACCTGCAAAAGATGCAAAGGTATGTCGACCGCCTTCGCAAGTTAAATGTTGACTTTGGCGAAGACTTGGCGATCGACATGGTGCTTCACTCTTTGCCTCTGATGTACAACCAATTTAGAATGACCTACCACATGAACAAAGAGGAGGTCACCCTAAGCAAACTCCAAGGTCTCTTGAGGGTTGCTGAGAGCAATTTCAAGGACAAGTCTATTGCACCAACTCCCAATCCATCCGCTGCTCCTGTCTTGGCTATTGGTCAAGGGAAGGGAAAGAAGAGGAAAGCTTCATCGAATAACTATCGAAAGGTGAAAGCCCGAGATGGTTCCTCTTCTAGTGGGACCAAAGTTGACCCCTCTAAGCCCTGTTCCAACCCAAGGGAGGCAGAGTGCCACCACTGCCACAAGATAGGACATTGGAAGAGAAGCTGACCGGATTACCTGCAAGCCATCAAGGAAGGAAAGATCAAGCCATCTTTCGCAGGTATATACACAATCAAATCTAACGATTCTAATCATGCTATTTCTTGGGTTCTTGATACCGGTTGCGGTTATCACATTTGTTCTAATGTGCAGGGACTAAAAAGAAGTAGGGATGTGGAGCAAGGAAGGATCAATCTAATCATGGGGAACAGAAGATCGTCGCCTGTGACCAAGATTGGAGTGTATTCTTTAGTGCTTAGGAATAGTTTAGTTTTAGATTTGAACAATTGTTGCTATTCACCAGAAATGGCTAGAAACATCATTTCATTTCATGGTTTATATAGACAAGGATTTAGATTTTCTTTTAATAATGAGAATGGTTCTATTTTGGCTTATCTAAATGGTGTCTTTTACTTTGAAGCTATACCATGTAATGGAATATATGAAACTGTTATGATTGTTGATAACTTAGGAAATGATGTTTTGAATATTGATTCTTCCACTAGTATGGATAAAGCATCCTTGTGGCATTGTCGCCTTGGACATGTCAACAAGAAACGCATAGCCCAACTCCAAAAGGATGGAGTGTTGGAGTCATTCGACCTTAGGGAAGATGACACATGCGAGTCTTGTTTACTTGGAAAGATGACTAAGTCACCCTTCACGAGTACTTGTGAAAGGGGTGAGGGGCTATTGGACCTAATACATACCGATGTATGTGGACCCTTTAGATCAACCACGAAGGATGGGAACCGCTTCTATGTGACTTTTACCGATGACTATAGTAGATATGGGTATATCTACTTAATCAAGCAAAAGTCAGAAACTTTTGAAAAGTTCAAAGAGTTCAAGAATGAAGTGGAGAATCAATTGGGCAGGAAAATCAAGATGCTTCGATCCAATCGAGGAGGAGAGTACCTAAGTTTGAATTCCACGATTATCTCAAGGAGTGTGGAATAGTTTCGCAATTGACGCCTCCTAGGACACCGCAGTTGAATGGTGTGGCAGAAAGGCGTAATCGAACCTTATTGGATATGGTTCACTCTATGATGAGTCGTGCTTCACTATCTATCTTCTTTTGGGGGTATGCCTTAGAGACTGCCGCCCATATCCTTAACCGAGTCCCAACTAAGAAGGTTGCCAAAACACCTCACGAGATGTGGACAGGGAAAGCTCCCTCGTTGGCACATATCAAGGTTTGGGGTTGCAAGGCTTTCGTAAGACGAGATACTCACGACAAGCTTGAACCTCGAAGTGAGCGATGTATTTTCATCGGCTACCCGCAAACTTCCTTTGGATATCTCTTCTATAGACCGAAAGACAATATTGTTTTTGTTGCGAAGAGAGGAGTTTTCTGAGAGCGAGAACTCATAAGCCAAGGAGACAGTGGGAGGCAAATCGAACTTGAAGAGATTCAAGAGTCGATAGATGAAGGAACCTCTACCGTTGGCATTCAACCCGAGGAGGAAACTCCGGTTGAACCGATTGACGAATCCTTACCTCTTAGACGTTCCGATAGAGTTAGAGTTCATCCCCAGTTTTATGGTTTTCATATTACTACCGAAGGGGACACGTATATTAGTGATGGTACACTAGTAAATATTAATGAACCTAATAGCTATAAGGAAGCCATGGCAGGCCCGGAGTCTGCGAAATGGAAAGAGGCGATGGATAGCGAGATCCAATCCATGTACAATAACCAAGTTTGGAATTTGGTTGATTATGTGCCCGAACGTAAGACCGTAGGGTGCAAGTGGATCTTCAAGAAGAAGACCGACGTGGATGGGAACGTACACACATATAAGGCGCGATTGGTCGCGAAGGGCTTTACTCAAACTCCCGGAGTTGACTATGACTAGACCTTCTCACCAGTTGCGAAGATTAAATCTATTAGAGTGATGCTAGCAATTGCCGCATTTCATGATTATGAGATTTGGCAAATGGATGTCAAGACCGCTTTCCTTAACGGAAAGTTGGCTGAGGATGTTTACATGGCTCAGCCAGAGGGGTTTGTGGATCCGAAGCATTCGAATAGAGTGTGTAAGCTTGAGAAGTCCATTTATGGACTTAAGCAAGCATCTCGCAGATGGAATCTTTGCTTCGATGAGAAAGTCAAAGAGTTTGGATTTGTACGAAGCGAAGACGAATCTTGTGTATATGTCAAAGCCAGTGGGAGTATAGTAAGCTTTCTCGTTCTATATGTCGATGACATATTACTCATAGCAAACGACATCCCGACTCTGCAGGAGGTTAAGTCCTGGCTCGGGAAGTGCTTCGCTATGAAGGACCTCAGAGAGGCTTCTTACATTTTGGGAATAAGGATAGTAAGAGAAAGAAGTAAGAGACTAATTGGACTTAGTCAGAATACTTACTTAGAGAAGGTACTAAAACGTTTTAGTATGGAAAACTCAAAGAAGGGAGAACTACCGATACAAGGAAATGCCAAGTTGAGTAAGACTCAAAGTCCGAGTACCGAAGCTGAGATAGCAGAAATGAGCCGAGTACCATACGCTTCCGCAGTTGGCTCAATCATGTACGCTATGACTTGTACTCGCCCTGATGTAGCCTTCGCTTTGAGCATGGTTAGCAGATATCAAGGGAACCCTGGCAAAGCACATTGGATTGCGGTGAAGAACATCCTTAAGTACCTTCGGAGGATGAAAGAATGGTTCTTAGTCCTTGGAGGGAGTTATGACTTGAAGGTGCGAGGGTATAGTGACGCCAGCTTTCAGACCGACAGGGACAACTACCGTTCGCAGTCGGGCTGGGTCTTTACCCTAAATGGAGGAGCAGTGACTTGGAAAAGTTCCAAGCAAGAAACCGTAGCTGATTCAACGTGTGAATCAGAGTACATCGCAGCGAGCGAAGCATCGAAGGAGGCAATATGGCTAAAGAACTTCATTGGTGATCTTGGAGTTGTACCGGCCATAAAGGAGCCCATGGAGATTTTCTGTGATAATGAAGGTGCAGTTGCCTTGACCAAGGAACCGAGGGATCATGGTAGATCTCGACATATCGACAGAAAATATCACTTCATTAGACATCGTGTAGAAGAAGGACAACTCATAGTGAAGAGGATATCATCAGAAGATAACCCAGCAGATCCGCTTACGAAGGGACTGAGTAGGGTTAAGCACTTGCAGCATGCTAGGAGTATTGGGCTGAAGGATGATATTAGTATAGATTAGATAGTATTAGAAACGTATAATTGATAAATGTAATTAACATTTGATGATTAAATAAAGGAGTTTTATTTATGAGTAAAGTTACTGTCACATGTTAGTTGTTTAACTATTGTTTCACTTTGCATATTTTGACTTCCAGAATAATTGAGTTTATTAGGAATAATCGAATTATTCAAATGGTCCACAATCGTTCATATGTTGGGAGTAGATATGAATGAAGATTGTCATGAATTGGTGTGTAGAATGTCTAAATGGTGTTAGACATAGCAAGGGTTGCTGCAACGTTCATGAGTGCTTATGAACTGGTTTTGAGCATTGGAATAAACCCGCGCTTGCTGGAATCACCTTATGGAATACGATATAAAAGGTGATCGCAAGACGATAATATCATATAGTCTTAAAACCTAGATATATGGTTTATTATTTGTTAATTGATTGTGCATTGATAATGCGAAAACGCATCAGTAACTTGATGTTATAAAACGCATTGTTGTGTATTGTTGGTTAATGAATAAGTAAATGCATATAAGTCGAAGTTTATCTGTAAATTTTATCCTAAGAGGGTAGAAGAGATATCTTGGCCACTCGATTATTTGATTTGACTTATGTGTCGGGCCCGGTCAGAACTAAATTGATGTGTTCGATTAAGTTCTATGTCGAATGAATCGGAGATCGAGAAATTTAAATGCATGACTAACCATTCCATAGGATTGTCAGCATGATATCTAACAGAGGACTGTACGATCCCTTATCTAAAGGACAAGATTGATTAGATCAGAGTTGACAGCGTCTTTGAGAGCTACGATTGCAAGCCGAATTGTACTTGTATAGTTACTAGACTTATCCAAGTGGGAGACTGTTGGAATAGTGTCTAAGGCTATAACTATATCCGGTTGTGCATGGTCCTTTTGGGTTGCCTTCACCATAGCAACTTAAAGGATGATTTGTTAAGAGAGAGTAAATATTATAAGGAATAATATATGGCTATTTGATTAATATAAATCATAAATTAATTGGTATTAATTTGGTGACTTAAAGAGATTAATTAAATAAGAGGGTATAAACTGTCAATTGTTTGATAGTTACACTTTAGACTGTAAATCCTTATCCTAGATAGGATGGACGATTTCTAGGGCTTGGATAAGCCAAAATCGTCCATAGGGTTATCTATGGAATGGATTTGGATAGCCTTAAGAGAATATTATCCAATTAGGGTTTAGGTTGTAACCCTTAAGGAGTCTACAAGTATAAATAGACCCTAGGGGTGAGGGAATTCGACACACAACCTAAAGTAAGGAACCTCTGGCCGAATTCCTCCCCTCTCCTCTCTCCTAAATCATCTTGCTTGCTATTGGTGTTTGTAAGCCATTAGAGGAGTGACATTTGTGACTCTAGAAGCTCCAAGACAACAAGATCAACAAGGAACTCAAAGGTATGATTCTAGATCTGTTTCATCATTGTTATTTAACCTAATTAGCTATTAGAAGTCTTGGATTCAAAGCATGTTTAATTAGAAAGCCTAGATCCGAGCAATAGGGTTTTGCATGCGCACATAGGAAAGTTCTTATGGCTAAAACCCATCAAAGATATCATCTATAAAAACAATCACTGATTGGTCCAACATAGGCTTGCTCACCCGGTTCATAAGGTCCATGAACGTTGTTAGTGTGTTGGTGAACATGAAAGGTGTCACCACGAACTCATAGTGCCCATAGCGAGTCTGAAAATTTGTCTTCGGAATGTCCTCCTTGGGAACTCTCATCTGATGGTAGCCTAGCCTCAAGTCAATCTTGGAAAACCAAGATGCTCCCTGTAAGTGATAAAAAATGATTATCAATCCTTGGCAGTGGGTGACGGTTCTTCACCGTCAACTTGTTCAACTCTTGATAATCAATGCACATCCAGTATGAACCATCATTCTTCTTGAAAAAAAAAGACCGATGCTCCCCATGGCGAGCTACTCGGCTGAAGAAACTATTTCCCCAACATCTCCTGAAGCTGAGAGGATAACTCCTGCATCTCGGGTAGCATAAGACGATATGGCGCCTTCGTAATAGCGGCAAAACATGGGATCAGGTCGATCCTGAACTCAACCCACCTCTCAGGGGGGGGGGGCATGCCAAGAAATTCCTCGAGGAAAACAACAACAACATCTCTCACGGTTGGGACATCAGAAATTCACTTCTTCCCCTCAACCAGCGTATCGACCACATAACCATGATACCATATACATCCATGTTGAAGACAATGTCTCCCCCTAGTAGCGGAATAGAATTTAGATCCAACTCTAGTACCCTCACCATAGATAGTAAGCACTCCCCCACTAGGGTTACAAACTGTCACCAGCCACCTCTCGCAGTCAATCAATGCCCTAAACCGACTCAACCAATCTATACCCGCAATCACACAAACATCTCCCATCGCAATACGAATGGGATCAATTGGGAATCCAACATGAAAAATGTCCAGTACACAATCTTGGTATATCTTAGAAGCCCAAATCGACCTTCAAAGATCGATCCAGGGCCTCACGAGCAATATTGAAATCTCTACAAAAAGATGTCGACACAAAATACCGACTTGCACGTGAGTCAAACAACACCAAGGAATGTACAAAATTCATAAGGAAAGTACCTAACATAATCACAACATAAGAATATATAGAAAAAAATACAACAAAAATATAAAATAGACACTTCAACAACGACATCAGGTGTTGCTCTGGCTTCTTCTATAGTCAAATGGAAAGCTCGAGCACTGGCCTTTTGGGACTCAACCTTCCCATGAACCCATTAGTAACAAGCAGGGTCGTAGAAGCATGAGTTGAACCGGCTTCGATGCAAGAAGTGGACACTTTGCCTTCATATGGCCCGCTTGGTTGTAGCTTAAACAAACCTACAAACCCATCGGACACTCCTTCGCGAAGTGCCCCTCCTTGCTACACAAGCAGCATACCCTCCCTGCCCGACATGGGCCCTTATGATCCTTACTGTACTTGTTGCATGGGTGGTTCCTATGACCTATGGATCAAGAATCGGCAGGCTTTAACTGCTTATCCGCCAGCTGCAAATGTAATGACCTCTTATTTATCCTCTGCATATCCATATTGGTCTCTCTCACCTGTAGCTGCAACTTAATCTCCCTCCTCCTAGCGTTGGACTGTAGCTCAGCCAATATACGATTCTAGGAGTTTATCACGAACTCTCTGATATCCTCCTTAAGCATACTTAAGTATCGGGTCATTCGTGCCTACTCAGTGGATACGTACTTAGCTCAGAACATAGCTCTCTCATGGAACATCCTGGTGATCTTGACTACCTTCTCTATTGTCTGTCCGTATGATAGGTACTCCTCAGCCAATTGTTCCATCTCCACCAAGGTAACATACTTCTCATGAAACATCTCAACAAATTGATCCTATGTTAATGCGACATTCTTTACAGGTGAAAAGCTAGCATTCACAAACTTCCACCAGTCCTTCGCTCCCAAGCAAAGTAGGTTCAATGCAAAACGAACCCGCATATCATTCGGACAGGAATATATATAAAAGTACCCCTCAACATCAGTGATCCACCTTACAAATTCAATCAGGCCATGGGGCCCATCAAACTCTGGGGGCTTTGTGTTGTCGAACTCCGGGTACTGCATCGAACCACCCCCTGTGGTCCCGCGGCGGCGACAGCTATTGTGGCTGTGGCAACAGCAACTTCGGTGAAATTTAGCATAGCGCCAATCAAATATCTCAATCATCATGGGAGTCAAAGGGGTCGCACATTTGGGAAGTGCGGAAATGTTCATGATGGAGCTTGTCAATCTTATTTGGGCTTCCATAAATGTGGCAATCAGAGCCATATTATGAGGGACTGATGGCAGTAGGCTCTAGCATCTGTCATCAGACTTTGTTATCATTATGATCAGATCGGCCATATGAAGGCCCAATGCCCCTTTCTTGCTGCCAAGCCGGCGCAGGTGTCACACCCTAAACCAGAACGGCGGAATTGTTCAAGGGCGGATGACTTCATGTAGTATGATAACAGCTGTGTAAATAGTAAAGAAAGCAAACACAACCATCATAAATATAATTTAAAAAGTTACATTGTTACTTGTAATACATGTTTCAAAAGAGATTACATTATGATGATATAATAAGTTTGAAATTTACGCCTTAGCGTCCCTTCCCCAAAAGTTGTCGTTTACCTTATTACTGAATACCGGAGAAATACAAGTAGTTTTAAAAAGGTGTCAACAATTAAGTTGGTGAGTTCTTAAGAGTTTTTGTATATGAAATGTATGCCTTTTTGTATAAAGTGACTGAGTTTGTTTCTAGAAATTCCAATATTTTCCATAAGTAAATAGTAGTTTTAAAAGTTCCAAAAACTGGAATGCATATGTAATTTCCATACTTAATATCGTGTAAGTAGGTTTATATGTGTATATATAACCACTAAGGAATTTGATAACCCCATGAACCAAAATGTTTTAATACTTCATGTCAGTTTTATAACCGTACTATGACCCAGACTGCCTGTAACAACGTTCTTCAGGTGTTGGAGTGTTATGACGTTTGTCACCCTAGACCTGCCGGTCTAACTGTAGCTAAACAGTTTAGGTGTGGGACTATCAATCCCGTATAGATCTATACACAAGTATCATGCTCTCCCTACAAGTGATTATGGTTTATAATACAGGACTTGAAATGCGTACTTGAAAGTACGTGAAGTCAAATGTCTCACAAAAGTTAGTATCAAATAGATTTATGTATGAAAAGTCAATTTTTCTAGTGAAAGTAAGTATTTCCTCTTTATAGTGTTTAAAGTTTGTAAAATATCATGAATATCTCGTAAACTCTGCCTATTATAGTTTTTCAAAAAGTGTGTTTCATTTGAATGATAAACCTTGGTGTATTACCAGTTTTGCATGTAAAGTATAACATTTGAAATAACGTTATTTTACTTATTTAACATTTATACACAAAAGGTTGATAAAGCATTAGAACTGTACGTAACGATTTGCATTTTAACATAAGTTTTTCTTGCGCTTCAGTTGTATTTCCCCCCCCCCCCCCCCTAAAATATAGTAAAGATATGTAAAAATATAGGGGTATGAACTCACCTGGTAAGTGTGATGCTTTGAAGAAAACAAGACTTTTCTCGGGCAGCACTTCGACCTGAAAGTGGAAAATTTCTCAGGAGATCCGGACCTTCGGACATTCGTCGGAGCTTGGATACGTAACCGGGGCGTAAGGGTAGTTTCGAGAGGCTCGAGAGTGAGAAAATATGGGAGAGATGTTGTAAATTATCAAAGAACTTCGGAAGCCTCGCATCTCATTTTATAGGGGTGGGAACTGCCCTCGTACGCTGGGCGCACGTCATGCATGATGAATTCGTCGCATACCGGAATTCGGATGGGACGGGCTAGAAGGCTAGGGGGAGACGTGGTCGATCCGAGGCCCAGTATTAAGTACGATGGGTGTACCCCCTGTATGCCATAGCGTACTCCTCTTGGTTTGTGTGCCCCAATCTTCTAAAATGCATAACTTTCGCATACGAGTTCCATTTTTGACGTTATTTATATCCACGCATAGGTAAAAATATAATCTACAACTTTCATTTTGACTTCATTGTCAAATTTTTACTTTATTTTTAATTATATATTTTTAATAAGTTGGGACAGGAAAAGTCTGTTAAAAATTCATAATTTCTTCATCCGATGTCCGTTTTCATCTGTCTTTTTACCATTACATTACTATTGTCGAGATCTTCAATTCTCTTTTAAGTTGCGTCGGCTAAAAGTCGCTCGATCTCTATTTCAAGTTTTTAGTTGTCTACCGCTACTCCGAAAGTTAGAAAAAATCATAACTTTCTCATACGAAGTCAGATTTGGACGTTCTTTTTATGTACCTTCATGGTTTAATAATATCTACGACTTTCCTTTAGATACCTAAGGCTAAAAAGTATTTTATTGAAATTTTGCGTTTTACGCTTAACCGTGTTTTACAGGTTTCACTGCGGATTTTCGATTGATCATAACTTCTTCGTTATAACTCAGATTTTTGTGTTCTTTACATTTCTGAAAACCTTGTCACGATATCTGATAATTTATGTAACCAATTGAGACTTTTGAACATTTTATTTTTTATGCTAGTTTTATTATATCAAAAGTAGATTACAAATCCTTGACTTTTAGGTCATTACATTGACTTGAAATATCGGGTTGTCACATCATCCCCCCCCCATTTTGTATGATCTTCGCGCTCCCAGGTGTGTTCAGGTCCTCGCTTTGCATTCCACCGAACCTTCACAATGGGTATGTGACTTTGTTTTATTCTTTTAATTTCCCTATCCATGATTTCTACTGGTTCTTCTACAAAGTGGAGACTCTCGTTGATTTTGATTTCATCGAAAGGGACGATAAAGGTCTCATCGGACAAGCACTTCTTTAAGTTTGACACATGAAAGGTAGGGTGTACGTTATTGAGTTCCTACGGTAATCAAAGCTTGTAAGCTATCAGGCCGATCCTGGAAAAGATCTTGAATGGTCCGATATACCTTGGATTTAGTTTCCCACATTTTCCAAAACATATTAATCCCTTCCAGGGTGAGACCTTCAAGAGTACCCGGTCCCCAACCTGAAATTCCAAGGGCTTCCGTCTTTTGTCCTCATAACTCTTTTGTCTTTCTCTTGAAGCTTTTAGTCGTTCCCAGATTTGGACAATCCTCTCGGTTATTTCTCTTATGATTTCTGGGCTGGTGAGAGTGCTATCATGGACTTGTCCCTTAGCTAGTTGTGTGTCACCCACTTCAACCCAGCACACAGGCGATTTGCATTTCCAGCCATAGAGGGCTTCGAATGGAGCAACCTTGATGCTAGTGTGATAGCTATTGTTGTACGAGAACTCGACTAGTAGTAAATGGGTATCCCATACCCTACCAAAATCGATCACACAAGCTCTTAGCATATCTTCCAAAGTTTGAATGGTCCTCTCACTCTGGCCTTCGGTTTGTGGATGGTAAGCGGTACTCATGTCTAGTCTCATCCCTATAGATTTTTGTAGTGACTGCCAAAACCGTGAGGTGAATCTACTATCTCTGTCGGAGATAATGGATATTGGTACACCATGCAGTCACACAATCTCCCTGATGTATGTTCGAGCTAGTTTCTCCATCTTGTCAGTTTCCTTTATTGGTAGGAAATGCACGGATTTTGATAATCTGTCGACAATCACTTAGATGGTGTCAAGTCCACTCAATGTTTTTGGTAACTTGGTTATGAAATCCATGGTTATCTGCTCCCACTTCCACTCGGTTATTTCAGGTTATTGTTGTAATCTCGAGGGCTTTTGGTACTCTACTTTGACTTTGGCGCAAGTCAGACACTTACCTACATAGGCAGCAATTTCGGCTTTCATGTTCGGCCACCAATACAATTTCTTGAGGTCCAGATACATGTTGTCTGAATCGGGATGCATGGAGTATCGATTCTTATGAACCTCATTCATGAAAACGTCTCTAAATCCACCAAACTTTGGTATCCAGATCCGATCCATGAAGTGACGAACTCCGTCACCCTTGACTTCAAGATTCTTATCCATTACTCTTAAGGCTTCGCCAGCCACATTTTTGGTTTTCAATGATTCCATTTGAGCCTCCTTGATTTGCATGGACAAGTGTGAATGGATCGTTATGGTTAAGGATTTCACTCGGAAGCCCGAGTATTCCTTCCGACTGAGAGCATCAGCTACTACATTAACTTTTCCTAGATGATAGCGAATCTCGCATTCATAATCGCTTACTAGTTCAACCCATCATCTCTGTCTCATTTTGAGTTCTTTTTGGTTGACAATGTGCTGAAGGCTCTTATGCTCGGTGAAGAATGTGCATTTCATGTCGTACATGTAGTGTCTCCAGACCTTTAGAGCGAAAACGAATGCTCCCAGTTCGAGGTCATGGGTAGTGTAGTTGACTTCATGCGTCTTGAGTTGTCTCGAGGTGTATGCAATGACCTTTCCTCATTGAATTAGAACACATCCGAGACCTTGGTTTGATGCATAACAGTAGACCACAAAGTCTTCCATTCCTTCTGGTAGGGATAATATAGGTGTGCTGTGTAGGGATCGTTTCAATGTATGAAATGCAACGTCTTGCTTTTCTAACCAGTTGTAGGTTACACCCTTCTAAGTCAGGGCGTTAAGTGGTTTGGCAATCATTGAGAAGTTTTGTATGAATCTTGGGTAATATCCAGCAAGTCCCAAGAATTGTCGGATTTCCATTGGAGTTCTTGGGGCTGACAAGTTCTCGATTTCCTTGATTTTGGAAGGATCCACGTGTATCCCTTCTTTGTTGACCACATGACCAAGGAAAACTACTTTCCAAATCCAAAATTCGCACTTTGAGAATTTAGCGTATAAATTTTGTTCCCTTAATGTTTCCAACACCTATCGAAGGTGTTGACTATGTTCTTATTTACTCTTCGAATAGATGAGTATATCATTTATGAACACGATTACAAAGTTGTCCAGGAAAGAACGACATACTTGGTTCATTAAGTCCATGAACACCTTTGGTGCATTTGTTAATCCAAAGGGCATCACTACAATCTCGTACTGACCATAACGAGTTCGGAAGGCTGTCTTGGGAACATCGCCTTCCAGGACTCGCAGCTGATGATACCCGGATCTTAAATCGACCTTTTGAGAAGTAGCTTGCTCCTTGGAGTTGGTCGAACAGATCGTTTATACGCAGTAGAGGATATCAGTTCTTGATTGTGAGCTTGTTTAGCTCCCGGTAATCGATGCACATGCGAAAAGATTCATCCTTCTTCTTTACGAATAGGACTGGCGCTCCCCAAGGTGAGAAGCTCGGCCTGATGAATCCCTTGTTGAGTAGCTTGTTTAATTGGTTGGATAATTCCTGCATCTCTGCCAGTGCTAGACGGTACAGAGATTTTGCTACTGGGGTAGCTCTGGGAATCAAGTCGATTCTGAACTTGACTTGACGTTCTGGTGGAACTCCTGGAAGATCTCCATGGAAGACGTTGGGGAAATCGCATACTTCTGGAATGTATTTGATATCTTTTGTTTCTTTTTCCTTATCTACTACGTGGGCTAGGAAAACATGGTATTCCTTGTGCAGGTATTTTTGGGCTTTGACGCAAGAGATTATTTGTAAATTGATTCCTGATTTGTTACCATAAATGATAAGAGTTTCGCCATTTGGCAGATTAAGGCAAACGGCCCTTTCGTGACAAAGTATATCGGCATGGTGAAGGCTTAACCAATCCATACCGATGATGACATCAAAGCTTCTTATAGTGATCGACATTAGATCGATTTGGAACGAGTGCTCATTTAAATCTAGCGTGCAGCCTACGTACATATCGTTTGTGCTTTCTGTTTTACTGTTTGCCATTTATACTGTAAATATCTTATTAAGTGATTGGGGGTTTTTCTTAAGTAAGTGTTTGAATTCATGGCTCACAAACTCCTCTCCGCACCAAAATCAAAGAGTATGCATGCATAAACGCTATTGAGGATAAACGTACCCTTAAACACCGTGGGATCAGTTATTGCTTCGTTCTTCCCTATTTCCAGCACTCTTCCTACGCCGCTAGCGTTCCTTGACTTAGGGCAACCTCTCTTGTAGTGCCCAACTTCACCACACCCATAACACGCCTGGACCACACCGACTCCAGGAACTTGGGTGATTGGTCGTGTTGGTGCCTTATAGAAACGGGCAGTGTGTCCTTTCCTATTGCAGTTATTACAGTACACCTCTCGAAAATTTTTGTTCTAATGGAAATTGCATTCTCTACACTTTGGTAGGTTTCTAGCATATTTCTTTGCTGGTGTAGGGGTAACAGGAACATCAGTGGGAGCAGTAGCGGCATGGACTACTACTATCTGTTGTTTCTTGGAAGGTTCCTACAAAATTGACCATTCCTCTTGTTCCTAAACTTCTTTTTGTTGTTGTTGGCATTGCTGTTTTTGGTGTTGCTTCCTCTGGGTTACTCCGGAATAGCAGTCATGAATCATTGGCGGACACCATGGTCAACAAGGGCTTGTGCCAACTATTTGGCACTATCGAAAGTAACTGCCTTGGAAGCTAGTACACTTCCTTGAATTTGGGGGGGGGGGGGATAGTCCCCAGATATACCTCTCGATCTTCTTTCTCTCTAGAGCAACCATTCTTGGGCAAAGTATTGCTAAGTCACTGAACCTATTGGTATAGGTCGTGATTCCCGAGCCCATCATGGTAAGGCCCCAAAGCTCTTGCTCAAGATTTTGTACCTCGCCTCTTGGACAATACTCTCGCATTAGCATTTGTTTCAGGTTCTCCCAACTCATGGAGTTAGCCACTACTAGTGTTAGTGACTTAACATGGCCATTCCACCATGTTAGGGCTCGTTCGGAGAAAGTACAGGAAGCAAATTGTACTTTGCTCCCTTCTTGGAATGAGCAGATCTCAAATATTGCTTCTGTTTTCTCTATCCATTGGGATAGAGCCATAACTCCTCCAGTCCCATTAAGGGATATGGGTTTGCTTTTGTTGAAGTCCTTATATGTGCATTCCCCGGAACGACCCTGGTGTTGGCCATCGGTAGAGCTATTTATTCCTCCTCCCAGCTCGTTGTTACTTATTTGTGCCATCATTGTTGTAACAGCAGCCTGAAATACAACATTGTCCATTGATGGGATGGTGGTGGAGGAGGTGGTGGTGGTGTTCCTGTAGTATTGATGTGTCGAGGATTCCTTCTTGGCGGCATGATTTTTCCATAAGATAAAAGACGAATTCTTGATAATTCTTCTTAGTAATTATATGCTTTACGTTCCGAACATTATCGAATTTGTAAGTTATTTGCGAAATAGAAACTTACAACAATAAGTACATGATTTCCTTAGTATTTTAAGAATTTAATGAAATATCAAGTGAAAGAATAAATGCGTGTCAAACTCATTGATATTAATATTCGATACATCGATCAGGAAAATATGACCTTAACACAAGTTTAGAGTACGTCAATTAAATGGGAAAATTTGACAGCATCCAGACCCTCGAATTGTGTATTCACAATCCGTCGGGTTTACATACATGAAGGAAAGAGTAGCACCAATGCTCACTCTATAAGTCTATACATATCGCAAGAAGTACGCGCTCTACTCCATGCGGGTGGTACGTTGCGGACCATGGTATGTGGTCGTGGAAGTCTGAGATCGAGTTACTTGACGTTCAGCCTCGATGACGCGCCTCTCCATTGCGGCTTGGTTCTTTCGGAACTCCTCACCTCGGCTCTAGCAACAGTAATGTCGCTCTGAAGGGAAAAGGTGTGCTCTATTGTTCGATTATGTTCTTCGTCCAGGCGATGAAGACGTACCGCCATGATTTGGGCAGTGGCACCAACGTCCATGATCTGGTTGGCGTTTGCCCTTGTCTACTTGCATTGGTTGGCGATGCAACGAATCATGACAGGGAGGGCCCTGTCATCTGAACCTCCGTTACTGAGGTTATGAAAACCTTGTCCCATGTAGTAGAGCGGATGTTGTTCTTGTTCCCTGCTCCACCGTTTCAGATCTACAGCCCAACAAGGCGTCTTCTTCTTCTTCCTGGTCAAGAGTAGAGGTAAGAGGATTATATATAAAACTTGAGTGTAAAAAGAAAATTTTATGATAAGACCTACACCAAGTCCTCCTATAATTACCTAGTGTATACAAATTACATATAATTGAGATCAAATGGACTATTGGATAAATAGCTTCACTCTAATCCCACATCCAAACAAAGAAAAGGACCTAAAGCGAAATCACAAATCCTAAGCCCATGGAACCTCAATCATGTGTAACCTTAAAGTACACACTTGGCAGTTATAGACCTGACAGTGAAGGTTTTTAGTTTTTATAAGCATAATTCTATTTAATTAATTATTCCTAGTTCTAAAGAAATGTCGAGGTATACTCTCTTATCATAGTTTTTTTTATAGGTTCTTACGTACTCCTATAGTATTTAACTTTGTAAGTTGGATTCTAGTGTTACTTTGGTAAGTTTTTGACTTTTTGCTCGCCACGACTATTCCCCGAACGTTGGTCATACCTCGGATAAATATAGTTGATCAGGCTATATTCATCCTAGATTTGATTACATATTTTGGGGCCTAGTCACAGTGTCCAACTTGTCTTAATACTTTTGTATAGTTCTAACTATGACATTAAACTGTTGCATGCATGTAGTACCTTTATGACACTAACATTTTAATTTAAATGAAATATGGTTGGTGTGAAAGCGTTTTGTGAGAGAGTTTTAGTCCCTTTGCATTTATAGTTTGTATATCTTATGTGGTTCAATATACTTAGTTCACTATAAACAATGTTGTGATAGCAACCTGTCACACCCCTAAACCAGAACATCGGAATCGTTCGAGTGCGGATGACTTCATCTAGTATCATAATCATTGCGTAAATAGTAAAGAAAGCAAACACAACCATCATAAATATAATTTAAAATTTTATATTGTTACTTGCAATACATATTTCAAAAGAAATTACATTATGATGATATAATGAGTTTGAAATTTATGCCTTAGCGTCCCTTCCCTAAAAGTTGTTGTTTACCTGTATTGTGAATCCCTAAGAAATAAAAGTAGTTTTGAAAAGGTGTCAACAATTAAGTTGGTGAGTTCATAAGTGTTTTTGTATATGAAATGTATGCCTTTTTGTATAAAGTGACTGAGTTTGTTTCTAGAAATTCCAATATTTTCCATAAGTAAATAGTAGTTTTAAAAGTTCCAAAAACTGGAATGCATATGTAATTTCCATACTTAATATAGTGTAAGTAGGTTTATATATATATATATATATATATATATATATATATATATATATATGTATGTATGTATATATAACCACTAAGGCATTTGATAACCCCATGAACCAAAATGTTTTACTACTTCATGTCAGTTTTATAATCGTACTATGGACCCAGACTGCCTGTAACAACGTTCTTCAGGTGTTGGAGTGTTATGACGTTTGTCACCCCAGACCTGCCGGTCTAACTGGTAGCTAAACAGTTTAGGTGTGGGACTGTCAATCCCGTATAGATCTATACACAAGTATCATGCTCCCCCTACAAGAGATTATGGTTTATAATACAGGACTTGAAATGTGTATTTGAAAATACGTGAAGTCAAATGTCTCACAAAAGTTAGTATCAAATAGATTTACGTATGAAAAGTCAATTTTTCTAGTGAAAGTAAGTATTTCCTCTTTATAGTGTTTAAAGTTTGTAAAATATCATGAATATCTCGTAAACTCTACATATTATAGTTTTTCAAAAAGTGTGTTTCATTTGAATGATAAACCTTGGTGTATTACTAGCTTTGCATGTAAAGTATAACATTTGAAATAACGTTATTTTACTTATTTAACATTTATACACAAAAGGTTGATAAAGCATTAGAACTGTACGTAACGATTTGCATTTTAACATAAGTTTTTCTTGCTCTTCAGTTGTATCCCCCCCCCCCCTAAAATATAGTAAAGATGTAAAAATATAGGGGTATGAACTCACCTGGTAAGTGTGATGCTTTGAAGAAAACAAGACTTTTCTCGGGCAGCACTTCGACCTGAAAGTGGAAAATTTCTCGGGAGATCCGGAGCTTCAAACATTCGTTGGAGCTTGGATACGTAACCGGGGCGTAAGGGTAGTTTCAAGAGGCTCGAGAGTGAGAAAATATGGGAGAGATGTTGTAAATTAGCAAAGAACTTCGGAAGCCTCGCATCTCATTTTATAGGGGTGGGAACTGCCCTCGTACGCTGGGCGTACGTCATTCATGATGAATTCGTCGCATATCGGACTTTGGATGGGACGGGCTAGAAGGCTAGGGGGAGACGTGGTCGATCCGAGGCCCAGCATTGAGTACGATGGGCGTACCCTCGTACGCCATAGCGTACTCCCCCTTGGTTTGTGTGCCTCAATCTTCTAAAATGCGTAACTTTCGCATACGAGCTTCGTTTTTGACGTTATTTATATCCACGTGTAACTAAGAATATAATCTACAACTTTCATTTAGACTTTATTGGCAAATTTTGATTTTTTTTTAATTATATATTTTTAATAGGCCGGGACAGGAAAGTTCCGTTAAAAATTCATAACTTCTTCATCCGATGTCCGTTTTCATCTGTCTTTTTACCGTTGTATTATTATTGTCGAGATCTTCAATTCTCGTTTAAGTTGCGTCAGATAAAAGTAGCTCGATCTCTATTTCGAGTTTTTAACTGTCCACCGTTACTCAGAAACTTAGAAAAATCATAACTTACTCATACGAAGTCAGATTTTGACGTTATTTTTATGTACGTTCACGGTTTAATGATATCTACGACTTTCATTTAGATACCTAAGGCTAAAAAGTATTTGATTGAAATTTCACGTTTTACGCTTAACATTGTTTTACCGGTTTCGCTGCGGATTTTCGATTGGTCATAAATTCTTCGTTATAACTCGGATTTTTGTGTTCTTTACATTTCTGAAAACCTTGTTACGATTTCTATTACTTTATGCAACCCAATTGAGACTTTTGAACATTTTATTTTTGACACTAGTTTTATTATATCAAAAGTAGATTACAAATCCCTTACTTTTAGGTCATTACATTGACTTGACATATCAGGTTGTCACAGCAGGCTCTAGTGCCAACTACTCTAAGGATTACGGATGGGATTCAGGGCCAGGTGGATCCCCCGAGGGCTCGAGGTTGCACTTTCCAGCTCATGGCAGAGGAGGCCAGTTCATCACCAGACGTCATGACTGGTATCTTCTTAATGAACTCTTTACTTTTCCTTGTATTGTTTTACTCGGATGCGACTCGGTCTTTTGTATCTCGATCACTCAGTAGGGAGTTTGATATACCTATTGGGGAGTTAGAGTGTCTGTTGCAGGTTTTACTCGGACGTGAGTCCGTCTTTTGTATATCGATCGTTCAGGTGTGCTCACGACGTGAGATTTAAGACCCCATGATGTGAGATTCAAAGTGTCCCCGTTTTCTGTTAGCACCCTTGGAGCGCACGATGTGAGAATGGGTGCTCACGTCGTGATGCCTGTTCAAGATACTTTCCTGGACTAAGTTGACTAGTTGGCTCGAGTTGAGTGGAAATCGGATCGGGTTTGCTGTCACGACGTGACCCATGCTTGGCCACGACGTGAGGCGGGTTGACTTTGACCAAGTTTGATCGATTTTGACTTAAGGATATTTTGGGTCATTCTGATAATTAGGTGCCGGGTTGAGCTGAGATTCAGAGTCGGGACCTCATTAGCTAGTGTTCAATTTCTAAGGTGAGTTTTCCTCTCTGTACTTACGGGTCGAAAGCACCAAGGCCGTCCCATTGGATTAGGTATCATGTTATGTGATAGTATGTTATCATGTTGTAGTGATTTGTTAGATCGGTATCCTGGTATATAGGCTAATGTCATGTTTAGTGATCTGGTTGATCTGGTTGATTGTTTGTTGAATGTTTATATGTTTATTTGCTATCTGTACTCATATTTGGTTGGTGGTTGAGGCTTTACTGCTTTGTGCATAAGCCAACAGACAGGGGGCATACCGACTCGAATGTTGATTGGGACCAAGGGTATTTCATCCCTATGATGACAAGACCCGTTATAGATTGGCATTCCAACCTGGTGGTTGAGTGGGCCTGGAGTATTCCAACCTAATGGTTGACTGGACCCATAGTATATTGGGCTATTCCAACCCAATGGTTGATTGGACCCGTCATGTTGTTATTGTATATATGTTATATGTTTATGTGTTGGTACTTTGGGGGATCTCACTAAGCGTTGGCTTACAGTTTTGGTTAATGTTTCAAGTACTTCAGATGATCGCAGAAAGGTGAAGGTGTGACCATACACATCCTCTTGTTTATGACTTGTGATTTTGGGAGACTCTGATGCTCAAAATGTTTTGAAAACTATGTTTGTAAGCAATTTGTGAATCTGGGTTGGTTTTAAATAGGTTTAATTTATTTTGATTTTTGTGTGCGTTACACATATAATAATAACCAACAAGAATAAAATAGGGAATATATTCCCAAAGCTTTAAAATAAGAATTTAAGAATATATATATATATATATATATATATATATATATATATATATATATATATATATATATATATATATATGCATTCTTATTATCAAGGATAAGATAAAGTCCCATCAATACAAAACAATTCATAACATGCCCTTGATTTAATTTAGGGTGTACCCAAATTATTAGATATAGTATCTAAGTAAAGGAAAACACTTAATTACTACATAGAGTCAAAACCATATTTATATAAGTACTTAACTTCAATTAATAAGAAAACACATATAACATACTCATAAAGTGGAGATAGTGTTCCAAGGTAAGAGTATTCACCTCAATTCTAGATAATCTAGAAGCACCAAATATCTTTTACACTTGAAATATACCTATTCAACTTCAAACTTCTGAAGTCAATCACCGAGTACCAACGAAAGGTGTCAAAAGACTAAAATACCCATCTATGGGTCAAATCATCAATCTAATCTCAAAATACTCCAAAAATATTTTAATGCGAATTAAGGAAGCCAAAGGAGACTAGAGGAAGGAATCCAACGTGGGGAACAAGCCAAAACACAAAGCACAACAAGGGGCAAGGGTCCTACGTGCCACGTCCAAGATAATGACGCACCACATTTCGTATGTTGTGTGCATAAATACGGATTTTATTTCTTATTCAGCCATCCAACTTTCAATACAGCTTCAAAACAAATCCGATGACCCAAATGAAAACAATGTGGGGTTATAAAACTTCAAAAGAACATTATAAAGGATCCCTAATGGTTCATTTTCCATGTAAATCATCAAGGATGATAAAATACCATATAGACATGAAATTAAGATCAATACATGAACAATATCTTGGACATAGTTCCATAATCAATTAGACGGAGAATTCCTAATTTCAAGTAAGGTTTTGCACCATTATAATCTCATCATGCGACAAGGATTGACAAATGGTTCATAGATTTGAATGGAAATACCTAACTAAAACATAAACTTAAGCTTATATCATTGCTTGGTACCCAAATCATCACCATGAAAGCTAGGTTTGAACCAATCACCAAGTAATCTCACCATAAGCCATAAATTGACAAATAGATCAAACATTTAAGTTAAATACATGTTCTAATCACAAGATTAAGCTTACGTCAACACAAGAATAATGAAATAGGATTTGGGGACTTAGGGTTTGAAAACTCATAAATCGACCTTCAAACTCAAAAATCTCACAACCATTTGTTGATAGGAGCTTAGAGATAAATCAAGCAGTGAAACCATAACATTAAACTCATAAGAACATCACCAATCGAGTATGAAATTCCTATTTGCAATTTCACAAAGCCCTAATTCGAATTTTGGGAAAAAAGAAAAAAAAATACCTTCCAAGCTAGATGCTGAGAACATTTTACCAAGGCTTCTATCAACAACTTCAAGCTTCAAACACCATAGAATTAAGGAGGAAAAATCAGGTTTAGGTGGTAAAAAAATCGTTGGAAATCACATGGAGAAGAAAGGGACAAATAATGAAAAAAGATGGTGAAAACGCTAACTATAAATCAGTTATACATCAAAGACGCGACGCGTCCCATTATTTTGGCCAGATTGTCAACTTTGGTCCCTCACACTAAATTCCTTTCAATTATGGTCCCTAACTTAGGCCAAAACTTATAACAATTTATCTTTAGTCTACAATTGGTCTTCCCTATCATAACTTAAGCAAACCTAGTTTCGGGATGCTTATTTGGGCAAACTCTCGCGTCAAACACAACTTCTCTAAGTTGACACTACTAGCACCTTTCTACAAAAGTATCATTTAATGCCAAATTCTCCATCAAATTTTAATTTAAACAAATCAAAAGGTTATTATTGATATTGCTCTAAAAAAAGATGTCACACATATCAATACTGAGAGCATTAAATTCAAATCTGAAGATCTAGAGCTTGAAAACCCATCAAACAACACCAAACTCTCAAATCTTACAACTATTTTTTAGTTGGAGTTTGGAGTTAGATCTAAGGATGGAATCACCATCTAAAATTCATATGAATATCATTAAATGAAGAAGAATTTATATTTTCAAAATCCCAACACCGTAAAATGAAATTTGAAGAGAAAAGGGGAAAAGAATTACCTTCTAAGCAAGAATATGAAGAGATTAAGACATCAACAATTGAACTTCAAGCATCAACTTCCATGGAGTTGTAGAAGAAAATAGGCTTGGAGGAGGAGAGTGGCTAAAACGTGAGTAACATGAAAAGGGGAGAAAAGGCTTTTAAATGTTCATTCATATCTTTGGATATTTTGCAACTTAGACCCCTCCTAGCAAAATTCTAGTCCAAAGGTTACCAAGACTCACCAATTCCTTCTCCAGCCTCCTATTTAGCTTTAATAACTCACAGATGTTAAATGCCTTACAATTTAGTCCACGTAAGCTAACTATGATGGTCAAAAGACAAACCCTAGTTAATTTCCATATTTTAGCAACAAATCCCATTTTACCCATCTAGACTTTCAAATAATCATATAAATCTTTTTATTCAAGGTTTTATCATTCAAATTATTATTTTAAGGTTATTTTAAATTTACCACAATAATTTTTTCTCAGAAATTACTATTTTTCTCAAAAACCCAAAACTTTTAGGTCCAAAATCAAGATGTTACGTGGAATCACACATACTTCAACCTTGAGTGGCATCTCGTTCTAAAAAAAGTGAGCATTATCATGCTTTCACTTCTCATATAGCCGGAAAAATAACTTATGTCATAGCAAGGTGATGCGTTTTCTCTTTGATCCAATTCTGATCAACAATGTGATTCATTAAATTCCAATACCAAAATCAGATTAAGAACAAATCAGCAAAATTGTGGGATTTTCCAAACAATTTTTGCAAAAACCGGTTCCTGACTTGTTACAAACCGTTTTAGATATCTTTGTGCTTTTTCTTGGCCAAAAAATGGGTTTCTACTGGATCTAGTGTTGACCAAAACTGGTTTGCTTTCGTTGAAAAAAAAAAAAAACGGACCAATTTCCAAACTGGTTGAGATCGGATTAAAAATGTTGTTTGAGAACCTCTACGAGTTTAATAGAAATGTTCGGCTGTATGCCTGTATTGGACTAACTGAGTTATATGACTAATGGGCTTAGCCCATCAACAGAAAGCATAGTTGAGTATATATTTAAATATAAATAAGTTAAGCATTTATTAAATCTTTGCCAACTATCTTGTGATATATGTTAACTTATAAATTATTGTCAAGTAACATACGCTATATGCATATCCCCAACCGTTACTTTTAGTTACATCATGCATTTATATTTTCAAGCAAATTGCCTAGTTTTTGTGAAAGGAAAAAATGCATGCATGACCTCATGCATTCCATTCATACCATGAAAGTTTATATACATATGAATTTTTTTTTTTTTTTATTATTATTATTATTATTATTATTATTGTAACAAAATGTTTTTTTTTTTTCAAATGGTACGAATTTTTTTCCAATAAAATCTTTTTTTGTTGGTGATATGTATTTTCTAAGCATTCCCGACGAATATTACCATCACAAATTCTCCGTTTTCTAGTAGTCTTATGGATTAATGATCATATAATGTAGTTGAAAGTGGACGCCACAGTTTAGTGAATTAACAGAGGTTCTTATATCTCTCTAGAGGATGAAAAAATTAAACATTATTGATTGCGAAAGTTAGGATAAGACTAATAGGTCTAGGAGATAGACTGATCCAACTCTAAGAAATCTAGACAAAAATATATAAAGCAACATTCGAAATGAGGACATCCCACCAAACTTGAAAAGAAACAACAGTAAGATTACTCATCTTACGATGAATCGATGTCTACATTCAAACAAATGGCCCACAACATGGTAAGCATCAAGTGGAAGATCAATGCACGTTCTTGAAAATCTTTTGTTTTTCTTATCCGAAAACACGATTGATTTTAGATAAAGTTATGAGACTTGGAAGTGACCTTTTGTTGCTGATTATGGAAAAGGATGTCAAGATGTTCTACTATTGTGAAACAAAGCTTTATTTAAGAGGCATATCTGCATCCCCTCCTCCAGTACTTATCATCATCATCATATATATATATATATATATATATATATATATATATATATATATATATATATATATATATATATATATATATATATATATATATATATATATATATATATATATATATATATATATATATATATATATATTAACGTCCCAAAAATACTATATAAATATTTTTTATTTAAATCTATCAAAACCATCATTCATTCATTCCAAACCCATCAAAATGTGATTATGTATAAAATAGTTATAAGAGTATAAATCATATCATAAAGTGAAAAACATTGGTGCATGTTGTGTGATCATGTCAGGCTCTTCTATTTCGAACCAGAAGTGCCTGAAATCATAAACATAAGAATTTAAGCACAAAGGTTAGTGAGTCTATTTCAACTCCTTCGACATCTTTCACCTAGTATGGGTCTATTTCACCCTTTGAGTCTATTTCAACTCCTTCGGTATCTTTCAATCGGTATGGGTCTATTTCAGCCCTTGGGTCTATTTGAACTCATTTGGTATTTTTCAATCGATATGGGTCTATTTCACCCCCTACAATTAAGCATATAGTCAAGTCAGCAAGGGTCACAAAGACAACAAGCACATACATACATATCAGCAAGTGTTACAAATACAATTATCATCCTACAAATATAATTCAGTGGGACGCTATTGGTGCCTTCGACCCACAAGTGCAATGAAGAGACTCACCACTCAGTCAATACTCAGCTACTACTACTCTCACTGCCGAAACACATGTGTTATACACCACCTAGACAATCATACAAGGTACACCCTTCATCCGCTTTGCAAAAACTAAGAGTTGGCCAAAAGTCAACTTAGGTCAAAGAGTCAACGATCAAAGACAAAGTCAATGTCATCAACACCCCTTCCACGTTGTGGCCTTCTTGGCCACATCGTGGGCACAAATTGACAAGATAGTCGACTGGTCTCTGGTCGTCACATTATGGCGTCCCAGCGTCATGTCATGGGGACCAGTATGAATGGCTTATTCGAGTTAAGTTGCATTTAACTCGTTTTCAAGGGCCCAAAAGCCCAGATCTAGCCCTTCCCAACGTCTTGATGGATAAAGTTTCCAAATTTATCCATTAAGGCACTCTACAAAGACAAGATCTCTAACCCTAGGTTCTAAAGGTCAACAAGAAGTACAACTTAACCATTAAGTCCTTAATCACAAAGGACACAAATCTAAACATTCCAGAAGGGTTTTCCTTCACCTTAAGAGTCATAAATTCGGTTGCTTTATGGACATGCATATCCAATGAAAGTCTCCTCCATTTTAGGTCATTAATAGTGATAAAGAGGCTTCAAACTTATGCATGGCACAAAAAATCAGTTATACTTCAGATCCAAACCAACAACCACACCAAATGCACCTCACATTCATAAAGTTGCAAGCTTTATGAGATCTCACCACTCCAACTAACAAGGACAAGGAGTTTATGGGGTAAAATTCAGGATCTAGCAACCTAACATGATAAAGATTGTATCTTAGACTCTTACAAGGGTCCAAAAGAGTGCTAGGGTGAAGTATGAAGACTTGCTTGTTGAATAAAAGCTCACTTTCTTCTCCTTCTTCCTTCAAGAACTTCCAAGAATGCCAAAGAGAGCTTCAACAATGGAGGAAATATGTTAGGGTTTCTTCAGAGCTTTAGGAGGCTGATGGAGGTTGAGGATGAGCAAACCCTTTCCCCATCATTCCTTTATATAGCCTAAAAATTAGGGTTTCATTAAAATCAGCTACCACGTCGTGGCACCTATAGCTACGTCGTTGTTGGTCCTTAAATCCCACGGTCCTTAAAATATTGTCATGTTGTGGTGAGGCTCCACCACGCCGTGGCCACCAAAATGAAGACTTTAAATTATATTGATTAGCTTATACCCGATACAGGTGTTACAACTCTTTCACACTTGTATCAAACTTCCTCCTCGAAGTCCTCCGCTACAAACAATTATGGGTAATGCTCTCTCATCTCTTTTTGGGTTTCTAGTGCTACCATTACACCTTTACCAAGCCTAATTCCTTGTTCGGCAGCTGAGAGACGTGGAACGTGCTATGAATCTGAATGAGCTCGTGTGGGTAAATCCAATTGGTACACAACCCTGCCACCCATTCAACAACCCTGAATGGACCAATATACATAGGCCCCAACTTTTTGTTAGGTTTTCTATACATCAAATACACTCTAAAATAGGTAGCAAAAAAAATCGAAACAACGATATACCTAAGTGTACACGCAACCTCTAAATCTATGGTTTCATGCTAATTACATCTACCCTATGAAAAACATAAGAACAAAGAAGAAAACATACCTCTTATGTAGCCCTTGATCTCCATGTTTGAGATTTTGATCCTCCATGAAGTTTCTTAGATGAGAGGCCCCAAAATGGAATCCCTCTAATGGTATCACACCCAATGAAACCAAAGAGTGGAATAAAAATAACTAGGAGAAGGGTCAATTTTACAAACCCTAAGAGTGTTAGAAATCGTTCCTATAGGAGGAGGAAGAAGAGGCAAAACTTCAAGCCAAGAATGAGCAAGGAAGAATGAATCTCTAAGGCCCTATTTATAACCTTAGATACCTTCCAGCGTTCTATCCTCAAGCCCATGTGGGATGGATAACCCTAAGAACGAGTTTTCCTTTATCCTAAGAGAATTTTCATCCATCACCCTTCTTCTTAGGGTTGTGGAATATTCCTGATCAACCAACTATTGATTAATTGAATATTCAACCCTTTGATTAATTAAACTATTAATTAATACCCAAAATATATTTCCAACTAGTTTCTAATTAATTATTAACCATAGTAATTAATAAACCAATTTCACTTTTATTTATTCTACTCAATTTGGGTCTTGAGGGCAACCCAAAAGGACCCTGTTATTATTAGAAATATCACCAATAGTTAATGAACTTGGACACACTTTCCAACAGTCTCTTACTTAAATAAGTCATCAACTATACAAGGACCAATATTTCTTCAATAATCAATTGAGAATTAGTCATCCAATGCAACTACCGAACTCTTGATCTAATCAA
Organism: Lactuca saligna; assembly: GCF_052625555.1. Taxonomy (NCBI): domain Eukaryota; kingdom Viridiplantae; phylum Streptophyta; class Magnoliopsida; order Asterales; family Asteraceae; genus Lactuca; species Lactuca saligna. Next base: position 132,920,565 of record NC_136418.1, on the reverse strand, counting down.
GATTCATCTCTTAGATAAATGATCAACTATCCTTTCGTTCTATGATATTTGTATGAACTCGAGACATGGATAATGGTCAATCTCAGAATTCAAGATTATGTTTCTCGATATAGATTTGTGACGACTGCATCTGACTACTAAATTGAACACATCAATTCCAGTCAGGGATCGGACAAGCACTTCAGATGTCATCACCAAATCATTGAGGGACCCATAGATATCACTTCTCTTGTTAAGGCAGAAGGAACAAATAAACTTTGACTACATAGTTTTTGTCTATTTCATCATGCCACACATGGGCATACCCTTTATAACTACCAGTTATGGATAGCGTTGGAATAGAACAATGTATAATAGAATCATAGAGAAAACCCCCACATGTATCTAGGTTTGAAGAATAGAATATATTATCATCTTAGAATTACTCATGACTAGATCCACGAAGTAATCTATAAGCGCGGGTTGGTCCAATACATAAATCTCTATTAAGTACTCATGAGTGTTAGTGCAATATCTATGTTATGTCCAATCACTATGGACAATCCACTAATGCTCATGACAATCTTGAATCACTACTTACTTCTAAGATTATGACTGACTCTAGACGTTTTGAGTGAATTAATACTCGGGAAATGGGTTCCAAACATGCAAAAGGAGAACACAGTGATAAGCTAATCAAAATGACTGAACTCTATCATATATTAAGATCTCCACTTAATAATCTATGAATAGAATTAACACTTATAATGATTAAGTTCTCAAGGTTAAAACAAACTAATCTAAGAGCACTTAAGCCAATTCATTTACAAATCTAATGCCTCTCGACTTTGTCTGACTGTCAGCCTTGGTCAGTGAAATTGGCTTATGGAATGGATTGACAATATTATCTTTCGATATGACTTATTGACCATGATGTCTTTGCGTTAACTCATTATCAAATGTGATGGTACTTACTGAGTATGTGTCTTGTGAGCTTGTGTGACTTGGATCCATACTCGAGGTAAGTTCACCCTTATAGTCATAAAATCCTCCAAAAGGACCATCAATGATATCATTAATGAATCTCTTTCAGTCACATTGTCTTCTTTGCAATTTCACCAAATGTAATATACTCTAAGTTTGTCAAATCCAGTATGGTGTATTACTTGGTACTCTTCCATGCTAATACATCACCCATCTGTAAAAGCACGAATTTCGATTCTAACGGAATCGCCTTATCAGTGTGGAACTGAGCATCAATGTAACTTTTACAATGATCTCTTCCATATTATCAAGATAATTTCCTTTTTCCTATTAAGACACTTAAGAATTTTCTTGATCTTGATTCGGTGATTCTTGCCAAATTGATCTAATTCAATTTGTCGTGATCAAGGCATAGGAGTCATCAGATCTAGTACATGTCATGGCATATATAATCGATCCTGTAGCGCAATCATGTGGGACACGACTCATAACCTCTAGATCAATAGTAGAACTAGGACATTAGCATCACTCAATGCCATACCATATTAAGCACAAACTCCTTTTTGAGTTTTGTATGTTGAGTTTCCTCAAGATTCTATATACTTTTGTTTAATCAAACGAATAACTTTGATCTATCTCCATAGATCCTTATTATGTATGTGTCTTGTATCTCCCATGTGTATCATAGTGAAGCAATTCTCATACCAAGCCAAGTTTTTACACTTGGTAAGTTACAATATAGTTTCCTATGCGTTGTGCATTATCTATGTATAATACAAGAGTGACTACAATGCTCTCACTAGCATTGACACACACACACACACACACACACATATATATATATATATATGGGTTATCTATGTTTCTTGAAATTCAAACTCCTTGAACTTTTTCATTAAAACAAATATTCTAATTACTCCCACTATCTTTGACACATGTATGGCTCATCTTTATTTCTCAAAATTCAAACTCTTTGAACTTTATCATAAAATAATGATCCCACTTGCGAAATGCTTATTTCGTTCCGTAAATGAACTTATTAGGCTTACACATCCTTTACAACCTGTCTTGGGTTGATTATGTGCTTGATCTAGAAAGTTTTCACATACATGGACTAAATCTCGCTCTCTATTTCCTCCTTCCATGTCATGGCCTTTAGGGCCTACCATAGCTTCCGATAAATGGTACACTCTGATTGCTCCATACTAATGACTCGTTTACCTCAGTAATATAAACTTTTATATAAATAAGTGTATGATATCCTCTGTATTACCTATAAGGAAGAGGTGGAAATATATCAGTTTCATCAATAGCTCTTTCAATTTCGAATTGAATGTTAGGTCCAACTTTTGGTTCTTTGTTGGTTGACTCTTGAATCTTATCAAGATCAATGTGGCTCCCACTAGCCCTTTTGTAAATCAACTCCCTCTCTTAGAAGACTGCCCTTCGAGCAACATACATTTTGTTCTCAAAAAGTTTGTTAAACAATTATCCAAATGCTTGATGGGATCTCCAACGAGATAACACATCTCTATTATAAGTTCTAGATTGTTGAGCGCTTCACAACGAGTGTAAGCCTGAAAATCGTAAACTCCCATATGTGCTAGTGAGGAATGAATGTCAATTCACATATAATAGAGTGTTTCATAAACCTTCTCAGTTGGTACAAGACCAAAATACTTATGGTAACACTATTCATGTTATAATCCATAAATTGTTAGTAAGAATAGTACGACTCATCTAGTACAAAATCAATGAACGATTTGTTTCTCTATCCAACTAACACTCCAAGTGATAGTGTTATGGGTGGAGACAACTCATGAGATTTTTTCACAATTTCTTAGATGATCGATAAAGTTTGGACTGAGATTCTCACTATGAGTATCTCATCTTATTGCCCATTTGATTCTTAACTTTGCTTTATGAGAGCTCTAAACACTTGAAAGGCTCCAAACTCACATTCATATGAAGTTGGTCTTACCATGTATCGTAGTTAATCTGAACGGTCCATGAGTTCAAACTAATTCCGATAGATATTCTCATCACCCAGTGATGTATTCATCATGTATCTTGATAAACAAGATTTGCATTTATCATGAGACTCGAGGTCAAATAATATCTAAAATCCGATCCAACTGGATACTTGGTAATGTATTTTTCATTTATGTATCCAAGACTATGATTCCAAAAATATACTTCACCCAAAGCTTTTGGATTTATTTGAATCAGTACGTATTGTGGTCAATCTGAACGATCCATTAGGTAAACTAATTTAGACAGATATTCACACAATAATAATCTTATTCAAATATTTGAATCAACTTTGAACTATTGTTACTATACTTACATCATAGATTTCATGACTTTCTTTTAACATGTTAGAATGCTCCATATTTAAATAAGTCAAAACTATCTCATGAATCATAGTATAAACAATTTCAGTTATAGTACCATAGACTAAACATTTAGAAGAATTGTCTTTTAATCCCATGAATAGTAGCAAGGGCTTGACATTCGTGATCAAATTATCTTCTCCATGTTTCAGTCTTCTTACTTCATTTTAGTCACTACACATTCTTGCAAATATCAGTACTTAATCCTTAGTAAAACACTCAAGGATTTGAAATAATGTTCCAATGGCATTATAAATCCATATATTTGATTGAACACCTAACATGGGAGAACTAGTTATCTTTTGATCCTATAGAAAGTATCAAGGGCTTGTGATCCATGATCAAATTTAACTTCTTCATGTTTCAGTCCTTTTGACTCAAATATATATTTTGGGCATGTATGCTTTCTAAGTCCTTTCTTATTATGGAAACGAATAGTTACCAGAACTGTAACACCCTGACTCCCAGGTATATTTTAAAAGCTTTTTATTTATTTGTTTGAATGAACTCGATAAGTTGGAGGCCCCAACTCGTCGTGTCGAACCTAGTCATCTCGCGTGGTTTTTGACTCCTACTTGATGAGTCGGAGGGCCCTGACTCGACGAGTAGAGGCTATGCATGGAGACCCTAAATTTTTAGGATTTACACACTATTTAAAGGACCTTAAGTCCTTTCCTCCAGGACCCTTACCACCTTTTGACGGCCAAAAGAAACCCTAATCAGTCTAAACCTTGTTCTTGAGAGTTTGAGAGGCTAAAGTGTGTTTTTGGTGCTTGTGATTGAAGAAGCTTGGAACGAGAAAAAGAGGGTAGATCTAGTAATTACATTGTCTTGGCTTGCATTTTAAGGTAAAAATCCTTTACCCTGGTCTTCCATTTATTAAATCTCTTCTTAAGTAAGAAGATGGGCATTTTGGTGCAAAAGTGGAGTTACTTTTGGATTTAAGCTTGTCACAAGGCCATAGTTTCAGATTTAGACTCCTCTAGGCCCTTATGGACATAAAGCCTCAAGCTTTATGAAGCTTTGGCTCTCCTTCATGTCCAAAACCTTATTCTAAGGCTAGTTATGAGTGTTTTAGCTTCATGGAATTTTGCATGCACGTAAAGTTACCAACTTTACATGATAATCACACCCTAGGAGCCTAGATCTATAATTTGGAGAATTTGTTTAAAGTAAAACATCTGTATGAGAAATTGACTGAATCGAATCGACGAGTTTCATGGTCAAGTTGATGAGTCCGATGAATATTGGCCGTTGTTGGTTTCTACATGGACTCGACGAGTCAGTTAGGGTTTTCCCGACTTTTAGACACGCATGGACTCGACGAGTTGTCTAGAAACTCGGCGAGTCAACTAGGGTTTTCACAATTTCTCAAATTCTGGAAGGACTCGACGAGTTGGGTCAACATGGGCTGTTGACCTTGACCGTTGACTTTGACTTCGACTTTGACTTTGACCAAGGGATTGATCAGTTGACTTCTGGGGTATTTTGGTAATTTAGGAATTTATGGAAGTGGATCATTGGTGGATGTAGGTGTTGGAGTTGGAGATGTATTTAGAGGAGTTTGATACTATCATTTCCGAGCTACTTGAGAGGTGAGTTCTCCTTACTATATCAACAGGGTCTAAGGCACCAATGTCGGCCCTTTTTCGGATTTGTATCTGGATTTATTGCACGATATTCTTTATGATTTGTATCCTGGTTATAGAATGGTTGCTATATTAGTGATCTGTTAGATCGGTATCCTGGTTATAAGATGGTTTCTATGTTAGTGATCGGTTAGATCGGTATCATGTTTATAGGATGGTTATCGTGTTAGTGATATGTTAGATTTGTATGACTAGCTGTACATGCTAGCTAGCGTATGATATTTATGTGCACATGTTTGTTTGATTGGGGGTTGGGTTGAGGCGGACATGCTTTGTGCTTATGTCACACCCCAAAACCACGAACGGCAGAAATGTTCAGGGGTGGAGGACGTCATGTACAGTATCACAACAGTGTAATATAATAAACAAGCAACAACATCATCCATTGCATTATAAGTAAAGTTTTAATACATGTGTGTTCTTCCATTGTAGTAAGACACCAAAAATATACAATCAAAATAAAAGACGAGACTTGTCTGCTCCGTCTTCTCAAAACCTGGCCTCCGTACCTGTCTACTGATGACCTGAGAATACAAGTTATTTTGAAAGAGAGTATCAGCTTTAAAGCTGGTGAATTCATAAGTATATAAGTGTCATTGTCTTGCTTACTGAAAGCTGTTTTAAAGGTCATGCAAACCTTTAAATGTAAATGTTGATGTAAGTATGAAAAACCCTAGAAAATCCCTTATTTTCTATCAGTGTGAGATGTAGTCTGCTACCAAGACCCGAATGTTTTGTTATGACAATGTAGTCTTCTACCAAGACCTGAATGTTTTGTAAGTAAAATGGTAGTTTTTCCTTCTATTGACTAGTACTAAAGTACTTATTCTACTCATCGTTTATGTGAAAGTATCACAAAATAAAGTAAATAGGAAATGTATACTAAAGTAATTATTATCCCGAGGTACTAGGGCTAACACGATGTATGTAACTGTTAACCTAAGGTACAAGGGCTAACACGACATTTATAACCTAATGAACATCCGAAGATTGTCCAATTGTCCTCTGTAGCAGCAGCAGGGTGGAGGAAGGGTTAGTCCCGTAAAGGTACTCCTAGTATAAGTAATAACCATCGGCATCCGTAGATGTTCATCACCCACTGTTGCTAACAGATGGGTTCCGGAATGGTTAGTCCCGTCCGTATATCCCGAGGTACTAGGGATAGGGGCCCATCTAGGTATCCCGAGGTACTAGGGATAGGGTCCTATCTAGATATCCCGAGGTACTAGGGATATGCAGGAAGATTTACACAGAAGGTACCAATAAATCATCCTCGCAATTTGAGATACAAGTATTCATGTTAATGTACGTAGTTAAGTGTATCTACGTAAAGGTACTCATGTATCATGTAATCAACTGTAAATGTACTCATGTATCAGGTAATGTACGGGTATAGACTCATGAATGAACTGACTCTTGTGTGATTCCTTGTAATAGGAATTATGTTTGATATCTCCAAATTATCCCTATGATAATTTACTGGAAGGTAATTGGTTGTTCAAGTAGGTTTATACACTCTTACTACTCAAGGGTGTGAGAAACTAAATGAAAGTTGTAAACTATAACATCAATACATATATAGGAATATAAGTGTACATGCATAGTTTAGTTCAAGAATGTAAAATGGTTTTGCAAGACATCTTATGGGTTTTGAACAATAATTAACAATGACTTGATGTCATTTTTAATATACATTTCAAAGGTAAAACATTTGATAACAATGTGTTTTTAAGATTTAAAACCATTTCATGCATCACATTTTGTAGTATGTGAAATCTGTTAAATGATAAACACAGTTATAAAATACATATCAATGATTTAATAACATGTTTGTTTCTACTTGTATTCCCCCCCTCCCCACCCTTTAAAGAATTTAAAATCATTTATAACATTGATTAGGGGCATGAACTCACCTGTAGTTGGTGATTGGGATGAACTAAACAGTATAGGATTGCTAGGTGTCAAGCGAGGACTTGTACACACACTACGATCCTAATGAACATATAATCACACATATATGCATTCAATTAGACTTAAATCACTAATTGATAATGTTAAGACATCCTAGACACAATTAAACACTTTATATAAGTGTTTTAGGCCCTAAGGACTGCATCTAAGCTAATGTGGGACAAGGCACTTGTGTTTTAGGGTTCCAAAGGACCCCATATGTGACTTTACTCCCCATATACCATCACACATGGAGTTTACGGTTGTAAACTCTTGAGTTTACGGCCGTAAACTCCCAACCATGGGGGTTTGGTGTGTTTTGAAGTCCCTAATGATTCCTAGAATTATTCCAACTTGGTGGCTAAGTCCTTGGAAAGGTTTAAGGTCTAGAAACACTCCATTTTGGAGTTTACAGCCCTAAGGCCATTCCCCTTAGAGTTTACGGCCGTAAACTCTTAAGTATGGGTGTTTTGGATGATTTCAAGTCTCATGCACAAGTGGTATAATTCCTAGGCATTTGTTTAAAGCTAATGGGGACCCTACGCACACTTTGGTGCCCTTGTTTGGTGTTTACGGCCTAGGAGCATTACCAAGGCCATAAACTCACTTCAAGAGGTGATTTTGATGTGCTTTGGTCCTTCAATTAAGTGGGAAACAATTCCATGTAAAGGTCTAGGGCTTTAGGTTTCTTAAAAACACCCTTTTGTCCATTTCAATGGAGTTTACGGCCTAAGATTGCTCTTGGGCCGTGAACTCCCATGTGTTTGTGTTTCTTGATTGTTTTCTTGTCCTAAATACATATACAAATGAGTCTAGGGTAGTAGCATAACACAAGGAACAATCTAGGCTCGGTTTCGGGAGTTTACCGCCCAAGAACACCTTGGGGAGTAAACTCCTAAATCTAGTGATTTAGCCTTCTAAATCATGTTATGAACACATATAAAGCTTTCTAACATTACTAGAAAGAGTTACTCACGTTTTGGTATAAAAACCCGAAGATCCGTGAGAGAGAAAATGGCTTTTCTCTAGTTGGAAATGTGAATAATGAATGAATTTGGTTCAGAATTCTATTTATAGTCCTGAGATATTTTTGGCAGAAAATATTTTTATTCCTAAAATGATGTCTAATATAATAGAGTGTTGGAATAACAGTGTTGCACAAAACCCTAGTGCACCCATTCTCCTGATATTTCCTGAAGTGTAAACCCTGAATTACTCAAACTTACGCGAAAAGTCTGAAAATCAGCTGTGACTGCTATAACTTCATTTGAAGTGATATAGTTTGTACAGAATGGAAATTTCGGGTTGTCACAGCTTAGGCCAACATACCCAGTGCGGACTGGATACACTGCAGAACCGAGAGGGCATACTAGTTAGACCAAAGGCCCGACGAGTGGTCCAGATAGGCTAAAGGCCTTGAGAGGCAGTCCAGATGTGCTGAAGGCTTGGAGAGTGGTCCATATAGACGGAAGGCCTATGAGGCGGTCCAGTCAGGCTGATGGCTCATTATGCATGCTGTTTGTTTATATGATATGATTATGATTGTATGGCGTTGGTATTTTGGGGGAACTTATTAAGCTTCGGGCTTACAGTTGTTGATTTTGTTTCAGGTACTTCTAATGATCACGGGAAGGCGAATGCATTATCATACACCTCCTTATGTTTTCATGATTTGATTATGGGATACTCTGACACTAAACTATTTTGAAAACAAGTTTTGTAATAATTTTTTATTTTTGAATGTTTTAAAAAGTTTAAATTTGGCATGATTTTTATAGGTGTTACAAGAACATGTATCAGAATAAGCCTTCCTTTGTCTTAGGCATTTGGGCTTGGATTAGGTATACCAACACTAATCACCTTTTAACCTATGGGAAATTGGCTTTCTTCTTCTTGACACTTCTATTCATGATAGTAAATTGGTGATAGTGTTTTGAAGTTTGAGTTTCTATGATTGGCCATGTTAGTTTTAAAAAGAAACCACAACATGTTACAAGACTCCTTCATGGTCATTCCAAGTTGTTCATATCAGAATCAAAATGAACTGATTATATTGACATGTCAACTAGTTGACTAACCCAAGTCAACTCATAACTCAATGAAATTCCATTTTACTTCAATATGCCAGTTTACAACGTACAATTGATAAATTCTCTTTCTAATAGTTTAGAATGTAATGTTTGTAGTAACCTAGGAAGAGCTTTATCAAATGCATGATATTTCTTTTCGTTTATGAGAACTATTCCCAAACTACGAATTTGACAAGATTAATCATCCTTATAGCTAATCCTTTCAAAGATTTTATAGCAGTAGATTTTAGTGGATAAGGTTATAGACATCATTCAGTATCAGTTTCCAATATACTTTTTTTCATTTATCCTTAGAAAATAACCACCTTAAATAAAATTATTTAAGAAGGCTAGGATCCATATTTGGCTCCATGATATGTAAATGGATGCCGTAAACACAACATAAAGTTACTTAGGTAGGCAAATCCCTTTGCCAATTTCGATCACTATGAAATTCCTAGATCTTTGAGATTCATTGACTATCAATGGCATGTTAATCTCGGATTATGTTCATCTCAGATTTAATGACGGGGTCATCGCGGATCACTAAGCAGATGGTGAATCGACCATACAAAATTGTGTGATCCCGGCTTAAGTTACGCTTGAGATTCGCGAGTTCCACATCATTCTCTACCTATATTCTCAAATTGACGTGTCGGTTAACCACACGAGCCCCATCAACAAATTATAAAGAGAATGTGAAACTTTTATGGATACCATAAGATTCACATTAAATAGATTGTGAATTACTATGCAAAATCACATGATTACCGGCTCAAGATACACTTGAGATACGCGAGCTCCATATCATTCTCAACTATACTCTAGATTGATGTGTCAGTTAACCACATGAGCTCCACCAACAAAATATAAAGAGAATGTGCAATTTTCATAGATAATATGAACTTTACATTCTATTAACAAAACGGGATTTTGTTTTATACTTGTATTTAGAATATTCTAGATTGACCATTATCACTATCAAACCATTTTGGTAACTCCATTCTCAAAATGCAATAAGGTCGTGAGGGTGGTAAGCGCGAAGTATATTGAAAACCGACCTCATTAGAAATCATAGAGACCTCATTAAACCCCTACATCATAATGGATGAGCCTAGTCATGGTAAGATAGACAATGTCAATATTTAAAACATACGTGGGCACATGTTGTAACTTTCTTATAAATATACTAGATACAATTCTAATATATATATATATATATATATATATATATATATATATACATACATATACATATATATATATAATGGTAAATTTAAAACTTTTTAAATTTAGTTGTCAGTTATTCATTCTAATTAATTGTGAGGATGCAGTTTAACAATTAATAAGTCATGAGGGGTTAATATTCAAATTTATAAATCTTTATTATAAATAATATTAAATACTTAAATTCACTATTTAAATAATAAATAAATAAATATTTAAATGTAAATCTTTATTAAATAATATTAATTATTTTCCAAATTTAAGACATTTTAAATTTGGCATTTATCCATATTTAACAAACCTTCAAATTTGAAAAAATGAAACACTAAGGAAACCCTAAAATCGACGGGCTCATGTCGTGAGCATCAAGCTCTCACGTCTCCGGTCCCTCAATCGGCACTGTCGTGCTGCTCCCTAAGCCGACGTCGTCCTCTTCTCCGCTCCCCCATGATCCACCTCGTTCTCCACCTCTATTTAGAGTTATCTTTCTCAATGGTTTAGGTCTACAAAAAGAATTTTGGATTAGGTCTACAGGTCTAGACTTTGCAATTGAACACCTACAAATGGTTTATTGTTTATGGTTAGCAAATGATGGGTTTCAAGCATGCCTCCTACAAGTTGAAATCAAATGCCAACTTCACTACCCACCATGTGTTCGATAAAATCCAAAGTGAAATATTCAAATACTACAACCACATTTTTAACTCTATTCAAGTTGTTTTCTTTTACGTCTCACGCAAAATCATGGCTTTTATTGCACAAAGTTCATTAAAGTTATTTACCCCCCCCCCCTCTCGGATTTGGAATCAAGATTGATTATGAGCACATCGATCTTGCTTTCAAGGGAATGTAGCGTTTTCTTCCCGGTGATTTCTTCATTTGGTGCACGCCAACTTTTGTTTGTAGTGTTTCCATCATAGGGTTTTAGTGTTTTCTTTAGGGCTTCAGCTCGAGGCTTAATTTGCTTATCTTTTATTCTCATGGCTTCTTCTTCTACTTCTTCGATAAGTACTTTGCCATGCCCTTTTCGTGGTTTCATTGTTGCCCAGATGGTCAGGTGGGGTCTAAGGGGATTTCTCATTTGATATCTCATATTAAGAGGGTAAACCTTGCTTCCGATGAATGTAAAAATGTGTTGCAGGAGGCTATTTCTGAGGACCATGGATTGTATATAGATGTCGAAGAAACATTAAAGGTGTTTGGTCAATGGATATGTGTTAATTTCATGAATATTCATGCATTGAATCGCTATTGCCACCACCCTGGTGGTTGTGTTCGATTTACTTGTGGGGTTGACTGCATGAGTGGACACATTATTGGCATTTCAAAGACAGCTTCCATAGGGCATGAAACCGTAGTACTTGAAGGGATGGCTTTGGATGCTGAGCTGCTAGATCGTGTTTTTAAGGCACTTATCACGACCGTCAAAAGTATCCCTCATAGGTGTCGTATGGCTTTCTCTCAAGTGTTGCAAACAGCTTTTAACAATGTGTTCACTCACTCCGAGTATGTGAAATCGTGGATTAGGCTATCGCTTCTTCCCCGATGTACTTTGTAGGTATTTAGGCCTAAGAACAGACAAGAACATAGGTCTAGGAACAAAAAATCCTTACAAAATCGTTGCATATTGAATTCTTTAGCTACATGGGGGAAAGAGGACGGTATTGTCATATTAGTTGAAAATATGTTCAACAATGCAGGTCTTGGCTCATCAGGCCAAAGAAATGATCACTTTCAGGATGGTAGTGAAAGTGTTGTGCTCCTCGGGTGTTGCTTCACATGACAGTGACACTATCAAAGCTTTAGAGGCTAAACATCCATACAAGCCACCCCCATCCATGTCGAGCACCATTTATTCTGAGCCTCCCCTTATAGTAGATATTGACAATGTTCTTGGTTATATTAAATCATTTCCTAAAGGAACTTCATGTGGGAGAGACGACTTGAGAGCACAACAAATTTTGGATGCTCTATGTGAGGAGGGGTCTGATATAGCTACAGATCTCTTACATGTCATCACCACAATGGTTAATATTTGGCAAGGGGGAAGATGTTCGTCATGTCTGGTAGAATTTGTAGCGTCTGCACCTCTTACTCCGCTCCTAAAACCTAACAATGGAATATGTCATATTGTTGTAGGCACTATATAGAGGCCTTTGCTCTCAAAGGTTGCTATGAAAGGAGTTGGTAATTAAATAAATGGCACAATACCTTAAAGACTTTTAATTTGGAGTAGGTGTGTCGGGTGGCACTGAAGTTGTACTTCATAGTGTCAATAGGGTGTTAAGTGTACGTCATGATCGATGATGGATCTCTTGCAATGCTTACTATGGATTTCTCGAATGCCTTCAATTTATTGGATAGATCGGCCTTACTTCACGAGGTTAGGATGAGATGCCCTTACATTTCCTTATGGGTTGAATTCTTATGTAGATATGCGACAAGGTTGTATTTGGAGATAAGCATATTTGGTCCACTACTGGGGTCCAGCAAGGCGACCCTTTGGGACCACTTCTTTTTGATCTTGTACTGTACCCAATTATATATACATCAAATTAGAGACAATTCCAAGATTCTTCTTCATGTTTGGTACCTCGATGATGGGACCATCATTGGAGATTAGAGGAAGTGGCTAGAGTTTTGGACATCATAAGGGTGGCAGGTCTGGGATTGGGGCTTGAGCTGAATATCAAGAAAACTGAGCTATTTTAACCTTCATGTGATGGTAGGAAGCTTCGTACATGTTTATTCACTGCTGACATTAGGCCACTGTCAGTGGGGGTGAAGCTTATTGGGGGAGCTGCTAGTAGAGATGCGGGTTTTATTAATAGGTTAGCCATGAAGAGGGCTGCTAAGGTTGTTGATTTGATGCGCATTCTACCACGGTTACATGACCCCCAGAGTGAACCCCTTTTGCTTCGTTCTTGCATGGGCATCGCCAAACTTTTCATTGGCTTGAGAACGTGCCAACCCGTTCACATGGAAGAGGTTGCTTTGTGTTTTGATAAAGGGTTATGTGGGTCGATTGAGGACATTGTGGTTTGCGGGGGTCCGTTCTTTGGGGACATTTAATGGTAACTGGCTTCGTTACCAACTAGGCTCAGTGGTTTGGGGTTATACTCGGCAGTAGAGGCTTGCTCCTATGCTTTTGTGGCCTAATAAGCTCAATCATGGGTGTTACAAGACCACATCTTACGAAATAGCGACATATGTTGTATGGATTCAGATTATGTTTGTGCTTTGGCATGTCTTCATGATATGATTACGACCTTTGATTTCAGCGGTCTCACTAATAAGGACACCGCTCCTCCAAAAGCCCAACATTGATTGGCGAGTCTCATTTTTAGTAAAATTGTCCAAGATATGGAAGTTCACTTCAACATAATGATTAGGTAGAAAGCAATTTTTGAGTGTCTAAGGACCCCACATGCTCATAATTTTCTTATGACTATTCATATTGACGGTCTTGATCAGCATATGTCGCCAGTAGAGTATGGTGTTATCCTCAAGTATCGCCTTATGATCCATTTATTTCCGGCTGACGAGACTTGTCTTGTTTGTCGCAAGGCATGCTTGGACTCCTTTTGGGAGCATGCAGTTCATTGTAAAGAGCTCCCGGGTTTCAAGTACCGACACAATCTGGTTAGGCGTGTCCTTTTTAACATATTTAGGCGCATTGGGGTTATTGCCAAGAAAGAGGCACCAACGAATTTTTTGACTAACCCATTAGAAGGAAGATCAACACTTAGATCAGCTGATGTTTTAGTATTTGGACGGGCTAGAGGAAAACATGCATGCATAGATCTAACAAGGGTTTCCCCTCTTGTGAGCTTGGGGAGTGAGGTTTTCACTGTGGTGCAAGCTGCTTTAAAAGCTGCATCAAGCAAAGTAGTAAAACATGAGAAAGCGTGCATGGAAAATCAACACACGTTTATACCCTTTACATTTAATACTTTCGGTTTCCTTGCGTCGGAAGCTGTGGAGTTACTCAATAGAGTCCAACGGATCATGCATGGTAATGTTATGATTCCAAGATCAATAGATGGTTTTAAAAGAATTAGTTTTGTTATCCAAAAAGGAGTTGCGACACAACTTGTTGCTCGTTTACCCACTATCTCTATGTAAAATTTTCTTCTTTAATATAAATAGATGATTGATAAATATGTATAACTATCATTTTTAAATAAAGGTAGTTATTTTGGTCTGATTATAGATAGGAGTTAAAATCTATCTTTCACATGCTATATAGGTAATAAAATAAATAAATAAATAAACGAATTAGAAGCCACTTTCACCGTGGACTACATCAATTTATTACTTTTTTTTTTTTTTGAACGGGAGGCAGACATAAAATTAAAAACAAGCTACCTAGAAACTAGCAAATCACAAGAATAAGAATGAGTTACAGTGAACATGAAATAAAAGGGTTACAACACCAATAATCCCAATTAAGATCAACCTCTTGGCTCTACATTTAACCTAATTAAAAAGGTTTAATTGTATTTCATCCTCCGTATTAATCGAGATATTTTCAATTCTTGAAAAACTTTGCATTTCTATCATTCCATACATACAAAAGAATTACGGACAATTGGGTTGGATTTGGGTTGATGGATTGGTGGGTCAGAATATATTGACCCAACCCAACCCATATAATATATGAGTTGGTGGGTTGACGGGTCACGGGTTGACGGGTTGAAAACATCAACCCAATCCAACTCAACCGATATAAGTATATGGATTCGTGGGTTTGTGGGTCAGTGGGTTGATCACAACTCATATACCTATTTAATAAGCAACATATTTAAAAATGAAATTAAAAAATACAAATAAAATGAAATTATAAAGTCTTTAAATACTCAACATAAAGTCGTAAACATGAGTGACGACGAGTGGTGTGCGACAGCCGGATGATAAAAAGACGAGTGGTGTGCGTGCGACACTGCGACAGTCGATGACTCGATGCATCAATCGACGGAGATGGGAGACACGAAGCTGTGAGTTTAGAGACTGGATTTCTTTTTTATTAAAGGCTTCTTAGGGGCTAGGGTACGCTAAGTTGACTCGAAGATGTTTTGTAGTTTTGGAATCAAAAAACGATTAAACGATAATCAAATATTCAAAACTGATAAATAATTAAATATATTTTTTAAACATTATATATATATATATATATATATATATATATATATATATATATATATATATATATATATATATATATATATATATATATAATCGGGTTTTTGAGTTGACCCGCGAACCCAAACACGTAACCCAACCCAACCCATGAAATAAACGGGTTGGCGGGTCGGCAGATTGACGGGTCAAAAATCTCAGCTCAAACTCGTTTATTTTCGTGTTGATCAGTATCAGGTTACAGGTTAGGATCGATAATTATCACCCCTACAAATAATAACATTTTTCAAAGCTAACAGAAACTTGAGCCTTGATGAGGAACATTGCAGCCATTTAAAAATTTTGCCCACTCCAAGAATGTTCCCTTAGGCCCATATCCAAGCCCACGCCAATCGATAGCCCAAATCCAAATCATCTTCTTGCAGGAACAAATAAAAAAAGCAGCGATTGTTTCCTTCTTCCATCGGACTACAAAATGAAGACATTAAGTTTTGAATGTTAATTTCCCTGTTTCCTAAATTTGGTGCAAGAGAATTTCAATTTTTAGCTAAACGCAAAGTGAAAACAGTTAATCTTGATTGGCACCCACCATTCTTTTTAAGTAAAAACGGATCCACATGAAAATACAATGAGTTAAATAATTAATTTGTGGCACTACTAAAAGAGAACATGAATGCAACCTAATGACTTCATTGGAAATTGGAATTGGAGGCTAAAAAAGTTTCCAACCCCTCTTCCCTGAAAGCAACATCCACATCTTTTTTAAATTTAAATATTAAAATCACTTCTCATGTCTTTTAATACTAAACTGTATAAAAGATGTTTCTTGGATTTTCAGCTTCTTATATATCATATTGAGGGGAGTTTCAACAAGTTTGAAGGCTCTAGACGAACCAAAAATTTGAGGGTCTTTGAACACTTCACAATTCACAAAGTAATAAAGTAAAACTAAAATTATAAAATACCATTGAAGTGTAACAATGAACTTTAGTTTGAGAAAGATCATAAATTTTTGAATAATGGACTGATGGTGTTTAACTTCAGTGATAGATAATCAAATGAGTAGCTGACAAATAATCGATCTTTGAATCTTTCCTTCAGAGTTCAGATGATCAGATTGTAATTGTTTTGATTTTTGAACAATGGAGTTTACCTATAAAAGTACAAATCGTGAGGAGTTATCAAAATATCAGTTATGTTGTTATGGAGAAGCCGACAAGCCGAGAATGGAGAAGGAGACTAGAATCGTAATCGCTAATCAGAGTATGGAGAAGAAGAAGAATTGTCGTTTGTAAAAGAAAATAAACAGAATTTTTGAGGCATGCATGAAGACTAACGATCCAGATTCACTGATTTAATATGAACATTAGATATAATAGGTATCAGGTGTTTGATTAAGTGGGACCCTATATAAGTGGGGCCCCTAAAGCCTATCTTTGTTGAAATACAAATAAAGTCGCCCATGATCATATTTGGGTTTGTAGTGTAGATCGGTTTTGGTGCCGAAAGAAATATGATGAGCATCCAATCCTATGACCATAACTAGAAAAGGAACAATAAATTGTAACATATGATCATTAAATGTCAAACTCTTCGACAAAGTGATTTCTTCATAATATGTTCTTTGATCATTGTGTCATATTTGCGATTTACCAAACATGAGCATAGAATACTCAAATAATAGTGTTTCTCTTCCATTCTTTTCAATTTCTTTCTAGGTGTTTAATAAATAGAATAAAACAACTATAAAGTCGAAATACCAATTCGGACCTTACATTAGGCATGTAAACCAATTAAATCCTTTTGAAAAATATCATTTTAAAAATCTGTAAAATTTATTCCTTAATTATTTTTTTTAACAAACCTGGTAAATAGTAGTATATTAAAAGAAACTTTGTAAGAAATATAATTTATTTCATCCTCATTCTCACTTGGCAAAGAAATTGCACACGTCAACACAAACCTCATCGCTTGCGACATCACTCACTCTAAAATAATACTCCGTCGTCAGGCATCACGTTATTAATCAATTCCTTTCCTTCAGCCAAAAATGTCTGCTATTAGAATCCATCCGCCTACGACGGCGTTGACGATATCTATCAAACACCTTACCTGCAACCCAAATAACCTCAACCTCTTCTCCACCAATTCTCGCAATTTCAAGCGTTCTGGGTTCAGAAGAAACCTAACCCCCATCGCCATGTCTTCCAACCCTCTCGAGGTCTGCGCCAAATCGTCTATCACTGTCCCTAATAGGCTCGGCGACTGTAAGTTCCTATTCCTTCTTCTCCGGTTTGTTTGCTCAATTCATCAATTGCTTTTATTTGATTGACATGAGATGTTATACTACTTACTGTATTTGATTGTAAGAGTGGAATTTAATGAATTAATGCGACATTTCACGAGTGATATAAAATTTGGATGTATAGTTATTGTGAGCGATTTCTCCTTGTTTTCAGGTCCTTTTACTCAGAGAGTTTTATTGACTTTGGAGGAGAAGCATCTTCCTTACAATCTCAAGTTAATTGATCTTGCTAACAAACCAGAATGGTAATCATACGCTACAGTATTCCCTTTCCGATACTTTAGTTTCTGTAGTCTTGACACTCGAGTTTTATGTAGGTTTCTAAGTATTAGCCCAGAAGGTAAAGTTCCTATCGTGAAGCTTGATGACAAATGGATAGCGGATTCAGATGTTATTACACAGACAGTAGAGGAGAAGTTCCCTGAACCACCATTGTTGACTCCACCCGAGAAAGCTTCCATGTATGTTTATGCTCTTTATCCCCCTTTTGTCCAATTCTTGACTTTCATTGCTCATTGGTGATTGGAATGTGTAGTGGGTCAAAGATTTTTTCAACATATATTGGATTCTTGAAAAGCAAAGACCCTAACGATGGAACAGAAGAAGCTTTACTTAACGAGTTATCTGCTTTCAATGATCACATAAAAGAAAATGTGAGTTCTCTTTTTATATTGAATAGAGACGCTATTATTTGTTGAATTTGTTAGTTGACTTGAATTTGACTTTTATGAATAGGGCCCATTTATTAATGGGAAGGATATATCTGGTGCTGACCTGTCACTTGGACCAAAACTATACCATTTGGAGATTGTTTTAGGTCATTATAAGAAGTGGTCAGTTCCAGATTCACTTCCACATCTCAAAACCTACATGAAGGTACTTTCTTGTTAATATTTGTATAAACTTTATAGTTAATTATATAAAATGTTGTTGAACTGATGAAATTGTATGCATACAGAGTGTGTTCTCATTGGAGTCATTCACAAAAACTATGCCACTCACAGAAGATGTAATTGAAGGATGGAGGCCAAAAGTCATGGGTTAAAGAGTTGAATCCATTTCATTTTGTCGTATCATCAATGTTGCTTATTGTAGCTTTCATTTGCATTATATGTAGTATAAGTATTATTTCTTATAAATAATTATGGATTTAAATACTTGTCATCTTTTTGGTTTTAGGATTGCCAATAGATAACAAAACCATTGTATAGAGGGTTAATGATATAAATTATAAAATGACAACCAATAGTATTTAAATCCACCATGATCTAATTTATATCCTTATCTATTTCAAGATTGGAAATCAACTTATGATATGTGTAATCTATGGGGACTAAAGATCGAGCTTTCATTGTTCTAAAATATCTCTCTGATTCCTCCAATCTTCCACATTCATAAAGACTAACAATCAACCAAGTAAATACCAAAACCCCAGGAGATAGTTTCCTGAATTCCATTTCATAATAAACCTTCAAAACTCCCTCAACATCTCCATCACGTCCATAACCTGCAACAAGATAGGTATATGTATTTGCATCTGGCAAGAACCCTTTATCCAACAAAAGAGTCAACATTTCATCTACTTTACGCACACTCTCATGTCCATTTACCATTTTAACCACTTCATTGAAGGTTAAACAACTTGGAAGGAATCCATTTTGCACCATTTTTTGACAAAGATTCAAGCTTTCTTCAAATCTTCCAACTTTTGAAAAACCAAGAATCATATGAGTATACGTGTCATTGTATGGCTTCAAACCGGTATGTTCCATTTCTTTAAACAATTCATCTCCAATTTCAACATTTCCAGCCTTACAATAGGCTCCTATAAACGATGTATGTACAAAGGAATTTGCCTTGAAACCTCTCTTGAGCATTTCATCGAACACCTCGCGTGCAGACTCTAATTGTCCTAGCTTTATCTTGGCATACACGATCAAAGAATATGAAATGGTATCTGTAATCATGTTCTTTATCAACATCCTCTTTAACAGAACTAACCCATCTTCGATTTTTCCCTCCTCTATCATCGTGAAAACCAAACAAGTGTTAACGATCACTCTAGGCAAGCATCTCTTTCCATCGATCCTATCTATCATATCAACAAAAGTTTGCAGCTTTCCTTGTTTACACAATGCGCTAATCATGATCCCAGTAGTCTTTTCATTTGGGTATGTTCTATGTTTAATCATCTGCTCGTAAATTCTCCAAACCAACTTAGTCTTATCTGATTTCTTAATCACGTGCAATAAGGTATTGTAACTGATAACACTCAATCTAAATCCATGTTCTCCCAAACAAAAACATACATCTATAGCCTCATCAATCATCCTCAACTTTGAACAAATTTGTATCGTTAAATCAAACACAAATGGAGTTGAACTAGTGACCTCATAACTACTCATCAACGAATGAATAAACGAGAGGACAGAAGAAGATCCTTTACAGTCAGGATCTTTCAAATTACCTGTAACAGATCGGATGAGAACTGATTCAATTAACGCGCTGGCATCTCTGATTAGCTTCGCATTAACCAAAATGTGTATTACAAGAGCGTACGTTTGTGTTTGGTGTGTGATCTTGCCGAAATGGGATGACCAGTGGAAGAAAGACAGAGCCTTTTTAGCATTTGGTGGTTCTTGGAGTTGAATCAGTACTTTGTTGATGATAGCTGAGTTTCTGACATCGACGAACTTAAGCTTCCGATTAAGGGTTTCCCAGTTGAGGTTATTTGAAAATGATTTGCAGACGCAGGTGATTGTTTCTGCTGTCTTCTCTTCCTCTACCTGCGCCGCCGCCGTGTGTGGTGATTCTGCCGCCGTATTAATGCAACTTTGAAAGCGAGGAAGGCTAGTATTGATTGAAGAAGAGGATTTGGTGTAAGGAATGATGATTCGGCGTAAGAGAGTCTTCATCAGCAGAAGTTTGATTGCAATTTGTTTGAAGTTCACGCCAGGCAGAACAAAGATTTGCTCCTAAGTCAATTAAAATTCATATTTCGCCCCTTTTATGTTCTGAAGTTACATGTCTAGCCCTCGTTTTTCTAACGTCTCTCTTCCATCCAAAGCTTTTGAGAACGAAAATTTGGAACATCAAAAGTTTGGTATATGAACTTGATAAAATAATCTTTTTGTAAATGCATGTTTGTTAGGACTTTCGCAACAAACACGTTATTAAAGATGCAAAGAACATAATGATTAACAGGGTTCACGCGTTTGGATAATCCTGCTAAATCTGCAAACGATTTATTTTTTTTAACGATTTAGAAACATTAATATTTAGAAGATACAACGAGATCTATATACAATAAGAAAACGGGCTTAAACATGTATATGGGCCAGAGCCCACATAACTTATATCATATTGTCATCCTTTTGAAAAAACCTAACAAAGGTGAGCCACCACATAAGTGCATATACGTTTTGGTTAGGGAAATCTTCAGAAAAGTCCTAAAATTTTAGTCCAATTTATGAAAAATTCCCAAACTAATTTTTGTTTACAGAAAAGCACAGAATACCGGCTAAAACTTCGAAAAAACCCTTTTTGGCCGGTTTCGTAGATTTAGCCGGTATTCTGTCCTTTTTCATTAGTTTGCTCAAAATATTAGGATTTTTCTGAAAATTACTCGATAACCAAAATATTAGGACTTTTTTTAAAATTACTATGGAATTAATGGATATTATTATTTACAAATCATTTATAAACATAAAAAATATTTTTTTTATTATAAACAAGGGAAATACATTTGTTGTTAATTTCTAGAAATAGAATGGTCGACTATGTACTTCTCAATTGTTTGTTGACCACTTCAAAGTCTCCATGTTCTTCATATGTATCGTTGTGGGTGTCATAATGAGAAGTACTCTATTAGGCGTGACCAATACAAGAGTTGATAATATTTATTAATACACAATCAATAAGTTTCTACTTGCTATTAAGCATGATGCTATATGATCATGTGTTATTAGAAAATATCATTACACGAACATATAGATATTTCATTATGTTCTTTAACCTAACTACCACCTAACCTCCAAACATTACCCGGTAACAACCATAAAATTACACACATCTATCAAGAGTGAAAAGTAAACTTTGAATGACAATTTAAATAGATAATCACCCTTCACTTGTTTCCATATAAATTATCATTCAGGGTTCACCTTTTACATTTTATAGATGTGTGTTAGCCGATGATTGTTAACATGTAAGGTATGAATGTTGGTTGGTAGTTAGGTTAAACAACATAAGAAGAACACCAACATTAGAGGAATGCTAACTAACTTCATCTCACCATCATACCCACAACAATGCATAGGAAGAACGTAGAGAGTTTGAGTGGTCAAGAAACAATAGAGGAGTACTTAGGCCAGCAATATTTTGGTTATTATGTAATTTATAAAAGATTTGTTAATAATAATATTCATTAATTTCATGGTAATTTTCAAAAAAGTCCCAATATTTTGGTTATTATGTAATTTTTGGAAAAGTCCCAAAATTTTGAGCAAACTAACGAAAAAGGACAGAATACCGGCAAAATCTGCGAAACCGGCCGAAAAGGGTTTTTTCGAAGTTTTAACCGGTATTCTGTGCTTTTCTGTAAATAAAATTTATTTTGGGACTTTTTCATAAATTAGACTAAAATTTTGGGACTTTTCTGGAGATTTCCCTTTTGGTTATATAGGCCATTGCTAAGTATTAGTAATGGTAATCATGACATATCATAATTAACAATTAAACATTATTTTAAGTTCTTGTTAATCACTTTTTAAACTCAACTCAAAATTAAAGATATAACAATATTGTAAATATATTTGCAATTAAAACCTGTTATAGTTTGTTTGGCATTTTAAAGGAAACAATGGGTTGGATCCAGAACATGAAAGAGTTCCCACATAATGACAACACACGTCTAAATTCAAACATCGAAGAGGCAGATTTGTTATCATTCAGCTTCAACCAAGGTCAAAGCAAAATTGGCAAAATACAAGAACAAAGACCAAGTCGAAACACTTAGATGAATTTGTTATGGACTTACCACCTTCATTTGAACATACGAATGCTATATCAACATTAGATAAGTCAACGACACATCCAATTTCCCGATTCGTTTCTTATAACAGATTCTTAGAAAGCTCATCGGGCATTTATTGCGGCTATTACGGAACACGACAAACCAAATAATTTCTTGCAAGCCGTGGTTGGTCCAAATTGGTGTGACACAATGAGCAAAGAAATTGTTGGGAAATTCGAAATAGGGTTATGAAAATCTGGATCACAAACAAGAATCGTGTAAACACTTTCCTTGTTTGATATTTCGACCCTATACGCCTTGGGTATCACGAAATCCAAACTAGGATAATTCCTGAAGCAACAATTCTGATTTTAGGCACAAAATCAGAATCAATTTTGATAAGAAGAAGAAGAAGTCTATTTTTCGTTTTTCTCTGTGTTTCAAAATATATATCGTTTTCCCTATCTTATCCAAACAACGGATATAAGAAAATACAAGTGTGCACTCCTGCACCTCCTAACTTATATTATAACTAAAACATTATTCTTGAAACACTTGTTAAATCCATTACACTAAAATATATTTGGTGATAAATCACCAACAGAAATTAGTGCTCTTGAAGAGAACGGAATTTGGGTACTTACTTCCCTTCTACCGGGAAAGAAAGTTATTGACCTAAAATGGGTCTATAAGATAAAATACAAGCGGGATGGATAAGTTGAGAGATATAAAGCTCTTTTAGCCACAAAGAGATACACACAAATTGAAGGAATTGATTTCCATGAGACTTTTGCACTTGTTTCAAAATTAGTACAATTCAATGTGTTTTGGATGTTGCTTCTAAAAGGCAAGGGATTATCCATCAAATGGGCGTTAACAATGCTTTTTTACAGGCTGATCTTGATAAAGAAGTCACATGAAGGTTCCACAATGATTTATTAAAACATATGAAGATCGTGTATGCAAGCTACAAAAATCCATATACAGTTTACGACAAGCATCCCAAAATTGGTATCAAAAATTTACCAAGTCTCTAGTCAACAATGGTTTAAAACCATCAGAAGCAGATCACTCCATGTTCGTTTTCAAAAATGAATTTACACACATTATAGCCCTTATATATGTCGATGATATTCTTCTCATGGGAAACAATAATGATAAACTTGAAGAAGTGAAGACATATTTACAAACACAGTTCAACATTAAGGATTTAGGACCACTAAAATACTTCTTGGGTATTAAAGTAGCACGATCACCAGATGGCATTGTAATCGGTCAATGCAATTATATTCTCAATATTTTAGAAGATTGTGGAATTCAAGGAAGTCGTCCCTGTTCTGTTCCTATGGAGCAAAACTTGTGTCTCAAGAAAGAAGACAATAGTCCTGAAGTAGATACTCCTAAATATCGTCTGTCTTGTAGGAAGATTACTTTATCTTACTGTCCCACATCCAGATATTGCATACTTCGTAAACCAGTTGAGCCAGTTTCTCAAAAAACCACGAAAACCACATTGGGATGCATCAATTCGGGTACTTCGATATTTAAAAACCACTCCTGGACAAGGTTTATTTTTACCTGCTTTTAGAGTCCTTGATCTAGTGGCTTATTGTGATGTTAGTTGGTTGAGTTTTCCATCAACAAGAAAGTCTTTCACTGGTTATTTCATTGGTTTGGGTGGTTCTCTAATATCCTGGCGTACAAAGAAACAAAGTGTGGTTGCTAGATCTTCGGCTGAAGTCAAATACAGTTAATGGCTAACACGATATGTGAAATTCTTTGGTTAAGATGACTTCTTCAAGATTTCAATGCAACACAAAGGATGATACACCATTAATGTGTGATAATGAAGTTGTTTGTCATATTGCAGCTAATCCTGTTTATTATGAACACATATAACATGTTGAAATGAATTGTTACTTCATGAGAGAGCGAGTTGCCAATGGAGAGATAAAACCATGTCCAATTCGGTCAAAATTTTAACCGACAAATATTTTCACTAAACTTTGGGAGCAGATCGGTTTCGATTTTTATGCAGCAAGTTGGGTGTTTGTAACCTTTACATCCAACTTAAAAGAGAGTATTGAGATATAGATAGATATTTGTTTCCTAATATAAGTCATGTTCTTTTTCTTATTAGTTTACTTATCCAACAAAGTCTTAGAAGTCTTTATCATGTAGAGTCATTTTCTCATTTTATTTGCCTTAGTTTAGTATAAATAGTCTTCTATGTAAACGTTTTTCCTCAATTCAATAAAAATTAGTTTATCAAAATTGTTACTTATAGATAAAGATTTAAAATTAATCTTTATTTACATCTCATTTAGTTATTTAAGAAATCATTTCCTCAAACTTAACTCCAAATTTTATGGTGGAATTCACAATATTATCAGATTTATAGGATCACGAGGTTAAACTACATCCCAAAGTCCCAACCCTACCTTAACAGCTAACACTTCAAATTTGACCAAATCTTGGTCAAACCACCCCCCTCACGACCTCACCCTCACCCACACCCACACTCAAAACCGATGATTCAAACAAACAACACACAAACAAGGTGAGAACCATGGACTTCACCCCACCATCAAACCCTCCTATGGCTATACAACAACCCAACCCCATTTCATCAATCCCTTCTTCTGGTAGTAAGCTTCCAATTAAGCGCAAAACCCCCACATCCACTCTAATCCTCTCAACGCCCAAACTCGAATCCGACGACGACGACGCCGATCCTGATCCCGATCATGACGCCATCGCCAGGCAACCTCCTTTCAAATTTCATCGGATTTGGACCGAGCCAGATGAGATCCGTTTCCTCCAGGGACTCCTCGATTGTTCTTCCCAAGGCTTGTCGTTCCCTCGAGATCTCGGAATATTCTACTCTCGATTCTCCCATGGAATGTCGCAGCCGTACACGAAATCGCAGCTGTCTGAGAAGCTCCGTCGTCTCCGGAAGAAGTTCAGGGTGATTTCCTCGCGTCTGTCGAAAGGGCTCGACAAGGCGCTGCTTTCGCCGCAGGATCGTGCTTTGTATGATCTTTCGAAGCAACTTTGGGAGCCGGATCATCCGTTTTTACCATCTGGCGTTTCCAATTCGGATTCTAACCCGGTTAACAATCACAACTGTAAGCCGAATTTGGTTGGGGTTAAGGTTAGTTTCTCGCCGACGCTACCTTCGTCTTCTATGGCTGTATTAGCTTTGCCGTCTGTGATTAAGGAAACGAACAATCGCAGCAACCGTAACAAATTTAACAACCTTGCTGCTGGTGCTGCTACTGCTGGTGGTTTCAATGGCGATGTTAAGCTTAATGATGTGAATGTAGAATTGAAGCGTAATGCTGAAATGGCGCGAAAAGAAGTCAGGGTAAAAAGTGGTGGTGATGATGTTATGCATTTTGCAAACAAGACTCTTGCTGATGTTCTTGATCAGTCGTTGAAGGAGATTAAAACGATGATTGATCTTCAAAGAAATTCAAATCTTGAGAAAGAGATTAGCTTTGAGAAGCGATGGAGGGATCAACATATTGCAGAGTTTGATGTATTGGCCAAACGTCTGAAGCTAATTGTGGAGCATTCCTCATTGGTTAGTAAATAAAATCTTTGTATACAAAAATTGGCATATATGATATTAACTACTACTCTTTATATTTAGAAATCTTTTTGTTGATCTTCTTCAGTCATTTCGATTTATGATAACTTGGTTCTCTTTTCTACTTGGACTTATTTCTGTACTTTTGCATAGTTTGCCTTATGAGTTATGAATATATCCATTTTCACTTGCTCTTAATGTTGCATTATAAGTTGTTTAGAATAGTCTTTTCATGATTGTTCAAAATATGGAGGTTGAATGTGAGAAAGAACTCTTGTAGTAATGAGCTGAATGCTGTGTATATGCTGTTCTTTGATCAACATTGTAAATAGTTGTAATGATTACAGAGGGATTTATCATTTTAATTGAAAATCTCTGTAAAATTACAATGATCTAAGAAGTTATCCAACCATTGTTCCTATCATTAATTTTAAATCACTCTTCTAATTTTATAAATTTTAAGAACTTGTCCAAAAATCGAACTGAAGCAACTAGCGAAGGATTTATCTTTCTAATCGAAAATCGAACTAAAGCAACTCACAAGCAACTCACAAGAACTAAGAAATTACATGAAAATCAAACAAGTTCAAGAATATTAGGGTTAACGATGGAAAAATTCAAACTAAGAGACCACGTCATATTCCTTCTTGATGTATTCCATTTTCAATACATACTAATCTTATTTACAAGTTACAACATAAATAGATGGAATTTCCAATTTATGCTATTTTCCACATCTTGTCCCATTTCAGTACATAGTGTAAGCTTATTCACATTTCCAAGTTTCAAGAGTCTTGAGATCACTTGCTTATAACTTGTTCTTTCCATTTAGGGATAATGTCACTATAGAACAATGAAGTTTTGGGTTTGGTCTAATTTGACCATTTATGTTATTTTTTTACACAATAAACCATCTAATATATATTGTACATGTCAATCAAGCCATTACCATTAGTTTTTAACCATTCATTCGTTAACTAGTTGTACGACATGGTCCCTATGGTTAAATATTTATCCATAATTGGTCCAATAAGTAATAAAATTCATCATTTTTGAAACTCAATGGACCAAACTGTAACATTATCATCGTGTACAAAATGTTCGTCGCTCTGGGGACCAAGCGTACAAAATGTTCGTGTTGTCATGTTTCCACACCGGATCTGGAAGAACATCGAGTATCAAAAACAAGTTACAGTTGTTAGGTACGCCTCTTCTTCTGGCGTTACCTTCTGAACTAACTCTCAATCGGTTACCGGAATTGCCACCAAAAGGGACTTTGGGACTGATTCGTTTTGACTTCCAGACTCGCCTGTCATCGGAGCATGTGGTTTAGGGAGTTAAGATTTCTCTGGTTCCTTTACAGGAGGAGCAAGTGGTGACTTGTTGGAAGATGTTGATGGGAGTTCTGGCAGAGGATATGACTTGGCCTTTTATCGCTGCATAGGGAGCAATGAGAAGCGGTGGTTTCGGGTTTCACGTCGGATCCTTTGCAAGTTTGACATGTGTCGAGTGTTTATATTTAGATTACTTTTTCGATTCCGAATACAACTTCTTTGAAGTTTAGAACGAGGTTGTAGCATTGATCTTCACCTTCCGTGGCCATGTTGCGGGAGCTCCGATCACCCATTTCGCCGCCCAAGTCGAATAGTGATTCAAAGATATCAAATGGGTTATTGAAATCTTGGTTGGATTTGATTAATTTGGGAAGTTTTTAGAAGCGAACGACTGTTGTGTGAAAACTTTGTTGATTTTAATGATTTTTTGGTAGATTGAACTTACTTTGTTACCCATGCCGTCGACACCTTTGAGTAGCCTCGAGCTTTCGATGTACCGACATTGTTTATCATCGTTTCATAAAACCTGCATCGAGAAGAAGGGGAATTTTTTTCATTTAATGTAGATGTGAGATTTAAAAAAATGATGAATTTTACTACTTTTGGGACCAACTACGAATAAATTTTTAACCATAGGGGTCATTCATGCAATTTAAAACAACTGATTAACAGAATAATGGTTAAAAACTAACTGACTTAATTGATATATACAGTAAAAATTAGATGGTCTATCGTGCAAAAAATAACATAAATAGTCAAATCGGACCAAACTCGAAACTTCAATGTGTTACGGTGTCATTATCTCTTCCATTTATTATCTTAAAAGGCTATCAGTGGTCACCACTTGACCACTCTAAAAGTGTTGTTACCTAAGATCATCCATTATACCTATTCACTAACCATTATTGTGGTGGGTGTCGCATATCACCGCTTAACTACCACTAAATCTACGAGATACCCACCATTACAACTCCAC
Organism: Lactuca saligna; assembly: GCF_052625555.1. Classification (NCBI taxonomy): domain Eukaryota; kingdom Viridiplantae; phylum Streptophyta; class Magnoliopsida; order Asterales; family Asteraceae; genus Lactuca; species Lactuca saligna. The sequence goes on along the minus strand of NC_136418.1, from coordinate 132,891,954 downwards.
TCCACATCATTTTTTTTTTTAAATTGCACGTTTCACTGTTATGAATTTCAACAACTAGTATTAAAAATTCAATCATTTCGGGTGTAAACTCTTCAATCGGGATGACTATGTCGTCCTACTCATACGTGCAAATCACTTGGCCTTAATCTTCAATGATCATATTATGCATTATAAAACATGTCTGGACCATTCGTTTAATTATATCCTTATCCTAAATTCGTGTAGCATATTTGCATACATGTCATGTTTGCTTGAGAACTCGTCGGATGCATCAAAGGCTATACTGTATCCCAAATATCTAAGTGCAGTCGTTCAGTTTTGTATATTACTAAAACTCATTCTTCCTCTATCATGGAATTTTTGTTTAAAAAATCATAATAGGCTTCTAAAACATTACTAATACATAAAAATATAGCTTTATTAACATAGAAACAACATTCGAAAGCATATTCATTGTATAGACGGTTATCGGCAAAGTAATCACGTACCAATAAGTCGTGTGCGGCTTGGAGATCACAATTGACAGCTGCTCTTGAATGCGAAACATTCGAACTTTCTTCAGCGTAAATGTGTTGTACAATATTGAAGAACATCGAGATGAATTCTCCATCATCATCCAAATCGAAATTCTTAAAGAATTCCATGTGTATTTGTTTTTATAGATAGAGAGTATAGAGAATGGTCTGAGTGTATAAGTTGTTAAATTGTTGTGTTTATCTATAGGTAATGTTTTGTATTAAAAAAAAAAACAAAGTTTTGACCGTTGAACGGTAAGAAAATGAAGAAGGAAGCCAATTGGCCATTTACGTTTGTCGTCTGCACCACGATTGAGCACGACCACGACCAACCAGAAAGGCCGGGATGGTGGGCACGATGGACTTCCGTAGCCACGTAGACCACGAGCTTGCTCGTCATCGGTATACCATATATACTAATTGCTAGTCATTATCACTTCCCTATCACACACCTAGGAAATGATCATGACTCCACATATCATATTTATTATGTTTGTACTTTTTGCTTAATATCTTGTACATTTAAGAGACAGAGGGAAGAATATGAGAAAGATGTGGTCAAGCGTAGTTCTCACCACAGCCAACCACAATCACTTCCCTTTACTCCACCTAGGGTGGTGTTCACATCCATAATGCCCCGGGATAATGACTTGAAAGGGTAACGAACTTTCGACTTTTGTCACATTTAGTCACTAAACTTTTTTTCGTTATCTATTTGCCATTGAACTATTGAAACTGTTCACATTTTACCCTTATGACCGGCTGTTACCGGTCATAAGGGTAAAATGTGAACAGTTTCAATAGTTTAGTGGCAAATAGATAACGAAAAAAAGTTTAGTCACTAAATGCGAACAAAATCGAAAGTTCGTTTCCCTCTAAAAAGTTCAGTGACTAAATGTGAACAAACTTCCTATTCCTATCGTATTATGTTTTAGCAAAATTATTTATTTTTGTTTAATCGTAGTAACATTTGTTGATGAAGAAATCTATGAAATAAAAAAACAAAATGTAACATCCGGATTTCCAGGTATCATAATTTAAGTATTTTTCTTTTGAGTTAAGAAGAGAGACTCGACGAGTTGACGCCTCAACTCGTCGGGTAAGGTCACGACTGATGACTCAGATTAATGAATGGACTCGACGAGTCGGTGAGGCGAATCGACGAGTCCACGCTGTTGGCAGAAACCCTAAATCTTTGGGCCCGAGCCATATTTAAAGGCACTTATGGCCTTCAATTGCGACTGCCTTTCTCATAAGTGAGAACCTTAGCGAGCTTGAGTGTGTAGAGTGAGAGGAAGAGCTATCTTGAGCTTTTTGGTGTGATAGATCTGGACCCTTCTAGGTCTAGAGAGCCGAGAATATGAAGCTTTAGTAGAGTAAACCTTGGGGTTCGAAGTTAGGAAGAATAACCTTAACCAACAATGTGATGAAATAAAATGATGAGAGATAGGTGATGATAGAAAGGTGATGATAATTAGCTAAATAGATGATGATGAATATGTGATACAGGATGAAAGGAGATACCATAACCTTAACCAGCAATGTGGCGATGTAGTAATCCACCAGAGTATAGATGGCGACCACGGACTATTCTAGATAACCTAATGGAAACACCAGCAGACCTATAACCTGTAGGTGATGAATTACAATTTCAGACGATGTTGTAACTACGTATTCATGCGATGATAGTCTAACCCCTTACTATGAATTACGAGTTCAGACGATGTTGTAACTACATATTCATGGGATGTCACAAATTCCGCATGCCAAACTAATGGTCATAATTCACATCAGTGAGAATGGTTCATTTTTTTGTAAAACCAAAATCAGATTGGAAATTTTGATTTTTTATTTTGGAAAATGTCAACCATTGGTTTTTTATTTCGGTTTTGGTTTTTTGTTTTTTTTTTAAATATATTTCCAGGTTTTTTTTTCCATAGATTTCTTCATCAACAAATGTTGCTACAATTTAACAAAAATAAATAATTTGGTAAAACATAATACAAGAGGAAGTTTGTTCACATTTAGTTATTGAACTTTTTAGAGGGAAACGAACTTTCGATTTTGTTCATATTTAGTCACTAAACTTTTTTTCGTTATCTATTTGCCATTGAACTATTGAAACTGTTCATATTTTACCCCTATGACCGGCAACAGCCGGTCATAAGGGTAAAATGTGAACAGTTTCAATAGTTCAATGGCAAATAGATAACGAAAAAAAGTTTAGTGACTAAATGTGACAAAAATCGAAAGTTCGTTACCCTTTCAAGTCATTATCCCTAATGCCCCGTAACTCCATCACAACCCCACTAGCATCGTAAAATTAAAATTTCAAGGTGTTACACCTAGTGTGACTTTGGTCACATTGTTCTCCCATCCTTTCAACATTTTTTTCTTATTGAAAGTGGCTTGGAATCCAAACATAGAAGGAAGGTCCTACATGCCTTGGTATACACTATTATTCTATTTTGTTTGGAAAACACATAATTTAATTGTTTTCAAAAGAGGAAATTTCTCTCCAGTAAAGACAACATATGACATTCGGTTACAATTCTTTTCTTGGATCAACCATAGATCCAATTTGCAATCCCTAAACTGATATGAGCTGTGTTTTTTTTTTTTTTTTTTCACTTTTTTCTTGTATTTTGTACTACGTGTCTAGTTTCCCACCGGCTATTTTCTAGTTGTATAAAGTTGTTGATTGTTATGTTTTGTTTATAACAACGGATATATTAAGAAAAGAATTTACTCAGGGATTGTAAAACCACACGAAGATCATCTCCAAATCGACACCATGGCTCCACACCACGAACCAAGCCATCTACAAATCGATTTCACATGCTCACAAACAAAGAAAAGGTGATCAAAAACTATAATATTCAAAATACATTGATAACTTATTTATTATTAGATATATAGTAAATATAATGATTTTATTTATAACATAACATAAGAAATTATTTTTAATGGTCCAATGTTACCACTATGGACCATTACCTAGATCATTCAATGTCATTATTACCGTCTGTTACTATGAACCACAGCAATAATATCACTAGTTGTTGTGGACCGCCATTATCCTCGAAATACATCAACAACAATTGGCTTCGTCTTTTGTAATTTAACCTTATAAATAATCATAGCCTATGTTATATATATATATATATATATATATATATATATATATATATATATATATATATATATATATATATATATATATATATATATATATATATATGAAATGATTTATTGAAATTATAATGATGATGTTAACTTAGTCGTAGAGAATATATTGATACGAAATGTAATCGTCTTAAATTTATAAAACAAATAAGAAAAAGTTAGATTGAGTGAACATGCGGTGATCTGATATGATGCAGATCAAAAAAATAATGCATCTAATCTTGAAATTATTGTCACATGATGCCAAATATGAAAGAAGAAAAATCTCAATTATAACATGGGAGACAAAATAATTAAAATAGGAGGATAACGAGCACCAACAACGCGCCGCTTTTATCGGGTAATTTCATTTAAATTACTATAGAAATATCATTTAAATTCCCTCACAAGTAGTGGTAACTAGTATCGGGTAACCTATGAGGCTTGTGGTTGTATGCAACATGTTATCACACTTTAAAGTTGACACTTCACCAACCATATCAACACGGTGTTATAACACAAATTGAAGGAAATGATGTTCCAATGCTATAACATGGTGTTAAGGGGAGAGAGATAGAGAGATAAATATATGCAAACAATGAGAGGAAAGAAAGACTCTCGTTACGATATGTTATCACGATAACATCTCTTAACATAACATCAAATAACATAAGAGGGAGACGGTGTTCCTCATATTACGACGCCGTTATTTGATGACATATAAACATAACGCCTCTCCCTCGTTGCCCACTCCATACACTGAGGATTGTAATATATAATTTCTAACTAATTACTAATTATGTTGTTGTTTACTGATATAATTTTTTATACAAAATTATAAATAATAATTTATTTGTAGTTTATTATATATTTTTTAGTTATGTCTGAGGTATTACAACTAGTTTATTTTTCGAATTTTTTAAGTTATCATGTTTAGTAATTCAAAAGTAGCTTATAATATAGTTTATTAAAAAATTATTTAAAATATTTTTTTTATTTTTAATTTCAAATATACACCCTTAAGTAATTACAAAAACATATTTTTTTAACTGTCATTTTAAAATTTTCAGCTAGTTTTATCAAACGTAATTTTTTATCAGCTAGTTTTTCAGATATCAGCTAGTACGTCAAACATAATCTTAAATTATCTTTTCAAGAGCTTATTAAAATTTATCCAAATATATCTATTAATTAATTATGCAGCATATTCTTTGAAATAACCTTTTATTTCATTTTATATATTTCAGTTAGTTTTACTAAACATTATTTTTTATCAACTAGTTTTTTAATTAATACGTCAAATATAACCTTAATATTAATACAAAAAATTATACATTTTATATTTATCACTTTTAGAAAATCGAAGCACGTTTTATATTAAAATAATTTTAGAGATTATGTTACTAAACAACTATAACTAAAATAAACTATTATATATATATATATATATATATATATATATATATATATATATATATATATATATATATATATATATATATATATATATATATATATATATAATAGAGGAAGTAACAACTGTTACACATAAAATATCATGTAAAACAATAACTTAAAAATATATAATTCAAAGTTCAAGAACCAAATTATTGAAATAAAATTTTAACATCTAAACATATAGTATAAGGCCATATCTTTTGTATTATTTCTTTTTTAACATTAATATAAAAAATAGATTTTTTTCTTCTATAAATTCTTAAAAAAATACCTCTTTATTTATCACTTTTTGATAATTGAAGCATATTTTTGTATTAAAATAATTTAGAAATTATATTACTAAAGAATTATAACTAAAATAAATTATTCATATGAAAGGTAATATAATTAGATTTGATTTGTATTATAATATACAAATTAAGAGGTATTACATCTAAAATATCATTATGTAATATTAACTTAAAAACATAAAATTCAAAATTCAAGACTTAGATTATTAAAGTAAAAGTTTAACATCAAATTTAAGGTAAACATATAAAATATTATTACATCTTTTATATTAGTATTATTAATACCAAAATAATATCAAAAATCTGGTACCAAAATAATATCAAAAATATGGTTGAGTTGTAGTAATTTCAAACCAAATTTGATATGAAATTTACGATTTAGTGTTGTAAGGATGTCTATTTGATGTCACATGTTTATGTCTAAGCATCATTTTTTTTATGGAATCTCTAGTGTTGAAATTGGTGACACCTCACCGTTACATTTAAACTATAATATTATAAATAGATTAAACTGCAAATTCTTTTATATATATATATATATATATATATATATATATATATATATATATATATATATATATATATATATATATATATATATATATATATTAAAGAGGAGCACTTCTTAGGAATAGTGTCTAACCATGGTACTGTTCTTTGGGTTAGTTAATCTACCGTGGTTAGTTAAATCCCCACTACCTACCCTTCCTTCTTTCACCGCTTCAGATACATTTTCTTTTTCATTCTTTTTTGTCCGCAATCTCCACCGCTTAATCCCTCCATCAATCACTCAAAACCTTCAATCACTTTGAATGTTTACTTCTTCTATTACTCCACCGCCTCTCATCTTATCGACGTTACCTCATCGCCTTCCACCGCCTCACCACCTCAAGGAAGTCGTCCTCGGATCCGGTTTAGATGGTCGCCGATTTCATACACTCCACCACCGATGTTTGTTCCAGGTTTGCCACCGATTTCATACACTACACTCAGATCCGTTTGGTCATTGTGGTTAGCAAAAAAGTGTAGATGGAATCCAAAAAGTTTTCAACTTGCACCACTAGTCCAAAATCACAAAATTTTTATGGATTTGGTCCCTGGACAACTTGAAATGACTATTTTACCATTTTCATTTGTTTTTTCTATTTTCTTTATTAATTACAACATTTAAATATTTAGAAAAAAATAAAAAATAAGATCCTACCCTACCCACCCAATCATTCCACCAATATCCCCCTCTCTACTAGCTCTTTCTCTCTCTCTCTCTCTCTCATACACACACTAGTAACTCAATCATACGAGACCAAGCCATCTTCCACCTCTGGCCAACCCTCCACCAACGATAGTTTAAGATCGCATATTCGACTTCTTCACCCAATCGATACCTGGATTCTTGTGCAACTCTTTTGACGACAGACATGGCAACTCGATAGGGTTGTGTGCAATAGAATTTACCTTGATGGTGTACCATGCTTCTACTAGCTACTAAGTCGGCTGAGTTGTCTTCTCAAAGCCTGTTTCTCCGATCATCACAAGAACCTGGTAGTCGTGTACAGCTTGGAGTAATTTTTTTTTTCAGTTTGTAAGGTCTGGCGAAGGGGCTTTAGGGTTTTCAAAGAGGGTTTATGGTTTGATTTCGAGATCGAAGATGAGGGATTTAAGGTTTTCAGAAGCAATCATTGGGGTAACTGATGGTTTAGGGTTTGATATTTCCAAGTGTTCTTGATGTTTTTATTTTGATTTTCAAAATGGGTTTGATGATGAAACAAAAATGAATGATCGAATTGCTTATTTGAAGAAGAAGAATCATCGAAGCTAATGAACGAAGATAAAGGATCGAGATGTTAAAACGTGTACTGATTTTGATGATTCTATAATGAAGATTTAATCAAATTGATTTTTTATTTTGTGAATATTGTAGTTTAGTTGAATTGTGATAGAGATTCCAGCTCTGTTTTCTCTTTCTCTCTTTCCCTCTAAATCGATGATCCAAACCATGTGGGTTTAGTTGGGTATTTGTTCAGCTGGATTTTATGTTCTTATGTATGTGTATAACTTAGAATTAGCACGTCATGAGTGATGAAGAAGAAGAAGATGGGAACGAAGGGAGAAATAGAGAAAGTGGGGTACGAGAGAGAGGGGTGGTTTGGATCATCGATGTTGGTGTTTTGAAATGATGAAAATTTTCAACAAAAATGTCGGATTCAAGCAATAATAATGAGAGAAACCTGGGATTTTTTTTCTTGAATGTTGAGAGAGAGAGAGAGAGAGAGAGAGAGAGAGAGAGAGACCAGGAGGCCCCAATTTTTTTATTTGTTTATTTTTAATTAATATATAATTAAAGAAAAAATACAAAAATACAAAAAAGAAATTAAAAGGGTAAAATTGTCCATTTAGGTTTTCCAAGGACCAAAACCACTAATTTTTCTTAATTTTAGGATTAAAATCACGAAAGATTCTTGATTTTGGACCGTTCATGCAATTCGGAAACTTTTTGGACCTTATCCACATTTTTTTTTTGCAAACAACAAGGACCAAATTTGCAGTTTTTTACCACTCCATATCATTATATCTTTCTTATTTTCTTAATTATTTAATAAATAATATTTTTTAATTGTTTAAAATGTAAAAAAAAGAGAGAAAAAAAGGTTATGTGTGGTCTCTTTTGGTGCATACCATCTTAATCTTAAAATAGATAAGACTTCAAATTAAAAATTATTATGTATTAAATAAGAAAAGTACATATATTTTGGCTTATTGATAAAAAATCTTTGATATATTGGTATTTGTTAACCTAAAAATTGATCATAATTGTAAATAATAAGAAAATCATTCAATTGTAAAAATAAAATAAAATATAAATAAATAAATAAATAAGTCAAGGATAATTTTTTATCAACATAACCAAAATATATAGAATTTAATGCATGTTTCTCATTAATATTTTGCAAAAAAAAAAAAAAAAAAAAAAAAAAACTTTTTTTTTTATGAAATTTGTATCAAAGTAAAAATAGCAAATAAAGATGCTAAATTTGTAAAGTAACTTGAAAAGAAATCCTAAATTTAGGAAAGTTAGATTCCCCTTTTCACGCCTTAACCTGCGCCTCGTGGCTACCACCGTCATCATCACCGCTCGACATGTCACTGTCACTCACAAACACTCGCTACTGTGCATAAACATGAGCTGCAATTCACCATTCTCCATAAAAAAACACATCCTTCGCTCACTATAAATAACCCTTTGCACTTCAACTCATCATCACAGATTCACACTCTATTCCATTCCATTCCTTCATAGTATCATCAGATCTCGATTTGGTTGAAGAAAGAATGGCAGGAGGAAGATCTTCATACGCAGCTCTCATTTTGGTTCTATCGCTTGTTCTCTTGATCACATTCGCCGATGTAGCTCAGGTACCAATTCGAATTCCTTTCATTTTAATTTTTCAAACAATCGATGAATTTTGCTATATAAGCAGTGTTTAAATCAAATTACACAGTAATTGACTAATTGTTATGAAATCCACAAAATCATACAATCGCATCTCGATTTTCAAGCTAAAATTGAATTAGATTAGTTTCGTTTCAACTTTCAAGAGTCCATAAGCTAATTATTCATCTTCTTCTTCATCTCCATTTTAGGGATACAACAAGCTTCGTCCCCAAGGTATGATCGAAACTCGAAACTTCATTCCATTTTGCATTATCAGATTGTACATTACAAATTTACAATCTACTAAAGCACTGACATTGCTAATTCTGTACAGATTGCAAGCCTAAATGTACATATCGTTGTTCAGCAACATCTCACAAGAAGCCATGCATGTTCTTCTGTCAAAAGTGTTGCGCTAAATGCTTGTGTGTTCCATCTGGTGTTTATGGCAACAAACAGACGTGTGCTTGTTACAACAACTGGAAGACTCAGGAAGGCAAACCCAAGTGTCCTTGATTTTCATGTTTCAAACTTTAGAGGGGCTCCATTGACAATTCTTTAAAATGGAAGGACCTAACTGTTTTTCTCATTCAATAATTTCAAGTTTATTGCTGTTTTATTAAAAGGATAACAATGGGCATTTTGAGTCAAAATGTTATCCAACGAAATTTGTGTTTGCCTCCTTTTATCTGTATCAATGTTAAAAAAAAATTAAAAAAAAAAAAAAAAATCAAACTTACTTGTTTTAGAAAGTATTAAAACATATGAATATAATGTTGATTTGTTAAAGTTATCTCACTCGAGTTACACCTTTAGAACATGCCGATTTTCCAAAAGTTTAAGGGTGCGTGTAGTTGCGGAAAAAATGAGCCGTATTCCGGAAAAATTTTCCAAGAAAAATGAGAATTTTGAAAACGCGTTTACTTCGTCTATTTTTTTAAATTTTTCACGGAAAATGAAAATTTTTTCGTTTTCTAAAAATACAAAGAAGTTGGAAAATTTTTAAAAACTGATAATCATTGTTTTCCACATTTTTCTAATTCCAAAATTTTTCTATAAACACACACCCACTCCACCCCATCCACCTCTACCTACCCCCCACACACACCCACCCGCACACACACACACACCAACCCACAAACACACACACATACATACATACCCACCCACAAACACACACACACATACATACATAACCACACACACACACACACCGACCCGCACCCACCCACAAACACACACACACACACCCGCACACACACACACCAACCCACACACATACACATATATACCCACTCACACACACCCACCCACAAACACACACACATACACATACATACCCATCTACACACAAACACACACACACCCACAAACACAGACACATACATACCCACCCACACACACACACACACCAACCCACAAACACACACACATACCAACCCACTCATACACACACACACACACCAACCCACACATACCCACCCACACCCACCCACAAACACACACACATACATACATACCCCACAAACACATACTCGCACCCCCACCCACCCAACACCATCACGACAATCACCGACCTACCATCACTACCACCACCACCACTAACCCGTTACTAGCACCACCACCACCGCTGCCGCCTGTCATCACCACCACTGACACAATTGCCACCGCCACCACCATCGCCTGTCATCACCACCACCGCCGCCGACCGACTACCGTCACCGCCCCCACCCACAACTTACCACCGCTACCGTTTTTTAAAAATGAAAACCGATAGAAAAAACACGTTTTCTAATTTTCTAAAACTGAAAATAAAAAATGAATAAGTTTAACTAAACGCGTTTTCTAAATTTTTCAATGAAAAATGAAAACGGAAAACGAAAATAGAAAAGGGAAAACAAAAAACGGAAAATGAAAAGTGTTTTTCCGTAACTAAACGCAACCTAAGGGTGCGTTTAGTTACAGAAAAATTGACGGTTTTTCTGAAAAAAAAATTTAAGAAAAATGAGAATTTTGAAAACACGTTTAATTCGTCTATTTTTCTAAATTTTTCACGGAAAATAAATTTCATTTTCCGTTTTCTAAAATTATAAAGAAGTTGAAAATTTTTGGAAAACTGATAATCATTGTTTTCTATATTTTTTTAATTCCAAAATTCTTCTAAAATATAAACACACACCCACTCCACCCTGTCCACCTCTACCTACCCCACCTTAACACCACACACACACACACATACATACCCACCCCCCCTCCACACACACACACATACATACCCACCCCCCCTCCACACACACACACACATACATAACCCCCCACACACACACACCCGCACATACACACACACCAACCTCCCAACACATACATACATACCCACCCCCCCCCCACACACACACACACACCCACCCACAAGCACACACACACACATAAACATACATACCCACCCATACACCTACACAAACACACTCACACACATACCCACCCACACCCCCACAAATACACACACCCACACACATACATACAAACCCACACCTACCCCCACCCTCATAGAAACACACCCACACACACAAACCTACACCTACCCCCACAAACACACACATATACACACAAACACACACTCGCACCCCCACCAATCCAACACCACCACGACAATCACCGACCTACCATCACCATCACCACCACCACCACCACTAACCCGTCACTAGCACCACCACCACCGTTGCCGCCGCAATTGCCACCACTGACACAATTGTCGCCGCCACAACCATCGCCTCTCATCACCACCACCACCGCCGACCCGCTACCGTCACCGCCCCCACCTACACCTACACCATACCATCGCTACCGTTTTCTAAAAATGAAAACCGATAGAAAAATACACATCTAAACACGTTTTCTAATTTTCTAAAACTGAAACTGAAAAATGAATAAGTTTAACTAAATGCGTTTTCTAAATTTTTCAATGAAAAATGAAAATGGAAAACGAAAATCGAAAAGGGAAAACAAAAAACGAAAAATGAAAATTGTTTTTCCGTAACTAAACGCAACCTAACTCTTTGCTTGGTAATCAAAAATATTCTTTTGGAATTAATATATTTAGGTAATGTAAATGACTAATTAAAAATTAAGCTAAACTATTAAAATGACAAGTTATAAGCTATATTAAAGTAATAATTTAGATTTAGTTTCATTAATAACAATATATTTTACTTTGAAATTATTATATGCATAATGTAAAAATGGTGATAAGCCTACTCAAACACCAATAGATGATGATGGTTAAAATATGGCGTTATGATAAAAAAAAATGATAATCAAATATCATGCAAATTATCTATACAACTAAGCAATATAAGAAAGTGTTCCAATTGATTTCTAGAGTTATCAACTCCTTCAAAAAGCTTTACAATTTGGCTTTTATCAAAGTAAAGTATGATCCTAAAACCTGACACAATCAAAAAATTTCAACAAGTTTAACGGGTCTTAAGATAGTTCTTTGGTAGATATTCGGAGAAAGTGTCGTTAACCAACAAGTGATTATTCTATAATAGAAATGAAAAACGATATCATTATTCTTAGATATTTTTGGTCATTTTGTGATTAGCTTGGTTAAAATAGAATACATGATAATTGCTTTTAATGCTTTAAGGGTATTTAGATTATTTTCGAAAAAAAAAAATCTGTCGTGTCAAAAATATAAATATTAATATTTTGAGGTTATTTATTTATTTATTTATATTAAATATATGAGTTGGTGTTGCTTATGATTTATGAATATCATCAAATGTTCACAAAAGAGGTGTCGCACAACCGGGCCCGGCCCAGTTTAGTGAAGCATAAAGTAACAGCGCAAGCTAACATTGTAACCGGTCTGGCACCGGTTCTGGGGCTGGCTTATGTAGTGTAATCGGTCCAAGAGAAGTTGGCAATGGACATAAAAACCGGCACAACCATTTTAATTTTACCCAAATCAAAAGGATATTTGTTAGATTATAAATACAAAAAGGACAACTTATGAAAACTTATTTCTCTTTGAAAAATAGAGTATTTTTTTTTTTCGTTTTGCTCGTCAAAAGACAGTCTTCATTCTCCTAGTTGGGTTTTTAAAGGACAAAATTGCAAAAATTTCCCTGTGGTATGTATTTTTTTGAGGTTTTAATCCAAATCACGACTTTTTAGATTAATGGTCCTTTTGAGCTAGTTTTGTTGCGGATTTGGTCCCTCTCCAAATTGAAAAGACTAAAATACCCTTAACATATTTATTTTTCATTTTCTTTCTTTTTTAACCATTTTATAATTAATAAATAAATACAAAATCTCTCTCTCTCTCTCTCTCCCTCCCTCCCTCTCTCTCTCTCTCTCTCTCTCTCTCTCTCTCTCTCTCTCTCTCTCTCTCTCTCCTCCTCCATCGTCTTCTTCCCCAGCCACCCCTTCTTTATTTTTCTTTCTTCCAATAGATCACCTGCAACCAAAATCAAAAAGGAAAATTCAATCACTATTTTGTGTATAATCACCACCTGCAAACGAATCCATTTAATAACTTACCACCACTACACTTCTCTCCCCTTTATATCTACTTCCGTTTTTTTTTTATCTAAGTTAAGAAATTATCACATTGAAATTCATCAGCTTGATGCCAAGAATCTAAACTCACACCAAAACCAGGTTTACTTCATAGATGTTGGCCACTCATGGAAGAACACCTTTATTGCTCCATCTACTCATCGTCTTCTTCACTCACCTCTATAAACTTCAATAATTGACATCCCCTGTTGTTGTTTACTACACCAACAAAAAAATCAAAAAAGAAAAAGAAAAGAAGCCATGTTCTTGTTTCACTGCATATCGATCAAGGAGAAGGATATGTATATCGGTCAGAGTTAAAATTGAGCAAACTTTCAGCTCAACCCTAGCCGCTGCCTCTCAAATCCACCAGAAAATCTATTCAACAAAAAATCGATTCAAGACACACATACACAAATGTTCTTAAGGTGAAGCAGGTGATGGTTTCAGGATGAGATGGTGATGGTTTGGGTGTTGCGATGTTGATGATTATGTCAGGACAAAGGATAATGAACACATGTTCTTGAGGTGAAGCATGTCAAATATGTTCTCCAAAACTCCCCAACCCATCACGCAACAATCGAAAACGCGATCCACAACGGAGCTCTGAACTCAATTCGTTTATCCTCTGTCTCCTTTGTCGGTAAAATCGGAGGCGTTAGGGCGGGATCGAGAATCGCGTGGATGAATTCACGTCAAGTTTTGAATCATAAGAAACATACTACCAAACCCTCCACGATCTGATAACACAAATTGATGAAATTTTAGAACTTTTGTTCTTACCTCTTGAATCCACAATTTGGAAGATCGTGGATGCGGGATTTGGAATGGGGATCGTCATTAAGAGAGAGAGAGAGAGAGAGAGAGAGAGAGAGAGAGAGAGAGAGAAAGAAAGAAAGAGAGAGGTGGGCCCAAATTAATTATTTATTTTCTTTTTCATTTAAATTAAATAGAAAAAAAATAAAAAATTATAACAGAAGGGCATTATATTCATTTCAATTTTAGGAGGGACTAAATCTCAAACATGGCCAAAAGGACCACCAATCCAAAAAAGTCGTGGTTTTGAACTAAAACCCTAAAAAATGCATACCATAATGACCATTTTTGCAGTTTTGTCTTTTTAAAGTTCTATTTATCTTTCTCCTTTTCATCTTGTTCATTAAAATCAACATTTGTAATTGTAGTAGTAGTAAGGGGACATTAATAAAGTTTTTATTATTTCTTGTCATGGTATTTCATAGAATATTGAGCATATTATACCTAGGTATGAGCCCCATGTATTACACAAGTTTATTAAAAATAAAAATTTAATATCAATATATAAATATGAAATATTTTATAATGTAATACTTTACATAACATAATGTAATCTTCTGAAAATTTGTAAAAAAAATTAAATTGTTTGAAGTAGTTTTGAGAATTTATTACCAAATTAATAGGATGATTTTATTTCCTTATAAAACTCATTACAATTTTATGGAATTTTATTTTAAGAAAATAAAAATCCCTAAAAATGATAAGTTGAAAATAAAATTTCTAAAATTCTTACAAAATGATAAGTATCAAAATAAAGGAGAAGATAATATGTAGAAAAAAAAATTCATTTATTAAAAATGATATATTAAATGGAATATACATAGATAAATATAATATTCCTAATTAAAGCGGGCCGGCCCTTAAGGGGAAAAGTTGGGCAACCGTTTAGATGTCCATGGCATCTAGGCCCATTTTTAATTATGTTGATATCTTTTAATAATAAAGTTGTTTTATATCAGTTAACAAAGATAGTTTGTGTTCATTTCGTAAAACGTCTTTCTTCTAACTAGTTTATCAAGTTCGATCCTTGGAAACAACGGTTTTTTCTCGTTTTTCCTCACTATTGTTTTCCTTAATAATCTATATTATGTCGTTTTATGTTGTCAACCAAAAGAGTCTCGGCTTAATTGTTAAGATGTCCTCTTTGTTACTCATTTACATGGGTTTGATCATTTGTAGCAGTGTTTTTTTTAACTTTTTTTTCTCCTAGAACGTTGTTTTCCTTTGTAATTAATATTGTAAATATACTGTACAAGAAATAATAACCCGTTGTATGTCACGATTAAGTTTAACTATTGACTTTTACATTTGTTTTTTTTAATTTTTTGGTTAAGTTCATTTGAAATCATTTATACATATAATAATAAGCTTTTATAATTGAATATTTATATTTGTCTGTTATTTAAGTTTTGTTATTCGTCTCTTAAACAATCTCTACAAAAAAAATTATTATATTAACATTTTTTTTTATTTGTGAAGCCTTTTTTGTTTTGTCATTGGTTTCCAAATATGTTTGAACCGATCCTAAACGAAATATGATTGAATTTTTTGGTTAAATTCATTTGAAATCATTTATACATATAATAATAAGCTTTTATAATTGAATATTTATATTTGTCTGTTATTTAAGTTTTGTTATTCGTCTCTTAAACAATCTCTACAAAAAAAAATTATTATATTAATATTTTTCTATTATTTGTGAAGCCTCTTTTATTTTGTCATGGTTTCCAAATATGTTTGAACCGATGCTAAACAAAATATTCAACATAGTTTATTCATTATTGATAACATGCGAAAACTATACAACATCAAATATGCTCAAGAAAATGCTATTAGAATAATATTAAACTAACAAACGAACAATATATAGTTTAGACACTTTATTTGGAACATATTAATATGCAAAACAAAATAAATAAATAAATACATAAATAACATAAGTTTTTCTTATATTACAAAACTAAAACTATAATTACATGGAACTTATTAGTATATAAATGAGAACTAACGTAACCACTATGTACAAAACCTAGAAAAATGTTAAACAACATTATAAGATTATTAAACACATTATTAAACAATATAAAACCTAGGTTTCCAACATAATACTATGATATATAATGAAAATTTAAAACTCTTTGTAGTTAAGATAATAATAATTAATATCGAATGTAATTTCTCACTTTCGTTTACATATTAAAATATTAAAAAAAAAATTGATATATCAATCATATCATCCTTAGAATTTTATGAATTGCTTGGATCATAATTCATACTTCATAGCTACACATATAAAATTAGCATCATTGTTGAAATCATTTTAATATTTTATCGTCCACAACCATTTATAAACTTTTTGAATACACAAAACGAAACGAAATTGGGACGAAACTGAAATTCGAATTCGTGTTCGTGTTAAGTGTAAGAAACACGATGTCGTGTCGTTTCGTGTTCGTGTTTAAAATTTGACACAAAATTGATACGATTAGCATTTATTTGTCGAGTTTTTCGTGTTATGTATGATTAAATATTAATTAAATAAACTAATTTTTTATTATGTTATCTTTGTCATGTCGTGCCGTGTTTTTCGTTTTTTAATCGGTTCATTTTCGTGTTAGTTAAAAAAACACGACATCGTGTCGTGTCGTGTTCGTGTTACATAAAATATTATCGTGTCGTGTCGTATCAGACAAAAACACGACACGATAGCCCGATTTGCCACCCCTAGTGTAGAGTCATGCATTTTTAAACCAATACTTGTTATATTTTTCCTTGAACCACGTAGATTATTGTTTACTTCAGGAAAAAAAAATTCACACACAATGTGTTTATTTAGTTGTATCATAGTTTTAATATTTACTATTTTATTTTATTTTTAATTTTACTTGAATTAATTAATCCATAATTATCAATCTCGGGTACACCTTTTGACCGGATATATTTTCTATTTTTTGTAATGCAGGTCGGGTAATTAAGGTAATTTATGGTTGAAAAATTAACTGATATCCAAATTGAATTACATTTTGGGTATTCAGGTTGTGTCGGTCAGTTAAATAGATACCTGAATTACCTAACAATACTATAAACGGACATGTCTTAAATGATGTGTTTTAACTTTTGAAACATACATATATATAATTTTTGTAAAAATGTCTTATATCATACTATATTTCTAAAAATAAATGATAATCAAAGTTAAATAGATACCTGAATTACCTAACAATACTATAAACGGACATGTCTTAAATGATGTGTTTTAACTTTTGAAACATACATATATATAATTTTTGTAAAAATGTCTTATATCATACTATATTTCTAAAAATAAATGATAATCAAAATTATTCCGTTTATAAATAAATCATTCAAATCCCTTTTTCTAATAAAAGAATCATGTTTAGGTCACATGACACATTTCTACATAATGCATCTGCCACATCATGGCATTTTTTTAAAGCCTCAGTCAATGGTTTCATCTCATATATTTTTCTCTTTCTGTTAAGTATTTCAATTAGTCCCATAAAATCAAAAATCTTCAAAACCATCAACCATGTCGTTCTCCGAAATTATCGGTACCTTGAATCTCTCTAAAGAAATAAATTTACACTCGACGTCATTGCTCTCCAGTTTCACCGTTATTTTATGCACAAAAAAGCCATTTAAGCACATCTCTTTTTTCTTTCTAAACTTTTTTTTATCTATCAAACATACTATAAAATCTCACAATCTGGCTTTCAATCTTCCAACCGAAAAATCAGTTATTGATAACCGATATTTTGGGGTTCATTAGCAAGATTCAAAGAAATTATAGGGTAATCACTTCCAAATTTTAATCTTTGTATAAATACATGTCCACCACATTCCTTTTTACTGATCAATCATTGAAAGTTTTTGAACCCTGGAGTTATTTGATGTAAACGTAGTGAGTTATTTGATTTTTTAACCCTACTATCGATTAAATTTCATCTTAGGTTTCATTTGAATTTGATTTTTTCATATATCTTTTCCTATTCATCTCTTTCAATTAAATGTTTATAGTTCTATCGATGTTCCTTTGTTAATTTGTTCCAAGGAATGATGATTTTAATGGTTGGGTTTCATTTTTCACTAATTTGTCAACTAATTTTTTTTCAGTTAACATTGTTTCTAGACAAACATACCAAGTGTTCCACAAAATTCCTCAATGAGTATAGACGCTAGGTATGATTTCTCTGATTTGTTTTTTTATTATTTTTCTTCAAATGCTTGATCTAGATAGATATGTAATCCAAGTAATTTTTAATACAAGAAAGCTAAGACCAAATTGTTTGATAATATTGTAGTAAAAAACATTTTCCTGCAGGACTTAAGCAAAACAACTAGCAGTCATTGCCATTAAAAAAACAATTAAGTCAATTATACTTTTACTAATGTACTTATTTGATTAAGTCATTTACATGATCATATCATAATTTATCTTCGACTTATCTTATTCAGGGGTTGAAATCAGAGCTAGAAAAGGGTTCTCCTTCTTTGAGGAGCAATGTAGTTTACTTGAGGGATTCACACATTAATGGATAAGACCTTTATTATTATTTCAAATTTAGGTCAAAATATAATATGTTTAATTTTTAAACCTATGTTGATTTTTCTTAAAAGGGTTAATGTCATAATAACCATCAATTTTTCAGGGTTTTGTCGGTTTTGCCTAAAGTTGAAATTTATGTTCGTTTTTATCCAAACATTTTCGAAAAAATGTTCGAAAAAAATCCTTAATTTTACCATTTTTTTACGTTTTTACCTTTAAATTTATATATTTTTTTTTACATTTTTACCCTAAGTATATTTTTTTCATAATATACATATTCATATGATTTTTCTGCTTGAATACGTATAATATGAAGAAAAAAAATACATAGGGTAAAATTGTAAAAAAAATTATAAACTTAAGAGTAAAAACGTAAAAAAAAAAAAAACTGTAAACTTAAGGGTTTTTTGCAAAGTTAATATAATGGTAATCTGTTATCACCGGTAAAAGGGTAAAACCAAACATTTTTTTGAAAAATGTTAGGGTAAACACGGACATAAAATTTAACTTTAGGCAAAACCGACAAAACTATAAAAACTTGAAGGTTTTTATAACATTAACCCTTCTTAAAACTATTACTTTATTTGCAAGGTATTTGACTATACAATATTGTATATGTATGATTTTTATGGAAGAATGAATCTAATCAGAAAGCAAAGATTTTGAGAATAATAATAAACTTACCCACTCTATCAAATTTACTTGTCAATTTGACAATTATTGTATGTTGTTACTTGAAAATCAAAATTTTATTAGCTATTTGTTTGTTCAAAAGTTTTTAGAAAGTGGATTATCCATTAGAGTGGGATATTTTTTATCTTTGTTAATATGATCTTCGCAAAAATCTAGAAGGTCCTCATCAGGTTTGTAATTTTAATTTTTATACCAAGTATTTCTTTCAAAAATGATCTTAATTTTTATTTGGGTAAATCATAGACAAAACTTTCATATTGTTATTGATTTAGCCGCCTTACTATTTCTTTTGTATTATTTAAACCATTATACTTTTTTTATAGTTAAAAATAATCAGCTTTTCGGTTATGGTTTTGTTATCGAGGTAAAATACTGAAAACACAATGCATCTTCACCATTTATCTGTTTAGCCATTGGACTATTATCGATTAATCCACAAAACTATTATTTTAATAATAGAAAAAACAATAGTTTTTTACATCAATAAAACGGTGACAATATGTTTTGCTTTTTTCAAAATGTGGTCACCGGGAAAAATGAGTTTTATAAATGAAAAGATATAAAAATGTATTGGTTAAAATCAAGGTTATAGAAAACTTCTCATAACTCCAAGGTTTGTAGTTGTTGCCAAGTTTTGATAAATTCTATCTCAAGTCATATATATATAAATAAAAATGAATAATAGTAGAAAATATATATATAAAATTATTACTTATATATATAATTGCTGACTTATGTCATGCCTTACAAACAACGTGGCTCACCATGGCTCGAAAAAGCTTGAAGTTTGACATTGCTATCAAGTCACGCCTTACGTCATTTAAAACCTTGGTTAAATTCATTACAAAAAATAGTTAAGTGGCTAAATCAATTAATGTTGAAAGTAAGTTGTAAGTTTTTTTTTTTTCCATTGTTGGATATAGATGAACTTATTGTTTATCACTGTTATTTTTTCATGTATGCAAGTTAAAACGAAAAAACAATGATGTTTGTATCTCACATATGTTATTTGGATTTCAGTTTTTAATAGTTCAAATGTTAAGAGAGGAAGGTAGAATAGTTAGTTTGAACCCCGAAGAAAAAAAGCCCTTATTCAATGGGCAATGATGTTAAGATGTCTAATGTATAAAATTTATCAATCAACTTGATCTAAATGAAACTTTATATGTTCAGCCAAACTCATGCTTATCTAATCTACATCGTGCCTACATTTTGCCTAAAGACACATTCAATCCATTGTATCGGTCTATTTTTAGATTCAACTTGACATGTATATTATTGCAAAACTAACATCATTGTGTTCAAGCCCGAGATCAACATTTTAATGTGAAAGCTGAAAGAGAGAATTGCGGACCTCATAATCAAAGTTTACCATTTTTTATTGGGAAAGAATTTAACCGTAAAGTTTACCATTTTTATTGGGCAAGAATTTAACCGTGATTACTTTACTTTCCGACTTAAAACAAAATTTTAAATTATCAATTTGATATCATGGGAAAATAATCACTATTTACTTTGATCACTCAAGTTGATAGAGAGATATTGGACAAGTTGCAACATGTAAAGTTAGCTAGATTATACAAAGACGGAAGAACAACATTGTAATAGAAAAAGATATGAGTGAGATGTTATTATGATCAATATATCAAAGTAATTTGCTATTACTTGCATTTAAGCCTATACAAAATCCACAAATAACAATGTTTTTTTCTTTTTTGTTATCAATTTGTGTAAAAAACACTCCTAAATGCAAGTTTTTCTCTATATTCCATATTAGACCTTATTATTATTAATGTAGACCGATTCTCTCAAACTCAAGCACTAAGAGTTCATTTGCAATAAATTTATTGTTAATGATAATATTTTGCTTCCTTTCTACAAATTTGGGAAGCTTAGGTACTCTCTATTCACGAATGACCAACAATAACCTCTAACAATTTCAAGTTTTTTCTAATTTTCATCTTATTTTGTATACTAATATTATTAATTTGATTACAAAGTTTTAGAATATTAAGACAACATACTTAGGGCGAATAGCTATGTCGAACTTGTGGAAGCCTTAAGAGGGTCAACAAACAGTAAGATGATCTATGTAAATGAGACAATCTATGTACACAAGAGGTAATTAACCAGAGTTCAAAAAAAATTGAAATTGTTTTGTTGTTTTCATGATTTGTTTGTTATTTTCATTACATAATTGTAATAGGAAGTAATGAATGTATGCTATAATTTGTTTGAAAGTACAATGTTATAATATATTTCTTTATTAAAGTATTATTCTTTTACTTTTTTTGAAATGACAACATACATTTAGGATAACAGGTAATATTGAAAATTTTGAAATTATTATTTTACCAAAATTAGATATTATGAAATAAATACTATAAATTAATAAAAAAAATTAATCAGTAATTAATAATGAAATTTATCAAGGATCAGTTAAAATAACTATGTGCAAAAGTATTATTAATTTATTAATTATAAGTTAAATTTTTTTTAATCTATCAACCGTCTTGCACACATGTTATAACCTAGTTATCAAATAAAAACGAAAACAATGGAGACTTAAGGGTGCGTTTAGTTGCGGAAAAAATGAGCCGTATTCCGGAAAAAATTTCCAAGAAAAATGAGAATTTTGAAAACGCGTTTAGTTCGTCTATTTTTTTAAATTTTTCACGAAAAATGAAAATTTTTTCGTTTTCTAAAATTACAAAGAAGTTCGAAAATTTTAGAAAACTGATAATCATTGTTTTCCACATTTTTCTAATTCCAAAATTTTTCTATAAACGCACACCCACTCCACCTCTACCTACCCCCCACACACACCCACCCGCACACACACACACAGACCAACCCACAAACACACACACATACATACATACCCACCCACACACACCCACCCACAAACACACACACATACATACATAACCACACACACACACACACACCGACCCGCACCCACCCACAAACACACACACACACACACACACCCACACACACACACACACCAACCCACACACATACACATATATACCCACTCACACACACCCACCCACAAACACACACACATACACATACATACCTATCTACACACACACACCCACAAACACACACACACCCACAAACACAGACACATACATACCCACCCGCACACACACACACACACCAACCCACAAACACACACACATACCAACCCACTCATACACACACACACACCAACCCACACATACCCACCCACACCCACCCACAAACACGCACACACATACATACATACCCCCACAAACACACACAAACACACACTCGCACCCCCACCCACCCAACACCATCACGACAATCACCGACCTACCATCACCACCACCACCACCACTAACCCGTCACTAGCACCACCACCACCGTTGCCGCCTGTCATCACCACCACTGACACAATTGCCACCGCCACCACCATCGCCTGTCATCACCACCACCGCCGCCGACCGACTACCGTCACCGCCCCCACGCACAACTTACCACCGCTACCGTTTTTTAAAAATGAAAACCGATAGAAAAAACACGTTTTCTAATTTTCTAAAACTGAAAATAAAAAATGAATAAGTTTAACTAAACGCGTTTTCTAAATTTTTCAATGAAAAATGAAAACGGAAAACGAAAATAGAAAAGGGAAAACAAAAAACGGAAAATAAAAAGTGTTTTTCCGTAACTAAACGCAACCTAAATATTTCTGTTATAATTGATTTCGATAATATTACTTTTTACATCCTATACTACGTCCTTTCGATTCAATGCATTAAAATGAAAGAAAAAAACAACTTTTTGTTGATGTCCAGGTTTTGTTTAATGGTTTTTACTTTTTATTCCACTTTATCACTTTATATATTTGAAACTAAAACTTTAACGGCATTATTGATAAAGGTAAATACCATAAAAGTCATAATATTTTCACATGTAATTGAAAAAAGTCTTATTATTATTTTTATTGGCTATGGCCACAAATAGAACGTAGAGTTATCACTCTAGCTCATTTAATAAGTTTCATGGTTATCTTCGTTATTTTTTTTGTAAAATCAATCCTAAAATTGGGTTTAAAGTTCAAATTTGATTCCTATAATTTGCAAAAAAAATTACACCACATGTCCAAAACTTGGTTTTATGTTTTTAAATTTCTTTATTTTATTTTTTTAGTCAAAACCAAACTTGGTTTTATATATATTTTTTCATGGGATAATGTCACTGTAGCACAATAAATTTTTATGATTTGTCCGACTTGACCAATTATGTTTTTTTTCTTGCTCATTAGGTCATCTAACTTTTACTGTACATGTCAATTAGGTCATTATCGTTAGTTTTTAACCATTCATCTGTTAACTAGTTATCTAAATTACACGAATGGCCCCTATGGTTTAAATTTATTTCGTAATTGGTCGTTATTAGCCATGTTTTAAATCACTCGACTAAAACTACCACAATCCTGAAACTCTAGGGACCAAAGTGTAACATTGTCATTACCATTAAATTTGGTTGAAACACAAAGCTTACCATTGGATTTCGTAAGCAACAACAGTTGAACTCGCCAATCATTCATCAAAAATTGAAGTAGATTTCGACTCCAAAGTATATTACCAGTACACGATCAAATCAATTGAAACATTTACATTCAACCAATTTCGATCCCAGTTCACTTCTCAGTGTCGAAGCTTTAATTTTGATTTTAGTTCATTGACTTTTCAAATACAACCAAGTCGATAATCAAATAAACAATCATCTTCAATCCTTCGATTTTCATCATCCCTTGACCACAATACAATCGACTTTCAACACCATATAACGAATACAACACAATAAACCAAGTTATCTGACCCCAAGATGTTCGATCGTGATCCCAAAATGAAACCCAGATCGGGAATGAAAACCAATTCGAACTCCAATCAGTCGAACAACATACATAACACAATGATTTGACTTTCACAAATCAAAATCAACTTCAAACTTTAACTATCGACTCTAAGCTTTCGCTTTTCACAAATCGAGCCTTCGAAGTCAAAATAATCGTTATACGTTGTTCACACACGAAATCAAAACAATTGGATCCAAAATCAAATTGATATCAACATATCGACATTCAAAGTCGATTTCAACTCCAAATAAATATTCCTTGTTCGCTTTCAACCATCGATTATGAAAGACTTTCAAAATCATCAATTTTGACTTTCTGTGTTTGACTCTTAATTGAACTTCAAGAACAGATTCGATTTCCATTAACGGATCCACGACATCAAGATGTGAACAAAAATACTAGTCAAAATCAGATCGAATGACTCAACTCCAAATTTAAACCGTAGTGACCTTTCGATTCCTAACCCAAACAGCGCCAAAATCAACTCCGATGCTTGACTTGATATGAAAATCAAATTAAATGAGTTAAAGAAATATATGGGCTTCGAAGTCGGATGAACAGTAAAGGATTTTAGGTTATGAAATTCAATGGTATGTGCTAACATCAAAGAAAAAATTGCCTATTATTTGGTTTGGTGCTTTTGAAATCCAATGGTAAGCTTCGTGTTTGTGACATCCCCAATTTCACGGCCAGAAAAGACCGATTTGTTTATGTTTTTTTTTTTTTTTTTTTTTAAATCAGAGTAATCGTTTAAAGAAAATTGTTGCGAAATTTGTTCACAAAACAAAATATGATAAGAATTTATCAAGCGTATTTATTAAAGAAAAATGTATTTTCATTAAATAATAAAACCTCGGCATGTCATGTTCCGATATAGAGCAAAAGCATAAACAATATAAAATAGACCTTACAATAGTTATTTACAACTACTGATCTATAATCCAAAATCTCTCGTCAAGTCCACCAACTTATACCCTTGTGTCATTACCTGTAATGAAAAGTAAACTGAGTGGGTCAGGCTTGGGAGCCTGGTGACCATATAGGGTTTTCAACCCACAATAATATAATTATTATATTTAATCAACAAACAATCAACCCAGTTACCCATCCCCGTTATCTTCATAAGGTTTTACCCTAAGAACCAACTATCCTTCATTCATTTATTCCTACGGATTTACCTAAGAAATTAGCACGAAGTCCATTGCTGCTAAAGTTTATTTATCAGGTACTAAATCCATAGCTATCAGGTGCTAACTCCATAGTCACCAAGGTTCACTTAACAAGCGCTAACTCCATAGTCGCCATGGTTTACTTGACAAGCGCTAACTTCATAATCGCCAAGGTTTATACAATAGGCGCTAACTCGATAGTCACCAAGGTTTATACAATATGCGCTAACTCCATAGTCACCAACTATCCCATCTACTCATGTTCTACCCAACATTTTCGTAGATATGATACTTATACAGTTTAAATCATTTAACACCTGTATATAAAACATCAATTCCACACCCATCTCAAATAGACAAATAATATATAAACACATAGCACATATTTCATAGCAAATACTTCATATTTATGTGTTAGAAGAAAGTAACTACACACTCACTTGATTAGACGATGCTCGGACAGCACTACGACTTGTAAAAGTAGTATTCTTCGGTAGATCTGGAAGATATTCACAAAAACCGGGCTCCTCGCGGGCAGGGCTTCGGCTCGGGAATTATGCTCCTCGGGATCCCGAGACTTCAGAACTTGTTTCGGGGCTCGGTAATGATATTGGGGCTTCGGGATAGTTCTTGCACGCAAAACGAGGAGAATATGGGAGAGAAAGAAGGATTTTGAGCAACAAACTCGGCAGCCCTTGAGTTCTATTTATAGGGTGGTGATACTGGGATTACGTTGGGCGTAATTTTGGAGTACGCAGGGCGTAATCAGTACGCTGGGCGTACTCTTCGGATAAGCTTTGGTATGCGTGCCATGATCTTCAAAAATTCATAACTTTCGCATACGAGCTCCGATTTCGACGTTCTTTATATCCACCCGAAGGTGAGATTATGCTCTACAACTTTCATTTAGACTCCGTCGGCTAATTTTGAATTTATTTTTATTATATTATTTTTAGTAGGCCGGGACACGAAAACTTTGTTATAAAATCATAACTTTTTCATATGACGTCCGTTTTCGTCTGTCTTTTTACCGTTGCACTTCTAATGATGAGATCTTCGATTCTCATTTAGATTGTTTCGGCTAAAAACTGCTCGATCTCAAATCGAGTATTCGGGCTGCATACCGCTAAATCAAAACTTAGAAAAATCATAACTTCCTCATACAAAGTCAGATTTGGACGTTCTTTTTATGCACACTCACGGTTTAACGAACTCTACAACTTTTGTTTAGATTACTAAGGCTAAATATCGCTCTAATGTAAATTCACTTTTTACGTCATTCAGCGTCGTGTCGGTTCTGTCGCGAAACTTCGACAGGTCATAACTTTTTCGTTATAACTCGGATTTCGGCGTTCTTTATATGTACGAAATCCTTGTAACATATACTATAACTTAGTTAAGATTATTTATTCTAATTAACCTTTTGTCGAAAAGTCATTTTCGATCCCTATTATCTCAAAATTGACTAGCCCGGATCTACGGGCCTTACAGTGTTTCAACAAGATTTAATGGGGAGAATAATGACAATGTTACACTTTGGTCCCTAGAGTTTCAGGATTGTGGTAGTTTTAGTGGAGTGATTTAAAACATGGCTGATAACGACCAATTACAAAAGAAATTTAAACCATATGGGCCATTCGTGTAATTTAGATAACTAGTTAACGGATGAATGGTTAAAAAACTAACGATAACGACCTAATTGACATGTACAATAAAAGTTAGATGACCTTAGGAGCAAGAAAAAACATATTTGGTCAAGTCTGACAAATCACAAAAGTTTATTGTGCTACATTGACATTATCCCTTTTTTCATTTGTTTTGATATTGTTCGTTTTTTAAAGTTTTTTGTATTTTTTAGTTATTTTAGTATCATTTTTAATTTTTTGTATTTTTAATTTGTCTGTTTTTTAGTTTTATTTTTCACGATTCTGATAACTTTTTCTTGAAAATAAAGAAGTTAAAAACATAAAACCGAAAAAATAGGAAAAAACATTAAAAAAAAATACAAAAATAAATGCAAAAATAAAAAAAAAAAAGGAAAAAAAAAGAGAAAAAAAGGAAAAAATAATACGAAAAACATAAAAATACGAAAAATATTTAAAAAATGAAAAAAAAAAACCAACTTTAGTTTTGACTAAACAATAATAAATAAATGAAAATAAAGAAGTTAAAAAACATAAAACCGAGTTTTGAACATGTGATGTAATTTTTTGCAAACTACATGGATCAAATATGAACTTTAAACCCAATTTTAGGTCTGATTTTGCAGAAAAAAGATAACGGAATTAACCATGAAACCTGTTAAATGGGCTGGAGTGATAACTCTACATCCTATTTGTGGCCAGAGTCAACCAGAAAATAAAAATAATAAGACTTTTTTCAATTACGCATGAAAATATTGTAGCTTTTATAGTATTTACCCTTATTGATAATTCATAAAATTAGTCATGTCTAAAACATACAATATACCGACTTGAGAGTGTGGTTGATATTTGTTTTAGTTTTATGGGATAATGTCATAAAAACATTAACTTTTGTCGAAAATGTCGATTTTATCCTCCGATTGATTTTTGGTTCCTTTATGCCGCATACTTATCATTTTTTGTTGGTTCTACCCTTTTTACCTATAATAATAGATTTTCAGGTTACCATGAAATATTATTCGCAAAAAAAATATTTAAGTTTACAAATATTTTGCAAAATAACCCTTAAGATTATAAATATAATATATATATATATATATATATATATATATATATATATATATATATATATATATATATATATATATATATATATATTCAAATTTGATAAAACTAATTGATTTTTTAAAATTTATATATCAAAAGTTTATATCAAACCGGTCTAAACTTTATCATACTTATTATATATTGAAACTAAAACCAAAACATATTTTTATCATTAAGCACGGTAAATTTTATATAGAAACATTTTGATATTTAAATTTTAAAAAATTATTTAGTTTTATCAAATTTTGAATATATTCTTTACGTATTACTTAAACTTTTCAAATCAAAACTAAAAAATGTCTATAAACATATGAATAATATGACATTAATTACACTCAATTCATTTTATTTAAAAGGAAAGTATATTTTATATGTTTAAAATGTTTGTGTTTCAGAAATAATAATGTATCATATTTTTTTATAAAATAAATATAATTGTATAATAACTTAGACAAATATAATTATATCTTATATTTTTAAAAGGTTTATGTTTGTGTTTCAGAAATAATAACTTATACAACTATATTTATTTTTATAAAAAAATATGAGATATTATTATTTATAAAACACAATCCTTTTAAACATATAAAATATTTTTATTTCCTTAAAAAAGTAATTAAATGGAAATAATGTCACTACATAATGACTATATCACCTCCAAAACTACTTTACAAGCTATGGATATGTAAAACGAATCCAAAAAACCACATAAATCACGGATAAAAATAAGATTAGACAAGCCTACATCACACCAACGACTTATCTTGAGAAAAATTTAGGACGTCACTTAACACTTGATGAGCACATGTCAGATATCTTTCTATAGAGTTGTTACAAATCGGGCATAAGGAGCAAGGATGTCAATACCACAACTATACAAGTTTGTTTTTGTAGGAAAATGGTCAAAGGAAACTCTCTATCGAAATATATTAACCTTACTAAAAAGTATTTTATTCCATTTGGTCTTTATAGGAAAAAATGTCATTTGTGTTCATCAATACGAATTCGAGAATCCTTAATAACATATTCCAGATCATTATTAAGATTTATAATCTTAACGGTTTTTGCAGAATATTTGTAAACTTAAGAATTTTTTTGTAAATAATATTTCATGGTAACCTGAAAATTTGGTATTACATGTAAAAATGGAAAAATCGACAAAATAATGACAATTTTGCAGCATAATCGAACAAAAAATCTGTTGGAGGGTAAACCCGATACTTTCAGCCAAACTTAAGGCTTTTTATGATATTATTCATAGTTTTATCAACAAATTTAGGTTGCTATACTGTGCATGATTTCATATAGAAGAATGAGAAAGAGAAGCATGTTGGGTATTTTGTTTTAGTTTTTCAAATTTAATCTGGTATACCGGCAATATTTTTCTACCTGATATTACAATGGGTAAACTGATTACCTGAGTTTTCTTACCCGATTAACCTG
This sequence comes from Lactuca saligna, assembly GCF_052625555.1. Classification (NCBI taxonomy): domain Eukaryota; kingdom Viridiplantae; phylum Streptophyta; class Magnoliopsida; order Asterales; family Asteraceae; genus Lactuca; species Lactuca saligna. The sequence goes on along the minus strand of NC_136418.1, from coordinate 132,862,201 downwards.
AATCTTAAACAGGCCCGTCGATTCATTTAGGTATTAGATATTTTCAAAGGGCCTAGTCTTAGGTGTCATTCGAATTTTTTATTTTTTATTTATTTAACAACAATATTTTATTAAAAACTAGCAAAAAGCCAGCGAAGAAGAAATTTTAATTTTGCTAAAAAAGGTTGTGCAACTAACTAGCTCCGTTTAAATTACATTTTTATTCCTATTCGAGATCTAGAAAAAACGTTTAGAAAACTAAATTGTCTTTTAAATTGTCAAAGATATCCGCTTTTTTAGGCTTTACTGTTCCAAATAGTTTTTTATTACCAAAGCATCCAAATAGTAGTAACTAGTAAGGATGACTGCATCAAAACTTCTCGTCTTCTCCAAATAATCCACAGTCACCAGAGTCAACAACATCAATCCATTATCCATCAAATTAACCGGTGTAGGAATCTGGCTCACGTAATTTGTCCTGATATTGTTTTAACAAAGTTACATCTAAAACAGATGAAAATAATTATATGGTAATTTATCCAAAAGTAATTTTTTATTCGAAAAACTAATATGTATTTATGAATGCTCAACACACACAACACATAAAGTCGTACAAGTAATACAAACATCAAAAGCTTGTAGCTCACTGGCATCTTCTGTATCATTGACACCAAATGGTTGATAGTTCGAACAGAAGCAGTGATTTAACTTAAGAATAAATTAACATATATATGTTAGTTTAACATGGTAGATGTGAAATACAAGAATAATACTATTTGAAAACATATCTAAGAAGATAAATTATCTCAGATTAAAAAGAAAAAAACCTTTATTTCGAAGTTATTTGAAAACAACAGAATAGACAATTAGATTTTTGAAAGGTACAAGAATAATACTATTAAAAGTAAACCGTTAACAAGTTACCCGTTTTTTAGTAGGTAATCGGTATGAAAGCTTCATTTTAATTAGATGTGAAGTATAGGAACAGAAAGTACGAGCACGGTCTCCCATATGCCGCTGCTTGCTTCGCGAACTGCCGGCGTCAACCGCTCATTTCCTCATGTGCATCACAACACTAGCCAACAGATTTTAACATTTTAATATATATATATATATATATATATATATATATATATATATATATATATATATATATATATATATATATATATATATATATATATATATATATATATATATATATATATATAATGTTGAAAATTATAAAGGAAATATAACAAGTTGATAAGTTTCATCTATCTCACATTGATGGGGAAGAAACATTTAGTGAGTTTATAAGACTTTTCCATTAATAGGTGTTGAAAGGTTTTATTGCATGATTTAGGCATATTTCACACTTGACACTTTTTCATGATGCATCGGTTGCTGGAAGTTGATGAGTTTTTATTTTTTATGAGTTCGGGTCAAGTCGGTTTGACTGATCCGAAGGCTCAGAAAATGGCTTGTTTGGAGAGTAAGTCGTCACCCTAGGGTTTCTACGGGGCGACCTATGAAGGCCCTTTCCTGCCTTCTAGGGTTTCGACACCTATAAATACAGTTCCATAGGAGCCATATTTTACACATCAAAATTCATGGCTCTCTCTCTCTCTCTCTCTTGGTGATTTCTTCCTGGTTTCATAGTATTTACTTTTGGTTTATCGTTTTCTATTGTTGTTGAAAACTCGGTAAATATGCATTAAATCCCGGGGGTTTACTATGTTGCTTACAGCTGATATAAGCGAAGTAAAAACCTTTAAGAACGGGAGTTTAATCCGTGCAGTCCTCTAAGATCAAGATCAACCGTCAACATGTCGGCTTTACATTACTGTCTTGCGTTTACTTCCGTCCAATAACAGGATACTCTTCTTTTACATTTCTTATAATCAGATCTAATAGGGTTTCTAGGGGCTGACCTGTGAGGGTCCTTTTCTACATTCTAGGGTTTTGACGCTTACAAATACAGCTCGCTAGGAGCCGTATTCTACGCACGAAAATTCAAGTCTCTCTCTCTCTCCATCTCTCTCTCTCTCTCTCTCTCTCTCTCTCTCTCTCTCTCTCTCTCTTTCTTGGCGATTTCTTCTCGGTTTCACAGTATTCACTTTTGGTTTATCATTTTCCATTGTTGTTTAAAACTAGGTAAATATGCACTAAATCCTAGGGGTTTACTCTGTTGCTTACAACCAATACAAGTAAAAACCTATAAGAATAGGAATCTGATCCGTGCAGTTCTCTAAGATCAAGATCAGCAGTCAACAGGTCGGTTTTTCATTATTGTCTTGCATTTACTTTCGCCTAATAGCAGGACACTATTCTTTTACCTTTTTTTATAATCAGATCTAATCGAGAAGGATTGATATGGTTTTCAGACGAAACTTGGTAATCATATTAATATAATAATTTGATCTATTATTCACAACTAATCGACTTATAATTCTGAATATTAGTTGTCAGTTTCCATGCATGTCTATTGGTTTTGATATTCAAAATTCTCAAAGGTTTTTTTAGAATTTGTGTTTATAAATTTCAAACTAATGGACTCCCAAATCCTAACTGTTAGTCTCCACTACATGAACCAAGCATTTGCCAAGCTTGACCGATTCGATGGTTAGAACTACACATGTTGGGCCGACAAGGTCAAGTTCATGCTTTGCTTTTAAGGACCGGCTTATGAGGGTCCTTTTCTGCCTTCTAGGGTTTCGACACCTATAAATACAGCTACATAGGACCTGTATTCTACACACAAAAATTCAAGTCTCTCTCTCTTGGTGATTTTTTTCCTGGTTTCTCAGTATTCACTTTGCGTTTATTGTTTCCCATTGTTGTTGGAAACTCGGTAAATCTGCATTAAATTTGCGGGGTTTTACTCTGTTGCTTACAGCAGATAGAAGCAAAGTAAAAACCTTTAAGGACATGAGTCTGATCCGTGCAGTTCTCTAAGATAAAGATCAACCGTCAATAGTTCGGTTTTACATTATTATCTTGCATTTACTTTCATCCAATAACAGGACACTCTTCTCCTACATTTCCTATAATCAAATCTAATCGAGAAGGATTGATCTGGTTTCTTGACGCAACTTGGTAATCATATTAATAATAATTGGATCCATTATTCTTAACTAATCGACATTTAATTCACAATATTCTTTGTCGATTTCCTTGCTTGTCAATTGGTTATGATATTTAACATTCTTAAAGGTTTTTAGAATTTGTGTTTATAAATTTCAAACTAATGGACTCCAAAATCCCAACTGCTAGTCTCCACTACATGAACCAAAAGTTTCCCAAGCTTTACCGATTCGATGGTCAGAAGTACACCCGCTCGACCGACAAGGTCAAGTTCATGTTTCACTTCTAGGGGTCAGCCTATGACGTCCTTTTTTTGCCTTCTAGGGTTTCGAAACCTATAAATACATCTCCCCAGGAGCTATATTCTACATACGAAAACTCAAGGCTCTTTCTCTTTCTTGGCGATTTCTTCCCGGATTCTCAGTATTCACATTGTGTTTATCGTTTTCCATTGCTGTTGGAAACTCAGTAAATCTGCAATAAATTCAGGGGTTTTTACTATGTTTCTTATAGCAGATAGAAGCAAAGTAAAAAACTTTAAGGATGTAACATCCCGAGTTTCATGTATTATCAAATCCTTCCTTTGGTTTTAAATTATGTCATTTTGGTCCTTGGATTGTAAAAATGAGGCCCTAAGAAGCCCTAGTGGAAAAATGGTAATTTTGGGAGTAGTAATTGTACGATGAGCATACATGTGAGTACGCTAAGCGTACTAGGGCGTGCTCTAGTACGTTGGGCGTACACATATGTACACTGATCGTACTTATGTCTGAGTGAAACCATAATTTTTAGGGTTTGTAGGGTATTTAAGCACCTTTATGGATCATTTAGCCTCATCCTTTCAGCCTCCAAGCCCTTGAGTCATTTTTGGTAAACCCTAACCCCATAAGAGAGTGTTTTAAGCTAAAAGTGTGTTCTTTGTGTGCTTAAGGAAGAAAGAGTTGCATCAAGGAGATTAGAAGTTGAAGCAAGCTTATGGATCTTAGATCATCACCTTCTTAGGATACTCTAGAAGGTAAAAAGTTGCTACCTTTATGCTTTGTTTGTTTGGATCTCATTTTGGTAGCTTTACGATGTTATTCTTGTCCCAAAAGTCCCATTGTTATACATGTTTGGTTTTGGACATTGTGGGTTGTCCTTTCAAACTCTAGGAAGGGTTTTAAGTCATAAAAATGAGGTCCTTTTAGCTAGTTTGGCTCCATGCTTCTTGTAGATGGTCTTAATGGATTAATACCATGTGTTAAGGACTTTTTGGAGGTTTAAATTCATAAATTTCGAGACTTCATGACTCTGGGGCGCATTTGGACCATGGATATGAAGTTTGGGCTTAAGTACTTAAGCCATTAAGCACTTAATGAAGTTTTGGGCTCTATGAGGGTACACCCCGCGTAGGAGGGAGTAGCCCTGTATACTCGGCCAACGTCCCCGTAATGCAGTCAATGTGAGGCTTACAAATGTTGAGCGTACCTCAGGAGTACGCCCCGCGTACTCGCATGGTTCAGCCATTTTCGCGGTAACTCGGCTGGGTTGACTCAGTGGGTTTATGGCTTTTGACCTTGAGTTGACCATGTTTGATTAAGTTTGACCACGACTGACCAAGTTTTACTTTTAAGGGTATTTTAGGTATTATTGGGTTTTGATGGAATTGGTCACTTGATGGTTCTAGGCATTTGAGTTGAGATGTGAGATTCAGAGTCGGGCCTAATCAGTTTTGTGCTGCTTGTGAGGTGAGTTTTCCTCACTATACTTGCGGGTCGAAGGCACCAATGCCGACCCTTGGATTGATATCCTGTTATGCATGGTTTGTGTTGCTGAGATAAGTTAGATCGGCATCCTGGTAGATAGGATGATGTTATGTTATAGTTATCTGTTAGATCGATATCCTGGTAGATAGGATGATGCAGTGCTTAGTGATCTGTAAGATCTGTTTATTTGTTTGATGGTTGGTTAATAATGTGCTTATTTGTATTATGTGCACATGTTTGGTTAGTGTCTGAGGCTTCACTACTTTGTGCGTAAGCCAACATGCCGGGACATTTCAACTCAATGGTTGAGGACCTAGGGTATTCCATCCCGATAATGATTGGACCCATAGTATGTTGGCATTCCTACCCGATGGTTAAAGGGCTTGGGGTATTGCATCTTGATGGTTGATTGGACCCATAGTATGTTGGCATTCCATCCTAATGATTGAGGGGTCTGGGGTATTCGAACCCGATGGTTGATTGGACCCATAATATGTTATTATATATGTGTTATTTGTTGTGTTGGTACTTTAGGGGGGAACTCACTAAGCTTTGGGCTTATAGTTTTGCGTTATGTTTCTAGTACCTCAGATGATCGTGGAAAGGCAAAGGTATGTATTATTTTTCGGTTTCATTATGTATCAATTGGTTCTGATATTTAACATTCTTAAAGGTTTTTAGAATTTGTGTTTATAAATTTCAAACTAATACACACCCTGTAACATCCCATTTTTCAAGTAGATTCAAATTCATCCCTCGGATTTTAATTATGTCATTTCGGGCCCTTGGTTGGAAGGAAGTGGCAAGAAAGGACCATGCATGAAAAGGTGGCAGCTGGGTGAGTACGCCCAACGTAAGCTGGGGTACGCCCAGCGTAGAAGGTTAAATGGTCGCGGGTGTTGGAGACGTACGCCCAACGTACGAGATGTACGCCCAACGTACGCTCAGTGACACTAAACCCTAATTTTAGGGTCAAGCGCTATATAAAGAACATGAGGACTTGAACCCTAGCCCCTTATCAGCCTCCCCAACCTCAGAAAAAACTTAGAACGTCACATCCCTTCATTCTTGTGTGATTTTAACCTTGAGAAGCCCATCTTGTTGATTTTTAAGCTTGGAAGAGGAAATACGAAATTGACAAGGAAGGACTTGGGAAGTTTGAGCTCATAGATCTGGAATATCATCATCATTTGAGACTATTTGGAGGTATAAAGTTCATAACTTTCCTCAAGAATGCTTAGATCTAGTGTGGTTTGATTTTGAAGTCATTTTGGTCCCAAGTATAGAACTTTTTGGTTCAAATCCGATTTCTGGACTTAGAGTTGTCACTCTCAGTTCAAAATGAGTCCATAAGGCAGAAAGTTGCCATCTTGAATGTCTTATTGGATTCATGCGTAAGTTAAGATCAATTCTATGCGAATGGAATGCTATTTTGGAGTTTGGGCTTATTAAGGTCATACAAAGTCACCAAGTCAGTGACTTTATGTATTAAGACGTTGAAAAGGGCTTGGATATGTGATTGTAGCTTTTGTATTGGAGTGTTAAGCACTTAATGGGAAATTGAATTAACAGGGGAGTACGCTAAGCGTAAATGCGGGTATACCCAGCGTACTCACCATTTAGCTAGTACGTCTAGCGTACATAGGAGTACGCCCAACATACTCATCGGACATGGGCCTTGCGAGTTTTTGGCCTCGGTTAGGGCCATGCAGGGGATTTTGGTTCTTGGGCCTTGGTGGGCCATTAGAAGTCAGATAATGTGGTCCAAGAAGATGTTTGGGCTTAGGTTAAGGCACATGAGAGGGATTGGGCCTAATTTATAAAATTGGGCCATTAGTGGGACACTAGTGGGCTTGGAAAGCCTACCTAATGTTCAGTTTTGCTTTGGTATTGGGTCTTGGCCCAAATTAAAGAAAAAGACAAAATGGACTATATGGAGCCCTTAGTCAGGATTGATAGCCCATATGTTGACTCAGCATGCGTTATTTTGGATAGTTCGGGATTTTCGGTGAGACAGCACTTTGGTAGTCGATACTTCAATTCAGATCGGCATTGCGAGGTGAGTTATCCTCACTATATCAACATGGTCTAAGGTACCAAGGTCGGCCCTTTGTCGGATTTGTATCCGGGTATTCACTTGATATGTTTATCGATCTGCTAGATCTGTATCCTGGTATTTAGGGTGGTATTATGTTAGTGACTTGGTTTAGGTCAGTATCCTGGTATATAGGATGATGTTATGTTAGTGACCGGTTAGGTCAGTATCCTGGTTGTAGGATGGTTGATGTGTTAGTGATCTGTTAGATCAATATGATTATTTGTTACATACATGCTAGCGTATGATATTTATGTGCACATGATTGTTTGATTTGTATGGGGGTTAGGTTGAGGCGGGTCCTGCTTCATGTTGTAGGCCAACATACCCAGGGCGGACCGGATAGAATGCAGGCCCAAGAGGGCACATAGTCAGGCCGAAGGCCCGACGAGCGGTCCGGATAGGCCGAAGGCCCAAAGAGGGTGGTCCAGATGTGTCGAGGCTCGGAGAGTGGGCCAGATAGACCGAAGGCCCGGTGCGGGCGGTCCAGTCATATTGTAGACTCAGAGAGTGGACCAGGTGGACTGAATACCCGGTGCGGGCGGACCAATAACACTGTAGACTCGAGATGCATGGTTGTTCTGTTTTTTATATGATATGATTATAATTTCATGATGTTGGTATTTTGGGGGAAACTCACTAAGCTTCGAGCTTACAGTTGTTGATTTTGTTTCAGGTACTCCTGGTGATCGTAGGAAGGCGAAGGCGTGACCGTACACTTCCTCATATTTTGATTTGGATTTCTGTGATACTCTGATATGAAACTATTTTGAAAACAAATTTATAATAACTCTTAGTATTTGAGATGTTTTTAAAAGTTTAAATTTGGCATGAATTTTATGGGTGTTACACACCCAAATCCCAGCTGCTAGTCTCCACTACATGAACCAAGAGTATGTCGAGATTGAGCAATTCGATGCTCAGAACTACACCCGCTAGGCCGACAAGAAGTAGTTCATGCTTCATGTGTTGAACCTCGTCTACTTTTTGGACCCAAAACTGACCCAAATTCTTGTTGATCCAATTCCTGATGCAGGGAAAACTGTGGATCCAATGATGATCTATGATTTGTAAAAGTAAAGGGCTCTACATGGAGAGTATGAGGAATTATGTGTGGGTCACATCAAGAACTCACAGTCTAATCGGATCTATGATCTTTATGCGATGGTCAAAGATCCTAGAGAGTTATGGAGTGCTTTGGAACTCAAGTACTATCGCACCCCTACACCGGAACGGAGGAAACGTTCAGAGGTGGATGACATCATGTACAATATCACAACAATTGTATAATAGTAATCAAAGCAACAACAACCATTGTATTGATAATATGTAATTTACATTGTGTTCAATACATTGCCTGATTTACATCAAAACTATAGCAAAAGATAAGACGTAATATTACTATGCTCCGTCTTCGCAACGCCTGGCAGGGTACCTGTCTGCTAACTTTCCTGGGAATACAAGTGGTTTGAAAAAGTGTCAATATTAAATGTAACACCCCAAAGTCGGGACCAAAAAACTTTTGATTAAATATATATTACTTATAAAAATATTCATCGAAAACAACATTACAATTCCTTTTACCACAAAATCATAAGTCATAAGTTTCAAAAATATTCCTACAAATAGTATAATACAAAGTGCAAATCCCAGGTTTCTCAAATGCGGAAATCATGTGCAAATGTGTGATGCGCTACTACACCGCCGGCTCCTTCCCCTTAGATGAAGAGGTACCTGAAACCAAAACTAAAAACCGTAAGCACAAAGCTTAGTGAGTTCCCCCATCATACCCATACCAAATAATGCATAATCCTCGGTATCTTTCAACCGGTAATCGTCAGGCATAGCCGGGAGCTGGACTCCCCATTGGTATCTTTCAACCGGTAACTGGGAACTAACCTCCCCTTCGGTATCTTTCAACCAGTAACTGGGAGCTAACCTCCCCTTCGGTATCTTTCAACCGGTAACCGGGGACTATTTCAACCCTACTACTGCTAACACACATTTAGCAAAAAAATCATATCAAGCACATTAATCATATCAAGCACAGTAAGCAAATCACATATCAATCCTAGATAATTATCACAATGACAATCATCTATCCAACACTCTCACTTGTGGGCCGACATTGTGGCCATAGACCTACCCCTACTAGAAGGAAACTCACCTCGAAGTCGTGTAGTGTCTGCATTGATCTCAATGTGGAAATTGACTCTCCCCACCTCCTCAATCCCTAGACGACAACTCTTCTACGTTATCGACTCATACTCGTAACCCTTACAAGGGTCACTCAGTCCAAGTCAAAGTCAAATCTATGCCCAAAGTTAACTTTTGGTCAAAGTCAACATTTGGTTGACTCAACTCGCCGAGTGAGCCACTCAACTTGTCAAGTCCCCATATCCACAAAATGCCATAATCCCGTCCTTACTCATTGAGTCTAGCAAGAGCTTGACGAGTTCACCTTCAACAACACATCGGACAATCTTCAACCGACTCACCAAGTTCGTCCTTGAACTTACCGAGTTCATCTTCATCCATAAGAAGATGTTCAGTCTATGACTCGCCAAGTTCCCTTTGAACTCGCCGAATTCGTCTTCATGTGGATGGGGTATTGCCTTGAACTCGCCGAGTCTATTCATCCACTCACCGAGTCCTATGATTTTCAGGTCCCTAGTGATGGGTTTTGGTCATAAGACATCCTATGTGCTCATACAAACCCTAATGCTTGGATCTAGGTTTCTCTATTGTACATGCTTTGAATCCAAGACTATAAACCCTAATTCTAGCATACATATAATCATATTAACATGAGAATAAGTTTATAGTGTTACCTTGATTGTTATGTAGCAATAACAATCCCAATTCCACCTTGGATTGACTTTGGAATGCTTAGAGTCACAAGTGTCACTCCTCTAATGGCTCACAAACACCATAAGCAAGTGGAGAAGGTATAAAGAAAGAAGTGAGAGGTTAGAATTCGTATCTAGGACCTCTTGGGAAGGGATCCCCGAATTCATGACCCTAGGGGTGTTTATATAGGTGTAGAGATAGGGTTTCAGTCATTATCCTTATCTAGTTGATTATCCATTAAGCAACCAATAAGATAATCCTTGAATCCTTATCATACTCGAATTCTAAGGCTTTCCAACCTTAAATTCGTCCACCATATAAATAAGATAATCCTTACCTTATTTTGTAACTATCACATAATTACAAATCAGCCCCTCTAGTTTAATTAATTACATTTGATCACAAAACTAATTCTTAATTAATTATTGACCAATATTAATTAAACAAATATGATTTCTCCTTTAATATATTATTCTTATAACATATTAATAAATCATATTATCCTCTCTCTCTTTATTCATTTCTCCAATCAAGTTGCTTTGGTGAAGGCAACCCAAAAGGACCATGCACCATCGGGTCAAGTACATACCAAAATAGTTATGGACTTAGACACTAATCCAACAGTCTCCCACTTGGATAAGTCTAACAACTATTCTGCGTATGACTTCAGATCCTGATCTGCAATCGTAGCTTTCCAAAGCCGCTGTCAACTCTGATCATATCAGATACGCGTGTCCTTAGATAAGGGATCATATATTCCTCCATTCTAGATATCGTATGAGATATGATTTCTAATCATTCTCTTTGTACTATATCTCGATTTCCGATTTATGACGACAGACTAACTGAACAAATCAAATTAGTCCTAGCCCGGCCGAGCATTTACGTATGTCATCACTAAACCATCGAGGGGCCCAAAGATATCACTTTTATCCTACTTTGGATAAAAGGAACGGATAAACTTTGATACAATGCTTGCTTGCACTCACTCACCAAATTACACACAACAATATGTTTTATAACACCAAGTTACTGGTGCGTTTACATATTATCAATGTGCAACCGATTCGCAAGATACAACTCACACATCTCGGTTTCAAGAATATAAGATGTTATCGTCTCACCAATCACTCGTAATACAATTCATGGAGTGATCCAAGTGAGCGTGGGTTTAATCCAATGCTCAAATCATATTCGTAAGCACTCATGAACGTTGCAGCAAACATTTGCTTATGTCTAATACTCTTTTAGACAATCCACACACCAATTCACGACAATCTTCATTCATATCTACTTCCAACATATGAACGACTGTGGCCCGTTTGAATAATTCGATTATTCTTAATAAACTCAATTATTCTGGAAGTCAAAACATGCAAGGTGAAACACAAGAATAATACTAATCCCATATGGCCTCAAACCTTTGAGTATAAACAAAACACGTTTTATTTATCACCATATCGATTACTCATTATTTGTCGTTTCGGGTAATCAACTTCGCATTTGAATTCCAACACTTGTCCCATGCTCCTAGCATGCACACAATGTTTACCTATGGTTCTTACTTTTGTGAAATAGACAAATTGAACACATTTCCAATCATTCTCATTTTACAACTCCAAATCCATTTTCTTAAGTGTAAGAATATCAAATTCTTGTTACTTATAGAATATACTAGATTCTAATACTTTATGCAACGATCCTTTTGTAATGTTACTGCACCAAAGTCTCAAAGACTATTGCCAATGATATTACAAATTCCTCTATCGGAGATTGTTTCAAGACAATTCCTTAGATATGATGTCTCTCACTCAAAGTACATTCCTTTGAACATCCTTTTGCATAAAAGTTTCTAATCTAGACATAGATTTTCAATATTTACTTCCCAACATGGACACATTTCCATATTTTCCATATGACAACTCATTCTTAATAGAATCTTATCTATTCGTAATGATGTCGATATTGTCCATCCAATATGGAAACACTTCCATAATTTCCAATACTATACTTCCAACTACTCACAAGCGACCAATCCTCGTCGAACTTTGGATTGTCCTTTGATAGTTGTTTAATTATTTTAGTCAAAACCAATTCTAGTCCCTTTTCCCTCTAAATGCACTATACATTTGGAAAATTTTAGAATGGTCAAACATTAAAGCATTTGCAATCGATCCTATACCCGAAGCGTATGGGACACGACGCATAATGTTTTATTTGCTATGTTCTCAAAATTCGAATTGCGAAGAGGAATGCCGTAATCACAATCGAAATTTTAAGAACACACTATGTACCTTTGACTAAATTTATTAACATTTCGCAACCTAATCCTTTAGATTTGAAATGAAGCATAATATTCTCTCCCTTAATTATAGTAAAACAACCTTTCAACTCTTACAACTTTGCAAAGTATGACTCTTGTTTTCTATAATTAATATTGCCAACTATGCAATACGTGCCTTAATAATCATACAATCATAACATTTATGCTCCCACTATCATGATGATTATTATAAAACATAACACTTATGCTCCCACTAGCTTCGACATGTATTCATAAACATCTTAACTTTCAGAAAAACAATACTTATTGAATTTCTTAAGTTCATGTTTCTAATACTTAGTGCTTTGATAATCTTTTATCAAGGCTTCTTGAACTTATACACTTTTGCCTTAGATAGTTCATATGTGTGTCTTAACAATTAAGACTAATTGCCAAACCTCACAATTCAAATTATGGAAAGGGATGCCGTAACCATGATCGAATTCGAGAATGCAATTTTACAATCACTATCTTTTAAAATCTTTCTTAGTGAAAGCATTTTCTCACAATCATTTTCATGAAGGAGGAAATCTTATGACACTTAGATTTAAACGGTGTATGTGTTCTATCCATGTGAATTTGTTAAAACCAAAGTTTTACGATAAATTCAAACTCATATGGATCGAACTTTCTTAATCTTGATTTCTTGCCTTATGGTAGCACAACTGCCCACCACGTCTTCCAAGTAGTTAAACAGCTCACCTTTTCCTATCAATGTACTTTCCATTGATCAAGGTCCTTGCCTTTTATGCATTCAAATGAGAACTCATAGGACTCACATGCATAATTAACTCGATTGGATTGGCACAGAAACAAAATAATGTCAACACGCTAGGTTGTAAACCTCAACTCGTGTGCTAGTGATAATCAATAAGGTTTATTTGTTCTTGAAGCCTTTCAAGACCATTAAGACTCCCACTGACTCCATGACATATGAGATTCTCTTGTCAATAAACATTTATTGACAACCAAATATTCAAGAGTTAGTGTAGCTTTTATCAAAACACTTCATAAATTGGTCTTAGTTGGTCTCTGTCTTATCCACGACATCACAACTTTCCACAATTGATGAATGTTATAAACCTTCTTAATATTATTCACTCAATGTCACAATCTTGACTTTAAGACTTGTTTTGGAACGAAGTATGATTGACTTCTTGATTTGACCATTTCTTCAATCTTTGATTCCTCTTCTTGGACATACAATTGTACCAAGACTCACTTAGAGGATCAATTAAGATATGGTTCTCAATCATTAAGACCTATCATAAAGCATAAAAGGTACTCTCCCTTCTTCTTAGAATGGAGAAAATTTTATCTCTCTGCCTACTTGATTCTTCTTATTCGTTTTGCTATTGATCTAAACCCTTTAATCAATTCAAAATTACACTTAATCTTGTAAATGTAATCATATTTACTAAGCCTTTAGTAAATCATGATGAATATCTTTGTTACTCTTATGGTAAACTCGATCAACACACAACTGTGTGTACTCGATCTCCTAGTCCTTCACTTGACACTTTGTCAATGAATTAGTCTAATTTCCAAATATGAAATTTCTCATTCATCGTACAACCTAGTTGCGTGATTCCAAGTTTCTGTCCAATTGAAACTTGGGCGATGAGAAACTCTCCCTATTTGGTAAATTCTTGACATTTCCGTAACTAAGAATCATATCCATTCGTTGTAGAAATATGCAAACATCAATTTTCATAACGATTTCATTGCAAGGAAGTAAACAAATAAATAAGTCAAACAAAATTTATTTTATTTATAAAAGCAGCGGAAAAACATTTGTCCTTACAATGCAAAATCTATTGAAAACTATGTAAAAAGAAAATTTCTAACAACTCTATCATAACTATCTAAGCTCAAAATCCAATCTTCAAGTCCATGAGATCAAGATCCATCTCTTGTGATTAGATTCATCTTGCTCTCTTATCAAGCTTCCTTTCTTTTCACCGATCCTTCAAAACATTCAAATGCAATCTTATCACATCATGTATTAAGAATCAATGAATAGGAACTTAATGGAGTTAGATAGTGGATTCTTACCTAAAGCGTAGTCATACTTTCGACTCTCCCATCTCTTAGATCTCTTAGGTAAGTAGGGCAACTTCGTCTCCAATGCCCCTTCTCTTGGTAATAAAAGCAAATTGACTCCTTTGGAACAACACATGGAACTACTTCAGACATCGCCTTTCTCTTATGATCAAACTTTTTGATCATTGCATGTCTTTCATTGCCATTGTCTATATCCATAGAGGTCTTGAAGGCAGATTCACCAATCAACTTTGCTTTTCTATTGCGCCAAACCATTGTTGATTCAGCAGCAATAAGCGTGTAGGTAAGATCTATAAGTGTCACGTCGTGGTTCATCATATAGTACTCTCTTACGAACTCACTATACGAGTTAGGAAGTGACTGAAGAACCCAATCAACAGCCATCGCTTCACCGACAACGGATCCCATCATTCTTAATCTATCAATGTGTGACTTCATCCCTAAGACGTGTGCACACACCGACTTGCCTTCTTTATGTTCACTTGCCAAAAGGGCTTGAGTGATCTTGAACTTTTCAAGCCTTTGAACTTGTGGGTTAGGGAGAATAATTGGAGGAGGAGGAGGAAGTGAAGCATGATTTCTTGTTCCTCGATCGAATCGTGGAATATCATCTTCATGTGGAATGCTTGTTCCACGGGATTTGAGAAGACCATAGTTGTCGAACTTTGACATCGGGAGAAAAATGAATTCAAGTTAGTTGATTGATTGAGTCCTTGGTAAATCATCCAAATGAAATTCCAAGGCTAGGATCCAACACAATATCCTACAACTCGGGAGAGGGATGCCGTAACCCAAATTGCAGAACATTTGAAGGTAAGTGAATGACGATTCACTAGTTTCCACCATGAAAAACGAAAAGGAATTTAAGTTTTAAATCTATGAAAACTCCTAGATCCTTTGAGATTCATTGAACATTTCAATGGCATGTTTAAATCTCGATATGCCCCTCTTGTTTGTGACTGGGATGCCGAGGATCACAAAGCGGGTGTGAATAACCATGCAAACTACATGGTGCCCTCACATGTTACAATCACCTATTCGATGTGCCGGTAAACCACACACGCTCCACCGAACTATGACAAACATTGAGTCACCCTTTGCTACCTTTGCTTAGAACCATTTAGTGTGCCGGTAAACCACACACGCTCCACTAACGTCTTCGCAAGGGCACAAAGTGTAATTTCATGGAATTGCATCAATTCACTTTTGCCTAAGTAACTAAGATTGGGAATTTGATAAACATTTAGTTACTTTGTATTTCATTATACTTATAATGGAAGGTTTCGTCCTATCCTACCCGTTCGGCTAACGACCCTCCACTAGTCAAGAGTGCGGTGGGTAAGAGTGGATACCCATTCAATCGCCATTTTATAGGCAATTTCCTTAAACACCCCTTATAGACCAGCTTCGTGAATGAGGCCTACTAACGGTAAGACTGACTTTTACTCATACATATATATAATGTTATACCTTTAATGTTATATATAGTATAGGGTGTATTTTATACTTTTAAAATACTATATGGTTAACTTTAACAATTACACTTTTAATTCAATTAAAAGGTTAACCTAAACTTTTATGGATTTATTAAACCTCTTTTAATTATACTCCTTAATTAATTAATAAAACCATAAGGGTGTGATTTGAACTTTTCAAAACATTACTAGAGTTTTAGAATTTAACATTTCTAATTAAACCTTTTAATCAACTTTTAAATTCCAAAACTTGAGGGAAAGTTTTTGAAATATTTCAAACATTAGGGTTTTAACTATTTAAATTTCAAAACAACAAAACTTTTGGGGTTCAAATTTAAACTATAAAACCTAAAGGGATAAATTGAAACTATTTCACAAGATAATTCAAATCTAAATTACAAATAATCAAACTTTATCTAATAAAACAAGTGATTATCTAAATTTTGACAATTATCTTCTATTTAGGTAAGGATAATCACATAATAATGAAAAAATTCGGATTTTATCACAAAAACAAGTTTATGGTAATTATCCAAAACCAAAACAGGAAGAAAATCGCGAAAACGAGCTGTCAGACACTTTGACTCGTCGAGTCTGGGCTTGGACTCGTCGAGTCCAGCTGACTCGGCGAGTTCACCAAGTGACTCGGCGAGTCAAACCTTCAAAACTCAAAAAATCGATTTTCAGTGCTTATTACGATCAAATATGCATCAATACAATAGAAACCAATCAAGGCTCTGATACCACTGATGGGTTTTGGTCATAAGACATCCTATGTGCTCATACAAACCCTAATGCTTGGATCTAGGTTTCTCTATTGTACATGCTTTGAATCCAAGACTATAAACCCTAATTCTAGCATACATATAATCATATTAACATGAGAATAAGTTTATAGTGTTACCTTGATTGTTATGTAGCAATAACAATCCCAATTCCACCTTGGATTGACTTTGGAATGCTTAGAGTCACAAGTGTCACTCCTCTAATGGCTCACAAACACCATAAGCAAGTGGAGAAGGTATAAAGAAAGAAGTGAGAGGTTAGAATTCGTATCTAGGACCTCTTGGGAAGGGATCCCCGAATTCATGACCCTAGGGGTGTTTATATAGGTGTAGAGATAGGGTTTCAGTCATTATCCTTATCTAGTTGATTATCCATTAAGCAACCAATAAGATAATCCTTGAATCCTTATCATACTCGAATTCTAAGGCTTTCCAACCTTAAATTCGTCCACCATATAAATAAGATAATCCTTACCTTATTTTGTAACTATCACATAATTACAAATCAGCCCCTCTAGTTTAATTAATTACATTTGATCACAAAACTAATTCTTAATTAATTATTGACCAATATTAATTAAACAAATATGATTTCTCCTTTAATATATTATTCTTATAACATATTAATAAATCATATTATCCTCTCTCTCTTTATTCATTTCTCCAATCAAGTTGCTTTGGTGAAGGCAACCCAAAAGGACCATGCACCATCGGGTCAAGTACATACCAAAATAGTTATGGACTTAGACACTAATCCAACAGTCTCCCACTTGGATAAGTCTAACAACTATTCTGCGTATGACTTCAGATCCTGATCTGCAATCGTAGCTTTCCAAAGCCGCTGTCAACTCTGATCATATCAGATACGCGTGTCCTTAGATAAGGGATCATATATTCCTCCATTCTAGATATCGTATGAGATATGATTTCTAATCATTCTCTTTGTACTATATCTCGATTTCCGATTTATGACGACAGACTAACTGAACAAATCAAATTAGTCCTAGCCCGGCCGAGCATTTACGTATGTCATCACTAAACCATCGAGGGGCCCAAAGATATCACTTTTATCCTACTTTGGATAAAAGGAACGGATAAACTTTGATACAATGCTTGCTTGCACTCACTCACCGAATTACACACAACAATATGTTTTATAACACCAAGTTACTGGTGCGTTTACATATTATCAATGTGCAACCGATTCGCAAGATACAACTCACACATCTCGGTTTCAAGAATATAAGATGTTATCGTCTCACCAATCACTCGTAATACAATTCATGGAGTGATCCAAGTGAGCGTGGGTTTAATCCAATGCTCAAATCATATTCGTAAGCACTCATGAACGTTGCAGCAAACATTTGCTTATGTCTAATACTCTTTTAGACAATCCACACACCAATTCACGACAATCTTCATTCATATCTACTTCCAACATATGAACGACTGTGGCCCGTTTGAATAATTCGATTATTCTTAATAAACTCAATTATTCTGGAAGTCAAAACATGCAAGGTGAAACACAAGAATAATACTAATCCCATATGGCCTCAAACCTTTGAGTATAAACAAAACACGTTTTATTTATCACCATATCGATTACTCATTATTTGTCGTTTCGGGTAATCAACTTCGCATTTGAATTCCAACACTTGTCCCATGCTCCTAGCATGCACACAATGTTTACCTATGGTTCTTACTTTTGTGAAATAGACAAATTGAACACATTTCCAATCATTCTCATTTTACAACTCCAAATCCATTTTCTTAAGTGTAAGAATATCAAATTCTTGTTACTTATAGAATATACTAGATTCTAATACTTTATGCAACGATCCTTTTGTAATGTTACTGCACCAAAGTCTCAAAGACTATTGCCAATGATATTACAAATTCCTCTATCGGAGATTGTTTCAAGACAATTCCTTAGATATGATGTCTCTCACTCAAAGTACATTCCTTTGAACATCCTTTTGCATAAAAGTTTCTAATCTAGACATAGATTTTCAATATTTACTTCCCAACATGGACACATTTCCATATTTTCCATATGACAACTCATTCTTAATAGAATCTTATCTATTCGTAATGATGTCGATATTGTCCATCCAATATGGAAACACTTCCATAATTTCCAATACTATACTTCCAACTACTCACAAGCGACCAATCCTCGTCGAACTTTGGATTGTCCTTTGATAGTTGTTT
This sequence comes from Lactuca saligna, assembly GCF_052625555.1. Taxonomy (NCBI): domain Eukaryota; kingdom Viridiplantae; phylum Streptophyta; class Magnoliopsida; order Asterales; family Asteraceae; genus Lactuca; species Lactuca saligna. The sequence continues at coordinate 132,843,608 of NC_136418.1, read as the reverse complement.
AATTATTTTAGTCAAAACCAATTCTAGTCCCTTTTCCCTCTAAATGCACTATACATTTGGAAAATTTTAGAATGGTCAAACATTAAAGCATTTGCAATCGATCCTATACCCGAAGCGTATGGGACACGACGCATAATGTTTTATTTGCTATGTTCTCAAAATTCGAATTGCGAAGAGGAATGCCGTAATCACAATCGAAATTTTAAGAACACACTATGTACCTTTGACTAAATTTATTAACATTTCGCAACCTAATCCTTTAGATTTGAAATGAAGCATAATATTCTCTCCCTTAATTATAGTAAAACAACCTTTCAACTCTTACAACTTTGCAAAGTATGACTCTTGTTTTCTATAATTAATATTGCCAACTATGCAATACGTGCCTTAATAATCATACAATCATAACATTTATGCTCCCACTATCATGATGATTATTATAAAACATAACACTTATGCTCCCACTAGCTTCGACATGTATTCATAAACATCTTAACTTTCAGAAAAACAATACTTATTGAATTTCTTAAGTTCATGTTTCTAATACTTAGTGCTTTGATAATCTTTTATCAAGGCTTCTTGAACTTATACACTTTTGCCTTAGATAGTTCATATGTGTGTCTTAACAATTAAGACTAATTGCCAAACCTCACAATTCAAATTATGGAAAGGGATGCCGTAACCATGATCGAATTCGAGAATGCAATTTTACAATCACTATCTTTTAAAATCTTTCTTAGTGAAAGCATTTTCTCACAATCATTTTCATGAAGGAGGAAATCTTATGACACTTAGATTTAAACGGTGTATGTGTTCTATCCATGTGAATTTGTTAAAACCAAAGTTTTACGATAAATTCAAACTCATATGGATCGAACTTTCTTAATCTTGATTTCTTGCCTTATGGTAGCACAACTGCCCACCACGTCTTCCAAGTAGTTAAACAGCTCACCTTTTCCTATCAATGTACTTTCCATTGATCAAGGTCCTTGCCTTTTATGCATTCAAATGAAAACTCATAGGACTCACATGCATAATTAACTCGATTGGATTGGCACAGAAACAAAATAATGTCAACACGCTAGGTTGTAAACCTCAACTCGTGTGCTAGTGATAATCAATAAGGTTTATTTGTTCTTGAAGCCTTTCAAGACCATTAAGACTCCCACTGACTCCATGACATATGAGATTCTCTTGTCAATAAACATTTATTGACAACCAAATATTCAAGAGTTAGTGTAGCTTTTATCAAAACACTTCATAAATTGGTCTTAGTTGGTCTCTGTCTTATCCACGACATCACAACTTTCCACAATTGATGAATGTTATAAACCTTCTTAATACTATTCACTCAATGTCACAATCTTGACTTTAAGACTTGTTTTGGAACGAAGTATGATTGACTTCTTGATTTGACCATTTCTTCAATCTTTGATTCCTCTTCTTGGACATACAATTGTACCAAGACTCACTTAGAGGATCAATTGAGATATGGTTCTCAATCATTAAGACCTATCATAAAGCATAAAAGGTACTCTCCCTTCTTCTTAGAATGGAGAAAATTTTATCTCTCTGCCTACTTGATTCTTCTTATTCGTTTTGCTATTGATCTAAACCCTTTAATCAATTCAAAATTACACTTAATCTTGTAAGTGTAATCATATTTACTAAGCCTTTAGTAAATCATGATGAATATCTTTGTTACTCTTATGGTAAACTCGATCAACACACAACTGTGTGTACTCGATCTCCTAGTCCTTCACTTGACACTTTGTCAATGAATTAGTCTAATTTCCAAATATGAAATTTCTCATTCATCGTACAACCTAGTTGCGTGATTCCAAGTTTCTGTCCAATTGAAACTTGGGCGATGAGAAACTCTCCCTATTTGGTAAATTCTTGACATTTCCGTAACTAAGAATCATATCCATTCGTTGTAGAAATATGCAAACATCAATTTTCATAACGATTTCATTGCAAGGAAGTAAACAAATAAATAAGTCAAACAAAATTTATTTTATTTATAAAAGCAGCGGAAAAACATTTGTCCTTACAATGCAAAATCTATTGAAAACTATGTAAAAAGAAAATTTCTAACAACTCTATCATAACTATCTAAGCTCAAAATCCAATCTTCAAGTCCATGAGATCAAGATCCATCTCTTGTGATTAGATTCATCTTGCTCTCTTATCAAGCTTCCTTTCTTTTCACCGATCCTTCAAAACATTCAAATGCAATCTTATCACATCATGTATTAAGAATCAATGAATAGGAACTTAATGGAGTTAGATAGTGGATTCTTACCTAAAGCGTAGTCATACTTTCGACTCTCCCATCTCTTAGATCTCTTAGGTAAGTAGGGCAACTTCGTCTCCAATGCCCCTTCTCTTGGTAATAAAAGCAAATTGACTCCTTTGGAACAACACATGGAACTACTTCAGACATCGCCTTTCTCTTATGATCAAACTTTTTGATCATTGCATGTCTTTCATTGCCATTGTCTATATCCATAGAGGTCTTGAAGGCAGATTCACCAATCAACTTTGCTTTTCTATTGCGCCAAACCATTGTTGATTCAGCAGCAATAAGCGTGTAGGTAAGATCTATAAGTGTCACGTCGTGGTTCATCATATAGTACTCTCTTACGAACTCACTATACGAGTTAGGAAGTGACTGAAGAACCCAATCAACAGCCATCGCTTCACCGACAACGGATCCCATCATTCTTAATCTATCAATGTGTGACTTCATCCCTAAGACGTGTGCACACACCGACTTGCCTTCTTTATGTTCACTTGCCAAAAGGGCTTGAGTGATCTTGAACTTTTCAAGCCTTTGAACTTGTGGGTTAGGGAGAATAATTGGAGGAGGAGGAGGAAGTGAAGCATGATTTCTTGTTCCTCGATCGAATCGTGGAATATCATCTTCATGTGGAATGCTTGTTCCACGGGATTTGAGAAGACCATAGTTGTCGAACTTTGACATCGGGAGAAAAATGAATTCAAGTTAGTTGATTGATTGAGTCCTTGGTAAATCATCCAAATGAAATTCCAAGGCTAGGATCCAACACAATATCCTACAACTCGGGAGAGGGATGCCGTAACCCAAATTGCAGAACATTTGAAGGTAAGTGAATGACGATTCACTAGTTTCCACCATGAAAAACGAAAAGGAATTTAAGTTTTAAATCTATGAAAACTCCTAGATCCTTTGAGATTCATTGAACATTTCAATGGCATGTTTAAATCTCGATATGCCCCTCTTGTTTGTGACTGGGATGCCGAGGATCACAAAGCGGGTGTGAATAACCATGCAAACTACATGGTGCCCTCACATGTTACAATCACCTATTCGATGTGCCGGTAAACCACACACGCTCCACCGAACTATGACAAACATTGAGTCACCCTTTGCTACCTTTGCTTAGAACCATTTAGTGTGCCGGTAAACCACACACGCTCCACTAACGTCTTCGCAAGGGCACAAAGTGTAATTTCATGGAATTGCATCAATTCACTTTTGCCTAAGTAACTAAGATTGGGAATTTGATAAACATTTAGTTACTTTGTATTTCATTATACTTATAATGGAAGGTTTCGTCCTATCCTACCCGTTCGGCTAACGACCCTCCACTAGTCAAGAGTGCGGTGGGTAAGAGTGGATACCCATTCAATCGCCATTTTATAGGCAATTTCCTTAAACACCCCTTATAGACCAGCTTCGTGAATGAGGCCTACTAACGGTAAGACTGACTTTTACTCATACATATATATAATGTTATACCTTTAATGTTATATATAGTATAGGGTGTATTTTATACTTTTAAAATACTATATGGTTAACTTTAACAATTACACTTTTAATTCAATTAAAAGGTTAACCTAAACTTTTATGGATTTATTAAACCTCTTTTAATTATACTCCTTAATTAATTAATAAAACCATAAGGGTGTGATTTGAACTTTTCAAAACATTACTAGAGTTTTAGAATTTAACATTTCTAATTAAACCTTTTAATCAACTTTTAAATTCCAAAACTTGAGGGAAAGTTTTTGAAATATTTCAAACATTAGGGTTTTAACTATTTAAATTTCAAAACAACAAAACTTTTGGGGTTCAAATTTAAACTATAAAACCTAAAGGGATAAATTGAAACTATTTCACAAGATAATTCAAATCTAAATTACAAATAATCAAACTTTATCTAATAAAACAAGTGATTATCTAAATTTTGACAATTATCTTCTATTTAGGTAAGGATAATCACATAATAATGAAAAAATTCGGATTTTATCACAAAAACAAGTTTATGGTAATTATCCAAAACCAAAACAGGAAGAAAATCGCGAAAACGAGCTGTCAGACACTTTGACTCGTCGAGTCTGGGCTTGGACTCGTCGAGTCCAGCTGACTCGGCGAGTTCACCAAGTGACTCGGCGAGTCAAACCTTCAAAACTCAAAAAATCGATTTTCAGTGCTTATTACGATCAAATATGCATCAATACAATAGAAACCAATCAAGGCTCTGATACCACTGATGGGTTTTGGTCATAAGACATCCTATGTGCTCATACAAACCCTAATGCTTGGATCTAGGTTTCTCTATTGTACATGCTTTGAATCCAAGACTATAAACCCTAATTCTAGCATACATATAATCATATTAACATGAGAATAAGTTTATAGTGTTACCTTGATTGTTATGTAGCAATAACAATCCCAATTCCACCTTGGATTGACTTTGGAATGCTTAGAGTCACAAGTGTCACTCCTCTAATGGCTCACAAACACCATAAGCAAGTGGAGAAGGTATAAAGAAAGAAGTGAGAGGTTAGAATTCGTATCTAGGACCTCTTGGGAAGGGATCCCCGAATTCATGACCCTAGGGGTGTTTATATAGGTGTAGAGATAGGGTTTCAGTCATTATCCTTATCTAGTTGATTATCCATTAAGCAACCAATAAGATAATCCTTGAATCCTTACCAACCTTAAATTCGTCCACCATATAAATAAGATAATCCTTACCTTATTTTGTAACTATCACATAATTACAAATCAGCCCCTCTAGTTTAATTAATTACATTTGATCACAAAACTAATTCTTAATTAATTATTGACCAATATTAATTAAACAAATATGATTTCTCCTTTAATATATTATTCTTATAACATATTAATAAATCATATTATCCTCTCTCTCTTTATTCATTTCTCCAATCAAGTTGCTTTGGTGAAGGCAACCCAAAAGGACCATGCACCATCGGGTCAAGTACATACCAAAATAGTTATGGACTTAGACACTAATCCAACACCTAGTGAACCTAAACAACTGGGGAAACCTTCGATCTTAACAATTGGTGCAAAAACAGAAGGATTTTGTGGAAAATGCACCCTGACTCGTCGAGTCCCAAGAATGACTCGTTGAGTCCCTCTATGTCCAAAACTATACACTCGATTATAATGGGTCTTAACGTGTCAAAACCATAGATTTGGCCTCCTAGGGTCCATTTTATACTTAAAGCTTCAAACTTGATGTATATACAAAATGTGTTTTTCCTTGGTTATTTTTCTTAAAACCACCCACTTTTTTTTGGTTATTACTCGAATTTTCTCAATCTAAATCATCACACACATTTTTTTTTCATTCATTAGTTGTAACCAACTAAGCTACCTGGACCTTTTTCCTAAAATATGTTTTTTGCTTACACTTTTTCATCAAGCTTTCGAGCAAAATATCCACACTTTTTTTTAGTAGTGAATAAGATGCTTGACAACAACGCTAAATCCAAACATTTAACGTGTAACACAATACCTTAAGTGTGGGAGGGCAACCTATATGTAGGAATGTATCCCTTAGAATGGTCATTCTATCACAAAGTTGCACAAAATTAGCAGAAGTCTTGAGAACCAATGTCCGACCCACTATATGATAAATGGTCTTGGTTCGATTCAATCCGACCCAACTAGACCAATTGCTCACCCTAAGTTTGATACCTTAGTTGATAACCGTTGATTTCCATTTCAGAGATCATGAAAACAACATTCGCAATATACGTGATTAGGGCTGTAAACGAACCGAACGAACACGAACAAGGTCTTGTTCATGTTCGTTCGTTTAAGTTAGCCGAACAACAAACGAACACGAACAGATAAACGAACAAGATTTTCTTGTTCATGTTCGTTCGTTTAACAAATTACTTTGTTCATGTTCGTTCATTATGTTCGTGAACATGCTAAACGAACATAAACGAACAAACATAAACGAACAAAGATAAAAAAAAAACACAATTGAACATATATGAACATAAAAGAACATATAATATAACAATATAATAAAAAATAATTGAATATAGATGAATATAAATAAATTTAAATGAACTAACATAAACGAACGTAAACAAATATAATAAACGAACGTTCACGAACATAAATGAACGAACGAGATCATTGTTCATTTCATTTATTTAACTAAACGAACGATAATTTTTGTTCATGTTCGTTAATTTATTAAATAAACGAACTTCCCGCCGAACGGTTCGTCGAACGTTCAGTTCGTTTACAGCTCTATACGTGATCATCTGTTACAAATGTTGAACAAATATATCAACTAACTACAAAGACACCTCCTATTTTGATATTTTTTGTAATTAATCCTTATTATTTTCTTGCATTTACTTTGTAGACATATCTCGTTATTGCCCAAAGCCTCAAAGTAATAAATATTCTTCAACAGCCAAAAATAATATAATAATAAATTAAGTATGAAAGGGACACAAAATGATGGCGCCTTAGTTCCTGAAACGCGGCATTTTATCCGGTAAATTTAATTTCCTTCGATCTCACGATCCGGAGGACGGAAGTGGCTGCATCCCCTGTTCACGCCTTAACCTCCGCATCGACCACCACCCCGCCGCTTCCACCAGGCCACCACCACCGCTGTTCTCTCTCTCTCTCTCTCTCTCTCTCTCTCTCTCTCTCTCACACACACACACACAAACACGATCTACTGTGTGTGAATCTGAGCTAGGAACCAACCCCCATTCTCCAAGAAAAACACATCCCCTGCTCCCTATAAATAATAACCTTCCCACTGCAATTCTTCTTCACAATCTACATTCTATCGCATTCTATCTGTTCTTTCTCACTCACATATCATCAGATTTCCATTTTTTTTCAGTGAGTGAGAGAGACAAAATGGCAGGAGGACGTCCGTACACTGCTCTGCTTTTGGTCCTATCGTTTATTCTCTTGATCGCATTCGCCGATTTTGCTCAGGTAACTTCCATTCTGTATAAACTAAAACCAGGTCGAATTAGCTCCGTTTTCCGTCGATCTAGCATACCCAGTAGTCTTCAAATGCATTAACGATGATGAATTTTGTCTGCATAATGCTGAAATTCATTCTAAGATTACATGATTTTGATTTGCATGAACTTAAAGAACACATTTGTTGTACTTTTCTGGATCAAATTTTGTAACGAAATGATGAGTTTAAGCTTTCTTATATCTAACCTAACTTTTGGATTTTCATTTTTACAGGGATACAAGAAGCTTCGTCCTAGAGGTACTGCATTATCAACATATTCAAATTCAGTTTGTGAATACTTTGAACAGAAGTTTTGTTTTTGATCTAAAATGTTGATTTTTTTATTGGATTCGTTGTACAGATTGTAAACCCAAATGTATATATCGATGCTCTGCAACATCACACAAGAAGCCATGCATGTTCTTCTGTCAAAAGTGTTGTGCGAAATGCTTGTGTGTACCAAAAGGTGTTTATGGCAACAAACAGGCATGTGCTTGCTACAACAACTGGAAGACTAAGGAAGGCAAACCCAAGTGTCCTTGATTTTTATGTTTCAAAGATCGGAGGGGTTTCATTGACAATTTTATAAGTCAAAGGGTCTAACTGTTTCTTTCACCAGTTTATGTTTGTTTTGTTGATTCGAATAAGGGAAGTGTACGGATAACCGAGGGGTATTTTAGTCAAAGTGTTGTCCGTAGGGTGTTGCCTCTTTTATGCTAAGCTAAACTAGGATATCATGTCAAACTTATCAAGTTGTAACTGTGTTTTTGTCTTTATGTATTTAGAGCATTTATGATGATGTGTCGTGAAGAAAAATGTATCTTTATGAAAAAAATATATATTAATTGGTGTGGCATAAGTGCATGTACTTATAAAATTAAAAATCATTAATGTTTGTGATAAGTGTATATTGGTTGCGACCTTTTTCTTTCATGGAGAATATGAAATTCAACTCCATTTGAGTGCATCAAGACTATAGGAGTAGCATTTTATTAAACGTGAAATGGATTTGTCAAACTTCTCTCTATGCTTGGTGGCAGCTTCATTTGATGTATTTTATCAAAGTTGAAATGTATTTGTCAATTTCGTCTAGGAAACCAAAGGAAGTTGATTATGGAAAGTCTATGTTGGTTCAAATCCATCTCGGCCCAACAAACGTCAATCTTCTAAGTTTTTAATGTTAAAACATAACCCAATTTGTCTTATAAGTTTGGTTGAGTGTGAGTGTTTAAAATAAGAAATAAGCTTTAGTTTAGGGTTATGTGTGTGCTTGATGTGTGTTTGGTGTGGTTTATATGTTTGAATCATACATAACCTAATATATGTATAATAAGATGGATAAAAGTGTGTGTGTGTGAATTGATGCTTATATAATCATATAAGAAAATGTGTGTGTTCATGTTAAGATCTAGGATGTAGATGTGTTTTTGGGTCTCTTTGGTCCTTTATACTTGAAACTTTGGAGTTTGAAGAACTCCATAACATTAGACTTGTTATTCTTGGACATATAGATATTTCTATGGTGTTGTTTGTTTTTTTGAAGCCAAAATGTTGCAGTCTCCGAACCACATCTGCAAGCCTCTGTAGCAAAAGAGGTGGATCAAATGTCTGCAGTCTGTAATAAGAAGACTGTTTGTTTTTAGCGTTTGTAGTTGTTGAAATAAATTGATTTTTCAAACTTAATTTCATATCATAAACATTAAAAATGCATTTTCAGCAAAAAAAAAAAAATGCACGGTGGTCCATGTTTTTTTGGTTTAAGTTAAAATGAGGTCCGAAGACCTTTGAAGACAGTAGTCCATGTCTACGCCAAGAAGACCTTGAGCAGACATTTTTTGATTTGCGCACTTCCAAAAAACAAACACTCTGTGAGGGCATATGTCTGCGCATTATCTGTGTGGCGCAGACAAAAGTGGTTGCGCAGATCTTCACATTAAAAAAAAAAAAAAAAAAAAAAAAAAAAAAACACCTAAGACATTTTGAGTGCATGTATGGGGTTCCTTTGGAGCCATGCAAGAAAGGAAGTCTTTTTAGGACTCTTTTTAGTTAGAATTTGATATTGGATTTGATTAAGCCAAAGGCATGGATCAAATTAGAAACATTATCCATTAAAACCTTCATATGTTTCAGATCTGAAAGTTATGACCCTTGGTTGAAGGGATTAAGAACTTAAAGAATGAGTATGATTAGTTGAGAATAGCAGCGGAACCTTTTGGATGGTCGTGGTGCACATATGGAAGAAATTGTGACTATCTTGTCGCCTAGTGGTAGCGACGCGACAAAGGACTAGTCGCGACGCATTGACCTTTGACCGTTAACTTTTTGACCAGTTTGACATTTAGTCAAATTGGAGATTTTGAGGTGTAGACTGAGTTTTAGCCTCTGATTGGTTTAGATGGTTCGTGTAGCTGATTCTTTGGGACTTCAAGTAGTTGGAATTCAGTTCTTTAATTTATGTGAGTAGTATGGCAGTCTTAGGCTTCTTTTCTCCCAATTGTCTTGCTCTTTTTCTGGCGTAGAAGGGGGTTGGCTTCAGCGGTTTCCGCCTTCAATGGTGGCTAGGAGGTGGCGGCTGGAGGATGGGGGTATAAGGTGGCGGCTGGAAGATACCACGCTAGGGTTAGGGTTTTAGGTTAGATGAGGCCTAAAAACGGGAGGGAAGATATCGGGTTCAAGTCCCGTGTCATTACCAAACATTACATCATTTTTACACTTTCAGTCCCTCCCCCTCCAATCCTTTTCAACATAAATCCTACAATTTACAAAGCAGCCCCCAACATCAATGATTCATAACAATTGAAGTCCTATAAGTTACCATTTAACCCTCAACATTCAAAAATCCTTTTAATCTGAGTCCAACAATTACCAAACACTCCCTAACTTCTGAAAATCTTTACAAAATAAATCTCGAAATTACACTTTAAACCCCCAAAAATCCAAAATTCTGACATTTAACTCCTCGAAACCAACACCCCCCTAAATATTATTGATTTTGGCTACAACAATATAAAATAATAATAAAAATTACATCTCGGGGATTTAGATTTTATCATTTATTTAATTAACTTAAAACAGAATGTTACAACTCTCCCTCACTTAAATTAGACTTCGTCTTTGAAATCCTTCCTTACCATCCTGACACGCTAAACATCTTGAGCAACACGACCTCAGCCACAAGCATACCCCAACCTTTCCAAGGAAACCAAAACCATCCCTCGTAGGGTTCTAAAATCTAAAGACGAACGAATTCCTTGCAACCTGATCACATCTACTCCATCTGAAATTTGAAGTCTCGAGATGGTCTGTCTCCCTGACAGATTGTCCCATTCTGGACCATTGTTGAATTCATTACACTTATCTCCAAACTGGCTACTCAACTTCTGATAACTTGAGGTTCCCACAAAACACAGAAGCACAGACGAACTTTCCCTGCAGTACCCTATACTTGACAAAAAGCTCATCCGAAATACTGAATTCTTACCCGGTTGTTGAACCAAAGGGAAATCTTACAGTCGACCCACGCGACCTCCGAAGGAAACTTCAACTAGCACTACTTTCCCTCGCCATATCTGTGACATCCCCAATTTCACAGCTAGAAAAGACCGATTTATTTATGCTTTGTTTTTAAAATCAGAGTAATCATTTAAAGAAAACGGTTGCGGAATTTGTTCCCAAAACAAGATATGATAAAAAAAACTTATCAAAACAATTCTCAAGGAGAATGTATTTTCATTAAATAATAAAACCTCGGGATGTCATGTTCCGATACAGACACATAAGCATAAACAGAACATACATTCATTTACTCTAGTGATTTACATCTCCTTTAATCTCTCAGTGCAAAACAGCTTCGTATCGATACCTGTGATACAATTAAACTGAGTGGGTCAGACTTGGGAGCCTGGTGAGCATATAGGGTTTTCAACCCACAATATTATATCATATATATATATATATATATATATATATATATATATATATATATATATATATATATATATATATATATATATATAATCATCAAACAATCAACCCAATTACCCATTCCCCATTATCTTCTTTACTCTTAAGGTTTTACCCTAAGAATCAACTATCCTTCATTCATTCATTCCTAAGGATTGACCTAAGGAATCAGCACGAAGTCCATTGCTGCCAAAGTTTATCTATCAGGTATTAAATCCATAGCTATCAGACGCTAACTCCATAGTCATCAAGGTTCACTTAACGTGCGCTAACTCCATAGTCGCCAAGGTTCGTCTATACGGTACTAAATCCATAGCTACCAAGGTTTATCTTGTTTATTGATAGTATCATACTCGAGATCCCTCTCGCAATACATGCCAATGGATTACTAACATGTTTATCTTGTTTATTGACAATATCATACTCGAGATCCCTCTCGCAATACATGTCAATGGATTACTAACAAGTTTATCTTATTTACTGACAGTATCATACTCGAGATCCCTATCGCAATACATGCCAATGGATTACTAATAGGTTTATCTTGCTTATTGACAGTATTATAATCGAGATCCCTCTCGCAATACATGCCAAGGGATTAATAACAGGTTTATCTTGCTTATTGACAGTATCATACTCGAGATCCCTCTCGCAATACATGCCAATGGATTACTAACAGGTTTATCTTGCTTATTGACAGTATCATACTCGAGATCCCTCTCGCAATACATGTCAATGGATTAATAACAGGTATATCTCTTTTATTGACAATATCATACTCGAGATCCCTCTCGCAATACATGTCAATGGATTAATAACTAGTTTATCTCTATTCCTGATCCCTACTCACGGATCTAAAGCTAACCTTTTGATCTTATTATCGAACTCATCTTTTATCCTACACCAACTATCTCATCTACCCATGTCCTACCCAACATATTTGTAGATACAAAATACATATACAGATTAACTCATTTAACACCTATATAAAACATCCATTCTACACTCATCTCAAATAAACAACAATATATAAACACATAGTACGTATTTCATAGCAAATACTTAATATATATGTGTTAGAAGAAAGTGATCACATACTCACCCAAAACATATACTTAATACATTAAAACAATACTTGTATTAAAATCGTGTTATGAAAGGGACTATACACTCACTTGATCAGAAGATGATCGGACAGCACTACAGCTCTAAGAGTAGTATTCCTCAGTGAAACCGGGATATCTTCACACACCGGGTTTCTCACGGGCAGAGCTTCGGCTCGGAAACTCTTTTTCTTCGCGGGATCTTCGAGCTTCGGGACTTGCTACGGGTCTCGGGATGATATCGGGGCTTCGAGGGTATTTCTTTGCACGTAAATTGATGCAATACAGGTGAGAGATGAGAGAATGAGCAACCAAACTCGGTTGGCCCTTCAAATCTATTTATAGGGCAAAATTGGCCCTTGCCACGTCGTGGCACCTTTTTCCACGTCATGGGCTTGGTCGTCACTACATGTGTCATCGTCCACTTGCTCTGTCAGACTCCAGAATGCGTCAGAAGTCCTGCCACGTCGTGACCACTGCTGCCACGTCGTGGTCTCTGACACAGCTTTGGGGTTCGCGCCTCGAACTTCAGAAATTCATAATTTTCGCATACGAACTCCGTTTTCGCCGTTCTTTATATCAACGCGAAGGTGAGATTATGCTATACAACTCTCGTTTAGACTCCGTTGGCTAATTTTGACTTTATTTTTAATATATAAAAATATATTACTTATATATTATTTTTAGTAGGTCGGGACAGGAAAACTCCGTTATAAATTCATAACTTCTTCATCCGACGTTCGTTTTCGTCCGTCTTTCCGTAGTTGCACTACTATCGATGAGATTTTCCATTATCATTTAGATTGTTTTGGATAAATATCGCTCTAATGTAAATTCAGTATTTACATCGCGTTGTGTCGTGCCGGTTCTGTCGTGAAAGTTCAACAGGTCATAACTTCTTCGTTATAACTCGGATTTCGACGTTCTTTATATATTCGGAAACCTCGTAACATAAAATACATATTAGTTAAGATTAATCCTTCTAAATAATCTTTCCCAAAAAAGTCATTTTTGACGTTCACTATCCTTAAATTGACTAGCCCAGATCTACGGGCGTTACAATTATCTCCCCATTAGGATGATTACGTCCCGGAATCATCAATGAAATAAGACTTGTATAATGATTTCATATGTTATCTTTCCATACTAAGTAAAAACCGTGATGCTCAATCTTGCATCTGTTCTTCGTACTATGTTGGACTTTCAATCATAACCTTCAAGTTACAAAATAAGTCCTCATTTTGGACTCCTTCTTCTTCTTAGGATAAATACTTTCCTTTATCTATTGTAACATACCGATGGGTCATATTCTAATGACCTCTCATCGTATGATGCAACGCTTAGACTCAAGTCTCTTAGAGTCAAATTCCATGATGGAATATACCTTCCTTCATATTCTAATGTGATATAATCACTTTTTTACATGTAGCATTTCTAGTTACAAGCTTCCTTAACAACGAGCGCGATGCCATCGATCACATTGGTACGCTGGGCGTACTGCAATGATCGCCAATACAAAAGCCCAAAAGAAAGTCCACAAGAGGAGTACGCTGGGCGTACTCTCCTTGGTACGCTGGGCGTATTGCAATGATCGCCAAAAGAAAAACGGGACACTGGCCCGCTACGCGGGGCGTACTCGAAGGTTACGCAGGGCGTAACTGCGAGATCCATTAAGTCCTTTCCAACCTCTTAATGGCTTAAGCTCTTAAGCCCAAACTTCAGATCCATATGCCAAATATGAGTAGAAATCATAAAGTCTCAGACTTTATCACTTGGGACGTCCTTAATCTCTTAATCCATTAAGACCTATATAACTCATACATGGAACAACTACAGCCCTTGGGACCTCATTTTTATCACTCAAGACCTCTCCAAAGGTCTGAAAGGACAGATAATCTTGACCAAATCGAACTATGCAACAATATGAGGACTATTGGGACAAGAATGATAACAAAGCTTCAAAATACATACATCTATGCAATATGAAGGTCAAGCAAGAAGCTTTATACCTCAAACAAGCTCCAAAGGGTGGTATTTCTTCAGATCTCCAAGCTCCACACGTTCTTCTTCTTCTTTGACAACTTCCCTTTTCTCCTTCAAGCCTTTCTTTTGCCAACAAGAGCTTTCCAAGGTCAAACACACCCAAAAATGAGAGGATACGAGATCTAGGGTTTCTCTGAGGTTGAAGATGAGCATATGGAGGCTGAGGGGTGAACCAACATGTTCCTTATATAATGGCTAACCCTAAAAATAGGGTTTGGGGTTTCTGAGAGTACGCTGGGCGTACCTCCTTGGTACGCTGGGAGTACTCACCCGGCCACCCGCAACCTTTCATCTTATTACGTTGGGCGTACCCAGCCACCTTTCAAAACTTACATGCATGCCATGCATGCATGGGATCCTTGTTCTACTTATACCACAAAGATCTAAAAAACAATGATCAACATCAAGACACTGCAACTCCTCTAATCTAAACCCACTCTCAAATATCTTTACACTCAAACGAGGGTGACGAGAAGCCCAATACTTCTAACACATACACCCGCCCGAAACCTTCTCGGATGAAACTCATTTCTAGAAAGGGACCAGAATTACCTTTCTCTTAATTCTCAGAGACTCATAATTAAACACTTAAAGAACGGGGTGTTACAGATTCCAAACGGACTCAGCGAGTAGGCAATCAACTCGACGAGTTGGTCAGAAGTTTCACGATTCTTGACTTTGCCTTGTCGTACATGATGGGTTTTGAGCATTCTAACACTTCCTAAGTGTACATGCAACCCTAATAACCTTGGATCTATGTTTGTCTAATTGTCATGCAAAGTTGAATTCCAAGGTTATATTCCTATCTAGCATACATGGGGAACAATTTTAACATAAAGTATAGATAGAATAACTTACCTTGTTGTTGTTTGTGTTCCTTGAAACCTTGTGAGCCTAGCACCCCAAGTGTGATGCCTCAAATGCTTCACACAACACCAAATGCTCTTGGAAGAACTTATGAGAGTATACTCACTTCTTCAAAATCGGCCAAGCCCTCTTGTTTCTTAGTGTAGCTGATTTTGGGTGGAGAATATGTTACTTATATAGTGTTGACACATCTAGGGTTAAACCCTAATGTGTCATGACTCTTCATTTCCATGACCCATGGGTTTGTAACTCCCATGGAGCATCCATGGAGCATCCTATGGGTGGAACCCAACTTGATAGTCCATGGAGCCTTTTAGCCCACTATACAAGATATGGATGATTTACATAATCAACCCATATATTTAATTAGTTATCTTTTGATCACTTAATTAATTCTAAATTAATTCTTGATCAAACTAATCAAATAATATTATTAATATATTAGAACTTATAATATATTAATAATCTCCAAGTGTTATTTCTCTCATTTAGCCTATCCAATTGCATGGTGCCATGCAACCCAAATGGACCATGCCGGGTCGGGTCAAGTACATACCAGAAATAGTTATGGACTTAGACACCTTATCCAACAGTCTCCCACTTGGATAAGTCTAATAACTATTACTGCAAGTATGACTTCAGGAACCGATCGGCAATCGTAGCTCTTTTCAAGGTTTCTCGAAACTGAGAAGATGATGGTACGCCATTTAAGATAAGTGATCATATAATCCTCTATTCTAGATATCAGTCGGACAAATACATGGAACAATGTCTTACTTATTGTCCAACATTTGTTTCCCGATTTCCGATTTGTTTGACAAAGAACTTCATTGAACACATCAATTTAGTTCTGACCGGGCCCGGTACATAGGTCAAAACAAAATCATCGAGGGGCCCAGATATCAGCTTCTAATCCAAGAAGGAACAGATAAACTTCGACTCATATGTTTGTTCTACTACTCATTGAATTACACATAAGAGCGCGATTTTATAACATCGAGTTACCAATGCGTTTTTCGTACAATCAATGCATAACCAACTTGTAAGTAACAAATCATATCTCTAGGTTTAAAGATTTATATGATATTACCGTCTCACGATCACTCGAGATAGAATTCCATGAAGTGATTCCAGTGAGCGTGGGTTGAGTCCAATGCTCAGAACTTATGAGCACTCATGATTGTTGTAGCCTTGTCCCAGACCTCTACAACCAAACATGACAGTCTTGATTCATACCTACTTCCGACATATGACCGACTGTGGAGGTTTGAATAATATGTTATACCAAACAAAATTATTTTGGAAGTCAAAACATGCAAAAGAAATATAGTAAACGATCGACAAGAGATAGTAACACTTTACTCATAAATAAAACACTTTTATTCATCATCAAATGTCAATTACACTTTACAAATTTCGAGGTTATCTAACTACTAAATCTAATATCATCCTTCAGCCCTATGCTCCGAGCATGCTGGAGATGCTTAACCCGAGTCAGTCCCTTCGTGAGGGGATCTGCCGGATTCTCATCTGATGATACCCTCTTTGCCACGAGGAGTCCTTCTTCGATCCGATGTCTGATGAAATGGTATTTTCTGTCGATGTGTCTGGATCTCCCGTGATCCCTTGGTTCCTTGGCTAAGGCAACAGCGCTTTCACTATCACAGAAAATTTCCATTGGCTCTTTAATAGCTGGTACAACTCCAAGGTCTCCAATGAAGTTCCTCAGCCATAAAGCCTCCTTTGCCGCCTCGCTAGCTGCAATATACTCTGATTCACAAGTAGAATCTACCACTGTTTCTTGCTTGGAACTCTTCCAAGAAATTGCTCCTCCATTTAGGGTAAAGACCCAGCCCGACTGAGAGCGGAAGTTATCCCTATCAGTCTGGAAGCTAGCATCACTATACCCTACAACTCTCAAGTCATCACTCCCACCGAGGGTAAGGACCCAGTCCTTAGTCCTTCGTGGGTACTTGATAATATTCTTTACCGCAGTCCAGTGTGCCTTGCCAGGGTTCCCCTGAAACCTGCTAACCATGCTCAAGGCAAAGGCTACATCAGGTCGAGTACACGTCATAGCATACATGATCGAACCTACAGCCGAAGCATAAGGTACTCGACTCATTTCTGCTATCTCAGCCTCAATGTTAGGGCTTTGTGTCTTACTCAACTTGGCGTTACTCTGGATGGGTAACTCTCCTTTCTTGGAGTCTTGCATTCTGAATCTCTTCAGAACCTTATCCAAGTAGGTACTTTGACTAAGTCCAATTAGTCTTTTACTCCGATCTCTCAAGATCCTTATCCCCAAAATATAGGCAGCTTCACCAAGGTCCTTCATAGCGAAACACTTTCCAAGCCAGGACTTTACTTCCTGCAGGGTTGGAATGTCGTTTCCTATGAGTAGTATGTCATCCACATACAATACCAAAAAGCTAACTATACTCCCACTAGCCTTGACATATACACAAGATTCATCTTCACTCCTAGAAAAGCCAAATTCCTTGACCTTTTCATCAAAGCAAAGATTCCATTTGAGAGGTGCTTGCTTTAATCCATAAATGGATTTCTTAAGCTTACACACTCTATTAGGGTACTTGTTGCTGACAAAACCCTCTGGCTGACTCATGTAAACATCTTCAGCCAACTTCCCATTAAGGAAAGCGGTTTTGACATCCATTTGCCAAATTTCATAGTCATGAAATGCGGCTATGGCTAACATAACCCGAATAGACTTAATCTTGGCTACCGGAGAAAAGGTCTCATCATAATCCACTCCAGGAATTTGAGAGAAGCCCTTTGCAACCAGTCTAGCCTTATAAATGTGTACTTTACCATCCATGTCGGTCTTCTTCTTGAAGACCCATTTGCACCCTACAGTCTTTCGACCTGGTACATTCTCAACCAAGTTCCAAACTTGATTGTCATACATGGATTGTATCTCGCTATCCATAGCCTCTTTCCATTTAGCAGACTCGGGACCTGCCATGGCTTCCTCGTAGCTGTTAGGGTCATCTTGACTTACTAGTGTCTTATCACTAATAAGTGTCTCACCTTCTGCAGTAATATGGAATCCATAGTAATGCTCAGGTGCACTCCTAACTCTCGTGGAACGCCTCAGAGGTACAGATTCGTCAATTGGCTCAACAGGAGTTTCCTCCTCAAGTTGAGGGCTAGAGTTTGAAGTTCCTTCACCACTTGACTCTTGAATTTCTTCAAGATCAACTTGCCTCCCACTGTCTCCTTGGCTTATAAACTCTCTTTCTCGAAAGACTCATCTTCTTGCTACAAAGACCACATTGTCACTAGGTCTGTAGAAGAGGTAACCAAAGGATTGTTGTGGGTAGCCGATGAAAATACACCTCTCGCTTCGGGGTTCGAGCTTATCATGAGTCTCGCGTCTCACGAAAGCCTCGCATCCCCAAATCTTGATGTGGTCTAGTTTAGGTACTTTACCAGTCCACATCTCGTGAGGAGTTTTGGCAACTTTCTTTGTAGGGACTAGATTAAGGATATGGGCGGCAGTCTCTAAGGCATACCCCCAGAATGAGATTGGTAGTGAAGCTCGACTCATCATGGAACGAACCATGTCCAACAAGGTTCGATTACGCCTCTCAGCCACACCATTCAACTGCGGTGTCCTGGGAGGTGTCAATTGTGAGACAATCCCACATTCCCTTAGATAGTCGAGGAACTCTGAACTAAGATACTCACCACCTCGATCGGATCGAAGCATCTTAATGTTCCTGCCCAATTGATTCTCGACTTCCTGTTTAAATTCCTTAAACTTCTCGAAAGTCTCTGACTTATGCTTGATTAAGTAGACATATCCATATCTACTGTAATCATCAGTAAAAGTCAAATAATAACGATTAGCATCTCTTGTGGCATGTTTGAATGGTCCACACACATCCGTGTGTATAAGGTCCAACAAACCTTCACCCCTTTCACACGAGCCTGTGAAGGGTGACTTTGTCATTTTTCCAAGTAAGCATGATTCGCAACTATCATTTGACTTTAGGTCAAACGACTCCAAGACTCCATCCTTTTGGAGTTGGCCTATGCGTTTCTTTCTTATATGTCCAAAATGACAGTGCCATAATGATGCTTTATCCAAGTTATTATTATTAGGAGAATCAATACACAAAACATTATTTCCTGAGTTATCTACAATAGATACAGCTTCATACACACCATCACAAGGTAATGCTTTAAAATAAAGTACATTATTAAAGAAAGCATTAATCGAACCAACTTCATTATCAAACGAAAAGGTGAAACCTTGTTTGTACAATGCATGAAAGGAAATAATATTTCTTGCCATTTCTGGCGAATAACAACATTTATTCAAATCTAAATTTAACCCACTACTTAGCGATAAAGTATAAACTCCAATCTTGGTGACAGGTGTAACTTTCCTATTCCCCATGATTAAGTTTATTCTTCCTTGCTCCACATTCTCACTTTTTCCTAGTCCCTGCAAGTCACAACAAATATGAATACCGCAACCGGTATCAAGGACCCAAGATTTTGAATGGGGTGAGTTATTAGAAATGATAGTGTAAATACCTGCATGGTTGGGTTTGACTTTCCCATCCTTTACATCCTGCTGGTACTTTGGGCAGTTTCGCTTCCAATGAGCTTTTTCATGGCAATAGAAGCATTCAGCCTCTTTTGGGTCAGAAGAAGGAGTAATGAAACCTTTCTTGGTTCCACTTGAAGAAGAGCCATCAAGGGTCCGAGCCTTGGTACCCTTTGAAGATCTCTTTCTCTTCCTCCCTCGACTTTGCCCGATTGCCAAGACCGGAGTTGAGTCTGGAGTAGGAGTGATAGCAACCGACTTCCCCTTAAGACCTGTTTCTGCAGTCTTGAGAAGTCCCTGAAGTTTGCTGAGGGTGACCTCTTCCTTGTTCATGTGATATGTCATGCGGAATTGATCATAGCACGATGGTAAGGAGTGCAAAATGATATCTATTGCAAGCTCCTCAGGGAAGTTCACATTGAGCTTCAGCAAACGATCCACATACCTTTGCATTTTCTGCATGTGGCTCGTGACGGACTCTCCGTCCTTCATCATGGTTGTTATCATGAAGCAGATGACTTCGTACCTCTCTTGTCGTGCACTTTGATGGTATCTTTCCATCAAATCTTGGTGCATTTCATAAGGGTAGAAATCTTCATAAGACTTTTGGAGTTCAGCTGTCATGGTGGCCAACATGATGCAAGCCACCTTGGTTGCATCTCTTTCATGAGTATGAAAGTCAGCGATCTCCTGTGGAGTTGCAGTGGACTCATCAATTTCCTTAAGCTCCTTGTCAAGGACATATTCTTTGTCCTCGTAGCGGGTAATCATCCTGATGTTTCTGATCCATTTATTGAAGTTGGATCCATCAAAGGTGACTTTCCCGCACAAACTCATAAGAGTAAAGGGGCCATTAGGATTCGAGCCAGAAGCATAGTTTGAAGACATCTGAAAGAGAAGAACAAGTTTAGTTTAGATTTAAGAGAGTCCTTAATAAAACACCCAAATGTAATATTAAGGCTAGGATCCAATCACAATATAATATAACTTAGAAGAGGTATGCCGTAATCTAAGCTATACCATATTTGAAAGGTAGGTGAATGACGATTCACCAATTTCCACCACGAAAACCGAAATATTAGATATTTAGTTTTTATTGGTTTTAGAAATTCCTAGATTCTTTGAGATCCAATGAACTTTTCAAAGGCATGTTTCAATCTCGGGAGTGCCCTCCAGGTTTTGTGACTGGGATGCCGAGGATCACAAAACGAGGTGTGAAGTAACCATGCAAATCACTTGGTACCCTTAAAGTTTATCACTCAATCGATGTGCCGGTAAACCACACACGCTCCACCGATACTATAATAAACCTTAAGTCACCCTTTACCTACCTTGTTAAGTCCAAGTTAGTGTGCCGGTTAACCACACACGCTCCACCAACGACTTAGACAAAGTGTAAAGTGTAATTTCATGGATTAGCACCTTATTCACATTTTACCTAAAGTAACTAAGATTGGGAATTTAATAAACATTTAGTTACTTTATTATATTCATCATACTTTGAATGAGAATTTATAAGTCCTTGTCTTACCCGTTCGGCTAACGACCCTCCGCCAGTCAAGCAAGCGGTGGGTGAGAATATTCACCCATTAAGTCACCATTTTATAGGCAACAACCTTATACCCACCTTATAGACCGGCTTCGTGAATGAGGCGTACTAGCGGTAAGACGACTTTATTCTTATACATATATATATATAATTATTAAATCATCATAATATAAGTATAAGGGTTGAATTTTAACTTTTAAAATTCTAGGGGCTGGAACTTAAAGTTTTAACTTAACTTTACTTGTTCCAAAACTTGAGGGCAAGTTTTGTAACTTTCAAAACTTTTCATTTCTTGTAACTTATGAGTTTAATAGAGTAATAAAATGAAGACTCTTCATTTTTCTAACTCTTGTGTTTTCTTAATGGTTTTAACTCAAGTGTGACTCTTGGTTTTCCATAACTTAAGGATAAGTTATGGACTCCATTAAAACACATTATGATCAAGAATTAAACTACCAAATACGTTGCAAATAATTCCTATGATCATCTAAAACATCATAAGAACAAGAACATGAATATGAACACAATCAAAAATTACATAAAACTTTGTAATTTTGATAACTAGTTGTTGTAAATGAATTAGCAAAGACATTACACCACCAAAAACAAGTTTTCAATTACCAAAACAGTTTAGGGTAATGTTTCTAATTCATTTCCAGCAACTGAATCGAAAATCTACACTCAGTCGACCCTACTCGCCGAGTGCATAAACTGACTCGCCGAGTTGGTTGAAGATACTCATGGACTCGACGAGTCCCCCCTATAGACTCGACGAGTCCATTCGCAGACAGCAAAATTTCCGATTCTGTTTTCAACTTTTAAGCACAAATAAGAACAAACAAGCCTAGGCTCTGATACCACTGATGGGTTTTGAGCATTCTAACACTTCCTAAGTGTACATGCAACCCTAATAACCTTGGATCTATGTTTGTCTAATTGTCATGCAAAGTTGAATTCCAAGGTTATATTCCTATCTAGCATACATGGGGAACAATTTTAACATAAAGTATAGATAGAATAACTTACCTTGTTGTTGTTTGTGTTCCTTGAAACCTTGTGAGCCTAGCACCCCAAGTGTGATGCCTCAAATGCTTCACACAACACCAAATGCTCTTGGAAGAACTTATGAGAGTATACTCACTTCTTCAAAATCGGCCAAGCCCTCTTGTTTCTTAGTGTAGCCGATTTTGGGTGGAGAATATGTTACTTATATAGTGTTGGCACATCTAGGGTTAAACCCTAATGTGTCATGACTCTTCATTTCCATGACCCATGGGTTTGTAACTCCCATGGAGCATCCATGGAGCATCCTATGGGTGGAACCCAACTTGATAGTCCATGGAGCCTTTTAGCCCACTATACAAGATATGGATGATTTACATAATCAACCCATATATTTAATTAGTTATCTTTTGATCACTTAATTAATTCTAAATTAATTCTTGATCAAACTAATCAAATAATATTATTAATATATTAGAACTTATAATATATTAATAATCTCCAAGTGTTATTTCTCTCATTTAGCCTATCCAATTGCATGGTGCCATGCAACCCAAATGGACCATGCCGGGTCGGGTCAAGTACATACCAGAAATAGTTATGGACTTAGACACCTTATCCAACAGTACATGGGATTTTAAGTGATGGACTCGGCGAGTAGGTCACTGGACTCGCCGAGTAGCCCTTATTTTCATAAAATATACATACATATATATGTATATATATATATATATATATATATATATATATATATATATATATAAACGCTTCTCATTCGAACCCTAACGAATAGGGGAAGTTTAGGACGATTTTTGGAGGCCAGAAGGGTTCTTAGAAGCTGTGGTTTTCGAGATTTCAACTTAGATATCAATTTGGAAGAAGATCAAAGGCAATAACACACTACTTTTATCTTAATCTTTTGCATAAACCATGTTTCAGTCATTAGATTATGTTTTTAGTTTGTTATTTGCTGTAGATATGAGCTAAAAACTCATAAATTCTGTTTAGGATAGATGATTTTGTGATTATGATTTGATTTTATGGTAGGATTAATTTAATATTGGTGATTTTGTTGATTCTAGCTTGTTAAAGAACCTTATGTGTGATTGAAAACTATTTTTCTGTTATTAGGAAGTTAATTAAGCTGTATGAACATCTGTTAATTACTACCTCATATAATTTATGTGACCACTTTGTTATATGACTAAGATTAACGACTGTGAAATTAGAATTAATAGAAAAATAGGTAAAATCATGTGTGAGCTTGTGTGATGACCATCAACAAGAGGTTAACTAAAGGACCAAATTAGTTAACCATTACAAGTCTAAATTAACCCGAATAAATATCCTAGTGAATTGAATTAAATTAGACAACTGGCCACTGTTTGAGTTAGTTTGTTCTCTAAGGATTAGTGCATCGAACGTGAATCTAATCACTTGAATCGATAGCCAATAGAAGAATTAATCCATTACACTATTACCATAATATCAACCATAGGATCAATTGAGTTGAACTAAACAGAAGTTCCCTTCGTTATTGAATTTAGTTGAATCTTTGCTTATCTAGTTTTTAGTTAAGTAGTCTAAGTATTAGTTGGTAAGTTTCTAGTCTTGCAAAACTAGAGAAACCCCCTTTTTATTACTTGTTTTATTTAGATAATATTAGCATTTATTTTAATTGTTTACCGTTCCCTGTGTTCGATACCCTACTTGCTTGAACTATATTACTAATCGATAGGTACACTGCCTTTCGTGTGTTTATTTTGTGTCTAAGTTTGTAGGATTAAAACTAGTTGGTTTCACACACATCAGCTCTTATGTTGTAGTATGTTCTCCATTTGGAAGAGTAATATGATGATGAAAATCTAATTTGTGTATTTGAAATAAGACAGATATGTTGTAGCACATATGATCACTTGCTCCAGAGTCAATAATCCATGACATGGATCCACTGATTCGAAATTGACACTTGTTTGAATCTTTGCAAATTTTAGGTAAAGAGGAAGAATTACCAGCAAAATTCACATTAAAAGTGGTTTGACATGAATTTTGTCCCTGATCTTGAGAGCTAGATCCTCTTTTTGAGACAAGCTGACTGCTTAACATTGAAATGAGATGTTGATATTGATCATTGGTTAATTTTTGAGATTGAATAGTGTCATAGCTTGTTCCATCAGTAGATTGAGAAGAAACCACATTATATTCAACACTCTTTCCTTTAGTAAACTTAAAATCCTTTGGACAACCAACAATCATGTAGCATTTTATCAGTAGTATGACTAGATTTATTAAATAAAGTACATGTAACGTTCTTTCTTTCTTCATTGTTGTTCCTTCCCTCAGGTTTGTGTTTAGAAATTTTTTTCTCGGATTTAACATTCATGGAGGCGGATTCAAAAAGAAAATGAGAAGAATAGTGTACATATCTTTGTTTTACATCTTGAATGAGGAACGTATAGGCTTGAGTAAGAGAAGGAAGTGGTTTTGTCATAAGTAGGCTTCCTCGAATAGTTCCATATTTATTGTTTAGTCCCATAAGCTTTTAGTTTTGTAAAGCTTCTTGGATTTGTTGCATGGATCCACATGTGTAGTCAGGAATTGAAGAAAGTGCATTAAGTCTATCCCACTGTTTCTTCAATTTTGTGAAATATGCAGCAAAATCTGTGACATCCCCAATTTTCATGGTAAAACAGACCTTTTTATTTATGGTTATTTTAAAAACAAATTTTATTAATAAATGCAAAATTTGTCCCATAAAATTATTTTTGAAGAAATGTTTTTCATTGATTATTAAAAACTTTGGGATGTCATAACTGATACAATAAACATAAGCATAAACATAATTATTAATGACCTTATAATATCTAATGACCTACATTTCCTTTAATCTCTCATTAGATCCGAACATCGTTTACCTTCATATCGATACATGTGATACAACGAAACTGAGTGGGTTAGTTTGGAAAACCTAGTGAGTACATAAGGTTTTCAACCCATAGTAATATAGTTAATATGTTTAATTATTAAACAGTTAACCCAATTACACATCCCTATTTTCTTTTATATTTTCCCTAAGGATCTATCCTAAGAATCCTTACCTACATCGCATTTTATTATATAATTATCAATAAGGACTCCTTCTAAGGTTCATCGCCTAATATCGCATCTTATATTTTCATTGATAAGGACTTGTCCTAAGGTTCATCGCCTAACATCCCATTTACATAACTACTTCGAGGATTCCTCCGCAATACATGTCAGTAGAGTACATCATTGCATGCACTCATAATTCATTACCTACAGATTGTGAACCTACCGATGTTCCATCAGACTATTTAAATCAGTATGTGGTCATCATCTATACCATGTTAGATGACAACATTGCAAATACCGCAATCATCGCAAGGTAAAGTCATGACATCTCCTATATTTCCATTGTTATGGACCTCTCCTAATTGTTTTTCATCTCTCATATCTCATTTCTCACCACCCATCGCTACCTATATATATATATATATATATATATATATATATATATATATATATATATATATATAAGTATGAAAATACTTATATAACTAAATCGAGTAAAATCATGTCATATAGGTTCATCCAACACATATTGCAGATAATAGACACGTATAACATTTAATTATATAAATACTTCATATCTACATGTAAGATGAAAGTAATTATGCACTCATTTGATAGTGGATGCCTCAGAATTTGGGAAAAACTTCATCTTAGTACTTTAGATTTTCCTTTGTCTTGATCTAGGTACGGATATGCAACACCTGGTCCATGGTACGTATTTAATTCAAGTATTTTTCATGTTTTGCCCTGGGACTCAACGAGTTGGAGGTCCAACTCGTCGAGTAGACTCGACTTTGGACCCGGAGGTTTAGTGACCTACTCGACGAGTAGGAGCTGTCTGGAGGAAACCCTAATGTTAGGGTTTTCACCCTATTTCAACGTCTTATTCTTCCTCAACCCAACCCCCATCATCCCTCCCAGCCCAGATGTAACGACGTGAAAATTTAAAACAACTTTTTTTCATTTTTAAAACACATACTTTTCATAACACTTGTAAAACAATCTCATTTGTTCAATTTTCAAAACATAACTCCATATTTCAATAATTAATAATCCAGGATCCTCAAAACATAACTCTTCCTCTGGTGTGTACAATCGAGTCGGTGCCATCCCGCTAACCTGAAAACCTGAAACACATATCACATAACACTGTAAGCACGAAGCTTAGTGAGCTCCCCAAAATACCACATATAACACATATTAGCCACTCGAGGCTATAACTCTGTGGACCCTCCGGTCCTAACTCTGTGGGCCCTCTGGCCCTAACTCTGTGGACCCCGTGGTCTTAAGCTTTTTGGACCCTCCGGTCTGGTCTGCTTAAGCCTTCCGACCTCATAATCGTTGGACCCTTCGGTCTTGTCTATAAACTCTGCATAGCATAAATCACAAATACATAATGCATAGCATGTCACATACAACAAGATAGCATAATACTCAATGTAAGCGCATAAGACCTTCCGGTCACACATAACTACCACTCAAGGTAAAGTATAGTGAGAAGACTCACCTCGGATGAAGAACCGCTCCTATAAACACTGCTGCCACGCACCGGCCTCTAACTCTGTACCAAACCCACAGTTATCTCAATTAGGAGCTAAGTCCAACCTCTCACTTATTTGGGTCTAAAGACAGCCATCTACCACCCCATTAATTCCCTAAGCCCATTGGGCCCACCAGGGCCCAATAATAAATGGGCTTCTTTGAGGCCCAAACCTCAACCCATATGACAAGCCCAACCCAAGGGCCCAAAGCATAATTATATTATTTTTCTGCTTAAAGTCTCAAATACACAGGCCCAAAGATTCGACCAACACTTAAGGCCCAACAATAAAGCCTAGCCCCAAAAGCATACAAAGAGATTACGCGGGGCGTACCTCCTTGGTAGGGTCAACGTACTCAAGCGTGCATGAGACTGATCAGGGACCTTAACCCGATACGCGGGGCGTATTGGAATTACGCCGCACGTACTCTCAGTTTTTCTTATTCAAGTTTATGGGTCTTAATCTGTTAAGACCTTGTCTCATCTCTTGGATCCGGACTTCCTAACATCTCTTACTCCATAAAGTTAACGACTTTAGGCCCTAGAATGGCTGATAAGGTCACAACACATGAAACTCTTACTTTCTTAACCCAAAATGCACATAGTTCATGCATGGGTTGATTCTCATGAACAAGATCTCATTTTTATGGTTCCTCACCACTAAAAACACTTAAAAGGACAGGTGATTAAGCTTTGGAGTTCACCAACTCATAAAGTTCAAATCTTGGGACATCAAACTCTAAAAATCGACCATACTAAGCATAGATCAAAAGAATGGGAAAGCTTTGAGCTTTTAGCTTCATATGATGCTCTAGCCCCAAGAAAGCTCAGATCCAAGGCCTGGACTTCAACTCCATTCTCTTCCATGCTCCTTCTTAACTCCAAAGAGCGCACAATAACACATATAAGCTCAACATGGCCACCCACAAGCTCAAGAACGGGTATTAGGGTTTTAGAGAGTTTATTGACTGAGGAAGGTGACCATAAATGAGACCATCTCATTATTTAAATAGGGACACTACTTGAATTAGGGTTTTACTTCAGCGCCTAGTACGCCCAGCGTACCCTCTGGTACGCCCAACGTACTAGGAGGTCTTCGTGTCCAATCCACGCTCATAGGTACGCTAAGCGTAACCATACTTACGCCCAGCGTACCCGATGCCACCCCATTTCTCATTAAGGACCCAACTTGCACTAACTTCCTAACTATCTTAGCTTCTTTGATATATCTTCAGATTCCAAAGATCCTCATTTCTACGGACAGGTGATGAGATGCCCTACGCTTTGGCAACTCGCTCCAACCTGAGACCTCCTCATGCCCGACTTGTGGCTCGCGAACCCTAATTAAGGACAATCTGAAATAGGATGTTACACCAGAGAAACCCTAACTGGAAACCCTAAGCCCCTTTTGAGTGTTCTTGAGCTTTTTGGTGACTTTTATGTGCATTTGAAGT
Source organism: Lactuca saligna (assembly GCF_052625555.1). NCBI lineage: Eukaryota > Viridiplantae > Streptophyta > Magnoliopsida > Asterales > Asteraceae > Lactuca > Lactuca saligna. The sequence goes on along the minus strand of NC_136418.1, from coordinate 132,815,108 downwards.
TGGAAGAGAAGAAGAAAGCTTAGGAGTTCAAGTGGAAGCGAGTAGATCCAGAGGTTTTGCTTCATTCTCAGTTCATTCAAGGTAAAAAGCTTGAACCTTGGCAATCTGTCTCCTAGATCTTTTTTTGGGGCTATTTCTACCTTTTATAAGCATTTGAGAGGCTATACTCGAATTTGTATGTATATCTGGAGTTTCACTTCAGATATGGAGCCATTAAGGGTTCCCATGGCATAAAGGTGCCAACTTTATGGCCTTGGGAGACCCATGCAACATATAAATCCCTTTTTATGGCTTTTTGAGCCAAAGGCCCCATGCATGGACATCAAGTTTGTAGCTTTACGTGTAAAATGGACCCTATGAGGCCAAATCTATGGTTTTGATGCATTAAGACCCATTATAATTGACTGAATAGTTTTGGACAAAGAGGAACTCAGCGAGTCGTGTCGCATTTTTCCGAAATTCCTTCTGGAAATGGTCTTTGGTTGAGTGGAAGGAACACTCAGCCTGTTAGGAGTTTGTTATGGACTTGAAGTTCGAAGGACTCGACGAGTTCAAGGAGGAAATCGGCAAGTTCAAGGCAATGTCCCAACCACATGAAGATGAACTCGACAAGTTCAAGGATGAACTCGACGAGTCATAAGCTGAACACCTTCATATGGATGAAGATGAACTTGACGAGTTCAAGGACGAACTCGGCGATTCGGTTGAAGATAGTCTGATGTGTTGTTGAAGGAGAAGTCATTGATCTCTTGCTAGACTCGACAAGTAGGGATGGGATTATGGCATTTTGTGGACATGGGGACTCGGCGAGTTGGTGGACCAACTCGGCAAGTCGAGTCAACCAGATGTTGACTTTGACCAATGTTTTGACCTTGACTTTGATCGGGATTTGAGTGAACCTCGTAAGGGTTATGAGTATGAATTGATAACTTAGAAAAGTTATCGTATAGGGATTGAGGAGTCGAGAAGAGTCGATTTTCGTACCGAGGGCAGTGCAGACACTACACGACATTGAGGTGAGTTACCTTCCAGTAGAAGTGGGTCTAAGGCACCAATGCTGACCCACTAGTAGTTGATTACAATAGAGATGATTGTTTATGTGATAATCATCTGGTTGCTATTATTAGATATGTTCTATGTGCTAGTATGATATATTTTATGTTTTATGGTAGTAGGAAGGGGAATAGTCCCCGATTCGGTTGTTAGGACCGAAGGGTAGGTCGGACACCCCAGATATGTCTGACAGCATGATTATGATATGTATTATTATGTGATAGTAGTAAGGGGTGAAATAGTCCCCATGACCGGGTGAGATAAACCAGAGGGTAGGCAAGCACCCCAAAACGGTCAGACACGGGTAGGTCAGCATCCCAGAATGGCTTATCATGGGTAGGTCAGCACCCCAGAATGGCTTGACACGGGTAGTCCGACACCCCATAACTGCCCGACAGTATGTATAGTTGAATGGTATGCGGTATGATGGGGGAACTCACCAAGCTTCGTGCTTACCGTTTTTAGTTTTGTTTTCAAGTACCTCTTCAGCTAAGCGGAAGGAGCCGGCAGGGTAGCAACGCATCGCATACATATGATTTCCACTTTGAGAACCCTGGGATTGTACTATGACGTTTTACTACTTGATGTATGGTTTTTGAGACTTGTGATTTGTGACTTGATGTCTTGAAATGATAGCAACGATGTTTTCCTTAAACTATTTTTATAAGTAATGTAATTAAACAAAAAAATTTGGGTCTTGGTTTTGAGATGTTACAGGATATCACTAAGTCTTAGTCTTATATTACTAGCAACTAATGATAATCTAGATTCCTCACTAATCCCAATGTCTACATCAAGATCTATCAAGTAAAGGAACAACCAAGTAGGGTCATGTCTTGGTATATACATAGTATACTATTTGGAAATCTCACTTTAAACACTTCTCTAAATCCAACTTAAACATCATCCCTATATGTAGATCAATCAATATAATGACTTGGAATCACATATAAATCTTATTTATATGTTCATAATAACAATTATAACTATAAATAAAAGTTACACTAAAAATAATATTGTGTGTAGTTAACTAACAGAGATTTCTTAGGGTATTCAGTACACTGAAAACAATATTCAGTATACTCATTTGATTCCGTCTAGCCATTATCCTATAAAAACAAACACAAAAAACCAACCAGAACAACCTAGTAAAACAAATTATGGAAAAATAATACAACAATTTGGTTGTCTACTCTACGCTGGGCGTAGTTCTGCGTACGCTTGGCATAGCTGGTCGCACAACGGTGCTTCCAGTCGATGTCTAGGCCAAAAATTGGTCAAAAGGGTTGGTGCTATGAGTCTTAATAAGTTTGAACAAGCAAATTTAAGCATCAATTTCACAAAAATCAGACAACAAACATACCAATTCACATAAACCGTAGAAATCAATTTTCGCATAATACATCAATAATCATGAAATTGAACCGTAATTTAAGTAAAAGGGTTAATGAAATCATACCTTTATGTCGATTTCAGCAGCAGAAGAAGAAAATTGGAGATATTTGATGAACTTCACCGATACACTCGAGAGGAACCGTGAGGTGTGTGAAAAAGTGAAAAGTAAATCAGAGTAAGAACTGACTTACCTACATCGATCTACGTTGAGCGTAGACTATATACTTACGATGGGCATAGAAGGTGGGACTGGATAAGTAGAGTCGTGATTTTTAAAATGCATGCTAAGCGTAGGAAAAGTTATGCCATGCATACACGATAATTCCTCCGTTTTAATCATATTTTTATCTAGGTCCATCAAGTACTTTCACATACTTAAATCTATGCAAAACAACACCAAAAACCCTTCCAATAAGTGACACGTTATCAAAAATAAAAATAAATAAAATTTAAAAAGTTTAAAAACAAATAATGAATAATCAAAGAGACCAAATCAATTAAAAATCATATAGTGCCAAAATTTGATGTGTAGAAATACATTAGTTTTATATTTATAATTGTGTACTTGTTATCAACTAGAGCTGCTACACATTTAGGCAAGTATACATATTCGTTTAACAGTGTAGAGACGGTAAATACAATTTTCGAACACTCGGGGGATAGTAGTAAATTAAATTTAGAATTTTTGATTATAGGTTACACTAAATAATATATAGCAATAAAAGTGGGGGTTTATGACTATAAAATCTCAATTAAATAAACAACTAATCTCGATAAACTAACTAAAAATGAATCACTTCAGGTACCTTAGTTTAGACAAAATTATATCTCAAAATCATAGATAATTACTAGTGTAATAGTTATTTATTCTTTATTCATTGATTCCTAATATGACCAGTTTCCTGGTCTAGACAACTAATCCTTTGATCTTTAATACTTTTAGTTACAGTGATCAAGGGAACCAATTATCCTAAAAATCTGTATTTAGTTCGTATTATGAGAGACTTAAATTATTCGCATCAAAATCATGAAGCTAAAACACATGAATGGTCATCACATGTATACTTACACATTAAAATCATAAACTTATTGTATAACCATAAGTTTTGATCAAATACTAGTCATATAATTTTATAACTCATAAAACCATATGATTCAAGCACATCAAGCTAGATTGTTCATCTAAACGTAACTTTTCTCAGCAATAAACAAAAACGAGTGAAACTTTAATACATAAGGATCTTTTATCAAACAAACATAATAAATTGAATAAGAACAAATAATCCGAATAGAAATTAATTCGTAATTTTAAGGAGTCATCTAGTCTAACACAAAGCAAAAGGCTTTTGAATCCCTAAAATCAAAAAGTAAACACATATAAAATCATATTGGAATGCTAATCGTGGTCGTAACGATAAACTGGATGAATTTTGACATGAATCTGTACTCTAATCCTTCAGATCTTTGTTTCTATCAGCTTAACAGCCCTCCGATCGCCTTCTAGACCATCAAAACGACAAATATAAGTGTTTCTTGTCGACCAAGGTTGATTAGAAATCTGAATCTTCCTTTAGGTTAAAGATAAATGTCTATTTATGAAGATTTCAATCGACGTACTACGTTGGGCGTAATTTTAGCTATGCTGAGCATAGATCATTAATTGCTCATGTTCAATATAACCTTCTACGCTGAGCATAGAAGACCTCTCTATGTTGAGCATAGAAGCTTACTATGTATAATAATCTCAACATCACACATGCCATGTCATATAAATTACATGTTAACCGGCTTAATTCGAATAGCATTCCTTTATTATGCGTTAGGGTATAATAGGGTTGTAGTGGAGAACCGAATTATCAATGGATCGTGGGAGTTTGCTTTCCGAACTAAAACTTCTACCTTATACATGAATTATAATAAATCCATTATAGGATAATCCAAATGGACAATCACGAATCTAGGCACAAAAACATGAGCCAAATTGTAGAGAGAGAGAGAGAGAGAGAGAGAGAGAGGAGCCATATTCGAGTTTACATCTTCTAAATTACTTAAGAGAATCATGGATATAATAACCTAATTAATGGTTTCCAAAATTGACGAGATTTGTCAATCTTACCGTAATCACTTATTAGAATTCAGATTTTTCATAAAGAAACTAATTCAAATTTACAAAGTCCTTTTGGGCCGTTGCCCCAAACCGCTAGACGCGCTGCCCCTAGGACCCAACAAGGGGGTGCGGTCCTCTTGATCATTATTATTTTGTCGTACCGACTTATATATACATGCAATCTGCATTCAACAAAGTAAAAATAATAAGTTTAATAACTCATATATTAGTTTCAATTATACAGAAAATATTGATAACACTACTGTTATGCTATCTAGATTTCTTAAACATTAACCACATATAATACACCAAAATTAAAAAGAAATCATTTAAAACCAATGTCAATACATCTAAAATCAAACATGGCCATGGCCACTTTGAACAACTCACTACTGCAGTACTGCTAATGTAGCACCATGAAACCTTTTTTAAGAAATGATGCCTTTAATAATCATTACTTGATTTTTGTCCACTGATTTTATTATTATTATTATTATTATTATTATTATTATTATTATTATGTATTTATCTCAAAACATTTGATTATTTAAGCATTTTACACGAGGACCAATATACGACAATAAAAGAGGCAAATCATTATCTTTTTGTATGAACAAAATATTACTAAATTCATCTAGTAGAATAAATCATTGATTTCATTAGAACTACAAGCTCAAAAACTAACTTACATTTAGCTTCCAGTTCCACGTAAGTACGTAACCAAGTGCATATAGTTCCTTTTGATATGAGTCAATGCAACGATTGAGATGCAAAATTTCATACAAATGGTTTATGGTTCAAATCTGGACATTGCTAAAATATTACTTTGTGTTCTATAATTGATCTTTCATGTAGGTTACTCATATGGTAGGGTCTACTATTTATTTATTTATTTATTTTTAAAATATTGATAAATGGATGTTGGTGTAGATATTTGATTTATCTATATCTATAAGAAATTAGTTGTTATATTATATGAAAGTGGGTTGCTAAATCCGGTCATTCAAGCATGAACCGGACTTAAAATTTGTTTGAATCAAACTTTATGAAGTCAATCTCTAACACAAAATGCAAGCTGAAAACGTATAATGAGTCAAACTCGGGCTTATAAGAACTAGACTCAAGCCCAATGTATGGGTTAATATGTTTGGGTCGAATTCATATGAAATTTGTTTTATTATGAATAGGTATTAATGTATTTTTATGGAAGATTTTAACTATTCAAACTTTGAAATAAAATTCGAATCTTCCCCCAAACCAAATTCAAAACTTGATAAAAAGCTGGTCAAGCTCTCAATTAAATCCAACCTACTATTGTAATTTATTCTCGTTAGTTAGTGGTAGAAATAGTATGATTAATACACTGGGTCCCATCACGTTCTTTATGTCTTCCAAATGTTAGAGGCTCCCATCAACATCATTATTTCCCGAATTTCATCAACTTTGTCTCCTCCTGCTTTCCCTTTTTCATTTCTTTTAAACTTGAGGAACACCAACAAAAACATCAATGGCTGCCACCCAGAAAACTCTCTTCATTCTAGCCTACGCAATACTCGAATGGACCCTAATCCTAATGCTTCTTCTCAACTCTTTATTCTCATTTCTCATCAGAAAATTTGCTACTTACTACGCCCTTAAACCACCTTGCTTTTGGTGTTCCACCATCGATCATCTGTTAGAACCAAACCACGACGTAAACCCATTTCATAATCTCATTTGTGAAGCGCATGCAACTGAGTTTATGAGCGTTTGCAGGAATGGAAAGTGCTCGTATACCAGCATGAACTTCAAGGTGGATTCTCTTGATAAATCATCCCACAGTGCGTCAAAGATCAAATCATCTCACGAAGAAAACGAAATTGTACAAGTCATGGATCTTTGTATGTTGAATACGAGTCGACACATTCAAGTTTTTGACCAGATTATCCCTATTGAGTGGACGGATTCATCAACCAGTTGTAGTAGAGGTTCAAGTTTAAATGGAGACGAAAACATGGTGATCAATGATGAAGATCAAGTCAAAAAAGGTAAAGATAGCTTATTTTCATAATGATCAAGTCAATTTAGTTATATATCGTTTACTAATGTCATTCAGAAATCAGAAGGCGAATTCTTGCATTCATCCGGCTATGAAAATGAAGAAGATGAAGAAAATAAAGCTGCGACGATTGATGGTTTAATGGAAGAATTAAAATCCGAAAGACTTGTTGTATGTGGTTTATACATAGAACTAGATGAAGAACGTAATGCGTCTGCAATAGCTGCAAACCAAGCAATGGCGATGATAACCAGACTTCAAGAAGATAAGGTTGCACTGCAGATTGAATCCATGCAAAATCAAAGGATGATGGATGAACAAGCGGAATACGATAAGGAGGTTTTGCAGCTGTTAAACGAACTTGTTATGAAGCTAGAGAAAGACAAGTTTGAGCTTGAAAACGAGCTTGAAATGTACAAAGAGAGATTCATGGATTATGATGGAAAGAAGAAGGCAAAAGTGAAGAGAAGATCCATTACCAAGAAGTGTTTAGATGAGACTAATGTTGTGGATTTACAGAATTCGAAGACACTTGAGGAATCTGTTGTAGAGTTCGATGTTGAGAGGCTATGGATTCTAGATAAGCTCGGGGAGCTTGATGAGACACTAATGATGTTGACTGATGATCGAGATGAGGATCTTCATGGGAAAGCAAGTTTACAAAGAGAACGTCTCTGTTATAAGGGAAATGTATTTCTTGGTGTTTTTGGTATAGAGAGTGTTGATGAAGGTGATGAAGCATCTCATTCCGTTTGGCCCATTCAAGAAAATATAAAGAAAAAAGGAGACACTAAGGAAGTTGAAGTATGAATCTTAAGCAAGAATCAAGAAACGATTGATTCAAGTTCAAATCTTGTGTATATTAATTTGGGAAGTGAATTGTTTTGCCTTTTTCTAATTGTCTAAAGATAACAACGTTTAATAGAAGAGTTGAATGAGGTGGCAAATCTGTGTGTCATTCAATGGATAAAACTTTATCATTGTGAGATATCACCTTGACATTCAACGGATTTGGAGTTCAATGACCATTGAACTTTTCAATGAGAAAAAGAAACGTTTTTAATTCTTAAATATTTACTATAAATTACATTTTGTATAATTCTATTAAACTTTGTGGAGTTCAATGCATTGTAGGAAAAAAAATAATACATTTATATAGATTGTAGAAAAATGATGTAAATGCATTAAACTTTATAAAGTTCAATGAATTGTGAATGTCTTAAAGGCTAAAAATATAGAATTTCAAAATACTAATACTAAGTTATCTCCATCCAATCCAACCAACACCAACGGATCTTTCAAGCCACTTTCAAAAGGCAGTTGAATGCCACATGGATTGGCACTTTCAAAGCATCAAACATTTCTATTTCTATTATATATTTCTAATTGTAATATTATTCTACATTTCTATTCAAGGTTGCTTGGTCCCCTCCATGTAATTTGGATATCTAAAACATGAACACCCTAAAATAAAAATAAAAAACCTCACATGATCAACCCTACACCCTAATCTTATTTGTTCGATAACATTCGTGATTTATTACATGCACAAAAAAAAACCTTACAATAACTCCCTAACTCAATGTAATAACATTATCACAATATTAAAAATCATGCCACTATCACATCTCATCATCTAATATCATATACAACATTGCACTTTTATTATAAATCTTTTGGTCACCTAACATACACCTATTATCCTGTTCGTTTTAGTCTCTTGGTCTTCCTAGCCACAACCATACTTCAATGTCCTTTATCATCTCAAAACAAAAACATTGTCAAATGTCAAGCATACTACAAACCTTTTTGTTGTTATATAGTCATATCAGGATTCAAGATAGGTAAATCGTAGGTTTATGTGTATTTTCACTTTTACTAGGGTACAAGAAACTTCTTGTTAGAGGCACGACATTATGGCCACAAACAAAGCTGTGCTTGCTACAACAACCGGGAGACCAAGGAAGGCAAACCCAAGTGTCCTTGATTTTTATGTTTCAAATAGTGAAGGGGGGTTATTGACAATTTTATAATTTGAAGGGTCTAGTTGTTTTTTTCATTTGTTTTGTCGGTTCGAATAAATTAAGTACGGATAACCGATGGGTATTTTAGTCATAGTGTTTATCCGTGAAGTGTGGCCTAGCTAGCTTTAGATAATTGTGCTAACATAATCTAGGATATTATATTAAATTGTTATTAATGTGTTTTTGTCTTTCTCTATTTAGAGCATTTATGATAATGCATCGCGAAGAAAATTACATCTTTATGAAAAGGTATAGAGTAAACTTCAAAAATGGTCCCTGTGGTTTGGTGTTTTTGTGGAAAAGGTCCAATGTTTTTTCTAAATTGCATAGACGTTTAATTTTTTAATTTAATTTCTTTTTGGATTTGGTCCCTAATTAAAATGATTGTTATAGAGTGGAATATACAAAAAAACGGAGATGTAAAACAAATTGTTCATATGTGAAAGGATGATGAGCCCAACAAGTAAATCATTTTTTTCAATTTTTGGTTGATTTGCATGCTTACATTACTAATCTTTTTGTTCATTTTCTTTTTAGATATGTAGTTAAAAGTATAAAAGTAAAAGTAATTTCTATCTATTTTTTGGGATTTTAATAATGTAAAGAAGAACAAAGAGAGAAGGAGAAAACTCCCTCCTACAAGAAAACCACTTCACAACCACTACACAGTAGGCACGTCACCGATCCGCGTGATTCCATCCATAAACAAACCCAAAACCGTTGATCTAATCACCACAATAAATCTTGACCGTCCATTTCTTTCCTCAAGCGAGAAACTCTTCGCATAAATCGTCTCCAAAAGGTCTCTACCATGCACACACTTTGTTACTGTGCTTCTTCGAAGCTGACATCTCCTTTCTATCTTCTCTGTACAATCTCCTGCACTTCCTTCCAATGGCTGCCGCAAAACATCCCAAGTCTCCATCACTGCCACCATATTCAGAGGTAATTTTAACCCATTTCATGTTCTTACTTTTTTTTGAGCCCTAAGTTTTAATTCAAGTTATTTAGTCCAGATTCTGTAGGTTTAGCTATATGGGTTTTTGGGTTTTGTTCAATTTACTGTTGGGTGTAGGGCGAATTTAGTTTTAGGGATGTAATTTAGGTTTAGAAATTGATTTCTGTTGGTGCTTTGTGCAGATGATTTTCGCTGCAATTGATTCGCTGAAAGGCAAGGAAGGTTCAAGCGAATCTTCGATTTCGGACTACATCGAATCAACCTGTGATAATTTGCCAGATGAACACACCAATATCCTGACTGATAACTTGAACAAATTGGTTGAAAGCGGCGAGCTAGTGGTGTTGAATGACAACTACATGCGACCGGAGCCCACCGAAGCGCCGAAGCGCGGCCGTGGTCGTCCACCGAAGCCCAAGGACCCTTCTGCTTCAGAGGCGGTGACCCAGGCGGAGCCTGGGTCGGAGGTCAAGAGAGGAAGAGGACGACCCAAGAAAGATCCTAACGCGCCATCTTCAGCCAAGAAAGTTAAGGTTGGATCTACCTCGCCGCCGTCGTCCAAAACCGGCAGGCCAAGAGGCCGGCCACGCAAGGTGCAGCCGGAGTTGACAAGCGTTGAAGCCAATTAACCTTTAACTTGATGCAAAGAAGAGAACAGATGTTGCAGGCTGATTTCCAGATCAGAAATTTCTAAGTTTAGAGTAATGTACAATTCTCACTGTATGATGTACAAGGAACTATAACTAGCATTCTCTGGATTTAGAAGTTTTATCTCTGCAAATTTCAATTACCTAACAAAAAGCCTTTTACAAAGGGTTTCTTATTAGTTTAAGGTTTTTTAATGTCTTTAGGGTTTCTTGTAATATAACTTCTATGTTAAATGCATTTGTGTGTTGTAATTTGCCTACTTTTAATATAAAAAGTATCAAATTGTTTCCCGACTTATATTATTACTTATTAGGGTTGATTTATGTTATCAGTATTTTTATATTTGATGCTTGTGTGTATTAATTGGGTAGTCCTTTTCCCAAAGTTAAAAAGATTCGAAAGTACTAACATTTAAAGATGTATAAACTTCGAACTACCCTTATCTTTGAAGTCAAAAGATTCAAAAGGATGGTTTTTAATGCATAGTGTACAAGTACAAATAAGTTTTAATGCACTGTGTACAAGTACTACTGCTTGGATTGCGGATATCAGAAAGTTATGGGCATGTTATTAAAGATATGTACAAAAGAGATGCTTTTTTAGTCTTTGTATAAAAATGGTGGATTTTTTTTTGTTTGATACCCCAAAAAGCATCATCACTTGATGGGAATTAAGGGAAATGGCATCTTGAAACATTCCACTTGGTAGGTAGTGTACTAGTGTTAGTTAATTTATCATATGTTAATAGGATTATTATTGCTAAAAGGGCCCTATTATTGAATATATATATACATAATACATCAAATTAGAAACAAGGTATGTGGTAGCATTATCATGCAAATGATGTCATTTGAGAATAACTTTGTTTGTATGATTTGTCCGTACAAAGGTAAGTTATAACTTGCAAGAACGAAAAACTAGAAAAAACTTAGACAAATCTTCATTTAAGATCTTTTTTCGAATTTTTATTTACGCGACTAATTGTGTTTGTCATTATATTATTATTGTTTTTATTATCTATTTGTTTTTTTTTTTTTTTGGAAAACGGCGAATATTATAAATACCACATCAAAGAAATGTGAAGAACAAACAACAGTACAAAAAAGAAAAACAAAAGACAAAGAGAAGAATTGAGAAAATTACAAACAAAAGAAATGAATAAAATTTCAAACTCTCCGATCCATTTTTTTGAATGATCCTCTATGCTTGCACCATATAAATGTTGTTGCTTTTATTATTTCCACCGTGTTCGCCGGGACTAATGAGATTTTTTCGAAAATTTATTTGTTTCTATCCATCCATATGAACCATAAAGCTCCACATAATATCGCATTGAGCGGTCTTCTTTTAAATTTACACTTCGACCACTGTGAGATGAAGATGAACATATTTTCCACCGAAAGAAATCTGTCACATCTAATCTCACACCAAACCAGGATCAAGTCCATGATTGCATTCGCCACAGGACAAGTTAACAAAATGTGATCACATGTCTCCTCCTTCGTACTACATACACCACACATATTATTTTGAATTATGATACCCCTGTTTTTTTAATTCCACAGCAGATGGAATTCTACCAAGTTTTGCTCTCCAGATGAAACATATAATCTTAAAGGGGATCGATTTATCCCAAGCAAATGGTCCGTCGTTGACGATAGATCCCACCAATTCTTCTCGCTCCCGTAACACACAGACCATAAACCTGCCATCTCTCACAAAATCAGAAACCCAGCAGCAGTCGGTTGAATTCCACGACACAATTTCCTTGGGATCAATGTTGTATTGCATTAAACGATTCCGTGCTTTTATAATGTTTTCCACACACCAGTTTTGGATCTGTTAGCGAAAACAGACCAAAGCCTCTCATCTAGATTATGGATACATCGAATTACTTTTAACCACATTGAGGATTCATCAACTTTCAAGCACCACATCCATTTAGCCAACAAAGAAATATTCAGAGCTTTAATAGACCCAAGCCTGATGCCTCCAACCTTTTTTGGCGCAATAATTTTATCCCATTTGACCCAATAAATACTTTTTTGTTGTACTCTCTATACCAAATGAATTTCCTTCTAATTTTTTCGAGATTATCAATAACACCATTGGGAGGTAACCAAGCACCGCCTTTGCAAGTGTTACTCTACCACCAAAGTTCAATGCTTTTGCTTTCCATGAACACAGCTTGAAGTGAAACTTTTCGATGATTGGCCTCCAAGCGTTCTTTTTTGTTCATATTCTCACCAACGGGGATACCCAAGTAAGTAAACAGGATCGACGTTGGTTCACATCCAAGAGGGGCAGACTAATTGTATGATTTGTGCCTGGTATTGACTGATTATGTGTTATTGTATATGTCGACATATATGGTTATGATTGGATTGATGTGATCCTGCTTTGTGCTGAAGGCCAACATACCCGGAGGCGGTTCGGATAGGCTGTAGGCCCTGCGAAGCGGTCCAGTCATGTCGAAGGCCCGATGAGCGGTCCAGATCGGCTGTAGGCCTTGCGAGGCGGTCCAGTCATGTTGAAGGCTCATTATACATGATGTTTGTTATTATTTTACTGGATGTTATATGTTGGTATTTTGGGGGTAACTCACTAACCCTTTGAGCTTACATTTATTGATTTTTGGTTTCAGGTACTTCAAGTGACCATGGCAAAGCAAAGGCATAACGTACACATCCTCACATTTTATGATTTGGGATTCTGGGAACTCTGATATGAAATCATGTTGAAAACAATTTAAGAATCATGTTGATGTTTGAATAATTTTAATTACCCGGATTGATTTTGAAAAGTTTAAATTTTCTCGTAAATTTTGGGTTGTTACAAGAACAATGCATCATCTGCATAAAATAAAACACAACTTAGAATTTGGGAATTTTATCCCGTCGAACACACCTATCTCCATTGTCATCTTCATAGGCAAATTTAATCCTTCCATCACAATAATGAAAAGGAAGAGGTAGTGGGTCACCTTGCCTGACACCCTTAGACATTGAGAATTCCTTTGTAGGGCTTCCATTGATGATCACCGATGCTCTTCCGGATTCTAAAGAGTTACGAATCCAAAGCGGTCATCTCGCCACAAAATTCATTTGATCCATGATAGAATCTAGGAAAGCCCAATTTACTGAGTCGAAGGTTTTGTTAAAATCTACCTTGAACATGAGCATCTTCCTTCCTCTTGCCTTTGCCTAGGAGCAAATTTCATTTACAATCATTGGGCCCTCAAGAATATTCCGCCCTTCTACGTATGAGGGTTGTATTTCATCAGTGACGTGCCTAATGATCTTTTTGAGTCTAAGAGCTAGCAACTTAGCAATTATTTTGTATATTGATCCGATCAAACTTATAAGTCTAAAATCACCAATATGAATCGGATCCTTAGATTTTAGCTGCGAGAGATATAAATGAAGATTTACATCCTTTCACAAGCTTACCACCACCTTCAAAAACTAGGCCCAATACATCATCTTTCAGCTGCTCCTAGGATTTTTTGAAAAACTTGAATGTGAAACCGTCCGGCCCTCGGGACTTGTCCCCACCGCACGACCATACTGCGGTTTTTATTTCCTCCAGGGTAAATCCTTGTTCGAGGAGACGAGCATCCAAATCCGAGAGCTTACGAAATTCAGAGTTCCTGAATAATGGTCTATTTGGCCATTTTTCCTTGAATTTCTCTTCAAATAATTTTTTCGCCTCCTGTTTAATTTCGACCGGATTAGTCATCCAAATCCCACCAGCCATGATCCCGTGTATATGATTTTTTCTGTTTCTGTTATTAACGTAACCATGGAAGAATCGAGTATTTTCATCTCCTTCCACCTCCCATTTGAGTTTTGATATTTGTTTTAGATTTAAAGTCATTGCTCTTGCATGCTCCACGATCTTGACACCCAATAGATCTTTCCTGCACTTCCATTGCCGTTAACGATCTAGATTTCGTTGCGAGTTCAATATCAACCATTCTTTTTTTTTTCAATGTCTCAATTTCAGTATTCTCCATCTTTACTGTGTTAGCTTTCCAGCATCTAATGGCAATTTTTAATTGTTTTAGTTTATTCAGCAAGCGCATATATGGTGTGTTATAGCCCACGAATTCCGAGCATACTTTCATAATTATCGCGTCCAAACCTTCTTTCAGCATCCAAGAATTAAGCAACTTGAAAGGAGGGGGGCCAAAGTCATCACACCGGGCTCTAAGAATAACTGGAGAGTGTTCTCAAATATCCCTATCCAATGTGAAATAGGAGGCAAGGGGAAAGATGGACAAGAAATTGTTGCAGACCAAGAAACGATCTAACTTACTTAACTTTGCGCCATGGACTTTGAAATATGTGAATTTTTTACCACCCATCTTCAGATCAGTGAATTATCCGTTTCGAAAAAATTGATAAAAAGCAGTTGCACTACGTTGACAGAAAACTGAGTTTATACGCTCTTCAGGTCGGCGAACCACATTAAAGTCTCCCATAACGATCCACGTAGCAGGTCTCGAACACTTAATTGCTAACAGTTCATCCCACACTTTTGATTTCTCGCTCACCAATTGTGGACCGTAAACATTTATAAAGCCAGTGAGACCATTTATACCCACAAAATTCCCCAGAGTCACAATGTAGAATCTAGTTTTAATTTACTCTACCTTCGAGAATACTCTGCTATCCCAATTAGATATAATAACGTCGGACCTCCCAGTAGTGAATACATGGTCGAACCTATAGTCGGAGTCCCCCTAGCAGCTGACAACGTTGAACGGCAAAGAAGACTCCCCCAATTTGGTATCCTGAATTCCAATCATACATAGCTTATGGTCATTTCTAAGCCTACGAACCCAATCCATGTTGTGTTTCTCTCCGAGACCCCTAATGTTTAAGGTCATGAAATTCATTGGGGAAATTGGTTCTTACCTTCATCACCAAGAACTTCCATAAGGATCGAATTGTCTACATCAACCTCAAAGCCCAACAACCTGCCAACTTCAACCGTGTTCTTGATTTCAAACGACGTGAATGGGATCAAGGAAATGATGGGCCGCATAAGACCGTGGGAGCACCACTGCTGTCATGGGATCAAGGAAATGATGGGCTGCATAAGGTTGTTTGTGATATAATGTTATCTTTAGTCATGTAGCAATCACTTTTAGCCTCAACTTTGGTGACGTCAGGATTCGACATATGGGTTCGATTGGTTGGATCAAGGGTTCGTTAGGGCCATGAGTGGTGGTATAGCTAGGACAGTTATTGCTAAACGAGGCCTCCTTCGGAGGTTGCTAGTCGGCTCAACAACCGGACGGAAACCGATGTTCCGAATGTAGGTGTTCGGCATCCAGTTATGGTAGGTGAATTCATTCGGTTAGTAACACCGAGATAATCAGGAGCGGAGAGAGAGTCTGGTGTGGTTGGGTCCTGTTGCCTTTGAAAGGGCCATTGAATGATCGTGGTGACGGCTGTGTCTCTCGGGACATCGGGTGTCGGTATTCGTTAGGTTCAAAACGGTTTGCCGATTACCGGTAAGAGTTGGATACCAAAGTTTTATCGGGATTGAAGTACTCGCATGGTTTCGACCTAAAGGGCGACACCCAATTCGAGAAGCAGGTCTGAAGGCCAAGTATAGGGATTCGGTCAGCATTTGACCGGTTGGGCTATTTGAATGCCACGTGTACAATTCATACTTATTTATTAGATTAGGGAATATTAAGTTTAAAGTACACATTTTATTTTTTCTAATTTACTCAACAAAACGGTTTTCTTTTATACAAAACATGCAGCATGTCATATATAGAAGATGTTTCTCTAGCCTTAAATAGAGAACTGTAGAGGTACATCTCTCAATAGACTTTTCAGCTAAGCTGTCAAACACAACTTTAAACAGATAAAACATGACTGTATAATTCGTTTCAAATTACATAAAATGTTTCAAAACATTATCAACTACATCTCTTCAACTTCAATCGAAAACCCACACCGACAACTCTTTTTCCTCACGG
The DNA here is from genome assembly GCF_052625555.1 of Lactuca saligna. NCBI lineage: Eukaryota > Viridiplantae > Streptophyta > Magnoliopsida > Asterales > Asteraceae > Lactuca > Lactuca saligna. Next base: position 132,798,887 of record NC_136418.1, on the reverse strand, counting down.
AATTCTCAACATCCAAACTTCCATTCACAAACACATGCTCATGGTCATCTTCAAACATTTGTGCCACGTCATCATTTTCTTGAAGTGATATTAATTTTTGCACATCTTGTGTATTAACACTAGTTGAACAATGATCAAATGAATCATTTGTTTTGTCAACATCATTTTTGTGACATGAGGAGACTTCTTCTGGTTTTGCATATCGATTGTTCAATCTTTGTCTAGTTACAATGGATGAAAGAAGTTGATACCATCTTGATAAAGCTTTTGCTTCATTCTTTCTTCTCTCCTCTTCCCCCCTCCTCTCTTCTTCTTCTCCATATGCCTGAAAAACCAGATTCATTACACAAAAGAAAAAGCTTTTGTAAATTACACTTTTGGTCCCTGAGTTTAGTTAATTTTTTCAATTTAGGTCCCAAAAAGCTTTTGTAATGATTGATAAACTTACATCTAGAATCATATCCTTGAACTCCGAACACACGACAATCCCATTATACAAAGGGTAAGATCGTCCATTCTTGAATTCAAATCCAACCATCGCAGGGGCATAATCGACATTTAGCCTCTTAGCAACATTAAAGATCCTTGGAAACCCTAAATGAACAGTTCCTGGAGGAAGACACTTCTCAGACCATACATCCACTTGCCCTCGTTCATTCTATACATATTTCACGACAAAACAATCTGTTATAAGTATTTTCATTTTTCAAGACTATTTTTAAATTATTTTAATGAAAAAAGAGAAAAAGATTAGACCTTTGGAACAATCCCATTTTGTGCATGAGGTAAACATAGAGGCTCTGTTTGCCATTTTCCATAAAGATGAATGGTCCCAGTGGGGCCTACACAATCATCTTCATCATCTGTAACTTTCCCTTTGTTGACTTTTACAGAGCGTTTCAAGACTTTGACTGGAAGCTCGTTGACTTTTAACTGAAGCCCCTCACGTAGCCATTTTTCTTTTGTATGCAGGATTTGGACAGAAGCTCTAGGGTAAACAGGATGACCTGAACAAAACCCTAAAATCGGGCCTTTTGGGTGAAGAATTTGGTACTTTGTAAGCCATCTTTCAATCGCATATAAATGATGACTTCTATACGCCTAAAAAGTAACAACAAAAACCCAAAAAAGATAAACATAAAATGTAAATTAATTACAAGTTTATAAAAAAATAAAAAATTACTAACTTGTTGATTAGTTGGAAGAGGCTCGGTCAACGCCTTGGTCTCCAGCTCCATATCCTCGAGAGATGCACGTTCGTTTCTCAAATTATCAGACAATCCAATGCCTATTGAAGAACACAAAAATTAGGGTTTGAAATTTCTAAATTATATATTTTATGTTATAAATGGATTAAATTCAAAGGTAAAACCTTGGGTTGTTTTAGACTCTAGGTCTTTTAATGGTGCCAAAACTGCATCCCACCAAGTGGAATTAACTCGATGTGATGCTATCTTGTACCATTTTGCACAATACCTGAAAGATTATAATTATAACAAATTAATATAAATTTAATAAAGATTCAGAAAATGATGTTATTGATAAATATATAACCTGCGAGTGACATCTTTAGCTCCTTGACCATTGAAAGCAACCACATATCTTAATGAACTTTTACATGCAGTAACTAAAGCTTCAACTTTATTTTCTCCATCAATGGTGGCATTTATGGTGTCAACATGAACCCATTTTCCATTAAGATAAACTTCTGCCCAATATAATGGAGCTCCTACTTTTCTTGATCCAATTGCAGTAGAGATTGATGATAATGATGATGATGATGATGATGGATCTTCTTCACATCTTATTTTTTTCAATTTTTTCAAAGGAGAAATGTTTAATGAATCGGTATTTGATATTTCTGATGTTTTAGTTGCAGTTGCAGAAAGAGCCATTTGCATTTGCATTTCAAATTCGAGATCTCCTTTCCTCTTTGACCCTAAGTCAACCCTTCTCTCATTTGACTGATCATCAACGGGAGAGATGGTTTGACTTTGACTTTGGCTTTGGAATGAAGGTTTTATAGAAGTTTCAGGTGTTTGGTTGTTTTGAATAGAAGCAATGTTGTCAACATCAAGAGGTGGAGATTGTTTATTGGAAGATGTAGAGGGTTTGGTTGACCGAGTCACCATGATTGTAGATGACTGAAATACCCCTGTACCAGTTTTTCTTCGGGGTGACATGTCATCAGATTTATCAGCATCTGGTTTCAATGATGCGGCGTCTAAAATGGATACAAAACGTGTTAAAAGATTCAATGATCTGAACATTGCCACAGATAAAGCAGCTACCTGAAAGAACATTGAACATGTGAATTTTCTCATAAAGTTGACTAAAAGTCAAATCTTTTTTATTCATTTATAAATTTATAAATACCTCTTCTGGAGTCCCCTCCTGGGTTCCAAGAGCAGTGGCTAAAGCTGAATGGAAGGATCTCTCACTGCTTGAACTTCTAACACGAAAGTTACTATGGAACTAAAATTAATAAAATAAAAAATTCCATCAAAACAAGAATATAAATTATAAAAAAGAATCTTGAAACTGTTAAAAAAGAGATAAAAAAAAAAAAAGATGTGTACCCAGTTGACTAAAGGAGTCAAAGCATCTACTGTAAGATTTGTAGCTTCTGATAACTTCAGAAACTTTGTTGGCAAAAGTGATAATAAGGAAGCCTGTTATGAAAATATATATATCACCATGAAGAAAAATAAATATAGGATTTTTGCAGATTAAAAAAAATGATAAAAGAAAAAAAAAAAACCTGAATGAGAGGATCATTGCAAGCACTATCAATCACACGTCCACGTGCAAGTAAACAGAGTAAATGTGTCCTATGCACAAGCTCAGCAACTTCCTATAATAAGAAAGAAAGCAGTTTCAGGTTTTACAGTTGGAAGGGTATTTTTGTCCGAAAGAATTTTGGACAAAGGGTATGAAATATAATGTACCTTTTCCTCAGCAGAAGCTCGACGTACAGGCTTCCGTTTAGCAGTATTATCACCAGGTGATGCATCAATTTCTATAGAAATATTATTGTTTATATGATTTTGATGATCAATTTCAGAATTTAAATTTGAATTAGGTCCATCTTCCCAATCTGAATCAGCCATTACATCTTCTGATTCAGACTTAACTTGCATAGAACTTTTTCCATCATCAGTGTTCAAAGGTGCTTTGGTATTTGGTATATTTTGTGAGCCAATGTTGACTTTTACTTGTTTTTCCTTTCCCTTTGACAAACTTTCCAACTGAAAAACGAACCAATGATCAAGACTTAAGATTATTAATATATATAGTAACACAGAAGAGAGATTAAATGGTAGGTAAACTTAGAAAAATAAGCTTTATGTTTGCATGCTTGTAAGTTGAAGTCAAGAACACTAACCTTACTTGCAGAATCAAAATTAATATCTTTTCCTTTCAACCCACGTGAAGCAACTCGTTTCTGAAACTTGTTGATACCCTTCTGTGGTGTATTCTTCTGTGGTGTAATATTAGCAAGAGTGCCTGATATAGGGTCACTTCAGACATTAATAAAGCAGCAAACGAATCTAGTTCATTAAAAGCATTAAGGGTGTTTCAGAAAAAAGATGTAATCAGATATTTCTCTTAAGATGCATGAAACTCAAATAGTTTTTAAGATGTGGTTTTTAGATCATAAACAATTGCACAGTGACAAAAACATTACCATTTGCTTTTGGATCATCTCCAGCTTCCTTATTCGTGTCATCTTGACCTGCAAAATGGAAAGCAAAGGATATCATTCAGTCCTTCATCAGTTCACTGTTTTACCAAAGAGACCCCTTGACTATACATAAGTGCTTGGGTGTGTGCTTTTGAAGTCAGGAAATCATCTTTGTTCACATATACACCAGAAGTCGAATCATTGATGTTCATGGAGAGGTAGGTGAATACTGTCATCTAAAATCTTGAAACAAAGGGAATAGAACTAATTGGTATCCCAACAGTTTTAGCATTCCAATAAAATTCTTGAATCTGGTTTGTGGCATATTTATTTCCTGGAAATACAAAAACTAGGGTACCAGCATTATTTTATCAAGCATAACAGTGCTAGAATTCAACTGCGAGAAACTTTCATCAACATTTTTCGATTTGCTTTTCCTTCGCAGAAGGTAGAATTTAAAAAGTAGGCCGTTTGCTTTTCAAAGTGATCAGTTTTTGGGGTTAAAATGGACGGGTGCTGTAACATTTTCCTATAAGGAGCTCAAGCAAACCGAATGCAAGGCGCCTAGGGCTTTCGGTATTCAGAAAATCAAACTGCAAATTCATGTGTAAATTACGAAAACGAGAAACGTAACTACTAGAAAAATACAGTAAAATTAACAAGGATGTAAATTCTAACGTAGTGATGGTAAAACGATACCATATGGTTGACGTTTTCGCTTGGCTTGATTTCTGGTTTTCATCCCCTTTTCTCGGATAGGCGGATGGTGAATGAGACAGAAACCCGTGGGATTCTTACTTCGTATCCTGTGTTGATGACCGATTGGAGGAGGATGAACACCAATGGCGGTTGAACTTCGTTTTGACGACTGCTACAGCATCAATTGATTGGCGGAAAAAAGAGGCAGGAAGGAATTGCCGCGAGTTTGCTGGTGAACAAAAGGAGAGTACGAAGGAAGAAGATGATACGACGTCGTCTCGATTACCAAAACCAAAACACGAAAGGACTAACCGAAGGTAAAAAAAAAAAACTCAACATTTTTATGCTATTGGTTATTTGTATTTTTTTTTTCTTTAGGTATTTTCATCCATAAAATCAGCAACAATTTTATATATATTTTTTAATAGAATAAATAGGTCACCAAGGTAGGGTAGAATTTATATATGGTAAAAAAAACAATGTTGTATTTAGAAGACACATATATTTGATCCACTATTGGGATTCTTGAGACAATTTCTCTTTGTCATGTTGTTGCATCTGCTCCATGCATAGTACCTTGATGATGACACATTTATTGGAGATTCGGATGAGAGGGTTAAAACGTTGGACATCATTAAAGTGATTGGCTCAAAATTAGGTATTTAGTTGAATATCAAGAAAACCGAGCTCTTTTGGCCCTCATGTGATGATAGGAAGTTGCGTGAGGGGTTATTCTTAGTTGGCATCCAGAGGCCGCCATTATGGGTGAAACTTCTTGGAGGAGCTGTTAGTAGGGATGTTAGTTTCATTAACAGTTTAGTCATAAAGAGAGTCGAAAACGTTGTGAATTTGAAGCGCCCTCTTCCACAATTGTTTGACCCCAGAGTGAGCTCATTCTATTTCGGTCTTATATGGGTATTGTTAAACTTTTCTTTGGGCTGATGACGTGCCAACCCATTCACATGGGAGAATTGATGGTGTTCTTTGACAATGGGTTGTGCGGGGCGATTGCGGGCATTATGGTTATTGGTGGTCCTTTCTTTGGCGACATACATTGACGAATTGTTTTCCTACCCATTAGGTTTGGTGGTTTGGATTTATACTCGGCAGTAAAGGCTACCTCATATGTTTTTTGTTGCCTCAAAGGCCTAATCTTAGGAATTGGAAGACCATATCTCGTGGAATAACGACATATGTGGTACAGATTTTGATTATGTTTGTGTCTTGACTTTTCTTCGTAACAAGCTTCCGAACATTGACCTTAGTAGTGTAACGACCCAATTTTCACATCCAAAAAAAAAATTGTTTAAAAACGTTACTTTAGAAAATATTAATAACTAAAACATCGTTTGATCAACCATAATATAAACTGAACCATGTCTGAAAACCAAAACATACAACTAATCAGAATATCAGAGTATCAATCCCAGAAAAGCTCGTAAATGCGGAAACCGGGGAGTGTGTGTGTGACATGCTGCTACCGCGCCGGCTCCTTTCCCCTAGCTGAGGAGGTACCTGAAACCAAAACTGAAACTGTAAGCACAAAGCTTAGTGAGTTCCCCCATAATACCCCATACCATGCATATATATAACAAACAATGTTCAGCTAGGAGTTACGGGCCTTGCCCACACTCGGGAAGATACGGGATCTGTCCACACTTCGCTAGTTGGGAGATACGGGCCTCGCCCACACTTGTGAAGATACGGACCCTGCCCACACTTCGCTATCGGGGAGATACGGGCCTAGCCCACACTCCAACCTCGGAGAGATACAGGCCCTGCCCACACTCAACCGCTAACCCATAACATACAAGTATCACGCAGACAACAAGTGTAAGCAACCCTATCATATTAACACATATTTCATACTTGACTAAACCCAGAGGTACGGGCTCGGCCCACACTCTAGTACTAACATCTCGTCTACACGGGTCGGCCTTGGTGCCTTAGACCCATTCCTACTGGAAAGAAAACTCACCTCGAAATAGCTGCTGGTCTGTGTAGGAATTGATCACCTACTACTGCTGCTGCTGCTCCGGAAACTCCCCGGCTGTAATTCCCACAATAAACTTAATCATACACTGCTAACTGTGCTTTGGGTAAAAAGACCATTTTACCCCTGGTCTAGCCCTAAGTCAATTCAGAGTCAACTTTTAGTTGACCCGATTCGCCGAGTTGGCTCTCCAACTCGCCGAGTCCCTGTCCAGACGATTGTCCTGGGTCCCTGATTCTACTCGTCGAGTTAGGCTATGACTCGACTAGTTCTTCTTCTAAACTGACATTAAAGTTCTTCGTCCTACTCGCCGAGTCATATGAACACTCGTCGAGTTCGTCTTCATCCGTTGAACACTCGTGCTTAGACTCGCCGAGTTGTATGAACAACTCGCCGAGTCTGTTCTTGATCTAAGGAGATTGCCTTGAACTCGCCGAGTCAGGGCATTGACTCACCGAGTACCTCCATAGATGGGTTAAGCTTCCGACTCACTCAGTCACACCCCGTGACTCACTGCTCACTCGACATTACGAAAAGGGGACAAACTCGGAGACTCGCGAATAGACTCGCCGAGTCATATGAACGAATCGCCGAGTCGTTGCCATGCACTTACTAAATACACGGATTTGCTCGATTCCACTCCATGGCATTCATAGATCTGGACTTCTAGGACACAAATCACACGTAAAGTTTCCAACTTTACGTGTGGATATTCACCAATATGGATTTTAGGGCTCAAAATGCCTTAAAAGGGTAGATCTAGGGCTAACAAGCAACATGGGGCCATAAAGCTAACAGATCTGAGCTCCTGGAGCTCAATCTTGCCTAGATCCAGAGGCCAAACATCTTATTACGACATATAATGCACATACAAGCTTGGGGATTTGACCAAGAAAGACCCAAATGAAGTTTTAAGCATAGAATCATGGGGAAAACGGGTTATACCTCAAAGGAACTGCTGGAAGAACACAATAGTTGCCTGGATGGCTTCCCTTCTTCTGGATCTACTTCCTTCCTCCTTCAAAACCTTCAAAAACACACACAATAGCCTCAAACTCTCAAGGAACAGTTTAGAACGAGGGATACAGGGCTCTAAGGGTGAATGAGGGCTGGCTTGGGGCAGTTAAGTCGTTTAAATAGGGTGCAAACCCCTGAAACTTAGGGTTTCATCCAACAGCGGCGACTCGCCGAGTCCAGAATATGGACTCGCCGAGTCGCCAACTTAAAACGTGACCTGGGTCACGTCCCTACTCGGCGAGTCGGACCTATGACTCGCCGAGTCCAAGGCTAAAATAAGAAATATTCGAATAAGATTTACATACCAGAAACCAGGTGCTACAAGTAGTTTTACAACTAAGGAAACCGGTCCATCTAAATCCCAGAATACACAGGCGAGTGGCAAATTCCCTTTTTAGTAAAATTGTCTAAGATATTGAAATGCATTTCGACATGACGGTTGGGCAGAAAGCAGTTTTCCCGTGTTTACGTGCATCACACACTCAAAATTTTCTTTTAGTTATCCCTATATATGGGCTTTACCAACATATGACTCATGTGGAGTATTGTGCTAACCTCAAATATCGACTAATGATCCCAATATTCTTAGCTGACAAGATATGTCCGATGTGTCGCAATGTATCTTTGGACTCTTTTAGAGAGCATACAGTTAATTGTAAAGAACTCTCGGGTTCAAATACAAGCACGATATGGTTAGGGATGTTTTTTTTGACATATTTGAACATGATGGGTTTCCGCCAAGAAAGAGGCACCAGTGAATTTATTGACTGGCCCGTCAAAATGAAGGTCATCCCTTCGACCGACTGACATTTTGATTTTGGATGAGTTTGAGGGAAACATGCATGTGTGGACCTTACAGGGGTATCCCTTCTTGTAGGCTTGAGAGTTGGATGTTTCACTTTCACTGTGGGACAGACTGCTTAAAAAGTTGTTACATGCAAGGTCACCAAATTAACATAAGAAATGGTGCATGTAAAATCAGCAAGTGTTCATACTATTTGCATTTGATACGTTTGGTTTTCTCGCACCTGGATGCGGTGAAGCTTCTTAATAGAGTACAACGGATCATGCATAACAGTGTTATATTACCTAAATCTATGAATGTAGTCTTCAAAAGAATTGGTTTCACCATACAACAAGGATTAGCGGCGCAGCTTGTTGCCCGTTTACCTCTTCACTCGTTGGATGGTGATAACTTAGTTATAATCAAATTTTATGTAATATTTTCAATATATATATATATATATATATATATATATATATATATTAAATATATTAAAAATATTACATAAAAGTTGATTATAGGTAAGTTATCACCGTACAAGTGAAAATGTAAACGGACAACAAGTTACGCAGCTAATCCTTTTTGTATGGTAAAACTAATTTTTTGACAATGGGTTTCAAGACATGAATTACTAAAAAGTTAAAATAGATATTGACAAATATTTATAAGATGTGCTTATGTAACTCATTGAACTTATAACTCCTATAGTATTATAAATAAAAATCACAATTCAAAGATTTTATTTAAACTTTCTAATTAATGACAATTGATAAAAACAATATCAATCCTTTTAATTATATACATACTAGTTTAGTTTATAAGCCATGAGAACCACAATATAAAATTAATTAAATTTTCATATTAAAATCTCTATATATATTAAACCAGAAACCACCTAAAACAATCTAACCCCTTCAATGTTTTTCATTGATTATTTTAAACCACTAGATCAATTTCGCTGATGTCATCATAACAAAGGGAAACTACAAATACGCCTTTTGTTACAGTCTAAAACCACTTTCCTCCAAAATACGGATTGCTCTCTTCCTATTTCTTTCTCTAATGAATATAATATCAAGAACCGATGATCTCTCCAATTTCTATTCATGTTCTTCCTCCTCAAAATCAATGAACATTAAGTCATCTTATTATATACAACGAGCCATTGATCTTCTCAATTAATGCATCTCATGCGTCGTGTTTGTCACCAATAACTTGAAATTGAGATTGAATACCAAAGATTATTCCCAGTGTGTTTTTCTTCTTCTCAAAGTACGTATTCTTTAAAAAAAAAAATTGTCTCGGTTCTACTAATAAAAAATGTTATCGATCTTGCCTACTTTATCTTCTATTGATTTTGCAAATTCAAATGTTTGTTATCAATCTTGTCTATTGTATCTTCTATTGATTTTGCTAATTCAAATGTCTGTTATCGATCTTGCCTACTGTATCTTTTGTTGATTTTGCTAATAAAATTTTTGATTGATATCGCCTAATGTATCCCTATCTGTTGCCAGAAAATTGAACATCATTCCTGAATGAATCTGAATATAGAGGTAACTTTTTTGGAATTGGTGGTGTAATAAAGAACTGGTGGTGTAATCTACAGTGCAACAACGTGTCTAACACACCGACCCACACATGTACAAATTTGGGACCAATTTGGCCGGGGACTAAAATTAAAATATTCTGTTAGAAGGACACAATTGAACATGTAAAGGAAGGACAATTTTGCCTTAAAATTAAAATCTTCTATTAGACACAATTGAGAATATATATATATATATATATATATATATATATATATATATATATATATATATATATATATATATATATATATATATATATTGACTTGTAGGGATGATGAACTTGACATTTAACACACATTAGGATTTGAAATCGAAAAATAAGATACCGAATTATTATTATTATTATTATTATTATTATTATTATTATTATATTATATTATATTGTAATTCTTGAGGTTTCTTTTTATTTATCAATTAATTCTTTAATAACAATGACAATTTTTGTTTGTAAACTATAATGAATATTTATTATGTTTCTGGTTATGCAAATATTCTTACATGAATATTTTGATATCAATTTCCAGTGTAAATAGTGTTTAATACTCGTTAATGTTGTCGATAGTAGGGATGAGTGTTGGAACCATCAGAACCGGAACTGATCATGATTTAATATAATGATTCGGTTACTGGTTCTTTAGAGTTAGCAAAACCGGTCCCGGTTTTAAAACCGGTTCAGGTCCATAAAAAACCGGAACCGGTCCGGAAGTTTAAACACAAAAACCATTCAATTTTTTTTTAAATATTTTGTGATTATCTTAAATCATATTCTATTCAATTTCATGTTCATGTTAATTAATCCATATATATTCATTTCCTCAGTTTTGACATATAGTCGTATGAATGTGTAGTTATTAGTTACATTACAGATGTTCGAAGACTATAAAAAGAATGCATTTTTTTGTACTAATATGTTATTAATCCATATTTTTTTTGTACTATAAAAAGAATGCATTTTTTTTTGTACATTACAGATCTTCACTTTATGCATTTAGAGTTGATGCATTTAGAGTTGTTTAAAAGTATCTTTAATACCTAGTATAATCTTGAGAAAACATCATATCTTTGTACACTTGGTTGGAATACGCATACAAAAGATGATCATTAATCTGATTATAATTCTTATAATGTAAAAAAATGGTAATCAGTAATAAGTAATGATCGATATTATAAAGTGCATCGTCATTAGTTTCATCTTATTTATAACCGATTTTTGTTTGAAAAAATAACCGGAAAACCGAGACCGAAACCGGAATTGGACCAGAACCGACATTTGAACCAGCGGTCCGATTACCGGTTCTTATAATATCGTAATACCGGTTCCGGTTCCATTCCGTTCCAACACTCATACCTAGTCCATAGTGTTGTTAATGATTAATATTCCCTTGTGAATGTTCATAAACTCAAATAAATTTATGTTCATTCATAAAGGAACATGCTTCACATTTTATGAATATTTTTTAATGAATTGATACGCAATATGTTTTATATATTAAAATTTGTAATATATTAAAATTTCTCAAAATTCTAAGTAAAAATTTTATTTTTAAACCGATAAACTCAACCCTTCAATCATTTATTTCCAAAAGTCAACACCTTTTAAATCCTTAATAAAAATAAATCCAAAAAACAAAATTATTATTTTCAAAGTGAATGGACAAGATTCAAAGACGATGAGAAACCACATGAATAAATTCTACAACTTTGTGTTCCATAATAACTCACCCAAAGTAACACTACCCTTTTATAAATAAGCATATGACCCTCCATTCGAGGAAGACAAGGACGACGAAGGTGCTAGGTCAACAATTTTTGGGATCTCGTATAATCTTGTGTATCAGGTAAGATTTGATTAACCTTAATGCGTTTAAATTATCGTTTCATTTTTAGGGATGGTTTTCCGGGTGACAACCGATGCCATGGGATTTTGGAATAAAGTCCCGATGTATGTGCCGTGTTTAGGTTATTCAAAAAATCCCGAGGAGCCACTTGGAACCCATGATTCACCTTGTATGTTTGGAGAAATATCTGATTGAATGTTTTTGGGCCACTGCCGCCAAGTGTGGTGGTGTCTCTTGTGCGTCCACATGACGGGTTAATGTGACTGATAAATAGAAAAGACTTAGAGGAAGAGACATAACGAAGCTTGGAAATCATTAATTATAATTGTGTGAGGATTCTTCTTGATTGTTTGGTTGAGTCTCAAGACAAATCAAGCTAGTTAATGTGTTTCTATATGTGAAATTGTTAGGTTAGTATATTGTGATTAGATCCCTTTCATCCCGAGTAAACCAAGATACTGTAAATCCATTAAGCATGAACTAGAGAAAAATCGATTAAAAATAGAAGTCGAAGTCCGTGAATTCAGAAGAATCGGGTCATATATATATATATATATATATATATATATATATGTGTGTGTGTGTGTGTGTGTGTGTGTGTGTGTGGAATCAATAAATAACCGACTAACAAAAATAATTCGACTCTAGTTAGTAAGCTAACTCTAGTTATTAGAGATAAAACTCCCCCTCAAGATGAGCCCCAAAAAATGTTGTGAAGAGCCATTTTGGACATCAAAGGATTAAGTTTGCAATGAGGTAGTAGTTTGGTAAGCATGTTTGCCACTTGAAATTGAGTGCGGACAAGTAACTAACACTCAGCAAACTTATAACGAATGAAGAGACAATCAACTTCAATATGTTTGGTTCGTTCATGGAATGTGGGATTGTTAGCTAGACGAACAACAAAAGTGTTATCATTGAACATCAATGAAGGAAGTTCATTTTGAATATTGAAATCTGTCGAGAGTTGTCGTAACCAAATGAGTTCACATGTCGTGGAAGCCATAACATGGTATTCGACTTCTATGGAAGATCGAGATACTACCAACTGTTTCTTGTAGTGCCAAGAGATTAATGCATCACCCATAAAGACACAATAACCCATAATAGATCTTCTTGAATCAGGGCAAGTTGCCCGATCGGAATCGGAAAACGCTTTAAGTTGAACATGTCTAGCAATATCACAAAGTGCCTTAGGTTGCAATGATGAATTCGTTGAAAAGAATACACCTTAACCAAGATTTGTATTAAGATATCCTAGTAAATAAGTTGCAACTTGCATGTGAGGGACTCAAGCACTATATGGAAAATGTTATATCGGGACAAGTTATTGTCAAGTATATAAGTCGTCCGATTAATTTTCGATACGACGAGGGTCATCTAAAATATCACCTTTTGTATTGGAAAAACGTATATGAGGATCTATAGGACAAACGTATATAAGGTGTAATGTCACTGAGATAAGAAAATACATGATCATGATCTTGCAACCTCCAGCCCCAAAAAAATACTTCAAATTTCCCAAATATTTGAGCTTAAATCGGTTACTAAGGCGGACCTTTACATCATCAATTATATGAATATAAGCTTCGGTGATAATATCATCGTCAACATATACAAGCAAGGCAACATACGTCGATACATCGAACCTGATCCTTGAAAGAAAAGATAATAATCCGCATTGGGTTGTTGAAAACCTTCATCAACCAGAAAATGAGAGAATTTTGCATACCATTGTCGAGACACTGCGTTGTTAACGTCGAGTTGAATGTGAGGATCCATGTATTGTATATGTTTATATGTATACCGGGTGAGCCTGATGAATATGTTGGGAGAGGTCCATGACATGTTACAGTCAGATTTGTATTGGGCGGGGCCCGATTTCTTTGTTCTAGTCATGTTTGGCTGGAACTTACATTTCGATTTTGTAAAGACAATACCATGTTCTATTATTATTTATATGATTTGATGTTATGTTCGTATCTTTGTCTAACAATTTCAGTTTTGTTTTAAACCAATGTTTGATGTATTTTAATTCATGCTGATCCTAGCATTATACCATTCTTGTTATTCTATTTTATAAAATTTGTAATTGTTTTATAAAATGATACCAAGTAACAAACATTAAATTGTTTTCTGTTTTTGTTGACTTGACACCCAACCGTAATTGACTTGATGTAACGTCCGTAGATCCGGGCTAGTCAATTTAGAGACGATAAACATAAAAAATGACTTTTTGATGGAAGATTATGTAGAAGAATTAATCTTAACTAAGTTATATCATATGTTACAAGGATTTCGTACATATAAAGAACGTCAAAATCCGAGTTATAGCGAAGAAGTTATGACATGTTGAAGTTTCACGACAGAACCGGCACGACACAACGCGACGTAAAAAGTGAATTTACGTTAGAGCGATATTTAGCCTTAGCGATCTAAAGAAAGCCATAGAATACGTTAAACCGTGAGTGTGCATAAAAAGAACGACCAAATTTGACTTCGTATGAGGAGGTTATGATTTTTCTAAGTTTTGACTTAGCGGTATGCAGTCCGAATATTCGATTTGAGATCGAGCGGTTTTTAGCCGAAACAATCTAAACGAGAATCGAAGATCTCGTTGATAGTAGTGAAACGATAAAAAGATAGGCGAAAACGGACGTCGGATGAAGAAGTTATGAATTTATAACGGAGTTTTCCTGTCCCGACCTACTAAAAATAATATATAAGTAATATATTTATAATATATTAAAAATAAAGTCAAAATTATCCAACGGAGTCTACACGAGAGTTGTAGATCATAATCTCACCTACGCGTCGATATAATGAACGTTGAAAATAGAGTTCGTATACGAAAGTTATGAATTTCTGAAGTTCGGGGCGCGACGTGGCAAGTCTTCTAGAACCTCTGGGAGTCCCCCAGACGCAACTTGCGATGACGCATGCAGTGACGACCAAGCCCACGACGTGGAAAAAGGTGTCACGACGTGGCAAGGGCAAATTTTGCCCTATAAATAGATTTGAAGGGCCAGCCGATTATGGTTGCTCCATCCAGTCTCTCCCACTCCCGATACACCCTCTAAGCCCTATTTTAACCCCCCGAAGCCCCGATAACATCCCGAGATCCGAAGTGAGTCCCGAAGCCCGAAGATCCCAAGAAGAAAAGAGTTTCCGAGCCGAAGCTCTGTCCGCGAGAAACCCGGTGTGTGAAGATATCCCGGTTTCACCGAAGAGTTCTACTTGAAGAGTCGTAGTGATGTATGAGCATCGTCTAATCAAGTAAGTGTGTGGTTACTTTCTTCTAACACATAAGTATAAAGTATTAGCTATGAAATACGTGCTATGTGTTATATATATATATATATATATATATATATATATATATATATATATATATATATATAATTTATCTATTTGAGATGGGTTTGGAATTGATGTTTTTATACGGGTGTTAAATGATTCAAACTATTTATGTATTTTATATCTACAAAATATATTGGGTAGAACATGGGTAGATGAAATAGTGATAACTATGAGACGCAACGCCTATTGTATAAACCTTGGTGACTATCGAGTTAGCGCCTATTGTATAAACCTTGGTGACTATGGAGTTAGCACCTATTGTATAAACTTTGGTGAGTATGGAGTTAACGCCTGTTAAAGTAAACCTTGGCGACTATGGAGTTAGCGCTTGTTCAGTGAACCTTGGTAACTATGAAGTTAGCGCTTGTTGAGTGAACCTTGGTGACTATGGAGTTAGCGTCTGATAGCTATGGATTTAGTACCTGATAGATAAACTTTGGCAGCAATGGACTTCGTGCCGATTCCTTAGGTAAATCCTTAGGAACGAATGGATAAATGATAGTTGATTCTTAGGGTAAAACCTTAAGAAATAAAGAGGATAATGGGGATGGGTATTTGGGTTGATTGTTTGATAATTGAATATAATAGATGTATTATTGTGGGTTAAAAAGCCTATATGCTCACCAGGCTCTCAAGCCTGACCCACTCAGTTTTCTTTGCATTACAGGTAATGGCACAAGGGTATAAGTTGATGGACTTGACGAGGGATTTTGGATTATAGATCAGTAGTTATAAATAACTGTTGTAAGGTCTATTTTATATTGTTTATGCTTTTGGTATGTATCAAAACATGACATCCCAATGTTTTATTATCAAATAAAATACATTCTCTTTGATATATGTTTTGATAAGTTATTATATATCTTGTTTTGGGAACCAATTCCGCAACCGTTTTCTTTAAAAGATTACTCTGATTTTAAAAACAAAGCATAAACAAATTGATATTTTCTGGCCGTGAAATTGGGGATGTCACACTTGACACTTAATCTTGAATAAATAGAATACAGTTTTAATGTAAACTTGAATTTGCACGTTCTCACACTTCCAACATAATGAGAAGTATTAGGTATTTTTTGGAAACATTCACATAAAACTCTATGCAACCTCTAAGGTTACTACCTTGAAGCTTACTTTGGGTGTAAACTAGAGAGGTTAAGTTATTTTCATAGGGCTTACCCTTGAATTTAATAACTTGGTGAATGCATGATGTTTAGAAATGAACATTTACGAGTACCTACTTAGAGAAAATATGTCATAACCTCATGTTTAGATTCATATGCATAACTTGTGAGTCAATTACAAAATCAGAACTTTCATAATCAATAGATTTCAACTATTTACTTTTCTGTATCTTTTGCAAAAATACCCTTCATAGTTTTGTCCCCAAAATTGTCATGTTCATAGAAATATTGACATAGACTCCCGTGTATATTGGGTTCGATCTTTGCTTACCTTGCACTATCTTTTAGTATATTAAAGCATTGAATAAATCATGGACTATTTTTATATCACGTATTATACCCCATTTATTTGTTAGTTTGAGACACCAACACACTACGACCCCATTATTTTATGGGTACGTTCTTCACTTCGTCTACAACTACTGTTCCATAATCTGTAGAATAGCTCCTGAATGAACTGAAAACGTTCTAAACTAAAAATTAACTAAAAATGAGCGACCCAAAAATAGTTTAGATATTTAGGAATTGTTAGTTTACATCGAAAGGTAGTGTTCCAGAACATAAAATTTCATTCTGAAAGCCTCCGGAACACGATGAACTGGTCCGGAACTGGTCCAGAATATTGGTATGTTTTTGTTTTGGAATGAATTGATAACACCTTTTTACACTGTAAGGTAATTAAACGTGAAATAAGATCTAGTCATTCCAATTTGCATCTTTAATTTTATGTTATGCTAATGAAAAACATAATGACACACGACTCTTATAAAATACAAATCGTTTAATTATTTTATAACTTATGTTTTCTAGTAACATATGAGAGCTAAAACTCATTTTAGGTTTTATAATTATTATTAGCCCGGTTAGAATCATTAAGGAATATTTTGATATCAATTATAAACATCTTTTATTTATAATTTTAATATTTTCTTTAATTCGTTGTATTTACTATCAATATTTTATATGGTTAATTAATTTTCATATATTGTAATAGTCAAACAATTTATTCCATGATAAAAAAAATTAGAACCCCAATATTGACAATTTTAGGAGCAGTTTTGGAATATTAAAACCCGACATAATATGTTTCAGGATCGGTTCCAATATTCTAGAGTTGTAGGTTCTAATTTTAATAGGCCTATATATAAAAATGATAAAAAATCACAGATAAAACTATAAATTTCAACATATATTAACTATATATTTGTTTTACTGTGCAACGCGGTATGGGTGTGTATGGGGCAGTTTGGTTTGATTATTGAACAAAACCGAACCATAACCATTACTATTGATTAATACGTTTTGGTATCCGGTGGTTATGGTTAATATTAGTTATTGTTAATGGTTTTTTTCGATTAATAGTTAATATTGGTTAACCATAATCTTAAAAAAATGATACAAAATGAAAGTATATCGTTATAAAAATGACAAAAAATACAAAAAATATCAGACCAACAATTTTTGCAAGCTTTCGAAATCTTATAATAATAAACTAAAACATATTAATTTTGTATTTAAATGTGGCCTCGAATCAACTCTGCTAAACGTTTACAAATTATAGAACTAAGAATTATGAAAGTCATAACACAATACGTGATTGCTAATTGCATATGTCTGTGTGTGTGCAACCGTAGATGATTTAATTCCTCAATCATGTCTACTAATAAGTGAACATTAATGACTTTTAAAAAAAAAAGTTAATTGCACTTGAATAAGTTGAACTACATTTTATATATATATATATATATATATATATATATATATATATATATATATATATATATATATATATATATATATATATATATATATGGTTCGGTTAATCTATAAAACCATAACCGAATCGTTAGTCATCGGTTAGGAAAAAATACAAACCGAATCATTGGTTTTAAGCATGATCGGATAATATGATTCAGTTTTACCAATTAATTTGATTTTGATTTGGTTTTTCCCTTACAAATTTCGAATATTAATATTATTTGTAGTTGTTGATAAGAAATAACTTTAAAATAAAATATTTACAAAGAAAAACAAAAAAAGCTTCGCATTTGAATTTGTAGACCGGGCCCAGTAAAGGCCCGAAGGCTGTACAAAACCCTATCCCTCTTTTCCCAATTTTCTTTGTCGAAGTCTTCGATCTATTCTCTTTTCGCCTCTCTACCCAAACCCTAATTCGATCCCCAAATGGATCTCTCGAAGCTGTAATCAGTAATTGTGCATCAAATATCCAATTTGACATAGACGACTTTCATGTTCCTCGTCATATAATCGTTTTCCTGCCTGCATATATTCTCCACCATCGCTTCTCTCATACATCCCCTAACGGAAATCGTTGATTCGTTTCTCGTTGATTTTATCGACACAGATTTGTAACCTTCTTCAGGTACGTTTATTTTCCTAATCAATTTTGTATAGTTTTTGTGTATTTATATGAATTAATCGTTAGATTGTTTCATCAGTGTAAGTAATCAAACATCTAAGGTATCCAATTAGTTTTTCTGTTTGTCTTCTGTGTGTACGAACATTTTGGATGTTAGTTGAAATATTTCACGTTTGATCTTGATTGATTCTGTCGTAATTTTTGAGACGTGAGCTTATTGCTTCCTATCCGTAGCTATATTATTGGTTACTAAAAACAAGTTTTGGTTGTTTACAGGGCATTTATTACTGAAAACAAGGTTGCATAGTAATCCTTACTATGGCATCTCTTGATATGTCGCTTGATGATATGATTAAAAGCAGGCGCACCACTGATAGAGGCAGAGGGAGAGGTAGGGCTCGTGGTGGTGGTGGTGGTCGAGGTCAAGGAAGATCATTTGGTGGTGGAAGACCAACAGGGCCACCTCGCAGAGGTCCCCTTGCTGTGAATGCTCGACCCTCAGCTTATACTATTGCAAAGGCAAGCTCAAATCTATGGATAATCTTATACATTTGATTCAGAACCTCTTAACATTTGCATTACAAATTCAAACATGAAGAGAGAAGTTGCTACTAAAGAATTGTCACCTATCTTGGGAGGTTCATCATGTCAAATCACCAACACCAACACCAACAATTTCTGTTTCTTTTCTTTTTTTGTTGACCATTTACCCCAAGTGATAAAAGGTTCTGTAGAGGGGGAGTTTATGGTGGATTCTATTTCTTTAACTGGGATATCTTCAGTTTCTGAAAAGGGAATGTTAAGATTGTTTGAATAATTGAATGTTTGTGGAGAATGCATGGTGAATTGTGTTAAGTGTTAACTTGGTGTATACTTGCTCCAGTCTTTCCGCAGACCAAAGATATCCACATGGCAGCAGGGTTTGTTTGAAGAGAGTCTAAAAGCAGTAGGATTTGATAATGGTGCAAGATTAAATGTTTCCAATCTGGACATTGGAGTCACAAATGAAGATATTAGGGTACACATTCATCATCCATCATCCATCATCAATCATCATCATCATCATCATCATCATCATCAAACCAATGTTTTTTTTTTAAATCTCCCCTTGACACTATCCGTTTGCAATTCCAACCCAGGAACTTTTCTCTGAGATTGGAGAGCTCAAAAGATATGCAATTCACTATGACAAAAATGGTCGTCCAAGTGTAAGTATTATTAGTTTTGAGTTTTTTTTTTATTTTTATTTTTTCATGAAAGAAAAACATTGAATTTGTTTTGTTGCAGGGTTCAGCTGAGGTGTTGTTTGCTAGAAGAAGTGATGCGTTTCAAGCACTTAAGAGGTACAACAATGTACAGCTGGATGGGAAGCCTATGAAGATTGAAATTGAAGGCTCAAACTCTGAGATGATGCCTCTTTCTGCTCGTGTGAATGTTGTTGGAGGGCGAAATGGTCAAAGGACTGTTGTCATGACGTATGTCTTTTTTTCTCCCTTCTTTCATTAATCACAACAAAATTGATTGGTATTTTTGTAATTATAATATCACTGTATCATCTCCTACAGCTCAGGAATTGGTAGGGGAAGAGGAAATGCTGCAGCTATTCCTAATCGTTCATTTGGGTAACTCATTTTTTCCTTTTATATAAAAAATAGTAATTTTTTTATTTTATTTTATTTTATGAATTGGGTTGTGGTTTTTAGACAAAGGATGCGTGGGGGTATGGTGAGAAATGGGCGTGGCGGAGGTGGTGGTCGTGGGCGGGGTAGAGGACAGAGTGGTGGTGGGCGTGGGCGGGGTAGAGGGAGGAAGGCGGTGGTGGTGGACAAGTCTGCTGATCAACTGGATAAGGAACTGGAAAACTATCATGCCATGCAAACTTAAGGTTTTAGTTGGAGAGTTTGAAAAACAGAGAGATTGATTTAAGTTGTGTATAAAAAGCTTCTCAGTTTTTACTACTGTTATTGAGTTGAAACCGATGTTTTTGGGTTTAATGTGGTTTGTAGATTTGGATTTTTTACTAAATCCTTGTATTTTAGTTTTTAGTTTGTTTTTTAAGATGCTAAGTCTAAATTAATTTCTTCAAGCATGACTGTTTGATTAATGTTATGTAACATCTTTATAATACATGCTTTTGATAGTTTTTAGTGTGCAAAATAAAAATACAATGACCGATGATTTAATGTGTTGTATTGTTGGTTATCCGTATATGGCAGCCTGGGGACCTTTTTGTAAATTTTAAAGAATCTTAAACCAAATTATATATACATGGAAGCTGATTCAGAACGTTTAGCATCTAACTATCTAGAGTAAATTAGCTGAATCATCCTCGTGTAGATATTAAAATGTGCGTTTTTAGATATTAAAGTGCGCGTTTTCTAAACTAATGAAGGATGAAATGTATATGATATTGTTTATTTCAAAACACATATTATCATCCAAGCTTGAAGCTTCTGATCATCATGTTTCCTTCGTACATTCTATGAGAATAACTGCAAATCGAATTATGTAGAATAAAATTTTGTGAGAATGATTTAATATAACAAATAATAAAACAAACTATAGTATGGGAAGACTGTCGTTTGAATGAGCCGACTTTTAGTTTCAATCGAGTTTTGGAGATGATAGTCTAAATGGCCCGAGGCGGAGATGCAAAAACTCTACCCTAAGTTATTTGCAACAACGGACTTCGATGACGAAGTCTAGTTCAAGAAAGGGGAAATTATAATATTTAGTCCATGTATAGATTGATTTTTATGTTTTAACTTTTGATTGGGTGACCACATCATGGTGGAGCATCACCACGACGTGGCAGAGCGTTCTGGATCGCGGAATTTAAATGACCACCACGATATGGCGGCCTATAACCATGGCGTGATGGCGGTTTAATGAGAAACCTTAGTCTCCGAGGTTTGCGCCCCTATTTAAGGGAATGTGATGGCTAGGGTTGCTTACCCTCGGTCTCATTCACACTCTCTCAGCCTCCAAGCAAACCCTAACTGTGACATCCCGAAATTTAGGTCAAGGACTATGAACAATCAAGTTCATAGTAAAATCTCTTTGGAATTTGACTCATTAAGTTTTAGTGAATCTTCTGGAAAAATAAATGAGTTCATTTAAACTATTATAAGATATCAGATGGTATCTTACCTCCAAATGTATAAACTGACAAACGAATCAAACAACTCAAACTGCAACCTTAGTTAACGCGTTTGAAAAACTAAAATTTCGTATTAAGCAGCTGTGAGCAAAACAAACACTATAGTCTCGTAATACATGTTTCCATGTTTTTGAAAATATAAAGAACGTCCAAAACGGAGTTCGTATGTAAAAAATACGACCGTTTTAAGAATCCAAAACCAGTATAATACTATTTTTCTTAAAATTGTCAAAACCGTTTCTATCCGTTGAGGGACTTACACACCTTATATGGAATTTCTGAGAACATTTATGGACTCAGGTCATAGTCTAATATTTAATTTCATACTTGAAACATTTTTAGTAAAAATATTTATAAAAGTTGAAAAATTAGACGTTTTCAGATTACTTAATCGCGAAGCTTTAAACGCCATTTCATGGAGACCAGTATAACAAAATTCAATTTCAGCTGCAAATTTTGAATCACCACGACCTGAACATTAAGTATGCAATTTTAGAAAATTTATATGAATCGATACGAGGGCACAAGAATCAAGGTATACATCACGATAAATAAATACATATAAATGTGTTGTATTTATTATGTGGGGGAACCAAAACCAAATACAATCCTAAACATATTTTCTTTCCAAAATCATATCTTACAAAAATATTTCTTGTGCAACCAGAATCACTTATTAAATCTGCTTAAATATGAAAAGATCAATCGTATACATTCCTAAATCAACCGGTACTTCCTAATCTATAAACTTCGAATTATATATATATATATATATATATATATATATATATATATATATTGTATTAGGTGTTTAAGCCCATAACTATATTTGATATCTACTTGACCCGATAATAACATGATCCTTTTGGGTTGCCTTCACTAAAACAACTTGACTGGATGAATTATGGAGAAAAAGGTTAATTATGATTTATTAATATATCATGTGAATAATATATTAAAAAAGAAATCATATTATTTAATTAATATTGGTCAAGAATTAATTTAGAGTTAATTTTGTGGTCAAAAGAGATTAATTAAAGCAAGGGGACTGATATTGTAATTATGTGATAATTGCAAAATGGGCTGGAGATCCCATGGATAGGGGTGGAAGAAATCTTATGGATAGCCCATAAGGATTTCGTCCATGATAAGGATTCTGGAAGGATCTTATGGGGTGTTTAGAGCCTAGCAACCGGATTAGGTCTTTGACTGAAACTCTAATTCTTCAAGGGACCCATTAGCATCATATTTTTAGCTACAAGAAACTCTAGAAGGATCTTAGAGCCGATTTTGAGCCTCCTCCTCTCTCTCATATTCTCCAACTTGCTTCTTAGTGTTTGTGATCGACTAGAGATATTACACTTGTGATACTAAAGCTCTCAAAGGTTAAAGATCAAGCTACAATTGAAAGGTAACATCCTAACTTTGTTTTTAGTTATTATTTTCGATTTTATGTATTTGGTAGATTAGGATTTATAAGCTTTGGATGATTATTGCATGTACAATTAGAAAAACTAGATTCAAAGCTTTAGGGTTTGCATGTGCACCATAGGATTTTTGTTATGCTCAAAACCCACCAGTGGTATCAAAGCATAAGTCATGTTTTTCTATTGTATTTGATGCAAAAGTTAAGTTTTCAAAGATGAAAAAAATTTCGTTTTCGGTTTTGCACCATGTTCACGACGTGGCAAAGGCTTGCCACGACGTGAAGACGGTTCTGACAGCAAACTTCAAAAATTTTGCCCTAATTTGTTTTGGATAATTACCATAAATTATCTTGCCAATAAAATCCGATGTTTTATGATGGTAATTGATATCCTAATCAAATTAGAAGATAATTGTCAATTAATAAGATAATTACAAGTTTATATGATAAAATTAATTATTTGTATTTTTTATTTGAATTATCTTGCCTTAAAGAAAGATTAGATCAAATTTTGTGATAAATATTAATTATATGATTATTTAATTATTTTTCAAATTTGATCTAAAAGATATTTTGAAAAGTTTCAAAATTTTCCCTCAAGTGTTTGAATTTAAATTTTAATTAAATAGTTTTAATTTTGAAATATTTAAATTCTAAACCCTAGAGTTTTACAAATGGAAGATTCAACTCTTATACTATTATAATATTAAAAGATTAATGATTATATATATATATATATATATATATATATATATATATATATATATATATGTATGTATGTATGTATGTATGTATGAGACGAGTTAGTCTTACCGTTAGTTAGTAGGCCTCATTCACGAAGCTAGTCTATGAGGGATGTTTAAGGAAACGACCTGTAAAATGACCGCTATTGGGTATCCACACTTATTTACCGCACTATTGACTAGTGGAGGATCGTTAGCCGAACGAGTAGGATAAGACAACTAATTCCTCATTAATAAGTATAATGATCTATAAAGTAACTAAATGTTTTTATAAATTCCCAATCTTAGTTACTTTAGGAAAAATGTGAAAATGTATGCTATTCCATGAAATTGCACTTTGCACTTTGCCAAGTCGTTAGTGGAGCGTGTGTGTTTAACCGACACACTAATTTGGGACTAGAAAAGGTGGAAAAGGGTAGCTCGATGTTTATCATAGATCAATGGAGCGTGTATGGTTAACTGACACATTGATTAAGTGATAAATAACATCGAGAGTACCAAACACATTTGCGTGGTTATTCACACCTTGTTTGTGATCCTCGGTATCATAGTCACAAACTTGAAGGGCATAATCGATATTTAAACATGCTATTGAAAAGTTCAATGAATCTCAAAAGAATCTAGGAATTTCAATTCATTTAAAATTTAAAATCCTTTTCGTTTCTCATGGTGGAAATTGGTAAATCGTCATTTACCTACTTTCAAATTATTTGCAATTAGATTACGACATCCTTCTTCTGAATTGTAAATAATTGTGTTGGGTCCTAGCCCTAATTTTTCATTTGGGAGTTAAATTGGGGATTCTTATCTAATCTAAACTTTGTCTCTTTTCTTTTTCAGATGTCTACTTCAAACAACAACACTTCTGGTTCAACCCCTTCTGGATCATTCTCACTCATGAACTTATGTGGGAGGGTGATATTTGATGGATCCAATTTTAATGATTGGATTCGCAACACTCTTATGGTCACCCGTTACGAGGACAAAAACTATGTTATCGACAAGGAGCTAAAGGAGATTGACCACAACACCGCTACTCCCGAGGAAATTGCTAAGTACGAAACTCATGAGAGAGATGCTACGAAGGTTCATTGCATCATGCTTGCAACAATAACTTTTGAACTCCAAAAGTCCTACGAGGACTACTATCCATTCGAGATGCACCGAGATTTGATGGAAATGTACCATCAAAGTGCTAGGCAAGAAAGGTACGAGATCATCACTGCAATGATCACTACCAAAATGAAGGATGGAGAGTCCATCACGACCCACTTGTAGAAATAGAAAAGGTTTGTGGACCGCTTGCTGAAGTGGAATGTCAACTTCGATGAGGAGTTGACCATAGATACCCTTCTACACTCATTGCCTCCTTGTTACGATCAATTTCGTATGACCTATCATATGAACTGTGACAATCGTCAATCTTGAGTCAAGTCAAGTCATCAAGTCTAGCCGGTCAACTTGATTAAACCTTGTGTATTAGGGTTTGTGTTATGTTCATACTGTATAACTTGCTATATTAATGGGAAAACATCACTTGAGAAAAGTCTTGTGTTAAAATTTCCTAAGCCCTAGTGCTAATCAATGAACTAAACTGATAAAAACCATGTTGCATACTCATGGGGAGTGTGTGGGATCCTTAATCATGACTTAACGGGGCTCAAGAAACTTGCATAGCGGAGCCAAACACTCACAAATACCACACTTGAAATCTCTCTCAAATATCTCTTTGTATGAGAAATCTCTCCAAGAATGTCAAATCTCTCCCAAATCCCTCCAAGTATGCGAAATCTCTTTCAAATATCTCTTTGTATGAGAAATCTCTCCAAGAATGTCAAATCTCTCCCAAATCTCTCCAAGTATGTGAAATCTCTCTCAAATATCTCTTTGTATGAGAAATCTCTCCAAGAATGTCAAATCTCCCCCAAATCCCTCCAAGTATGCGAAATCTCTCTCAAATATCTCTTTGTATGAGAAATCTCTCCAAGAATGTTAAATCTCTCCCAAATCTCTTCAAGTACGTGAAATCTCTCTCAAATATCTCTTTGTATGAGAAATCTCTCCAAGAATGTCAAATCTCTCCCAAATCTCTCCAAGTAGGTGAAATCTCTCCCAAATCTCTCTCAAAAGTTTCCCGTAACTTTTTGGAATCATTCGGGTCATACCGACCCTTAACCGGGTCAAAAACGGCTTAAAACGGGACGAAAACGAGAAAAATAGGCTTTAGGAACCGAAATCGGGAAGAGAGGCCTCTTAGGACCAGAACCGAGCCTCTGGTGGCTGAGGCATGCGAGACCGAGCCTCGGTCTCTGCCTCTCTCGGTCGCTTCTGGTCGCTCGGTCTCTGCCTCTCTCGGTCGTTTCTGGTCGCTCGATCTCTGCCTCTCTCGGTCTCTTCTGGTCGCTCGGTCTCTGCTCCGCCTCTCTGTCTCTTCCCTCCTCTCGGTCTCTGCTCCTTCTCTCCTCTCTGTCTCTTCGCGCCCCTCTGTTCTCTCCTCCCCCCTCTCGGTTCCTACCCTCTCTCTTCTCCCCTCTCGGTTTCTACCCTTTCTCCTCTCGGTTTCAGCATCAGAAGGCCGAACCTCGGCCAGATTTCGGAAATTTGTCACTTTTAGCCCATTTTTGATATTTTTAACATTTTGAGCCCGTTTTTCGTGATTTTAAAGCGGGATTTTCTCCAGAAATTATATTTTAACATAATAAACTCTAAATATTCATAATTTAAACATATTTTTTATGAAAATCATTATCTAAATAATAAAGATCTAATGGAGGATTTATTTAAGGTGGAGTGTTGACTTTGCCTTAACTTATGACACAAGCAACCACCCCACACCCACTCTATGACCAGCCATACCTCCCCACCTTACCTATGTCACTTCCATGTCCCTTACACTCAAATTACACTCACTCCCACATTTTTTTTGAGCTGGAACAAACACCCACTCTCCTCATTTTCTCTCATTGCTCTCATTCCACTAAGTAACAAACACCACTTTTCTCTCAAACTCTTTCTACACAAATTTCGAGATTCAAGGCTGATTTCAAGTGTTCTTCCACTCTTAGTAAGTAAAAATTCATCCTCCCTATTATTATTTCACTTCATTCTACTCAAATCTTTGATTTCTTACACAAACTCCATAACTATAATGTTAGATTCTCGAAAATCTTCAAGGCATCTCCAAGTGTTCTTGGATTAAACACTTCCATTATTCAACAATCATCTACTGAAATCATTTAATGTGAGTTCATACCCCTATATTTTCATGTTTTCTCAAGTTTTCAGAGGGGGAATACAAGCTAAAACACTAAGAACATAACTAAAATTTTCTAACAGCCTTCATCAGAAAAGTTCAACTCCATTCACGGACTGTTTTGGGCATCTTAAACATTTTTGTTTTCAAAACTGTACAAGTTTCAAATAGTTCAAGTTCTTAGCTTTAAAATGGCTACTTGCACATCTCCATACGATTTTTCTACAATTTATGGTGATTTTTACAAAACTGTCTATCATTTCAAACAACAATCCGGACCAGTCTGTGATTTTGGACTTATTCACCCAGGTTGGAGGTCATTAAAAATCGTGATAAAAATTATGAGTAAACTAGACACATTTTTTGAACTCTCAGAATTTACGGATCTAGTTTTCGACTTCGTATGATTTTTCTATGATTTTTCCAAAACAGGGCAGAATGGCTAAAGTTAGCCAACAGCATGTAAATATCATAACACTTTGTATTATGTTGAGCAAAGTGTATAATCATGAGTTCTAATTATTGAATGTGTTTCCTTGTTAGTTTGTCATCGTGAACTGAAACTAAGTAATTCATAATAAATACTATTCATTCATTTAGAACGCGTATATTAAACTATAAAAAGTATAGTTTGATAAATTCATAACACTAATACATATCTATAAAAGAGTTCATACATATTACATACATTTTAGATAAACTATAATAGGTATAGTTTATGATACATCACTCAACACACTTGTACAAAAAGGGTACATTCATACAAGAAAGATTTATATTCACACACATTTCACGTAAACTTGTTAACCTATGTTGTGAGACTCTCTCTCTCCCCGTACGTCCGAGTGCGGGATATAATTCCTGGTAATTATAATCAGAATCTCCTTGAGGGAGAACGTGATACTTGTATATAGATCTATATTGGGTTTGACACCCCACACCTTGCTGCTAGCTACAGTGGGACCTGCAGGTCTACGGGTGACAAATGTCATTTCATTTTCACGACGCCTGAGAAATGTTGTGGCAGGTTCACATAGTCACAGTATGATTATAGCGACTCACCTAGGGAGATAACAATTCATAAAGTTTATGGGATTTCATAAAACCGAAGTAGGTTTTAGGTTGATTTAAAAATTTACTTTCCATATCATTTCAAACTCACGACATTTCTACTAAGTAAGGATGATTTCTTATACATTTTGGTCTTTGGTTATAAGGCTACATTATATGGATTTTAAGGAAAATATCGGATTTTTCTGAAACAAACGCGACATTTATATGTGAAAGACTTCTACTAAGTTTTATAATAAAAGCTTATGAACTCACCAACCTTTGTGTTGACACTTTTCAAACAACTTGTATTCTCAGGAAAACACTAACCAGGTAATCAAGTGCTTTTGAGGATGGGACGTTAAGGCGTCAAACTTTTCATTTTTGTCAACATATTGTAATTGATTTCGAATCATGTAATTCATACAAGTGATGTAACTTTTTCAATTATATATATGTTGGTTGTGTTTGCTTAAATTACTATTGAAATTGTGGTTATGATACTATACATGAAGTCCTCCACCCCAGACGTTTCCGCCATCCTTGGTTTGGGGGTGTGACATGAACAAGGAGGAGGTCACTATGAGCAAGCTTCAAGGCTTGCTAAGGACCGCTAAGAATAGTATAAAAGGCAAATCTGTTGCATCTACTCCTACTACTGCTGCCCATGTCTTGGCTATTGGGAAAGGAAAAGGGAAGAAGATGAAGGCTCCTTCTATGATCCACAAGGGAAAGTCCCACGATGGAACCTCTTCTAGCGGAACCAAAGGTGGTCCTACTGCTCCCTCCTCCAACCTAAAGGATGCAGAGTACTTCTACTGTCACGACAAAGGACTTTGGAAACAAAGCTGCCCGAAGTATCTGCAAGACATCAAGGATGAGAAGATAAATCCCACCTTCGTAGGTATTTACACTATTCAATCTAATAACTCATCACATGCTAGTTCTTGGGTCCTTGATATAGGATGTGGTTTTCACATTTGTTCTGATTTGCAGGGTCTAAGAAGAAGTAGGGATGTGGAGAATGGGAAAATAAACTTGATCATGGGGAATAGGAAAGCGTCGCCTGTCACCAAGATTGGAGTTTACTCTTTAATGCTTAGTAGTGGGTTAGGTTTAGATTTGAATAATTGTTGCTACTCGTCAGAAATGACACGAAACATTATTTCATTTCATAGTTCATATAAACAAGGTTTTAGATTTCCATTTAATAGTGAAATTGGTTCTATTAATGCTTTCTTGAATGGTACTTTCTATTTTGAAGCATTGCCTTGTAATGTAATATATGAAACTGTGATGGTTGTAGACAACGTAGGGAATAATGTGTTACATATCGATTCGTCCAATAGTTTGGACAAAGCATGCTTGTGGCATTGTCGTCTTGGACATGTCAACAAGAAGCGCATAGACCAACTCCAAAAGGATGGAGTGTTGGAGTCATTTGAACTTAGGGACGATGACACGTGTGAGTCTTGTTTACTTCGAAAGATGACCAAGTCACCCTTCACTGGTACTTGTGAAAGGGGTGAAGGTTTATTGGATCTCATACATACTGATGTATGTGGACCTTTTAGATCCAGCACGAGGGATGCAAACCACTTCTATGTGACTTTTACCGATAATTATAGCAGATATGGGTATATCTACTTAATCAAGCATAAGTTAGAAACTTTTGAAAAGTTCAAAGAGTTTAAGCAAGAAGTGGAGAATCAGTTGGGCAGGAAAATTAAGATGCTCCGATCTGATCAAGGTGGTGAGTATCTTTGTATTGAGTTCCACGACTACCTCAAGGAATGCATAATTGTTGCAATTGATGCCACCTAGGACACTACAGTTGAATGGTGTGGCTGAGAGACACAATCGAACGTTGTTGGACATGGTTCGTTCTATGATAAATCGAGCTTCGTTACCTATCTGATTTTGGGGGTATGCCTTATAGAATGCCAACTACATCCTTAATTTAGTCCTAACTAAGAAGGTTGCCAAAACATCTCACGAGATGTGGACAGGGAAGGTTCCCTCGTTGGCACATATCAAGGTTTGGGGTTGCGAGACTTTTATAAGACGAGAGACTCACGACAAGCTCGAGCCTCGTAGTGAGCGGTGTATTTTCATCGACTATCCACATAAGTCCTTTGGATATCTCTTCTATAGACTGAGTGACAATGTTGTCTTCATTGCGAAGAGAGGGGTTTTACGAGAGAGATAACTCATATGCCAAGAGGACAGTAGGAGGCAAATTGATCTTGAAGAGATTCAAGAGTCAAGAGATGAAGGAACCTCTAACACTGGTGCTCAACCCAAGGAGGAAACTCCTGTTGAACCGATTGATGAGTCCTTACCTCATAGACGTTCCAGTAGAGTTAGTGTTCCACCCGTATGATTTGGTTTCCATATAACTGCTGAGGGTGATACGTTTATTAGTGATAGTACACTAATAAATTTGGATGAACCTAACAACTACAAGGAAGCCATGTCAGGCCCGAAGTTTGCAAAATGGAAAGAGGCTATGGAAAATGAGATTCAATCCATGCATGACAATCAAGTTTGGAACTTGGTGGACAATGTACCAAGTCATAAGACAGTCGGATGCAAGTGGATCTTCAACAAGAAGACTGATATGGATGGGAAAGACACACATATAAGGCGCGATTGGTTGCTAAGGGCTTTACTCAAACTCCTAGAGTTGACAATGAAGATTAAATCTATAAGGGTTATGCTAGCCATAACTACGTTTCATGATTATGAAATATGGTAGATGGACGTCAAAACCGCTTTCCTATATGGAAAGTTAGATGAAGATGTTTACATGAATCAACCAGAGGGTTTTGTCAATGCAAAGTACCCTAATAGAGTGTGTAAGCTTGAAAAATTCATTTATGGATTGAAACAAGCGTCTCACAGATGGAATCTTTATTTCGAAGTGAAATTCAAAGAGTTTGGTTTTTCGTGAAGCGAGGATGAGTCTTGCGTATATGTCAAAGCTAGTGGGAGTATAGTTAACTTTCTCATATTGTATGTGGATGACATACTGCTCATAGGAAACAACATCCCAACCTTGCATGAGGTTAAGTCCTGGCTTGGGAAGTGCTTCGCTATGAAGGACCTTGGAGAAGCTACTTATATTCTGGGGGATAAGGATATTGAGAAATAGGAGTAAAAGATTAATAGGACTTAGTCAATGTACTTACTTGGATAAAGTGTTGAAACGTTTCAGCATGGAGAATTCAAAGAAAGGGGAATTGCCAACCCAAAACAATACCAAGTTGAGTAAGACTCAAAGCCCGAGTACCGAAGCTAAGATAGCAGAAATGAGTCGAGTACCTTATGCTTCCACTGTTGGCTCGATCATGTATGCTATGACATGCACTCCCCCTGATGTGGCCTTCACTTTGAGCAAGGTCAGCAGATATCAAGGGAACCATGGTAGAGCACATTGGACCGCAGTAAAGAACATTATTAAGTACCTACGAAGGACTAAGGAATGGTTCCTTATCCCCGGTGGGAGTGATGACTTGAGAGTGAAAGGGTATAGTGACGCCAGCTTTCAGACTGACTGAGATAATTTCCACTCTCACTCAGGCTGGGTCTTTACCTTGAATGGAGGAGCAGTGACTTGGAAAAGTTCCAAGCAGGAGACCGTAGCTGATTCAACGTGTGAATCAGAGTACATAGCAGCAAGCGAAGCGTCTAAGGAGGCAATATGGCTTAAGAACTTCATTGGAGACATTGGAGTTGTACCGGCCATAAAGGAGCCTATGGAGATTTTCTGTGATAATGAATGTGTGGTTGCCTTGACCAAGGAACCGACGGATCATGGTAGATCCAGATCGACAGAAAATATCACTTTATTAGATATCAGGTAGAAGAGGGACTCCTCGTAGTAAAGAGGGTATCGTCAGAGGATAACCCAACAGATCCCCTTACGAAGGGGGTGAGTAGGGTTAAGCACTTGCAGCATGCTAGAAGTATTGGGCTGAATGATGATATTCGTTGTCTAAGCCAATAACTATATTTGGTATGTACTTGACCTGATAGTAGCATGGTCCTTTTGGGTTGCCTTCACCAAAGCAACTTGACTGGATGAATTATAGAGAAAGATGTTAAATATGATTTATTAATATATTATGTGAATAATATATTAAAAGAGAAATCATATTATTTAATTAATATTGGTCAAGAATTAATTTAGAATTAATTTTATGGTCAAAAGAGTTTAACTAAATCAAGGGGACTGATATTGTAATTATGTGATAATTGCAAAATGGGCTGAAGATCCCTATGAATAGGGGTGGACGAAATTTTTGGATAGCCCAGAAGGATTTCGTCCATGATAAGGATCCTGGAAGGATCTTATGGGGTGCTTAGAGCCTAAGCAACCGGATTAGGTCTTTGTGTAACATCCCCATTTTTCACGGCCAAAAAAGACCGATTTTGTTTATGCTTTATAAAAATCAGAGTATTTCCTTTAATAAAAATGTTGCGGAATTTGTTCCCAGTAAAACATGATAAATACGTTATCAAAGCATTTCGGAAGAAAGATATTTTTATTCATTTTAAAACATTTGGGATGTCATCGTTAATACAAAAACATAAGCATAAACAGAACTTACATTCATTATCACTAGTGATTTACATCTCCTTAATCTCTCAGTGTAATGTAACTTCATATCGACACCTGTGATATAAATAAACTGAGTGGGTTAGGTTGGGAAACCTGGTAAGTACATAGGGTTTTCAACCCACAATAATATAATTATTACATTTAATCATCAAACAATTAAACAATCAACCCAATTACCCATCCCCATTATATTCTTTATTCTTAAGGATCTACCCTAAGAAGCAACTATTCCTCGTTCATTTATTCCTAAGGATCATCCTAAGGAATCGGCACGAAGTCCATCGTTGCCACGGTTTACACAACGGGCACTAAGTCTACATAGTCGCCAGGACTTAGGCACTAAGTTTGCATAGTCGCCAGGGTTTAGGCATCAAGTCTGCATGATCACCAAGGTTTAGGTATCAAGTCTGCATGATCACCAAGGTTTAGGCATCAAGTCTACATGATCACCAGGGTTTAGGCATCAAGTCTGCATGATCACCAGGGTTTAGGCACCAAGTCTGCATGGTCACCAAGGTTTAGAGTACACTGGGTGAACACATCGTTCACAACACCTATAGGTTGCGAACCTGCTAGTGTTCCACTGGATTGTCTAGAATAGTCCGTGGTTTTCATCCATACTCTGCTGAATGACGAGGCCATCATTTGGGGAAAGGCTTCTCATATCGTCCACCTTTCACCCTCACCTCGTGGTCTATAACACCTCTTAACTCATCATCAAACTCATATTCCATCTATTACATCTACCTATGTTTTCCCCCAACATTATCGTAGATATAAAATACATATACAGTTTAAATCATTTAAAATGTGTATAAAATCGTTCCTCTAGCATAGACTACAAGTATTCAGATAATATGCACACATAGCACGTAATTTATATAAAATACTTTATATCTATGTGTAAGATGAAAGGGACCATGAACTCACCTGAAAGGTGGTGACTCAGCACTCGAACAGCGCTTCGATACTCTCAAAACAATTTCCTTCGATAAAACCTAGTATCAATACCACTAGGGTTTAGTCTAACGATAACCGCAACAAATTAATAGTCTGACTATTATTAGTATTATATAGCGTTAAATAACACTCAATATAACTCATAATAATAACCCAAATAAATATTTTAAGGACCTAATAACATTACTATACTTATTTGAAAGTTGTATTAAAAATTGCGTAAGCGTAGGTCACTTACAACGGGTTTTAAAGAAAATCGGGCTTTGCTCGGAGCAACGTTTCCGAAACCGAAAGACCTTTTTTCTCGGGACTCCGGGAGCCTCGGGCTTCCTTCGGGTACTATGAGGTTTTCCTAGGGTTTAGGGGGGTTTGGGGTTGTAGATAGAGAAAGAAGTTAGAGAGAGAATGAAGAAATGAGTGGAAATCCGAAACATTTCGCTCAGCTCCTCGAAATTACGTTGGGCGTAGCTTTGGATAAGGCTCCACCTGTCTTCGCACGTGGCTCGCACTCGTCGGATGGATAAGAACCGGAGTACGCTGTGCGTACTTGGCCTCGGACGCGGGGCGTAGTGAAGGGCGACGTGTCGCAAATCCGAAGCGAGGCGTGATTAGCAAGCGACGGTCCAGATGCTGCCACGTCATCAACTTCGCACAAGATTCGTGATTTTCTACTCCGACTTCTAAAAATCATAACTATCGCATACGAGCTCCGTTTTTGACGTTCTTTATATCCACGCGTAGGCGGGAACGTACTCTACAACTTTCATTTAGACTCTGTTGGCTAATTTTGAATTTATTTTAAATTTTATATTTTTAACAGGCCGGGACAGGATTGGTCTGTTAAAAATCCATAACTCCTTCATCCAACGTCCGTTTTCACCCATCTTTTTCTCATTACTCTACTCTTAATGAGATATTCGATTCTCGTTTAGGTCGTGTCGGCTAAAAACTGCTCGATCTATTATTCGAATTTCGGGCTGTACACTGCTAATCCGAAACTTCGAAAAATCATAACTTCTTCATACGAAGTCAGATTTTGGCGTTCTTTTTATGGACGCTCTCGGTTTACTGTATTCTATGTCTTTAGTTTAGATCGCCAAGGATAAACCTCACTCTATCGTAAATTCACTATTTACGTTTCCCGGTGTTGTGCCGGTTCCATCGTGAAATTTCGACGGGTCATAACTTCTTCGTTATAACTCGGATTTCGACACTCTTTATATGTACAGAAACCTTGTAACATATCATACAACTTGGTTGAGATTATTTATTCTTAATAATATTTTGTCGAAAAGTCGTTTTCGACCCCTATTATCTCTAAATTGACTAGCCTGGATCTACGGGCGTTACAATTATCTCCCCCTTAGGATGATTACGTCCCGGAATCATCAACGAAACAAGGCTCAAATGATGACTCCATACCTTATCTCTTCATCCTATGTAATAACCGTAACTTTGATGTTTCTTAGAACGAGTATCTAACTCTAAGACTTCCTGACCACAGGCGGTGCCCGATCTTGCACTTTCTCCCTATCTCACGTTAGACTCCAAATTATGACCTTTAAGTCACAATCTCAATCCTCACTGGATACAAACTTAAGATAAGTTCATTTATTACTATCATGGATCGATGTGTCATATTCTAATGACCTCTCATCGTATGTTGCAACGCTCAGACTCGGGTCTCTTAGAATCAAATTCCAGAATGGAATATACCTTCCCATGCTCTAATGTGATAGAATCACATTTTAGCATGTAGAATTTCTAGCTATTAACTTCTTTAGCAACGAGCACGATAGTTTTATTAATCGCTTTGATTATCTCTCACTTCAATCTTCTGGCTTAAGTTAGATGCTACGTCGAACTTGGTTCTTTGAACGACGTAACATACTCATCGTAGTCGGACTCAATTTGATATGACCACTAGGGTCCGAATAACAACAATCTTCTTAGTCATTACCGAAACGATGGTAATGACATGCTTGAATAAAACGAAATCAATTACTAGCTTCTTGGTAACCTTGTGACTTTCCCTGATCCAAGCGTGAGTCCTATGCTTCCGGTAGTATATGCATCTACTACCTCTCACACCTACTTATACTCGTCCCAAGTATTGTCTCGCAGTTTTCCAAGTCACCATATAGGAAAATCACATAACAGTTTAACACATCAGATAACAAAACGAAGGCTTTATTATTTCTTGAAACTATTACATAGGTGTTCAAGTTCACCCTAGACTATGCCTCTAATAGGCTACATGATATGATTCTATTCCTTTGGTTACTTCATAACTCGATCTTCGGGTATGAATTCATCATCCTCGATTCCTTGCGTTGTTTTCTGCTTCGTCGAGAATCATGTGGAATGCTCTTGGCCTTAGTGGTGTGTTTGGCCTTGCTGCCTCGTTTTTCTTTGGGCAGTCCCTAGAAATATGCCCTTCTTTGTTACATCCATAGCACACCTTCTTATTGGACGCACACTTGCTGGCGTAATGCCCTGTCTTTCCACATTTGTAGCAAGTCACATCCTCGCTACATTTCCCAGAGTGCTTCTTTTTACACTTTTCGCACCACTTGGCTTCACCTCCTCCTCCTTCTTCAGTCTTTGAGAATTTCCTTTCTTTGTTGGACTTTGAAGATCATTCATGCTTCCTTTTCTCGCCAACTTCAGCTCTCTCCAAACCCTTTTCCCTAATCCGGGTCTCAACATTCCTGGATACCCAGATGGCTCATTTCAAAGTAGTTGCTTGCTTGACCATTGGTCAAAAGTCTGCTGGTAATCCATGGACAAACTTTTTGACCTTGGAGACCTCAGTTGGAACTAGGTAAGGAACAAGCTTCATTTTCTCCGTAAAACTTGCAGCATACTCGATGACACTCATCCTTCCCTTCTTTAGATTCTGGAACTCATTGTTGATCTACAGAAGATCCTGCTCAGAGCAGTACTGCATCTTTAACTGCACCAGAAAATCTTCCCATGACATCTTGCTCGCTTCTCTTTTGGGCATCGAATCGGCTAGTAGCTTCCACCAGCTTAGTACTCCAAATTTCAACAAAGGAACCACGAGAGCGGTATTTTTCCTGTTGCTACACTCACAACTCTCAAACATCATCTTCATCTCGGAGATACAATTCATGACTTCCACCGACATCGAGCTTTCGGATAGACTCGGTGGTTTGGATGCCATGAAAACCTTGTATTTGCATCCACTTCCGTCATTTCCTCCATCCTGGTGGTTTTGCCTAACTATTGGTGGGTTGGCTTGACCAACAGTCCCATTGTAGTTTCCTCCTTCTGACTGCCCATCATTCAGCTCGGGGTGTTCAATTGGTATTGTAAGTTATTCTTGGTTATGTCGAAGTGAACGCCTTGTTCCTCCATTTGGCGATCCAACATCATCTGGATCATGGCCTGCACTCCGACCATTGATATTGGCTCTGGTGCCACTTCTTCGACAAAGAGGTATTTGCTGTATCACTGGAGGTTGAGGGGGTTGGTTCCTATTTCCATTTGCGTTTACGTTTTCGCTACGGGTCCTTGCCATCTTGATCTATACACTGAATAAGGTGAATCTAGATCTTTATTTAGGATAGACGTTTAAATCATCCTTATCACTCCGAAATGTTTACATGCTAGTTCTAATATTGTAGTTAAACGCTTAGAATCCTAAACACATAAGGTTTCCAGATCCGGTCGGCAATTGTAGCACCTGGTTCCTGGTATGTTTAATCTATCTAAGTGATTTAAGTTTTTAGCCTTGGACTCGTCGAGTTGTAG
Source organism: Lactuca saligna (assembly GCF_052625555.1). Classification (NCBI taxonomy): domain Eukaryota; kingdom Viridiplantae; phylum Streptophyta; class Magnoliopsida; order Asterales; family Asteraceae; genus Lactuca; species Lactuca saligna. Next base: position 132,761,365 of record NC_136418.1, on the reverse strand, counting down.
GCCGAATCACCGAGTATTGTCGGGACATTGATCATGTTTAAGTTGGCGACTCGGTGAGTCCACGTTCTGGACTCGGTGAGTCCCCGCTGTCTGGATGAAAGCCTAATTTCAAGGGTTTTCACCCTATTTAAAACAACCCTATGAGCCCCAAGCCCGACTCCTTCACCCTCAGAGCTCCCTATATCGTTCTAAACCCTTTTTCTTGTGAGATTGAAGTATTTTGGTGTGATTTCTTGAAGATTTTGAGAGAAGAAGAAGAGTAGATCAAGAGGAGGAGAAGGAGGCCGAATATCTTGGTGATATTTCAGTAATTCATTGAGGTATAACTTAGTTCCTTCTGTTTTTATGCTTAAGGTCCCTTAGAACACCATTAAAGTCCTTCTTGAGCCATTTTCCAAGCTTGATTATGGTTTAAGGATGGTAATGAGTTGATTAACCTCTAGATCTAGACTGGTTTTAGCTCCAGAAGCTCAGATCCATGGCCTTTATGGGAGTAAATTGTTTGAATGTCCTAGATCTACCATTTTAGCCTTTATTTGGCACTAAATCCACATTCTATGCATGTATACACGTAAAGTTGGAAACTTTACGTGTAAAGCCTACCCTAAGAACTCAGATCTATGTATGGCATGAGCTGGATTCAAGCAAAATCGAGTGTACAGTAATTGCATGTGAATGACTCGGCGAGTCGTTCATCGGACTCGGTGAGTCGAGCCGCGAGTCCTCGAGTTTTCCCCTTTTTTAGTGTTTACTGAGTAGAGTTGTGAGCCAAGGGTGGACTCAGTGAGTCGGAAGCCAGTCTCATCTATGGAGGGACTCGGCGAGTCAATGCCCTGACTCATCGAGTCCAAAGCAATCTTCTTACCTCAAGAACCGACTCGACGAGTTGTTCATACAACTCGGCAAGTCACAGGCTAGAGTGTTTTTCGGATGAAGACGAACTCGACGAGTTGTTCATACAACTCGGCGAGTCGAATAAAGGATCATTGGTCATCAGTTTAGAAGGATAACTCATCGATTCATTTCCTAACTCGATGAGTAAGAGTCGGGTATGAGGTCAAATCGGAAGGATAGGGACTCAGCGAGTTGACGAGCCAACTTGGTGAGTCAGGTAGTTGACTTTGACTTTGACTTGGTCAGGGGTAAAATGGTCATTTTACCCCAAGGCCAGTTAGCAGTGTTTGATTGAGTATTTTGTGGGAAATTACAACCGGAGGACTTCCAGAACAGCAGCAGCAGCAGCAGACAGTCAGTTCCCGCATGGATCAGCAGCTACTTCGAGGTGAGTTACCTTCCAGTACGGTGGGTCTAAGGCCACAATGCCGGCCCACCAGTAGGAGATGTATGATAGATGACTATCTTTGTAATATCATCTAGGTTTGCTACTACCTGATATGTTATATGCTAGCAAGATATGTTGTATGTGATAGTAGTAGAGTTCGGTTGTTAGGACCGAAGGGTAGTCAGACACCCCAAATATATCTGACAGTATGTGAAGATATGATTGCATGCTGGCATGTTATGTTATATGCGATAGAAGTAGTAGGAGGGGACCAGTCCCCGAGTTCGGTTGTTAGGACCGAAGGGTAGTTCAGGCACCCCAGATATGTCTGATATTATGTTTGTGTTATGTTATATGCGATAGTAGTAGTAGGGGTGAGATAGTCCCCGAGGTTCGGTTGTTAGGACCGAAGGGTAGTCAGCACCCCATAATAGCTAGACGTGGGTGGGTCAGCACCCCAGAATGGCTTGACACGGGAAGGATGACACCCCAGAATGGCCGCATGGGTAGGTCGGCACCCCAGAATGGCCGTATCGGGTAGGTCAGGCACCCCATAAATTCCTGGTAGTATGTATGTGATATGATTGTATGGTATATGGTACGATGGGGGAAGTCAGTAAGCTTCGTGCTTACAGTTTACAGTTTTGGTTTCAGGTACCTCTTCGTCGAAGGGGAAGGAGCTAGTGCGGTAGCGGCACATCATACACACACACTGTTTTCCGCATTTATGGGATTGTTCTGGGATTTATACTCTGACATTTGATTGATTACATGTTTTGGTTATTCAGACATAGTAAATGTTTATGAAATGGTTTGATCAGACAATGTTTATTTGCAAACAATTTTACTAAATATCGATTGAAAAATGAAAAATTTGGACGTGAAAAATGGGTCGTTACAGCAATAGACCATAGATCCGAACAAATAACAGAATATCAGGCACAAGCATTTAGCACATAAAAGCATTTTAGGCACAATTCCTTAAATAAGCTAGTGTTTACACTTCATAATCATCGCTTAGCATTCTAAGTTTAAGTCTAGAAATAAATCCATATTCCTAGTTCGCTTAAACTAATGCTATGATATCAACTGTGACATCCCCGTTTTTCACGGCCAGAAAAGATCAATTTTGTTTATGCTTTATAAAAATCAGAGTACTTCTTTTAATAAAAATGTTGTGGAATTTGTTCCCAATAAAACATGATAAATACGTTATCAAAGCATTTCTGAATAAATGTATTTTTATTCATTTTAAAACATTTGGGATGTCATCGTTAATACAGAAACATAAGCATAAACAGAACTTACATTCATTATCACTAGTGATTTACATCTCCTTCATCTCTGAGTGTAATGTAACTTCATATCGAAACCTGTGATATAAATAAACTGAGTGGGTCAGGTTGGGAAACCTGGTGAGTACATAGGGTTTTCAACCCACAATAATATAATTATTATGTTTAATCATCAAACAATTAAACAATCAATGCAATTACCCATCCCCATTATCTTCTTTATTCTTAAGGATCTACCCTAAGAAGCAGCTATTCCTCGTTCATTTACTCCTAAGGATCATCCTAAGGAATCGGCACGAAGTCCATCGTTGCCACGGTTTACACAACGGGCACTAAGTCTACATAGTCGACAGGACTTAGGCACTAAGTTTGCATAGTCGCCAGGGTTTAGGCATCAAGTCTGCATGATCACCAAGGTTTAGGTATCAAGTCTGCATGATCACCAAGGTTTAGGCATCAAGTCTGCATAATCACCAGGGTTTAGGCATCAAGTATGCATGATCACCAGGGTTTAGGAACCAAGTCTACATGGTCACCAAGGTTTAGAGTACACCAGGTGAACACATCGTTCACAACACCTACAGGTTGCGAACCTGCTAGTGTTCCACTAGATTATCTAGAATAGTCTGTGGTTGTCATCCATAATCTGCTGAATGACGGGGCCATCATTTGGGGAAAGGCTTCTCACATCGTCCACCTCTCACCCTCACCTCGTGGTCTATAACACCTCTTAACTCATCATCAAACTCATATTCCATCTATTACATCTAACCATGTTTTCCCCCAACATTATCGTAGATATAAAATACATATACAGTTTAAATCATTTAAAACGTGTATAAAATCGTTCATCCAGCATAGACAACAAGTATTCAGATAATATGCACACATAACACGTAATTTATATAAAATACTTCATATCTATGTGTAAGATGAAAGGGACCATGCACTCACCTGAAAGGTGGTGACTCAGCACTCGAACAGCGCTTCGATACTCTCAAAACAATTTCCTTCGATAAAACCTAGTATCAATACCACTAGGGTTTAGTCTAACGATAACTGCGACGAATTAATAGTCTGACTATTATTACTATTATATAGCGTTAAATAACACTCAATATAACTCATAATAATAGCTCAAATAATTATTTTAAGGACCTAATAACATTAATATAATTATTTAAAAGCTATATTAAAAATTGCGTAAGCGTAGCTCACTTACAACGGGTTTTAAAGAAAACTGGGCTTTCCTCGGAGCAGCGTTTCCGAAACCGAAAGACCCTTTTTCTCGGGACTCCGGGAGCCTCGGGGCTTCCTTCGGGTATTAGGGGGTTTTCCTAGGGTTAAGGGGGGTTTGGAGTTGTAGAGAGAGAAAGAAGTTAGAGAGAGAATGAAGAAATGAGTGAGAAATCCGAAACATTTCGCATGGTATTTATAGGCTCAGCTCCTCGGAATTACATTGGGCGTAGCTTCGGATAAGGCTCCAGCTGTCTTCGCACGTGGCTCGCACTCATCGGATGGATAAGAACCGGAGTATGCTATGCGTACTTGGCCTCAGACGCGGGATGTAGTGAAGGGCGACGTGTCGCATATCAGAAGCGAGGCGTGATCAGCAAGCGACGGTCCAGATGCTGCCATGTCATCAACTTCGCACCAGATTCGTGATTTTCTACTCCGACTTCTAAAAATCATAACTCTCGCATACGAGCTCTATTTTTGACGTTCTTTATATCCACGCGTAGGCGGGAACGTACTCTACAACTTTCGTTTAGACTCCATTGCCTAATTTTGACTTTATTTTAAATTTTATATTTTTAACAGGCCGAGACAGGATTGGTCCGTTAAAAATCCATAACTCCTTCATCCGACGTCCGTTTTCACCCATATTTTTCTCATTACATTACTCTTAATGAGATCTTCGATTCTCATTTAGATCGTGTCGACTAAAAACTGCTCGATCTATTATTCGAATTTCGGACTGTACACTACTAATCCGAAACTTCGAAAAATCATAACTTCTTCATACGAAGTCAGATTTGGGCGTTCTTTTTATGGACGCTCTCGTTTTACCGTATTCTACGTCTTTAGTTTAGATCGCCAAGTCTAAATCTCGCTCTATCGTAACTTCACTATTTACGCTTCCCGGTGTCGTGCCGGTTCCGTCGTGAAACTTCGACGGGTCATAACTTCTTTGTTATAACTCGGATTTCGACGCTCTTTACATGTACGGAAACCTTGTAACATATACTACAACTTGGTTGAGATTATTTATTCTGAATAATATTTTGTCGAAAAGTCGTTTTCGACCTCTATTATCTCTAAATTGACTAGCCCGGATCTACGGGCGTTACACTTTGACTGAAACCCTAATTCTTCAGCTATATAAGGGACCCCTTGGCATCATATTTTCGGCTACAATAAACCCTAGATGGATTTTAGAGACGATTTTGAGCCTCCTCTCCTCTCTCTCTCTCATATTCTCCAACTTGCTTCTTGGTGTTTGTGATCAATTAGAGATATTACACTTCTGATACTAAAGCTCTTAAAGGTTAAAGATCAAGCTACAATTGAAAGGTAACATCTTAACTTTGTTTTTAGTTATGATTTCTGATTTTATGTATGCTAGATTAGGGTTTACAAGCTTTGGATGATTATTGCATGAATTAGAAAAACTAGATTCAAAGCTTTAGGGTTTGCATGTACACGATAAGATTGTTGTTATGCTCAAAACCCATCAGTATATATATATATATATATATATATATATATATATATATATATATATATGTGTGTGTGTGTGTTATATTGAAGTATACAACAAACTCATAATATATATAAATATATTATATACACTAGGTGTAAGACTCATATATTACATGGGTTAATTAAAAAATATTAAATATAAAGGTAAATATTTAAGAACTTTGTACTTTGTTTATACAAATATATTATCCTTCATGTAAAAATAAAATAAATCTGGTTTATAAAATTGTTATTAGTCAATATAACATATTGTTACAAATAAACTAGTTTTGAACTTTTCATATACATATTATAGTTATTTTATCATGAAATATCTAGTCCACACTACAAAAGCTATATGATAGAAAAATATATGATTTTTATGTGACATTGTATATAAAAAAAACACATCATAAAATTTGTAGTATTTAAAGGATTCAAACTATTAGTCTACATGTATATTTATATGTTAAAATACATAATGTTTATACATGTACATATGTTCATTACTTTGAAACATATATCTTTATAAAAGCGAGTACATTACACTTTTACATACATACCAAACATACACGACTTTTATAAACTTTATACAATGAAATTCATTATGCCTAGTGATTTAACCACAATTAAGTTAGGGTTGAGAGTTATTCATATACTTTTTTAATCAAGGGCTTTTTAGTGAGACTATATTCATTAGCCGAGTCTAAACACTTAGCATACCCACACCACTATAATTTTTATTCTTCGGAACGAGATACATATGTATAGATCTATATGGGGTTGACATCCCACCTACAGTTGCTAGCTACAACCTCGACCGATCAATCAAAGCGGATGATAAGTGTCTACAATTGTTACTACAACGTCCAATGAAGCATTGTAGGGGGTATATTTAGTCACATAGCTCGTTTATAGGACTCAATATAAACATTAACTGGAATTTCTCTCCACCCCCCCTCTCTCTCACACTACAAACCATAGGCTTGGTTTCTTTCAAAACTATTTTAAGGATGGAGTTACTTATGTAATAGTATAGTTTGGTTTTCAAGGATATGCAAAGACTCATTACAAACATAGTTTTAAGTATTGATTTACTTATACAAAAGATACATTTTGGCTTTCAAAGATTTATTACAAACACAGTTTTAAGTATGGATTTACTTATATAAAAATACAGTTTGACTTTTAAAAAATCATTGGAAACACAATTTTAACTATTGTTATAAATACAAAGATAATACTTTTTCGACTCTTTAAAAGTATTATTGTTGTTTGAAGAAAACCTGTAACTCTCACCAGCCTTGTATTGAACCTCAAAATTACATATATTCTTAGGAAATCACTAAACAACATTGAAGACAGATTGGATTACAAGTGACCTAGGTTACTTACTGTTGTATTATATGTCTATCTGTTAAGGTAATTCATGTACTATTATTATCTATAAAAACATTGTATTCAAACATCAAGATGGAACACGAATGCTATTTTGTTTATTGCTGCACTTGTGCTATATATTCAGTTAACTGTGATCGATGAACTTAGTCGCATAGCCCGGTGTGTTCCACCGCCTCGGCCGAGGGTGTGATACTAACCTCCAATTTACTTTCTAAGCTTTTCGTGTTTGATGGATTAAGTGCATATTGGATTAAGCTGGTCTGAGCAGTCACCACGTTGTGGTGAATGGGTCACCACGATATGGTGGATGGCTGACATGCGAATGTTTTGTCCTATAGTCCCCACAGCGTGGCTGGAGCTAGCCACGACATGGCGAATGGTTGAGTCGACCTGTTGATTTTGACCTTTGACCAGGATTTTGACCAACTTCGTCCTGAGGGTATTTTGGGTAATATTTTGAGACAATGTCACTTTTTGTTGTACAGGTGACCCGTAGAGTTAGTACGCGGAGCTGTGGTGTGATCAACTATCTTTTCAGACTGAGAGATGAGTTTTCCTCACTGTATTTATGGGTCGAAGGCACTAACACTAGCCAACTAAGTTGTGTATCCTGATATATAGTATATCGTTATGCTGTAGTGATCTATTAGATCTGTATCCAGATATGTAGGATATTGTTATATGGTAGTGGTTTGTAGATCTGTCTGTTTGTCTGTTGACTAGTTATACATTGATCTGTTGCTAGTTATATGTTAATTTTTATGTATATGTCGACATGATATGGTGGGGTTGAGACTATACTACTTTGTGTTGTCAGTCAACAGACCAGTGCATTTCAACCAAAAGGTTGTGGTCCAGGGCAATCCAACCCAAAGGTTGTGGGTCGGGACATTCCAACCAAAAGGTTGTGGGCTGGGGGTAATCTAACCAAAAGGTTGTGGACCCGATATCTATCTGGTTATACGTTTGTGTGGTGGTACTTTGAGGGAACTCACTAAGCTTTGGCTTACAGTTTCAGTTTATTATTGCAGGTACTTCAGATTAGGGGTGAGCATTTGGACCAAACCGGACCGAACCGGATCGGTTCGGCTCTTGGACCGGACCGGTTTTGGAGAATATTATGGACCGTGGACCGGACCTGATAAGTTGTATCCGTGTCTATGTCCAGGTCCGTGTCTAGGTCCGGGTTTTCCGGTTCTTGGACCCCTTTGGATCGGTACAACTTTAATTGCATAGAGTACAAGTCATTAAAATAAGTTTTTGGGTTTGATAGAACTCGTTAAAACGAATATGTTATTGGGTTTGATACGATACAACTTGTAAAAATGATTATGTTTCTGTTTCATGCATAACTAATCTATATTGATGTTATAATACTATAACTTACAAAATTAATTTTCCAAATAAAAGCAACTAACATACAAAATCAAGTTCACCAAGATCCATTTCATATGATTTATCTGTCAAAAATACATAAAATTCAGAATTATACTTTAAAATAATAGTTAAAAAGTTGAAATATTTCAGCTTTGATAGCTCTACTTTGAAGGATTGTAACTCAATGAATATAATACCAAAATAAAAAAAATAATAGTCTAAATTCATCTACAAACTGTAAACTAAATGTTAGAAAAAACCGGTCGTCAATCCGACTTAAAACGAATGAGTTGTGGGTATTTAAAAAAGGTCACATATTACAAAATCTTGTTGAAAAGCTGAATTTTTTCAGCTTTGATAGCTCTACTTTTAAGAATTGTAACTCAGTGAATATAATACCAAAATAAACAAAATCATAGTTTAAATTCATCTACAAATTGTAAACTAAATGTTGCAAAAAACCTCAGGTCAATCTGACTTAAAACGAATGAGTTATGGGTGTTTAAAAAATATCACAGATTACAAAATCTTGCTGAAAAGTTGAATTTTTTCAGCTTTGATAGCTCTATTTTGAAAGATTGTAACTCAATGAATATAATACCAAAATAAACAAAATTATAGTCTAAATTCATCTACAAACTGTAAACTAAATGTTGGAAAAAAACCGTAGTTTAATCCGACTTAAAACGAATGAGTTATGGGTATTTAAAAAACGTCACATAAATTTTAAACATGTCCAACCGGTTCTAAACCCGGTAAAAACCGGACCGAACCGGGAAAAAAACCGGACCGGACCGTATAGAAATCTTAGAACCGAGAACCGGCTCGGGGGTCCAAAAAAACGGTCCGGTCCGGTCCACTGGTCCAAATGCTCACCCCTACTTCAGATGACCGTGGCAAGGCGAAAGCGTGACCGTGACATCCTTCGAATTTATGTTATTTAGATTTTGGGACACTCTGATTAGGGGTTTAGGGTTTAGGGTTATTGGGGTGTTTTTGAAAATTTTAAATTTACTCTAATTTTCTGGATGTTACAATCGTCTGATAAAATGAAGACAAAGAAAATTCTAATTAAAATAATAAGAAAATAATTAAAAGAAAATAAAACATTATTTAAAGAAATATTCGTAATTTCAAATTATGTATGAACCAAAACCATAAAAAAATGCTAATCATAGAACCAAAACTACAAAATGTATCTAAAATTAAATCAATAATACACCACAAAACTTTTTTTGAGCCAAAGCCATATTATTTTTAACAACCACAATGAGCATTTTTTTTTTCAAATTCGTCTATATCTAATTACAATTGGAAGATGGATAATATACTCTTTGAGTTTGAGAGTTTGGCTAAATTTTTTTTTTCGTATATTGATAGGTTTAGTTCATATTTAGAAATAAATTACAAAAATTGTCATTGTAACTTACATAAAATGTCGATATATATATATATATATATATATATATATATATATATATATATATATATATATATATATATATATATATATATATATATATATATATTGTCCATGTGTTTAAGGATTTTGTATGTTTGTAGGTTTGGTTCCTATAAAGAAAATAAATTACAAAAAATATCATGATAATTTATAAAAAAGATCTTTATGCATATATTTTTTATAAACATTGGTCGATACGTATAAAAGAATTATAAAATTAATTTCTATCTAATAGAAAATTTACATATTTGGGTCTCTTAAGACCTTAATCCAAGACATGAGTAATATCACCCTAATTATATATATCTAGGTCATCTTCAATAGTAATTTAATAGGGAGTTGAATGTGGAGTTTAATTCCAAAAAAAAATCAAAATTTTCATTGTGGGTTAATGATATGACACTCAATAGAATGGGGAGTTAATTGAACTCCACACTGTCTCTCCTCACACACACACATACATGATGTGACAATCCATTAAATTGTATTGAGTTTAATGGAATTTAGTGTTTAATAGATAAAATTATATTGTAAGTGGAATGTACATATATCAATTCATTAGAATGTACACCTGGGAATCCATTGGAATGTATATATTGATATATCCTACCAAACTTTGTATTTTATTGTTTTCACTTTTTACGTACAAACAATGAAAACACTAAAACCTACCAAACTTTGTATTTACTGTTTTACCTACAGACAAATTTATTTTATTCCAACCAACCAAAATGGAAGGAAAACACTAAAACCTCCCAGACCCCAAAAGCAAAACCAAACTACACTCTGCATAACGTCAGTTGACCAACACTACCAACTTCCAAAAAAATCCCACCAAAAGCAAAACCACACAATTCCTATAAAAATCTTGCCACCAAAATTCAAACAAAATACCAACAACAAGACTGAAATATGGCTGCGCCACTAGTTCTAGCACTTGTCACGGCGGCGATCATCGCCATGGCAGCTGATCACACTTCAGCCACCCCTCCTTCGCTCGTCACTTTCATCTTCGGTGACTCTTTAACAGAAGTCGGAAACAATAACTACTTGCAATACTCTCTTGCACGATCAGATTTTCCATTCTATGGCATCGATTACAAAAACGGAAAACCCACCGGAAGGTTCAGCAATGGCCGAACCATTGGTGATATCATATGTACGTAAGCATCCATGCATGTTCTTCCTTGAAAGCTAAAGCTTTTCATTTTTGATCGTTCTTTTCTTCCATTGCAGCTGAGAAGCTTGGAATTCCATCGCCACCACCTTACCTTTCGTTAAATCCAAATGATGATGTAATCTTGAAAGGTGTTAACTACGCCTCCGGTGGTGCCGGGATTCTGAATGACACTGGACTCTATTTCGTAAGATTTAACTTTTTTAATTACATGACTGGAATCGTGTTAGTTTACTTTTTGCTATCTTTTCTGGGGACTCATTTGCTGATATATAAACAGATTCAAAGAATGTCGTTTGATGATCAAATAGATTACTTTGAAAACACAACAAAGGTAATCAAGAGAAAAATAGGAGAACGAGCTGGAAATAATCTTTTAAACGAAGCAATCTACTTCATTGGAATGGGTAAGAAGTGATCAATGAACATGAAGTTTATAGCTTACATTATCACAACTCACAAGCTTTATTTCGGGTTTTTTTCAACAGGTAGCAACGACTACATAAACAATTTCTTGCAGCCCTTCCTACCCGATGGTCAACAATACACCCCCGATGAGTTTCTTGATCTTCTACGCTTGAAATTAGCTGAACAGTTCACAGTAAGTGTGAAATTAATGTCTGAAAGAAAAACATGATAGCTATATATATTGTTATAGTTAGTTAGGGTTCTTAGAACTGAATCACTGATGTACATTAATTTGGTTTTGATGGAGAAAGAGACTTTATTTGCTTGGTGCACGAAAGATGATCTTTCATGGACTTGGACCTCTTGGATGCATTCCTTCACAACGAGCGAAATCAACCTCTAATCAATGCTTACATCAAGTAAACGAATGGGTGCTTCAATTCAATTCAAAAATCCAAAAGATGATCAAGGTTCTAAACCTCAAGCTAAAACACGTACAACTTACTTTCGCTGATACTTACCAAGATGTTCTAGATTTGGTCGACAATCCTACTAAATATGGTAAGTCCCATGTTTGCAAATCCCCTAAATTTCTTTGCTTGATTAAGAACTGGAGTAGTAAACATTAAACAATAGTGACTTTGTTGTATGTGTGTTTGTCTTTAGGTTTCAAGGTGTCTAATACCTCATGCTGCAGAGTCGATACATCCGTTGGAGGATTATGCTTATCGAATGCACACGTGTGCAGAAATCGTAAAGAATATGTATTTTGGGATGCTTTTCATCCGTCTGATGCTGCAAACGAGGTTTTGGCTGATCGGTTCTTTTCAAAACTGTTTTCGAATCTTAATGGTTCAGCAGCTTCTGCACCGAATCAAGGTTAAGAGTAATATGAGGTTTGGTACGTACCTTAAAATACAAAATGAGTCCCATGTATTTAAACATATTAAAGCCCTACAAACTAGGGCACTTTGTGTGTACACCACAATATAGCACCAAGTTTTGGTGTTTGTTTGAAATGAATGAGAGATATTTATAAGTCCAAGAGATGGAAAATTAAACGGCTAATTGACTTTAGAAATCATAAGTTATTATTGTGTGTTTGAAACTAATCATTTGATCATTAACTTTTTATGGTTAGATAAATGTTATGATATTTAGGTATTAACCTCCAAAATTCCATAACGTCTTAAAACTTCACCTTGAAATCTATAATAATAAATTATCGAGAAATAAATATTTTCTCTTTCCATAAATGCAGCAGTCTTTATACGTGTTAATATGTCGTTGGCACAATACTAGTTTTGAAAACATGATTGGTAACATGGCGTAAGAAATGAATGAGTCACCTTCCCAAATAACCGTATTACATATGAGATGCCTTCTTTTATAAACATCTTGTGTGTATGAGTTACCTTCTCTTATAAACTTTGACCAAGTCATCGACCAGTTGAATGGTTCCAATTAATTATAATCAAACCATTTGAAACATAATTAAATGCTGATATACTTTGCATATGAATAATGTTAGAAAATATTATTTATTCATAAACACCAAGCACAAACAATGCAACCGAAAAATGGGAAGTTATAGCCGAATGAGACGACCTTATACGCCTATACGAAGAACATGTTGGTTGAAGCGTGTGAAAGATCTATATGTTCAAAAATCATTATCGAATGATATTTGCTAATGATATATGATTATATATGATCACACCTAATAACAAGTTATCATTAATTGATTATTTATTAAAATTTGATTAGTAATAAATATTCTCAATACTTGTATTTGAGAAATTATTATTTATGAAAATAATATTTTCTTGAGAGAAAAACAACTAAATCATAAAGTATGAGTTTATGTATTTTACATTATCTAGTGAAGTCCATAAAGCTTGTTTATATAAAAGATGCACATGTTTAATAACAGATGAAATAAAAGACAAAACCCTTTGACTTATTTCTAGTCAAAAAAGAACCCGTACCTTGATGGGATCAGGTTGCTTTTTGTCTTTCCTTCTTACTAGCCCATGTTTGATTGTATGTTTCATATTTTCCTATAATGCAAGTAAGGTGCAAGATATCTAAGAGGTAATATATGAATTGCTAGTTTATTCGGCTAATCTTTCTTCTCTTTTTCTAGTATTAAAGTCATAGCTTTCTAAGCTTTTTTCCCTCTCTGTATCTTGCAATGTGTTGTGTAGAATTGAGTACTTAATGTGCTTCTCCTTTTAAGGCTTATTTGGTATAAGTTTTTTAAGACCTAAGAATTATATTATACAACTGAAAACTACACTACAAATAAAATAACATTTAATAACATAGAAAAATGGTCACTAAAACCCAAAAAAGTTTTAAAAAAAAGCACCATTGGCACAAAGAAAAAGAGTCACTAAAAACATTATCACTAAAAGCCTTTAGTGACACTTTTGGTTGCGTCACTAAAGCTTTATGTGGCTATAGTGATACTTTTTTCTTATGTCACTATAACACTATTGGATTTTATTGACATTTTCTTATGCCACTAATATAGTTGTAATATTCGCATTTCCTCCTAAACTAGGTCATAGTTTGTAATCATTTTGCTATTGTAAAACTTTATATGAATGAATAAGAAAAGATTATTCATATATTTATATGTTTACGTGTTTTATAGGATATTATATGTAAATCATATGTGTATTTATTAATAAAATAAAATTAAAATACGTGTCGGAAATAAAAGATTACTTATGACAAATACTCTTAACCTACTTGTAGTATACGTTATAAGGATTCTGAAGATATAAGGAGTATTCAAATCCAACTTCATATGAAGAAGTTATGCTTCTTCGAAATTTTGCAATTAAACCTGTGCGGCTCTGCGTATCGTAAAAAATAGATTTTTGATAAATTACTTTTTAGCCTTAGTGATCTAAACGAGAGTCGGATTAGTCGTTAAACCGAAAGTGTGCATATAGAGAGCGTCTAAATCTGACTTTGTGATAGGAAGTTATGATTTTTCTAAGATTCAACATAATGATATTCGACTTAAAAATTGAATTTTAGATCGGTCACTTTTAACTAAAACGATCTAAACGATAGTTGAAGATCTCGTTAATAGAAGTTTAATAATAAAAAGTTTATCGAAAACGGCCACCCAATGAAAGAGTTATGCTTTTTATACGGGTTTTCACAGTCTAAACCTGTGTGAAAAATATAAAGTCAAAACTATAGCCAACAAAATCTAAACGAAAGTTGTAGTTCTTGTCGAGAGGTTTTCGATGATATAAAGAACGTCAAAAAAAGAGTTTGTATGAAGAAATTACGCAATTTTGAAAATATAAAAAATGGTACACGTACGCGTCAGTTGCGCAGCGTGCCGGACAAGACCACATAGCCCCACCCACTTTTCGCCACATGTCAGTCTAGCATTTCGTCAAGTCACTATGCCTGACCAACAACATAGCGCTCCACTATGGTGCATGGCACGCATCCAAAGAAACCTCGCTATAAATAACAACTCATTCCTTCATTTCCTCCTCACACTATTCTATCAATTTCTCTATGAAATATTCGGTATTTGGCCCATTTTCTGTAACATCTCAAAAATCGCAACAAATTTAAACATTTCAAAAACAACTGATTTACTGAAAAAGTGTTTACGTAACCACTGTTTCCAAAAATATTATTCAAAATCAGAGTCTCCCAAGATCCAACAACATAAAACCAAGGATGTGTACGGTCACGCCTTCGCCTTGTCACGATCCTTAGAGGTACCTGAAACAAAACTAAAACTGTAAGCCAACGCTTAGTGAGTTTCCCTAAGTACCACCACATAAACATAACAAACAACGACATGCATATAGAGCCTTCAACATGATTGGACCGCCTCACCGGGCCTACGGCCTATCTGAACCGCTCTCTGGGCATTCGGCCTGATTGGTCCGCGTTGCAGGCCTTTAGTCTATCTGAACCGCCCTGGGTATCTTGGCCTTCAATCTCAACTGGTCTACCTCAACCCAGTAAACTATCACATATCAACATTCACCATAATAATAATTAGCTAGCGTATACAGGTAGTCATATAGATCTAACATATCACTACAACATAACAACCTCCTATATATACCAAGATACATATCTAACAGATCACTACAACATAACAGCATAAAGTAAACCATGATATCAATATGTCGGCCTTGGTGCCTTTGACCCATAGGTACAGTGAGGAAAACTCACATCTCAGTCTGAAAACAATCAAAAGGAATCTCTGCTCCGATAACCGGCTCTACCTAACTCCTAATAATGAAAACATTTCCCAATCTATATTAATATTAATTTCCTAAAATACCCTAGGTCAAAATTGTACAAAGTCAAAGAAATCAGCTGAGTCAACCCAGTCGAGTCAACTCAGTCGAGTTAGCTTAGCCCTCGTATGCAGGTTGTACTTTGGATGTACACAGGGCGTACTCATCGTCCGAGGAGCCGAGGTCCAAACTGCGTATGCACAGCGTACCAATTAGTGTGCCTAGCATACGCACATATTCTCCTCTTAATGGAGTAAGAGCTTAATACACCAAGGTTTCACATCCAAAGTCAGTTGCAAGTCTCAAATAACGTTTTTGACCATAAAGTTTCCAACTTTATGGTCTTACATAGCCAATAAGGTCTTAACCTCAAAACCTCAACCACTTAACCCATTAAGACCTCATAACACATGCATGGAAGGGAAGATAAGATCAAGACTATATTTTTATGCTTCTAAACACCTCAAAATGACTGAAAGGACATCTTAAATGGTTTGGAGTAGCTTATACTCAAAATACCCAAATAATGGGACCAAAAAGACACTAACCCCATGGCTAACTTAGATCTATGCATATAATCATCAAGTTCATAACTTTATACCTCAAAATGGATCTTGAAGGTGAGTTGTTCCTGGATTAGAAGGTCTTCATCTTCCAAGATGATGCTTGTTTCTTCACCTTGCTTCAATGGTACCACAAACATACACTTTTGAGCTCAAAGGATCACACATAAGAAATTAGGGTTTCAAAGGACGAAATGAGGGTTGGATGCTGGAGAGTGAATGAGGAATGAAGAGTTAACGATGCTTATGTATGGATCAAACCCAAAAAATTAGGGTTTGAGGATCCTTCATGTACGCTCTGTATACACGGTGTATGCTTAGCATACTAAGACCCGTGCATGTACACCCAGCGTACTAGGTCTTGACCTGATTTTACGAAAAATGCCACTACAAGGCATTTTTCTAACTTTCTCATACACAAGGGCTACATACAATAAGTCTTTATAATAAAGGGGGTAATCTAAAAATACCTCAATGTCGGGATGTTACATTTTCCCTTCATTTTTGTTCTGCGACAAAGCCTTGCAACGCCCCTGAGTACTTATCTGAGTAGTACCCTTCGAGTAGGAGATCGCGATTCAGTATTCTGCCCAACTAGTTCTCATATCTCATCTATTATACTCTGTAAGTCAGCTACACTTACTCTGTCTTTGTGTAGTTTCTAATTATAGTTATGAGTCGCTATTAGGAATTTATAAGGAAGATTTATGAATGGTTCCAAGTCATTATACTGCTTAATCTATTTACGAGAATGATATTTAGGCTTGATTTAGTGAGGTGTTTTGATATTGCCATATTTATACATACTTTTAGGCAATATTTGAATACATTTTATACATATTTTTGGTTATTTGCATGGAATAATGATACTTATACAATTAAATTGTATTTTGCAGCCTAAAATAAGTCATTTTGAAGAATAAGGACTAAATGTGAAAAAAGAAGAAACTTTGGAGGCTTCGAAGATTAAAGAAGATAAAACCCACGAAAATAGTTGGATCCATGTCATGGATATCACTTACACAACGTGGAAAAGGAAAAATCTGGAAGATGACTACGCACAAAGTCGAAATCCTTGCCCGATAAGGATTCATCCAGGTCCACGATGTGGAGCACTATTCCACGACGTGGAATGTAATTTTATGACAACTATAAATACCCTTGGTCTCTACGAATTTAGGAGGTTGGCTGGTGAAAAAAGGGTTCCATAAGTCGATATTCAGAAGGTTAGAAGGCTAGGAAACTGGTTTGAATACCAAGGAAGAAGAAGAGGTTCATAATTACTTTCTAGTTGTGGTACTTTACAATATTTTTTATTATGACTTGTTTGTGTTTATTTGTTAGTATGAGTAGCTAAATATAGCTGCTTCTGTTAGCTAGACGAAGTTGGAACTCATGGTTTGTTTATAATAACTTAGACTTTTATTGTTGGTTAATGTCTTGTGTTTGATTGATTATACCTAGCATGCTTAATTTAATACTAGATTGCTTTAAACTCGTATTATGTATAGTTAGTGAACATTAATCTGCATGAATTTGAATACCTAGTAATTTAGTTAACATTAGATTATTAGATCTAAGATGGAACCAATCTTAGATAAGTAATTGAAGTATTGAATTTGGATGTGTTTGAGAACTCATGTTATGAACATAATTGTGTTTGTTAACTCAATCTTACATAGCTCCAATTCTACTTAATAGTTAATTCTATGTTAAATTATGTGTGATTATGCATAGACCCACATGAATTAATTCAACATTAGTTAATTTGGAATTGAATTGCTAATAATATTTTAATTGGTAACCAACGGGAATTGTCATAATTAATAATTAAATCATTGAGGGAAAGTGGATTTGAACTAACATAAGTGTTTTTATAATTTGATTGAATAGTTGTTGATAAATTAAGTTCATCTAAACTTGAAAAATTAAATAAAAAAAAAACCTTTTTAATTATTGTTTGATTTTAGATTAATTTAGAGTATTTTTAGTTTAGCTAATTAAATATGTTCCCTATGTTCGACCCCAACTTACGTAAACTACACTACAATCCGACTAGGTACACTGCCTAGGTGCATATTGGTTAGTTAAGTTAGTTAGGATATAAATTTAAAACTAGTAGGTACTTTTGTGCACACCATGTTTAAAGTGAGATTTCCAAACAGTATACTTTGTATACCAAACGGACCCTACCTCCGATATGATTCTACCTGATTATTCCTTATTTAGATATTGAAGTAGACTTTGGGGCTATTGAGGAATAGTTCCATGATGTATGGAATTAAACTAAGACTTAGCGTTATGTACATCTAGGTATTTTGGAAAAAGGTGTAAGGCGAAGTTCGGTCCGATTCACCAGTCACCAGACACTTTGTCAGGTGAGTGTGGAGTTATTATCAAAATCATAATCTAAAATAAAAGTGTTATTTATATGAGACATTAAATGTTTGTTGTGTTATTTGTGTTATATGTTATTTGTATAATTAGGATAATATTATTGGATTAGAAACCGTATTGGAAATCGATTGCATTTAAAATAAGTCTTAGCTTAGGTTTAAGAATAAGTCTTTTAAAGAATATGTAATCATGATTAGGCTAGATATCGATTAGGTCTCATGACTAGGGTAGGGTGTGTGAGATCAGAACGGAGTGTTTCTCCTCTTTCTTGGATGACCAGAAATGGTGGGTCTAGATCAGACAACTGACAAGTATGTCTAGGTCATCGGGCATAGTAGATCACAACACTTGACTATTCTAGGTGGTCGAGTGAATTGTATTGCGAGCATTGACTTATAATTTGTGGACGTAGATAAAATGGGATACCATATTTATCAAATCTCTGAACATTTGTTGCCTTTATAAGGCTTACGTTGGCCATGGAATCTCCTAGATGTGTAGTCAAACAGTTGCTCAAACGATTCTTCAGGTAGTTGGTCTTAGATCAAAATTTATATTAATTATTTGATAATGTTGTTTGCCGGAATGATATTAATTATTATCATTAAATTACTATGGGTTTGAAAACCCTACGTATCTCACCATGTTTTCTCAAACCTAAATTACTCATTTTTATGCATCACAAGTAGTGGAACCAAGGTTGCAGTAGTCTAGTTAGGATGTTGTAATTTGTAGTTTCAGGACCTTTTATAATTTACGCTATATTTGGATATGAACGAATGACATCCTCAAGGTTTGAATAAAATAATTTTTGTTATCTCAAAATGTTTTGTTTAACTGGGAATTTCCACATCTCAATTTTATAAAGCGTAAAGAAAATATTTTAATTGGTTCTGAAAAGTGGAGGATGTCGTAGTAGTTGTTAATATAAATACTATTTCATGTTTTTAGTTGCAAATTTTTCACCATAAAAAATTATACTAAAAATTTAGATACAATTTGTTTAATTTTAATATAATATAATATAATAGAAAGACAATTAAGATAATATATAGAGAACACAATATCATACTTAAATTATAAAATTAACCTATTATTCTATTAACAATCAAACATAAAACTCTCAATATTTAAAACACAAAAGTCATCAAAAAAAAGATTAATAAATCTAAATGTTGTTCTAGTAACAATCAAACATAAAGCTATCAAACTAAAAACTTATTGGGGAAGAAACACAAAATTTGATTAATCTTGAACTTTTGCATAATTACTCCTCTTGTTTATCCAACTTACGAACAATCGTCTATCATATAACCATAATATATTACATAAAACATGTAAGAATATTACTAATAAACATGGACATATAAAATGATTAAAGCAACCTCATGTGCAATTTCGAACAGGTTTATATTGTCGAAGGTGGCATTAATAGAATATTCTATTACCTTGTTTCAGTTGTAAAAAACCAAGGGGTCTGCATCCATTAGTGTAAATAGCAAAAAAAAACACAAAGTTTACACAAAAATTCTAATTTGAAACAGTATTTTTTTGTCTCGATTTTGACACCGTGTAATTGTTTTTTTCCTAAAATATAACCTATTATCGGTTACTTTGCTAACTAGGCCATTAGCTTATATGGCATCCAAGTTAGATCCTACATGGCAGCTGCACCTTTATAAATGAACCCTGATGGCCTCAACTCTTATTAACCTAGATCGATCTTCACTTTTTCTTCTCAATTCTTCTAGAGTATTGTGTAATGGTGTCTTCGTCTTGATCAGTTGGATCAACAAGTGGGGTAAACAAGTCAAACAATGGTCATTCTAAGACATGCTACTGTGGACTAGCAGCCCCAATGAAGATATCAACGAGTGAGAAGAATCCTGATAGAAGATACTTTGGGTGTAAGTACTGACCCGATGAAGTTGAAGAGTGTGGCTACTTTGAATGGTATGATGGTGAAGTAAGTCCATGGTATAAGGAACTTCTGCTTGAAGTTGTGGCAAAGAAAAAAAAAAGCATTGGACGGGGAAAGGGAAACCCTCATAATGGTGAAATAAGTTTGGTATTTCTTTTTAAGGTTGTGATTGGTTTGTTTGTTCTTTTACTAGTCATGGTAGGGATTTTGATGTGAATGGTGTACAAGCAGGGGCGAGGTTGGGTATAAGCAAGGTGGGTCCTAGGACCCATCTATTTTTTTTAATCTAAATTTTCTATAGAAAAATTTTTATGACCTACTTTAAAAATAATTTAAAATCTATCTTATCTATAAAATCTTTGAATTTGTATAGAAAACTTTTTATAGAAAAATTAGTGAACCATATAGTTTTTATTCTAGACTCGCAACTATGTACAAGGTATAAGTAGGAAAAAGATGTGGTAAGTCTTTAAGTATGAATTAATGTCGATTAAGATCCAATGTTGACCATTTTTGTATGTCCGTATTGATGTATTAACTTGAAATTTGTATGGTCCAATGTTGATCAATTTTGATATGTATATATTTATGACTGTGAATTAGGTATGATGTTATATGATGCTTTATGATGCTAGTAGACCAAATTATCCTTTACCTTATGTAACAAACTAGTGACCAATACAGAAAGGACCAAACTACCATTACCTTATGTAACAAACTAGTGATCAAAACAGAAAGGACCAAACAACATTACACATATTTTTACCATAATGCTACTAAAAAAGACCATAAACACCATATCAACATTACATAAACTATTACAAACAAAATCCATACATTTTGCCAATATTTACCCATTCCATTTACAAAAAGAGTAGTGATGTTTGGGTATACCATATAAAAAAGCGGATTACTTAAGGGTACCCATTACTTAATACAAAAAATGCTAACATTAACCACCCCCATCAACCCCTAACCTTGTACACCGTAACCTACTCCAAAAAACAGGGGCCAACTTACTACAACCTGGTCCAACAACCTTCTTTCCAAAAGCTTTCTTTCCGATCTAAATTAAAGTAATTCTCTCCGAAGGCCTCCTTGTTCTGAACAACTTTTGGGATGGTGATGTATCAGCAATGCCTTCATCCTTTGTTTCTAGTACAATATTTAGGCACAGGTGAAACATGTTCAAGCATAGGTGGAACATGTTCAACCTCTAGAATTTCTTTAGTAAAAACTTCAACATCCAATTGGTGTTGATTTGGTACATAATACACCTCATCCTCTGAGTATCTATGCAAGCAACCGTCAAGCATGTTCATCCCCCTTGAAATTTTCGACCAACATAACTTCGTGTAGCCATTCATCTTCAATATCCATGCTACTACCTTCATCCATCCCTTTAACATATCGAGATGCATTTGCTTTCCCTTGTTAATAAAACAATAATCATGTTAAAACAATAGTAGACACTAAAGAATTGATAATAACTATTAAACATTGCCTTGTTTTGATTTTTACATCTTACTTGTCCATCCATTTGCTGACTCTTTTGACTCATTTGACTTATTATGCCCTTCCTCCCAACTGAGCTGGCACATCTTTAATTCCTCCAACTAACCTTAACTTCTTGTACTCTCCATCCTTCTCTATGACATGTTTCCTTCATTTGGTTTTAGGTCTTCCGAGCATCCTCGTTGAAAATAGTGGCTTTGAGGCAGGTAAATTTTCGACGGGGGTAATCAAAATGTACGTGGAGTTGTAATTTTTAAGGAAAACATTTTCTCAACAAGAAAAAAAGGATGAGAGATTTTTTATTTTAGGGATGATTCTCTCCATAGAGTCATTTTTTTTAATTCATGTTTTTCCTATTTTATCTATTCTAGTTACTACAAATAATTAATTTATTTGCATATTTTATTAAAATTAAAACCAAATATAAAATATGATACGTAACAATAGAGAATCCACTCATGAAAATCAACCTTTATAAATATATAAACTTCATAAAAATCAACCTTTATAAAAATATAAACTTTATAAAAATCAGACTTTGTTAATATAGTCGGCTCTAACGTTGGAGCTATCTGGGCATGTATCATGAATATTGTCCCATATTGGAATAGTAGTGTTCCCCGTTGACGAAATAGTCGGACTTGTGTCTAATGGGGAAGATTGATCTTCAGTATTAGATGCTTCGGATCATGAATTTTAATATTTTGGAAATGATTTCTAAGGCATAAAAGAATTGGAGTCTCTAAATGAGAATGCCAAACACGAGAGGGTCCCAGAAGAGATTTCGATATTCAACATGGAAGACTTGTATTTATTTTTGGTAATGATAGATAAAGCATAAGAATTGTAAGACTTGTATTTATTTTTCAAAATAGAAACCAACATTGACAAATTAGAAACATTAAGGGGTAAAATTGTCAAATTATATTTAAAGGTAAAGTATATTTTATTTTCAAATGATATTAATTCTCAATAGATTATTTTCCAATAAATCAAAACACCTCACAGCCGATATTAATAACCATTGACCTACAGTTACATTCTCTTTGGAATTTTTTTCAAAAAATAACCCAAAACAATACTGTTCAAGACTTATAACCAAGTAAAAATTACCGGAGCTAAAATCTAAATTAATATTCGATTTAGGTCCGACTTTTAGGCACTTTGTTATCGAAGAAAATTCATTGAAAAACGGTGTCATATTAGCGAAATTTTCAAATCAAAACTGAGTACTGGGTTATGCTATTTTCATAGCGAAATTAGATTAGCTGTTTAACAACAATTTGAAATGTCATGATGACTTGATTGGTGAACCAAGTTATTCTTGGTGATTATCGTGGTTTCAAGAAATTCTAATTGAGGTTAGAATTGAGGATGCCGTTGTAGTAAACAATTGAGGTTGCTAAGGAAATGTTTTAAGATATTTTGAGAGACGTTTGATTAAAAAAAGACGATTGCTTTGGGATAAACTAATTGTAAATGTTTCTATAGTAAAAAAGATAAAGAGTAAACATTCTTTAAAAACCAACGGCTATATTACTTGAAAATGAAGAAGGAAACAACATAAATGTCCACAATTCATATCACAACTATAAATGTCCGTCATAGCTTTTTCGGCGCACTCTTGATCTTTCCCTCTCCATTTTCAAGAAATATAGTGGTCGGATTTTTAATAATTTGATCTCTTTTTTCTAAAACTTACAATCGTTACCCGATCAAAGAAAATCATCGTCATCTTTTTAATCTCTCAAAATAATCTACAAATATTTTCTAAATTTTCAATTATCCACTACAACTGATTTCGTCTACAATCCTTCACAACTATTCCAATCGAAACATATTATTTGGCAGTGTTCAGAAAGTACTTAGAGTTATTATCGTAGTCACATTAACTTTTTTACAAACTTCCTTTCAAATTTTTGCAAAATATATAAAATAAAAATCTAGTTTTAAAATAAATTCACAATCAGTAATATGTGATGTGGTATATCCAAAAGAAATATCATAATAATTAAGTAATTAATGTAATTCGCTTTTTAATTATTTATTATACTAGCTATGTTAAAAACTATAAATTTATATTAATAGAAAACATAACATATTTAATTATTTATTATAATATTCCTTTGCGTGCAAAATAAGCAATATCTCATAATCCGAAAAAACAATTAAATATCAAACTATATCCAAATCAAGAAAATCAAATATTTTGTATTCCGCATTTCCATAAAAGAGATAAAAAGTTAAATCTAATAAAGTTAAATTGAGTTAAATACAACAAAATGAATATAAAAAAACTTAAAAACATATGAAAAATAGTTTCAGACATCCAAGGAAGGAAAAAGGCAGCATTAACTCTCAAGCCTGGCGAAGGCGAAAGTTCTTAGTCGGCCACTGCGAATGTCTTGAGAAACAAGCCTTCGGATTATCATCATCAACATTGATTTTAAATTAAAATAATACAATATTAAAAACAAAAAAACATTACCCAAAAAAATAGTATAAACAATTAAAAACTAATAAAATAGAATTTTTAATTAAAACAATAGAAACAAGAATGCCTCAGACATCCAAGGAAGGATAAAACAGCACAATCTCTCAAGCCCGGCGAAAGGCGAAAGATCTTAGGCGGCCACTGCGAATGTCTCTGAGAAACAAGCCTTCAATGCTATCATCAATGGCAAATGTTTATAAAAACAGTTTAATGGATTTGAAATTGCTCTCAGACAAAGGCCAGTGTTTTCGACATGAGAATCTCAATGAATCAGAACGCTAAGTGGATTTGATTCAAAAGTTACACGGATTCCACTTTCGAATTACTTATCAAATGGAATAAGAACTCTTAAACGAAATCCAGGTATGTTCGAAAACATTGGTTTCTCTTCGGTGTGGTTAAAGCAAACTGAATCATCATTGAGCAAGATTCATAAATTCAAATAATACATAGCGAGAAAAAATCGGAAAGAAATTGTAGAACCTACGAGAAAACGCAAAAATCCACTGATTTAGAAGGAACCTGCATGTCCATGAGGCTCTGATCTAAAGAATTGGTTTTGCATCTATACGATTTCGATCTGATATCGAGGGAACAGAAGGAATTTATCGTTGATGGCTTAATATTGTTTATGAAGGATGATATTAAAAGATGAAGAAGTTTATACCTGAAGCGAAGAACGAAGTCGGCGTTGTGAAAAGATAGATATGTTGATGTGTTAGAGAGAGAGATATAAATAAGAGGTGAAATTAGGGTTTTGGTGGAGATTGGATACTGAAGACCAGGCCATATAGCCCAATTACTCGCTTGGTTTTTCTTTTAGAATCCGATATTTAGAAAAGAAAATGAGATTCTAATTTCGATATTGAAATAAATAAGGATTTACAAATAAAAAGTAAGATAACTTGAAATTTTAAATTAACCTAACAAATATAATAAATAAATGGTGAATTTCGTATGTGTTCGTATCTTTATTAAACATTAAAAATATCATATATTAGTCGGTTCTAAAATCAAAATATTCATCCTTCCTTTAAAATATCCAAATATGTTTTTTTTTTAATATTTCATAATCATTTTTTCTATATTAAATCATTAATATTGAAAATAAAAAAAAAAATAAAAACAAATTGCCCTTATCTTCGAAATTGCAAAAAACAAGTCAACTTTATTTTCTTTAGCTATCATCTCCTTTTTTCCCTTCCCGTCATCTTAATTATTGCAATCAGGTAAGGAGCATACCTCCAATTTTTTCGATAAACCCAAGTGAAGAAAAACATTATCCTAATAGCCAACGATACTTCGAAGACTAAAGGTATTATAACAAACCCGAAATTGTCATTGATTTGTCTAGTGAACCAATTGAAGAACACAATAACATAATATTTAGGGGTATTTGGCTTGGACGAAACCCGCAAAAAAATGGATTATCGATGAATGCCATTGGCCCTTGGTTAAGTAGAGAACCTACAAGCGTTATTTTTTTGGTGAGGTTATTATTGAGGAGGTCTTGACTAACCATTACCTGAAACAGCCAATATAACGCCGAAATCTCACTGGATAAATGATTACAAAACAGATTAAGTGTACCGGAGAGGTTTGTGAGGTTGCTGAAAGACCTTGGCGGAGACCCGTTTAAGAAGTTTCAGGATAGTTCTAAAAACGTGAGGAACTTGAGAGTTGTGACTTTCTTCGGGGTGGTCAAGTGAGATAGTTGTGACATGTTTATTTAGACGAGATTGGTGGCATTGAATAGAGGATCCATAATGAGTTTGGAGAAGTTGTTGTGATGGATATACAACAAAGGAAGATGATTGAACCAATCTCCTAAGGAAGGTATCCAATTAGCAAGCGGAGCTTGAACAATTAGTTTGGGAGAATTGGTATTAGAAACTAAAATTATTGTTCTTACACATCAAAAATAATTTTTTTTTATGCAATTATACAGCAAAAATACCTAGAAGAGTAATTGCAACTCATTATGACAACCTTTAAGGTTTTTAAATTCATCAGTTACCGACTTCGAATAAATGTTTTCAACAATTTCTCTTTCTATGTAAACCATAAAATTATTTGCGAGAAAGTCATCTGACATCTTATTGCGAAGATGGTTCTTGAACATTTTCATCGCTGAAAATCCCTTCTACGTCGTTGCGGTAGAAACTGAAAGTGTTAAGATTAACCGAACCACTCTATCAAGCAAATAATATGTTTTATGTTTTTTTAGTTTCCACAAGACCCTTGCATAGGTCAACAATAGTTGATAAACCACTTAGCCTGAGATTCTTTGTCGCATCGATATTAAAAATTCCAGTTGATATCTTAATTTAATTCTCTCTTGCTTCGTAAAATCTGCAGGATAATACTTCTCAACAAGAAGACAAATCCAATCAGCGTTAATCACTTTAGGATGTTCTTTTGAAACTAAAGTAGAACTAAGACTTAACAACTCCTTTTGCCTAATAATTGAATTGTAACACCCTGTTTATTTATTAAATAAATAAATTAATTAATGAACAAATGGTACCCCTAAAATAAATAATTATATATCAAAGGATGGTCTCGATGAGCTAATTGTCACAAGTATAGAAGATGGAGGTTAAAAGTGTAAAATCTGGATTTAATTTATAAGTATTATGAAAGGCAGGGACTAAATGGTAATTATTGGGACTTCATTGAAGAAATTTTGGAGGCCTAGGGGTTGTTTGGTAAATCATGTATCAAATTCGAAGGGAATTTATGAAGTTGGGGTAGAAAAGGTAAATTAAGGGCCTTGGTTCGAAAAGAATTTTATGGAGAGGGACTGATCTTGACATTATGGTATTAAATTTGAAGGGCACGAGTATAAGCCTTAGCATGTGCCGGTTGACACAAAACCCTAACCCTAACAAAACCCTCCAGTCGTCACCGATTATGTCTCCTATCGGCCGCCACCCTCTCCACCTTCAATTTCCAGCTGCCAATGTGATGGAACCACCCTCGTCCGCCGCTGCTTGCCAAAGACCGCCACCACCATACTTTTGTTACCGGTGATGTTGTGAGCAATTGGGACAACCATCGGGAGCCAATAAATGGGCAGATTCACTGCTCTCATTTCTTCGCCGCACCACCTTACCTCTTCCACCCCCGACGCTGCCATCTCCTCCATCGAACCACTGTGACCATGCCACATTGTCATTGTCGTTGCTGTCTTTTTGACGATAAGAAGTCGAAATCGGAACCACCGCCCCACTGTTACATTGTCGCAGTGTTCTCCTTCTTCTACTTCTTCTTTGTTTCTCCGGTGCTACGACCACCGTCTGTCGTCGCCGACACCGTTGTTGCAGCTGTTTCTTCGGGTTTTCGTTGCGCTGCCGGTTGCTGCCACCCTTTGTTGCCACCAGTCACTGTGGAAGGTGGTTGTACCCATGTTTTACTACGTGTTGGGTGGGTGTGGTTGTATTTCTGTCAGCAACAAGTGTCTTTGGGTGTTGTGTTTATTTTGATGTTTAACAATGTAAAGTGTAAATTACAACTTGGAATAATAAAAGGAGTTGAGAACCACCACCTTAGGGTGGTGGCTATCGCCTTCTGCTGCCACCGGCCGCCGTGTCGGGTGGCGGTGTGCCTTGTTGGATAGTGACTAGTTTGGGGTGTTTGGACAAGGGACTAAAACCCTAGTGGGCCTTGTAAGCCCTAATGGGCCCAATGAAGCTTAATGGACCTAAAAGCCCAAGCATGTGATTAATGGGCTTAGTGAAACCCTAATGGGCTAATGTGGGTTGGAAACCCTAATTAGGGTTTAGAAAACCCTGATGCAATAAAATCCTAATTTGGGATTTTTCGGGACCGCACCGGAATTATTTAACGAACTTAAAATATTAATTGATAATCATTGCAAATTAAACGTAGGCCATGTGGTACTTAATGGATTAAGTCCTTAATGGGTTATGTATGAAACTTAACCCTAATCATCATTTCATGTGAAACCTTAATTTCACTTGGGCCTTAAGTTGGGCCTTTCTATTGGGCTTGGATGATTGGGATAATAATGGACCATCCAAGAATAAGTAAATGGGCTAAAATAATTTAATAGGCCTAGGGTAAGGCCCATGTAAGGGGTTTTTGCCCAATCTGGAAATTTGGGCTTTAGATGGGCCATAGTTTGGACCTTAATGACTATATGGTGTTAGGCCTAAAATAAGACCATGAATAGGCTTTGGGCTCAATTTTGAAAATTAGGCCATGTATTGGGCCTTGATTCGTAGATTGACCTTTGGTCCGTTGGATTGGGCCTTGAGCTTGAATCAAGCTAAGATGGGGGTAAAGTAGACTTTTACCCCAAGCATGTAGTGATGATTTTTGTGTTAGGACCCAATTATTAATTGGGTGATGTTTTGATATTGACAGTTCGAGAATCTATCATCCAACAGTTGGGGGTTGTGTCTACAGGACTTCAGCATTGTAAGGTGATTTACCTTACAATAGCGGTGGGTCTACGGCCACAATGTCGGGCCACCAATACGAGTTGTATGTTAGATGATTGTCTTTTTGATATTCATCTAGGTTTGCTACTACCTGATATATTTATGTGCTAGCATGATATGTTATATGTGATAGTGGTAGTAGGGGGAGAATCGTCCCCAAGTTCGGTCGTTAGGACCGAAGGGTAGGTCGGGCACCCCAGAATTGCCTGACAGTATGCTTATGTTATGATATTATGTGGAAGTAGTAGGAGGTGAAATAGTCCTCGTGTGTCGGTCGTAAGGACCGACGTGTAAGTCAAGCACCCCATAATGGCTTGACTTAGGTAAGTCAAGCACCCCAGAATGGCTTGACTTGGTTAGTAAGGCACCCCATAATTGTCTGGCAATATATGTGTGTTATATTATTACATGGTAGTGGTAGGGGTGAAAGAGTCCCCGGTAGTCGGGCGAAATAGACCGACGGGTATGTCAAGCACCCCATAATGGCTTGACCTGGGTAAGTCAAGCACCCTAGAATTGTTTGATAGTATATTATTGTATGGTGTGTGGTATGATGGGGGAACTCACTAAGCTTTGTGCTTACGGTTTACAGTTTTGGTTTCAGGTACTCACTTTCAAAGGACAGGAGTCGGCTTGATCGCAGTGCATCACACTATGTCTTCCGCACATGAGATCTTTGGGATTACACTATGATATGGTTTTATAATAATATGTTTTGATTATTGACACTTTGGTTTTGACATAAGATATTAATATGAATGTTTTTTATACTAATGGTTTTATATAATAACTTAATTAAAACGAAATTTTTGGTCTTGAAAATTGGGATGTTACATGAATCTACTATTCAACTCATGTGATTGTTTGTCCAATGTAGATGTAAACAAATCTACTCGATAAAAATGTTCAAAAGTAACATGAATATTTTTTTTTCGAGTTCGGTATCGAGTAGAAGTATATGGAGTTTTCATATTCAACATATCTATTTGATATTTATCACACAAAAACTTTACTTTTACAAGTAAAGAATCTCATCTCTTGTTCCTAAAATCGTTTAGACTCTCATTTGTTGTTGAAACTAGCTCCATGAATTAATGATATCCTGGGATTTTTTGTAGAGCTTGAGAAAGTATATTAGTTTTTCCTATTACTTCCTTTATCAAGTGAATATTAAACACAAACTCAGATGATTTCATGTAACAGTGTGATGCATCAACATCTCTGCATTGAGAATAAATAGTAGATATGTCATCCACTATTCCCTGAAGAACAACACGGGTACAATCAAGCATGTTAAGCAAACAACAAACTGAACAAAAATGAGAACCCCGATGTGTATCACCCACTTTTCTTAATGTCCCAACTTCATTCAATCATTTACTTGATTCCATTTCACCAAGTTCCAATAAATGTTAATTCTTAGTTGCCTTTGCCTCGTGTAACTCATAATGACGCTTACGGAAAGCACAAACTATATTATTTGTAAATATTAAGTTTGTAAAAAAGTTATAATATGTAAACAAAACAATGAACATAATACGCATAAGGGCGATCCTTAAGAACAAGCGCTTGTAATTCATTACATTCCTCTCTCGTATTACCAGCACCATCATAACATTGACCACAAATTTTACTAACATCAAACTGATAGTGCAAAAGTTGTCTCTACGTATTTGTTTTTAAGGTAAATGATAAGGCATCCTTAACATGAACCAAATCCAAGAACCCTTCCCATATGATCCCTTTCTTCGTCAACAAATCTCAAAACTATGACCATTTGCTCTTTTGTAGACTCATCTAGTGACTCGTAAACCATGACAAAAAATTATGAATCCCACTTCACTACGAATATGCTTTCAAACTTTATTTGCAATGATACTAATTTTTTTTTAATATCTCAATAAGTATACTTTGAATTATAAGAAGCTTTCTTTAATATAGCATTTGCAACTTCATCATTATAAAATGCTAGAAATTTTAGTAGTTCAAGAAAATTACCTCCATCTTGGATCTAGGAGTTTCATCATGTCCATGTAAAGCACGGGTTAATATCACCAACCAACTATGTCAATTGAATCTTTTAATCGTAAACGACTCTTCAATATTTGCGCTTCATTTTGTTTCACTATGATATTTTCGATGTATGTTGCTTGGTTCATCAAGTTTTCAGCAAAAGCAATAACATTTTTATGTCGTGAACAACCAATGTGCTTCACTAATGCACAATTTTTACCATCATTAACTTTTTTCCAAATGTCAAATTCTTTATCAGTAAATGCATCATAACCATGGCGCACGCTTGGTTTGTCGTTAAATATATAATAAATAAAACAATAATATATTATGCCATTCTAAAAAAATTATCATGGTGAATTAGGATTGTAATGTTATCTGAGATGTGAAAAGTGTTAAAATAATGGTGCTAATGATTTAAGAGCATTTCAAATAGAATAAACCACCAACTTCGGTTCCTAATATGAGTTATAAAGTTGGAATGGCAAAAATGAGGAACAACCTCAAGTCTGTGCAAAAAAAAAGGTATACACACAGCGTTGTGTCGGTTTTATCGCAAAACTTCGACGAGTCATAACTTCTTCGTTATAAGTCGGGTTTCAGCATTTCTTATATCCCATAATCTTTGTTACGACTACTTCAATTTTCTTCATAGATATTGGGTTTATCTATTATTTTATTTTTGACGCATATTTTTTATTATTATTTTATTACGTCGTTATAAACACGTATATTGCGCATAAATCACATAAATCACATAATACTCAAATAATTCTTCTTCATTACTTCAATATAGGTTACAATTGTTGATCCTAACTATTACATCATCATATTAATGCTTAGCTAGAAATGTTGGCATTACCACTCTCTCTTCCTTAGGATGATTTCATTCCGGAATCATGCATCAACAAATAGATGTGGATAGCAACTCATCATGTCACTCTCTGTTTCCTAGGTGAGGTTCAGCCCATTCGAATATTTTAATCGCACAAACACTAATTCGACCATCTTATGTCGCAACTTATTTGTGTTACGGTGAACAATTGCTTCGGGCTCTTCGATTAACCTCTTATTTTCATCCATCCTTAACTTCGAAAATGGAGTTATATCGGGAACTTCTCCCGTAAACTTCCTCAAATAACACACATGGAAAGTTTTATGAATACCATTTAGTTCCTCTAGTAATTCCAACCTGTAAGTTTTGTTCCCAATCCTCTTAAGAACCTTGAATGGTCCGACAAACCTTAGACTCAACTTTCCTCTCTTTTCAATTCTTATAAGACTCTTCCATGGTGAGACTTTGAGCAATACCAAATCTCCAACTTGAAATGTCATTGGTTGTCGCTTTTTGTCAGCATAGCTCTTTTGGCCATCTTGAGCTGCCAACATCCTTTCTCTTATCACTTTTAGCTTTTCAGCAGTCTGATGGACTATGTTGGTGTCACACCCCGAAACCGGCGGCGGAAACATTCCGGGGCGGAGAACGTCAAGTGTAGTATCACAACCATTGTACATAGTAAGTATAGTAAACACAACCATTACATTACAATAAGAATATTTACATTTGTTGAAAAACAATGAAAACATAGTTTATGTACATCAGTATATCAAAAGTAAAGATAAGACTTCTATATGCTCCGTCTTCTCCAAAAGTTGGTAGAAATACCTATCTATGGTTGACCTGAGAATACAAGCAGTTTTAGAAATATCAGCATAAAGCTGGTGAGTTCATAGGCGGTTGCTTATGGTGAAAGAAAATGTTCCTTTGGTTTTATGAAAAGTTGTTTCTCAAGAAAATCCCATATTTTCATATAAAAGAAGTTTGATTATCCATTTGTTAAACAGCCTGTTTATGAAAAGGTAAGTTATCCCAGGAAAAACCCATATTTTCCTTAAAAGTTGATAGTCGGTTAACGATCCTGAAATGAAGTGTACAAGTATCTACCATACTTGTATCGTTAGGTGTAGTTTTCTTGAAAAACTATGTTACACTCAATGAGATGTATTAGCTTTAATATACACATAAAACTAATAAGTAAGTAGTGAACTAATTCCTAAGGGTATTGTTGATACCCTCTAGTAATCAAAACAATTATTACTTTGAGGTTAGTTCATTATTACCAAAAGTAAATCTCCATTATCTAAGTTGCGAGTTCTATAACCATACAATAAACCGGATATGGCGCATAACGGGGGCCAGTATCATTTATAACTTGTTAACCCATAGACCTGTCAGTCCCACTGTAGCTAGCAGCGAGGTGCGGGGTAGTCAGTCCCGTATAGATCTATACACAATAGTCACGTTCTCCCTCCAAGAGGTTCGGGTTACAGGGTTAGTCCTACACTCGTGTATTCTGGTGGAGTGTTACCAAGGATGTGTCTCTAATCTTAAGAATAATGAATTTACAAGTAATAATATAGAAAATCCTGTTTTATGGCTAGCATGAATGCTTTGAGAAATATAAAATATAACATTTTATGATAAGATTCACGAGTCTCCTTGCTTTAGTTTTAAAAACTATCTCTACAAGTTGATTTCTTAATCGGTTGGTAAAAACGGATTTCTGTGTTAAAAGCATATTGAACATGTAAGTATTTCATACGAAATAATACGTTTTGAGTACAATTTCCCTTGTAATTTTGCTTGTATCCCCCCCTGAAATCGTGAAAAACTCGGAAAAAAGTGTAGGGGTATGAACTCACCTGCAGTGAGTGGAGAGGATGGAAGTGTCGGGTAGAATGCTAGGTGTTAAGTGAGGACTTGAACACACCCACGGATCCTATGTAACATATAGTGATACATAATGCTATCTAATTAGTCATTTAATAACTAATTATACAAGTAAAGACATACTAATGCACGAAACACTTTACCACAAGTGCTAGGAGTACAAAGGGTTTCATATAAAGAGAGTATGGCCTCACTTTCGATTTTACTCTTCAAATGGTAGCCCTTAGGGGTGTTTACGGTTTTTGAACCATTCCCCAATGAGTTTACTTCCCAAGAGTTTACCGCCCAAGAGAGTTTACCGCCCAAAAGAGTTTACCGCTGTAAACTCCATGTTTACGGCCGTAAACTCCGTCTTATGGAGTTTATGGCATGATTTTAGTGTTAGGGCTTTAGTGGTTGTTTTCTAACACTTGTTCCTTAAGTGTACTGGCATCGAAATACTCAAACGGGCCTTAATTTAGCTAAATGGTAACAAAAATGAATTTGACTTTCAATGAAGTACTAGACTGCAGAAATTATACATACAAAAAATTTGGGTTGTCACATCATCCCCCCGTTAGAGGGAATTTCATTCCGAAATTAGAGTTTAGGATACAAATCATGGATTAGGAAAGAGATGCGGATACTTCTGTTTCATTTGTTCTTCGCGCTCCCATGTGAATTCAGGTCCCCGTTTGGCATTCCAGCGAACCTTCACTATAGGGATGCGACTTTGTTTCGTTCGTTTCTCTCTTTCCATGATTTCGACCGGTTCTTCCCCGAAGTTGAGGTTCTCGTTGATTTCAATCTCTTCAAGAGGAATTACAAGTGTCTCAGTGGACAGACATTTCTTTAGGTTCGATACATGGAAAACAGGGTGAATGTTGTTGAGCTCTCGTGGTAATAGGAGTTTGTATGCTACGGGACCGATCCTAGCAAGGATCTCGAATGGTCCGATGTACCTTGGGTTTAGCTTTCCACGCTTTCCAAAGCGTATCATGCCTTTCCAGGGTGAGACCTTCAGAAGGACGCGGTCACCAAACAGGAACTCCAAGGGTTTTCGTCTCTTATCGGTGTAGCTCTTTTGCCTGTCTCGTGAAGCTTTTAGTCATTCCTGGATTTGTACAATCTTCTCCATTGTCTCTCGAATGATTTCAGGACCAGTGAGAGTACTGTCGAGGATTTGACCCCTAGCTAGCTACGTGTTGCCCACCTCAACCCAACACAGAGGGGATATGCACTTGCGGCCACTAAGGGCTTCAAATGGCGCGACCTTGATGCTGGTATGGTAACTGTTGTTGTAGGAAAATTCAACTAAAGAAGGATGAGTGTCCCATGAAGCGCTGAAGTCAATGACACAGGCTTTCAACATATCTTCCAAGGTTTGAATTGTTCTCTCACTCTGTCCATCAGTTTGCGGATGATAAGTCGTGCTCATATCCAATTTAGTTCCAAGAGCCTTTTGCAAGGACTACCAGAACCTTGATGTACACCTGATGTCTCGATCAGAGATGATGGATGCATTTATACCATGAAGACGAACTATTTCTTGTAGGTAGATCTGTGTGAGTCTCTCTATTTTGAAGCTTTCTTTGATTGGTAGAAAGTGGGCGAACTTCGTCAACCGATCAACAAATACCCAGATGGCATCGTGCTACTCGGAGATCTGGGTAACTTGGTGATAAAATCCATGGTTATCCCTTCCCACTTCCAATCAGGTATTTTCGGCTGCTGAAATAGATGTGAGGGATTTTGATATTCGACCTTCACCTTGGCGCAAGTCAGGCACTTGCCCATGAAGGTAGCTATTTCTGCTTTCATGTTTGGCCACCAATAGAGTTGTTTGAGATCCAGATACATCTTATCCAAACCTGGGTGAACGGAGTATTTAGTCTTGTGAGCCTCATTCATGATAACCTCTCTGCAACCACCGAACTTTGGGGTCCAGATTCTGTTCATGAAATAGTAGACTCCGTCTCCCTTGATCTCTAGATTCTTTTCCATTCCTCTCAAGGCTTCACCTAGCATGCTCTCTGGTTTTAAGGCTTCCAGCTGAGCTTCTATGATCTGTGCGGACAGGTGGGAATGGATGGTCATTGTTAGTGCCTTCACCTTACGCCCTGAATACTCCTTTCGACTAAGGTCGTCTGCTACCACATTGGCCTTGTCGGGATGGTAGCAAATTTCGCACTCGTAGTGATTGAGTAGCTCTACCCATCGTCATTGTCTCATGTTTAACTCCATCTGGTTAAAGATGTGATGTAAGCTCTTATGGTTGGTGAAGATAGTGCACTTGGTTCCATAGAGGTAGTGTCTCCAGATTTTTTAACGCAAAGACCAGTACTCCCAACTCCAAGTCATGAGTTGTGTAATTTGGCTCATGTGTTTTCAACTGCCTCAAGGCATACATGATAACCATTCCTCGTTGCATGAGCACAAAGCCTAGGCCCTGATTGGATGCGTCACAATTAACCACGAAATCTTCCATCCTTTCGGGCATATACAGGATAGGTGCACTGCACAAGGCTCGCTTCAATGTTTGGAATGCAGTGTCTTGCTTTTCACTCCAACAAAAAGATACGCCTTTCTGAGTTAGAGTGGTTAGGGGTTTGACAATTCTGAAGAAATTTTGGATGAATCTACGATAATAGCCAGCAAGACCCAAGAATTGATGGATTTATGTGGGTGTCTTCAGTGCTGACTAATTCTCTATCGCTTTGATTTTGGACAGATCCACGTGTATGCCTTCCTTGCTCACCACGTGACCCAAGAAAGTTACCTTCCGAATCCATAGTTCACACTTGGAGAATTTCACGTATAACTTTTCTGTTCTTAGAGTCTGCAACACTAATCTAAATTGTTGTTTGTGATCTTCCTCACTTATTGAATAGACAAGTATATCGTCTATGAACACAATAACAAACTTGTCTAGGAAAGGACGACACACCCGGTTCATCAGGTCCATGAACACTACCGGTGCGTTGGTTAGACCGAATGGCATTACCATGAATTCGTAGTGGCCATATCGACTCTGGAATGCTGTTTTAGGAACATCACCTTCATGGACTCGTAGTTGATGGTACCCTGATCTTAAATCAATTTTTGAGAACTAGTTGGCTCCTTGAAGTTGACCGAAGAGGTCGTCGATTCGAGGAATAGGGTAACGGTTTTTGACTGTGAGCTTAATCAGCTCTCGATAATCGATGCACATCCGAAAAGATCCATCTTTCTTTTTCACAAATAAAATTGGGGCTCCCCAAGGTGAGAAACTTGATCTGATGAATCCTTTGTTGAGCAGCTCATTGAGCTGGATGGACAACTCTTGCATTTCTGATGGTGCTAGGCGATATGGGGACTTAGCTACTTGGGTAGCTCCGGGGATTAGGTCGATATGAAACTCGACTTGACACTCAGGAGGAATTCCCGGAAGCTCTTTTGGAAAGACATTAGGAAAATTGCAGACCTCGGGGATGCTCTCGAGGTCTTTAACTTCTTTTTTCTCATTTACGACATGAGCTAGGAATGCACTGCATTCCTTTCGTAGAAGTTTTTGGGCTTTGATACACGAAATGATGCGAAGGCTGAAGTTGAGTTTATCACCATAAATCATGAGGGTTTCACCAGAGAGGAGATGGAGTCGGATATATTTTTTGAAACACATGATATCAGCATGATTGGGGCTCAACCAATCCATGCCAATGATGACATCGAATCTCTTTATGGAAACTGATATAAGATCGATGGGAAAGGAATGATCGTTTAGGGTAAGAGTGCAGCCTACCTATATATCGTTAGTTCTCTCATTCTCACCGTTATCCATCTCGATGGTAAATATTTCGGTTAATGGTTGGGGTTTATGTTTAAGAAGGTGCTTGAATGCATGACTAACAAAACTTCTTTCAACACCAGAATCGAAAAGAATGCATGGATAAGATTTGTCAAGGAGGAACGGACCCGAAACAATTGTGGGATCAACGATTGCCTCCTCGCATCCCATCGTCAGTATTCTCCCTGTGCCATCAGCTAATATTGTCTTGGGGCGGTTTCTTTTGTAGTGCCCGACTTCTCCACAATTATAACAGGCTTGACCGATGCCTGCTCTAGATGTTTGATTGGTATTTTGAGCTGGTGCCTTGAAAAAGCGAATGGTATGCCATTTTCTACCATAGTTATAGCACGACATTTCACGACCTAGGCCGGGATTATGGTGGTAGTTACACTTATCGCATCGAGGAAGGGTACCAACATATTTACTGGTAGGTGCTTGAGTAGCAGGAGTAGCGACATGGGTAGTAGCAGCGTGGACTTCCACCGTTTGTTGTTTCTTTGAGGGCTCCTGCGAAGACTGACCCTTCTTCCGCTTCCAGAACTATCTCTTCTCACCACTCCCTTTAGCCGGTTCAGGAGTGGTGGTCACTTCATCGAGATCGACTCCATGATCGATCAGAGTCTGCGCTAGACACTTAACGCTGCCGAAGGAGTTTGGCCTAGCAGCCAAGACATTTCCTTTAGTTGGCCGGGTCAGCCCCCAAATGTATCTTTCAATCTTTTTGCTTTCCGGGGTGACCATCCCCGGGCAGAGGAGCGCTAGGTCTTCAAACCTAGATGTATAGTGGCGACGTCAGAACCCTTCATCTTTAGGTTCCAAAGTGCGTGCTCCAGTTTCTGCATTTTGCCCCGAGGGCAGTATTCAACAAGCATGATCTCTTTTAACCTCTCCCAACCCATAGCATTTGCTACTGGTAGGGTTAGGGACTTGACCCGACCATTCCAGCATGTCAGTGTCCTGTTGGCGAAGGTGCAAGCGGCGAATTTTACTTTGTTGACCTCAAAACAAGAGCAGATTTCGAAAATGGACTCGATCTTTTCGAACCATCGTGTCAGGGCAATAACACCTCTAGTGCCATCGAAGGATGTGGGTTTTGAATTCATGAAATCCTTATTGGAGCACTTCTTTTGGTGTCCCTGTCCACCTTCATGATTTTGGGGATTCATATCACCTCCTTGTCCACCCGATCCGCCAGGATTCATCTGTGACATCGCGGTAGCCACAATAGTAGTAACAGCTGCTTGGAACATAGCGGGATCAAACGGAGGTGGAGGTGGAGGAGGGTTATTGTTCTTTGAGTTGGGTATTTTCTTTGGAGGCATCTTGTTCTAAAATGATTATGAGGGAGAGGATGGTAAGTCCACTTATTTTAATTAGGAGATACGAAACAAGATGTATCTCTACATGATAGATAAAGTGTTCCACGAAGCGATAGAACAGGAAAAAGTTACTAAAGCAAGTAAATTATCGATAAGGAAAGAATGAGTAGCAACACTTGGAATGAATTTCTACAACGTATTCAACTCTGTCTAAAATACCCCTATAGTATTTTATGTTGAAGATTGTGTTTTATTGATAACTTTTGGTACTATGACTTTGGTAAGTTTTAGGCTTGTTGCAACCCCACAGTCACTCCCAAGCACATGTTGGTCATGTCTCGAGTGAATATAGTTGATCAGGTTATATTGACCCTAGACATGATTACATAATTGCCCAGGTTTAACCACAGTGTTCAACATCCAAATACTTTTGTTTGGTTCATTTCATGATACTGATTCTTGGTATGTAGGTATACTTGTATACTTGGAGTAAAAACACTTATATTTTTAAAGTATACTTTTAGTTCAGAGCACTTCAGCCCCTTAGTGTTTATAGTTATATACAATGTAAGGTTCGGTATACTTAGTTCACTATAAACAATTGATCTAATACCAATCCGTCACACCCCAAAACCGGCGGCGGAAAAGTTTCGGGGCTGAGGACGTCATGTGTAGTATTACAACCATTGTACATAGTAAGCATAGTAAACACAACCATTACATTACAATAAGAATATTTACATTTGTTTAAAAACATTGAAAACATAGTTTATATACATCAGTATAATCAAAAGTAAATATGAGACTTCTGTATGCTCCGTCTTCTCCAAAAGTTGGTAGAAATACCTGTCTATGGTTGACCTAAGAATACAAGCAGTTTTAGAAATATCAACATAAAGCCGGTGAGTTCATAGGCGGTTGCTTCTGGTGAAAGAAAATGTTCCTTTGGTTTTATGAAAAGTTGTTTGTCAAGAAAATCCCATATTTTCTTAGAAAAGAAGTTTGATTAACCATTTGTTAAACAGGCTGTTTATGAAAACGTAAGTTATCCCAGGAAAAACCCATATTTTCCTTAAAAGTTAATAGTCGGTGAACGATCCTGAAATGAAGTGTACAAGTATCTACCATACTTGTATCGTTAGGTGTAGTTTTCTTGAAAAACTATGTTACACTCAATGAGATGTATTAGCTTTAATATACACATAAAACTAATAAGTAAGTAGTGAACTAATTCCTAAGGGTATTGCTGATACCCTATAGTAATCAAAACAATTATTACTTTGAGGTTAGTTCACTAGGTTCATTATTACCAAAAGTAAATCTTCATTATCTAAGTTGCGAGTTCTATAACCATACAATACACTGGATATGACGCATAACGGGGGCCATTATCATTTATGACTTTGTCACCCGTAGACCTGTCGGTCCCACTATAGCTAGCAGCGAGGTGCGTGGTAGTTAGTCCCGTATAGATCTATACACAATAGTCACGTTCTCCCTCCAAGAGGTTCTGGTTACAGGGTTAGTCCTACACTCGCGTATTCTGGTGGAGTGTTACCAAGGACGTGTCTCTAATCTTAATAATAATGAATTTACAAGTAATAATATAGAAAATCATGTTTTATGGCTAGCATGAATGCTTTGAGAAACATAAAATATAACATTTTATGATAAGATTCACGAGTTTCCATGCTTTAGTTTTAAAAACTATCTCTACAAGTTGATTTCTTAATCGGTTGGTAAAAACGGATTTATGTGTTAAAAGCATATTGAACATGTAAGTATTTCATACGAAATTATAGGTTTTGAGTACAAGTTCCCTTGTACTTTTGCCCCCCCCCCCCCCCCCCCCGAAATCATGAAAAACTTGGAAAAAAAGTGTAGGTGTATGAACTCACCTGTAGTGAGTGGAGAGGATGGAAGTGTCGGGTAGAATGTAGAATGCTAGGTGTTAAGTGAGGACTTGAACACACCCACGGATCCTATGTAACATACAGTGATACATAATGCTATCTAATTAGTCATTTAATAAGTAATTATACAAGTAAAGGCATACTAATGCACGAAACACTTTACCACAAGTGCTAGGAGTACAAAGGGTTTCATATAAAGAGAGTATGGCCTCACTTTGGAGTTTACTCTTCAAATGGTATCCCTTAAGGGTGTTTACGGTTTTTGAACCATTCCCCCATGAATTTACTGCCGAAGAGTTTACGACCCAAGAGAGTTTGCCGCCCAAAAGAGTTTACCACCGTAAACTCCATGTTTACGACCGTAAACTCCATCTTATGGAGTTTATGGTATGATTTTAGTTTTAGGGATTTAGTGGTTGTTTTCTAACACTTGTTCCTTAAGTGTACTGGCATCGGAATACTCAAACAGACCTTAATTTAGCTAAATGGTAACAAAAATGAATTTGACTTTCAATGAAGTGCTAGACTGCAGAAATTATACATACAAAAAATTTGGGTTGTCACATCATCCCCCCGTTAAAGGGAATTTCATTCCGAAATTAGAGTTTAGGATACAAATCATGGATTAGGAAAGAGAGGCGGATACTTCTGTTTCATCTGGTCTTCGAGCTCCCATGTGAATTCAGGTCCCCGTTTGGCATTCCAACGAACCTTCACTATAGGGATGCGACTTTGTTTCGTTCGTTTCTCTCTGTCCATGATTTCGACCGGTTCTTCCACGAAGTTGAGGTCCTTGTTGATTTCAATCTCTTCGAGAGGAATTACAAGTGTCTCATTGGACAGACATTTGTTTAGGTTCGATACATGGAAAACAGGGTGAATGTTGTCGAGCTCTCGCGGTAATAGGAGTTTGTATGCTACGGGACCGATCCTAGCAAGGATCTCGAATGGTCCGATGTACCTTGGGTTTAGCTTTCCACACTTTCCAAAGCGTATCATGCCTTTCCAGGGTGAGACCTTCAGAAGGAGGCGGTCACCAACCTGGAACTCCAAGGGTTTTCGTCTCTTATCGGTGTAGCTTTTTTGCTTGTCTCGTGAAGCTTTTAGTCGTTCCTAGATTTGTACAATCTTCTCCGTTGTCTCTCGAATGATTTCAGGACCAGTGAGAGTACTATCGAGGATTTGACCCCTAGCTAGCTACGTGTTGCCCACCTCAGCCCAACACAAAGGGGATATGCACTTGTGGCCATAGAGGGATTCAAATGGCGCGACCTTGATGCTGGTATGGTCACTGTTGTTGTAGGAAAATTCAACTAAAGAAGGATGAGTGTCCCATGAAGTGCTGAAGTCAATGACAGAGGCTCTCAACATATCTTCCAAGGTTTGAATTGTTCTCCCACTCTGTCCATCAATTTGCGGATGATAAGTCGTGCTCATATCCAATTTAGTTCCAAGAGCCTTTTGTAAGGACTACCAGAACCTTGATGTAAACCTGATGTCTTGATCAAAGATGATGGATGCATGTATACCATGAAGACGAACTATTTCTTGTAGGTAGATCCTTGTGAGTCTCTCTATTTTGAAGCTTTCTTTGATTGGTAGAAAGTGGGCGGACTTCGTCAACCGATCAACAAATACCCAGATGGCATCGTGCTACTCGGAGATCTGGGTAACTTGGTGATAAAATCCATGGTTATCCCTTCCCACTTCCAATCAGGTATTTTCGGCTGCTGAAATAGATGTGAGGGATTTTGATATTCGACCTTCACCTTGGCGCAAGTCAGGCACTTGCCCATGAAGGTAGCTATTTCTGCTTTCATGTTTGGCCACCAATGGAGTTGTTTGAGATCCATATACATCTTATCCAAACCTGGGTGAACGGAGAATTTAGTCTTGTGAGCCTCATTCATGATAACCTCTCTGCAACCACCGAACTTTGGGGTCCAGATTCTGTTCATGAAATAGTAGACTCCGTCTCCCTTGATCTCTAGATTCTTTTCCATTCCTCTCAAGGCTTCACCTGGCATGCTCTCTGGTTTTAAGGCTTCCAGCTGAGCTTCTCTGGTCTGTGCGGATAGGTGGGAATGTATGGTCATTGTTAGTAGGCCTGTCAATTCGTGCAGTCGTTTCGTGTATTTGCGTAACACGACACGACACGAATTGTTTTTTCATAACCCGAAAACAACACGACACGACGTCGTGTTTTTTTTTCTAACACGAACACGAATTTATTAAAAACCCGACAAACACGACTTACACGACAACACGACAAAAGTAGCATAAAATTTTCTTTTTTTAATTAATTCATGTTTAAAAAACGACAAACACGATAACACGATAAAATAACAAAAAAAACACCAATATCCTCAAATTAATACATGCTTAAAATGAGAAACACGCCAAAAAAAAACATAAAATGGTACTAAACGTCCTCAACTTTTGTATCCTTGTTATCCATTTGCATGACATCATCGGTAAGCTCTTCTAAAGATAACTCTTCATCACCTACAAAATAAAAAACATAACATAAAATTAATAAAGAAAAGTTAATTAATACAAGAAATTCAAATTTTCAGAAAGTAACAAAAATAAATACCTTTAGT
The DNA here is from genome assembly GCF_052625555.1 of Lactuca saligna. Lineage (NCBI taxonomy): Eukaryota > Viridiplantae > Streptophyta > Magnoliopsida > Asterales > Asteraceae > Lactuca > Lactuca saligna. The sequence continues at coordinate 132,718,186 of NC_136418.1, read as the reverse complement.
TGCAAACAACCAATCTTTGGTACAAATTATAGCCTCAACAATGTCATGCTTCAAAGAACTTCGATATTGATTAAGAACACGACCACCATTACTAAATGCAGATTCGGATGCTACAGTGGAGACCGGGATGCTTAAAATATCCCGAGCCATACAAGCAAGCTCTGGATAACGATATTGATGTGCTTTCCAAAAAGATAGAATATCTAAATCCTCATCTATGTCACTTCTTGGCTCATCTAAGTACATCTCCAACTGTGACTTCTGAGACAAAACAAATTCTGTACTCTCATAAGTTGTGAACTCCTGTGAAAAAAAAAATTATTAAAAGGAATAAAATTATACATTAAGTTAAGATCACAAAATATTTAATAAGTAGTTTTTTTTTACCTTTAACATCTCTCTCGTGCTTTTACTAAACACCGTGTCACTTTTCTTCACATGCACAACCTTTCTTGAATCACCCCTTGATATTGTTGAACTTTTACAAGATACGTGTGAATCAAGAACGTACTCTTTAAAGAGATCAAATAATCTCTCCCTTACACGATCAATGTGTTCAAAAGATTTGCTTCCGTATAGTTTTTTATAAATAAACTCAACGTACTGTATTTTATAACGCGGATCCAAAACTGCAGCCATTGCCAAAATCACACTATACTCGGACCAATACTTTGAAAACTTCTCATACATTTTCGAAGCCATTTCCTTCATAAACTTATCTGAACTTAACATTTCTTCTTTTAAAGTTTTTTCAACCATAGAAACAAAAGGAAAATATAAGTTTGCTGTGGAGTATTTGTTTCCAGAAAAGATGCACGTAACTTCATAAAAAACCTCCAAGAATCTAAAAATCTTTTCTAATTTACCCCATTCATCATGAGTTGGGCAATCCAAATAATTAGAATCGCCAAGTGCTAAATGAAAGAAAGCACGTCGATAAAATAAAGCACTTTCAATCATAAGATAAGTGGCATTCCATCGGGTTGGAACATCTTGACGCAAACCTGTTTTTGGATTCAAATTGACATATTTAACACAATCAATAAATTTCTTTCTCCTTGCTTGAGAACCCTTCACATACTTGATAGACTCTCGTATTTTAACGATCCCTTCATCAATAGCCTTCAAACCATCTTGCACAACCAAATTTAGCACATGAGCACAACACCGAATATGAAAATAATCACCATTACTACGAAGAGCACCTTCATTGCACAATTGACCTTTTAGTAGATTGACAAAAGTATCATTACTTGATGCATTGTCTAATGTGATAGTAAACAATTTTTTATCAATCCCCCAATCGGTCAATAACGTGGAAATCGTTTCTGTTAAGCATACACCACTATGTGGGGGTGGCATATATTGAAAGCTTAAAATTCTTTTTTGCAATTTCCACTCCTCATCAATGAAGTGACAAGTCACACACAAAAAACCATCCGTATTAATTGAAGACCACAGATCAGAAGTTAAAGAAATTCTACCCTGGTTTAACTCCAGTAATTTCTTAAGTCTGATTTTTTCCCTGTTAAACAGGCTCACAACATCTGAATTAGCTGTGTTTCTAGTATAAGTGACAACATTTTCATTTAAGTACCAAAATACTTCTCTAATCCCCTCATACTCCACAAATTTAAAAGGTAAATCATGCTTGACAATAGCTTCACTCACAAGCTCACGAAATTTTTCGGGTTTAAAAACTGTGGAATTCATAGACATTGAACCACCAGATTTTGAAATAAGTAGTTGTGCTATGTCACCGTTATCTCTCCTAGGACACTTTTTTATGTGACCTCGCAAGCTTCCTGTTCCATTTTTTGTTTCACAGATGTATCTTTTTGAGCATCTCTTACATTTTGCCCTTTCCCTTCCATCATTACCAATTGGAAGTCTTTCAAAAAACTTCCATACCTTCGACCATCGTTCTCTTTCTGATTTGACATGAACTTCTTCACCTTCTATTTTAACATCTACATCAACCACATCGATGTCATCTTCTTCAAGGTCAACATCCTTCAAAAAAAAAGTATAATATTTAGGTATGTAATGAATTGGAAGAGTAGTAAACTTGATGAAATTCAATAAGTTAAATTGGTAGTAAAAATACATGTGGAGCCACAACTACAGCAGCTTCTATTGTTGAATCAAGCTTTGCCTTCTTCATAACTACAACAGGTTCTGCTGGTTCTATATTATCTGGACAGAAACAAATAACAGGTTCTATATTATCTGGACAAAAAGAAATAACAGAAAGAAATCTGAACAGAAAGAAATAACAGATTTAAAGCTTAAATAACAGTTAATGAAATAACTGGTTCTGCTGCACAATGCACATATACATATAATTATCTATACGAAAAACATAATCATTACTGAAATAACAGAAAGAAATAACATATTCAAAGCTTAAATAACAGATGCAAAGCATAAATAACAGTTAATGAAATAACATGTTCTGTTGCATCCATGTTCTTGAGAAAAAAACACAACCACATGTTCTTGAGAAAAAAACACAACCACATAATTTGTAGATAGAAGGTAATATGTTAAGCTTGAGTTTGGAAAGAAGGTTTAAGGTATTTTGGGGATAATCAGTGTAAAAGCAGTAATGGCGGTAAAAGTCAAGCTTGGTTCTGTTCCTTCCTGTGTGTTCTGATTTATTGCAAATCACACAGCAAGAAATTTTGACCGATAATTAGGGTTTGATCGATAACAAGGAATCACAGAATGGTTTGATCGATAATAATGGCAGTAAAAATCAAGCAGAAAATCAAAAAATATAGCTATATAATCGATAACCTAAACTAAAAAGGAACACAAAGAAAGGAATTTTGATGGATGAAAAACATTACCGTGATGATTGTCGATTGATGAAGAAAAATAGAAATCGCCCAGTCGCTACCGTGAACTTGTGATGAAGGAATCGGCCAATCGATATGTTATGACTTCTAATTTCTGAAGAGCTAAGTCGGTCGATGTGCTCTACACTGTTTGTGCTCGAATTAGGGTTTGATCGATAACAAGGAACAACAATCTGCGCTTGAAATTTATAATCGTAGTCCGTAGATGGAGAGTGAAGAGTCGATCTGTCGATGGAATATGAATCGGAAGTCGGAAGAGTGAAGATGAACCGAGGGAACTTTTATTGGAACTTTATAAAGTCATTAAACCAAAAGACGCTTCACTTAAACATGTATATATATATATATATATATATATATATATATATATATATATATATATATATATATATTCAAATATATTATTTAATAAAAGCATAAGTCGGTTGTATCTCGTGTCAAACTCGTTTTTATTGTCGTGTTATATGTGGGCTTTTAATCGTGTTTGAGTCGTGTTACTTTCGTGCCAATTTCGTGCTAATTTCGTGCCCTTTTTTTAACACGAACACGACACGACACGACGTCGTGATTTTTTTTCCTAACACGAACACGACACGAACACGAATTCGAATTTCAATTTCGTTTCGTGTCGTTTTTTCTTGTCGTGTCGTGGCCTGTTTTGACAGGCCTAATTCTTAGTGCCTTCACCTTACGCCCTGAATACTCCTTTCGACTAAGGTCGTCTGCTACCACATTGGCCTTGTCGGGATGGTAGCGAATTTCGCACTCGTAGTGATTGAGTAGCTCAACCCATCGTCATTGCCTCATGTTTAACTCCTTCTGGTTAAAGATGTGATGTAAGCTCTTATGGTCGGTGAAGATAGTGCACTTGGTTCCATAGAGGTAGTGTCTCCAGATTTTTTAACGCAAAGACCACTACTCCCAACTCCAAGTCATGAGTTGTGTAATTTGGCTCATGTGTTTTCAACTGCCTCGAGGCATACGCGATAACCATTCCTCGTTGCATGAGCATGAGCACACAGCCTAGGCCCTGATTGGATGCGTCATAATTGACCGCGAAATCTTCCGTCCCTTCGGGTATAGATAGGATAGGTGCACTGCACAAGGCTCGCTTCAATGTTTGAAATGCAGTGTCTTGCTTTTCACTCCATCAAAAAGATACGCCTTTCTGAGTTAGAGTGGTTAGGGGTTTGGCAATTCTGAAGAAAATTTGGATGAATCTATGATAATAGCAGCAAGACCCAAGAATTGACGGATTTATGTGGGCGTCTTCAGTGCTGACCAATTCTCTATCGCTTTGATTTTGGACAGATCCACGTGTATGCCTTCCTCGCTCACCACGTGAGTGACATGACCCAAGAAACTTACCTTCCGAATCCAAAATTCACACTTGGAGAATTTCGCGTATAGCCTTTCTGTTCTTAGAGTTTCCAACACTAATCTCAATTGTTGTCTGTGATCTTCCTCGCTTCTTGAATAGACAAGTATATCGTCTATGAACACAATAACAAACTTGTCTATGAAAGGACGACACACCCGATTCATCAGGTCCATGAACACTACCGGTGCGTTGGTTAGACCGAATGGCATTACCATGAATTCGTAGTGGCCATATCGACTCTGGAATGTTGTTTTAGGAACATCACCTTCATGGACTCGTAGTTGATGGTACGCTGATCTTAAATCAATTTTTGAGAAGTAGTTGGCTCCTTGAAGTTGACCGAAGTGGTCGTCGATTCGAGGAATAGGGTAACGCTTTTTGACTGTGAGCTTATTCAGCTCTCGATAATCGACGCACATCCAAAAAGATCCATCTTTCTTTTTCACAAATAAAATTGGGGCTCCCCAAGGTGAGAAACTTGATCTGATGAATTCTTTGTTGAGCAGCTCATTGAGCTGGATGGACAACTCTTGCATTTCTGATGGTGCTAGGCGATATGGGGACTTAGCTACTTGGGTAGCTCCGGGGATTAGGTCGATACGAAACTCGACTTGACGCTCAGGAGGAATTCCCGGAAGCTCTTTTGGAAAGACATTAGGAAAATTGCAGACCTCGGGGATGCTCTCGAGGTCTTTAACTTCTTATTTCTCATTTACGACATGAGCTAGGAATGCAGTGCACTCCTTTCACAAAAGTTTTTGGGCTTTGATACAAGAAATGATACGAAGGCTGAAGTTGAGTTTATCACCATAAATCATGAGGGTTTCACCAGAGAGGAGATGGAGTCGGATAGATTTTTCGAAACACAGGATATCAGCATGATTGGGGCTCAACCAATCCATGCCAATGATGACATCGAATCTCTTTATGGAAACTGACATAAGATCGATGGGAAAGGAATGATCGTTTAGGGTAAGAGTGCAACCTACGTATATATCATTAGTGCTCTCCTTCTCACCGTTAGCCATCTCGATGGTAACTGTTTCGGTTAATGGTTGGGGTTTATGTTTAAGAAGGTGCTTGAATGCATGACTAACAAAACTTCTTTCAACACCAGAATCGAAAAGAATGCATGGATAAGAGTTGTCAAGGAGGAACGTACCCGAAACAATTGTGGGATCAATGATTGCCTCCTCGCATCCCATCGTCAGTATTCTCCCTGCGCCATCAGCTAATATTGTCTTGGGGCGGTTTCTTTTGTAGTGCCCGACTTCTCCATAATTATAACAAGCTTGACCGATGCCTGCTCCAGACATTTGATTGGTTGTTTGAGCTGGTGCCTTGAAAAACCGAATCGTATGCCCTTTTCTACCACAGTTAGAGCACGACATTTCACGACATACGCCGGGATTATGGTGGTAGTTACACTTATTGCACCGAGGAACGATACCAACATATTTACTGGTAGGTGCTTGAGTGGCAGGAGTAGCGACATGGGTAGTAGCAGCGTGGACTTCCACCGTTTGTTGTTTCTTTGAGGCTCCTGCGAAGACTGACCCTTCTTCTGCTTCCAGAATTATCTCTTCTCACCACTCCCTTTAGCCGGTTCAGGAGTGGTGGTCACTTCATCGAGATCGACTCCATGATCGATCAGAGTCTGCGCTAGACACTTAACGCTGCCGAAGGTGTTTGGCCTAGCAGCCAAGACATTTCCTTTAGTTGGTTGGGTCAGCCCCCAAATGTATCTTTCAATCTTTTTGCTTTCCGGGGTGACCATCCCCGGGCAGAGGAGCGCTAGGTCTTCAAACCTAGATGTATAGGTGGCGACGTCAGAACCCTTCATCTTTAGGTTCCAGAGTGCATGCTCCAGTTTCTGCATTTCGCACCGAGGGTAGTATTCAGCAAGCATGATCTCTTTTAACCTCTCCCAACCCATAGCATTTGCTACTGGTAGGGTTAGGGACTTGACCCGACCATTCCAGCATGTCAGTGTCCTGTTGGCGAAGGTGCAAGCGGCGAATTTTACTTTGTTGACCTCAAAACAAGAGCAGATTTCGAAAATGGACTCGATCTTTTCGAACCATTGTGTCAGGGCAATAACACCTCTAGTGCCATCGAAGGATGTGGGTTTTGAATTCATGAAATCCTTATCGGAGCACTTCTTTTGGTGTCCCTGTCCACCTTCATGATTTTGGGGATGCATATCACCTCCTTGTCCACCCGATCCGCCAGGATTCATCTGTGACATCGCGGCAGCCACAACAGTAGTAACAGCTGCTTGGAACATAGCGGGATCAAACGGAGGTGGAGGTGGAGGAGGGTTATTGTTCTTTGAGTTGGGTATTTTCTTTGGAGGCATCTTGTTCTAAAATGATTAGGAAGGAGAGGATGGTAAGTCCACTGAATTTAATTAGGAGATACGAAACAAGATGTATCTCTACATGATACATCTCTACATGATAGATAAAGTGTTCTACTAAGCGATAGAACAGGAAAGAGTTACTAAAGCAAGTAAATTATCGATAAGGAAAGAATGAGTAGAAACACTTGGAATGAATTTCTACAACGTATTCAGCTCTGTCTAAAATACCCCTATAGTATTTTATGTTGAAGATTTTTTTTTCTATTTATAACTTTTGGTACGATGACTTTGGTATGTTTTAGGCCTGTTGCAACCCCACAGTCACTCCCAAGCACATGTTGGTCATGTCTCGAGTGAATATAGTTGATCAGGCTATATTGACCCTATACATGTTTACATAACTGCCCAAGTTTAACCACAGTGTTCAACATCCAAATACTTTTGTTTGGTTCATTTCATGATACTGATTCTTGGTATGTAGGTATACTTGTATACTTGGAGTAAAGATACTTATATTTTTAAAGTATACTTTTTGTTCAGAGCGCTTCGGCCCCTTAGTGTTTATAGTTGTATACAATGTAAGGTTCGGTATACTTAGTTCACTATAAGCAATTGATCTGATACCAATCTGTCACACCCCGAAACCGGCGGCGGAAAAGTTCCGGGGCGGAGGACGTCATGTGTAGTATTACAACCATTGTACATAGTAAGCATAGTAAACACAACCATTACATTACAATAAGAATATTTACATTTATTTAAAAACATTGAAAACATAGTTTATATACATCAATATAATCAAAAGTAATGACGAGACTTCTATATGCTCTGTCTTCTCCAAAAGTTGGTAGAAATACCTATCTATGGTTGACCTAAGAATACAAGCAGTTTTAGAAATATCAACATAAAGCTAGTGAGTTCATAGGCGGTTGCTTCTGGTGAAAGAAAATGTTCCTTTGGTTTTATGAAAAGTTGTTTCTCAAGAAAATCCCATATTTTCTTATAAAAGAAGTTTGATTATCCATTTGCTAAACAACCTGTTTATGAAAAGGTAAGTTATCCCAGGAAACCCCATATTTTCCTTAAAATTTGATAGTCGGTTAACGATCCTAAAATGAAGTGTACAAGTATCTACCATACTTGTATCGTTAGGTGTAGTTTTCTTGAAAAACTATGTTACATTCAATGAGATGTATTAGCTTTAATATACACATAAAACTAATAAGTAAGTAGTGAACTTATTCCTAAGGGTATTGCTGATACCCTCTAGTAATCAAAACAATCATTACTTTGAGGTTAGTTCACTAAGTTCATTATTACCAAAAGTAAATCTCCATTATCTAAGTCGCGAGTTCTATAACCATACAATAAACTAGATATGGCGCATAACGGGGCCAGTATCATTTATGACTTTGTCACCCGTAGACCTATCGGTCCCACTGTAGCTAGCAGTAAGGTGCGGGGTAGTCAGTCCTGTATAAATCTATACATAATAGCCACGTTCTCCCTCCAAAAGGTTTTGGTTACAGGGTTAGTCCTACACTCGTGTATTCTGGTGGAGTGTTACCAAGGACGTGTCTCTAATCTTAAGATTAATGAATTTACAAGTAATAATATAGAAAATCATTTTTTATGGCTAGCATGAATGCTTTGAGAAATATAAAGTATAACATTTCATGATAAGATTCACGAGTTTCCTTGCTTTAGTTTTAAAAACTATCTCTACAAGTTGATTTCTTAATCGGTTGGTAAAAACGAATTTCTGTGTTAAAAGCATATTGAACATGTAAGTATTTCATACAGAATAATAGGTTTTAAGTACAAGTTCCCTTGTACTTTTGCTTGTATTCCCCCCGCCCCCCCTCTGAAATCGTGAAAAACTCAGAAAAAGGTGTAGGGGTATGAACTCACCTGCAGTGAGTGGAGAGGATGGAAGTGTCGGGTAGAATGCTAGGTGTTAAGTGAGGACTTGAACACACCCACGGATCCTATGTAAGATATAGTGATACATAATGCTATCTAATTAGTCATTTAATAAGTAATTATACAAGTAAAGGCATACTAATGCACGAAACACTTTACCACAAGTGCTAGGAGTACAAAGGGTTTCATATAAAGAGAGTACAACCTCACTTTGGAGTTTACTCTTCAAATGGTAGCCCTTAGGGGTGTTTACGGTTTTTGAACCTTTCCCACATGAGTTTACTGCCCAAGAGTTTACCGCCCAAGAGTTTACCGCCCAAGAGAGTTTACCACCCAAAAGAGTTTACTACCGTAAACTCCATCTTATGGAGTTTATGGCATGATTTTAGTATTGGGGCTTTAGTGGTTGTTTTCTAACACTTGTTCATTAAGTGTACTGGCACCGGAATACTCAAACAGGCCTTAATTTAGCTAAATGGTAACAAAAATGAATTTGACTTTCAATGAAGTGCTAGACTGCAGAAATTATACATACGAAAAATTTAGGTTGTCACAGTTGGGGCCCATAAACAACTTTTCTTCAACTTCAAGCAAACAAGACGGCCTACGACACTTATGTTGTACAAGGCTTGATAAGTTTCCATCTTAATGCTCTAATGGTAACTATTGTTGTAGGAAAACTCTATCACGGGTAAATGATCATCCCAGTTACCTTTAAACTCTAGGGTACATGCTCTCAACATATCTTCCAACGTTTGAATTGTTCTTTCATGCTGACCATCCGTCTTCGGATGGTATGTTGTACTTAAACACAACTTCGTACCCATTTCCTCTTGTAGACTTTTCCAAAATCTTGATGTGAAATGACTGTCACAATCTGATACAATCGTTTAATGGTACACCATGAAGTCTTACTATCTCCTTCATGTAAGCATTTTCAAGCTTATCCATATACCATCTCTCATTGGTTGCTTTGAAGTGTGCACTCTTTGTGAACCGATCCACGAATACCCAAATCGTGTCATGACCATTCTTCGTTCTAGGTAGTTTAGTCACAAAATCCAAGGTGATATCTTCCCATTTACCCATGGGTATAAGTAAAGGTTCTAAACTCCCATACGGTTTCTTATGTTGTGCTTTAACTCTCGCATATGTTACACAATACGCCACATAATTTGCAACATCAAGCTTTATCGTTGGCCACCAATAGTAAGGTTTCAGATACCTATACATTTTAGTGCCGCCAGGATGAATTGAGGACATGGTCTTTCTAACAATTTGCTACCATGAGTCTGTAACCGTTGCTATGAAATACAAAACCTCTTACAAAATAAAACCCATTTATGGTTCCACGAAGAATTACCACCATTGATACAATGAAACCCGGGGTAACACGAAGGATATCCCCAACAACATCGTTCGCCATCGATGCTGGATCACAAAACAAATAAAAGGACAGATCATCACTCGCCAAAGTTGGGTTGTAGCTAACAACCACGAGTGGGGTTGTCAACCCGTATAGTTTTATACACGACTTTCTCGCTTACACATGATGAGTGGTTACAAGTCAGAGCACTTCCCCCTAAGATCCCTATTCTTAGTTGATGAATACAATAGCTCATGTAGACTTTGTCAACTTTCTATAGTTCTAACACCAAAAGCATTTTCGTGTCTAAAACCCTAAATTACTAGACTATGCTTTTAAACATTACTCCTAATTTCATAATACTTAGGCAGTATAACAACTATTACTTGAAGTAAAACCAAGTTTTATCTTAACATAAAACCAATAATAACAACATGCTTAACAATTAGTATATAGAACTTCCGAGTATAACTCCAGAACTATATCGCACATAATATATATATATATATATATATATATATATATATATATATATATATATATATATATAGAGAGAGAGAGAGAGAGAGAGAGGAGAACTCCCGAATATATCTCCGGGTCTATATTAGTGAAATCTATAATAACAACATGCTAACAAGTTTAAGATAGTTTTATGATTCCAAATATATTCTAGGTATATATCATATAAAATAACTATATCCTACTTAATATAACTATCTATGTTGATACGAACATACTATCATATAAACATAGTATTAACTTGTATACAATATTTAGCATGCATTTTCCTCCAAAAACATTAAAAGTGGGGCCATGAAACTCACCCTAGCAGCGTGATTTTATGTAATCTAACTAGAAACAGTCAGTGGTTCATGATCACCAGGCTTGGGAAGCGAAACGCCTTCAGCAAATGAGAAAGAGAGAGAGAGATATAGATAGATAGATAGATAGAGAGAGAGAGAGAAAGAGAGATAAGAGATTTAAGTGTAAGGAAGCTTGGGGTCGAACTTGCTATTTATAGGTTGATTTTTAGTCTCTCGCGTCGTGAGCCACACATGCTCACATTGTGAGCCATGCCTACTCACCTCGTAGACTTTCCATTTGCCTCCCTAGCTTTGGAAGGTGCCCATTTGACTCCTTACATCGTGAGAATCCATGCTCACGTCATGATATTTTGACTTATCATTCCATAGACGTGCCATATGTATTCTAGCATTGAGAGATGTTTGTTACACTCCTAACATCGTGAGTATTTATGTCACGTTGTGAGTCCATTCAGATTAGGGTTTCTGACACTTGTCTTGTTCTCAGACAGTCGCATCTTCAGAAGGTCATAACGTTTGCATGCGAACTCTATTTTGACGTTCTTTATATCCACGCGTAGGTATTTATGAGTACTACAACTTTCTTTTAGATTCCAAAAGATAATTGTAAGTCTATTTTAAATTCCTCTTGTTATATAGATTTATAGTGTTAGAGTTTATCATAACTTCTTCATGCGAAATCAGATTTAAATGTTCTTTATATTTTTGGAATCGTATGGATGTTTACTTTGATTTATACTATAAAGTATGCATGAAAGTTCATACTTGTATTACAATTTAGCATGAACTACATAGTGATTTTATTACATTACTTGTTTTACAAAATAAGATTACTTTATTGACACAATCACATGTGATTTTTGTTGCCCTATTTTGACTGGTGTTACAATGTTCTTCCTTTCGGTCATTTTTCTCCAAAGCTTCTTCGTGGGATTTCTTAATGATTTCTACAATTGTTGAGACAACTTCTACTCTTAATGTTCTTGGCATCTTCCTTTCCAGGTTTACCTTTCGACTTAGATCATCAGCTACAACACTTGCTTTACTAGGGTGGTAAAGTATCACGCAATCATAATCCTTGAGTAGCTCTAGCCAGCGTCATTGACTCATATTCAATTTCTATTGAGTAAAGAGATATTATAGACTTTTATGATCAATGAAGAGTTTACACTTTGTGCAATAGAGATAATGCCTCCATATCTTTAATGCGAATACTACCGCTGGCAACTCCAGATCGTGAGTGGGGTAGTTCTTCTCGTGCTCTTTCAATTGTTGAGATGCATATGCTATCACTTTATATCTCTAGGTCATAACACAACCTAACCTAATTCCAAATGCATCTCTATAGACTGCAAAGTCTTCAACCGCGTCAGGTAAAGAAAGAATCGGTGTTTCACACAAATTTTTCTTTAATTTCTTGAATAATTCTTACTGATTCTCACTACATGTATATGTAGCTCCTTTATAGGTCAAAGATGTCAATGGAGCAACTATCCAAGAAAAGCCTTGGACAAACCCTCGGTAATATCCAGAAAAATCCCAAAAAGCTTCGGATCTCAGTGGGACTTTTGGGTCGTTCCCATTTCATCACAACTTAAATCTTTGTTGTGTCAACCATTATTCCCTCTTGGTTAACCACATGACCCAAGAATTGGACTTCTCGAATACAAAAATCACATTTGGAGAACTTTACATACAACTTCTCCTGCTTCAAAAGATCTAATACTTCTTGTAGGTGCTTACCATGATCCTGCTGGTTCTTTGAGTAAATAAGAACTTCATCTATGAACACTATCACAGATTTATCGAGGAACGGTTTAAAAACCCTATTCATCAAATCCGTAAACGTTGTTGGAGCATTGGTTAGTCCAAATGACATAAAAAAAAAAACTCATAGTGTTTGTATCTCGTTCTGAATGCAGTCTTCTTAATATCTTGCTTTCTCACTTTCAACTGATGATATCCTAACCAAAGATCGATTTTTGAGAAATAGCTCGAACCTAGCAACTGATCGAATAGGTCATCAATCCTTGGCAATGGATACTTGTTTTTCACCGTGGCCTTGTTCAGCTCTCTATAGTCTATGCACATCCTCATGCTTCCATCCTTCTTCTTCACGAATAACACTGGAGCTCCCCAGGGTGATGAACTAATGAAACTGTTGTCCAACAATTCTTGAAGTTGCATCATAAGCTCTTTCATTTATGTCGGTGCTAACCGATATGGTGCTTTCGCTATTGGTGTCGATCCTGACAACAAGTCTATTCGAAACTCTACTTGTCTATCAGGGGGCAATCCAGGAAGATATCCGGGGAATGCTTCCAGATAGTCACACACCACTGGTATTCTGTGTATCTCCTTCATCTTCATCTTTGCATCGATCACAAATGCTAAGTATGATGTGCATCCTTTGGACAAAAAATTCTGGATCTTATCAGGGAAATGATTCCAGAATTTACTTTAATTTTGTCCCCGTACACAATAAACAACTATTTAAGGTGGGTTTACTCTCACCATCTTCTTCATGTATAGTACCTCGACATCGTTTGCACTAAGGCAATCCATTCACAATATCATGTCGAAACCGTTCAACTCAGTGGGAAACAACTCCTCGTGGAATTTATTCTCATTCAAGTCGACGACAATGTTTTTAATTCAATCACTAACATGTATGAATTTGCCACTGGCAACTTCTACAACTAGAGCATTATCAAGCTTATCTACATGCAGTGCTAGTCTTCCACCAAATTTATGCAATAAAAAGGAGTAATTTGCTCTAGAGTCAAACAATATATTGGCAGACAATCGATTTACAAGAAAGGTACTAGAAGTGACATATGCTTCATCCCTTGCTGCTTCCATGTCATCTGGAATGCTCTTGCCTTTGGCCTCGACGGAACATTAGGCCTTGTCGCCTCTTTCTTCTTCGGGCAGTCCCTAGAAATATGCCCTTTTTCATTACATCTAAAACACACCTTGTTTTTGAATGTGCACTCATTGCTGTAATGCCCATACTTTCCACATTTGAGACAAGTCACCACCTCACCACATTTTTAAAAGTGTTTCTTTTTGTACTTATCGCACCATCTTTCTTCACCTCATCCTCCTCCGAACTTCTTCAAACCAGACTTCGAGAATTTGGTCTTTTTGTTGGACCTTGAATATCATTCAAACTTCCTCTTCTCACCAACTTCGACCTTGTTGGTGGCTCTAATCTTGATCATCTCTTCCACAGAATAAGTAGCCCATATAGCTTCCTCGAGATTAGGTGTAACGCCTGTGTTTCCGGGCTTGCCATTTTTAGCAATGTAATGGTCTAGGTTAACCTTTGTAACCCGTTTTGAAATAATAAGATTGTATTATTTGAGTATTATGTGATTTGTGCTTAATTGCTTAATTATATGGTTTGATTAATTAAGAATAAAAATAAGCGTCAAAATTTAAGTGTAAAATAAACTTTATATCTTTAGATAATGTTGTAGTAGTTGAAACAAGGTTTCCGAAGATATAAAGAATGCCGAAATCCGAGTTATAACGAGGAAGTTATGACCTGTCGAAATTTGCGACAGAACCGGCAACGCTGAATAACGTAAAAAGTGAAATTTACGTTAAAGCGATATTTAGCCTTAGTGATCTAAACGAGAATCGAAGATCTCTTTGTTAGTATCAAAGCGATAAAAAGTTAGGCGAGAATGGACGTCAAACGAAGAAGTTATGAATTTATAACGAAAATTTCTGTCCCGACCTATTAAAAATAAATAATAAAAATAAACTCAAAATTAGCCGACGGAGTCTAAATGAAAGTTGTAGAGCGTAGTCTCACCTTTCCGTGGATATAAAGAACGTCGAAAACGGAGTTTGTATGAAGAAGATATGAATTTCCGAAGTTTGATAAATAAATTGTATTTATTTTTAAATCAAAAATCCGGCATTATCCGAAGGGGGAGTCACAGATCTGATCCAAGCTACGCGCCGCGTACTCGAGTACGCCCCGCGTACAGCCAAAGTGTCGACACTTCGGATGACGCATGCGATGATGCATTTCGGAAGTAGTACGCGCTGCGTACTGCTGTACGCCCCGCGTAAATGAGGCTCCCAGCCTCCTATAAATAGGATGCGAGGGCAGCCGGCCAAATTGCTAATTTCCTCTTGTTTTTATGCCGAAGCTCTGCGTTTTTACCCCCGAAACCCCGGTAATATTCCCGAGTCCCGAAGCGAGTCCCGAGATCCCGAAGATCCCGAGAAGTGCGGTTTCCGAGCCGAAGCTCTGCCCGCGAGAAGTTCGATTTTCGTAGAGATCTTCCAGATCCGCGGAGGATTATTACTTTTGCGAGTCGTAGTGCTGTCCGATCATCTTCTGATCAAGTGAGTGTATACTACCTTTCATAAACGCAATAATAATACAAGTATGGTTTGAGTGTATTAAGTTTATTGTCGTTTATACGCGTGAATGCGTTGTTACTTTCTCCTAACGTATAACTATAAAGTATTTTATACGAGATACGTGTTATGTGTATATTTTGTTGTTATGTGTGTGAATGTATATTCACTTTCTTCTATCTTACAGATATGATTATTTCTATATGAAATACATGTTATGCGTGTGTGCCTCATCTGTTATATGGAAAATGTATTGATCAAGCATGCTATACAGGTTTTGAAAATATGTATAAAAATGTATGTTTTTATCTACTAATATGTTCGGTAGAACATGGGTAGATAGTTGGTGTGTAATAAACAGATGAGAGGCCTCGTTGTTGTTTGATCCAGTCATCTAGCGGAATTTAGATGACGACCACGGACTTTTCTAGATAGTCCAGTGGAACGCTAGCAGGCTCATAACATGTAGGTGTTAATGAACTTGGGTGTTCCTTCGCTGTATTCCATCCCCCTCATGGTTGCCTTATTTGACTTATATTGCTGAGGAAATCCCGCAGCATGTGTTGTCACCCCGATGAAAATATTCTTAGATTAGGTCCCTTGTGTTAGTTATTTTAGGGACGTAAAGTGAGAATAACGGGAATGGGTAACTGGGTTATTGTTGGTTGATAATAATTAATTTAATTATTTATTGTGGGTTGAAAACCCTATATGCTCACCAGGCTCCCAAGCCTGACCCACTCAGTTTTATTTGTATTACAAGAAGTGGCGCAAGGGCGTAAGATGGATGAACCATCAAGTTGTCTTGTTTACAAGTCTGCATATGTTTATATTTGTTATATGACTTGTAATGTATTCGTTTATGCTTATTGGTCTGTATCGGAACATGACACCCCGAGTTTTGATTATAATGAAAATACATTTCTTTTATGAAATGCTTCGGTAAACATTGTTTTATCATGTTTTGTTTTTGGGAACAAATTCCGCAACTCTTTCAAATCAAAAGGATTTACTCTGAAAATATTTAAAAGCATAAATGAAAATCGGTCTTTTCTGGCCGAGATTTTGGGGATGTCACAGTTGGTATCTGAGCATTAGTTTAAGCGAACTAGGAATTTTTAGGATTTCTAGACTTAAACTTAGAATGCTAAGTGGAATTTTGAGATGTGTGTTTGTTATGTTTTAGACACAAGCACTAGTTTATTTTAGGGAAGTTGCCTAAAATGCTTTATGTGCTAAATGTTATATGTTGCCATATATGATATTATTTGTTCGGATCTATGGTCTGTTGCCGACCGGATCTAGAAACTTTATGTGTGTAGGATTCTAAGCGTACGTCTACGATATTAGAACTAGCATGTAAACGTTTCGGAGTGATAAGGATGATTTGAATATCTATCGTGAATAAGGATCTAATTTCACCTTATTCGGTGTGTAGATCAAAAATGGTGAGAACAAGAAGTGGAGTTGGAAATGCTGATGAAAACAGGAATCAACCACCAGTGATTGAACAAAGACCTGTTGTAGCAGCAGCACCTGAGCCAATAACCATGGATGGTGTGAAATTGATGATTCAGACGATGTTGGATCGTCAGATGGAGGAAACTAGACGGCTGCTTCAACAAAATCGTGAAGAACTGTCGATTCGTGTGGAAGAGCCTAAATTAAATGAAGGGCACTCGGAAGGTGGAAACTTCAGTGGATCAGTTGGTCAAGCCAACCCACCGATAGTTAGGCAAGATAACCGCGATGGAAGGAATGATGGAATGGGATGCAAGTACAAGGACTTTTTGACTTGCAAACCATCGACCTTCAATGGAAAGGAGGATCCGATTGGGGTTATGGATTGGATCTCCGAAATGGAGCTAGCCTTCATGACGTGTGGCTGCAGAGGTAAGTTGCAAACCATCTATGCCGTGCGTCAATTCCGAGGTGGAGCCGTTCATTGGTGGAACACTCTAGGGAAGACTTTGAGCCCTAATGAGCCACTGCAATTGTCATGGGCAGAGTTCTTGGTGCAGTTTAAGCGCAAGTTCTGCTCGGCTCAAAATCTGTTGGAGTTGGAGAACAAGTTCCTACCATTGACTAAGGGTAGTATGTCAGTTGATGAATACACCAATAACTTAACCGATAAGATGGAGTTTGCCTTGCGTATCGTTCCAGACGAGCTAACGAAGGTGGACCGGTATGCGAAGGGACTCCCATGGGAGTATGAGGTGCCAGTACGTCAGGCACATACTTTAGAGGCAGCTATCTGGGCTGCCAAGTCTGTTGAGAACATGATAAAGGGGAGAACCACCAACAAGGTTGAGGTTGGTGAGAAGAGGAAGTTTGAGGGAACATCTGGTTCCGGTAAGAAAAGCAAATTTTCGAAATCTGATTCGAAAAGGTTTGGTGGGGGTAAAGGAGGGGAAGCGAAGTGGTGTGAAAAGTGTAAGAAAAAGCACTTCGGGAAATGTAGCGAGGATGTAACTTGCTACAAGTGTGGAAAGGTTGGACATTTTGCCAATGAATGTCCGAACAACAAAAGGATGTGTTTTGGTTGTAATGAAGAGGGGCATATTTTGAAAGACTGTCCGAAGAAGAAGGAGGCAGCTAAGCCCAACATTCCACCAAAGCCGAAGGCGAGAGCATTCCAGATGACACTGGAAGCTGCTAAGGATGAAGCTGATGTCGCTTCAGGTACCTTTCTCATTAACAAATTGCCTGCCCAAATTTTATTTGATTCTGGAGCCAACTACTCCTTTATATCGCATGAATTTGGTAGAAAACTAGCTTTGCCTGTTGATAGACTAGATAATGCTTTATTAGTCGAAGTTGCTAGTGGCAAGTTTGTACCTGTTAGCCATCGTATGAAAAACATCTTAATCGACTTGAATGGGAATAAGTTCTGCGAGGAATTATTGCCTATCGAACTTAATGGTTTCGACATCGTGTTGGGAATGGATTGGCTCAGCGCCAATGATGCCGAAATTTTATGCAAGAAGAAGATTGTTAAAGTAAACCCGCTTGGAAAGGAATCGTTTATGGTGTATGGGGACAAACGTCGAGTGAATTCTGGAATCATTTCCCTAATGAAAGCCAGAAAGTGTTTGACCAAGGGATGTACATCATACTTAGCATTCGTGATTTATGCTAAGAAGGAGAAGAAGGTGATGCAGAGTATTCCTGTGGTGTGTGATTATCCGGAAGTATTTCCCGAAGATCTTCCTGGATTACCACCTGATCGACAAGTGGAATTCCGTATTGACTTGTTACCAGGAACCACGCCAATAGCAAAAGCACCTTATCGATTAGCACCGACGGAGATGAAGGAGCTAATGATGCAACTTCAGGAGTTGTTGGACAAAGGTTTCATTAGACCTAGTTCATCACCCTGGGGAGCTCCGGTGTTATTCTTGAAGAAGAAAGATGGAAGTATGAGAATGTGCATTGATTACAGAGAGCTGAACAAGGCAACAATAAAGAATAGATATTCGTTGTCAATTGCAAGGTTCGAGCTATTTCTCGAAGATCGATCTTAGGTCAGGATATCATCAGCTGAAAGTAAGAGAGCAGGATATAGAGAAGACTGCGTTCAGAACTAGATATGGACACTACGAGTTCTTGGTTATGTCGTTTGGACTAACCAATGCTCCGGCAGCATTCATGGATTTAATGAATAGGGTTTGTAATCCGTTCCTTGATAAATCCGTGATAGTGTTCATCGACGACATTCTGATTTACTCGAAAAGCCAGGAGGAGCATGGCAGACACTTGCGAGAACTGTTAGAAGTTTTGAAGAAGGAGAAGTTGTATGCTAAGTTCTCCAAATGTATTTTTGGATTCGTGAAGTCCAATTCTTGGGTCACGTGGTCAACCAGGAAGGGATAATGGTTGATCCAGCAAAGATTGAAGCTCTAATGAAGTGGGAACAACCGAAAAGTCCCACGGAGATCCGAAGCTTTTTAGGTTTAGCCGGATATTACCGAAGGTTTATCCAAGGCTTTTCTTCGATTGCTACTCCATTGACAGCTTTGACCCACAAAGGAGCTACTTATGCTTGGAGTGAGAAGCATAAAGAAGCATTCGAGAAGCTAAAGAAGAAGCTATGCGAGGCACCGATACTTTCTCTACCCGATGGAGTTGAAGACTTCGCCGTTTATAGCGATGCGTCTCGGGTTGGATTGGGTTGTGTTTTGACCCAAAGAGAAAAGGTGATAGCATATGCCTCTCGACAGCTGAAAGAGCATGAAAAGAATTACCCGACTCATGATTTGGAGTTGGCTGCGGTAGTTTTCGCTCTGAAAATATGGAGGCATTATCTCTATGGCACGAAGTGCAAACTTTTCACTGATCACAAGAGTCTCCAATATCTCTTTAATCAGAGGGAATTGAATATGAGGCAACGAAGCTGGCTGGAATTACTCAAGGACTACGACTGTGAGATACTTTACCATCCCGGTAAAGCTAATGTTGTTGCTGATGCTCTCAGTCGGAAAGTCGATCTTGAAAGGAAAAGGCCAAGAGCGTTGAGAATTGAAGTTGTCTCGACCATTGTGGAAAGTATAAAGAAAGCTCAAGAGGAAGCTTCTGAGAAAAATGACCGAAAGGAGGAACGTTTGGGTAAAACGTTGGTGTTTGGTACAAACGGTCATGGACTGAAGGTATTCCAAGATCGTATTTGGGTACCTAAGTCAGGAGGAATTAGAGATCTTCTGATGGAAGAAGCTCACAAGACCATGTATTCGATTCATCCTGGTAGCACTAAAATGTATAGGGACCTGAAACCCTACTACTGGTGGCCGACGATGAAGCTTGATGTTGCAAAGTATGTGGCCGAGTGTGTGACTTGTGCGAGAGTCAAGACACAACATCAGAAACCGTATGGGAGTTTAGAACCTTTACCTGTGCCTATGGGTAAGTGGGAAGACATTGCTATGGATTTTGTCACTAAACTACCCAGAACAAAGAATGGTCACGACATGATTTGGGTGGTCGTTGATCGATTCACTAAGAGTGCGCATTTCATAGCAGCCAGGGAGAAATGGTCTATGGAAAAGCTTGCGAATTCTTATGTGAAGGAAATTGTGAGACTTCACGGTGTTCCGCTAACAATTGTCTCGGATCGTGATAGTCGTTTCACCTCAAGGTTTTGGAAAAGTCTACAAGAGGAAATGGGTACCAAGTTATGTTTAAGTACAGCTTACCATCCGCAGACTGATGGTCAGAGTGAAAGAACGATACAAACACTTGAAGATATGCTGAGAGCATGTACCTTGGAATTCCTAGGTAATTGGGATGAACATTTACCTTTGGTAGAATTTTCCTATAATAATAGTTTTCACTCGAGCATTAAGATGGCACCTTACCAAGCTTTGTATGGACAAAAGTGTCGTACGCCGTCTTGTTGGCTTGAGGCTGGGGAAAAGCAGTTTATGGGACCGGAGATGGTTCATCAGACTGCTGAAAAGTTGAAAATAATTAGGGAAAGAATGTTAGCAGCTCAAGATCGTCAAAAGAGTTATGCTGACAAAAAGCGAAGACCGATGACTTTTGAAGTTGGGGATTCGGTTTTGCTTAAAGTCTCGCCGTGGAAGGGACTTATAAGATTTGGTAAAAGGGGAAAGTTGAGTCCAAGGTTTATTGGACCGTTTAAAGTTCTTCAGAGGATTGGGAACCAAGCTTACAAGCTCGAACTACCAGAAGAACTGAATGGAATTCACAACACTTTTCATGTGTGTTATTTGAGAAAGTTCACGGGAGAAGTTCCCGATATAATTCCAATTTCCGAATTGAGAATCGATGAGAACAAAAGGTTGATTGAAGAACCAGAGGCACTTGTTGACCGAAAGACTAAGAAGTTGCGACGCAAGATGGTCGAGTTAGTGCTTGTCCGATGGAAACACACAAATGGGCCGAATCTCACCTGGGAGACGGAGAGTGACATGTTGAGTCGCTATCCGCATTTGTTTGTTGATGTGTGATTCCGGGGACGGAATCATTCTAAGGTGGAGAGAATTGTAACGCCTGTGTTTCCGGGCTTGCCATTTTTAGCAATGTAATGGTCTAGGTTAACCTTTGTAACCCGTTTTGAAATAATAAGATTGTATTATTTGAGTATTATGTGATTTGTGCTTAATTGCTTAATTATGTGGTTTGATTAATTAAGAATAAAAATAAGCGTCAAAATTTAAGTGTAAAATAAACTTGATATATTTAGATAATGTTGTAGTAGTTGAAACAAGGTTTCCGAAGATATAAAGAATGCCGAAATCCGAGTTATAACGAGGAAGTTATGACCTGTCGAAGTTTGCGACAGAACCGGCAACGCTGAATAACGTAAAAAGTGAAATTTACATTAAAGCGATATTTAGCCTTAGTGATCTAAACGAGAATCGAAGATATCATTGTTAGTATCAAAGCGATAAAAATTTAGGCGAGAATGCACGTCAAACGAAGAAGTTATGAATTTATAACGAAAATTTCTGTCCCGGCCTATTAAAAATAAATAATAAAAATAAACTCAAAATTAGCCGACGAAGTCTAAACGAAAGTTGTAGAGCGTAGTCTCACCTTTCCGTGGTTATAAAGAACGTCGAAAACGGAGTTCGTATGAAGAAGATATGAATTTCCGAAGTTTGATAAATAAATTGTATTTATTTTTAAATCAAAAATCCGGCATTATCCGAAGGAGGAGTCACAGATCTGATCCGAGGTACGCGCCGCGTACTCGAGTACGCCCCGCGTACAACCAAAGTGTCGACACTTCGGATGACGCATGCGATGACGCATTTCGGAAGTAGTACGCGCTGCGTACTGCTGTACGCCCCGCGTAAATGAGGCTCCCAGCCTCCTATAAATAGGATGCGAGGGCAGCCGGCCAAATTGCTAATTTCCTCTCGTTTTTGTGCCGAAGCTCTGCGTTTTTACCCCCGAAGCCATCCCGAATCCCCGGTAATATTCCCGAGTCCCGAAGCGAGTCCCGAGATCCCGAGAAGTGCGGTTTCCGAGCCGAAGCTCTGCCCGCGAGAAGTTCGATTTTCGTAGAGATCTTCCAGATCTGCGGAGGATTATTACTTTTGCGATTCGTAGTGCTGTCCGATCATCTTCTGATCAAGTGAGTGTATACTACCTTTCATAAACGCAATAATAATACAAGTATGGTTTGAGTGTATTAAGTTTATTGTCGTTTATACGTGTGAATGCGTTGTTACTTTCTCCTAACGTATAACTATAAAGTATTTTATACGAGATACGTGTTATGTGTATATTTTGTTGTTATGTGTGTGAATGTATATTCACTTTCTTCTATCTTACAGATATGATTATTTCTATATGAAATACGTGTTATGCGTGTGTGCCTCATCTGTTATATGGAAAATGTATTGATCAAGCATGCTATACAGGTTTTGAAAATATGTATAAAAATGTATGTTTTTATCTACTAATATGTTCGGTAGAACATGGGTAGATAGTTGGTGTGTAATAAACAGATGAGAGGCCTCGTTGTTGTTTGATCCAGTCATCTAGCGGAATTTAGATGACGACCACGGACTTTTCTAGATAGTCCATTGGAACGCTAGCAGGCTCATAACCTGTAGGTGTTAATGAACTTGGGTGTTCATTCGCTGTATTCCATCCCCCTCATGGTTGCCTTATTTGACTTATATTGCTGAGGAAACCCCGCAGCATGTGTTGTCACCCCGATGAAAATATTCTTAGATTAGGTCCCTTGTGTTAGTTATTTTAGGGACGTAAAGTGAGAATAACGGGAATGGGTAACTGGGTTATTGTTGGTTGATAATAATTAATTTAATTATTTATTGTGGGTTGAAAACCCTATATGCTCACCAGGCTCCCAAGCCTGACCCACTCAGTTTTATTTGTATTACAGGAAGTGGCGCAAGGGCGTAAGATGGATGAACCATCAAGTTGTTTTGTTTACAAGTCTGCATATGTTTATATTTGTTATATGACTTGTAATGTATTCGTTTATGCTTATTGGTCTGTATCGGAACATGACACCCCGAGCTTTGATTATAATGAAAATACATTTCTTTTATGAAATGCTTCGGTAAACATTGTTTATCATGTTTTGTTTTTGGGAACAAATTCCGCAACTCTTTCAAATCAAAAGGATTTACTCTGAAAATATTTAAAAGCATAAATGAAAATCGGTCTTTTCTGGCCATGATTTTGGGGATGTCACAGTAGGTGTCTGGTGTACTGGAACAACATACTCCCATGGTAGTCCCTTAATATACTTTATTGACTTTCGTTAGTTCATCAGGGACGATGCGTAAAGCAAACTCCATATTGTATGTGAAGGCATCAGTATACTCGTCAATGGACATGTTTCCCTTCTTCAACGTCAGAAACTGGTTTTCTAGTTCTAACATGTTTTGGGCTGAGCAGAACTTGCATTTAAAGTGTACAAAGAACTATGCCCATGTTAGTTGTAGTGGCTTATTGGGGCTTATGGTCTTCCCCAAATTGTTCCACCAGCGAACAACACCACCTCTAAATTGATGCATTGCATAAGTGGTTTGTAGCTTGCCCTTGCAACCACACGTTATGAAAGCTAGCTCCATTTCAGAGATCCATTCCATAACTCCAATTAGATTTTCTTTCCCGGTAAAAGTTGATGGTTTGCAAGTCGTGAAGTCTTTATACATGCATCCGTTCCTTTCAATTCCTTCATCTTGGTTATTTATTATAACCACTGGCGGTTCTGCTATAGTTTCCTTCTTTTGACTATCCCTCGTTTAGTTCAGGATGTTCAACAGGAACAGTAGGTTCATCCTTATTCTGTTGAAGCAGACGCCTTGTTTCTCCCATATGACGATCCAACATCATTTGAATCATTGCTTGTACTCCTGTCATCGTGATTGGCTCGGGTGCAGCTGCTACCTCTAGTGCATGCTCAATCACAGGCTGCTAATTAGCATTAGCATTTCCATTAGCGTTTCCGAATCCATTTGGGGTTCTTGCCATGATGATCTATACACCAAAGTAGGTGAATTTAGATCTTTATTTACGATAGACGTTTAAATCCTCCTTGTCACTCCGAAAAGTTACATGCCAGTTCTAATATCGTAGTTGAACGTTTAGAAATTTGAACACATAAGGTTTCCAGATCTGGTCGGCAACAAACCATAAATCCCATCAAATATAAAGCATCTTTATAGCTATAACATAAATCATTTAGCATATGAGAGCAATTTAGGCATCTTTCCTAAAATAAGCCAATGCTTGTGTCTATATATAGCAGACACTCATCTCACAATCATCGCTTAACATTCTAAGTTTTTAAGTCTAGAAATCCTACAAATTCCTAGTTTGTTTAAACTAATGCTCCGATACCAACTATGACATCCCCAATTTCACGGCCAGAAAAAACCGATTTGTTTATGCTTTATTTGAAAATCAGCGTATCTTTTTTGATGAAATATGTTGTGGAATTTGTTCCTAAAGATATGATAAGAAAATTATCAAAGCATTTTCGAAGAAATGTGTTTTCATTATATTAAAAACGTTGGGATGTCATTTTCAATACAAAACATAAGCATAAACAGAAATAGTACATGCCTTACAACATATATTATTCTAATGGTCTATAATTCAATGATCTCTCATCAAATCATCACTCATATGCTCTATTGCCACTACCTATAATACAAGAAACTTAGTGGGTCAGGCTTGGGATCTTGGTGAGTGCATATGGTTTCAACCCACAATAATTAAGTTTATTTAATTCCATCAAATCATTCAACCCGATTACCCGTTCCCGTTGTCCTCACTTTTTGTCCCAAAAACATCTAACTCAAGGGACCTAGCCCAAGGATCATCATCGGGATGACAATAATGCGTAGAGGATTCCTCAACAATATATGTTAGTGAGGCAAACATGAAGGGGATGGAGTACACCGGTGAACACATCGTTCACAAACACCTACAAGTTGCGAGCCTGCCAACGTTCCACTAGATTGTCTAGAATAGTCTGTGGTCATCATATATATACTTTGCTAGATGACTAAATTAGCTTAAACATTGAGGCCTCTCATCATTTATTTCATCGTCTATATTATCTACCCATCTTTACCCATCATAATTATATGTATAAAGTACATATACAGTTTAAATTGAATAAAACATGTACATTTTGTTCATCCAACATAAATATCAAGAACACAGTTAATATGCACACATAGCATGTAATTTATATTAAATACTTCATATCTATGTGTAAGATGAAAGTAACTATGCAATCACTTGTTAAAATGATGACTCCAAGCTCGAGCAGTGCTTCGCTTCTAATAATTTTAATTTCCTTCGACGAAACCTAGTATCATTATCACTAGATTTTAGTCTAATATTTATTGCAGGTAATTATTAGTCTAGATTTATCATTAACTCAAGTTCTATGAGCGATATTTTTTTCTTGTATTATATAAGTGTTAAACAATATTTTCAACTACTATGTACATACAAGGGCCATACATGAAACATCGGAAAGCAAGACCATTTTGGCATTTTAGCTGTTCTGAAATCCAACAACCCTATGCGGCCCTTCAAACCAGATTCCCCGTACCGCGGCCGGTTAAATGGTATTATAATAACACTTTGTATAATTTTTAATTTTAGCACATATATTGTTTATAGGTTGAAAATAATGATAATGAACTTAAACATAAGTCATACTTAAAGTAGGGTAACCATACTCATTTACAATGAAGTTTAGATAGGAGTCGGGCTCTGCAGGGGCAGAACTTTTGATCCGAAAGCTCTTCTTCTCGGAGCCTTCTGATACTCTGGGCTTCGCCTCTAACATTTGGGAAGTGCTAAGGAAGGGGAGGGGCTAAGAGGGGTATTTGAAAGAGAAAGAATAGGAAATGTGTGAGAAAAATGGAAGATTTGCGCCTCTATTTATAGGATGAGAAATGGGAGTATGTGGGACGTAACTTTGGAGTACACTGGGCGTACGCACGAAAAGTGTTGCAATCCGGTGCGAAGTCGTGGAGAGAAATGAAAGGTCCAGATCTTGCCACTTGTCAACCTCGCATCTAACCCATAATTTAATTAACTTACAAATTCTGTAACTTTCACATATGAGCTCCGTTTTTGACGTTCTTTATATCCAGGCGTAGGTAGCGACGTGATCTACAACTTTCATTTAGACTCTATCGGCTAATTTTGACTTTATTTTTAAAGTTATATTTTAATAGGCTTAAAGCCTTAAACAGATAAAGTCCGTTAAAAATTCAAAACTTTGTCATCCGACGTCCGTTTTCGTCTGTCTTTACATCGTTGAACTTCTAAAAATGAGATCTTTGATTCTCATTTAGATTGTGTCGGCTAAAAATCGATCGATCTAAAATTTGATTTCCGACCAACATACGCCTATGCCAAATTTTAGAAAAATCATAACTTCGTCTAACGAAGTCAGATTTGAACGTTCTCTATATGCATGCTCTCGGTTTAACATATACAACGACTTTCATTTAGATCGCTAAGGCTAAAAAGTATTTCATCGCAAATTCACTTTTTACGACACACAACGTTGTGTCGGTTTTGTTGCAAAACTTCGACGGATCATAACTTCTTCGTTATAAGTTGGATTTTAGTCTTCCTTATATCCCCGAAATCTTTGTTACGACCACTTCAACTTTCTTCATAGATATTGGGTATATCTATTATTTTATTTTTGATGCATATTTTTATTATTATCTTATTACATCGTTATAAGCATGTATATTGCATATAAATCACATAAATCAAATAATACTCAAATAATTCTTCTTCATCACTTCAAAATAGATTACAAGTGTTGACCCTAACTATTACATCATCATACTAATGCTTAGCCAGAAACGCGGGAGTTTCAAAGGAAGTCGGGGCTGAACACGCTACGCTGAGCGTACCCAGAGGTTACACCCAACATATTCCCCTACAGCCCAAATTCCATATTAGGCACTTAATACCTAATGTCTAAAGTCCAAATCATACATCTTGCTCTTGGGAATGTCTCAACTGATAAAGTCGTCAACTTGATGCCTTTGCATGGCTCAAATAAGCTCAAAACCAATTTCTAACATTCTAATTTCATTTTATGAACATCAACTCATGCATGGATGAACCAAAGTCATCAAGATACAATTTCTATACATTAGGGACCTCATAAACATCAAGGAATGATAACCTATGCTTATGGAGTAGCTTTTACTCCCATGAATCAACCCATGGGACCAAATATGCCAAAAACCCTAAGCTAACTAGATCTAAGA
Source organism: Lactuca saligna (assembly GCF_052625555.1). Lineage (NCBI taxonomy): Eukaryota > Viridiplantae > Streptophyta > Magnoliopsida > Asterales > Asteraceae > Lactuca > Lactuca saligna. The sequence goes on along the minus strand of NC_136418.1, from coordinate 132,690,823 downwards.
AATGAATCAGCAATATTGAGATTATATACCTCAAAAAGGACGATCAAGATGAACAAGGTATGGATCTACAAGCTTCAAACCAACCAATACTTCTCCACTAAGCTCTTTCTTCTTCAATATGCACCAAAAACACACCAGATCATTCAAAAGGCTCAACTCTCTCTCAAATGGGGCTAGGGTTTCAAGGGGATTGCTTTGGGATAATGGAGGTTGGTGATAAGAGAGAGGCCTTGAGGTCATAAGGTGTTTAAATAGTGTCCAAACCCTAAAATTTAGGGTTCTGCCTATACGAACTCAATTCATCATTTCAGGATAAAAAAGAAATAGGCCTTGGGTAAAAAAAATAGCGGGTGCGGGTTTCTTTTTTTGGACAAACAATACACTATGCATGAGTACGCTAAGCCTACTCATACGTACGAGATGAAATCCACAATCAAATTAAATGAGTTACACTCAACGCAACTATCCATTATGCTTAGCGTAATGGCCTAACATAAACATTTATTTAAAACTTGAGAAATTTACCTAGGAACCGAGCGTTACAGTATCGAATATAATAAAGTCCCTAAAATTCCAAATGACCCAGATAGTTATAACCACAACTGCATCAAACACCTTCCTCTGACCTATAATCAAGCGAGTCGAATCAGCCCAAGAACGCATGAATGCAACACAGTAGACATAGGAAGTTGAACTCCCCACCATATGGCAATTTGATCCCAAACACCAACCAAACTAGAGCACCACACAAAGAAATGATCAATAGTCTCTACCACAATCGAACACACTAGACACATAATCGAGGGGACAAGAATCCCTCTAGCAGAAAGTCTTTCGCGCATGGAATATTGAGCAACATGACACGCCAAAGAAGGATGTTCAACTTGATGTACATCCAAGAATTCCATCTAATCTCACACTCCCCCACTAGGAAGTGTACCTCTATCAAGAAAGTCATGAACTAACACAACTGTAAAACAATATGAGGGATCTAAAGACCAATACAATCTGTCTGCTCAATCACCAATCTACACGTATGCATCAACCAAAGGAATGTCTCCCATTAAGACTCTTCCACACCACTCGTCGAATTCCTCCTGAGAGAATCAACCGTCCAACCAAAAGAATGCCTAGTGGCAACTGAACCAACCTTATGGAGGTCTAAAGCAAAAACTCTATGAAAATCAACAACTAGAGGGTGATCTCCAATCCAAGTATACTGCCAAAAGTCAATCCTATACCAATATCCAATACAAAATGGACAAAGAGCTTGGAGGTCCAAACCTCGATCACTCAATAATCGCATCGCCCTACATATACCAAACCAAGGATCATGAGAACCATGATAAGAAGAGACTTGGACTTTCCAAACAAAAATTGATGCAATACAACATTGCAATTTAAAGAGACTTGGACTTTAATAAAGTGACCACAAAAAGGCCCAACCACGAAAAGACCCGAGACATACAAAAACCAACCACAACACCCATATATGTAATATGCAAGAAATATATAATGATTCCAACAATCTAAAAAACATATAATGATTCCAACAATCTTTCTCGCGTTCTCCACCTCCGAAAGACACAAGTCATATGAATAAAATAAATGAAAAACCTCAACCTCCATCTCCGTAGTACAACACCACCTATCATATTGCTTATATGTAAAGACTTACTGTGGTTTGATATGGACTTGAAAAAATTGGTATCTCTTAGAGCGAAATGATTGAAGTCATGTTTGCAATCATGCCACCTCAAACGGGCAAAAAATAACCAATTTCTTTGAAGCATATTCACCACAAAGGCTTACAATTTGCATGAATTCAATGAACCATTTATAATTTAAAAAAAAAAAAAAAAAAAGGATTAAATAATCAAAAAGAATGCTTACCAGCCTAAAATCTCATTCAATTTGAGACCCCCAAGTCCAACATTAACAACAACAGCTCCAATGAAAAGTTACAACAAAAAAATGGCATTCTAAAACTAACCCTCCATCATTCTCCTTTTGTACAAAACCACCCCTCCGGTCCACACAAAAACCACCAAAATCGGAAGAATTCTCCTCCACCTGAACCGGACCAATGACATCTCTCTCACAATCAATCACAACACCACCACGGCCAATACAAACACAACCTTCATCAAAACACCAGCACCACCATAGCCGCCGCCACCTGCGGAGGAGCTTGTAGAATTAAAATCAGCTATGGTGCTGTTCAAAAACGTCCCATTCATCCCACCATTTCCAAAAAGCTGACAAGAACCATGACCTGCAACAACACCCAAAGAGCTGATTTCAGTACCTCGAAACAGAGTAATAAACAAAGAACAGATAATAATTTCGATTTCGACCCTTACTTGGATCAGTGGATGTCAACGTAGCAACGCCATTAAAATCACAAGTCCCTTCACCTCTACCCATCATATGATAATAAGCATCAAAAGCAAAGTTCGCATGTGACACCACGTTATCCGGTTCATAGCACGGTTGCCCCTGCAACAACGCCGAACAGTTCACCTTCCCCGGCCCACAAGCCCAGTCCAACGCCGCCTGCAACATTTTCTTATCAGCACCTTCCATGGCCACACAATGACTCAGATTCCCAGTATTGTTGGCAAAAGTCGGACCCGAATTCGTCAACTGTAGAGTATAAATCGGTTTTCCATTCGCATCAAAAAGTCCCCAATTCTTCTCTGAAACCGACCCTTCTTTAATGTCTTCGTTGTATAGCTCGTAGATGTAAGTACTCACCGGAATCCCAGGATGCTTTGGAGTTCCGGTTTGATTCAAGACATGTTTGATTAAATTACTGTTGTAAGTGTTTGCGTTGTCTGAAGTAGCATCTGGTTCGTTTGGGTCGCCCTTTGATGGCCAACCGGATTCTGTTACAAGAACTGGAACATTCGTGACGTTCAGGGAAGCCATGGCGTAGTAGGCGGCGTCCACCGAGGCGTCAAAGACGTTGGTGTAGTGTAAAAGGGTGTTCGCGTCCACCGCTTCCTTGTTCGCCGGCAATGGTTTGAATAAAGCGTAATCCAAAGGTATTACTCCGTTTGAGTTCATGTAATCGTAATACGGGTATATGTTAAGCATAAGAGAAGATCCGGTGGACTGGAGGAACTTAAGAAGCGGCGCCATCACCGGACTCCACGAATGGTTGAAGAAAGCTTGTGATGGCGGGAAGGAATCGAGGATGATAGTGGATGCGATGGGGGTTGATACTTTGATCTGACGATCGAGATTTGATGCTACGAGAGCGCCGTGGATGAATTTGAGGGCGGTGACTAGAACAGGGGCGACGTTTGGGAGGTTGTTGAAGACCTCGGAGCCGACGCAGATGGTGGTGATGTTGGTGGCGGGGTAATGAGCGACGATGTTTTGGGATACCCAATGGGCGGCGGTGGAGTTGGATTGGCCGATTCCGAGGAGTTGATCGTTGGGGATGGTGACGACGACTTTGATTCCGGTGTTGGCGAGGGCGGTGAGCATCCCTCGATCGGCGTCGTATAACCGGACGTGACGGATTTGTTGGGATTTGAGGAGGGCGACGACCTGAGTTGGGTGTGGCATGTCGGAAAGATCAGTTCCGATGTTTACTCCGATGAATGCATCTGTAAACACGACAAAGCTTACATATTTTATTTGCATGTAAAAATTTAAATATAATAAATTATATTCGGAAAAAAAATAATTACAATGGTGCACATATGTGATATGCCACGTGGTATGCTTACTAAAGCGGTAACAATATGGACTGGTTCGTTTCATAATTCCCAAAAATTTGACCTTTGGCTAGTATCAAGACAAGAATGATATTTTCATTTTAATATCAAATTTAATTTAAATATTACAAAAACAAACAATAAACAAAATGATAGAGTACATAAATAACATTGATATATCAACATTTATTACTTTTTCCGGCTAGAGAAAATTATTTATTAATCAAAATACTTTCGTTGAAGTTGAAAGATGGAACACCAAGAATAATATTATTCCACGTGGACCTCACATGACGTAGCACTCATATCGTCAATGAGACAATAAATGGTAGATCTATATTTACATTAACTTCCAAATCAATTTTTGTATTGTTGTATTTTTTAGTTATCATACAATAACTTTTTGTTTGACTACTAAATAAATTTAAAATAAAAACTTAATAAAAGAAAATTAGTAAAATAGATAAACACAAGATAAATACTTAATGGAAGGCAAAGAATAAAACTTCTATTTTTTCCCCAATTTTTATTTGCTAATCCTAGCCATTTAAGGGACAATAAACAATCATTAACACGCAAATATGGAAAGCAATATGTCATTAAACACCTAATATTTCATGCAATCAAACCAAAAACCCACAAAACACAACATGAAGTCACGAACATAAAGTAATCTTGAAAGTTGCTTACCTTCATCACCAGAAACAAGAAGGAAGATCGATAACACAACCATCACAAGAAGTTTCATGGATTGAAACCCTCTGAAATCGCAAAACTTCAACATAATGAAACAGACCCAGAAGGCAAAAACCAAGAAAGTAGTGGAAGAGAGTGGGAAACTGTAAGACTAAGAAGAATTAGGGGTTTATATATTAAAGAGAAAGAGAGAGACAAAAGTGGGTGTCAGAAGATCCAACGGCTGATAATCAAGATGGATTTAATGGCATGTAAAATGGTAGCCGTTAGCTTGTAGGGGTGTTTCACCTTTTTAACCTTGGGGTTGTAAAATTTGTGGGTAAAATGGTGCACTACGCTAATCGACAGATTGAGGAGAACTAATGGAGGCAAAAGAGACAGGATTCCTGGCTTAAGGTTGTCGAAATAAGCAATAGGGTTTTTTTTTCCAACGGTCATATTTATGTACTTTTCTTGTGCAAGATTTTTAATTTTTGGTTTTTATTTTCAGATCGGATACTTTCCTTTCTCATACTTCTATCTATATTCATAAGATATACGATTATAAAAAAAACTAGATTGTAGATATGGTTTATAAAATAAGATTGAGATATCATGAGATATGTCTCAAATAGAAAGTTAAATAATAATGTTGTGTTTGTTAGACTAGCTAGAAAGGTAGCTAATATATGGATGAAATAATTCAATGATAACGCTTGATAAACACTAACCGATAAAGTGGTTGCGAAAGATAAAATATCATAAAAATAATACAATATTATAAGACAAACACAAAATACATATTATTAAGTTAAAACAAATATTAAATAAATATCGAGTTAATAGTATATTTTTATTGGTGTCTTAGGAAAAACGAGATAATAGTGATTAATGTTTATCTTTGGTAATAAGAAGAATCCAAATTCTACAAAACCATAGTTTGTGGTTATCTTAATTTGAAATTGTTTTTTAAAGAATTAACCTCATAATTTGCATCTTGTGTAACACAAACATAATGTTAAAATACCATATCCAGAAAACGATCACACAATTCTTCAAACATATTTAAACTATTCATCGATTTCCAAAACCTTCTTCTTCTCCCGAACCCCAAAAATATCTTTGTTTTGTAAAATATTATTTGCTGATTTTTTTTAACATACAATGGGATTTTAAGCCTTTATAACCAAATTTGTAATTACAGACAAAAAAGTATATTTATTGCTTTTTATCATTTATACGGGCTTGAATTGCATCCTCAAGCCTTTTTCTTCTTCAATAAGCACCAAACACACGCAAGATACACCCACAAGCTCAAACTCTAGGAAAAATGGATTATGATTTCAAGGTTATCTGAATAAGGCACTAAAGGCTGGTAAGGTGAAGGACTTGGAGGACTTAATGAGCTTAAATAGGGTGAAAACCCTAAAAATTAAGCTTTGTCCCGAACTTACGTACACCCTGCATACACATGTGTATGCCCAGTGTACGTAAGGGACATCCCCGCTTTATGCATGCATAGGAGTACCATGTGCGTACCTTGTGTATGCATAATGTACTCGAGTCCAGTCCATGGATAAATGAAATAATTGCAAGAGTTTGTACTGACAATCCGAGTATTACAAGTTTGTGCCATATGGGAACATATTCAAAATGGTAAAAAAGCCCAAGAGACTTAATACTAGGTGGATCCATGTTATAGGCTAGAGACATGGATGGCAATGTACTCTAACAAAATAGTCCCAATAAATGGTAGGAGCATGTGGCCAAAACCTTAAAGTGAATTGATTTGGAATGTGATATGGGATGGAGCTTTAACATTTACATCATGTATTGTACATATGTTTGGCTTAACAAGAACATAACTTTTTGTTTTATTTAATACCTTTTTAGTTTTATTATAATTCCATTTGAATGTTATTAGATTTGTGAATGTATATTAAATCTGTTTATGTTATTAATGTGTCTATATAGTCTTCAAATGAATTGATTTGGAATGTGATTTGGAATAGAGTTTTAATTCTACATCATGTGTTGTGTATATATTTGTCTTCACAGTAACATAACTTTTGGTTCCATTTAGTACCTTTTTGGTTCTTAATGGTGTACCAGGCCGGTAGTTCGAGGAAACCCACTACCGGCCCGATACTCACTAGGTTGTCTTTACAGGCATTACCATTTGCTTCGCATAAATATGAAGTTGAATACAGCGTACACAAGCAACAAAATTGTATCCCTATAAATATGCAAAATGGTACGAAGCAAATAATATAAGGAAAGGACATGAAACCCGCCTGCTCGTTGATAATCGGGAGAGGTAAGGAAGAAGTGTGCATATTCCTTAACACTAAAGCACATCGAGAGTCGCAATCTAACTTAGGCATCGGAGAGTTATGCTCGGGTCCGACCCTCGATATGGCTATTTGTAACATCCTGATTCCCAGGTATGAGAATTTTTGTTAAAAAAGGCAATTTTCCTTGGAACCCGTCGAGTTGATGGCCTCAACTCGACATGTTGAAGTCTTTGGGACGCAGATCTTTTTGGACCAACTCGACAATTTGGAGAGGAAAACTCGACGAGTTGGTGGCTGATAAAGAAAACCTAATTTTTAAGGTGTTGCACCCTATTTAAAGGTCTTATACCCTTTAGGTGCCCTCCTTACCTGTCTCCCTTATCCAAAAGCCCTACTTTCATGCTTTCTTTTCCATATTTGTGTGTGTGTGAGGTTGAAGAGTGTTTACTTGGTGTTCTTTTTAATGAAGCTTGAAGGTTGAAGTGGTTTGTGTGGAAAGGAGGTTATAGATCCAGAATCTTCTATATTGTTGCAGTCATTTGGAGGTATAAAGTCGACACCTTGCTTATCTATAGCTTAGATCCCATTCCTTGAAAGTGTATTGTCACATGGGCTCGTTTTTGGGTTTGTTCTTGGATTGAGCATGCCATGAAGTTATAACTTCGAATCTGGATGTCTCATGGCCTCATTGGACTTAAAGCTGCAAGTTTTATTTAGTTATAGGCCTCTTTCATGCTTTAGGTCCCTTATTAAGCCTTCTTAGAATGTTTTAGCATCCTAGTGCCATGTCGACCCTTTTTGGATGTTGACTTTGACCTTGAATGTTGACTTTGACTTTGACCATGGACGAGTTGGGTCAACATACCCTTGGAGGTTGTAGGCTTCTGAGTCCGGAGCTGAGTTTTTGGAGTTGGATTTTACCGGTTCAGCACTACTTGTGAGGTGAGTTTTCCTCGCTATACATATGGGTGGAAGGCACCAATGTCGGCCCTTTTTGGATGGTTATCCTGGTAGATAGGATGTTGCTATCTTGTTATGATATGTTAGATTTGTATTCGGGTAGATAGGATGATGCTATGCTCATTGATCTATATGATCTATGCTTGCCTGTTAATTGAATATGTAGTTATGAGTTATGTATATGTCGACATGTGTATGTGTGGTTGGGTTGACGCGATCCTACTTTGTGTTATAGGCCAACAGACCCATGGCGGTTTGGATAGACTAAAGGCATGCGAGACGGTCTAGTCAGGCCGAAGTCCCAACGAGTGGTCCGGATTGGCTGTAGGCTCTGTGAGGTGGTCTAGTCATGTTGAAGACTCGGGAGCGGTCCAAATAGGCTAACGGTCCTGTTAGGCAGTCCAGTCAGGCTGAAGGCTCATTTATGCATGATGTTGTATGTTATGTTATGTGGTGGTATTTTACGGAAGACTCGCTAAGCTCTGGGTTTATAGTTTTTGGTTATGTTTCAGGTACCTCAGATGATCGCGAAAAGACGAAGGCTTGATCGTGCACCTCCTCGTGTTTTATGTTATGATTTATGGGAAAAACTCTTATGTGTACCCTATTTTGAAAACAATATGTATTAAATGATGGTTTTTGGATTTATGTAAAACTTTTAAAATTTTTAAAATTTTTAAAATTTCATGAATGTTACAAGTTGGTATTAGAGCCTTGGTTTGAGTGAATTGGAGGAACACTTGTGTGAATCCAGTCTCAAACTAAGGAAAAGTTTTTCAAATGGTTTTCAAAATACTAAAGGAGGATGCTGTGTGTATGACCAACCGGAGCCAGTAAGTAGACCCCAAAATACCATGTTATTATTTGATACCGTGATATGTTAGAACAACATGCTAGGGATCTTCAGGAATTGAGTGATAGAATTGCCTGATTATATGATGCCAAATAACTTATGGCCTTTTCTTTTATGAAATTTACATCATTATTGTAGTTGCTTAGTGTATGCATAATGATTATATATAACTAAGATCTTATAGCATGAGAACGTTTGGTTTGGACTTATTTCTTGTTCTTATTTGATGAAGGGCTTAGGGTAGGATAAGATATTCGAATGTCTATAGGGTCTGGTGTTATGTATGACTATCATACATGAGTGTTGTAGGGTTGTTGGAAGTCTCATGGATGAGTCGTGAGGGCTCAGTTGGCCAATAGTGAGATGTTTAGATTTTCCTCTAGAAGTGAGGACTGCGCGTTCGTTTATGCTTATGAGTATTGTTAGTGTGTTGTGATAATCCTTAAGACAAACACGGGTATGTGTGGAAGGCAGCATAGAATCATACTATTGAAAGCACGTGACCCACATATATAGCAAGGAAGTCACAACCCCTAGGGATTTGTTGGGAGTTGATTACCTGTTATTTATGTGGATTATCTGATATCTTCCTGGTGTATTTTCAGTATGGTGACTACGAGGCGAGTTGAGATTGGATCCGCGTCGGGATCAGGGACTGACAATCAGATGAGATTAGATGAGTTGGATGTCAATATCAGGAAGATCCTCCACGAGGAGGTTGTGGCCATCGTACGGGAGCAAATTCCGGAGATGTTCAGGTCTATCAAGACCGTGATGATGGAGTTCTTTGATGATCGCTACACAACTATTGCTGAGACGGGTGTTGCTGCAGCCTCTACAGCCGTGGCAGCTGCAAGTGTCGGGACATGGCGAGCCTCTCAGTATCAGGACTACGATAATATGAAGCCCCTGACTTTCGATGGATTCAGGACCCGATTATGGGCATGAGGTGGTTATCTAATGTGGAGGGGTGTTTCTTCACGTGTTCATGCCTTGCTGACCAGAAGGTCAGGTACGCTCTGAACCTTTTGAGGTCTTGAGTGAAGAATTGGTGGAGACTTGTTACGGGATTGTACTCTAATGAGGATAGGGATGCGGTGTCTTGGGATCAGTTCAAAGATATGTTTCTTACATGCTACATTCCTCAGGTTGAGCAAGAGAGGTTGGCTCAGGAGTTTTTAGACCTGAGACAGGTATTGGAGTCGGTGATGGAGATCACCCGAATGTTTACTGAGAGAGCGATGTTTCATCTTGAGTTTGCTTCAGAGCATGCTTAGATGACCTGTTATCTGAGCATGCTCAAGATGAACATCAAACAGTTCGTTTCTACTCGGCGGTGTGATGCCTTGATGGAGGTATAGGAGGCAGCTAGGCAACATGAGCTTGTGATAGAGTTTCAGTTGAGAGAGTAGCGGCAGGCCTCGATGAACACAGGGTTTTCGCTTCTTCAGTTTATCATGGTTGTATTCTAGAGATTTTTGAAGTTTCCTTCCCGATCGATTTGATTCCAATTCCTCTGGGGATGTATGTGTGATTATGGGTATGGACTGGCTAAGCCGTTTCGGTGCCATAATCGGCTATGAGGGCTAGTGGGTGGTAGTTCAAACCCCAAGTAGGGGAGAACTGGTTATTTATGGAGAGGGCATCAGGTTGGGTTTAGGGTTTTGTTTGGACGCCATGGATCGACCGTATTTTCAGCACGGGTGTGCCGGTTATTTGGATTATGTGGTCGATATGCAGGTTAGGGATCAGGTGGCACTTGCTGATGTTCCAATTGTCAGGGAGTTTGCTGATGTATTCCAGGAGGAGTTACTCGGTGTGCCTCCCGAGAGACAGATCGAGTTCAAGATTGACCTTGTGCCAGGTGTGGCTCCTATTTCCAAGGTGCTGTACCTATTGGCACCACCTGAGATGCATGAGCTATCATATCAGTTGTAGGAGCTTTTAGGCAAGCAGTTCATCTATCTGAGCAGTTCTCTGTGGTGAGCGCTGCTTCTTTTTGTCAAAAAGAAGGATGGTTCGCACTGGACGTGCATCGATTATAGGGAGCTGAACAAGTTGATGGTGAAGAACCGTTATCACCTATTGTAGATTGATGAAGACCGAATTCCAGGCTCGTTATGGGCATTACGAGTTCATGGTGACTCAGTTTGGGCTCACCAATGTGCCGGCAATATTTATGGATTTGGACTCGATTGTTCGAGTATTGTGTTTATTGATGATATCTTGGTGTATTCTGAGACAAGGGAGCAACATGAGGAGCATCTTCGTGAGCTCCTTGGGGTTTTGAGGTAAGAACGACTTTATGCTAATTTCTCGAAGTGTGAGTTTTGGTTGCAAAAGGTTCAGTTCTTTGGATACCTTATTAACCAAGATGGCATTTTGGTTGATTCGGCCAAGATTGAGGTGGTGATGCAGTGGGAGGTTCCAAAGTATCCCTCGGATATTAGGAGTTTCCTGGGTTAGGCAGGGTATTACCAGAGATTTATTTAGGATTCTCCAAGATTGCAGAACCTCGTGCTTGTCTGAAGAGGAAGGGGGTGGATTTCTGGTGGGGCCCTGAGCAACAATCAACATTTGAGACCTTAGGTAGAGGCTTTGCGAGGCCCTAGTCTTGACCCTCATGGAGGGGATTGAGGATTTTGTGGTTTTCTGTGATGCATCCATCATCGGTTTGGGAGCAGTCCTCATGCAGAGGGGACAAGTGATAGCTTATGCTTCACGGCAGCTGAAGCCACATGAGATGAGATATCCCACGCACGATCTTGAGTTGGGAGCGGTGGTTTTCGCTCTCAAGATTTGGAGACATCATCTTTATGGGGTCCGTTATATTATCTACATGGATCATAAGAGTTTGAGGCATATTATGGATTAGCTGAACCTGAACATGAGGTAACATAGGTGGCTGTACATAGTCAAGGATTATGACTGCGAGATCCTTTACCATCCGGGTAAAGCGAACGTGCTGGCGGATGCTCTGTGCTGTAAGCCGGGTGGACCTTCAGATGAGGTGACATGTATGAGGATATTATAACGACCCAAATTTTCAAATAAATTTAAACTTTTCAAAAACAACTCAATTCATCAAGTTATTACAAAAAGGTTTTCAATACATTTATTATCAGAGTATTCCTAGGTCCATTTCATAAAACATAAACACGAGGAGCGGTACGATCACGCATTTGCCTTGCCACAGTCTCCTGAAGAACCTGAAAAACATTAAACCACAACTGTAAGCCCGAAAGCTTAGTGAGATACCCCCAAAATACCAACCACATATACATACACATAACACGCTATATCATAACGAATCACAGAACAACCATGCATATCGGGTCTACTATGAGACTGGTCCGCCGTATCGGGCCTTCAGTCCACCTGGTCCACCCTCCGAGTCCGATCATGTCCCTCGAGTTTGCAGTGTGGTTGGTCCGCCCGCACCGGGCCTTCAACTCACCTAGTCCACTCTATGAGTCTGCAGTGTGGTTGGTCCGCCCGCACCGGGCCTTCAACTCACCTGGTCCACTCTCTGAGTCTGCAGTGTGGTTGGTCCGCCCGCACCGGGCCTTCAACTCACCTGGTCCACTCTCTGAGTCTACAGTATGACTGGTCTGCCCGCATCGGACCTTCATTCGACCTGGTCGACTCTCCGAGCCTCGGCACGTCTAGTCCGCCCTCGTGGGGCCTACAGCCTATCCGGACCGCTCGCTGGGCCTTCGGAACAACCATTCCGCCCTGGGTATCTTGCCCTACAGCACAAAGCAGGACCTACTCAACCCATGTAACGCCCGCAGATCCGGGCTAGTCAATTTAAAGGCAATAGGGGTCAAAAACGACTTTTCGACAAAAAGATTATTTAGAATAAATAATCTTAACCAAGTTGTAGAATATTTCACAAGGTTTCCGTACATATAAAGAACACCGAAATCCGAGTTATAACGAAGAAGTTATGACCCGTCGAAGTTTCGCGTCGGAACCGGCACGGTGCCGGGAAGCGTAAATAGTAAATTTATGATAGAGAGAGATTTAGCCTTAGCGCTCTAAACGAAAGTCGTAGAATATGTTAAACTAAGAACATCGATAAAAAGAACGCCCAAATCTGACTTCGTATGCAGAAGTTATGATTTTTCGAAGTTTCAGATTAGCGGTGTACAACCCGAAATTCGAATTTTAGATCAATTGATTTTTAGCCGACACAACCTAAACAAGAATCGAAGATCTCGTTATTAGTAGTGTAACGATAAAAAGACTGACGAAAATGGACATCGGATAAAGAAGTTATGAGATTTTAACGGACCAATCCTGTCCCGGCCTGTTAAAAATATAACTTTAAAAATAAAGTCAAAATTAGCCGACGGAGTCTAAACGAAAGTTGTAGAGTACGTCTCCACCTACGCGTGGATATAAAGAACGTCAAAAACGGAGTTCGTATGAACGAGTTACAAATTATAATAGCATATTTACGTATTAAAATAAAGTATAAATCATGTATACGTACACATATATATACATATGTATATATCATTAGAAAGGTATCGACGATGCGGTCATTATAAGACTAATATTGAGTTCTTTCGACATTAGTTTAGTACAAATATCATTAAATCCATTTAAAATAGTATTATAGAGGGGTGTTTAGTTGTTTATATAACTAAAAGGTCATTAAGTAATTATGGAGCGTAGTTTTTGAAAATTCAATTAGTATAAATAAGAGCCTTGGGCTCTCATATTTCTTGTACCATTCTCTTGATTCAAGAGTCTTTCTCTCCTTATCCCCCGAGCATTTCGGTCCCTCGTGATTCGACTTCTCTTTCTGTAGTTTTAGTATAGTAAGGTGAGCGCTGAAGCGCTGCACGAATCTTTCTTAGAAAGATTCAGCGACGAAGTTCTGCCCCTGTAGAGCCCGACTCCTAGCTAAAATCCCCTTGAAAGTAAGTTATGCTTACCCTATTTTAAATATAGTTTATATTTAAAATTAGTATTGTTATTATAAATTTATAATAAATATTTGAGCTATTATTATGACTTATATAAGTGTCGTTATAATATCTTTTAACTACTCGCGGTACGGGGAATCTGGTTTAAAGGGCCGCATAGGGTTGTTGGATTTCAGAAGTGTTATACGCCAAATGGTCCTGCCCTCCGATGTTTTATGTCTGGCCCCTGTCTGTACATAGTAGTTGGAAAGTATTGTTTAAACGCTTATATAATAATAATAAGACTAATAATTAGTGACGGTAATATTAGACTAAAATCTAGTGGTGATAATATTAGGTTTCGTCAAAGGAAATTATTTTAAAGTAAACGAAGCGCTGTCCAAGTACCGAGTCACCACCTTCTCAGGTGAGTGCATAGTCTCTTTCATCTTACACATAGATATGAAGTATTTTATATAAAGTACGTGCTATGTGTGCATATTATCTGAATACTTGTTGTCTATGTTGGATGAACGTTTTATACATGTTTTAAAGAATTTAAGCTGTATGCGTATTTTATATATACGAATATGTTGGGTATGAGATGGGTAGATGAATGATGAGAGATAGAAGATGATACATTGGCAGTTATAGACTTAGTGTCTATGGGACAAACACCGGTAACTATGGACTTAGTACCTGTTAAACGTTGGTAGCTATGGATTTAGTACCTGTTGGGAATTGGTAACTATGGACTTAGTACCTGTTGAACATTGGTAGCTATGGACTTAGTACCTATTAGATAAAGACTGGTAGCTATGGATTTGGTACCTGATGAATAGACCATAGCAGCTATGGAATTAGTGTTTTATGAACGAACATTGGCAGCTATGGATTTAGTGTCAGTCCTATAACCCTGGAGGTAAGGGACTTCGGAATAAACGAATGCAGGATAGATGACTCTTAGGTTAAATCCTTAAAGAGTAAAGAAGATAATAGGGATGGGTAATTGGGTTGATTGTTTGATTGAACATAGTAATTATATTATTGTGGGTTGAAAACCCTATGTACTCACCAGGTTTCCCAACCTGACCCACTCAGTTTATGTATATCACAGGTGACGAAGTGAAGTGACATTACACTGAGAGATTTAAAAGAGATGTAGATCACTAGTGTAAATCATTGTAAGTTCTGTTTATGTTTATGTTTCGGTATTAACGATGACATCCCAAACATTTTAAAATGAAATAAATACGTTTCTTCGAAAATGTTTTAATAACGTATTTACCATGTTTTTCTGGGAACAAATTCCGCAACCTTTTTATAAAATGAAGTACTCTGATTTTTATAAAGCATAAACAAAATCGGTCTTTTCTGGCCTTGATTTTGGGGATGTCACAGTTGGTATCAGAGCATTAGTTTAAGAGAACTAGGAATATGGATTTATTTCTAGACTTAAACTTAGAATGCTAAGCAATGATTGTGAGGTGTGAGCACTAGCTTATTTTAGGAATAATGCCTAAATTGCTTTTATGTGCTAAATGCTTTGCGCATGATATGATTTGTTCGGATCTATGGTCTGTTGCCGACCGGATCTGGAAACCTTATGTGTTTAGGATTCTAAGCGTTTAACTACGATATTAGAACTAGCATATAAACGTTTCGGGGTGATAAGGATGATTTAAGACGTCAATCCTAAATTAAGATCTAGATTCACCTTATTCGGTGTAGAGATCAAGATGGCAAGAACCCGTAGCGGAAACGTAAATGCGAATGGGAACCGAAACCAACCCCCAGTGGTTCAGCAAATACCTGTTGCTGAAGAAGTTGCGCCTGAGCCAGTCACCATGGCTGGAGTTCAAGCCATGATTCGGGCTATGTTAGCTGAACAAAGGGAAGAAATGAGACAAATATTGAACAGGGACGAACCTACCGTACATGTTGAACCGACGGAGCCAGTTCCCGAGCAATCTGAGGAAGGGAACTACAGCCGCCAAGTGAGTTAAGTAGGGACTCAAGGTGAGCAAAGGGATGGCCCAGAAGGGAGAAACAACAAGGATGGGCGGATGTACAAGAATTTCTTGGGTGCGAAACCACCAAGTCTCTCAGGAAGCCTAAAGCCGGTTGAGATTATGGATTGGATCTCTGAGATGGAAATGGTGTTTGAGAGCTGCAGCTGTAACGAGAAACAGAAGACTGTCTTCGCAGTAAGACAGCTGAAAACTGGAGTCTTGAGCTGGTGGAAGCTATTGGCAGATACGATGCCACGAGGAGAAGCCTTAAGGATGTCGTGGGAAGAGTTTTTGGAACAGTTGAAAATGCAATACTGCTCGGAGATAGATCTGATAGACCTAAACAATGAGTTTCAGAACCTGAAGAAAGGAAAGATGAGTGTTGATGAGTATGCCACCGCATTCACCGAGAGGATGAAGCTATTCCCCTACTTGGTGCCTACTGAACTCTCCAAGATTGATAGGTTTGCTAACGGGTTGCCCACTGACTTTGGCCCAATGGTCAAAATGACAACTACCTTGAAAGCAGCTGTTAGGGTAGCTAAGAACGTAGAGGCCCAGATAAGAGAAAAGGGTCTAGAAAAAGATAAGGTAGGAGAGAAGCGGAAGTTTGAAGGATCTTCGAGGCCGAACAAGGAAAGCAAATTCTCAAAGCTTGGAGGAGCAAATGGAGGTGAAGCAAGATGGTGTGATAGATGCAAGAAGAAGCATGGTGGAAAGTGCAACGAAGAAGTGACTTTTTACAAGTGTGGGAGGACTGGTCACTATTCCAAAGACTGCACGCATAATGACAAAGTATGCTATGGATGTGGAGGCAAGGGGCACATGTCCAGAGACTGCCCAAGGAAAAATAAAGCAGCAAGACCAGAAACGCCACCAAGGCCAAGGGCATTTCACATGATCCTCGACGAAGCAGAGAACCATGCGAGGAATCAAGAATGAGGACTTCTTACCCGAGGATCGGATTATGCAGTAGTCATAGTTTCGTATGATGTAGCCTAGTAGAGGTATAGTCTAGGGTGAACTTGAACACCTATGTAATCGTTTCAAGAAATGATATAAAACCTTCGTTTTGTTATCTGATGTGTTGAATGATTGTATGAATTGCTGCATGGTGACTTGGGAAACTGCGAGACAATACTTGGGATGAGTATGAGTAGGTGTGAATGGTAGTAGAGGCCTATACTACCGGAAGCACAGGACTCACACTTGGATCGGGGAAAGTCACAAGGTTACCAAGAAGCTAGTAATTGATTTCATTTTTTTCAAGTATGTCATTACCATCGTTTCGATAATGACTAAAAAGATTGTTAATTTCCGATCCTAGTGGTCATACCAAATTGAGTCCGACTACGATGAGTATGTTGCGTGGTTCAGGGAACCAAGTTCAATGTAGCGTCCGACTTAAACCAAACAATTGAAATCAAAGCGATCAATAGAAGTATCGCGTTCATTGTTAAAGAAGTTGGTAGCCAGAAACGCTACATGTTAAAGTGTGATTATATCACATTAGAACATGAAGGAAGGCATAGTCTATTTTAGAATTTAACTCTAAGAGACCTAAGTCTAAATGTGCATCACATGATGATAGGTCATAATTTAAAGTCTAGCCTGAGGTAGAGAGCAGGTGCACGATCGAGTACTGCTTACAGTCAATGAGTCTAAGAGATAGACTTGAAGGAATATAGAAGTTATAATTATTACCTAGGATGAAGAGATGACGTATGGAGTCATTATACGAGCCCTTTTTCGTTGATGATTCCGGGACGTAATCATCCTAAGGGGGAGATAATTGTAACGCCCGCAGATCCGGGCTAGTCAATTTAAAGGCAATAGGGGTCAAAAACGACTTTTCGACAAAAAGATTATTTAGAATAAATAATCTTAACCAAGTTGTAGAATATGTCACAAGGTTTCCGTACATATAAAGAACGCCGAAATCCGAGTTATAACGAAGAAGTTATGACCCGTCGAAGTTTCGCGTCGGAACCGGCACGGCGCCGGGAAGCGTAAATAGTAAATTTATGATAGAGAGAGATTTAGCCTTAGCGCTCTAAATGAAAGTCATAGAATATGTTAAACTAAGAACATCGATAAAAAGAACGCCCAAATCTGACTTCGTATGCAGAAGTTATGATTTTTCGAAGTTTCGGATTAGCGGTGTATAACCCGAAATTCGAATTTTAGATCAATTGATTTTTAGCCGACACAACCTAAACAAGAATCGAATATCTCGTTATTAGTAGTGTAACGATAAAAAGACAGACGAAAATGGACATCGGATAAAGAAGTTATGAGATTTTAACGGACCAATCCTGTCCCGGCCTGTTAAAAATATAACTTTAAAAATAAAGTCAAAATTAGCCGACGGAGTCTAAACGAAAGTTGTAGAGTACGTCTCCACCTATGCGTGGATATAAAGAACGTCAAAAACGGAGTTCGTATGAACGAGTTACAAATTATAATAGCATATTTACGTATTAAAATAAAGTATAAATCATGTATACGTACACATATATATACATATGTATATATCATTAGAAAGGTATCGACGATGCGGTCATTATAAGACTAATATTGAGTTCTTTCGACATTAGTTTAGTACAAATATCATTAAATCCATTTAAAATAGTATTATAGAGGGGTGTTTAGTTGTTTATATAACTAAAAGGTCATTAAGTAATTATGGAGCGTAGTTTTTGAAAATTCAATTAGTATAAATAAGAGCCTTGGGCTCTCATATTTCTTGCACCATTCTCTTCATTCAAGAGTCTTTCTCTCCTTATCCCCCGAGCATTTCGGTCCCTCGTGATTCGACTTCTCTTTCTGTAGTTTTAGTATAGTAAGGTGAGCGCTGAAGCGCTGCACGAATCTTTCTTAGAAAGATTCAGCGACGAAGTTCTGCCCCTGTAGAGCCCGACTCCTAGCTAAAATCCCCTTGAAAGTAAGTTATGCTTACCCTATTTTAAATATAGTTTATATTTAAAATTAGTATTGTTATTATAAATTTATAATAAATATTTGAGCTATTATTATGACTTATATAAGTGTCGTTATAATATCTTTTAACTACTCGCGGTACGGGGAATCTGGTTTAAAGGGCCGCATAGGGTTGTTGGATTTCAGAAGTGCTATACGCTAAATGGTCCTGCCATCCGGTGTTTTATGTCTGGCCCCTGTCTGTACATAGTAGTTGGAAAGTATTGTTTAAACGCTTATATAATAATAATAATAAGACTAATAATTAGTGACGGTAATATTAGACTAAAATCTAGTGGTGATAATATTAGGTTTCGTCAAAGGAAATTATTTTAAAGTAAACGAAGCGCTGTCCGAGTACCGAGTCACCACCTTCTCAGGTGAGTGCATAGTCCCTTTCATCTTACACATAGATATGAAGTATTTTATATAAACTACGTGCTATGTGTGCATATTATCTGAATACTTGTTGTCTATGTTGGATGAACGTTTTATACATGTTTTAAAGAATTTAAGTTGTATGCGTATTTTATATATACGAATATGTTAGGTATGAGATGGGTAGATGAATGATGAGAGATAGAAGATGATACATTGGCAGTTATAGACTTAGTGTCTATGGGACAAACATCGGTAGCTATGGACTTAGTACCTGTTAAACGTTGGTAGCTATGGATTTAGTACCTGTTAGGAATTGGTAACTATGGACTTAGTACCTGTTGAACATTGGTAGCTATGGACTTAGTACCTATTAGATAAAGACTGGTAGCTATGGATTTGGTACCTGATGAATAGACCATAGCAGCTATGGAATTAGTGCTTTATGAACGAACATTGGCAGCTATGGATTTAGTGTCAGTCCTATAACCCTGGAGGTAAGGGACTTCGGAATAAACGAATGCAGGATAGATGACTCTTAGGTTAAATCCTTAAAGAGTAAAGAAGATAATAGGGATGGGTAATTGGGTTGATTGTTTGATTGAACATAGTAATTATATTATTGTGGGTTGAAAACCCTATGTACTCACCAGGTTTCCCAACCTGACCCACTCAGTTTATGTATATCACAGGTGACGAAGTGAAGTGACATTACACTGAGAGATTTAAAAGAGATGTAGATCACTAGTGTAAATCATTGTAAGTTCTGTTTATGCTTATGTTTCGGTATTAACGATGACATCCCAAACATTTTAAAATGAAATAAATACGTTTCTTCGAAAATGTTTTAATAACGTATTTACCATGTTTTTCTGGGAACAAATTCCGCAACCTTTTTATAAAATGAAGTACTCTGATTGTTATAAAGCATAAACAAAATCAGTCTTTTCTGGCCGTGATTTTGGGGATGTCACAACCCATCTCCAGTCCAAACAACCATGTGCACAGAATCATACAATCATATAACAGTTCATATTCAATCAAACCGATCTGGCAGATCACATAGCATAACATACTCTAAGCAGGATACCGACCTAACCGGTTACTAGTATAACATCATCCTATCTACCAGGATACCGACCTTAAACAGGTCTTTAACGAATACCATCCTAACTACTCGGATGCAAACATATCAAAGAAATAACATAAAAACAGATACCCGGGTCTCAATCCGATAAAGGGCCGGCCTTGGTGCCTTAGACCCTGTTGATATAGTGAGGATAACTCACCTCGAAACTGCCGGCTGAAAGGATAAGATCCCGCTGCTCCAGACTCCGACACGAACTCCTGTACTGAACACCAAAACATTCAACTCAATAAATACCCTTAATTACCAAAATACCCCTGGAAGATAACTGGTCAACCTTTGGACAAGGTCAAGTCAACCCCTGACTGACTCTACTCGCCGAGTCAACCCGATGACTCGCCGAGTCCCCAAGCTCAGAACTTCCCTCAATCCACGACCTAACTCGTCGAGTCACCCCGAGACTCACTGAGTCCAACAACTCTGAGTCCACTCGCACCCAACTTACCGAGTCATCCCTTGACTCACCGATTCTCGACTCAAACAGAAAATATTGGGACTCTTCGACAAGACTCGCCGAGTCTAAGGCTATCTTCAACCTACTCGCCGAGTTATTCATCCAACTCGTCGAGTTCCAGCTCATCTTCAAGCAACTCGTCGAGTCTACCCATGTGACTCGCTGAGTACCACCGGTCTGAATCCATACAGAAGCATTCCAGGCCATGCAATTGATCCAAAACATAGATCTAGCCTCCTACAACCCATCCATCACGTAAAGTGGCAAACTTTACGTGAATCCAAAGAGATCTAGGCCTTATACACTTTAGGGCTAGGGTTTGGGACATGATGGCTTCACTAAGCACTCAAACACAGGGACTTTAATGCACTATAGACCTTCCCCATTCCAGATCTGAGGTAGCAACCTCAGATCTAACCTCCAAACTCCAAAACATCCCAAGATAAGCTCCCCATAAACCCCAAAATG
This sequence comes from Lactuca saligna, assembly GCF_052625555.1. Classification (NCBI taxonomy): domain Eukaryota; kingdom Viridiplantae; phylum Streptophyta; class Magnoliopsida; order Asterales; family Asteraceae; genus Lactuca; species Lactuca saligna. The sequence goes on along the minus strand of NC_136418.1, from coordinate 132,669,959 downwards.
AAGAATCCATATGAGTAACAGCCAAAGAACGAGATATTACCTCAAAAGAACGCCCCAACTGCAATGAAACTCGAATCCAAGCAAATCCCCTTGCTCCAAGCCTCCAAACTCCCAAGATTCCTTCAACAAATACCCTTCAAGCTCCCAAATGCACTTTGATCCACTCACACACGAATGCTAAGGGTTTCTGGACTTGAGGATGAGTAAAGAGGCTAGGGGAATGGATGTTAAGTTCTTTATATAGGGCTCAACCCCGAGAATTAGGGTTTTCTCCACTCAGCACCTACTCGCCGAGTCTATCTTTGGACTCGTCGAGTAGGCCACTTGACACGCGACCAAAGTCGTGACCCTACTCGCCGAGTCCATCCATGGACTCACCGAGTTGCCCTTCAAGATTTACACTTTTAGCCCTTCAACTCTACTCTTGATATTTCGGGATGTTACAGATATCCTCAAAACTCAAAATAAAAAGAATAAATATAATACCTGAAATTCCGGATGTTACACCAGATCTGTGAATGGCATGAGCTGGATTCAAGAAAAATCGAGTGTATAGTAATTGCATGTGGCTGACTCGGCGAGTCGTCCCTCGGACTCGGCGATTCGAGTCGTGAGTCCCCGAGTTTTCCTTTTTTCGCATTGGCGGGTTAGGAGTAATGAGTCATTGGGTGTGACTCAGTGGGTCGAAAGCTAGACTCACTCATGAAGTCACTCGGCGAGTCGATTCCATGACTTGGCGAGTACATGGAAATCTTCTTATCTCAAGAACAACTCGGCGAGTTATTCATACAACTCGGCGAGTCACAGCTTAAAGTGTTCTTCGGATGAAGGTGAACTCGGCGAGTTGTTCATACAACTCAGCGAGTAGGATGAAGGACTATTGGACTTGGGTTTAGATAAAGGGACTCGGCGAGTTGGCAAGCCAACTCGGCGAGTCTGGTTAACTGGCAGTTGACTGTGACTTGACTCATGACTTGTTAAGGGTAAATGGACAATTTACCCTGAAGGCGGTTAGCAGTATTTGACAAAGTGTTTGGTGGGAATTGCAGCCGGAGTGGTGGGTTTAAGGCCACAATGTCGGCCCACCAGTAGGAGATGTATGATAGATGATTCTCTTTGTGATATCATCTAGGCTTGCTACTACATGATATGTTATATGCTAGCATGATATGTTGTATGTGATAGTAGTAGAGTTCGGTTGTTAGGACCGAAGGGGAGGTCAGACACCCCAGATATGTCTGACAGTATGTGATGATATGTTTATATGCTGGCATGATATGTTATATGTGATAATGGTAGTAGGAGGGGAACAATCCCCAAGTTCGGTTGTTAGGACCGAAGGGTAGTTCAGGCACCCCAGATATGTCTGATATTATGTTTGTGTTATGATATATATGATAGTAGAAGTAGGGGGTGAAATAGTCCCCGAGGTTCGGTTGTTAGGACCGAAGGGTAGTCAGCACCCCAGAATAGCTCGACATGGGTAGTCAGCACCCCATAATGGCTTGACACGGGTAGGTCGGCACCCCAGAATGGCTTGACACGGGCAGGTCGGCACCCCAGAATGGTCGTACCGGGTAGGTCGGGCACCTCAGAAATGCCTAGCAATATGTATGACATGTGATTGTATGGTATGTGGTATGATGGGGGAACTCACTAAGCTTCGTGCTTACAGTTTTCAGTTTTGATTTCAAGTACCTCTTCTTCGAAGGGGAAGGAGCTGGCGCGGTAGCGGTACATCACACACATGCTTATATTCTGCATTATGATATCACCTGGGTATTTGTACTCTGATCTGTTTCTATTTTTATAACAATGTTTTCCAGACATGCAATATCTTTTGTGAAATGATATGATGGTCGAACGTTTTATTCCTAATGTTTTGGCTAAGCACATGTTTTAAAAATGAAATTTTTTGGCTCGTATTTTTGGGGTGTTACATTATCGCTTGGATCTTCCAAATAAGGTTAGTCAGATTCATAGCACGTTCCCATGTCTCTCAACTGTAGAAGTGCTTAGTGGATGATTTCGCAATGGTACCATTGGAGGATATTCAGGTGGATGACCGCCTGAATTATATTGAGAGACCAGTGGAGATTTTGGATCGGAAGTCGAAAACCTTGAGGAGCAAGGCTGTAGAGTTGGTGAAGGTGCAATGGCAGCACCAGAAGGGTTTAGAGTGGAATTGGGAGTTGGAAGATGAATGAGGGAGCACTATCCGAAGTTATTTGGGGTTGTGGACTTCGAGGATGAAGTCTAATTCAAGTGGGGGAGAATTAAACATTTTGATTTTGGTATGTTCTTTTAGCCCCTTTATGTTTAATTTATTGCAAGTTGGTCCTTGGAGTAGTATGTGGGGCGTACCACATGGTACGTTTAGCGTACTACCTGGGAAGCTAGTATGTGTGGCGTACCATATGATACGTTTAACATACAAGCTGAGAAGCTAGTATGCGGGGCGTACCACATGGTACACTTAGCGTACTAAGGAGGGAAGTGATCGCAGGTGCGAGGCTGATGTGCAGGAAAATACCCATTAATTTTAATATTTATAACCTAACAAAATTAGACTAACTATGCACTTATAGGCAGTGTACCTAGTCAAATTACAGTATAGCTTAGATAAGTCGGGTGTCGATCACAGGGAACGGTGAATTAATTTAATACATTTGATTATAGGTTACAGGTCACACGAAAAGAATAAAAGAAATAGTTTAATAAATCTCAAACTAATAATTAATTAACAATTCTCGATAAACTAACAGGAAAACAAATCTCTTCAGGTACTTTGGTTTAGACAAATTCCACCTTAAAAACATAGACAATTGCATACACAAATTCATTTATTCATGTTCACCGATTCCTAAAATGATTAGATTCACGTTCACTATAACTAATCCTTTAGCAAACAAGTCAATTCAAACAATGATCAATTGGTTAAACTAACATGCTTCCTAGTGTTCAGTTCGTATCAAGCAAGACTTGCAAATATAGTTAATCAAATTAGGCATTCAATTAACCTCTTGTTGATGGTCATCAAACAAGGCTCACACATTAACTTACTTATTCCCAAGTTAATCCTAGTTTCACATTCGTTATTCCTAGACTTATAATCTCGATGGTCACCAAAATCATAAGAGACAAGCAATCAAGCATATGTTCATACAACTCAATTCACTTAACAATTAACATCAAATAATTATCATTAATACGTAAGGATCTTTTAACAAGCTTGGCAAGATAAATTAAACACAAACAAACTATTCAATATACCAATTAGTCTAATAATCAAAGCTTCATTCAATCATAAACACAAAATAAAAGGTTTTTACACCCCAGTCAGAAACTAAATACATAATAGTAACACAATGGAATGCTAATCATGGTCACGTTAACAGCCCATAGGATTACCGACACGTATCCGCTCTCCAACCCTTCCGATCTCCACTCCCGTTAGCTTAACGGCCTTCCGGTCGCCTTCTAGACCCTCAAAACGGCTTAACAGAAGTTAATTATCGACTAAATTAGGTTAGAAGTCGAATCCCCCCTCCTGGTTAGCTAAAAATCGACTTTTATAATCTTTGTAGCCGACTTAAGTACGTTGGGCGTACATAGGATTACGCGTGGCGTACAAAGTATCACTACGCGATTGAAGTTATCTGAGGCCACCCAGTATACGGCGCATACCCTTTAGTTACGCGGGGGGTACGACGATTTTAGGCACTACGCTGGGCGTAATGCGATGTTACGCGGGGCGTAATCCACTTCTTCAGCATTTTTAATTTCTTTTAGCTCCTAAGTCTGGTTTCCGCTTCAGTCTTTTCTTTTGTGCTTTATCGACAACGAATAGATGCAAAACATAATTCAAAGTATTATGAGTACTTTTTAGTTCTAAAATAAAATAAATAAGGCCAAAATATTAAGATAAAGTGCATAAAAATATATATAAAAATACACATATCAAAATACCCCACACTTAGCCTTTGCTTGCCCCCAAGCAAATTTACTTTAATTTTACCAATATTGCACTAAACAATCCATTTAAAACTCAGCCATTATGCCAAAACCTCAACGCATGCATTTGTGTCTAAAATTTTCCTAAAGTACCCCCCCATACTTTAAATACTCACAATCTTCATAAACACTTGCCCAGTTTTTCCGAATAATGCTCATTTTATGCAACCCTCCGAATCCATCCGCAGAAAACCTCCTAACCTCAATGTATTTTTAGTTGAGCAACCTAAGCATACATAATCTAAAATTACAATTTATGATACCACTATGGAGCTCTTTAGGAATTCTTCACTTTCTTGACAATTTGATCTTTGATTTCTTTGAATTCACCACCTTATTTGATTTGATTTCTCGGTATCTTCAACTTTTTGAATTTCTTGGAATTTTGAGCTGTTGATCTTCACTTTATTTGCTCCAAAATTCTTCAAACTTTTTCGTAATTCTCTCTCTTTTTTTTATTACATGCATTCCTCACTTTTTCACTCAAAACCTACATGCTTAAGCATAGGTGCTCAACCTTAACCTTTATTGGTTAATGATAATAATTTTCCTGGATACATTTCAGGTTTAGGCTGCTAAACATATTGCATCCTTCAAACCGAGCGGGGTTATGTTTTTGTTCCATGATTTCACTAAAATAAGGGAAGCCACAAATGCACTATAACGTATATTGGCTCAACTAAACATTTGAGTTCTCATCGGATCATTCCATACAATATTAGCAAAATTTTAAATTATCACTAGATTTTTCTAAATTAAACTATTATTTCAAGTTTTCTTTTAATTTTTTTTTAAAAATTTCCCTAAATCTAGCAATTTCCAACTATTATTTCATTTTTATAATTTACTTTCACCGACCCCCTATAAAATTTCCCTAAATCTAGCAATTTCCAACTATTATTTCATTTTTATAATTTACTTTCACCGACCCCCTACCCCACACTTATTTCATACAATGCCCTCATTGTATGTTAAAACAAATTAAGAACATAAAAAGGGAGAAAAAGGAACAGAATCCCCTGGGTAGTTGCGGCGAGATCGAATGGGGCTGCTACAAGTTACTTCAAATATTGCTGAAAAACTGAAAAATGGAACTGCTGCTTCTGAATTTGCCGAAAAATAAAATCAAGACCGCCATCTTCAAAAAATGTGGTGCAAAAGATCACAAACAAATGCAATGTATAATAACCATGACGCGAGAAAGTGTCAACCACGTCGTCTCGTTAAAAATGACATCCTCTTCTCGCGATGAAAAATCCCCCACAACATAGGAAAGTGTCTACCATATCGTGGCAGTCGGGATGATACTTCTTCCTCGCGTCGAAATACAACTCTAATAAATATGCACCCCACACTTATGACAAATTGTGGGTCTTGACTATAATCTTCGAACTCTCACACGACTCTCTCTAGCAACAGTCGGACCTAGCTGCTGAACTTACTGCCAGCTTTCTAAGGGCGAAAATTCTGCAGAGATCTAAACAACCAAAGAGCATCAACATGGAAAACAAAAGAAAAAACAAACTAAATTAAAGATCAATTACACACCAAATAAAAATACTTAACTAAACTAAAAATAACACAAAATAAAAATAAAAATAAAAATAAAAAGGATAACTAAATCACTCATCATCTCCATCATCCTGCTGCTGTGTCCCAGAAGTACCGACCCCATCATATCGTGACTTAAATGGTGGTGGGTAGGGAACCAAATACTGAAAACCATGGTAGGCAAAGAATGCGTTCAACGCATTCCCTTGCCACCGCTGTTGCGTGTCCACATGTACAACATACTCACTAAGGTTCTGGACCCTCATGTCAAGACGATTAATGCCCTGAGCTAGGTAGCGCATATCGATCTCCGGCTCAGGTCCCTGCTGCGCTCCCCGAGGAGCAGGTCTACGCTGTGGGACCCGTCTCGGCTGTGGCTCGGCGCCACCCTCCTCATCTGCCACATCATCTGCTCGTACTCTCAAGACACCATCTCCACCCCGCTCCAATACACGCATCGACTCTAACAGCTGAAGACTCATCGGCCTCATGTCGTGGAACACCATCGATCTCGTGATATCACGCGTCAGCAACTGATATGACCGGGCTAAACGCGTGATAAAATGCCCTCCGCAAATCGGGTTGTCCCCCCGAAGTCCCCTGGCCCTCCGTCCCAAATATACAGCTAAAGCAACTGGAAGGTTCAGGTGCCTCTCGGGAGTAACTAGTGCCCATAGGAAATAAAGGTCTGTCGAAGGCACTCTCTCACTGTTCTTGTGATGCGTGAGAGACATAGAAATCAACCGGTGCAACATTCGGTAGGTAGTTGACCGAATCATCCCCCCTCGCACGGTAGATGGTGTATAAACTACCCCTGTAATCTCGGCCCAAAAAGTGTTCTCGTTATAGTCATCTGGCCGCTCCGTAAGACAATTAGCAAGGAATGCCGGGAAGTGGACACTCCTCGTCTCATCGGCTGTGTAAATACCCACTCGAGTCGCAAGCTCTTTCACGCTCCATTCTCGGCTCACTCCACCCAGTCTGAAGGCAAAAGCTGTCCTGTCATCGGGTGCCTTCCTAGGATCAAAGGAAACTGTAGCGTAGAACTCCAGCAAAAACTCACGATAAACAGGTTCCTGGATCCGGAACAAACGTGCCCATCCCTGACACACAAACAAGTCCACACCACTCGCGTCCGAGTGTGTGTATTGCAAAAATCTCTGGATCAATGCAGCAAGTCCAGTCCTGGTATCCAATTCCCAATCGAATGATGGTGCTATATCAATCTCTTTGGTGAGAAGCAAGCACAAGTTGGTGACATAACGCGCCTGGGTAGCATCGTTCAGCGTTTGCGGAAATTGTAAAAAACGATGATCAGTCACATCCTCGGGTGGGTTGGTCCTTTGCGTTCTTCGGGCCATAATCTGCACAAATAAACACAAACACAAAACCAAACAAAATATGGTAGCATTAATAAATTCTAAACCAAAAAAAAGTGTGTTGGATAGGGACAGTACGCTGGGCGTACGTCCAGGTTCCACAAGTCTATGTCCCGGTTCCTTTACTTGTGCTAAAATCATAACCCAACTCAAAATAAACACAACAGGGGCAACAGACTGTTAATATTGCGTGGTCCAAAGGCAGTAGAAAAAAAAACGAGACCACCCTTAAAAATCAATCCCCATAATCTCGTGTCTAGTGACAATACTCAACAGGGAATCATGTGTAGCAGTCAAGAACTCGAAGTCAACAGGGGTACGCTTGGCGTCCGTTCCCAAATTTAAATCGACGGGTGTGGGACGGGATTTAGACGAAATTAGGTCCTAGGTTTTAGTTTATTAACCGAAATCGGTCCATTCAAGCCCTAATCAACACATACAATTACGAAATCAGCCATAATTCAAGAACCCCATAAACCCTAGATTTCGAACGAAGGCTAAATGCAACTTATTCCATCGATTGAAACACAAATACATAACATTGAGTAACCGAAAAACTTACTTGTGTGTTGAATTTGACAAGAAATGAAGAAGAATCGAAGATCTTGGAGAGAATTATTGGTCACAGCGTATGTGAAGAGAAGTTGTAAAAAGAATAAAGAAGAAGTCAAAGGGTCAAGAGATATACCTGGTCATCGTGCTACGCTGGGCGTAAGGCGAAGTTACGCGGGGGGTAACCCTATCCCCATGAAAATCCATACGCGATCAGATGTTGAATTACGCTTGGCGTAATATAACTTACGCAAGGCGTACGTTTAAATGAAACTTTTCCTTTTTCTTTTCTTTAATTTAACTTCCTTTTCTTTTAATTATTTAATTAAAGGACTTAAAACTTAATTATTATTATTTTTTTTTCTTTTTAATTTCTTCAGCTTATGATGACTTCACGATGAGTGATAAAAAAAAAAAAAAAAACTGAGACGTCATAATCACTTATCTTTGTCGAGATCAAACAGCAACGGTTGATCAAAAACCTTTGCATGCAAGAATTGGTTTACGAAAAATACCTACTTTCGGGACCCGTTAGAATATTTCCTTTGTTTTCCTTGCACCTTTAACTAAAAGCGGAACAAGAAGTGACCTAACTAGTCAAAAACAGCAAGAGCTCGGTCTTCCACTTAACCACCACAATACGCCTTGCTATACTACGCCTCATGGATTGAGTTGGACAAATCAACAAAGTAGTAGGCTAAGCAGGTCAAGAATTCCCTAATCGCTTTCATTCTCGAAACCCATGCAAAAAGTAAAGTCAAGCAATGTGTACAATTCCAAATTCCTGCAAACAAAAACAAGAAGCTTCCCGACAAGTGAAATGATATCATCGAAAATCAAACTAAAAATAAAAACTAACTACAAACTAATAACGAATAATCAAATAAACCAAATTAATGACAAACCATTCCCTGACAACGGCGCCAAAAACTTGATGTGCACGAAAGTACCCATTAATTTTAATATTTATAACCTAACAAACTTAGACTAACTATGCACTTATAGGCAGTGTACCTAGTCAAATTACAGTATAGCTTAGATAAGTCGGGTGTCGATCACAGGGAACGGTGAATTAATTTAATATATTTGATTATAGGTTATAGGTCACACGAAAAGAATAAAAGAAATAGTTTAATAAATCTCAAACTAATAATTAATTAACAATTCTCGATAAACTAACAGGAAAACAAATCTCTTCAGGTACTTTGGTTTAGACAAATTCCACCTTTAAAACATAGACAATTGCATACACAAATTCATTTATTCATGTTCACCGATTCCTAAAATGATTAGATTCACGTTCACTATAACTAATCCTTTAGCAAACAAGTCAATTCAAACAGTGATCAATTGGTTAAACTAACATGCTTCCTAGTGTTCAGTTCGTATCAAGCAAGACTTGCAAATATAGTTAATCAAATTAGGCATTCAATTAGCCTCTTGTTGATGGTCATCAAACAAGGCTCACACATTAACTTACTTATTCCCAAGTTAATCCTAGTTTCACATTCGTTATTCCTAGACTTATAATCTCGATGGTCACCAAAATCATAAGAGACAAGCAATCAAGCATATGTTCATACAACTCAATTCACTTAACAATTAACATCAAATAATTATCATTAATACGTAAGGATCTTTTAACAAGCTTGGCAAGATAAATTAAACACAAACAAACTATTCAATATAGCAATTAGTCTAATAATCAAAGCTTCATTCAATCATAAACACAAAATAAAAGGTTTTTACACCCCAGTCAGAAACTAAATACAAAATAGTAACACAATGGAATGCTAATCATGGTCACGTTAACAACCCATAGGATTACTGACACGTATCCGCTCTCCAACCCTTCCGATCTCCGCTCCTGTTAGCTTAACGGCCTTCCGGCCGCCTTCTAGACCCTCAAAACGGCTTAACAGAAGTTAATTATCGACTAAATTAGGTTAGAAGTCGAACCCCCCTCCTGGTTAGCTGAAAATCGACTTTTATAATCTTTGTAGCCGACTTAAGTACGTTGGGCGTACATAGGATTACGGGGGCGTACAAAGGATCACTACGCAATTGAAGTTATCTGAGACCACCTAGTACGCGGCGCGTACGGCGATTTTGGGCACTACGCTGGGCGTAATGCGATGTTACGTGGGGCGTAATCCACTTCTTCAGCATTTTTACTTTCTTTTAGCTCCTAAGTTCGGTTTCCGCTTCAGTATTTTCTTTTGTGCTTTATCGACAACGAATAGCTGCAAAACATAATTCAAAGTATTATGAGTACTTTTTAGTTCTAAAATAAAATAAATAAGGCCAAAATATTAAGATAAAGTGCATAAAAATATATATAAAAATACACATATCAGAGGCCTCATATGTTGGGCGTACGAGGGTTACACTTAACGTACATGGAGGATAAGAAACCCTAATTTTAGGGTGTTGCGTCCTATATAAGGTCCTTAAGTCCCTAAGGTTGGCCTCTTTACCATCCTCTATTGCCTTAAACCCTAAATCTTGACCCTTAGACTCCGTTGTTGTATCATTGAGCTATTGAGAAGAAGTTGGTGGTTATTTTGCTCATTTTGAAGGGAGTGGGGAAGATTGAAGGTGCATTGTTTAGTGTGAAGCTTAGGGATCCATAATCATCACTCATTTTTCAAGTCTTTTGAAGTATAAAGTTCATACATTGTCTTATCCTTGCTTAGATCTCTTCATGTCTTTTGGTTCCTTTTTGGGTTAGCTTGATGGGTTAAGTCATTTTTGTGGACTTATTCTTTTAGATCTGGGCATATTATGAGTTTCTTAGGCATAAAGGTGCAAACTTTATGGGGTATATGGTTTCATTCATGCATTAAGTCATCTATTAAGTCCTTTTGAGCTTTAAGAGTTTCATTAAGCCATGCATGATGGTAATGTTAGCAACTTTATGTGATAAACCAGCCAAAGGAGGTGATATATAGGTTTTGGAGTAAAGTCTTTATGGATTTAAAGCTGGAAATGGAAGTTGGCTGAATCGAGGAGTACGCTGGGCGTACAAGATGGTACGCTTAGCGTATAATCCCTAAGGTGAGTATGTGCTGAGTACTCCCCGCTTACTCAGCCAGTTGGGCTTCGAAGCTTGGATCTTCAGTTTGGTCCATTCTTTTGGGCTTAGATGTTTAGGGCCTTGTTGGTCCATCTAAATTTAGATGCTTTAGGCTAAGAATATTTTTGGACCTTGGATTAAGGCCCATGGAAGAGTTTAGGCCCAATTTGGAAAAATTTAGCCATGATTGGGTGTTGGATGATTACTTTGGTATTTGGGTCTTTCTCATTGTAGGTTTGGGCCTCATTCTTAGACCAAACTAGGTTAGGGGTAAAATGGTCTTTTTACCCTATCTTTGGAGTGATGGTTATGGATTAGAATCCAATTATTAATTGGATATTATTTGGTATTGATAGTTTGAGGATTTTTCAGACTAGCAGCCAGAGATTTATTCGTGTGATTCAACAGTTGAAGGTGAGTTTCCTCACAGTGTTTAGCGGGTTGAAGGCACCAATGCCGACCCATGATTATCTTATGTTAGGATGCTAGATGTTTGCGTGACTCTTACATGTGTTATGTACTCGTATGCTTATCGGGTGGGGCCCGATGACCATTCTATATGTTATATATATTTGTGATTATTGCATGTGATATGTGTTTATATGTTTATATGTTTATATGTTTATATGTATGTCGGGCGAGGCCCGATGACTGACATATCTATATACTGAGTGGGGCTCGATGTCGTGCGGTGCCCGATGTTGGGCGGGGTCCAATGTCGGCGCATGGCCCATTATATGTTTATTTATTTATTTATGTATGGTACGTGGTATTTGAGGAACTTACTAAGCTTTGTGTTTACGGTTTTCAGTTTATGTTTCAGGTGCTTCCAGTTCCAAAGGGAAGAGCTTGGGATCATGCAGGGCATACACCACCTCATTCCACATTTTCTTGATTTACTCTGATGTAATACCTTAAATGATACATTTGTTTTACCTGGATTTTTATGATGATGTTCCTTGAATACTGGTTTTTATTAATTTAAAAATGAAATTTTTGGGTCTTATTTTTGGGACGTTTCACAAATTGAACGAACCAGTAAAAAAATATGCAAGGAATTAAACATCACCAAACAAATCATCGTTCATCTTAAAATTTTCGGTAATCATGGCAAGATTGGAGTTAAGAAAACATAGCTCGCCCACAAGAGAGTTATTTGAGTGTGTTGGGGTTACAACTCGAGAATATGGTGTTAATAGGGATAATCGACATGGACATTTTGGCTGAGGTATCAACCATTCGAACCCTAAGTTTTGCGAACAATAGTTTTGGAGGATCAATGCCTGATGTGAGAAATATTGGGCTGTTGAGGAGTATTTATTCATCGAATAACAACGTTTCAGAGGTGATAGGGAACGATTTGTTTGTTGGAATGAGTTCGATGAAGAAAAGTGAGTTTAGAGTAACAAATTTGGTGGTCGAATTCCTGAGTCGCTTACAGAGATGAGCATTCTTGTTGATTTGCAAATGTAGGATAATGAATTTGAAGCTAGGATACCGAATTTTAAACCGAAAAGCTTGATGCTTCTACCGTTTCTGATCTTACAACCGAGTGAAGTTGAGAAGGAGTTTGGTGAGGTTTTTGTTTATCTGGTGAAAAAAAGAAGATCACAGGTGAGGTGGGAAATATCGTATGTCTGTGTTTGTGTGTTTGATGATGAAGATGGGAGAAGATTGTTGAGGAAGAAGAGGCGTCTAGATTAGGAGAGAGAGAGAGAGAGAGAGAGAGAGAGAGAGAGAGAGAGAGAGAGAGAGAGAAATGGTACGGTGGGGTACTGGGCCTAATGTTTTTGTTTTTAAATTTTAAGTCATAAAGTTATAAAATAAATATGAAAAAAAAATACAAAAAAATAAATTATCAACAAGAAAATAATAGATTCAATCAATTTGAGAATCCATCTTAGTTATTATCGTACAACGAATCCACAGGAAGTTTGCGATTTGAACTAGTGGTGCAAATTCTAAACTTTTTGGATTCCATCCACATCATTCTGCTAACCATGGAGACTATATTTACAGTTTAGTCTATTTATAAATTTAAAAGATAACAAAAAAAAAAAAAAAAGTCTATTCTAAAAAATTTAGTATGGATGATAAAATTTTATTGTGTACATATAATCTTACTTTTGATTACTTTATCATAGAACTCATTATAAATAACATGTAATATAATTAAATTAGTTTTACAAGTATGGGTTTAAAAATGTAACCCTATCTATAATACGACATTTACAAAAGAATTGTTAACGCGCACTTTCTCATTTCTCTTGGCCCATTTCGGATTTTATTCCAAGAAAGGAATAACTTCTAACTGTGATTTTGATTCAAATAACAATATTTTCTATTTTGAATCATAAATGTCCTTTCTAACATTATATTTATTTTGTTAGTAATTTATATAGTATGATTCAGTTTTCCATTCATATTGTTGGAAAAACGGGTTTGTTCATTTTAGAAACTATGGATCTTGTCTATTTTAGTTTAGAAATGGTAGGTGGATATTTAATTTCTCTTTATTTTATTATTTGTTTTTTTTTTTTGGAAAGAGACCCAATACGTTTATTCAACAACTTAAAAAACCACAATGGATTATAATCTACCACCCTTTTGGACAAACCCCAACAAAAGTTTTCTAACAACACGTCTATCAAGTGCCAAAAGCATATGGTCATTCTTCTAACAAAAAACATTGCCAAAGCCAAACTAATTAACTAAAACAAAGTACCTATCCCTTCAATATGCATATTAGCATCCAAGTTTTTATCCATTCCAATTCCAATTCTATTACCCAGATCCTCTTCGAATCCAATGAACAAAAGCACCCATCATTCTTTCATTTTTCTTTCTTTTTTTAAATGTACTCACACTACTCTCATCGGCGGTTAGACGAATAAATAGAACCAAAGATTTAAAGAAATTTGCATGCCTGAGACTATACATAATTCATTTTATTTGTATAAACTATCTTCCACAATCTTTACAGTTTAAACATTTATGGTTGGATAGGCCCGACCCTAAGGGAGTGCAACTCACAGGGCCCGAACAAAAACATGGACCGAAGTATAACAATTTTATTTAATAAATATTTATATAGTAATATGTTATTTGAAATTATCAACAAATATCAGCTAGTTCAGTTGGATAAAGGCAAGCGCCTTGTGTTTTGCTTCATGTTAAACAGCCAATGTTCAAATCCCATTTAAACAAGAACAAAGGTGATATAAACATCTTTGCTTGGATTGAGTTTGGATTGGTTGAGATTTCTAAATTTAAAACCCCAATTAGGTTTGTAGGTATATCATATTATAATATGGTGTTATAATAACAAATTAACAACATATTATAACACATTATAATTTCCATCTTCATCATTTCTTTTATAATTTTTTTCAATTTATTTATTTATTCATTTTTTTTCGATTTTTTAATTATTTATAAAAACAAATATAATTTAATAACACATGTTATTTAAATGTAAACGAAAAATAACTTTACATTAAGAAGTAGTCATGTATGATTTTTATTAACATATAGTTATAGAAAAGATCATCGTAACCTAATTTTAATAAAATAATGTACAAGCTTAAGATTATTTTAGCCTAAAACATATAAAAAGCCCAAACAATTGTAAGAGGCTAAATCTCATTTTAACCTAAATATATTTACTCTTCTAGTCGTCTCTTCCAACCTATATATGTTTTTATGTTGCTCCCTCATAAAAATCATCTTCATCAACCCTGATTCTTGTGCCAAAATTGCATACAACAAACGATCGATAAATGTCGGTTAATATGATCAAAATCTAAGTCAGTATGAAATTTGATTGTCTTCCTGTTGCAACTTATTACCATCACCACTGAAGACCACATAACCGGAAGGGGGGTGATGTTCCCCATGGTAGGGGTGACAAATCGGTTCATCGTGTCATGTTTTTGTCTGACACGACACGATAATATTTTATGTAACACGAACACGACATGACACGATATCGTGTTTTTTTTAACTAACATGAAAACGAACCGATTAAAAAAATGAAAAACACGACAAATAAATGCTAAATCATGTCAAGTTTGTGTCGAATTTTAAACACGAACACAATACACGAACACGAATTCGAATTTTAGTTTTATCCCAATTTCGTTTTGTGTTATGTATTTTTGTCTTGTTGTGTCAACAATTATCACACCTACCCCATGGTAACGCCGTTAAAGGTTGTCCACATCACCAAAAAAACACTCACTGTTGCCCACACTGAATCGTCTTAATAGGCAATAGGGTTGTCCAATGTTAAACATTATATGTAAAAAAGAAAAAAAAACAATACATAGTTGTACAAATTGATTAGTGAAATGAGAGAGGATTTTACATTTTATGTATTGAACTCTTAATTACTACTATTAAAATAGTTATCTACACGTTTTTTCTAATAAAATGGGTTTTCTAATAAAATGGTTAATTTGTTTATAAACTATTTTCCAATTAACTTTATTTTTTAACGACAATAAAACTTTATTAGAAACGACTAACGATCACCTATAATTATGAGTTCAAACATTCCTTCGGATGATTACATCAACTTGATCAATTGATGGGATCAATATTCTTACTTCTTCTCATCGAGTTTTAAAAAATGTGACTGTTCTTATATTTCCAAATAACCTGATCATGTCAAAAAAAATGAAAGCGATTATTTCATTTAATATTTTGTTTATAAGGTCGAACGGTATCATAGCGGAAAGAAGGAGCAGGAGCATTCCCGCACGACGGAACACCGCACCGTCGCGGCATGAGACATAGGTGCGGGAAAGGGGGAGGGGAAGATACCTGCGTTCTCTCTCCCTCTATCATTGGTCGGAGTTTTTTTTTTTTCTTTTATTATTATTATTATTATTATTATTATTATTATTATTATTATTATTATGTGAAATAGCCGTTGATTAACGGTAAAAATAATAATTTTTTTACCAACGGATATATGTATTTAAACCCAATTTTTTTTTTGTTTTTTGTTTTTTGTTTTTTTTACCTTTTTAAACATCTATAAATACCCAACTATTTACATTCAATCAACATTCAAACAAACCCTCTATTCTCTCTATTTTCTTCTCAAAAAAAAAAAAAAAAAAAAAGAATCCCGACAATCATACCCCAACTTCCGATCGAAGAAAAAAAGTCATGGTTCGAGTTTAAACATCCAAACTCGAAACATTTTTGCTATCGATTCATCAACACAAGGAGTTTATCGCCCCCAACTCGATGCTCCCATTCAATCCCCACTACAACTTCAATAACAAAATGTTAGGGCAATATTTCCCGCTCCAAGTTCCAAATGTTATGCCGCAAATGTTTTTAAACTTTGTTGTGTTTCCGGATCAACAATTGCCAATCAACCTCAAACCCAAACCCAACAACAATGCCAACTTGATAAGTTGGATGACTCGGAAGAAGAAGAGATGGTTCCTGAAACTCAACCCACACCACCTCCACAAAGACGTAAAGGGAAAAAACAAGCACGCGAGGGTGTCGCACAACCGGGAAGACAAAAGCTGACAACATGACTTCCACACGAAGAACTAGTTTTGGTCAAAGCTTGAGCTGACATTTCTAAGGATTCGATTCAAGGAAACGCACAACCGGGAGACCATTTTTGGTTTCACATTTTATAACGGTTTCGAGAGGAGCTAGAAAAAGGTGACGACTACCGTACGAAACATCAACTGAATTCGAAGTTTCAAGAAATAACAAAGGGGGTTTCAAAAATAAACGGGTTGTACAACAACCTAAAAACCCAACGAAAAAGTGGCCAATGCGACAAACAAATACTTCAAGAAGCTTTGCAGTTTTACCTTGAGGAAGTCGGGAAACCATTCAAGTGGCACGATTGTTTGAAATTATTGGTCCGATGTCCTAGGTGGAAAAAATACGAGCAAAATTTTATTTTTGGAGTCCAACAATCAAAGTAAATGAAAACGGGTTCTAGTGGTTACACAACCTCCTCCGATGCTCGGGTCGGTCTGGATTTAAATCAGGATGTTGAACTTGAGCTAGAAGAAATTGTCCGCCCAATGGGTAAGGACAAAGCGAAGAGAAAGGGAAAATTGACTTCTTTGGGTGCATCCGATTTCAGCATGGACATTGACGAAATACGGAAAATAACAGCGTCGTTTGATCGATATAATCTTAATTTATCCGAACGTTTGGCTTTCGACAAAGAAAAAGAAGAAGCAAGGAAAAATGAGCCGACGAAGAGACAAGAAATGGAGGATATGAAATTTTTGATGTAAAATACCGATCATCTTTCGGGACCAGCTCTCGAGCTCGTAATGAAGAAGAGGGAAAAAATATTTTTCGTAGGTCGTTGTTGGTTTGCTTGATTTTTTTATTTTATTTTCTTTTTTATTTTCTAGTTTTTAAAATTTCAGGTTTATTGTAATTTTTATTTTAATTAATGAAATACATTTTCTTTTTAATTATTTTTTTGGTTATTTTTAATCTAAAAATTATAAATCATAAAAATCAATTAATTTTATTTAAAAAAAACAATGAAGGAAGCTCTTTCCACCGATTCTTTGGATATTAGGTGAGAGAAAGAAAAATGGGAGAAATGATGGTATGACTCACAAAAAATGAGAGAAACATCCCTCCCATACCCTCCGATCTATGGTTGTAGGGAGTGATAACATGGTTAGCATATTGCCATATAAGTTTTTTTAAAGCCATGTAGGATATGGTAGGATATGATAGAGAAACTAATAGAATCTAAGTTGTAAAAGTAAAGAAGTGGTAACATTAAATAATTATGTTATTTTAATTTAAGAAAAAGGAAAAAACCAGAAAAGAAAAAAGCAATCTAATTAAAGTCATTTGTCTTCTCTTCATTCTCTCTTTCCTCTCGCTATAGGGCTAACGAGATAATTTTGGCGACCACTTTAGCAAATTGAAGGGAATGGGTTTGGCGATCTTAACATGCTGGAGGCGAGTCCCTAACGAGGGCCACCCCCTCCAGCCTAGCTAATAGCATCGACCCTAAGGAGTTGTGGTGTGTGCGCCGCTAACCTAACATCGTCATGGTTCTGATTATATCGCTGATTATTTGTGTCGATGATCACTAATATAACTAGCTATGGTCAAAATCAACGGACCAACCATGAATTTAATATTTCTTTATTTTTAAATTTGACTCTAGAATTACTTTGATAAGTCAAAATATCGTTGCTCCATGTTTAATAACTTCATATAATGTCGTGTCCACCTATCTTCTCTTGCACCAGTCATTAAATAAGTAGCAATGGTTATACAATACCAGTCATTAAATAAGTAGCAATGGTTATACAATACCATTTATAGCAACGTATTTTCAATAGATTTGACCCGAAAACCCAAAAAACATGAAGCCATAAATCACGGATTTAAACCCAAAAACCCAAACTGAAAAATCAACCCATGCAAAAACCAAACCCATATGGATTTAAAAACCGAAAAACCGATTTTCAATGGTTTGATTTGGTTTTAGCCAAAAACCAGCCTATGCTCTTCCCTAAAAATATGATATCATTCTTTTTATTTATATCTATTGCAAGTTAATTTCTATTAAAATTTAAAAAAGTGATACAAATAAGGATTAATCACAATAGTGACCATAATGGGATAGTCTATATCATTGAAATATTACATTTTTAAGAAATATCTCGGAATTAATAAAGATTACATTTCTACAAAACCTTATGGTTGGTTAAAAATTAGTCGATTTATTTTATAAAATTTAAACTGTTTTTAGTGAAATGTCATATTTCATAAATTAAATCACATTTTGAGTCATTGTGGACTTGTGGTAATATATATATGTACTTAATAATTATTGTAATAGATATCATCACAAAATTTCATAGAGATCAAGAAAGCATTGCAAAAACAAAGCCACAAAGGGGGTATATCCCCTGATCCAAGAATCATTCGATTTTGCTTAGGCATTTAACTCGCAACATTGTCAAAAATGCACAAAACTAATCAAATTGTATCACTTCGAATCCAACTTTGAACCCTAACATCTCCATAGTTAAGACTAAAAGATGAATGACTTTCGAGTATCATGTTCATAATACTGGCGTTTTCATGATTTGGGAACCTAATTTGGATATAAATTGGGGGAAATCCCCATATTTGTTGAAAACTCACAGATCTTAACCTTCAACAATTGGATCATAAACAAGTAATTGATCCGGGAAAGAAAATCATTCAATTTTGTTCCAAACAGAAAACATATTGGCATATAACGAAGGATAACTCAATTTATATCTCCATAGCAAGTCAAATCGGTATCAATTACACTAAAAAGTAGAATAGAATTCATCAAGCCTCAAATTCGAATGATGGGTACTCATAGAACTTAAATAACAAAAGCGAATCAAATCCAAAGATAACTTATCTAAATCCCCCAATAATAGGGTTACAGATCGACAACTTACTCCTTGTTCTTCAACTTCTCAATTCGCTGATGGAGCTGGTCGACACGAACAACAAGCTTCGTGACAGAGTACAAGATCCAGTAGAAGACGAGTGCAGCAGCGATAAGTAAAGCGTTGCGCTGGCTCTTCATGATCGATTTCTGGTGGCGGAGGTGCTCCGATGGTGAGCAGTTCTGAGATTCACAGCTAGGCATCGTTTCGTACTTCCAGTAGATGTCCGCTAGCAAAAAGAGGCAAAAGGGTACAACGGAAAGGAAGGGTTTGAGGAGACTGGTTGTAACAGCGATAAGACCTTTCCTGAGTGCGTCAAGGCCGGGGAGGGTTAGGAGGATGATCATGACGGCTTCGGCTGCGGCGGCGTAGCCTAGAACCACCCATTCCAAAGCCATTTTGATGGATTATGGAGGAATCGGAGGAATTGGGAGGATTTTGAAGGAGTAGGTAGATTAGCCACGAAGCAAAGAAGCGATCTTCGATGGCGGAAAAGTATATGTGCTCATGGTCATAGCTACCACCACGCGCTTTCAACTGATGACGTCAGAATTAATGATAATAATACATTTTGCTTTTTATGAAAAACGTGAATTTCAACTCTAGTCTTTAATGTTTAAATGTTTTCTCAATGACAAAATTGCAAGATTACTCTCAATACTAGCAATTTTAGTTCAAAATGATTTTGGTTGTTAAATAGTTTCGTTTTGTTGCGAGTTTGGTCCAATTTCCTATAAACTTTTTTAAAATGATGGATTTATCCTTTATTATTTTATTTTCAAATTTTCTTTTATTAGAACAATTAAAAAAAATTAAAAATAAAACAAAAATAATCTCTCTCTCTCTCTCTCAAACGTAATTAAATTAAAATCCAGATTGCAAATCCATCCGTCATATCCATCAAAAACCTCACCAAACTTCCCTAAATCTCCCATATTTTACTCGATTCCTAAATACCCAAATACCCAATCACATGTTTCTACTAGATTCAAATTGTTTTCGCCTTTTGATTTAGAATTCGAGTATGATTATGTGAATTGCAAGTGAACAAGTATGATTAAAGTTGGAAAAAGGAGTGGTTTGGGGTTAGGCTGTTCTTCGAAGTCTTGAGCAATGCTGAGAAAGCAGAGTTGTTGTCTACGGTGGAGGAGTTAGAATTCACTTTTTCTTCAAGATGGAGCAGGTGGTGACGGCGACAGGTAGTTTCTTTTTGGGTTTAAGATCGACGGTGAGAGGGATAATCGATTCAGGTGGTGGTGAAGGGCCTTGAAACACCGACAAGGGTTTCAGATCAACGGTGAGAGGGATAATCGGAAAAGGACAATTATGGCGGTGCTCTTTCAGATCTTCACCTTGGAAACATTGACGATGTCCTGAGCGACGGTGACATGGATTAGATATCCAAAAAAACCTCACCTTGGAAACATCCATGGAGTCGATTTTCAGAAACTCACCCCTTGATATTTTTAGAAATTTTAAGAAACATCCATGAAGTCAATTTCCTGGGTTTTCATCACTGCTTTATGAGTTTTTGAGAGGCGATGATGGAGTCATGAAGATTAGATCCAAGAACATCGGAATTTGGTATGCACAAACCCATCTTGATTAAGAAGGAAGAAACGAAGAAGATGAACTGTTCTTAGGTAAAAAGAAAAAATCTGTAGGGGGAATACGGTGGAGAGAGAGAGAGAGGGTATATTATTTTTGTTTTATTTTTAATTGTTGTAATAAAAGAAAAATGGAAAATAAAATAATAAAGGGAAAATCTGTAACGCCTGTGTTTCTGGGCTTGCCATTTTTAGCAATGTAATAGTCTAGGTTAACCTTTGTAACTCAACTTGAAATAATAAGAATGTATTATTTGTGAATTATGTGAATTATGTGATTGATGTGTTTATTTTCTTGATTTTTATAATTTAATGAATTAAGAATAAAATAAGCGTCAAAATTTAAGTGTGAGATAAGCCCGGCATCTTTGCATAAAGTTGTAGTGGTCGAAACAAGGATTCCGGAGATATAAGGAATGCCAAAATCCGAGTTATAACGAAAAAGTTATGACCTGTCGAAGTTTCGAGACAGGACCGACACGACGCCGAGTGACGTAAAATATGAATTTAAGATAGAGCGATATTTAGCCTTATCGATCTAAACGAAAGTCGTAGATTCCGTTAAACCGAGAGCGTGCATAAAAGGAACGCCCAAATCTGACTTCGTATGAGGAAGTTATGATTTTATGAAGTTTCGACGTGGCAGTATACAGCCCGAATACTCGATTTAAGATCGAGCGGTTTTTAGCCGAAACAATCTAAATGAGGATCGAAGATCTTGTTGTTAGTAGCGAAGCAATGAAAAGTTAGGCGAGAACGGACGTCGGACGAAGAAGTTATGATTTTATAACGAAGTTTTCCTGTCCGAGCCTTCTAAAAATAAATAATAAAAATAAAAGTCAAAATTAGCCGACGGAGTCTAAACGAAAGTTGTAGAGCGTAATCTCACCTTCGCGTGGATATAAAGAACGTCGAAAACGGAGTTCGTATGAAGGAGATATGAATTTTTGAAGTTTTAATAAATATTTTATATTTATTTTAATTTAAACTCCAATATTATCCGAAGAGAAGGAGAGGCGGTCTATCCGAAGTACGCAGCGCGTACTGCTGTACGCCCCGCGTACAGCGTAGGGCACTCGAGTTCTACGGGGTAGCGAGTCGTATGCAATGACGGAGATGGACCGATGACGTAAGCGCTGACGACCACCGAGGCGTACGCCCCGCGTAGCCTTGTACGCCCTGCGTACGTGCGAGGGTTCAGCAGCCTATAAAAGGAGGTCTGAAGCAGCTTCTTTTCTTTTGCAAATTTCATCATTTTCTCTCATCTTTTGCCTCGATTTGCGTGCCGATTCCATCACGAAGCCCTGGTAATATTCCCGAGTCCCGAAGCGAGTCCCGAGATCCCGAAGATCCCGAGAAGTGCGGTTTCCGAGCCGAAGCTCTGCCCGCGAGAAGTTCGATTTTCGTAGAGATCTTCCAGATCTGCAGAGGATTACTACTTCTGCAAGCCGTAGTGCTGCCCGATCATCTTCTGATCAAGTGAGTGTGTAGTTACTTTCATTCCAACACAATATTATGAAGTATTTCCTATAAAATACGTGTTATGTGTATATATTTGGTTGTTATACGTGTGAGTGTATATTCACTCTCTTCTATCTTATAGATCTGATTATTTCTCTATGAAATACGTGTTATGTGTGTGTGCCTCATCTGTTATGCGAAAAATGTTTTGATTGAGCATGCTATACAGGTTTTGAAACTACGTATAAAAATGTATATTTTATCTACTAATATGTTGGGTAGAATATGGGTAGATAGTTGGTGTGTAATAAACAGATGAGAGGCCTCGTTGTTGTTTGATCCAGTCATCTAGCGGAATTTAGATGACGACCACGGACTTTTCTAGATAGTCCAGTGGAACGCTAGCAGGCTCATAACCTGTAGGTGTTAATGAACTTGGGTGTTCATTCGCTGTATTCCATCCCCCCCATGGTTGCCTTATTTGACTTATATTGCTGAGGAACCCCCGAAGCATGTGTAGTCGCCCCGATGAAATATTCTTAGACTAGGTCCCTTGTGTTAGTTATTTTAGGGACATAAAGTGAGAATAACGGGAATGGGTAACTGGGTTATTGTTGGTTGATAATAATTAATTAAATTATTTATTGTGGGTTGAAAACCCTATATGCTCACCAGGCTCCCAAGCCTGACCCACTCAGTTGATTTATTTTACAGGAAGTGGCGCAAGAGCTTAAGATGGGCGAACATCAAGTTGTTTTGTTTACAAGTCTGTATATGTATATATTTGTTGAAAGACTTGTAATGCTATCGTTTATGCTTTATGATCTGTATCGGAACATGACATCCCGACTTTTGATTATGAAATGAAATCATATTTCTTTATGAAATGTTTTGATAAATATCTATTTTATCATGTTTTGTTTTTGGGAACAAATTCCGCATCTCTTTTAAAACTAAAAGGATTTACTCTGAAAATTATTTTAAAAAGCATAAATGAAATCGGTCTTTTCTGGCCGAGATTTTGGGGATGTCACAGTTGGTATCAGAGCATTAGTTTAAGCGAACTAGGAATTTGTAGGATTTCTAGACTTAAACTTAGAATGCTAAGTGGAATTTTGAGATGTGTCTGTTATGTTTTAAGACACAAGCACTAGTTATTTTAGGAAAGTTGCCTAAAATGCTTTATGTGCTAAATGTTATATTTTGCCATATATGATATTATTTGTTCGGATCTATGGTCTGTTGCCGACCGGATCTAGAAACCTTATGTGTGTAGGATTCTAAGCGTACGTCTACGATATTAGAACTAGCATGTAAACGTTTCGGAGTGATAAGGATGATTTGAATATCTATCGTGGATAAGGATCTAATTTCACCTTATTCGGTGTGTAGATCAAAAATGGTGAGAACAAGAAGTGGAGTTGGAAATGCTGATGAAAATAGGAATCAACCACCAGTGATTGAACAAAGACCTGTTGTAGCAGCAGCACCTGAGCCAATAACCATGGCTGGTGTGCAATTGATGATTCAGACGATGTTGGATCGTCAAATGGAGGAAACTAGACGGTTGCTTCAACAAAATCGTGAAGAACTGTCGATTCGTGTGGAAGAGCCTGAATTAAATGAAGGGCACTCGGAAGGTGGAAACTTCAGTGGATCAGTTGGTCAGGCCAACCCACCGATAGTTAGGCAAGATAACCGCGATGGAAGGAATGATGGAATGGGATGCAAGTACAAGGACTTTTTGACTTGCAAACCATCGACCTTCAATGGAAAGGAGGATCCGATTGGGGTTATGGATTGGATCTCCGAAATGGAGCTAGCCTTCATGACGTGTGGCTGCAGAGGTAAGTTGCAAACTATCTATGCCGTGCGTCAATTCCGAGGTGGAGCCGTACGTTGGTGGAACACTCTAGGGAAGACTTCAAGCCCTAATGAGCCACTGCAATTGTCATGGGCAGAGTTCTTGGTGCAGTTTAAGCGCAAGTTCTGCTCGGCTCAAAATCTGTTGGAGTTGGAGAACAAGTTCCTGACATTGACTAAGGGCAGTATGTCAGTTGATGAATACACCAATAACTTCACCGATAAGATGGAGTTTGCCTTGCGTATCGTTCCAGACGAGCTGACGAAGGTGGACCGGTATGCGAAGGGACTCCCATGGGAGTATGAGGTGCCAGTACGTCAGGCACATACTTTAGAGGCAGCTATCTGGGCTGCCAAGTCTGTTGAGAACATGATAAAGGGGAGAACCACCAACAAGGTTGAGGTTGGTGAGAAGAGGAAGTTTGAGGGAACATCTGGTTCCGGCAAGAAAAGCAAATTTTCGAAATCTGATTCGAAAAGGTTTGGTGGGGGTAAAGGAGGGGAAGCGAAGTGGTGTGAAAAGTGTAAGAAAAAGCACTTCGGGAAATGTAGCGAGGATGTAACTTGCTACAAGTGTGGAAAGATTGGACATTTTGCCAATGAATGTCCGAACAACAAAAGGATGTGTTTTGGTTGTAATGAAGAGGGGCATATTTTGAAAGACTGTCCGAAGAAGAAGGAGGCAGCTAAGCCCAACATTCCACCAAAGCCGAAGGCGAGAGCATTCCAGATGACACTGGAAGCTGCTAAGGATGAAGCTGATGTCGCTTCAGGTACTTTTCTCGTTTACAATTTGCCTGCCCAAATTTTATTTGATTCTGGAGCCAACTACTCCTTTATATCGCATGAATTTGGTAGAAAACTAGCTTTGCCTGTTGATAGACTAGATAATGCTTTATTAGTCGAAGTTGCTAGTGGCAAGTTTGTACCTGTTAGCCATCGTATGAAAAACATCTTAATCGACTTGAATGGGAATAAGTTCTGCGAGGAATTATTGCCTATCGAACTTAACGGTTTCGACATCGTGTTGGGAATGGATTGGCTCAGCGCCAATGATGCTGAAATTTTATGCAAGAAGAAGATTGTTAAAGTAAACCCGCCTGGGAAGGAATCATTTATGGTGTATGGGGACAAACGCCGAGTGAATTCTGGAATCATTTCCCTAATGAAAGCCAGAAAGTGTTTGACCAAGGGATGTACATCATATTTAGCATTCGTGATTGATGCTAAGAAGGAGAAGAAGGTGATGCAGAGTATTCCTGTGGTGTGTGATTATCCGGAAGTATTTCCCGAAGATCTTCCTGGATTACCACCTGATCGACAAGTGGAATTCCGTATTGACTTGTTACCAGGAACCACGCCAATAGCAAAAGCACCTTATCGATTAGCACCAACGGAGATGAAGGAGCTGATGATGCAACTTCAAGAGTTGTTGGACAAAGGTTTCATTAGACCTAGTTCATCACCCTGGGGAGCTCCGGTGTTATTTGTGAAGAAGAAAGATGGAAGTATGAGAATGTGCATTGATTACAGAGAGCTGAACAAGGCAACAATAAAGAATAGATATCCGTTGCCAAGGATTGATGACCTATTTGATCAATTGCAAGGTTCGAGCTATTTCTCGAAGATCGATCTTAGGTCAGGATATCATCAGCTGAAAGTAAGAGAGCAGGATATAGAGAAGACTGCGTTCAGAACTAGATATGGACACTACGAGTTCTTGGTTATGTCGTTTGGACTAACCAATGCTCCGGCAGCATTCATGGATTTAATGAATAGGGTTTGTAATCCGTTCCTTGATAAATCCGTGATAGTGTTCATCGACGACATTCTGATTTACTCAAAAAGCCAGGAGGAGCATGGCAGACACTTGCGAGAAGTGTTAGAAGTTTTGAAGAAGGAGAAGCTGTATGCTAAGTTCTCAAAATGTGATTTTTGGATTCGTGAAGTCCAATTCTTGGGTCACGTGGTCAACCAAGAAGGGATAATGGTTGATCCAGCAAAGATTGAAGCTGTAATGAAGTGGGAACAACCGAAAAGTCCCACGGAGATTCGAAGCTTTTTAGGATTAGCCGGATATTACCGAAGGTTTATCCAAGGCTTTTCTTCGATTGCTAGTCCATTAACAGCTTTGACCCACAAAGGAGCTGCTTATACTTGGAGTGAGAAGCATAAAGAAGCATTCGAGAAGCTAAAGAAGAAACTATGCGAGGCACCGATACTTTCTCTACCCGATGGAGTTGAAGACTTTGCCGTTTATAGCGATGCGTCTGGTGTTGGATTGGGTTGTGTTTTGACCCAAAGAGATAAGGTGATCGCGTATGCATCTCGACAGCTGAAAGAGCATGAAAAGAACTACCCGACTCATGATTTGGAGTTGGCAGCGGTAGTTTTCGCTTTGAAAATATGGAGGCATTACCTCTATGGCACTAAGTGCAAACTTTTCACTGATCATAAGAGTCTCCAATATCTCTTTAATCAGAAGGAATTGAATATGAGGCAACGACGCTGGCTGGAATTACTCAAGGACTACGACTGCGAGATACTTTACCACCCCGGTAAAGCTAATATTGTTGCTGATGCTCTCAGTCGGAAAGTCAATCTTGAAAGGAAAAGGGCAAGATCGTTGAGAATTGAAGTTGTCTCGACCATTGTGGAAAGTATAAAGAAAGCTCAAGAGGAAGCTTCTGAGAAAAATGACCGAAAGGAGGAACGTTTGGGTAAAACGTTGGTGTTTGGTACAAACGGTCATGGACTGAAGGTATTCCAAAATCGTATTTGGGTACCTAAGTCAGGAGGAGTTAGAGATCTTCTGATGGAAGAAGCTCACAAGACCATGTATTCGATTCATCCCGGTAGCACTAAAATGTATAGGGACCTGAAACCCTACTACTGGTGGCCGACGATGAAGCTTGATGTTGCAAAGTATGTGGCCGAGTGTGTGACTTGTGCGAGAGTCAAGACACAACATCAGAAACCGTACGGGAGTTTAGAACCTTTACCTGTGCCTATGGGTAAGTGGGAAGACATTGCCATGGATTTTGTCACTAAACTGCCCAGAACAAAGAATGGTCACGACATGATTTGGGTGGTCGTTGATCGATTCACTAAGAGTGCGCATTTCATAGCAGCCAGGGAGAAATGGTCTATGGAAAAGCTTGCGAATTCTTATGTGAAGGAAATTGTGAGACTTCACGGTGTTCCGCTAACAATTGTCTCGGATCGTGATAGTCGTTTCACCTCAAGGTTTTGGAAAAGTCTACAAGAGGAAATGGGTACCAAGTTATGTTTAAGTACAGCTTACCATCCGCAGACTGATGGTCAGAGTGAAAGAACGATACAAACACTTGAAGATATGCTGAGAGCATGTACCTTGGAATTCCTAGGTAATTGGGATGAACATTTACCTTTGGTAGAATTTTCCTATAATAATAGTTTTCACTCGAGCATTAAGATGGCACCTTACCAAGCTTTGTATGGACAAAAGTGTCGTACGCCGTCTTGTTGGCTTGAGGCTGGGGAAAAGCAGTTTATGGGACCGGAGATGGTTCATCAGACTGCTGAAAAGTTGAAAATAATTAGGGAAAGAATGTTAGCAGCTCAAGATCGTCAAAAGAGTTATGCTGACAAAAAGCGAAGACCGATGACTTTTGAAGTTGGGGATTCGGTTTTGCTTAAAGTCTCGCCGTGGAAGGGACTTATAAGATTTGGTAAAAGGGGAAAGTTGAGTCCAAGGTTTATTGGACCGTTTAAAGTTCTTCAGAGGATTGGGAACCAAGCTTACAAGCTCGAACTACCAGAAGAACTGAGTGGAATTCATAACACTTTTCATGTGTGTTATTTACGAAAGTTCACGGGGGAAGTTCCCGACATGATTCCACTTTCGGAGTTGAGAATCGATGAGAACAAAAGGTTGATTGAAGAACCAGAGGCAATTGTTGACCGAAAGACTAAGAAATTGCGACGTAAGATGGTGGAGTTAGTGCTTGTCCGATGGAAACACACGAATGGGCCAAACCTCACCTGAGAGACGGAGAGTGACATGAGGAGTCGCTATCCGCATTTGTTTGTTGATGTGTGATTCCGGGGACGGAATCATTCTAAGGTGGAGAGAATTGTAACGCCTGTGTTTCTGGGCTTGCCATTTTTAGCAATGTAATAGTCTAGGTTAACCTTTGTAACTCAACTTGAAATAATAAGAATGTATTATTTGTGAATTATGTGAATTATGTGATTTATGTGTTTATTTTCTTGATTTTTATAATTTAATGAATTAAGAATAAAATAAGCGTCAAAATTTAAGTGTGAGATAAGCCCTACATCTTTGCATAAAGTTGTAGTGGTCGAAACAAGGATTCCGGAGATATAAGGAATGCCAAAATCCGAGTTATAACGAAAAAGTTATGACCTGTCGAAGTTTCGAGACCGGACCGACACGACGCCGAGTGACGTAAAATATGAATTTAAGATAGAGCGATATTTAGCCTTAGCGATCTAAACGAAAGTCGTAGATTCCGTTAAACCGAGAGCGTGCATAAAAGGAACGCCCAAATCTGACTTCGTATGAGGAAGTTATGATTTTATGAAGTTTCGACGTGGCAGTATACAGCCCGAATACTCGATTTAAGATCGAGCGGTTTTTAGCCGAAACAATCTAAATGAGGATCGAAGATCTTGTTGTTAGTAGCGAAGCAATGAAAAGTTAGGCGAGAACGGACGTCGGACGAAGAAGTTATGATTTTATAACGAAGTTTTCCTGTCCGAGCCTTCTAAAAATAAATAATAAAAATAAAAGTCAAAATTAGCCGACGGAGTCTAAATGAAAGTTGTAGAGCGTAATCTCACCTTCGCGTGGATATAAAGAACGTCGAAAACGGAGTTCGTATGAAGGAGATATGAATTTTTGAAGTTTTAATAAATATTTTATATTTATTTTAATTTAAACTCCAATATTATCCGAAGAGAAGGAGAGGTGGTCTATCCGAAGTACGCAGCGCGTACTGCTGTACGCCCCGCGTACAGCGTAGGGCACTCGAGTTCTACGGGGTAGCGAGTCGTATGCAATGACGGAGATGGACCGATGACGTAAGCGCTGACGACCACCGAGGCGTACGCCCCGCGTAGCCTTGTACGCCCCGCGTACGTGCGAGGGTTCAGCAGCCTATAAAAGGAGGTCCGAAGCAGCTTCTTTTCTTTTGCAAATTTCATCATTTTCTCTCATCTTTTGCCTCGATTTGCGTGCCGATTCCATCCCGAAGCCCTGGTAATATTCCCGAGTCCCGAAGCGAGTCCCGAGATCCCGAAGATCCCGAGAAGTGCGGTTTCCGAGCCGAAGCTCTGCCCGCGAGAAGTTCGATTTTCGTAGAGATCTTCCAGATCTGCAGAGGATTACTACTTCTGCAAGCCGTAGTGCTGCCCGATCATCTTCTGATCAAGTGAGTGTGTAGTTACTTTCATTCCAACACAATATTATGAAGTATTTCCTATAAAATACGTGTTATGTGTATATATTTGGTTGTTATACGTGTGAGTGTATATTCACTCTCTTCTATCTTATAGATCTGATTATTTCTCTATGAAATACGTGTTATGTGTGTGTGCCTCATCTGTTATGCGAAAAATGTTTTGATTGAGCATGCTATACAGGTTTTGAAACTACGTATAAAAATGTATATTTTATCTACTAATATGTTGGGTAGAATATGGGTAGATAGTTGGTGTGTAATAAACAGATGAGAGACCTCGTTGTTGTTTGATCCAGTCATCTAGCGGAATTTAGATGACGACCACGGACTTTTCTAGATAGTCCAGTGGAACGCTAGCAGGCTCATAACCTGTAGGTGTTAATGAACTTGGGTGTTCATTCGCTGTATTCCATCCCCCCATGGTTGCCTTATTTGACTTATATTGCTGAGGAACCCCCGAAGCATGTGTAGTCGCCCCGATGAAATATTCTTAGACTAGGTCCCTTGTGTTAGTTATTTTAGGGACATAAAGTGAGAATAACGGGAATGGGTAACTGGGTTATTGTTGGTTGATAATAATTAATTAAATTATTTATTGTGGGTTGAAAACCCTATATGCTCACCAGGTTCCCAAGCCTGACCCACTCAGTTGATTTATTTTACAGGAAGTGGCGCAAGAGCTTAAGATGGGCGAACATCAAGTTGTTTTGTTTACAAGTCTGTATATGTATATATTTGTTGAAAGACTTGTAATGCTATCGTTTATGCTTTATGATCTGTATCGGAACATGACATTTCGACTTTTGATTATGAAATGAAATCATATTTCTTTATGAAATGTTTTGATAAATATCTATTTTATCATGTTTTGTTTTTGGGAACAAATTCCGCATCTCTTTTAAAACTAAAAGGATTTACTCTGAAAATTATTTTAAAAAGCATAAATGAAATCGGTCTTTTCTGGCCGAGATTTTGGGGATGTCACAAAATCCGTCATTTTAAAAAAGTTCATAGGAAATTGGACCAAACTCGCAACAAAACGAAACTATTGGACCATCCTTGCGAGCCAAACCCATTTTGGACCAAAGTTGTTAGTTTTGACATACCACAGGGACCATTCTTGCAATTTTGTCTTTCTCATTAGCAAGTCTAAAATATTTTGAATTTTGATAATTGATGAAGACAAATCACATCCGTCCATTTTAGACATAATGCCTATATAAAGGATCAATTTTAAGTTCAATCTCAAATTAATGTTACTTCTCTTCTCATATTTTCTTTTTCTTCAAATCCTTTTTGATTTAAAGAGAACTAAGGAATAATCCCCGCTTTGTGGGGTTAGATACGTCAAAGAAGTAGACAAATTATTACGACTTCTCATCTCCACTCGGTTTTAGTTGGAAATGGGTCTTACGTAGGGATGTATAACATAGTCCAGACTTCAAAGAATAAGCCAACAATAGCAAGCTTTCCTCTTTCATACCCCATAAATCAAAATGAAGTGAAATGATGGAATTCTAAAACAGGTTGTAGATATAATTAAGATCCATTCTGATACATAGTGCAACAAATTCATCATTACAAAGGAGAAATAGGAACAACAAATAACCACAAAACCAATAACATGTTAACCAATGTTTCATTAAATAGTGAGAATAGTAGCAATCAAAAATATGTTCTTGTTTTCACTACTTATTCTATATGAAAACGAAAACATCAGAAAACCATCTATCTCATTTAGTAAAAAAAAACCTATGAGAAAATTAACATACTCTATTCTACATACAAAATCTCTATCACAATAAACATTTACCTGCATTACATTCATGTTACCAGGACTAACTGACCCAAATTGAAGTGGAAATTCCCTAGCAGCATCTAGAAGACCTAAATTTAATACAAAAGAGCATTAGTCGACAACAAAATGACCAAAATGCCCTTGTTCAAGTTACAAACTTACAATGACTTCCATTATATTAAATTTGTGTCTTTGCTACACGATTCATCTATCCCGAGAAACCCAACACAAACCGGAACAAACCTACAAAAAAAAATCCCAAACAATCATATTGTTATAGATTTGTGAATCTCTACAGGAGCAGTTTTACTGAAAACTTGAGATTTATACAATAATGGAAGGGATTAGTATTAACCTTTAAAAAATGAATTAATTTTATAAAAGTAAAGCATAAAGTAAATGGTAGCTAAATTACCCAGTAGCATACACACTTTTTAGTTTAGGATCATCTGAAATTATAACAAATTCAAAAAAATTCAAAAATTTGTTCGTAGTATTAAGAAAAATTTGAAAAAGGAAGCTTACCTTTGACGAATGGAAGTATTTTCTGATGATTAGCACCACATAGCATATAAAGTGAGATGGACCAGTGATATTCTAACATATAAAGCTAAAAAGATGAAAACTTTAGGTTGCGTTTAGTTACGGAAAAACAATTTTCATTTTCCGTTTTTTGTTTTCCCTTTTCAATTTTCATTTTCCGTTTTCATTTTTCATTAAAAAATTTAGAGAACGCGTTTAGTTAAACTTATTCATTTTTCGTTTTCAGTTTTAGAAAATTAGAAAACATGTTTAGATGTCTATTTTTCTATCGGTTTTCATTTTTAAAAAAACGGTAGTGGTAGTAGGGTGTGGGTGGGGGCGGTGACGGTAGCTGGTCGGCGGCGGTGGTGGTGATGACAGGCGATGGTGGTGGCGGCGTCAATTTTATCAGTGGTGGTGATGGTGGTGGTGCTAGTGATGGGTTAGTGGTGGTGGTGGTGATGGTAGGTCTGTTGTGGTGGTGTTGGGTGGGTGGGGGCGCGAGTGTGTTTGTGTGTGTATGTGTGTTTGTGGGGGTAGGTGTAGGTTTGTGTGTGTGTGGGTGTGTGTGTCTGTAAGGGTGGGGGTAGGTGTGGGTGTGTGGGTATATATATGTGTGTACAGGTGTGTGTGTATGGATGGGTATGTATGTGTGTGTGTTTGTGGGTTGGTGTGTGTGTGGGTGTGTGTGTGTGTGTGTTTGTGGGTGGGTGTGTGTGTGGGTGTGTGGGTATATATGTGTGTGTGTGTGCAGGTGTGTGTGTATGGATGGGTATGTATGTGTGTGTGTGTTTGTGGGTTGGTGTGTGTGTGTGTGTGTTTGTGGGTGTGTGTGTGTGTGTGTGGGTGTGTAGGTGGGTGGGTATGTATGTGTAAGTTGTGGGTGGGTATGTATGTGTGTGTGTGGGTTGGTGTGTGTGGGTTTGTGGGTTGGTGTTCATGTGTGTGTGCGGGTGTGTGTGTGGGTGGGTATGTATGTGTGTGTGTGTGGGTGCGGGGTGTTAAGGTGGGGGTAAGTAGAAGTGGATGAGGTGAAGTGGGTGTGTGTTTATAGAAAAATTTTGGAATTAGAAAAATATGGAAAACAATGATTATCAGTTTTCCAAAATTTTCCAACTTCTTTGTAATTTTAGAAAACGGAAAATTTTCATTTTCCGTGAAAAATTTAGAAAAATAGACGAACTAAACGCGTTTTCAAAATTCTCATTTTTCTTGGAAAATTTTTCCGGAAAACGGTCCATTTTTCCGCAACTAAACGCACCCTTAAAAATCTAGAAAACAGTAACCACCATCTCTTTTTTTTTTCTTTCTTGCTATAGCAGATTTAGATTTCATACATGTGATATTAAATTGGTTTCATTATCTGATTTGTGTAAAAGATGCCCTTTTATAATTTCATCATGCAATTGTAGTTACATTTTCACAGGACATACCTAATAATATCAATTTGATACTCACTTTGTTTCATGGATTTCTTTTTTCATTTTTCTTTTGTGGTAAAAGAGTTTGCATTTGAGGTTAGATATTTAACAAATCTTAGAACTGAAACCAATGTTTTCAAAATTTGGTGTGTGGATGAGAAAGGGTAAATTCGTAATTATTACTTGAAAACTTACCTTTCTTTCATATGTGTTGGACCATGAAAACACTTGTTTGTAGGTTGGAAAAGAAAGAGATAACTGTGAGTTTTCTACCACAACCCCTTCAATAAACCATTTTGACCAAAAAGCTAATAGAAACAAAACGCATCAGTTAAGTTTACTTCTAACTTGCTTTTACTACACCTTGAGATTTATAGTTGGACATTAACATGGCTATAAGATCAAAATGTTCTAAATAGAAAAAAAATATATTACTTGGCTTTCTTTATTTTAACATACACTAACTAATTTCTTTCCAATGCATTTTTTGACCAGAACTACACTTCAAGTCTGTAACAGAAGACTAAGACTGGAAGAAAGCTGATAGTGAAGTTGCCAAGAGATGTTAAGGGTAGAGTAAAGTAAAAACTTTCAATCTAAATCCAGATACTAACGAAATTCTAATATCAGATTTTCATAGATTATAGATAACCTTAAATAGAAATTCATAAACAAAAAGAAATTTACCGCCACTCGTAATTGTTACCTTCATCCTATTTCTCGCCTTATTCTCTCAACAGTTCCCTATTCGATTTCATTATGCCTTTGGTCCACTAACATTTCGTGTTTTTTGTTGGCATAGTTGCAAAGAACGAACCCAAATCCCCTACGACGAACCATAGTACCCACCTACTCCTGTTGAGAGTTGTGGGGAAAAAATGAAATGAAAGATAGAAAAGAAGGATTCAGATGAAAACGATTTCCATAAATACGGAGCTACCACGTACGATTATGGCTCTGAAAGACGGAGGTGGTGAGAAGACGACATCTAGGGTGCTGGTGATGACAGTGAGATGATCGGAGAAGGAATTTAGAAGGTTTGAGGATGGTTTCACCAGGAACCCTTTTCTCTTACCTTTCCACCCAAAAATGCCGATTGATAATAGTTTTATGTGACATGTGGTACCATCAACATCTTCTATGTAAATCCACATATGATTTCACGTCAAGTGGTATGCGATGTAAGAAGCTGACAAGAAGCCGCATCAAGTGATGTGCAGTTTAAGAAGGTAACCAAAAGCATAGGTAAAGTAACCCGATGAACTCAGGTGGGCGATGCAGTGGTCGGCAGTGGAGGGAGCAGAGGGTTGAATAAGAATCGAGGAGTGTTATATATTTGAGTAGGTGAATAGGTGACACCAATCTCATTATTATTGCATTATAAAACCAATCGCCATACCTAATTCCTTGATTGCTCGACCGCGCAAGTATTCCCTTTGAAACTTCATTTCCGAAGACCATCGAAAATAGCTGTTGTGCTTCATCCGATGATAATTGTTTCCCCAATAACTTGTCTTCCTTCACCATCGCCACAATTTTATCCACTTTTGATGACCAAGCCTCTGAGGAAGAAGGAACATCCTTAGGCGCAACAAGATTAGTAGCAGTCGTAGCGTCGCCGACATTGGTGGTGTACTCTGCTCTAGTCTTTCATATATACCTGATTCAAACCATCCAAGTTAAACAATTAATCAAAAAAATCATAAACCAAAATCGAAGAACAGGAACGGAGAAGGAATTGTCGGTGAGTGGTTGTTTTTTATGGAGATGAAGGGGATGTAGAAAGGCGATGCAAGCGTACGGTAGAGAAGTGGTGGAACCATCCAGAAAGAAAGATATTAGGTAAGGGAGATAAGGCGGTGGAGGTAAACACATATGCACTGTAGCAGGTAACACGTAGAAATTGTGTAGATAGTAGACAAAGATGCAAGTTGCACATGTAATCCAATGTCTAGTATAATACACTGCTAAAAATAAAAAAAGAAAAACAAAAAAACCCACCAATGACATCAAAGTACTATTCATATGGCACTTCAAAATCAGTATATATATATATATATATATATATATATATATATATATATATATATATATATAATTACTAATCTAGCCATTTTTTTCTAGTTATCTATCCAAAAATAGCAAAAAAAAGACTTAACCCCCAAAAGAATAGATGGCTAGCGTTGACTACGGTCAACGAGGTGAAGTCCACGGATTTAGGAAAATAGGCAATTGCTTTCTGGTCCGTCTACTCTTTCTAGGCCTATTGACCCATAGTATATAATGTATGAATTTTCAGATTATGCATTTTTACTACTTTTTCATTGGTTTCTATACTGTTTTCTCTCAGTGGAGCACCTAAAAAATAACAAGATACGTCTATTTTTTTTATCGAAATTTTACCCTATTTTTGATTAGGATTAGTTTTTGTACATAGGGATAACTTTTAAAAAAAATACTGAAAAAAAATCTTAAAACCGTAGGCTTCATAAGAAACCTACGGTGTAAGTCTACAATGCACAATTTGGACAATGTGAACTTGTACAACGTAGGTTTTATATGAAGCATACAATTTTTATTTTATTTTTTTTCATTTTTTAAATGGTTGTAACATGTATAAAATGTACATATGTTATGATTCCTTTTTTTTTTCAAAAAATAATAATAATAATTACCGAAAACGTAGATTTTTTACCGAAACCGTAGACTACGGTTTGGAAAATCGTAGTTCGTCGAGAGGAAACCGTAGGTTATTTATAACCTACAGTTTTAGATTTTCAAAATGATTTTTTAATAGTTAACCCGAAACAGTAGACCATTTGGTGAAAGCCCAATCTAATTATCTACAGTTTCGTGGGCTACTTTTGGACAATTACTAATTTTTTGCTATTTTTAGATAGGTAATAGGGAAAATGGCTAGATTAGTAATTCTCTATTTGATTTTTCTTTTGTTGTTGTTAATCAAGATCAAATGTTGGAGATTATATAAGTGAAAAAGGAACAAAAGTTTCAATATTTTCTCTGCAACGACATTCACGACCCCTTCTGTATTCCGCCTCGACATTGGATCGGGAGATGACACCTTGCCGTTTAGATGGCCACAATACAAGGTTGTCATCGAGGAATAAATAATATCACGAAGTTGATCTTCGAGTAGTAGGGCATCCACCCACTATGTATCTCTCTGAGAGGGTTGTGAAAGAGGACAGGGAGGAAACATGAATGCAAAGAGCATGGTCGATGGTGTCGCGAATGTATCGAAGAATAAGCTTTAGAGTGTGAAGATGAGGCTCTCTAGGGTCATGCATGTAAAAAAAAATTGTTGGACAATGAAGGAGATATCATGTTTGGTAAATGTAAGATATAGCAAGGCACCAGACAAGCTGCGATAGAGAGAGAGAGGGAGAGAGAGAGAAGCTGCGATAGAGAGAGAGAGGGATCAACGGCCATTTTGTCATCCGTATTTAACTTTTGGATAGTGCAACAGGAGTGCTTGGGAATTGCATTTAAGCATGTTGTCTCTTTAAAGGATTCTGATGGCATGCTTTTTCTGAGAAAAGGAAATCTTGCATATGTCACGAGTCGCATAAATCCTAAGAAAATAGTTCAGTGGCTGTAGA
Organism: Lactuca saligna; assembly: GCF_052625555.1. Lineage (NCBI taxonomy): Eukaryota > Viridiplantae > Streptophyta > Magnoliopsida > Asterales > Asteraceae > Lactuca > Lactuca saligna. The sequence continues at coordinate 132,633,174 of NC_136418.1, read as the reverse complement.
AGAGTTTGTAACTAACATAGTCACTTACACACCCTGATGTCGCATTTGTTGTAAATAAACTTTCCCAATTCATGTATTGACCTACCGACATTCATTGGGATGCCCTAAACCGATTGCGACGATACTTACTGTAACATCCATATAATTCGAGCCAATTTAAAACTTTTTAAATCATTTAAAACCATTCAGTCATTAAAATTTGTTTTCAAAATAGTTTAGACATCAAAGTTCCCAGAAATCATAATCATCAATCGAGGAAGTGTACGGTCACGCTTTCACCTTCCCGCAGCCATCCGCTGAACCTGAAACAATAAACTAAAACCGTAAGCCAGAAAGCTTAGTGAGTTACCCCAAAATACTCAAAACAATACACATATAATCATAAACAACATACTATGGGTCCAGTCAACCATCGGGTTGGAATACCCCAGGCCCTCAACCAACCGGTTGGAATGCCAACATACTAAGGGTCCAATCATCCTCGGGATGGAATACCCAGACCCACAACCAACAGGTTGGAATGCCCGAATACTATGAGTCCAATCATCCTCGGGATGGAATACTCACAGCCCACAACCAACAGGTTGGAATGCCCAGGTCTATTGGCTTTCACACAAAGCAGATAAGCCTCAAGAGCCAATCAAACATGTTCACATATAACAGATAACAGTATATAGACAGACAAGTTGATCTAACAGATCATAACAACGTATAACATCCTATCTACCTGGATACCGATCTAATAGATCATAACAACATATATCATTCTATCTACTAGGATACTGATCTACCAGATCATAACAACATATATCATCCTATCTACCAGGATACCGACCTAACAGATCATAACAATATATAACATCCTATCTACCAGGATACCGATATAATAGATCATAACAACATATAACATCCTATCTATTAGGATACCGATCTAACAGATCATAATAGCATATATCATCCAATCTACCAGGATACCGATCTAACAGATCATAACAACATATAACATCCTATCTACCAGGATACCGATCTAACAGATCGTAACAACATATAGCATCCTATATACCTGGATATCGATCGAACAGATCATAATAGCAGCATATCAGGATAACAATCTGAAAAGGGCCAACCTTGGTGGCTTAGACCCTTGAGCATAGTGAGGATAACTCACCTTGCAATGCCAGATCTGAACTGAAGAGTTGAACTCCTGCATCGCCGCCTCACCAAGGATCCCGAACTATCCAGATAATAAAAACCAAGTCATTACACAACATAACAATCTTGACTAAGGGTCCACACCACTCATTAAGTCCATTCTCTTTATTGGGCCAAAGCCCAATACCAAGTCCTTAACTTGAAAGTCCATTTACAAAGCCCATTATTGGTCTAATTTACTAAATTAGGCCCAACCTCCTAATTGGGCCTAATCCCATGATCCAATATCAAAACTTGGCGCAAAACATTATATTCATAAATTCCAGCAAAGGATCGAATCCAACTAGTCCATAAACGACCCAAAACCCGAAGCCCAAATGCCAAAGGCCCAACAGAGGATGTACGCGGGGCGTACTCCTCTGGTATGTTGGGCGTACTTTTCCTGATGTTTACCACCATTGGGGTGGCTGATCCAGTACGTTGGGCGTACTGGATTTACGCGGGGCGTACGTGATCCGTTCTTAAAACTCCTGTAAGTGCTTAATGGCTTAAGTACTTAAGCCCAAATTTTAGATCCATCAACAAAATGTTTCATAGGACTATAAAGTCTCAAACTTTACTATTTTCGACGTCTAGAAAGTTCTTAACACGTGGTCTTAATCCATTAAGACATTCCTACTTCATGCATGAGACAAATCTAGCTATTGGGACACTATTTTTATCACTTAGGACCTCTTCTAAGGTCTGAAAGGATAGCTCATTTCGTCCAAAACATACCATGCACCATTTTGGTACTTTTGGGACAAGAATGCTTCCATAAAGCTAAAATGACTAGATCTATCTCATACAAGTATAAAGTTCCAAGCCTTTTACCTTCTGGAGCTCCCAAAACAGATGAAGAACCAAGATCCACAAGTCAATCTTCCCTCCTTGGCTCCTTGATGCACAAGCTCCTTTTTAAAGGTAGCAAAACACACTTATAAGCTCAAGAATGGTCACTAGGAGGCTAGGGTTCTCTCTATACGACTGCGGGAGGTGTGGAGGATGAAAGATATGGGAGGGTATGGTTCATAAGGTGTTTAAATACTCCATAAACCCTAAAAGTTAGGGTTCCATCCAGGCACACGTACACCCAACGTACCACATGTATGCATGGCATATTACTTAAGTTTCTAAACTTACCATTTTGCCACTAGGGCCTCCTTTTGCCACCTCCTTCTAAATCAAGGGCCAAAATAACCTAATTAGAATCCGAGGGGTGAATCTGAAGCTACTGGAAAAATGGGATGTTACAACTCTCCCCCACTTAAATTTGATTTCATCCTCGAAATCATTCCTTACCATCCCCGACAACTTGACATCCTGAGGGGCACCTCATACCCATGACATCCGACGATTTCTGAAGGAGACTAAATCCAATAGAATCTTTCATTCCATAGAAAACGAATCCATAAACCCATGCAACACACAACCTTACTCTGCCTAAACCCGCAATCTGGAAGCCTGAATATGGTCTGGCTCCCTGACAGACCACTCAGACTAACTATCGTTAGTTCTCTTCCCAACACTACTAATGGACTATTCAACCTAGAATCTTGAGGTTCCTACCCGAAAATAGAACCATGGATCATTTTCTGCTGAACCCTTGTGCCTGCGACTTACCGTCGGCCCACACTGGGTATCTTGGCCTACTGCATAGAACAAGACCGCCTCAGCCCGATCAAGCATAACATGCCACATAATAGACCATTCGAATAAGATGTCCACAAACTACCGGCGATAATCTACCATATTGCTCCTTGTAGTCCACCACATCCATAGAATACAGTCTCGCAAGCGATTACCACCAACAACATACCTACCACTACCAGCCAACCAGACAAAATCCTGATGATCCAAAGTATCGGAAACCCAACTTTCCTTCTTCCTGAAGTGAACCCCTTTGTGCTGACAGGATAATGGATCCTTCAACTCCCAAAATCTCATACGTAATCATCCCACTAATAAACATGAACACCCATGCCTGGACCAATCAGCATCAGGCTGGAATAGCAGGCATGCCTACGATGGGTCAAGTCGTCCCTAGGATGGAATATCCTCGTATCTCCACACATGTTTGGCCCAATCAACCCTCGAGATAGAATACCAAACATATCAGGTCCAATCAGTTATAGGGTCCGGTCATCCTCGAGATGGAATACCTCTATGAACATAACTCAAGTCTACTCATAACTTGAGATCCAAGGATCTATCCTTGCGTCTCATCCACCATCCTCTGATTCGTCACAACCGAGTGCAACTCCCCTTAATCCCAACAATACATCCAATCCGGACGCGCTCCTACGAGACATAACTAACACAATCTCTATGCCCACAACCTATGAATGTAATACCCTTACATGGTCCTCAACATAGGTATGGATTGCCTCTGAGCCCACAATACGAGTCTGGTATGCCCACTCCAGCCCTCAGCTCATGACTAGAATGCCCCCGATAACCTATCGACACTGCTGTCGTCACTTCAGTTGTACCAACATTCCATCCTAGAGATTCTCGCCTCTTCCATTGCCCAAGAGGGCCTAAACAATGTCCTTCCCAACACCAACAATCACCACAGTACTGAAACCTCACCCCATGCTATCCACTTGTAGAACAAGTTGATACCCCATAACATATATATATATATATATATATATATATATATATATATATATATATATATATATACTCAGAGCCTGATCATATAACTAAAAAAACCCACACAATGTCTCCAGCATGACTGGACCGCCTCACCAGGCCTTTAGTCTATATGGACCACACTCGGAACCTTCAACATGTCTGGACCGTCTCTTTGGGCCTTCAGCCTGTCTGGACTATTCTCCGAGCCTTCGGCTTGACTGGTACGCTCCACCGGCCTTCAGTCTATCCGGATCGCTCTAAACTGTTGAGAATTTCCCTGGACCATCCCTCCTAGAGATCATTCCCATGCAGACTGTTCTCACCCACTTAGGTTTCCGAACTCCTGATCCATTTTGTGGACTCTAACCCCGGCCTAACCCTAGACCTCATGTCAATCGTCCATCCTCTCAGAAATCCATGGTCTGTTCCCCAAACCGTGTGTCTACACATATGCTAAATAATCCACTCACCCATGCTGAATCTACTGCCGAGCCCTGGCAGCCAACAAAACCCTCAATTTATCAATCCAAAAACCCTCAAAGTCGAGCACACCCTCGACTGAAAACTCGAACTGAACTCAATTCATGACCAGAAATCCAACCTGTGTCCCCCAACTTCTGTTATCAACAACCGAGAAGACGTGATACACATGCTGGGGAGTTTTACCGAACTCTCAACTCACACAACCCTCAAACCAAACAACCACTTGGGTTATCTTCCTTCCTGACAACGACGCGAAACTTATCCCATTTCAAAACCGCTCCTGCTTCTGTATCCCATGACGATTCTCCCCCACTTAGATTCGACTAAGTCTTCACAATACATGAAAATTGGAGAATTCCCAATCCTTCTTACTTTCCAACGATCGATCCGATAACAACCAACTCTTCTAACTAGCATCCCATTACTAGCCAATTCCAATTGATCACACACTTCTAAGAACTAGATGAACACTTCCTGAATCCCAGTAAAACCAACAGTCCCTAATGCTTGAATGATCCCACACTCAAATCTTGAAGACCAAAAGACAGATACTCCATCTAATACCTAATCAACAAGCTACTTCCTTCGGCACCCTCATTCGCCAATCAATACTGGTTACTAAAACCACTGATTCCTGATAATGCTGAATAACCATCCTGTGGAACCTTGTCCCCAGACCTCCCACCTAATACCCTTCTTCCAAAGGTGTTCCAAACAAGTTTCCTGCCCTCGGGCTCTAGAAACCATTCTATTTAGGGTTCGCACCCTGACTCACTCACCCGCTCAAACGTCCACAGTTGAACTGCAGTAACTGAAGCAATCTCTGCCCTAAACCGGACTACAACTACTCCCCAAACATAGTCTACAATCCCAAAAGTGCAATAGGTCGCACAATCAATCCTTACCGCCTGATACAAGACATCCAAGGCAAACCGAACCTCACAAAATACTTATGCCACATCGACCCACCTGCGCTCACCGGTGTTGAAATAATGTTGCCCATCCCTGCAACCAACTGACCCCGAGCTGGAGTACAACCTGATCTTGGGGTCACAAGACTGCTTACTCCTTCAAGCTCGAAAATTGAAAAGGCACAATCCTTGCCCTATAAAATGACAGTCCAATCCATCAATTAACTATTCTACTTCCAGCTGCAAAACCCCAGCTGAACATAATCATCACTCCTTTCTGGAGTCCCCGTGACTCACATTCCGACATCGAGAAAAATCCCGAAGCCTCAAGTCTAGAAACTCATGTGCTCGCCCCTCCCGCTCAGCCCGCAGAATGCAACAAGTACATATCATCTCCCTGATCCTAGATAACTGCAACCCTCTACTCATTAGAATATGTAACAGTAACAAGTCATGGTACTAGAAAGCTCGACCATCTCCTCTCCCTGCCGTTGTTACAGCTATTAAAACTGCTACGGCATCCGCCTCGGCAATGGCTGCATAGTGCTCGTAGAAATATTTCACCATGGCGGTCTTGGAAGACCCAATCATCTCCGGAATCTGTCCCCAAACGATCTCGATCACCTCCTCCCGGATGATCTCCCTGACATGATCCTTTAACAATATTGGCCTATCCTGGCTGCCAAATCTTGATCCTGATCCAGATCCGATCTCAGAAAGTCTCTTAACCCTCATTCTGATAATACGCCAGAAAGATCTCGGATAATCCATAACATGACAGGGGACCAACTCCCAACCCAACCCTAGGGGTTGTAACTTCCTTGCTATGCGTATGGGTCCCGTGCTTTCAATAGTACGAGACCATACTACCTTGCACACCTACCTATATTTGTCTCAAGTATCATAACATCGCCCTAACAATATACATAATCATAGCAAGCGCTCAATCCTCACTCCTAGAGAAATGGTAAATATCTCGCAACTGGCCTACCGGCCTCACACTACTCACTTATCCATGGAACTTCCACCAACCCTGCAACACTCGTGTATGCTAGCTATACATAACGCTTGACCCTATAGACTTTTGAATATCTGATCCTACCCTAAGCCCCTAATAAAAAAGAACAGAACATAAGGCCAAATCAAACATTCTCAGGCTATAAGATCTTAATTATGTACAACTATGATGCATACACAAGCAATTACAGTAATGATGTCAATCTCATTTAAGGAAAACCCTAGGCTAGCAGGCATCATGTAATCAGGCAATTCAATCATGCAATTCCTGAAGATCCCTAGCCTAGTACTAGCATGTTGTTCTAACATATCACAGTATCAAATAACCGTATGATATCTTGGGGTCTACTTACTGGCTTCGGCTGATCGTACAATTCGTATCCTCTTTTACTTATTTTGAAAACCAGTAAAAAATCATTTTGAAAATCCTTCCTTGATTTGAAACTGGATTCACACTAGTGTTCCTCCAATTCACTCAAACCAAGGCTCTGATACCAACTTGTAACATCCATAAAATTTGAGCCAATTTAAAACGTTTTAAATCATATAAAACCATTCAGTCATTACAGTTTGTTTTCAAAATAGTTTAGACATTAGAGTTCCCAAAAATCATAATCATAAATCGAGGAAGTGTACGGTTACGCCTTCGCCTTCCTGCGGCCATCCGTTGAACCTGAAACAATAAACTGAAACTGTAATCCCGAAAGCTTAGTGAGTTACCCCAAAATACCCATAACAATACACATATAATCATAAACATCATACTATAGGTCCAGTCAACCATCAGGCTGGAATACCCCAGGCCCTCAACTAACTAGTTGGAATGCCAACATAATATGGGTCCAATCATCCTTTGGATGGAATACCCCAGGCCCACAACCAACAGGTTGGAATGCCCACATACTATGAGTGTAATCATCCTCGGGATGGAATACTCACGACCCACAACCAATAGGTTGGAATTCCCAGGTCTATTTGCTTTTGCACAAAGCAAACAAGCGTCAAGCGCCAAACAAACATGTACACATATAAAAGATAACAATCTATAGACAGACATACCGATCTAACAGATCATAACAACGTATAACATCCTATCTAGCAGGATACCGATCTAACATATCATAACAACATATATCATCTTATCTACCATGATACCGATCTAACATATCATAACAGCATATATCATCCTATCTACCAGGATACCGACCTAACATATCATAACAACATATAACATCCTATCTACCAGGATACTAATCTAATAGTTCATAACAACATATAACATCCTATCTACCAGGATACCGATCTAACATATCATAACAGCATATATCATCCTATCTACCAGGATACCGATCTAACAGATCATAATGACATATAACATCCTATCTACATGGATACCAATCTAACAGATCATAACAACATATATCATTCTATCTACCAGGATACCGATCTACCAGATCATAACAACATATATCATCCTATCTACCAGGATACCGACCTAACAGATCATAACAACATATAACATCCTATCTACCAGGATACCGATCTAATAGATCATAACAACATATAACATCCTATCTATCAGGATACCGATCTAACAAATCATAATAGCATATATCATCCAATCTACCAGGATTCCGATTTAACAGATCATAACAACATATAACATCCTATCTACCAGGATACCGATCTAACAGATCGTAACAACATATAGCATCCTATAAACCTGGATACCGATCGAACAAATCATAACAACAGCATATCAGGATAACAATCTGAAAAGGGCCGACCTTGGTGAATTAGACCCTTAAGCATACTGAGGATAACTCACCTTGCAATGTCAGATCCGAACTGAAGAGTTGAACTCCCGCATCACCGCCTCACCAAGGATCCCGAATGTAACATCCCAAAAATACGACCCAAATTTTTTGTTTAAATAGTAATAAAAATCATATACTATTTGTCATATCATAAAGACCATGTGTCAAATATCTCGACTCATAATAAAATGTCGTGAAACAACTATATCAAATCAAACTACAAATCAACAAACTCCCAGGATAAAGACTGAAGCTGTGGTGTGTGCGATGCCATCATCCCGAGCTCTTCCCCTTACTTGCGGAAGTACCTGAAACTAAAACTAAAACTGTAAGAACGAAGCTTAGTGAGCTCCCCCAAACTACCACATACCATACAATAACATATACATACGTACTGGTTTTTTCCCACTGCATCGGGCCGAAGCCCGGAAACTGCATCGAGCCGAAGTCCAGAACTGACTGGGACCTTGTCCCCTGCATCGGACCGAAGTCCGGAACTAACTGCATCGGACCGAAGTCCGGAACTGACTGGGACGTTGTCCCCTGCATCAGACTGAAGTCTGGAACTAACTGCATCAGACCGAAGTCCGGAAACTAACTGAGCATAGCATAAACACATATCAACTTGCATAACACACATGATCATAAACTCATATACTGCATACTACGTCAGGCCGTAGCCCATAAAACCTAACACATAAATCATGTCTGAGCCACGAAGGCATCAAACACACTAACAACTGCATCGGACCGAAATCCGGAAACTACTACTAACTAAACGGTTCGGCATTGTGGCTTTAGACCCGTTCCTACTGGAAGGAAACTCACCTCGTAGCCTAGCTGCTGAAAGGATTGCTCCAGAATCTGTCTGCTGCATCTCCGGTTTCACCCCGGCTACAATATCCATGAGCACCATCAATCAAATACTGTTAATAATAATACTAAGGGTAAAATGACTCTCCTACCCCTGGTCCAAGTCAACCTAACTATCAAAGTCAACATTCAGTTGACCTGACTCATCGAGTTGGTCCGTCAACTCGTTGAGTCCTTACTCTTACTTCCTTGATTCCACTTGCTACTACTCGTCGAGTTTTGGCGTAAAATCGGCGAGTTCCTCTTCGCTACTAACACTCTGACAATCTGCATCCGACTCGCCGAGTTGTATGAACAACTCGTCGAGTTCTCCTTCCTCAGATGATTATTATAGCTGTGACTCGCCGAGTTGTATGCACAACTCGTCGAGTCTGTTCTTGAAGTATGAAGATGGCCTTGGACTCGCCGAGTCAGGGCATTGACTCGCCGAGTTCTTCCACGAATGAGTCTAACCCTCTAGCTCACCGTGTCCACTTCTCACTCACTGGTTCCACTCTGCATAACTCAAAAAAAGGAAACACATGGGACTCGCGACTCGACTCGCCGAGTCAGAAGAATGACTCACCGAGTCGTATGCATGCAAATACTATACACTCGATTCTGATTGAAACTAATCCATGCCATTAATAGATCTGGGTTCATGGGACTTGATTTACACGTAAAGTTTCCAACTTTACGTGTAAATAACATCAAATGGAGGTTTTAAGGTTAAAATCACACTATAATAGTAGATCTAGAGCTTTCATGCAAAATGGATCCATAAAGGTGCTAGATCTAAGCTCCTGGAAATCAAATCAAGCTAGATCTGAAGGTTAATCAACTCCATGAGTCCTCTATGCTACTACTAAGCTAAGAAATGGTTTAATAATGGCTTCACAAAGGAGATTTAAGTATAGAAACAGAAAAGGGCCAAGATATACCTTACTTTCTTCTAAAATTCCTCAAGGATCTAGAATCTCCTTTTTCTCTTCTTGATCTACCTTCCTTAATCTCTCAAAATCTTCAAAGAACACACCAAAATCACACAAAATGTAAAGAGGGCTCTAGGGTTCGAGTAAGATGCTTTGAGGGGTGATGGGGGCTGACTTGAGGCCCCCAAAAGTTGTTTATATAGTGTGCAAACCCTTGAAATTAGGGTTTCATCCAGACTGGCGGACTCGCCGAGTTGCCAACTTAAACGTGCTCGAAATCGCGTCCCTACTCGACGAGTCCAGCTACTGACTCGTCGAGTTCCCCTTAAAACTTGAAGAAATATAACAATAAATAACAATATAAATATCATACCAGAATTGGGGTGTTACACCGAACTATCCAGATAATAAAAACCAAGTCATTACACAACATAACAATCTTGACTAAGGGTCCACACCACTCATTAAGTCCATTCTCTTTATTGGGCCAAAGCCCAATACCAAGTCCTTAACTTGAAAGTCCATTTACAAAGCCCATTATTGGTCCAATTTACTAAATTAGACCCAACCTCCTAATTGGGCTTTATCCAATGATCTAATATCAAAACTTGGCACAAAACATTATATTCATAAATTCCAGCAAAGGCCCGAATCCAACTAGTCCATAAACAACCCAAAACCTGAAGCCCGAATGCCAAAGGCCGAATAGAGGATGTACGCGGGGCGTACTCCTTTGGTATGCTGGGCGTACGTGAGTCATTCTTAAAACTCCTGTAAGTGCTTAATGGCTTAAGCACCTAAGCCCAAATTTCAGATCCATCAACAAAATGTTTCATAGGACTATAAAGTCTCGAAGTTTACTACTTTGGATGTCCAGAAAGTTCTTAACACATGATCTTAATCCATTAAAACATTCTCACTTCATGCATGAGAAAAATCTAGCTATTGGGACACCATTTTTATCACTTAGGACCTCTTCTAAGGTCTGAAAAGACAACTCATTTTGTCCAAAACATAACATGCACCATTTTGGGACTTTTGGGACAAGAATGCTTCCATAAAGCTAAAATGAATAGATCTATCTCATACAAGTATAAAGTTCCAAGATTTTTACCTTCTGGAGCACCCAAAACAGATGAGGTGTAACATCCAGATACTCAGGTATATTATTTGATTAATTTATTTTGGAGTTTGTGGAGGGACTCGGCGAGTTGGTGCTTAGACTCGCCAATTAGGGTCACGAATTCTCATCCGGATCAATGACCGGACTCGACGAGTTCATGAGTGCACTCGGCAAGTCCGTGTTGTTTTATGAAGCCCTAATTTCCCAGGATTGGGACCTATTTAAAGGCCCTTAGGGCCGTCATTTGCAACTACCAAACCCCAAAGAGAAATCCTAAAAGAGCTAGACCGTTTGTGAGAAGAAAGGAGCCATTTATTGATCTTTGTGGTTGATTCTAGCAAGAAGGAGGTGATTCTAGCTTAGAGGAGACCAAGGAGGTTCTGCATCTGGGGATTTCTAGCAAAAGACTTCATCTTTGAGGTATTATATCGCCCCTTTATCTGTTTTGTTGAAGGAATCCATAGATGTAGAGTTTTTATGTCCTTTATTGGAAGGAATTGTGAGAATATGGCCTCTATTCATATTGAGACTTCAGATCTGGACCCATAGTGGTCTAAAGAGCTTATTCCAGCTTACTTAATGTTGAGCTATGGAGGTAATGAGCTTAGGGTGTTGTTTTTGGGGCTAAATTACCAAGTGAAACCTCCTAGACGTCACATGAGTGTCAAGATCCGAGCTTTGTGTGATTATCAGGCTTGGGAAGGTCAAATCTATGGATCAAAGGAACAGATCTGACCTCAGGAGGCCAATTGAGTTTATGCATGGCATGAACTCGCCGATTCCTAGGGCAGACTCGGCGAGTAGGGCTAGGGTTTCCCGTAAGTCACTTAGTGAGTAACTTGCCGAGTTGGGGGAAATGACTCAGTGAGTCAGAGGGGGGTTAGAGGACTAGAGTTCAAGGTGGAACTCGCTGAGTTGATCTTGAGACTCAGCGAGTTAAGTCGGGGTGGCCCCGCGATTCATGCCAGGTGTAGCTCGTCGAGCAAGGGGAAAGACTCGACGTGCCAAGCGAGACTAGAGAGATAGTAGACATGTGTAGACTCGCCGAGTTGCCCAAGTGCACTTGACGAGTCGGGTCAAAGTTTGACCGTTGACTTTTGTTGACTTTTAGGGTTTGGTTAATAATGGGGCCGTTGAGCCAAGAGAGGGGTAAAATGGTCTTTTACCCTTCTGAGGATGCCAAGAGAGAGTTGAGTCTAGTCAGAGATTTACCGAGATATCCGAGGTGAGCCTTCTCACTATACTTTACCTTGAGTGGTAGTTATGTGTGACCGGAAGGTCTTATGTGCTTACATTGAGTATTATGTAATCCTGTTGTATGTGACATGCTATGCATTATGTCTTTGTGATTTATGCTATGCGGAGTTAATAGACCGGACCGGAGGGTCCAACGATTCATGAGGCCGGAAGGCTCCAGTAGACCGGACCAGAGGGTCCAACGAGCTTAGGACCAGAGGGTCCACAGAGTTATGGGACTGGAGGGTCCCACTAAGATACATTGATCAGAGGGTCAAATAGAGTTATAGCCTCAAGTGGCTAATATGTGTTGTATGTGGTATTTTAGGGAACTCACTAAGCTTCGTGCTTACATTGTCTGTTGGATTAGTGTCTAAGTCCATAACTATTTTTGTATGTACTTGACCCGATGGTGCGTGGTCCTTTTGGGTTGCCTTCACCAAAGCAACTTGATAGGATGAATTATGGAGAGAAAGGATTAAATATGATTTATTAATATATTATTAAAAAAATTTATTAAAGGAGAAATCATATTGTTTAATTAATATTAGTCAATAATTAATTGGTAATTAGTTTTGTGACTAAAAGAGATTAATTAAACTTAAGGGACTAGAATTGTAATTATAAGATAATTGCAATTTAGGCCATGGATTGCCTTGAATCAAGGGGTGGACGAATTCTATGGGGAAGCCCAGAAGGAAATCGTCCAAGGGCTTGATTAAAAGGAGTCTATGGGTTGCTTAGGGCTTAAGCATCCAAATTAGGGTTTCCTTGTTAGATAACCCTAGTAGCCCAACTATATAAAGACCCCTTAAGGCTCAAAAACATGGCTAAGCTTATTGCTAGGGTTTCTACACGTTTTTGGTAGCCTCCAACCTCTCTCCTCTTCATCCTCTCTCCTATTAGTGTGTGTGTGTGTATATATATATATATATATATATATATATATACACTAATAAAAAAAGTAGTTATTTTGCCATGTGTCACTATATTAGACCTCTTAATTAATATAATGTCACTTGTCAATCTATTAGTTCTCCATTTTAAATTTATTATACCTCCTAATTAATGTGATTTTATTTGTTAATGTATTTATTCTCCATTTTAAATTTAAATATTAAATTTTATATTATTGTTTTCATTAATTCACAAATAAAAAATATCTAATTTATTTAAAATAATTAATTAATAATTTTGATATTTTACTATAAAAGTTTAATTAATTTTATAAAAGTAGTTTCCACGGGTTATAAACTAGTGTGTGTGTGTGTGTTTATATATATATATATATATATATATATATATATATATATATATATATATGTGTGTGTGTGTGTGTGTGTGTGTGTGTGTGTGAAAAGTGAATATACCTTTAAAGACATATAAGCTTAGGTACTCAAACCCACCATAATATGTCGATTTGTTTGATATATTCATTATAACGTTCTTAAACTTCAACTCCTAACGTGATTTATTTTCAAGATTTTCGAAATTTTACTATTATTTTCCTCTTACATCAAATATTTTTTCTGAACACCTACTAGGCTATATATATTATAGTTGAAAATGAAAATTATATAAGAGGAAGAGAATTATGAAATTTATGAAAATATTGGAAGTAAATCAAGTTAGAAGTTAAATTATAAGAACATTGGATGCTTACAATGTATATATCAGCACCTTGATATGCTATGTGAGGTACCGGTCGAAAAGACTGAAGGGGTAGGCCAGCACCCTGACATGCTAGGCAAGTTACCGGTTGCAAAGGACCGAAGGGTAGGTCAGCACCCTGGTATGCTAGACAGTTACAGGTTGAAAGAGACCGAAGGGGTAGTTCAGTACCCAGATATGTTAGACAGTATGATTATTGTATGGTATGTGGTATGATGAGGGAAATCACTAAGCTTTGTGCTTACAGTTTCAGTTTTTGTTTCAGGTCCTTCTTCTTCGAAGGGAAAGGAGCTAGCATGATAGCAACGCATCGCACACACAAAATTTTGCATTATGGCGTTCTTGGGATTTTGTATTCTGACATAAACATTATTAGATTATGACATGCTCTGAGACGTATGACTTATGAGTTTTTATGATATGAGATAACTTCATTATGTTTTTAATAATCTGTTTTATGAATTATTAAATTAAAAATAAAGTTTTTGGTATTGAAATTTGGGATGTTACAATTGATGTGAATGAGGCTTGGTTTGTTAGATGATATATAATATATTTTTGAGCTCATTTTGGTAGATGATATATAATATAATTTTCTTTTGAACTCATTTTGCAAATATAGGATCATGAAGATAATTTTATTGATGATACACCACCGGTAGTTAGTAATATTGATGGATCCGAAAAAGAAGATGTGCCAAAAGCAAGTCCTAAGAAACAAAAAAGGAAATGAGGCATGCCAAAAAAACCAATTACTAGCAAACGAGAAAGAGCAAGGAATAATGGTAAAGGAATCGCTCCTTGTTGGGTAGCATTCGAGCCGATGTGGATTATAGAGGATGATGGTGTTGAAAGAAAAAGTGTGGAATGTATTCATTGTAAAACAATACTTAAAGCCGATACGGACCGAAACGGGACATCTAATATGAAAAAACATTGGAGGAATTGCAAGTTAAACCCATACAACAAAGAAAAGCATGATAAAAAGCAAGCCAAATTGAATTTTAAGAAGGAGCCAAATGGTGAGACTAGTTTACAAACATGGAAACATGATGACGCTAGGATCAAACGTATATTACTAGGCCTTTTTACCGTTGGTGAAATACCATTCAAGTATGTTGAAAATGAAGCATTTTTTGAATATACTAACGCGCTTAACGGTAGGGTGATCTTTCCTTCTAGACATAAAATTTACCGAGACGTAGGCAGGTTTTACTTAGATGAGAGGAGTAAATTGCTCAAGTATTTTAATAATGAAAACACCGCTATACACTTAACAACTGACACTTGGACAACCTCTTGTAAAAAGGTCAATTACATGGTTGTCACGACCCATTTTATTGATGACAAGTGGGTCATGCACAAGAGAGTCATCAATTTTAGGTAGATAGATACACATAAAGGTGAGGAAATTAGACGAGAGTTACTAGCATGCATAAATGGGTAGGGTATGAAAAATGTTATGTCAATGACCGTCAATAATGCCACATGTAACGACACAACAATTAAATTTTTGGTTAAAATGTTTCCCACAATTTATGATGGTGGAAAACATTTCCACATACGGTGTATTACTCACATCCTAAACCTTATCATAAAGGTTGGGTTAAAATACCATAATTATCATGTGGAATGTGTACAAAAGGCGGTGAAGTATATTAGAGGTTCAACATAAAGGATTAAGAGGTTTAAAAAAACAATCAAAGATGTGGGGTTGGAAACAAAGAAATTTTTGTGTAGCGACTCTCCAACCTGATGGAACTCGAAATTCGAGTTGTTGAAAACCGCCTACAAGTTATGGGAAGCTTTTGTGGAATTTGGCATCAAAGGTATTAATTTACTTTTTTTTTGTTTCAACACATTTTATTATTGTGTCCCGATTTTTAAAATAGCATAACTCACTCATATGAAGTCGGAAATCACTTGATCTTTTTCCAAGATGTAGCTTACTGTTTATACTTTAGTTTAGACTTTTAAAAATCATATTTTGGTTAAATATTGAATTAGATACAAGCCTTGAATGATATCATATCAAGGTAACATTTTTTCTGTTTCATCACATTTTATTATTGTGTCACGGTTTTTAAAATAGCATAACTCACATATATGAAGTTGGAATCACTTGATATTTTTTATATGTATCTTACTCTTTATACTTTAGTTTAGACTTTTAAAAATCATATTTTGGTTAAATATTGAATTAGATACAAACCTTGAAAAACAACATATCACTGCAACATTTTTTCCATTTATTTATATATGCAGGTTTGGTTTTTGTTTTTGAATTTTGATAGAAAAATCGTATGAGAATGATGTACAAAGAGTACCGGATCGTTTGGACTTTAAGGCGATAAAAGAGATGGTGGATTTATTTGAAAATTTTAAGACAAAAACGGAGAATATTTTGGCTTCAACAAAACCTTTAGTCCATCGATTAATCTAGGAAATCTTAGATGTGAACCTACATCTTAAAAACTGGTCAACCAATGTCAACTTTGTTCATTTGATACCCGACAATAAAGACAAATATGACAAATATTAGGGTGACTATTGTAACATCCAAAAATTTCAACCAATTTAAACTTTTCAAAAACAACCCAATTTCATTAAGTTATTACAAAAAGGTTTTCAATACGTCTATTATCAGAGTATTTCCCAGAACCGCATCATAAACACATAAAACGTGAGGAGCGGTACGATCACGCCTTTGCCTTGCTACGGTCTCTTGAAGTACCTGAAACATTAAACCACAACTGTAAGCCCGAAAGCTTAGTGAGATACCCCCAAAATACCAACCACATATACCATACACATATCATATCATAACATAACAGAACAGCCATGCACTTCGGGTCTATTGTGTGACTGGTCCGCCGCACCGGGCCTTCAGTCCACCTGGTCCACCCTCCGAGTCTAGCCATATCCATCGAGTCTGCAGTGTGGTTGGTCCGCCCGCACCGGGCCTTCAACCCACCTAGTCCACTCTCTGAGTCTATAGTATGACTGGTCCGCCCGCACCAGGCCTTCAGTTGGCCTGGTCCACTCTCCGAGCCTCGACACGTACGGTTTGCCCTCGTGGGGCCTACAGCCTATCCGGACTGCCCGCTGGGCCTTCAGAATATCCGGTTTGCCCTGGGTATGTTGGCCTACAACACAAAGCAGGACCCGCCTCAACCCAACCCCAGTCAACCAACCATGTGCACATAAACATATAACCATATAACAATTAATCACCAATCAACCAATCTAGCAGATCACATACATAGCATACTCTAACCAGGATACCGACCTAACCGACCACTAATATAACATCATCCTATATACCAGGATTCCGAACTTAACCAGGTCTCTAACAAATACCATCTTAACTACCAGGATGCAAGCATATAGCAAAGCAATAACATAGCAAATAACAACTACCCGGATTTCCATCCGATAAAGGGCTGGCCTTGGTGCCTTAGACCATGTCGATATAGTGAGGATAACTCACTTCGCAACTGCTGAATGAAAAGATAAGATCACGCTGCCCCCACCTCCGATACGAACTCCAGCACTGATCAATACCAAAAGACTGAACTCAATAAATACCAATAATTACCAAATTACCCCTGGAAGTCAACTGGTCAACTCTTGGTCAATGTCAAAGTTCTCAGTCAATGTCAAACTTCCTGACTGACTCTACTCGCCGAGTCAGCCCGCTGAGTCGTCGAGTCCCTATGCTCTGAAAACTCCCATATCGCGACCCAACTCGCCGAGTCGCCCCAAGACTCGCTGAGTCCCACGAACTCTGAGTCCTTTCATGCTCAACTCACCGAGTCATCCTTCGACTCACCGATTTACGACTTAACCAGAAAAGGTTAGGATTCCTCGACCAGACTCACCGAGTCCAAGAATAAACTCGCCGCGTCCAAGGCAACATTCAACAGACTCGCCTAGTTGTTCTTCCAACTCGTCGAGTTCCTGCCTATCTTCATCCAACTCGCCGAGTCTATCCATGTGACTAATCGAGTATCTCAAGCTCTTAACCCATGCCGTGGCTTTTTAATCCATCATGGGGCTCCAATCCATAGATCTACCCTTCTACAAGCTATTCCTCACATAAAGTTGCAAACTTTACGTGATATCAAGAAGATATAAACTCAAAACACACTAAGGCTTGGGTTTTAGACAAAAGGGGCTTCACCAATCATCCAAGGACTGAAAATTTATGAACTTAGGACTCAAAAGAGGTTCAGATCTGAAGTTTCAGCTTCAGATCTAGCTTCTATAACAATTCCCTTAACCAAGGAAAACCCTAGCCTCCACATATGAATGATTCTAGAAGAAAAGGTCAAGGTAACAACTTAATACCTCACAAATGTGTCCCAAAATAGAGTGGATTCTAGATCCACACGAAATCCTTGATGGTTGCGTCTTGCTCTTCAAGTCTCCTCCACCAAATTCACTTCTTAAGTCTCCAAACACTCTCCAAGCTCTCACTCACGGCTATTAGGGTTTCTGGGACTCAAAGGGAATGTAAAGAGGCTGAAGATAGGGTATTATGTTCTTTATATATAGCACAAACTCCGGATTAGGGTTTTTCTCATTCCAGCACCAACTCGCCGAGTCCAGCCTCCGACTCACCGAGTTGGTCACTTAACGTGTGACCAGAATCGAGACTCGACTCACCGAGTCTATCCATCGACTCGCCGAGTCGACCTTCCTTATTTACACTAAGAACCCTGAACTTGCACTTCTGAACTCGAGGTGTTACAACTATGCAAAGATGAGTGATTATGTTTACTTTGCAATCTTGCTAGATCCTACAATAAAGTCTTAATTATTGTTGTATACTTTTAAAGAAATGATTGGTTCCAAGGATGAAACGTTATCAAAGTCGGAGATAGAATTGAAAGCATATGAAATGCTTTATGAGGTCGAGAAGAAGATTGAGAAATTTTTTAAGACCTACTTGGAAAAGTACGACATGGGCGGGTCTTCTCAACAACAAAGTTCTCAACAAGTCGTTGATTGTGATGATGATAACGACTTTTTTGGCAACTTCCTTAATAATGGAGGTGACAACTTGGACGCGATGGAAAATGAATTAATTATATATTTGAAAGACCCCGAGTTACGTACAACAAAAATTTTGATATCCTAAGTTGATGGTAACTTAACTGGTTAAGATTCCCGATAGTTGCTTGAATGACAAAAGGTATTGATTTTTTTTTTTTTTAATATTTCATATTTCATTTAATAATTAATGATGTTACAGTTAACAATAATTTATTTTTAAGCGATATTTTGGGGATACAAATCTCAACTGTAGCATCGGAGTCGGCCTTTAGCACAAGTCGTAGAGTTTTAACCGACTATCATGCTAATTTGTCGAACGTGATAGTTGAAGCTTTGTTGTGTACCCAAGATTAATTTAGAAAGAGTAGAAAAGCTATAATAGACAACGTGGATGACATTTTAATTTTTAAATAACAATGAAGTAGCTATGAGTATTTTGTACTTTCAATTATTGTCATATTTTTATTGACCTTTACATTTTAGTAAATGCTAACAACATTTTTGTTTTGTGTTTTATATAGAGATTGAAGAAACTTTATACAATGACAAAACAATGAGAAAGAGACCAATGGAAAAATAGATGGATAGCTAGAAAGAATTGTTTTGGTTTAAACTTGATTGATTGAATTGTATTAAATTTGATATGTGGGATCAGTTTGTTTTTGAGTAAATTACACGAATGGTCCTTATGGTTTAGGGTAATTTGCGTGTTTGGTCTCTAACTTATTATTATTATTATTTTAATTCGGAAGGTCCATACTGTTTGGTTTTATTACGCGTTTGGTCTCTGTCTTACCTAAAAAAACTATTTTGCCATTGATTTTTTAATTTATTTAAATAAGGGTAAATTACACGAATAGTCCCTATGGTTTGGGGTAATCTGCGTAGTTGGTCCCTAAGAAGAATTTTTAACTCGGATGGTCCCTATTATTTGATTTTGTTGTGTCTTTAGTCCCTACCACTCTTAAAAAGACTTTTCTGCCCTTACTGTTATTTTTTATATTTTAAATTCATTTTAATAATTATTTCTTATTTTCACTAGTTATATTATTATTATTATTGAAAAGCATAATCAGATTACTTCCTCCTCCAATCCAACCCACCCCCTCACTCCTCCTCCCGTTCACTGGTAACCCTCCACCTAACCATCATCAACCTGTTTGTCTTCTTCAACAAGATTGTCATAGAACCTCCACTCAAAATAAATGTCAAAGAAATTAGGAAAAGAAACCGACAGATCTAAAGGAAATTTGGAAATCAAACTCGAAGAAAATTATTGGAGAAATCAGACCAGGGAAAACCTTATAGAAACCAGATTGCCGGAGAAGGTGGAGGAAGCCGGAGAAACCAGAGAGTCCGACGAGTTGTCCTTCTATTTTAGCCTCACCCTCGTCGGTTATCCCACCCATTTATTCCTTATTGTTGACACTTTATATCAAAAACCCTAACAACCTTCTCCTCCGATTGAAACTGATGATTCATAGGGTGAGGGCACCATTGAAACCCCCCTTTGAAATCGTTGGTGCTTGAAGTGAACCAGAGCCACCCTAATCATTGAATCAGATTTTGATATACATTTGATTTTGATTTTCATCTTGATCGTTTGATTTTATTTTGATTATCATCAAACCCAACTTCTACTAACATCAATTTTGGTTTTCATTTCCTTCGGGTTTGATATTCATTTTCACAGGTTTGACTTTGATATTCATCATATTTAGTTTTGATTTTGATTTCAAGTATGAATTTTGGTTTCGGTTTCATTTACGTTATTAGGTTTGTCTGAGCTAAAATGGATGAGGTATCATAGATCTTTTAAAATAGAAGGAAGAAGACGAGTTGGTTGTGTTGGTCTGCTACCTGCCTTTTTTTCCAGGCAGCAAAGGATTGTAGTGGTTATCGGAGGAATAGAGGTTGTCGGAAGTTGTGTCTAGGACTGTAGAGGTTGTCGGAGGAGCTGGGTGGGTATTTTTGTATTTTAGAATTATAAATGATAAATAATAAATAATAAAAAACAAATTAAAAAAGAAATTAATAAGGGTAAAAAAGTCATTTTAGGTCAAATAGGGACTAAGGGCGCAACAAAACCAAACAATAGGGACTGTCCGAGTTAAAAATTCTTCTTAGGGACCAACTACGCAGATTACCCCAAACCATAAGGACCATACGTGTAATTTACCCTTTAAAATAAATACACCTGCAACCCCATCCCCCTCATCTTACCTTACCTACCCCACTATTTTTTCCTATTTAAATAATATTTTTTTTAGGTAACATAGAGACCAAACACATAACAAAAACAAATAGTAGGGACCAAGCGCGTAACAAAAACAAACAGTAGAGACTTTTCGAGTTAAAAAAATAACTTCAAGATCAAACACACAAATTACCCTAAACCATAGGGACCATTCATGTAATTTACTCTTTGTTTTTTGAAGACTATATGTTTTTTTGAAACTTGATTATTGGATATTATGTTTTTTTAAAACTTGATTATTGAATATTAAGGGTGTCAATTTATGACACGACACGACACGACAAAAATACACGATACGAAATGAAATTGGAACGAAATAAAAATTCGAATTCGTTTTCATGTCGTGTTCGTGTGAAGTATAAAAAACACGATGCGTGTCGTGTTCGTGTTTTCAAATCCACACGAAATTGACACGATTGAACATGTGTTTGTCGTTTTTATCGTGTTATATATGGTTAAATATGAATTAAACAAAATAATAGTTATGTAATATTATATTTGTCGTGTTGTGTTGTCGTTTTTTAATTTGTTCGTTTTTGTGTTAGTGAAAAAAACACGACATCGTGTGGTCATGTCGTGTTGTGTGTGTGTGTTACAAAAAACATTGTCGTGTCGTGTCGTATCAGACAAAAACACGACACGACACGGCGGCCCGATTTGACAAACCTATTGAATATTATGTTTTTTTGGAAGCCAACTTAGCAACATGTAAGTATTATGAATTACATCTAAATTAGTTGCACCTCATATTTAACTGAAAAACTCATTACTTTCACCTAATTTTTAACTGGTTCTTGTTTGGAAAAATAACCAAAAAATAAGACCGGAACCAGTATTGGATCGAAACGACAGTCCTGTTACCGGTTCTTATACTATCGTAATACCGGTTCCGGTTCCAACGCTCATCCCTAGTTGTACGTACATGTCATTTGAAAACGAATTAATAAACCCAAAAATAGATTTTAATATCCAATGTTTCATCAAAATGTGGAATTTGGTCCCCAATTTAAGTTCAACAAGTTTAAAAATGTGCAAAGTAATGACAATAATCAAAACAATTGTTTCAAGTAACCATTACCTAAAATGGTCTTCTAAATTTCCTGCTTTCCTATCTTCAGTTTCGAAGCGATGCCTAACCTAAGTACAAGTTAAAATGCATACGTTAGGTTTGGAAAAATATATATAGTGAGAACACCCGGGGTCAACACTCCAAAAGCATTGGATTTGACATCATCCAAACCCATGGTTAGGCCCCCCAAAAATAGTTTTTAAATCATCAAAATACATCAGATACTAATGAGATATAAAAGAGGCTTTTATAGTATTCGTAGATCATTTAAACACCAAATATCAACAACATATAAACACCCAACATCAAAATATATGAAAGAAGCAAGTTAAGCAATTGCATTTCACCAAATTTCAACATCCGCCACCCTGCATTAGTTGGGGAAATTCTACTTGTAAATTATGTTTGGTTGCATAGCTTGATAAAAAGTTGTTGCCTCATAGCCATCTTAATTATGATATTCCGGTGATAGTTGAAGCTGCAAAAAAGAAAAAGAAAAAAGAAACAGTTTGTGTTTTGGTTTTCTTTTGTAAAATGGGAAAAGAAGGTTAATAAACTCACCCTCCATCTTCTTCCAGTAAGAACTTGCCTCCTGTTGGTATCGCATAAAAGTTGGCTGCCGATTGGCATCCCAATTCTCGGAGAAGACAGTAGACAAATACACGAAATCTATATTTAGTCGATCATTCAGTTCTAAATACATAAAGTGTATCATACGGTTATTTTGACATTATAAACTAATTAACAAATGTGTATTTTAGAGACAAATGGCACATAAATGATATATAAATATAAATAAATTACACGGATACATGATTATTTGTTACGTCGTATATTTGCTCCATATCCTCTCATGTTTCTTTATTCATAATTTTTTAATTGAGAAATGCTTATTAATATTCTTTGGAAAAGAAAGAAATGGATGACAAGAAAGGAGAAATTATCGGTAGTTATTTTGCAGTTACATTCTAACTTCTTTATATTGAAATGGACAAAAATACCCCTGATTTATCCAACCATTCATATCTACGCTTATGTTCCAAAAATATTTACTTACTATTCCCAAACTTTCTGGAAAAAATGACTTTCATTGGAGTATTCAAGTGAAAGTACTTTATGGCACTATAAATTTGGGCACGTCAACTTTGGTTACTTAAATTTTACATGTGGAAGCACAAGTTAAACCTCGGGTTACCAAACATAAACAGGAATAAAGATATATGTGAAGGCTGCATGTTAGGGAATCGAAGCATACCAGAGAACCTTTCCCTCATGTCACCACTAGCATCAGTTGCTTTGTTTGCATGAATTAGCTGCAGAATTTCAACATCCAAATTCTTTGTGATTGCATAGGTTGATGCTGCTGATATAAAGTCGTTGGCCAATAGCCATCTTATGATATTTCGGTGATAGTTGAAGCTACAAAAAAGGAAAAAAAAAAAACCGTGTGGGTTTTGCTTTTCTTTTCTAAAACAAAAATAGATAAAACTGCAAAAATGGTACATGTGGTTTGTCATTTTTTTTTACTGAGGTCCAAACACTTAAAATTTTACGGATTTTGTCTTTTCAACTAGTCCCAACTGTGGTTCTTGACTTCTTTCTAGTCCCACTATCTTTCTCGATTTCTCGTGGATTTCATAATTGTCGGTTACTTTAGAGGAGTATATTATAGTGGGAGAAAGAATGAAGAGAGAGAAAGAGAGTTGGGATGGTTCTTTTTGATCCCCAAGAAATTCGATCAAGAAAAGGACTCCATGATTAGGTTAAGCTCAGCCAAGTGAATACATGGGCAAAGAGTTCTAAGACGCGATAACAAATTTCCTATGAACAGGTTCTTGACTCTCGAAACAATTTGCCAATATATTGTTGTTTTCTTAACCATCATGGTTTCTTGTTCTTTCAGGATTAAGTAAAATGATGATTCTGAAATTTTGAGAGCGATGAACGAGAAAAAGAAAACTTTGGATGGAATGAAGATGGTGGGGTGAGTTGTGAGCCCATTAGTATTTTATAATTAATAAATATTAAAGAAAATGTAACGCCCCAAAAAATTACAACAATTTGAAACTTTTCAAAACACACCCATAATATCAAATCAGATGACAGTGAAAAGGCGAAGGCATAACCGTAGTTTTAAATGATGAGGTCCCAACTCCGAGTCTCAACCCTAACCGTCACCTATCCAACCTATAAAGAATTGATATCAAACTCCAATAATCGGAGTGATGTTTATTCATGTATATATATATATATATATATATATATATATATATATATATATATATATATATATATATATATATATATATATATATATATATATATATGTATATGAGTATAAAGTACAACAGACTTTCCTATGATAATGGATTTCATGTATTTAAGATAATCTATTCAATATCTAGTGAATATCTAATGGATAGATTGTTCGTTTATACCCCCTTCAAGCGAGACGGTGGTTGACTAACTCATAGCTTGGCCCTGAAGTACTCAAATAAAGGTCTTGGGAGACTCTTTGTGAAAATGTCAGCTACTTGGTGAGTAGTTGGAATAAACTTAGTATTCAACTTTCCAGCTTGCACTAATTCACGAAGAAAGTGGTAGTCAAGATCTATGTGTTTTGCTCTTTTGTGTGAAATAGGATTTTGACTTAGGAAAAGAGCACTTTTGTTGTCACAATAGAGACATGGCATAGGAGAAATAGGAACCCGTAATTCACTAAGCAAATGAGTAATCCATATAAGTTCATAAGCAGTGTTCGCAATTGTTCGATATTCAGACTCACAGCTGGATCTAGCAATTGTTGGTTGCTTTTTAGCACTCCATGAGACAATGTTCCCTCCTAGAAAAATAGAATAACCATACGTAGAACGTCGTGTCTCAAGACATCTAGCCCAATCTGCATCAGAGTAGGCAACAAGGGGAATATGGGGAGATCGTTTATAAGTGAGACCATATGACAGTGTACCCTTGACATACCGCATGATTCGTTTAACTGCCTGAAAGTGATCTGTAGTAGGAGATTGTAAAAACTGACTCACATGATTTACAACATAAGAGAGATCTGGGCGAGTTATGGTTAAGTACTGGAGTGCTCCAACAAGTGACCTGTAAAGAGTGGGGTCATGGAATGGTTCACCATGAGACAGAAGCTGCGATGAGGCTGTGAGAGGTGTGTAGACAAGTGTAGCATCAAGTAAACCAACACGAGATAAAATGTCAAAAGCATATTTTGTTTGTGTAAGGAACAAACCATCAGTTGTGTAGACTACCTCAAGTCCCAATAATAACTTAAAGCTCCCAAATATTTAATTGCAAACTCTTGATTTAATTGAGTGATAAAGTTTGCAATGGCAACCTTGTCATTTCCAGTTAATATGATATCATCAACGTAGACAAGTAGATATAAGATAGTAGTGCCACGTGAAAATAAAAATAAGGAAGGATCAGCACGACTACAATGAAACCCAATCTGTGTGAGAAACGTACTTAACCTTTGAAACAAGCTCTTGGTGCTTGTTTTAAACCATAGAGAGCTTTGTTTAATCGAAAAACATGATCGGGGTATCGTGAATCTACAAAGCCCGGAGGTTGCTCCATGAAAACTGTCTCACTCAGATTACCATTTAGAAACGCATTATTGACATCCAACTGATGTAATGGCCAGTTTTTATGAACTGCTAAGGAAAGGATAATACGAACCTGTTGAGGCTTTAACAACGGGACAGAACGTGTGAGCATAATCCAAACCCGGAACTTGAGTGAATCCTTGTGCTACTAAACGTGCTTTGTGCCGATTAATAGACCCATTAAAGCGATATTTGGTGCGAAAAACCCACTTGGACCCAACAAAATTAGAGTTTGAGGGTCGAGGCACTAAATCCCAGGTACTATTGATACGAAGAGCATCAAGTTCATTATTCATGGCATGAACCCACTTAGGATGTTTAGATGTTGTTTTAAAACCTTTGGGATCATGATAAATAAGAAGCGCCATGTGGACTGCTAGGAGAAAAGGTAGCAATATCAACAAATAAGTGCTTCTTAACAATACCATTTTTACATCGAGTAATCATTGGATGACTGGAGGCTGGTTGAGCAGGTGGTGTTGGCGGAGGCGGAGTTGGTAGAGGCGGAGTTGGCGTGGGTTGTGCCAATGGCGCATCATCAGATGAGGCATGAACTGCAGAATCCTCATTTACAGGAGAAGACAAAGATGCGTGGGGTTGATCTTCAGGACATATAACACATGGAGATGATGGCAAAGATGGACTTGGGACAACAACAGGTGAAAGAACATTTGTAGACGAAGCAGGTTCTGGAATGGGAGCTTCTTCAAATGAGGAAAGAAGAAGAGTAGCAAGATCAATTGATTTAACTTGTCCAGTGAATGGAAATGTAGCTTCATGAAACTTCGCATGGCGTGTGGTGTAGATTTGAGAAGTTGCTACATCAAGACAACGATAACCTTTAAATTTTGTGTTGTACCCAATGAACACGCAAGGAGTGCTTCTTGGTGATAGTTTATTTGCTACATAATTCCGTAAATTAGGAAACACCCGGCAGCCAAAAGTTCGAAAAGCAGAAAAATTTGGTGAGTTGTTGAACAACAGCTCAAACAGGGATTTGTTGTTTAAGAGAGTTGCGGGTTATCGATTAATGATGTATACAACTAAAGTAAAGGCATCTACCCACAAATAAGCCGGAGCATTTTCATTAAACAACATTGCTAAGTCTGTTTCGGTAATATTTCGTTGTTTTCGCTCAGCACGACCATTTTGCTGAGGTGTGTAGGGACATGACACACGATGATGGCTGCCATTTGCAGTAAGCAAGGTAGTAACTTGATTATTTAAAAATTCTTTACCCCCGTCTTTCTGAAACACTTTGAGCTTGCGAGAAAATTGAGTTTGAACAAATCCAACAAAAAATTTAAAAACCATCGCAAAATCAGATTTTCTCTTCAATGGGTAGAACCACATGAAACGGGAGAAGTCATCAACAAAGACAACATAATAAACATATCCGTCAGTAGAAATGACGGGTGCAGGTCCCCATAAATCACAGTGTACCATATCTAAAACATGCAAAGACCGTTTTCATTAACATCAAATGGAAGTTTATGACTCTTAGAGAGTTCTCAAGAAGAACAAATACTAGGCTTGGGTAAAATAGACGTAATGGATAAATGCCCAAGTTTATTTAACAAAGAAATAGTAGAGAACGACACATGTCCCAGTCGATTGTGCCAGATTTCATAGGATGCACGAAGCTTGGTGGAATTAAATTGAGACAGCAAAGCTTTGTGAGCTTGTTCCAACACGTATAAGCCATCATCAGCCCTGCCCTTGGCCAGCACCTCCTTGCTTTGACGCTTCTGAATTGTTAAGTTATTATCAGAAAATAAAACATCAACAGGTGAGTCAGCTGTGATCTTGCTAATGGAAAGAAGATTCTTAGTAAGACGAGGAACAACAAGCACATCAGCTAAGTCAATGTTCTTTGTGATAGAAGCATTGCCAATGCGAGAAATATTTAAAATATTACCATTTCCAAATGCAACATGATCATTTCTTGTGTAAGGGATGGAGGTGATGAGTTTGGAAGCAGATGAGGTCATATGGGCAGATGCACCTGAGTCAACGTACCAATCCGGAGAAGAATCTGTGCTGGTGCATTTGGAGTGAAAAGCCTGTGCTAAATTCGCATCAATTGATGGGCCACGACTTGCAAAAGTGGAGAGATCAAGGCATTAGCTTGCATAATGGCCATCTTTCCTACAAAGTTGACAGTGAGGGGGTCTGCAACCACATCCTATACCACCTGAACGACCACATTGTCCTCCTCGATTTGAAGTTCCACGGTTAGATGAGCCTGAAAAACGGGATGGTTGAGCATTGAAGGAAACTGCTGGTGGGGACGAACCATGAATAGATTTTAGAAATAGTTCGTGTCCTTCAGCTTGAGAGAGAATATCCCGAAACGTAGGTCTTGGCTTGACAGTTCGGTGAGTAGTAGAAAAGGTTTCAAAACTAGAGCCTAGGCCACATAGAAAATAGTGATATTTGTCATCGTCATCAACTGGATGCCCTATTGCTGCAAGTTGATCATGCAAGGACTTAAACTTACGACCAAATTCAGAAACAGAGAAAGAACCTTTTTGGAGTTGACGCAGAGAATCACGAAGATTCTGCATCCTTTCAACAAAGTCGTGGCTGTAGGCTGACTCTAGAGTAGTCCATATTTCACGATAGGTTTTGGCACCAAGAACTTCTGCCATCGCTTCTTCAGTGAGAGAAGATTGCAAGATAAGAGATGCACGTTGATCAGCTTCAATCCATAAACTGTAAGCACGATTGTCGGTGGATTTTTCTTCCACAGATATGATTGTTGGAGGAATCACAGAAGTACCAGAGACATGATCAAAGAGTTTTTGGTATTTCAATAAGGAGGTGATCTGATTTTTCCATAAAAGATAGTTTGATGATGACAATTTGATTGTCAACATGTGAAGAAGGGTGTTTAGGGAGAGAGATCCATCAGAAGAAGATGAAGCCATTGAGAAAGAATGATTAGGGTCGGCTATAGATTTAGAGAAGGGAAGAGATATGATCGATAGGTTGATACCATATAAATAATTGATATCAAACTCCAATAATCGGAGTGATGTTTATTCATGTAAATATATATGAGTATAAAGTACAACAAACTTTCCTATGATAATGGATTTCATGTATTTAAAATAATCTACTCAATATCTAGTGAATATCCAATGGATAGATTGTTCGTTTATACAACCAAATGATCAATTCTCAACACAGTCCAAAATACCCATAATATCCTTAAGTCAAACTTGGTCAAAGTCAAAGTCAATGACCCTTAAAGACAATATCCAACCTCACGTCGTGGCCAGGCCTTGGTCACGCCGTGATAGCGTACTCGGTCTGATTCCAACTCAACTCAGTCTAACCTAGTCAACCCAGTTAAAGAATTCACATGAACTATCATTACGATGTGAGCACTCCTCACGTTGTGAGCTTCAATGATCTTAACAGAAGACGGGGGCTCCTCGAATCTCACATCGTGAGCACTGTCTGTGGCTAAAGGTCACTAATTTAAGTTCTTATTCCATTAAGTCCTTGGATCCATTTCATCCAGAAGATAAAGGGGACTCCTAAGGTCCATAAAAATGTTTCCTTTATGGTCATGCATGCATAATGCATGATCCAACCTCTTTCTAGGTCAAAAGTGAAGAAATTAGCTTCAATCTTTCATGCATGCCTCAAATCCATACTATCTTTCAGATCTAAACAATATTATGATCTAGGGACTCATAGAATCCACAAAGGTGCTAACATTATGGATCTACTTTACTCAATCATGCAATAGCATAAATAAGATGGACAAAACTCTAGATTTATCCATAGTAAACAATAAAGTTGGAGCCTTTGATACTTACAAAGGCCCAAAGGCTGGAAAAAATGGTGATGTTGAAGATACTTTGCCTAATCCACCACTAGAGTACTTCCTTCTTCTTCTTCTTCTTCTTCTTCTTCTTCTTCTTCTTCTTCAAGCTAGAAATGCACTAAAATGACAAAGAATCTTAAGGAGGAATGAGATTAGGGTTTCTGGATGCTTAGAGAGTGAGAGTGGCTAAGGGTGGGCAACCATATCCCTCTAGTTCCTTTAAATACCGAAAGCTTTGGATTTGGTTGTTAGATCACTCTCACGTCGTAAGCATTAGACTGCTCACGCTGTGAGCCTCAAAATCGTGCACAACCCAAAATCAATCCTCTTGACGTGACAAGCATTCCTCACGTCATGAGAAGGCCTAACAATGAAAATTTAAATTTAATAATAATCACAATAAAGTGCACCTGATCTGAGTGTTACATAAATGTAAAAACCAAATCATAAGGGTAAAAGAGTTCTTTCCATTTTTTACGGAGACCAATTCCAAAATGAAACTAGCTGAAAAAGGGTCGTATTTGCAATTTTTAAAAGGTTTGGACCTCAATCGAAGAAAATAACAAAACACAGGGACCATTTTTAAAATTTTGTCTCATGAATATAAGGTTCATACACTCACCCTCTGTCTTCGTCTTGTAAGAACGTGACGTCAGCTTGTTCTGCATAACAGTCGGCCTCCGATTGACATCCCATTTCGAAGAAGACAGTAGACAAAGATATGAAATCTATATCAAAGTAAACTTTTTACACTAGGTCCATTTTCTTGAGTTTTATAGAATTGAACTCGCTATATAAAACCTGTAGCACAAAAAACATGTGTTTATTTGGGATTGTATTTTGCCTCTTTTGTTTGCATATACCTATAAATCTAAAGCATTTCATATCATAAAAAAAATAAAGCAACAAGGTAAAAGAAAAAAAAGTGCGTAACGAAAACACTTGGTTTGCCCAAGTGGTTTCGAAGGGATTGTTTAGTTTCCTAATGTGTCTTTCACATATTGACATGTCAAGCATTTTATATGACGCATGGTTCGGATTCAAGACAAATGTGAGTCACACATCCCATAGCAGATAGTAAGTGAGGATGTAACTTTTGATGAATGAAAGACTTGGGAAGAAACTTTGAAAGATGGAAGCACAAGAGGTAACAAAAATAGAGGATGAGATTCGTGAAGGAAACTCTAACCATGATCAAAGGTCCCCTAACAATAACACCACTCATAATTGTGCAAGTAACTCATCATCCTCGAATTACTAATATGCAATCATCTGCTTAAGACTCCAAAAAAGCACCATAAATCCAAAGTTATAAACCAAAAAAACATGTACATAAGTTCAAATCAGATTGTAACACACTTACATTGAAACAGAAGCAAAATTTCAAATCAGATGGTATTATTGTTATAATCAATCACAAGCTAGTTTTAAAAACAGATGTGGACAATAATAATGTTGCATGAGAGTTGACGAAATCGGGGAAACTAAATGAAACAAGGCTACCTCTCAACATATTGATGTTAAATCGTTCAACCATACTTGTTGGTGATACTTATAAAGAACATAAGAAATAAAAAATAAGGGAAAATGGCGTATAGGCCCTACAAACTTTCTAAGGTTAACCCTTTTGTTCTCTAAACTTTTTTTTTTTTTTTTTTTTTTGTGGATTTATGAGGGAACGAGCTTGTGGATAACTTATCTTTTTTACCCTTTTTACTTGGTGTAGCCGGTTTGAGTCTCTCTCTCTTAGTCAAAGTCAGCATATTTGCCTCTTTTCTTGTTTAAGAGCACCATGGCAGAAATGGGATGTTCATTATGATTACTTCGTGCTATCTGTTTCAAACCCATCATCATCTTCATCTTTACCAACATCTTCATCTTTACCAACATCTTCATCAACATCTTCGACTGTAACTTCATTTTCATGATTATGATTGATTTTTTCCTATTTGTGTTCGGTTTCTTCTTCGAGTTCTGAAATCCCTTACTCTTCCCTAACTTGTTGTAAGCTACTGATATCATCATCAAACACGCTTTGATGATAGTTATTTGTTATTTGGCCGAAAAAATCCCATTGTGACAAGCGTTCTAGCAAAGGAGGCGGAAAATTAGGTCTAATGTAATGGAAAATAGACGACGACGATTGTGAAACTGTTTGCGATTGCATCCTAAAGAAACTATCGGCGTCATAATGATATGCCGAAAAGTGGGTATACGACTCGATGATTGATGGATTCCAGCGAATCAGGAAGTCGTTCTTCCATAAAAACCAATGGGTTCCCTCCGGGTCAAAGGTAGTGTACTTTTGGTTCAATTTTAACGAAATTTGGGGAAATGGTGATGATCTAAGGGGTTGTTTTCTTTGTGGCGGTGTTCAACGACTTTTTTGATGAAGTTTTTACTATTTTTACAGAGCTTGACGACTTCTCTGTCATCTAACTTTGATGATGAACATCCCATTTCTTTACTTTTAGGATATTTTGTGATTCAAATAAGATTGGATATTTTGTGATTCAAATAAGAGTTACTGCAACCAACACATTGCGATCGTAATTTCAGTTTACAAACTCGCATGTGTCGATCTTGCAATCAATGTGTTTCGTCTTTTATTTGGCAATTAGGACTGTTGCTTCCAATCTTGGAATCAGAATTGATCGTATTGGTGATGGTCTGCAATTGATTTGCAAACTGGAATCGTTTTCGTTAGATTTTGACTTTTAAAGTCAAACAATGCATTCCATCTGTCCAGATAATGAAGATGCTTCTTTCTTTATCTTTCTACGTAATGATTTTTATCTTCATGGTGTAGACCTGTTATGCCAGGTTAACATCTTCTTCGTTTGTCGATGATGATAAAGCCAAATAGTCAAATTATAGTGTTTCTTTAATTGTGTGTGAGTTGAAAATTTGGTTTGTTTTAAAAGACCGTGTTTATAGTGATGGAAGAGAGAAAGCTATTGGAGAGTGTGAAAAATGATCAAAGAAGATAAAGTGGAGAGCAGAGAGGGGAAAAAGGTGAAGAAAGCACAAGAGGAGAAGATGAATAGTACCAGGTATTTGGTTAACAAGTCGATGGGGTAACCGGATGACCCCTTCATTTTGTCCAAAAGGACATAATCGACCTGGAAAAAATGAATTCGTTCCCTCATAAAGCAACGAAAATACTTTAGGGACTAATTGAACCAACCCTAGAAACATTATAGGGCCTATACGTCATTTTCCCTAAAAATAACAATAAAAAATCAATGTTAAGTCATGCCTGTTGGTTGTTTTGTGGAGTTGAAACTGATGCTTGAAGAAAAAGTGGATAACAATCGATCAACGATGGAGACTGGAGTGCCGCCGTAACGAAGGTGTCTTGTAACATCCATAAAATTCGAGCCAATTTAAAACTTTTTAAATCATTTAAAACCTTTCAGTTATTACATTTTGCTTTCAAAATAGTTTAAACATCAGAGTTTCCAGAAATCAAAATTATCAATCGAGGAAGTATACGGTCACGCCTTCGCCTTCCCGTAGTCATCCGCTGAACCTGAAATAATAAACTGAAACTGTAAGCCTGAAACCTTAGTGAGTCACCCCCAAAATACACATACACACAACAATACACATAGAATAACAAACAACATACTATGGGTCCAATCATCCATCGAGATGGAATACCCCAGACCCTCAACCATCAGGTTGGAATACCGATACACTTCACATAACACATACACAAATAATAACATATAATGGGTCCATAGCTTTACAGACTAGATTACCCCTAGGCCTACAATATGAGTCTGGTTTGCCTTCCATGCCCACAACTCAGATCTGGATTGCCACCAAGCCCACAGTACGAGTCTCCCTCAACTCGTATCTAGAATGCTCCTGGGTTTGTTGGTTGTCGCACGAAGCAGTATCATCTCAACCCATCCCACATAATATGTCGACATATAACACAGCTAATGTGCATACCGATAAATACATAATAACACAGGTAGTCCTACAGATCTACCTAACTGGCATAACAACTAGCACAAAACACTAACTCATACTCAACATACTACCAACTGCTAGGATATCATATCCAATGGGCTGACATTGGTGCCTTAGACCCCTTAGTATAGTGTGGATAACTCACCTCACAACTGACGCGCTGAAGTGATAAGCTCAACTCTCGGATCACCGTCACAAACTCCACCACCTATATCCACCATAAAACCATATTCATAAATTTCCAATTTACCAAAATACCCCAAAAGTCAACTAGTCAATCCTTGGTCAAAGTCTAAGTTAATGGTCAAGGTCAACCGTCCATGTTGACCCGACTCGTCGAGTACAACCATCCACTCGCCGAGTTCCTTGCATAACTTGCCAACTCACCGAGTCACTTGAGTGACGCGTCGCGTTCCTAATGTTTGCGACCGTAAACTCCTTGGCCAACTCGTCGAGTTTCCCCTTGCAACTCGCCAAGTTTATGCGTGTCAAAAGCCGAAAAACCCCTAACTGACTAACCGAGTCACCCTACTGACTTGCCGAGTCTACAAAAATCTTCATCGGACTCGCCGAGTTGACCATGCAACTCGCCGAGTCCCATCAGTCCATTATCCATTCAAATGCTTTATAAGCCATCTTAAGGTTCCATATTGCAAATCCAACTTCTCAAGACATGTTTATCACATAAAGTTGCAAACTTTACGTGCATGGAAGGCTCTAAAGTCTTATAATGACAAAACCAAGCTTGCAATGTAGTTTTACACTTAAGGAGGGGTTACAAATTCAGATCTTAGCTCATACCCAAGAATAGCTTCATATTATGCTAAAAAAGCCCTAAACTTCACCCAAATGAGATTTAGAAGGAAAAGAGACCAAGATAACGACTTGATACCTTCCAAGAGATGCAAACTAAGGTAGATATCAGATCCCTACACGTTCTTTGCTCCTAGCCACTTGCTCTCTAAGTTCTTCTCACCAAGAATCCTCTTCCAAAGCTTAAAATACACAAATGGAGGACTCTCACACGAATTAGGGTTTATGGACTATCAAGAGGCTGTAAGGGGAGGCTGGGGAGGCCAATGATCATTTAAATAGGGTGCGAAACCCCATAAACTAGGGTTTCATCCTCCAACACCTACTCGTCGAGTCCCTACTTGGACTCGACGAGTAGGTCACTTAAACACGTGGACCAACCCGCTGCTACTCGACGAGTCAGGCAACCAACTCGTCGAGTAGACCTTGAAATCATGAGAATTTATAATCATAAATTGATACTCGAGAATCAGGGCGTTACAATTTAGGAGGAGGTGGCGTTAGTGGAGGAATCACATGACTGACGTGATGATGTCCGAACTCTAGAGTGTCGTAGTTAGGAGCCAGGAATGGGGATTCTAAGCACACCACCTACAAAGCCTATAAGTCAAAATAATAAGTTGTGAAGAGACTGTCGCACAAATCTCAAACACAAAAGATCATTTATATTCTTTCGTTTTACCATCTTAATGAATAAACACAAAAGATGATCTATGCATAACAAAAGGCGTCACAAAAGGCAGTAGAAACATACAATAAAAACAGAAAAAGACATGGCCAAAAGATGATAAAATATTAAAAATCAGATAAAACTAATACAAATGATAGACTTACAAGTAGAACGTCCAAAATTAACCCTTTGTGATTTGATATTTTTATATATTTCATTTATTACAAACTTAACTGTTTGCAATTTGATTTTTTGATTTCTTACTCAAAAATTTATATTAATATGTTATTAAAAATATTTAAAATAACTCAACTTCAAACTTCTATATATCAAAAGTGATGAAATTAAAGTTTACCCAACACAGACCGATCTTCTAAACTTAAAAGGCTCATGCTTCCTCGATTGGTATGTATCAATCAATAAAAGATTAATATTAATATGTATTGAATTTGGAAATAACTTTGTTTACTATGATATATTTTTTACTATGAGATCATAATATTTATTAAAAACAAGCTATTTTTTGTGAGATCAACAATGTTAAATTAATTCGGTAATATACGCCAACAAAAGAATTAAAAAGATACTCATCTTACAGCTATTCTATATATATATATATATATATATATATATATATATATATATATATATATATATATATATATATATATATATATATATATATATATATATATATATATATATATATATATATATATATATATATATATATATATAAAACAAGCTATATAAGAACTACAATTACACCTTACAAAATACCAATAAAATAACTTTATAATAATCAAGAATGAAAACTATTAATTCAAAATTAGTTGAGGACAAAATGCATTTAGAATGTGAAAAGAAAAAAAAAATATAAATCAATGTACATCAATCTTCGTTCTCGGAAACTCCACAACAAAATGGTTTTGCAAATAAGAAAAATTAGTACACTTACACAACTAAAACTATGGGATGATATTCTTCTTACTTCATGTTATCTAATTAATCGCACTCAATCCTTAGTGTTACAAGATCAAAGTCTTTTCTTAGTTCAAATTTCAAATAGAACTCCTTATCATCTTCAGTCCATCTTTTTGGGTTTGTTCATTTTGCTCATTTTTTGTATCCCATTAGAGATAAATTGGCTATCAAAACGTTAAAATGTATTTTTATAGGATATTCTCGTCTTAAAAAGGCTATAAGTGCTACTCTCATGTTGTTAACAAGTACTTCATGACCGTTGATTTCACATTCTTTGATCATGAAGTATATTTCCTTATTAATCAACAACAATCATCTACCACTGACCAAAGAATTTGGGATGACGCATAACGAGGCAGATCTTACAACCTACTATGTGCATTAAGAATAATAGCCTACTATTTGCAATACTACATCTAATTGATAGTATACATTAATGATATGATAATTATTGGATTAGGTGTCTAAGCTCATAAATATTTCGGTATGTACTTCATCCGATTATGAGCATGGTCATTTTGGGTTGCCTTCATCATAACAACTGATAGGACGAATAAAGGAGAAAGAGGATTAATTATGATTTATTAATATATTATGTGAATAATATATTAAAATAGAAATCATATTGTTTAATTAATATTGATCAAGAATTAATTATATGGTCAAAAGAGATTAATTAAATAAAGGGGACTGATACTGTAATTATAAGATAGTTACAAAGTTGGGCTTACGATCTATAAGGAAGCAGTGGACGTATTCTATATGAGAGCCCATATAGAAATCGTTCAAAGGTTCTAGAAGGATCTTTGGGCTGCTTAAGGACTAAGCAACTGGATTAGGGTTTGCAAGTTGATAACCCTATAAGCCTAACTATAAAAGGGACCCTTAAGGCCACCAAATTCGTGCCTAACACTATCTAGAGTACCTTGGACGAATTTTGTGCCTCCTCCTCCCTATCCTAAGTAATATTGTTGCTAGTGGTGTTTGTGACTCCATTAGAGGTGTAACAGTTGAGGCACTAGGCTTTCAGAAGTCAAGATCAAGAAGGTTTGTGATTATTATTGCTACATAACAATCAAGGTAATATTCCTAACCCTATTCATATGTTAATTTCTATTATAGTATGCTAGATCTAGGGTTTATGATTTTTGGATGATTATTGCATGTATAACTAGATAAACTAGATCCAAAGCTTTAGGGTTTGCATGTGCACCATATGATAGATGTAATGCTCAAAACCCATTAATAATTACCATAAATGATCTCATTGGAATCCAACAACAAAACGATCATTTGTTCAAACATTTCGAGACTAAAGATATAGAAAACTCATAAACTTCCTCTGCACTAAAGTTGCACAATCAAAAGATGAAAATTTGATATTCCAACAAAAGTATGTTATAGATATATTTGAGGAAGTTGAACTTTTAGATTGCACACCATTTGATAATCCAATATAACCTAATGTTAAACTCTTATTAGGGGAGCCTCTATCCAGTGAATAGAAATATCAAAGATTAATTTCCAGACTCAATTATCTCGTAGTTACCCATCTAGATATTTCATTCAATGTGAGTGTAGCTAGTCAATTCTTGAATTCTCCTTGTGAATCTTATTGGGAAGCTACATTATGGATACTAAATTACATAGAAGGAGCTCTTAAAAGGGATTACTATATCAGAATAAGGTTCATATGGGGATTAAATGTTATTTTGATGCAAATAATGATGGCTATCCATTTACCGGAAGATCAACTACATGATTTTGTGTCTTATAAACATGACAATATATCACTAAGGCTTTATGTTGCATACTTAAAACTTAAGCATGGTATTAAATGAACTATTACATGTTGCATACTTAAAAGTTGACCATGGTTCTAAATGGATGACCGTATGTTGCACACTTAAAACTTGTAATAGTTTAATCAACAATGAAAGCATTGAGGAAGATACTCCACAACAAAATAGCAAGATAAGAAGCTTCAAGTTAGAGAGAAAAAATGACATGAAATATAAGGCTTGTTATACATCCTTGTATCTTGGATAAACATGTTGAACGTTTTGTTCCTGAGTATCCCGATAATATTGACACCAAAAAAAATAAACACATGATAGATCGATTGGTAGTTATTGTACGCTTAGACTTATAGTTATATTCTTTGTAATGTTGATTTCTAATTAACCATGCATTGCATTTTTTTCCCTTTACAAGTACCATGGTCTTAAGAGTGTGTTTTCACAAACTTATGTATAACACATTAAAACTTTATGTTATACTCATACTCGAAGTCGAACAAACAAAATTACCATGAAAGATTTGAAAAGGAGAAAAGGGGAGAAGACAAGCAGAACTAGGTTCAAATGTGGATGAACATCTATTGTGTGGATGTATGAACCAATCATGTATTTGCAATAAATAAATAATCAATAATCTAAACTGTAATTAATTATATCTATTAGTTAATTATGTAAAGTAATTGAGTCAAATATTAATCCAAATATAATCACTTTCTTAATTTTAGCCATATTATGTGGACCAACAAACATTCAAATAAATTTGTTTGTTTCTTCTTCTCTTTCACAAATCCGAGGTAGTGATTATCATTTACCTTCATTGGCCGAATGCAAGATTTCATGTTATTTTCGACTTAATTTTTTTTGTTTTTCTTGCTCAATTTCATGTTATTAATCCCATTTTTTTACTCCATTGATGCTTTATGGTCATCGAATTCTTAATGGATGATATATTTCTTTGTTATATCCTAACAATACTCTTTCTCTCTCTCTCTCTATCTCTCTCTCTCTCTCTCAAATAATTCTTTAATTGTTCTTTTGGTGATTCATATTAACAATTTATTGATTTACATCCGGTGAATCAAATGTTGGAAATAAGTGGTTCTCATATGTGGACCTGATTGGTTCTTCACAATTATTTATAAATATACTAGGTGTAAGACTCGTGCATCATACGAGCTTATTAAAAATAAAAATTTAATATGAACATATAAACATTAAATATTTTATAAAACAATGTTTTTCTATAAAACAAATGTAATCTTTTGGAACATTTATAAAAGAAATCAAATCGTTTGGACGATAATTTATTATCAAGTTAATAGAATGATAACCTTATATATATATATATATATATATATATATATATATATATATATATATATATATATATATATATATATATATATATATATATATAACCCATTAGAATTTTTTGGAAATTTATTTTAAAATAAAATTGAAATCCCCAAAACATGACAAGTAGAAAATAACAATTTTAAAAATCCTAGAAAATGATATGTATGAAAATGAAGGAAAAGATAACAAATGTCAAAAGTATTTTCATTTATTAGGTAGAATATTTGTTAAAATTTGACATTTGATCAATAAGGTTTATTAAATTCAATTGATATAAATATTTTGAATTGGTTAAATCGTTACTTTCAATTACCATTCATTTTTAAAACCAAAATACTCAATCAATTACTCACCTCCTACTTTTAATTAATGTAACATTATAACATAAGCCCTAAAATTTAATTTCATAATAATCATTTTTATGGAATGTCTCTTATTCTTTTTGTAGGTTATGATTGTATGTGGGATGAACATGTACACATGTACAATGGTCGTTAATCTTTAAAAAGAAATTGTTGTTCATCGTCCTATTCTTTCAGAATGCATATTAAAATTTTCTTTTAGAATTGACAAGATTTATTCTTTCTTTGTACTCGATCGGAGAACAAAGTAAGAAAAGAAGCCGTCGTGTTGTTATTATCTTTTACGATGACATTCTAATATAATTTCATTTTCACTCATTTTCATTTGTAATACTTTTTATATGATTTTCATGATTCATTCATAAAAGAATCATGTCCTCAGTTATAATATACTTCTTACGTTATTTTTAAGATATTATGTACATAAAATAAGAATGATTATTTTTTTCATACAAATTATGATTCTATAAGAATATTAATATTAAAAAATATATTGGTTGGTGCAATGCTTGAAATAACAATTCATAAGAACTTTTAACAAATTGTAAAAAAATGTCATTTGTATTAACATTTTATCATTGGAATGCTATGTTATTGCTCTCATTATGGGAGAATGATGGAAGAATGATCTTCTTTCTAGAAAAATATAAAGTTATCATAATTCAAGACTTTATATTAGTATTGTTGACATTCTCATAGAATATCATTCTAACGAAATAATATTATGACAGAATAAAATTGGTAAGGATTACAAATAATGTTAGAATTGAAATTAAATAATTTTTTAAATAAAAAGAATCATTTATTCTTTAAAATCCCAAAAATTTCCTTTTTTTAAATATAGTTTAAGTGACTAAAATACCCATACAATAAATTTTAGGTGATTATATAGTACTTGCTATTCCATTATAATATCATAGATCCTCAAATAATAAACATTTTTTTTCATCCATTATTCCAGAATTGTCCTTCCAACCACACAATAGATCTCATCCGCATTATAACCTAGCTCTTCGGATCTAAAGTGGGCGGATATGATTTACCTACATAAAGAATGAATAGTTATTATGTTTTAGATTTTTTTAGGTATGTCTACAAAAACTATGAATATTTAATATGTATTAGATTTTCTAATGAGGAAAATTTAAAATTTTTTTTAACACTAATTGATGAATTATACATAATATCTTAGAAATGTTCATATACTTTTTGAAAACACTTGAATCTACTATAATAAATGAAGATTCATTTTACCACGTGTTAATCTTTTATGAGTTTTAACACTTGTCATTTTGTAGTATTTTTAGAATAAATAATATCCACATGTCATTTTCTGGATTTTTTCAATTTTTAAAATTAAAAAGCTACATAATACTTTTATTTATATATGTAAAGTATTTATTGTAATAAATGTGACAATAATGAATATATGTAAATTATTTGTTATAAACCATAAACTGCTGAATATGTTTCTTCCTTCCTTATTATTTTGAAATTTTATTTTAAAAAATATTTAATGTTACACTTTAAAATATTTAATATTTGTTAATCAACTCGTGTAATACACATATTTAACACCAAGTTATGTATAATTCTCCGAAATCCCAAATTAACTTTCTTGTGAATAATCCAAAAACTCTATTGATCAACCAAAATTGCATTTATTTAATAAATAAAACGAGAAAGGAAATGAAATTCACGTTTTTCATAAAAAGCAAAATGTATAAATGTAATTTCATTACTAACTTTGAGTCATATAGAGTCTTTTATATATAAATTTTTTTGTTCTAAAGAAACAAAATAAGTTCGGGATGGTTTAAATGTTTATTTATAGTTAAAATTTGTCTCTTCTAACAAAACTATTTATGACTTAAATTGGTTGAGGTTTATAGTTCTTACTTAAATAATTAGGTTCAAGATTCACTAATCAAAATGTCATATTCTTTGCTACATTCACTCATCATCTCCAAACTAACCTTTTCTAATTCTAAATAAATATCATCCGATCGAACATGAGACAAATCCCCCACACAAAAAACATGAACTTCATTATCCACCTCAACCCAACTCCACCCTGCAACACATTTTCTCACTCCATTTTCACTCATCATCTTCCTTATATTCCCAACTTCACTCCATAAACCAGAAGCACCACATATATCTGCTAAAATCAAATAAGGCACAGGACTACATGGTTCAAGTTCAAACAACTTATAAGCAGCCTCTCTCCCCAACTCCACATTCCCATACTCTTTACAACAACTCAAAAAACAACTCCACATCACAGCATTTCCTTCAAATGGCATTTCATCAAACACCTTGCGTGCGCTTTCAAGATCACCTTTTCTCGCATACAGATCAATCAAACACGCGTATTGATCAATCTCAGGAGCCAAATTGTATGATCTCATCTTCTCAAAATACTCAACACCCTTTTCTACAAGCCCTGAGTGATTACAAGCAGTCAACACAACAGTGAAACATACATGATCTGGGGTAAAATCTATTTCTTTTTCCATTACTAAATGATCAAAGATTTCCAAAGCATCTAGACCTCTACCA
This sequence comes from Lactuca saligna, assembly GCF_052625555.1. Taxonomy (NCBI): domain Eukaryota; kingdom Viridiplantae; phylum Streptophyta; class Magnoliopsida; order Asterales; family Asteraceae; genus Lactuca; species Lactuca saligna. The sequence goes on along the minus strand of NC_136418.1, from coordinate 132,590,923 downwards.
CTTTGTGCGTATGCTGACATCATCGATGTCCATAATATGTTGTTCTTGTGAACTGTTTGATTAAATACATGGCTAGCTTCATTAATGTTACCACATTTTGAGTACATGTTAATCAAAGCACCGATTACAAAAGTGTTTTGATCTGAACCCGTTTTTGTTACCAAAGCGTGGATTTGTTTTCCTTGTTGGAGAACAGTCAACGCCCCACAAGCATCCAAAATACTGGTCAAAGAATGTTGGCTTACACTCACGTTTTCGTTATGCATTTTCATGAAAAGTTTAAGAGCTTCTTCACCTAAAAGGTTATGGGAGTATGCTGAGATCATAGAGTTTAAAAGAATAGAATCTTTCATTATACATGCTTCAAATAGCATCACAACTTTATCCATCTTTCCACATTTTGAATAGTTATCAATGAGAGAGCTTATTACAAACTTGTTGCTTTCATGCCCGAGTTTTATAACATGAGCATGAAGCAACTCACTGCATTTGGATACTGATTCTTGTTTTGTACAACTGCTAATAACGCTAACATAAGTGAAACAATTGGGAATAACTTGTGTTCTCAACATTTGTTTGAATAAAGAAATGGCTTCTTTTCCCTTTCCATTTTGTGAAAGCCCAGATATGATTGAAGTCCATGATACTTGATCATGAAACTCTATTTCATTGAATACCTTCATTGCATCAACAATGGCGCCACATTTTGCATACATGTTTACTAATGAACTGTTTATGTACAAATTGTGGTCGAAACCTATGTGAAGTATTTGGGCATGGATTTGGGAACCTAGGCGCAAATTCTGTGTCTTGGCACAAGAATTAAGAGCTGTACAAAGTTCGAACTTTGTGGGTATCTTGTTTAACCTGTTTCCTTGAACAAAAGCTGTTACATGGCTTTGGGGACTTTTATCAAACAGGTTATGTGCAGTGAAAGAAAGGCCACGCGACAACCTTAGGATGAACAGGGGAGTCCTTCTCAATTGGGGATTGCGAGTATAAGATGTAAAGTGATTCAGGGAACAACTGCTATAAAGCATTAGATTGATTTGGTATAGAGAAAGTCCATGCATACCAGTTAGCATAATAGGTAGTCGACTGATAGCCGAAGTACAGACTTCGGCCACTGTATCACAGGGAATCCGACGGGTGCACGGAGGATATATCTGAAAAAATTGGGTGGGTATGTGATGATCAGCGACGAGAAGGAGTTGCGCGAGGAACACTTCAACTCAACGAATGCCACTTTGTTTTTTTTTTTTTTTTTTTTTTGGAAAATATGTTTAAGTTTTAGAATAATATATATATATATATATATATATATATATATATATATATATATATATATATATATATATATATATATATATATATATATATTGTTATATTAGTTGAATGATATCCGGTATTGTTATACAAGTATAAGTATCATAATTAGATGTTTTTTCAATAATAAGGTTACTTAAGTTAAGCCTATATGGATAATTAATATACCGTTTTTTTCACTGTATTAAATATTAACAGTTATTTTATTTATTCAAATAAAATCATAAAATATAATTTATGGAATGTCAAATGTTATATGGATTTAATTTCAGTATATCATCAATTGAAATTCTTTTCTAAATCATGATTTGTTTATTTTAAATTGATTATAAATGTAAGTGCTAGTTTTTATGTTTGTTTTTATTTATTTAGTGTTCGCAAGAACTTTGCATTATCCTTTGCGTAACTTTGAATATTTTTAATATATCATCAATGTAATTTGGTATATCTTTGAATTATATGAAATATCAAATAATGACATTTCATTACTATTGTTATAATTTAGTTTATATATAACATTTTTATTAATCTTAAGTTCTTAAGGATTTATTTTTCTTCTAATAACCGTAACGTTTTTAATAATTTTACATACAAATCTTCTAATGTCTTATAAATTTTATCTTACCTTATAATTTTTCATAACAATACTATTTTAAAGATTGACTTTTTTTTTTTTTTTTTTTTTTTTTCAGTCTATTCAATTTTATATTTCATTGTACAATATCATCGTTTGTATGTATTTTGAAATTTCATTTTAAAAACGTTTAATGTTTACATCTTGATATTTTTTAATAAACTCGTGTAATAATTAAGGAATATATATCTTGTTTAAATTAACATTTACTTCATTCACTAAATTAAATTCCTCATTAAATGGATATATTTTGGAAAGTAATAAATATAATGGGAAACCATTATCTAAGACATAAATGATTCATATACTTTTGGAGGGAAAAAATCAGGATTATTAAAAAAAAATTATATAAATAAATACAAATTTAAATTAGGTGAATTAACTTGTTAGGTATTCTTGCTATATAGACACAAGATGTATTAACTTGTGATCAATCAAATTCAATATACAGAAACAGTCTTCTCACTATCTCCTTCGATTCTATTTCCTTATATGGTATCATAGAAAGGCTCGGCACATACCACACCAGAAAACTCACATCCTCCCTCTCCAAAACACATGGGAACCAACGACGACACCTCTTCTTCTCATATCCTCAGTACCACACTAAAAGACTCCAACTTTCATAATACTAAAACAATTTGTTACTCCAAAACATGCTACATGCATATTCACAAATAATATTTTACATTGATAATTTATTTACAAACAATTGGATACAAACCGACTAAGTTTAAGTTTATTACAAAACTACCCAGGATATTGTATATTGTATACATACTAAAACTTAAATACAAAAGTAATAGTATAAGCTATTTTATTTCTTTCAAGAGTATAAAGCTATACTGGATGCTTATTGCCTGCAATATATTAAAACATTGAGAGGGTAAACAGTGACGTTTAGTGAATTCAATAATAGATACAATATAACGGTATGCCATATATATATATATATATATATATATATATATATATATATATATATATATGTGTGTGTGTGTGTGTGTGTGTGTCTATATATATATATATATATATATATATATATATATATATATATATATATATATATAAATGGAAGAAGCAAAGAGGAACAAGTAACAACAAAGGCATATGTGAATCAAGTGACAACCTTTCCATATTAATCAATAACTTGATTCAAAGATATACAATCAATGAGACATAACAATTTCCAAACTTGATATATATCAATAAAGCTACGACCCAAATGGCACAGAAGACATACAATTTCTAATTAACTTTTTGGTAGATTTCAAGTTTATAGCCTTGTCTAACCATTTTCCAACACCATAGAATAGAAATCATTCTCTTACGGAGACATGTTCTACATGGCCAGAGGCTACATACCTGATCAGATGGACGAATTGACTTGTAGGGATGAATTGGCTAGCAGGGATGATTGTAGAGAACATGATCAAGACGAAATCGTTTCTGTAGGGAGGTATTGATTATGCGGCTACATGATTTTATAAATAGGTTTGAGGGTATAACGGTCCGTAATATTTACAATTTACGTATCCTTCCAATTTTCTTCTCGAATCCACCCAAATTGGGAGGAAATTTTGGAAGGAAAATGGGGCTTCAAAATCCTTCACATCCCCTCACTTTCCTTCCACAATTTAAACTCGGGAACAAGGTTTTCCGTCCACATCCCTCACCTCACCTCCAAATCCTTTTGTTTTCGTTCTTAAGTACCACTCAGGAACAAGCTATTAGTGTACCAAGATGTGAGTTTATTATGATAGGTAAGGTTTTATTTATGTTTTAGACACATAAGTCCTTTTTATCACTATGAAACGTTACAAGCCAGTTCTAATACAGTAATGATACATTTAGAATCCAAAACACATAAGGTTCATGGTTCTAGGTTGGAAATAGACCTTAACTGAAAGACCCTAACTTTCGTATTTATGAAAGACCCAAACTTTCATACTCGACAATATAGTTACTCCAAACCATGCTACTTGCATATTCATAAAAACAATATTTTACATTGATAAAGAGGTTACAAACTACTGGATACAAACCGACTATTTTAAAGTGTTATATACTACATAACTTCCCAGGATTCTATAGTTTTATACATATGGGAGTGCAAAATATAATAGTTTCAAACTATTCATAAACTTCTATCGATACAATACTTTCAAACTATTCAAAAATCTTCTACCAGTATATAACTATACTGGATGCTTATCTCCTTCAAATTTGTTAAACATTGAGAGGGTAAGAGGTGACACTTAGTGAGTTCAATAATAGATACAATATAACGTTATGTCATATATATATACTTCAATATGGCTGAAGCAAAGAGAAACAGGGAACAACAAGGGCATATGTGAATCATGTGACCAACATTCCATATCAATCATTGACTTGATTTCTAGATATATATATATATATATATATATATATATATATATATATATATATATATATATATATATATATATATATATATATATATATGGTAGAAGCAAAGAGGAACAAGTAACAACAAAGGCATATGTGAATCAAGTGACAACCTTTCCATATTAATCAATAACTTGATTCAAAGATATACAATCAATGAGACATAACAATTTCCAAACTTGATATATATCAATAAAGCTACGACCCAAATGGCACAGAAGACATACAATTTCTAATTAACTTTTTGGTAGATTTCAGGTTTATAGCCTTGTCTAATAATTTTCCAACACCACAGAATAGAAATCATTCTCTTACGGAGACATGTTCTACATGGCCAGAGGCTACATACCTGATCAGATGGACGAATTGACTTGTAGGGATGAATTGGCTAGCAGGGATGATTGTAGAGAACATGATCAAGACGAAATCGTTTCTGTAGGGAGGTATTGATTATGCGGCTACATGATTTTATAAATAGGTTTGAGGGTGTAACGGTCCGTAATATTTACAATTTACGTATCCTTCCAATTTTCTTCTCGAATCCACCCAAATTGGGAGGAAATTTTGGAAGGAAAATGGGGCTTCAAAATCCTTCACATCCCCTCACTTTCCTTCCACAATTTAAACTCGGGAACAAGGTTTTCCGTCCACATCCCTCACCTCACCTCCAAATCCTTTCGTTTTCGTTCTTAAGTACCACTCAGGAACAAGCTATTAGTGTACCAAGATGTGAGTTTATTATGATAGGTAAGGTTTTATTTATGTTTTAGACACATAAGTCCTTTTTATCACTATGAAACGTTACAAGCCAGTTCTAATACAGTAATGATACATTTAGAATCCTAAACACATAAGTTTCATGGTTCTAGGTTGGAAATAGACCTTAACTGAAAGACCCTAACTTTCGTATTTATGAAAGACCCAAACTTTCATACTCGACAATATAGTTACTCCAAAACATACTACTTTCATATTCATAAAAACAATATTTTACATTGATAAAGAGGTTACAAACTACTGGATACAAACCGACTATTTTAAAGTGTTATATACTACATAACTTCCTAGGATTCTATAGTTTTATACATATGGGAGTGCAAAATATAATAGTTTCAAACTATTCATAAACTTCTATCGATACAATAGTTTCAAACTATTCAAAAATCTTCTATCAGTATATAACTATACTGGATGCTTATCTCCTTCAAATTTGTTAAACATTGAGAGGGTAAGCGGTGACACTTAGTGAGTTCAATAATAGATACAATATAACGTTATGTCATATATATATATATATATACTTCAATATGGTTGAAGCAAAGAGAAACAGGGAACAACAAGGGCATATGTGAATCATGTGACCAACATTCCATATCAATCATTGACTTGATTTCAAGATATACAATTAATGAGACATAAATATATATATATATATATATATATATATATATATATATATATATATATATATATATATATATATATATATATATGGTAGAAGCAAAGAGGAACAAGTAACAACAAAGGCATATTTGAATCAAGTGACAACCTTTCCATATTAATCAATAACTTGATTCAAAGATATACAATCAATGAGACATAACAATTTCCAAACTTGATATATATCAATAAAGCTACGACCCAAATGGCACAGAAGACATACAATTTCTAATTAACTTTTTGGTAGATTTCAGGTTTATAGCCTTGTCTAACCATTTTCCAACACCATAGAATAGAAATCATTCTCTTACGGAGACATGTTCTACATGGCCAGAGGCTACATACCTGATCAGATGGACGAATTGACTTGTAGGGATGAATTGGCTAGCAGGGATGATTGTAGAGAACATGATCAAGACGAAATCGTTTCTGTAGGGAGGTATTGATTATGCGACTACATGATTTTATAAATAGGTTTTAGGGTATAACGGTCCGTAATATTTACAATTTACGTATCCTTCCAATTTTCTTCTCGAATCCACCCAAATTGGGAGGAAATTTTGGAAGGAAAATGGGGCTTCAAAATCCTTCACATCCCCTCACTTTCCTTCCACAATTTAAACTCGGGAACAAGGTTTTCCGTCCACATCCCTCACCTCACCTCCAAATCCTTTCGTTTTTGTTCTTAAGTACCACTCAGGAACAAGCTATTAGTGTACCAAGATGTGAGTTTATTATGATAGGTAAGGTTTTATTTATGTTTTAGACACATAAGTCCTTTTAATCACTATGAAAAGTTACAAGCCAGTTCTAATACAGTAAGATACATTTAGAATCCTAAACACATAAGTTTCATGGTTCTAGGTTGGAAATAGACCTTAACTGAAAGACCCTAACTTTCGTATTTATGAAAGACCCAAACTTTCATACTCGACAATATAGTTACTCCAAAACATGCTACTTGCATATTCATAAAAACAATATTTTACATTGATAAAGAGGTTACAAACTACTGGATACAAACCGACTATTTTAAAGTGTTATATACTACATAACTTCCCAGGATTCTATAGTTTTATACATATGGGAGTGCAAAATATAATAGTTTCAAACTATTCATAAACTTCTATTGATATAATAGTTTCAAACTATTCAAAAATCTTCTACCAGTATATAACTATACTGGATGCTTATCTCCTTCAAATTTGTTAAACATTGAGATGGTAAGCGGTGACACTTAGTGAGTTCAATAATAGATACAATATAATGTTATGTCATATATATACTTCAATATGGCTGAAGCAAAGAGAAAGAGGGAACAACAAGGGCATATGTGAATCATGTGACCAACATTCCATATCAATCATTGACTTGATTTCAAGATATACAATCAATGAGACATAAAAATTTCCATACTTGATATACATCAATAAAGCTTTGGCCCAAACGGCACAGAAGATATACAACTTCAGATTAACATTTTGGTAGATTTCAGGCTTATAGCCCTGTCTAACCTTCTGCCACTACCATAGAATAGAATTTATTCTCTTACGGAGACATGTTCCACATGGCCAGAGGCTACATACCAGTACCAACGTGAATCTAAGTCCTTTCACTGATCACATGGTCAAATGTATTTCTTTGCTATTAAAAATAGCGAATAAAAATAAGCCGGGAAAATGACCCGGAATAATAACACTGAAAAGCACGTAGCACATATAACACATAACATACAATTATTTCTATATATTAAACTCACCGTGAAATAACCGGGGGCTAAAATATTAATTTGGGCAACACTTCGGCTCTAAATATGACTTTCGTCGTTGAAAACCAGGAGTTTTCTTGAAAATCGGGCTCTGCGGAGGTAGAGCTTCGAAACCGAAAAGATAATTTTTTCGGGTTTCTTGGGAGTCTCGGGGCGTGTTTCGGGCTTTGGAATCTGTACCGGGGCTTCGGGGGAAGTGGAAGTAGAAGAAATATAAGTTTAGGGGTGAAAATAGGCAAATTTCAAACATTTACCCGGGCGGTCTCGCACCCCTTATATAGGGCCGAGGTGCGGATCTGAAGCGAAGGGAAGAGGGCAGGTGGCTGCGAGGCTCGGACCAGATGGCAGCTTCAGCGAGGCTTGGATGTGAGGAGTCATCGGCTTCAGGTGCGTCATCGGCTGGGTCTTCGGCTCGGAACAGCAGGCTCGCTGACGGCAGCCTCGGATTGGACCCAACTTTGGTCCAATGGGCAGGCTCCACGTTGGTGCAAGGGTGATCCGGAGGTGTCTCATGTGAAGGTGTCCCAAGCTTAGTGGACCTCGGACTTGGTCCAATCAGAAGGCGACACAACAACCTTGGTCCTATCAGAAGGTGACACGTGGAGGCTGTATGCGAGTGCTAACGTGGCAGTACTATTCATGCGAATTTTCTCGAAAAATGTGCCAAATCTTGTAAAATCCATAACTTTTGCATACGAGCTCCGTTTTTGATGTTCTTTAAAATTATATTCTACAACTTTTGTTTAGATTTCGTCGGCTAATTTTGACTTTAATTTTAATATTATTATTTTTAACGGACCGGGACAGGAAAATCCGTTAAAATTTCATAACTTCTTCATCCTACGTCCGTTTTCGTCAGACTTTTTACCGTTGTATTACAAATGACGAGACCATCAATTCTCGTTTAGGTTGTGTCGGCTAAAAATCACTCGATCTAAAATTCGAGTTTTTAGCTGTCTACTACTAAGCTGAAACTTCGAAAAATCATAACTTCCTCATACGAAGTCAGATTTTGACGTTCTTTTTATCGAACTTCTCGGTTTAACGAATACTATGACTTTCATTTATATTAATAAGGCTAAAAAGTAGTTTATCAAAAACTCACTTTTTACGTCATTCGGCGCCATGCTGGTTTTATCGCGGATCTTCGATTAGTCATAACTTATTCGTTATAACTCGGATTTCGATGAGGATTTTTTTCTAAATGTTTCTATAGAGATTATCTACATCTTTCAATAATAAAATTTTACTTATTCCAAATTTTATATTTTCGCTATATTTCACTATTTGGCTTTTAATTGGAATCTCATAAGACTTCCAACATTTTATGAGTGATTCTAAACATAGTTTTACTTCATTTCTAGTAAAAGCTATCTGTTAGAACTCAACATCCAAATTCACATAATATTTCATAATATTATTTACTTCAAACACGATTTCAAAACGTGTATGTTACATTAACTTTTCTAATAATAGCAATCTAGGTGAGCACCTAAGGCATGCTCTGTTACATACCTGTTAGCATATAAGGCATCTTCCTAAAGTATGCTAGGGCATATTATAGCAAGGTATTTAATCTACGTTATACTATATAAAATTTTATTTAACACCTAATGTTATTTAAGGCTTTTACCCTAAATTATTCTAGTGTCTATGTTTATTTAGGTATACAACCTAGGACGCTCTAGATACCTATTCACCATCATCGCTTATTATTATAAGTTTAAGTCTAGAAATAAACCCTTCTTCCTAGTTTGCTTAAACTAATGTTGTGATACAAAATGTGACCTCTTCTAATTTTCAAAACCAATTAAAAATTTTCTTTACGCTTTAAAAATAATTTATTTATATTTGTAGAAAATCCGAGTACAAAAGATCATTTTGATTAAAAATGTTTGTTTCCAAAATATTAAAACCTAAGGATATCATAATCAATACATATACATAAGTTACAATGTAAAGAGCTGATGGTCTTGAATATTATTGTAGTTTGTTTCGTAATCACTCAGCGTCCTAATCAAGTTCCACTGGTTTAAGTCTTGATACATGTGATGCATATAAATTGAGTAGGTCAGGTGAGATGCATAGGGATTTCAATCCTACAATATTATTATGATAATAGTACTTAATTGTCATACCTACAAAATCAACTTTTACCATACAATAACCATATAGGCTTACATTCTCACATATCCATTCCTATCAATCCTCAGATTATCAGGGATAAATTATTTGTCCTGATGAACAGTTAAAAAGCTTGACTACTTAGCTTGAGGATTCCTTGCCTGGTGCATTCATAAAGACATATGAGTCATCAGATTATTTGATGAATATGGTATCCTATTTCATCTACTTTTATGAGTAATAAGCTCACGCCACCAACGTGCTCACAAGATTATCTAGAATGATCAAGTGTTGTTACCTATTCTTGGAGGTGACCACACCTACCATTTTAGTTGTCTAAATAGGACCTACTATTTTTAATTATCCAAGGGAGCTACCGTACATCGACACCTGAAAGTGTCACGGGGCAGAACTTTAACCTTCGTCCCTATCTTACACATATTTTCCTAATGAAACTACTCGATATCAAACTTAATTGAACTAGGTATCTTCCATAAGTCTAAGTTTAACTCTAGACTAGATTACAACGCATGTAACCAACTTCTAATACCAACTTTATTCGTGAGTGATACTAACATATATATATATATATATATATATATATATATATATATATTCCTTACATAGTATTAGGTATTATTATTCATTTATCTTCTTAACAATGCTCCATCTAATATTATTATATTGGTTCGCACATAACATGATATATATATATATATATATATATATATATATATATATATATATATATATATATATATAACATATAATCCAGGAAATAAGCATACAATTCACATACGACCACCAATAATTATTTAACACTTTATACTTGTATAAATCATGTTCATTAAAGGAACTATGCACTCGCTTGAGAAGAAATTGGTGACTGCCGATTTCGGCAGCACTTCGCTTCGCACTTCCAAAGAGACCTAGACGTATAAAGCACTAAGCCTTAATCTAGTTTCATATTCTTGGAGACTATAATAATTATAGTATAGATTCCTCAATAATCTCAATGTCTACATCAAGATCTATCACGTAAGGAATAACCATGTAGGATCATATGGGAGGTAAGGTAGTATAAGTAGATCAATCAATATAATAACTTTGAATCACTGATAAATCTTAATTATTTGTGCATAATGATTTATGACTATAATTAAAAGTTACACTTAAATAAAATAAATGTAACTTAACTTAGAAATAATCTAGCGAAATCGGAAATTATGTGGATGTTACAATTACCAACCATGATATCCAATCATTCATATTTTAATCATATTTTCCTTTTCATTTTTTATACTTGTTTATTATTTAGAAACATTTAAAGGTTAAAAATGTTTATTTTTTAATTTGAAATCAACATAGATATACTTTTTTAACAATATATGTTACATTATATATTGTTTAATACCTTTGAATTTTATAAAATATATTTTTCTTATTTTAATTTTATCGATACTATTCTATAACTATTAGTATTTTTGTTCCATTTGTTGTCTTTTCATACTTTTTTGTTGTTTAAGACCAATAGATAATGAAAGAGGACGAAAAGACAAGATAAAAATCAATTTGATGACTCTAGTATATTTATGTTTTTGTTTTTGAAAGATGAAAAGATAAAGATTGACAATAATTCTTTATCTTAATTGTAAATGTATTTATATCTTTTTGTTCATTAAAGATGAAAAAACAAAGATTGATTATAATTATTTATCTTATTTCTAAACATATCTATCTTAATAAATAAAAATGTTTTTTGATATTTTTTATTTTCTCAAGATTTTTTCCACATGTCATTATGGAGATTTTTGAATTACTTAAATCCACATGTCATATTTTTACTTTTTTGTTAATAAAAAATTAATCAATTATATTAATTAAAACCTCTATTATTATATATGTAAAATATTTATTATATTAAATGTGTAGATCAACACTATAATTAATGAAATATTTATTGTTTAAGGTAAATATATTTATCTCACTAAAATGAATATAATAATAAATAGTTTATTTTTACTACCACTAAAACATTTATTATGATTTTTTTGTTACTTAAATTAAAATAATGAAATATTATAAAACAGTATTATCAAATTGAGATATAATAAAATATATTTTATTAAACTTTAAGATGAAATAGATTTTAAAAATATTTAATGTATACAGACATAAAACTTTTATTTTTAATAAACGCGTGTAACACGTGGTTTCACATCTAGTTATAAATATATTATAGTTCTTATATTGTATTCAATATTTATGTCTTTGTCTATATAAATAAAAAAATTATTTATGTATTTTATGTGACGTTATGATGTTAAATACAATTACGTAGATTTGATTAGATATAATGTTTATATAAAAATTAGGATCGGCCGGTAAATGGGGAAATTTGGGGGACCATTCATGGCCCAACTAGTTTTGGGGATCCAAATTAATGCCAATTGTTCACATGGAGTTTTCATATACGTATTGAAACGGCTAAAGTGCATGCATCTGTGATAAGAATTGGTCTGAACAGAACGGAAAATGAATCTTCTTAAATTTAAAACACCAAGAGTAAAAATCAATCAACTAAAGACAAAGAAGCAATGGTCGCAATGGGATGAGCGACTCCATTTTAATCATGTTGTATGCCTCTTATTTTTTGTTTTGAGTATTTAAACCAAGAATGTATTATACTATCATCTTCTGATTTAACTCTTTATATGTATTGTATTCTCTCATCTATGTAATAAAGTTTGTCTATTTTAGATTTTTGTTTCGAGTATTGTGTTGTCTTTTATATCATTGTGGTTGTGAGTTATACGTAAGAACTAAGAAGCTATTAGCATACTGAATTTCAATTTTGCTTTTGTTTTGATTACAAATAAACAAATTTTATTAATGAATCTATTTGTGTACGTCATGTGTTTGGTTATTGGTTTGTAGTCATAATTTCTAGAGCATATTGAATTTTCAGAATTTTTACTCATGTGTAATTGGTTAAGGCTTTGAATTATACTAATGATAGTGTGAGTCTTTATGCTGAAAAACATCGATTGACGTAGGCATTTGATTTAGTGTGGTGTGAAAGTACTGCTGTAAACGAACCGAACGTTCAATGAACTGTTCGTGAACCGTTCGGCGGGATTTTCGTTTATGTTCGTTTATTTAATAAATGAGCAAATATGAACACAAATTCTCGTTCATTTAACTAAACGAACGAACATGAACAATGGTCTCGTTCGTTGAATTATATTCGTGAACGTTCGTTTATGTTGTTTATTACTTTCGTTTATGTTTACTCATAGAAGTTCCTTATATATTCATATATGTTTAATTGTGTTTGATTACATTACTATATTTGTAACACCCGTAGATTTGGGCTAGACAATTAAGATGCATCAAACATTAAAAATTAATTTTTTGATTAAAGGTTATTTATAATCTTGACCAAAGTCGTAGTATATATGACAACGATTTAGTACATATAGAGAACGTCCAAATCCGACTCCGTATAGAAAATATATGATTTGTCGAAGTTTTTATGCAACCGAGTATGGTAGTGTGCGACACAGAAATCGAATTTAAGATTGGTTAATTGTTAGTCTAAACAATCTGCACGAGAATTGAGGATCTCGTTAATAGGAGTCTGATGATATATAAAGAACATCAATAATAGAGTCCACATGTAGGAGTTATAATTTTAGCAGTGATTTCTAACAGTCTAAGCCTATTAAAAATATAAATTTTTGATAAAGTGAGAAATAGTTGTTCGGACCTAAAGAAAAGTTGTAGATCTCATCGAGAGCTTTCCGAAAATATAAAAAATATTGAAAATTGAGCTCATATGAAGAAAATACGTCAATTCGAAAATCTAGAAATTCGTATATGCAAGTGCGCCACACGTGCTAATGATGTGGTACCACGAGAGGGTGCCACGTGGCATGGTTGTGAGCCACCTTTCTCCGAGACACACGTCAACGTGGCTCCACAAAATCTTGACACGTGGCAACATAGGATGGTGACACATGACACCATCTAGAAGGATACAATATGGACTAACCAGGCGACTACATGTGGCAGGCAAGAGATCGAGCCAATAAGATTGATGTGTGCGATGCACACATGCCTTGCGTGGTACAGATCCCTGCTGAGCCTATATATACCCTTCGTTCCATGTTCATTTCCTCACAAATCCTCAACCATTCTCTCTCAAAACCTCTGGAACTTTCAATCTAGTTTTTCCCATCTTTTACAAATATTCTAGTAGAGTCGCGGGAAGTCTAAAAATCCATCAATAGAAGCTTTCCTGTTGGAGATTCTGCATGCATAATTTCCCAGAATCTGCTTAAAAGCTATTTAAGTTAAACTGCACTCTATCTTTTTAGTGTAACTTATATTTATAGTTATAAGTCATTATTAGGAGCCTATACATAAGATTTATCATGTAACACCCTGTTCCGAATCATTTCCTAATTCGGGGCTGTAGCCCGAAGATCGGTTATCAATAGGCTTAGGGCATCTGGGAAAAGAGAGATTTAGTCCCATCTGGGTGTGTGTAATGTAATTTAGATGATCTGGGAGTTCGATTTGTGTTTTAGAGCCAAGGGGCATACCGGTAAAGTGTCAGTTCGGGCTTTTATGGAAATTAGATTTTGGTTCATGCAAGTAGTAAGACCCTTATTAAGTTCCTTTTTAGGTGTTGAGTCCCATTAAGGCATGTAAGAGAGTAAAGTTGACAACTTTATTTTTTAGACCTTTCCTTGGGATCAAATATATTATTTAGACAACTTGACTTAACCAATTAAGAGCTTTTTGAAACTTTTGGCTTTTTTCTGTGCTAATTTATGGCACTTTCGTCCAAACGTCGGGCGTTTGACATAGGACACTAGGCGTTCAAAAGTCATGTATTCTATGATGGATGACAGGCGTTTGCACGCAGAGACCAAACCCTAATTTTTAGGGTTTACACCCTATTTAAAGAACATTATGGCCTCAAAACCCTTCACCACTCCATCCACCATCTTCATTTCAAAAACCCTAAGTGTGTAAGAGAGTTTGAAGCCTTTGTTCATCTTTTTGGTATCAATTAGTGTTCTTGACAAGAGAAGGAAGATCTTTGGAGTATTGTGGTTACTCTCTAGCTTGTGAATATGGACTCTTGACATCTTGGAGCATCATTTTGAGGTATAAAGTTCAGATCTTGATGTCTCATTTGTTAGATCTTAATTTAGAGCTAGTTTATGTTCTTTTTGGTCCCAAAGACGTGATCTTGGTGAGTTTGGAATTCTACAGAGGTTTGAACTGTCCCTTCAAGCATAATAGTGAGTCTAAATTAATAAAAATGCAATCTTAGGTTTTCATAATCTTTCATGCAAGATTTTTGGAGTCTTAAATTTGGTTTTGAGTTAGGATCTTGGTGTTGGGCTCATTGTAAGCATGCATGGCCAGAAGGTTTGCAACTTTATGGCTTTATACATTCCATTGTGATTGGACCGAAAGTTTGGACATGAGATCTTAAGCAATTGATGCATTGGTTTGGAAATTGGTAATCAGCGAGCAAACACCAAGCATTTGCATGGGAACGCCCAACATTCGAACACCAGGCGTCATAGGGTGGAACGTCATGCCTTCTCAGCATAAGCCCTATGGATTGATTTTAGGCCTTGGGCCATTAGCGGTTTTCAGATTAGTTTAGTTGGGCTTGTATATAAAGGGCAAAATGGTCTTTTTCTCTCATCATGATAAGAAATGGACTAGACCATGGGTTTGCGTTAAACCCTAATTATTGATTGCGTTTCTTCCTGGTTTTGGTTTAGCGTGAGGAGCAATGTTCGTTGCGGATCGAGTGTTGTTTCAGTTATCATCAATAGAGGTGAGTCTCCTCACTATACTTGTGGGTCGAAGGCACTAATGATGGCCCACTAGGATATGTTATGCTAGTTGTCTTTGTGACTCTTGCATGATATGTAGGGCTTGGCCTATTAGTATGTTGGGTTGGGCCTATTAGTATGTTGGGCTAGGCCCATGGATCAGGAAGGGCTAGGCGCATTGTATGTTATGTAGGTACTAACTGTCTTCATGACTTTTGCATTTGTATGATTGGGCTAGGCCAATTGGTTTGGTGGGGCTAGGCTTACTAAGGTGGGTTGGACCTAATATGAAAGTTGGGAACAATGTGAGGGCTAGGCCCAATGGTATGTATGGTATGTGGTATCTTGGGGAACCCACTAAGTTTTATGCTTACGGTTTTTGTGGTTATGGTTTCAGGTACTTCCGGTTCGAAAGGGAAGGGCCCGACATGATCGTAACACATCCATCCATGTTTCTGCATTTTGGTGATTTTGGGATTGTACTCTGATAACTGTTTTTTATAAAGTACCTTTGATTATTTAGAAAAAGGATAATCAATATTTGACTTAAAGTTAATTAATTTTTTTGTTTGATTTAAAAATTAAAATTTTACCTCATAATTTTTGGGATGTTACAAGTTGGTATCAGAGCCTTGGTTTGAGGGATTCAGGCACACTCTCGGGTATGTCTAAACTCAAACTGAGGAATTTAGAATATTTTAAAAGAAAATGACTTTCTAAAAAGATTTTGTAAAATGGAATAAATTTCTAAAAGGATTTTATAAAGACAAAATGGGTGGTGCATGTAATCAGCCGAGCTCAAGTAAGTGATTCCCCAAAATACCCATACATGTTTTTTATGATTATATGTTATGAGAATTGCATGCTAGGATAAGGCTAGGGATACTTTCAGGAATTGGATGGTAGATTCGCCTGATATGTGATGCCTTGTAGCCTAGGAAGCATTAGATGCTATGCTAGATTGGGAATATGTATTGGTATTAGTAATTGCAAAGTTTATTCTTTAAAAATTGTATATGGTGTAAGGATCATATAGCCCTAGAATGATTGATTTTGCCTTATTTCCTGTTCCTCATTTGGTTGTGGTCCTAGGGTAGAGACTTTTATTCGACAGTCTATTTAATCCTGTACTATGGATAATTTGCATGCATAAGGCAACCGGGAGTGAGAGTGGAAGTTCCTAGAATGAGTTGTATTATGTGAGTTAGAATGTTCTTTGGTTATTCTGTGGATTGGAGTCCTATTGCGCGAATGCTACTTGCTTTGTGCTTTATGAAACTCTTAAGTGATGTGAGTTAGCTATTAAGTGAATATGTTAAGTCACATTTGAAAAAGGTTGAATAATCTAGAGTGATGGATTTGACCCTATTGTGCAGCTCTCATTTGAGTCTAACCATTGTAGGGATCAGTATTTTACTCGAAGGATTATCTAAGCTTTGTTGCATGTGATTGTATTAATGAGGTGGTTAACTGACATTATGGGGATTTCTTCAGCAACTGATGGCAGGGTGAGGCTAGAAACCTAGGAAAGCCTGGTAAGTGCTTTAGTGGGTTTAGTTGCGCTGCATAGTGAATACTTGTTGTATTAGTTTGAGAAGGTGACTTAGAGGATTTAGAATGATTCTTGAGGAAATTATGAATAGGTGTGGAAGGTAGCATTGGGTCCATACTACTGAAAGCACATGATCCATACTTGAATCGAGGAGAGCTTCAGAGAATCTAAGAAGTTTGTAGGATGAGGATTATTGGGTATGTTTTGATCATTTGAATGTTGTTTTTCAGTATGGTGATGAACACTCGGGAAGGAGGTTCGGGTTCGGGTTCAGGATCAAGTGCAGGTACTGAGCCGATTGATGAGCATATGAGGGAGTTCATATCGTCGGAGATTACCCGCAGTATTTTGAAGCAGACTCCTATGATCTTTGGTACAGTTAAAGAGGGGATTTTGGAGATTTTGGATGAGCGTCTGAGCGCATTATGTACTAAGATTATGGCTATAGTTGGTGTAACATTTCGTTTAAAATTAATTAAATAAATAATAAACTCTAAATCCTTGAGATTTAGTTATTATTATTATTTTATATAATTGTAGCCAAAATCAATAATAATTAGCAGGGTGTTTGTTTCGGGGAGCCAAATGATATAATCTTAGATTTTTTTTTGGGGGTGGGGGGGGGGGGGGTAAAAAGTGTAAGTTCCAGATTTATTTTGTAAAGATTTTTAGAAGTCAGGGGGTGTTTACTAAACATTGGACTTGAATTGTATTGAATTTTGGATGTTGGGGGCTATTTTGTAAATTGTAGGCTTAAATTGAAAAGAATCTTATGGGGAGGGATCAAACGTGTAAAATGTGCATATGTTTGAAGTTGAACACGGGATAATCCATCAACCTCATTTAGCCTCCATATATATAGTATTGTGTAAACCTTAACCCTAGGAGTATCCTCCAACCGCCACCTTCCATACGTGACCTTTCATCCGCCACCTCCCTCTCTCATCCTTCCGACTGGCCAAGGCCACCAAGGGAGCTGCCGTTGACCTTCATTCTTTCCCCCACACTGGGATGGCTCAAGATCTCTGTGGAGTAGTGGACTACGAGTGTCACTGTTCCATCTACCATCGGTACCAGTCAACGCTTCGTCGCCATGGTGAGCCGTCGTCTTACTCATCGTATTTCTCGTTGTCGGCGACGACTAGGACGCAAGTGGGCGGACGTTTTTTCATGTCGCCGCTACTGTTGCACTCGAAGGAACTGTTGTCACACCCCCCGAACTGAAAAAACGGCAGAAACGTCTGGGGGTTGGGTGACTTCATCTTGTAATATCATTACAGTGTATATAATTGAAACAAAGAAAACATCATCATCACACATACAATAATACAACAATATTGAGTTTACATCATTGTAATTGTCTATGAAAGTTACATCCCAAAAATATAAGGTGTATGATAGCAACAAAATGTAACAAAATCCACATGTTCTTGATGTCCATCTGTTTAACGATTTCCTGAGAATACGAGTTATTTTGAAAATGTCAACATATATAATGTTGGTGAGTTCATAAGCATGTTGTAAGAAAAGTCTTGTATCATTCTGCAAACACCAGAAAATCCGATATTTTTTGTAAAATGGTTTGAAAGTTTTCTATCAAATCTTGTGTATAGCATGTGTGTTTCTGTTTTGAAAATGTATAAAAAAAAAGTATTACATAAAATCCTATATTTTCTATTATAAGGAGAAGGTACTGTATAATTGTATGTTTTTCCCAGAAAATCCGATATTTTTTATTTATAAAAGTGTTGGGGTCTTAAAACCCTAAGAGCGGATTCCAGTGTATGTATGTATGTTCTTGTATCATCAAAATGGTATATGAATTCTGTAAATTTATAATGGTGTTAATCTCTATGTGAGTCGTTATCATGACGTTTTTCAGACGCCGACTTGTTTAAGGTAAGGTTTGTCACCTTAGACTGGCCTAGTCTAACTGTAGCAAATAGTTCATGTATGGGGTGTCAACCCCGTATAGATCTATACACAAACTGTCGCTCTCCCTCCAGGAGACTTTGGTTATAACTACAGGCTTAAGGTTGTACACTAGATAGGTACGAATAAATGAAATGTCTCACAAGAGCCTTAATTGAATATACATGAATATTGTATTACACTGAGTAACATAGTAAATAATGTTTTCGTGTATGTTTTAAGTTTACTAGGCCCCACCAGCATGTAAATAAACCACAAAGATCCAATAAACATGTAATGTATATTCCAGACCCAACAAGCATGTAAATGGATCACAAATGCCCAATAAACATGTAATGTATATTTCAGGCCCAATTAAAAGTGTAATTGACATATTTAGTCTGTTTGTTATTTTGTTGGTTATTTAAACTCAAATGTTTACCAAAATGACTTAAAAGGCCAACCTTTTTGTAATAATGACATTTTTGGTCCATAAAACCAAAATTTTATAATTAAGACTCATTTTTGGTATAAAATGACACTTTAGGTCCATTAAGACCAAAAGTTTACATTTATGATCTTATTTTAAATAAAATAGCGTTTTAGCCCTTTTGGCCCAAGTTTGACAAAAATTTACATTTGCGGCCCAAATGTATAGAAAATTTACATTTGCAGCCCAAATG
Organism: Lactuca saligna; assembly: GCF_052625555.1. Lineage (NCBI taxonomy): Eukaryota > Viridiplantae > Streptophyta > Magnoliopsida > Asterales > Asteraceae > Lactuca > Lactuca saligna. Next base: position 132,571,191 of record NC_136418.1, on the reverse strand, counting down.
TATAGAAACTTATCCCTTTCGGCCCTAGTTTAATAAAATTTATTTTTCCAGCCCATATAACTGAAAAATTACATTTTTGGCTCAAATTTGTTTAAAATGAAATTTTAACCCACAAAAGTCAAAAGTTTACAAATTTAGCCCATGAAACCGTAAAGGCCTAATTTTAAGCCCATTTTGTGAAAATTCACACTTTTGGCCCTTTTAAAACCATAAATATCTTTAAGACTCTTTTGGTCCTTGAGAAGCCGTGAATGCCCTAAAGACTTCACCTTTTTGTTTATTTGCCCAAAAAATGGCCCCTTAAACGGTTTTACTTAGTTTTCAAACATCCATATCATGTTTAATCCTTTCATCTTCATGATAAGTTGCATAAAGTGTTTTGATTTACAAACATCGCTAAGTTTTCGTATATCTTTCGAAATTAATGAAATTTCAACACATAGTCTCAACATATAACATGGAAACACACATAGTCATGCATAAAAACATAGATCTAACACAAATCAACTTGTATCCTTCCCCAAAACCTAATAAAAACCGAAAATAGTGGGTATGAACCCACATTTGGGGTGATGGATCGGTTTTTGAAGAAGTGAAGAAGGTGTTTTCGGCCTAGCTTACTCCTTTGATGAGATCTTCGAATTCTAGGAGATTCCAAGAGCATGAATCACGATTTGGAGTGTTAATGAGTGAAAGATTTGTATTATTATGAAGTTAAACACTTGAATAGAGAGTATTCTACCAAAATTATGAACATTGATGAAGTATTCTTGAACACACACACAATCACACACGAATGTTTGGAAGAAAAGTGAGAATTCTTGACGATTTAAAAAGGTGTCTTAGTGTGTTTGGAAGTTTGAATGAAGAGTGGAGATTTTCTCCTTTGGCCGAGAATAAAAAGAAGAAGAAAGGGAGATAATGGGATGGTTATTACATGAAGGTTTAGTGTATTTAACCTTAGAAACATGTGAGGTAATTACATGGATTACCGATGAATAAAGATTACGTGTCAAGGTCTTGGATCTTATGAATTTCTTTTTACTTTTTTTTTATCACAAAACTGAGAATAAGTGAGGAGAAAAGAGAAAAGAATAAGTGTTGGGTCCATATGGATAATCATTCGAATTTGTGTAGCCCAAAATAAAATTTTCGGCCAGTTGGGCTCTCTCATGAGTTCATTGCCCAAAAGGGGTAAAAACAAAGGGTTTTCTGCCCAATAAGGCCCGTGAAAATGAAGTGAGACATTCTAGGCCCATTAAGGCCCATAAAAAGTCATATGGCCCAACATGCTATAGTTTAATGAATGTGGGCCTGTTTAAGGCCCAATTGAGATTCCTTAACCCAACATAATCTAGATGAGATTTTATTAACCCATTAGGCCCAATAAGAGGGTCATGGTCTAATAAGAGTTTGAATTGGGGTATTAGGGTTACAACCTAAAGTTCAGTGTTTGAAACGTATCGAATTAGGTTTTGGGCTTCACGAGTAAGTTTTGATTTGAACAGTTGTTTTTAAAATGAGTAATATGTATAACCTTAAACTTGAAGTTATAAGATACATCTAGAATTGATTACATATAGACAAAATTTCCTAGCCAAAATGCTATTTGTGACATCATCCCCCCGTTAGAGGAAATTTCGTCTTGAAATTCTTTTGAAGGTGTTCTGAGGAACTAGAGAAAAGGTAAGGGTACTTTTGTTTCATTTGGTCTTCACGTTCCCATGTAAATTCCGGTCCACGCTTTGCGTTCATCGAACATTCACAATCCGAATGCGGCTTTGTTTTGTACGCGTCACTTACCTGTCTATTATCTCAACTGGCTCTTCGATGACCAGGAGATTCCAGTTTACTTTGATCTCATCCAGAGGAATGACGATAGTTTCATCTGATAATCAGTTTTTCAGATTCGACGCGTGGAACACGGGGTGTACGTGGCCGAGCTCTGCAGGTAGCTGCAACTTATAAGCCACCAGACCAATGCGGGAAAGAATCTCGAACGGTCCAATGTATCGCGGGTTTAGTTTTCCTCGCTTCCCAAACCGGATCATCCCTTTCCTGGGGGAGACCTTCAATAGCACCCGATCTCCGACTTGAAGACCTTCAATAGCACCCGATCTCCGACTTGAAATTCCAAAGGCTTCCGCCGTTTATCAGCTTAGCTCTTTTGTCGGTCTCATGATGCTTGGAGTCGTGCCTTGATTTGAATATTTTCTCTGTCGTTTCTCGAATGATCTCGGGTCCTATAAGAGTACTGTTCGGTGTTTGCATTCTTGCCAACTAGGTGTCTCTCACCTCAGCCTATCAAAGAGGCGATTTGTATTTACGGCCCTACAAATCCTCAAAATGTGCAACTTTGATGCTCGTGTGATAGCTGTTATTGTATGAAAACTCTATTAATGGCAATTTGTCATCCCATGCCCTGCCGAAATCAATTATACAGGCTCAAAGCATATCTTCAAGCGTTTGGATGGTCCGCTTGCTTTGGCTGTCGGTTTGAGGGTGGTAAGCAGTGCTCATCTCAATTTGTGTTCCCATTGCCTTCTGGAGCGACTGCCAGAATCATGAAGTAAATTTACTATCTCGGTCTGAGATAATAGATATCGACACCCCATGGAGTCTCACAATTTCTTTTATATAGATTCTTGTTAGCCTCTCCATTTCGTACGTCTCCTTTATTGGTTGGAAATGGTCGGATTTAGTTAGCCTATCGACAATCACCCATATTGCATTCAATTTATCCACTATCTTAGGTAATTTTATCCTTTCCCATTTCCACTTGGGTATTATTGGCTGTTGTAACAATCTTGAGGGCTTCTGATATTCCACTTTAACCTTGGCACAAGTGAGACACTTGGCCACGTAAGGGGCAATTTATGCTTTCATGTTTGGCCACCAATAATGCTTTTTAATGTCCAGGTACATCTTATCGGAACTTGGATGGACAAAGCATTGTGTTTTGTTTGCTTCGTTCATGACCACATCCCTAAATCCTCCAGATTTTAGGATCCAGATACATTCCATGAAGAAATAAGCTCCATCTCCTTTGACTTCCAGATTCTTATCCATCCCACGCAGTTCTTCTTTTGTTGCATTCTCCGGATTCAATGCTTCTAATTGATCTTCCTTGATTTGTGAAGTTAGGTGAGAGTGGATGGTTATTGATAATGTTTTCACCCGACGAGCCAAGTATTCTTTCCTGCTCAAGGCATCGGCTACCACGTTAGCCTTGCCCGGGTGGTACCTGATCTCATATTCATAATCATTTAGTAGTTCAACCCACCTTCGCTGCCTCATGTTCAGCTCCTTTTGATTTAGAATGTGCTGGAGGCTTTTGTGGTCCGTGAAGATGGTGCACTTTGTACCATAGAGATAGTGCCTCCAAATATTTAGGGCAAAGACCACGGCTCCCAGCTCAAGATCATGAGCGTTGTAATTTACTTCATGTGTCTTCAACTGTCTGGACGTGTACGCTATCACTTTTCCACGCTGCATAAGAATACAACCTAACCCTTGATTCGAAGCGTCGCAATATACTACGAACTCTTCGATTCCCTCTGGTAGAGATAACACCAGAGCATTGCAGAGGGCTCGCTTCAAGGTTTGCAAAGCAGCTTCTTGTTTGTTCGTCTAGTTGAAGGGTACGCCTTTTTGTGTTAGAGTTGTGAGGGGCTTGGCTATCTTGTAGAAGTTTTGAATAAACCTTCGGTAGTATCCTGCAAGACCCAAAAATTGTTGGATTTATGTTGGTGTCTTCTGAGTCATACAACCTTCGAAAGCCTTGATTTTGGAAGGATCCACATGAATTCCCTCCTCACCGACTAAATGACCCAAGAAGTTTATACTGTGAATCCAAAACTTGCATTTGGAGAGTTTCGCATATAGCTTCTCAGCTCTCAGAGTTTCCAAGATCTATCATAGGTGTTGACCATGTTCCTCCTTACTCCGAGAGTATATGAGTATATCATCAATGAAGATGATTACAAAATTATCGATGAATGAGTGGCAGAATCGATTCATGAGATCCATAAATGTTGCGGGGGCATTTATCAGACCGAAGGGCATAACAACGAATTCATAATGGTCGTATCGGGTTCGAAAAGAAGTTTTTGGATTATCCTCTTCCCAGACTCGGAGCTGATGATAATCGGATCTTAGATCAATTTTATAGAAATAACTAGCTCACTGAAGCTAGTCGAATAGAACATCAATTCGTAGAAGTGGGTATCGGTTTTTGATAGTGAGTTTATTCAACTCCCGGTAGTCGATGAACATTCTGAAATATCCGTCCTTCTTCTTGACAAACACGACCGGAGCTCCCTAGGCTGAGAAGCTTGGCCCGATCAATCCTTTGTTCAGAAGTTCGCTTAATTGACTAGATAACTCCTGTATTTCGGCATGAGGTGACCTGTAGGGTGATTTGGCAATTGATGTGGCTCTCTGTATTAGGTCGATTCGAAATTCAACCTGTCTTTTCGGGGGTATTCCCGGAAGGTCTTCGGGAAACACATTCGGAAAGTCGCATGCCACTAGGATATCTTTGATGTTTATTTCCTCTTTTTTCTTATCCACAACGTGAGCGAGAAAAGATAAATGTTTCTTGTGCAGAAACTTTTGCCCCTTGATGCACAAGATAAGACTGAGATTAGCCCCAGACTTATCACCGTAAATTATTAGGGTTTTGTGGTTGGAGAGGTGAAGGTGAACGACCTTCTCATGGCACATAATATCAATGTGGTGGGGCTTAACCAATCTATGCCGATTATCACATCAAAACTCCTAATATTTACTGGCATCAAATCTATTTGAAATGAAGGTTGTTTAATGTTAATGTGCACTCTACATAAACGTCTTTGGTTGTTTCGGTTCTCCCATTAGCCATCTACACCATGAAGGCTTCACTTAGCTTCTGGGGTTGTTGGTTTAGTAAGTTTTTGAATTTATTACTCACAAAACTTCGCTCAGCTCAACTTTCAAATAGAATGCATGCGTAAGTGTTGACAACCGTCGGGTCTTGAACTGCCTCTCCTTGACCCAAGGTCAGGACGCTGCCCGATCCTCCTGTCCCTTGGTTGTTGGCTTTGGGTTAATTTTGCCTAAAATGTCTAGTTCCTCCATATCCATAACAAGTATGGTTGGCCCCGACATCGTCGTTGTTGTTGTTGTTATTGTTGTTGTTGTTGTTGTTGTTGTTGCTGCTGTTTAGTTGTTGGTTCTGTTGGGGTTGAGATCTGTAGTACCGGGCGTGTGCCCCTAGTGGTTGCAGTTGGTACACTATATTTCTCTGCACTCGCCGTGCTGGTAGTAGCTATATTTGTTACATTTTGGTAAAATTCCTGAGTATTATCTAGTTGTGGTTTGGCGCATTTGAGGCTGGAGCCAATGGTGCTGGTGCAACTTGAGCGGTAACAGCATTGACTTCTACGGTTTGCTGCTTTTTGGAGGATCCCTGGATCTGTCCCCCCTTTCTTTTGTTGTTCCCATTTTTCTTGTTATTTCCTTCCTTCTTGGTCTCAGTCTCAACAGTCTTGACTCCTTTCTTGTTGCCATGGTCGTAAAGCTTCTAAGCTAGCCTTTTCGCACTATCAAAAGTCTTAGGGCTTGCTGCAATCATGTTTCCTTGGATTTGGGAGGTCAATCCCCAAATTAACCGCTCGATCTTCTTCCCTTCTGATGTGATCATACCGGACATAGAAGGGCTAGTTCATTGAACCTTGAGATGTAAGCCTCGATATCTGAGTTTTGTATTGAGAGGTTCCACAACTCCTGCTCCAATTTCTATATTTCCCCACGGGGATAGTACTCTACCATCAACATTTCCTTGAGCTCCTCCCATGGCATGACATTTGCCACTGGGAGTGTCTTAGCCTGTACATGACCGTTCCACCACGAAAGCGCTTGGTCGACAAACGTGCAAGCTATGAATTTCACCTTGAATTCTTCAGGACATCCACAGATCTCAAAAACTGACTCGATCTTTTCCATCCATCGCTTTAGAGTTATCATGCCTCCCGTTCCATTGAACGTTCGTGGTTTGGCATTTGAAAAGTCTTTGTAGGTGCAAACTTTTGTAGGACCCTGGTTCATTCCTTGGCTCGAGCTTCCAGTTCCTTGACCATTACCACCATATTTGTTTCCATTATGAATATGTAACAATGTTTTAAGTGATCGCAACCGATACTGCTACATGGAATGCAACAGAGTCTACCTCCGGTGGAGGTGGTGGTGGTGGTGGTGCCGTGTTGTTTTTGTGATTCGGTCTTTGAGGCATCTTCTGTCATAGACCAGAAAGATGGTGAGTACATAGTAGCTCATGGTTTTCGAGTTTCTTCATCATCTAGTGGTTTCAATGGTTCATTTGTGCATATAAGTAAATTCATAGAATATCATGAAACAAGGAAAAGAAAACACATAATAGATAACAATGTCACAAATAAAACATAGAACTATTTCATTAAACTTAAACTTTGTATTATAATGCGTGAAAATTCACCTTGGAAGGCGTATAGTATATAGAGACATATATGATTCAGCAACATAACGAATTTATAATTAGTGTAGTCACTTAATTATAAAGTCGGTTCTACATACAATCGTACATACAAGAGAACCATAACAATAGTGATGAGGGGTGGAGCTGATCCTAGTCGTGACGGGAAGTGTGTGGTGGTGCTGATGATGAGGTGGATGCACCCTGAAGTCTGGCCAGATGATGCTCGGTGGCTCGTAGTCGGGCCTCCAATGCTGCCTGTCTTGCCTGGTAGTCCTTAACCACCTCATGAATCATTCTCTCTGTGCTCAACCGCATCTCTCATTGCAACCATCTGACCGGTGGTTGCTTGTGACTGCTCACCTATATCACACATCCTCCTAACCATCACTGGCAGGGATCGATCCGTAGGTCCACCGTGATTCAGGTCGTAATAGTCCCGGTTCATGCTGAATGGGGGACGCACCCCCTGCTGGCGACTCCATCTCCAAATCTCATGTTCACATGGGGAGTAGGGCCATTAGGACCCATCATGTGTGGGGACCTCTGGCCATGTATGGCGGATTAATGTTTATGTTGGTCCTTCTTCAGGTTCTTCCTCTGCATCGTCAGACACCTCCTCCTCCTCCGAGTCCACCACCGGTTCTGCTGGTCCTTCTTCAGGTTCTTCCTCTGGTTCCGACTCTATCTATCCTCCGTTCCCCTGATTGGGGAACTAAGAATCTCTGGGGTAATGAAATCCAACCATAGAGTCTGTATAGAACTATATGAATGTGGGAAAATGGATAGCATGCGAGAATACTTCTATAGCATTTTAAATGTTTATGTTTGAGTTCCTAAAAACTTTTTTTTTGATACAAGGTAAGTTTCTAGGTTCATTGTCCACCATGATCACTCCCAAATACATGTTAGTCGTATTTTGAACAAATATAGTTAATCAGGCTATATTTATCCCCAATACGACTACATAATTGTCCTGGTTTAACCACAATGTTCAATTCCTCCAAAGACTTTTATTGTTATTGTAATGATGCACACATAGGTATGTATTTTAATTATTTTGTTCAGAGTAGTTTAGTCACAATGTATTTATAGTTGCATTTCTTGTATGATTAGATATGTCAATTCACTATAAACATTGCTCTGATACCAATCATCATCACACATAAAATAATACAAGAATACTAAGTTTACATCAATGTAACTGTCTACGAAAGTTACATCCCAAAAATATAAGGTTTATGATAGCAACAAAATGCAACAAAATCCACATGTTCTTGATGTCCACTTGCTTAACGATTTCCTGAGAATACAAGCTATTTTGAAAACATCAACATATATAATGTTGGTGAGTTCATAAGCAAGTTGTAAGAAAGTCTTGTATCACTTTGTAAACACCAGAAAATCCGATATTTTCTGTAAAATGGTTTGAAAGTTTTGTATAAAATCTTGTGTGTGTTTCTGTTTTGAAAATGTATAAAAAAAGTATTACAGAAAATCCTATATTTTATGTTATAAGTAGAAGGTACTGTATAATTGTATGTTTTTCCCAGAAAATCCGATATTTTCTGTTTATAAAAGTGTTGGGGTCTTAAAACCCTAAGATTGGATTCCAGTGCATGTATGTATGTTCTTGTATCATCAAAATGGTATATGTATTCCGTAAATTTATAATGGTGTTAATCTTTATGTGAGTCGTTATAACCATACTTGATAATGACTGATCCGCATGTCATGACGTTTTTAAGACGCCGACTTGTTTAAGGTAAGGTTTGTCACTCTAGACTGGCTTAATCTAACTGTATCGAACAACTCAGGTGTAGGGTGTCAATCCCGTATAGATCAATACACAAGCTCTCGCTCTCCCTCTAGGAGACTCTGGTTATAACTACAAGCTTAAGGTTGTACACTAGATAGGTATGAATAATTGAAATGTCTCATAAGAGCCTTAACTGAATTTTCGCGACTATTGTATTACACTGTGTAACGTAGTAAATAATGTTTTCGTGTATGTTTTAAGTTTACTAGGCCCAAGAAGCATGTAAATGAACCAAAAAGGCCCAATAAACATATAATTTATATTCCAGACCCAATAAACATTTAAATGGACCACAAATGCCCAATAAAATGTAATGTATATTCCAGACCCAATAAGTATGTAAATGGAGCACAAAGGCCCAATAAACATGTAATGTATATTCCAGGCCCAATTAAAAGTGTAATTGACGTATTTAGTCGGTTTGTTATTTCGTTGGTTATTTAAACTCAAATGTTTACCAAAATGACTTAAAAGGCCCACCTTTTTGTAACAAAGACATTTTTGGTCCATAAAACCAAAATTTAACAATTAAGGCTCATTTTTGGTAAAAATGACACTTCAGGTCCATAACGTTTTTAGCCGACTTTTTGTTAGAAGTACATTTTCGGCCCAGTTTGATGAAAATTTACATTTGCGGCCCAAACGTATAGAAATTTAGCCCTTTCGGTCCAAGTTTAATAAAATTTATATTTTCAGCCCATATAACCGAAAAATTACATTTTTCGCTCAAATTTGTTTAAAATGAAAATTTAACCCACAAACATCAAAAGTTTACATATTTAGCCCATGAAACCGTAAAGGTCCAATACTAAGCCCCTTTTGTGAAAATTAACACTTTTGGCCCTTTTAAAACCATAAATATCTTTAAGACCCATTTTTATATAAAATGACTCTTTTGGTCCTTGAGAAGCCGTGAATGCCCTAAAGGCTTCACCTTTTTGTTTATTTGCCCAAAAAATGGCCCCTTAAACGGTTTTACTTAGTTTTCAAACATCCATATCATGTTTAATCCTTTCATCTTCATGATAAGTTGCATAAAGTGTTTTGATTTACAAACATCGCCAAATTTCTGTAGATCTTTTGAAATTAATGAAATTTCAACACATAGTCTCACCATATAACATGGATACACACATAATCATGCATAAACACATAGATCTAACACAAAGCAACTTGTATCCTTCTCCAAAACCTTTTAAAAACCGAAAATAGGGAGTATGAACTCACTTTGGGGGTGATGGATCGGTTTTTGAAGAAGTAAAGAAGGTGTTTTCGGCCTAGCTTACTCCTTTGATGAGGTCTTCGAATTCTAGGAGATTCCAAGAGCATGAATAACGATTTGGAGTGTTAATGAGTGAAAGATTTGTATTATGATGAAGCTAAACACTTGAATAAAGAGTATTCTACCAAAATGACGAACCTTGATGAAGTATTCTTGAACACACACACAAGCACACACGAAAGTTTGGAAGAAAAGTGAGAATTCTTGAGGATTTAGAGAGGTGTCTTAGTATGTTTAGAAGTTTGAATGAGATTGCAAATTTTTCTCCTTTGGCCTAGAATAAAAAGAAGAAGAAAAGGAGAGAATGGGATGGTTATTACATAAAGGTTTAGTGTATTTAACGTTGGAAACATGTGAGGTAATTGCACCTATGAATAAAGATTAGGTGTCAAGGTCTTGGATCTTATGAATTTCTTTTTTCTTTTTTTTTTTATCACAAAACCGAGAATGAGAGGGGAGAAAAGAGAAAAGAATAAGTCTTGGGTCCATATGGATAATCATTCGAATTTGTGTAGCCCAAAATAACTTTTTCGGCCCATTGGGCCCTCTCATGAGTTTACGGCCCAAAAAGGGTAAAAACAAAGGGGTTTTAGCCCATTACAATTAATTATATGGTTTTTGACCCAATAAGGTCCATGAAAACGAGGTGTGACATTCTAGGCCCATTAAGGCCCATAAAAAGTCTTATGGCCCAACATGCTATAGTTTAATGAATATGGGTTCATTTAAGGCCCAATTGAGGTTCCTTAACCCAACATAATCCAATTGAGATTTTATTGGCCCATTAGGCCCAATAAGAGGGTCCTGGTCCAATAAGAGTTTAAACCGGGGTATTAGGGTTACAAATCAAAGTTAAGTGTATGAAACATATCGAACTAGGTTTTGGGCTTCACGAGTGAGTTTTGATTTGAACAGTTGTTTTTAAAATGAGTAATATGTATAACCTTAAACTTGAAGTTACAAGATACATCAAGAACTGATTACATAAAGATAGAATTTCCTAGCCAAAATGCTATTTGTGACAACTACAACGCCTTGTCTCTTCTCCATCTTGTTCTATTATCGTACCCTTACCACTGCCGCCGGTCCGAGCGGTCGCCGAGAGTTGCTGCCAATCGCCATGACCCCCGCAGGCCGCCGTGAAGGAAGGTTGTGTTCGTGTCTCGCAAATCGAGTGTGTATGTTGTTGTTGTATTGTGTTAAGTGCGGGTGTTGCATGATCAGGAATCAAAAGAGAACCACCACTACCACCGTGAGGTGGTGGCTGTCACCCTCTACCACCGCCTATCGTCATAAGGGTTGCTGAGTGTGTCTGTATTTTATTGTGCATGTTTATTTTGGATTTTTTTATATGTATGTTGTTATTTTGGTCGAAAAACCCATCACCAGCACCGTGAGGTGGTGGCTGCCACCTCACACCGTCATTCTGTTGCCACCAGCCGCCAACTTGCGTGACGTTGTGCTCTTATGTGCGATTAGATTGCTTTTTGGGATGTTTTGATGTGTTTTGATTTAGAATCATTACCACCACCACCACGAGATCGTGGCTGCTGCCGTGTGCCGCTATTGACCACCACTAACTGAGGTGGTAGTGGGTGGTGCCCAACTTATTTAACCCTAATTGACCTAATGAAGCCCTAATTGACCTAAAAACCTAACCATTTGACTAATTGGCACATAATTGGGTTGGAAACCCTCATTAGGGTTTAGAAACCCCTAATATTGGATTTGTTAGCTTGGAATTGTCGGACCCGCGTTTTGGACCATTGGATTGATGTTATGACTGATGGTCGATCTCATTGTATGTTTGACCTAGTAGGGTGATGGACTTGATGGATTAAGTCCTTAATGGGTTAAGTAAGAACACTTAACTCTAATCGTCATTTTATGTGAAAACCCTAGTTTTGCTTGGGCCTTGAGTTGGGCCTTCCTTTTGGGCTTTGGTGATTAGGATATTGATGGGCCATGCAAGAATAAGTATATAGACGAGAATATTTGAATTAGGCTTTAGGATAAGTCCCACTGGAAAGGCTTGGGCTCAATTTGGCCATAGGTGGGCCATAATTGGGCATTGATGATTATGAGATATTAGACCATCGGAATGCCAAATGTTTGGACTAGTATAAATGGTTGGGCCATAAGATAAGTCCATGTAGAGGTTTGGGCCCAATTCGGAAAATAGGGCCATATGTTGGGCCTTGGTTCATTGATTGGTTTTTGGGATTTCCGAGTGAGTGTTTGGACCAAGTTAGTTTAAGGGTAAAATAGACTTTTTACCCCAAGTATGGACTTATGGTTATGTATTGGAACCCAATTATTAATTGGGTGTTGTTTTGGTGTTGATAGTTTAGGGATCTATCAACCCAAGTATTGGAACCCAATCTGCAATAGTATTCATGACCATTAGGTCTTTACGTTGTAACTTATGTATCGATATTGATTATGACATTATTAGGGTTTTAACATTTTGGAAACAAACATTTATAATCAAAATGATCTTTTATACTAGGATGTTTCCGCAAAAATAAATAAATGATTTTAAAAGCATATAGAAAAGTTTTAATTGGTCCTGAAAATTAGAGGATGTCAGAATATTATATGTTTATTTATGTTCATATATGTTCAATTATGTTTGTTTATCTTTGATCGTTTATGTTCGTTTAGCATGTTCACAAACATAAACGAACGAAAATTTGTTAAACGAACTAACATGAACAATGTAATTTGTTAAACAAACGAACATGAACAAGAAAACGCGTTCGTTTATCTGTTCGTGTTCGTTCATTTGTTCAGTTAACTTAAACGAACGAACATGAGCAAACACACGTTCGTGTTCATTCGGTTCGTTTACAGCCGTATGTGAGAGTACTTTCTCTTTTGTGCTTAATAGACAGTGGTGGATCCAAGATCAATGTAAAGGGGTATCCCCAATAAGTAAAGGAGTATCCCGACAAAAAAAAATCGTGTAATACACAATAAGAAAAAAAAATTCCGGAAAAAATTAAACTACTAAATTTTTTTTGAGGGGTATCCCGGGCTACCCCGGGATATATAGTAGATCCGCCTATGGTCTCTTATCCCTTACCCTTAGTAACCTTCCATTGAACCATGTGAATTGCTTATCCTTCCCTCCTAGCTACGAAACCAGAGAGAAAATGACTGAAAAAGAAGTGAGGTCGGCTAGGGTTTTAGTGAGCAAGAAACACTTCAAGCCGATCACCGCAACTACAGTACTATTGAAATTTTTTTTAGGGATATCTCGGGCTACCTCGGGCTCCAAGGTGGATCCGCCCCTATTAATAGATATTCCTTTAGACTACTAATTAATTCAAGCTTCCATTGATTTTCTTTCCTATAGTAAGTTTTATATCTGTTTCATTTATGTTATTATTTCATACATTATTTTTGACGGTATTTTTTCTAAATACTTTATTTTTTATTTTGTTTCGAACCTTAAATCGACTTGGACTTGCTAAATCTAGAAAAAGAAATTATAAAATAGGGAAATCTCCAGAAAAGTCTTAAAATTTTAGTCCACTTTATGAAAAAGTCCCAAACTAATTTTTGTTTACAGAAAAGCACAGAATACCGGTTAAAACATCGAAAAAACCCTTTTTGGCTGGTTTCGTAGATTTAGCCGGTATTCTGTCATTTTTCGTTAGTTTGCTCAAAATATTAGGACTTTTCTGAAAATTACCCGATAACCAAAAATATTGGGACTTTTTTGAAAATTACTATGGAATTAATGGATATTATTATTAACAAATCATTTATAAACATAAAAAATATTTTTTTATTATAAACAAAGGAAATACATTTGTTGTTAATTTCTAGAAATAGAATGGTCGACTATGTACTTCTCAATTGTTTGTTGACCACTTCAAAGTCTCTATGTTCTTCATATGTATCGCTGTGGGTGTCATCGTGAGAAGTACTCTATTAGGCGTGACCAATACAAGAGTTGATAATATTTATTAATACACAATCAATAAGTGTCTACTTGCTATTAAGCATGATGCTATATGATCATGTGTTATTAGAAAATATCATTACACGAACATATAGATCTTTCATTATGTTCTTTAACCTAACTACCACCTAACCTCCAAACATTACCCGGTAACAACCATAAAATTACACACATCTATCGAGATTGAAAAGTAAACTTTGAATGACAATTTAAATAGATAATCACCTTTCACTTGTTTCCATATAAATTATCATTCAGGGTTCACTTTTCACATTTTATAGATGTGTGTTAGCCGATGATTGTTAACATGTAAGGTATGAATGTTGGTTGGTAGTTAGGTTAAACAATATAAGAAGAACACCAACGTTAGAGGAATGCTAACTAACTTCATCTCACCATCATACCCACAACAATGCATAGGAAGAACGTAGAGAGTTTGAATGGTCAGGAAACAATAGATGAGTACTTAGGCCACCAATATTTTGGTTATTATGTAATTTATAAAATATTTGTTAATAATAATATCCATTAATTTCATGGTAATTTTCAAAAAAGTCCCAATATTTTGGTTATTATGTAATTTTTGGAAAAGTCCCAAAATTTTGAGCAAACTAACAAAAAAGAACAGAATACCGACAAAATCTACGAAACCGGCCGGAAAGGGTTTTTTCGAAGTTTTAAACGGTATTCTATGCTTTTCTGTAAATAAAATTTATTTTGGGACTTTTTCATAAATTAAATTAAAATTTTGGGACTTTTCCGAAGATTTCCCTTATAAAATATAGTAACTTTAATATGATTAAGGTGAATTTATAATTACACTTAATTTTGTTTCTAGACACTATTATAGTCACATCACCTTTTTTGGGTTAGTTATGCAATTTTATCAGCTAGTGATTTTTAAACCTTATCCTTATTGTTTAAAAAGTCATTACTGATTCATAATTCGTTAATTCATTTACTTTATTGTAAAAGATAGCAACTTTGTTTTGGAATCTCGTGTAAGTTTTAAAAATTTAACGACGATCCTTTAGCTAGCAGACGAAATTGGAATTTTCGTAATGTCTAGTCTCATATATCAAAAGGTACCTTAGTGTTCCATAACCAAATGAAGTAAACCAGACCAAACAAACAAATATGGAAACTAAATGAACCGAAATTGTCAACCAAATATTTATCAAACGGAGAAGACGTGGAGATGTTTATTCAATCGAGAATGTAGAACAAGTTATTGCAAAACACCAAACCAAAAGCAACATGTTGCTATGATGTCTTTGGTATATAAATGCAACCACTTAACTAAGTATTTAGAAGACAGCTGAAGTAGGTTAATACATAAGGAGACAATTGAAGTTTGTCAAAAAGATTCTTAAAAAAGAAAAAAAGAAGGTTACCCAACTATAGAAATATCAACGGATGCCACTTTATTTTAATATTGGTGTCATTTAAAAAGTTACTCAATCAGTTAATTCTTTGATGATCAAAAATTTTATTTTTATGTTTTAATCAAGATTAAATTTAGCCAAGGGTATTTTTGTTATTTTCTCACAATTTGTACAAATCATACCGATTTAATTTTTGGGCGACCTTTTTTAGATCTTTGAGAAACTTTGATGACCTAATCGTATGATAATCATATATCTATGGAATGTCCAAAAAAAACATGTAAAATGAAACAAACAAAGTAGGCACAATAGATAAATACTTCACTTTGCTGCCATATTTTTTAAAATTACCTTATCTAAAAAGAATGATCAATGTTGTAGTTATATTTTCGTACCTATCCACTACAGTTATCTTCATTCTGCTTCAACTAAGTTAGCTTGATATGAAGAATCAAATTGGTTGAAATTGTTAGCCTATTATTGTATAGTTTGTTTTTTTATTTACCGAAAATCTATAGAAAAATCTTAATATTTTGGTTCAAAAAGTTTCAAATTTTATTTAAAAAAAAAAAAAATCAATTACCAAATAAAAAAAATTCAAATAAATCTTTTTTTATAGGTAAATTAATTTTTACCTGGTTACCTCCAAAAAATTCCTATTATTTTATGAACAAATCTCTCATATCTTAATCTTAATCCTAATAAAAGACTCCATTTTTCTAAACCCATTCACATGTCATTCTCATATGCTCCCTAAATTTCTATTTCCCGCTCATTTTCACCTCTCTATGGATCAATAATATGATATCACGATAAATCAGCTAAGAAATTTGAATTTCATTTATGTTAGGCAGGCAAAAAATCAAGAATCCTAATTTCTAATTGTTCCGCTTATCACAAATGTATATGAAGGTTACTGTGCAAACAAATTCAAACAAGGTAGAGTAACGTTTTCCTCTTCTCTTCAATCTTTATCTCCTCCATTTCTGTATATCTCCCCAACCAAGGGTTTTTAGTTTTATTTTTAATCCTTTCGCACGCTTCCTCCTTCCTTGCATGTACCTTTTGCCTCCTACATGATTCGTTACCTGTTGCTCAAACAACACCCGGTCGATTGATTTTAGGGTTCATCAAAAGCCTTGTATCACTTCTCATTTGGTTCTTTTTTTTCATTTTTTTATTTGTTCTTTTGCAACAATCATTTGTGTTTTTCAAGAAACCGATGGATATGTAGTGATAAGTTCTATGATGGTTTTGAAGTCACCCTCAATCCCACATAAACTTGATTTAAATGTCAAGGTTATTAAAGTTCTTTAATTATTGTTTACTTTTTTTTGGTTTAGTTTGCTCAAAATAAAGTCAGAACACATAAATGTGATCTCTCTCTACAGTCTTTATGTGTGTACGTGTGTTTTTTGCTATATAAACTCCATTTGTTCTTCCTTTGTATCTCATAAAACATTAATTTAATTTCCCTATTATTCATTCTTTTTATTTTCGTTCCAGAAAATCAGCAGTTTAATTGTGTCATTCCATTAGAAGATGTGTTCAAACTTATCTCCCCTTTATTCACTCTATCATAAAAATGGAAAGTAGCAAATACATCCCATTAAATCGGGCAGTGCAATTGTCTTTGTATATTCTCTCAATTTTACTGAGATTTTTAATCTTGCTATTTATATTGTGCCATTCGATACCCATAAATTTTAACCAAACTTTTTTTTTTTGTTCTCTGTGCATAGACTTAGAGGTTTTCCCATTGAATTGGAGTTGTTAAACCATAACTTATATGTGCAATGGAAAGTGGGTACACTTTTTTTCTCAATTATATTCAAGGACGGATCTAGTATGTTGCCAACGGTGGCACCGACAACACCTAGTTTTTCCCGACGAAGTGCAAAAATTTCGATTTTTTTTTTCTTTTTTCTACTATAAAATGTGCCACCAGCAACACCTACTATGGATCAGCAATAACTATTATGGACCGACAACACCTACTACAGAATTTTGCGTCCGTCTATGATTATATTGTTTTTATATTCACAATGGTTTGTGGGTTCTTATTATTATTATTATTTTGAAATTGAATCTCTTTATAATTAGCAGAATAAAGATTGGCGTATGTGAAAGTAGCCTAGCAAACTTTGTACACCAGGTGCTCGATGTAATGCTGCCCACTAATTCTGTGTATTTTTATTGCTTATTATAGATCTATAAGTGATCTTTAGAAGACAAATTTCATCTTTGCTCTTTAGTTGACACTTACACTATATTTGCAATTTAAACAATGATGCCATATATACATAAATATGTTATTTCTTCCATGCACATTGATTTTCTTTCATTATTTTTGCTAATTGATTTGAATTTTAATTAGATTTCACAATATGAGATTTATGCATGAGCAGCCACTACTTGTATCACTAAATAAAGATCATGATAATACCATTTGTTCCACTATAAGCCTGGTAATATAACACGAGTTAAGAGTTTGCCTTTAACATTTTACACTATTTTTTTGTATTTAGTAATCTACAAAATCCTTATAACCTTATGCATTTTGTTCAAAACCAAAAGACAACAATGGTTATCTCATTAAGTACCATGCATATGAAACAAGAAATAGGTTCTTGGAGAACATGTATTTTGATCCAAACTCACAATAAGAATCTTCATTTTCAAAAGGCTAAGAATGTTTAGCCTTTTGGTTAATCATTAGAGAACAAGGTATTCTATTCGAGTGATAATTACTTAACTAACAAGATAAATTAGTTAAACTATCAATAATTAACCCGTGTATGTTTTTTGTTATCTATTTAATTTTATTTTTTCAACATGACTTGGTTTTAAATATATATAAATTATATATAATAATTTTAAATATATTAATTGTGATTTCTACAGGTTATAACATAGTGTGTGTGTGTGTATATATATATATATATATATATATATATATATATATATATATATATATATATATATATATATATATATATATATATATATTATTTCAGCTCTTTTTCCCTTTCACTAAAAATCTGAAAATTTGTTGGTTGACATTATGAATAGGAATAAACGTCATTAAACTCTTTAAAACTAAGGATCAAAATCCTCTACAACCAATTATTTACCACAAAATAATGATGTTAGCATCATTTTGAACTCATCATTGTTCATATAATCTATTTTTCATACAAATTTATGTTATAAGTATTATAAAATACTCAAATTATGTGTTGAAAAACTTATTACAATCTACCTAAAAGTAAATTAAAAGAAAATAAACTATTATGTTCATATAAGAAACCATTGATTAATGATAAACCAATCAATACAATATTATGTTAGGTAAGTCTTTATGAATTCTAGAGAAAAATATGAGTTTTATCCTTAAATCTTAAGCATGTATGTGTTGGATTAGTGTCTAAGTCCATAACTATTTTGGTATGTACTTGACCCGATGGTGCATGGTCTTTTTGGGTTGCCTTCACCAAAACAACTTGATAAGATGAATTATGGAGAGAAAGGATTAAATATGATTTATTAATATATTATGGGAATAATATATTAAAGGAGAAATCATATTGTTTAATAAATATTAGTCAATAATTAATTGGTAATTAGTTTTGTGACTAAAAGAGATTAATTAAACTTAAGGGACTGGAATTGTAATTATAAGATAGTTGCAATTTGGGCCATGGATTGCCTTGAATCAAGGGGTGGATGATTTCTATGGGGAAGCCCATAAGGAAATCGTCCAAAGGCTTGATAAAAGGAGTTTATGGGTTGCTTAGGGCTTAAGCATCCAAATTAGGGTTTCCTTGTTAGATAACCCTAATAGCCCAACTATATAAAGACCCCTTAAGGCTCAAAAACGTGGCTAAGCTTCTTGTAAGGGTTTACACACGTTTTTGGTAGCCTCCAACCTCTTTCCTCTTCATCTTCTTGCTTATGGTGTTTGTGAACCATTAGAGGAGTGACATTTGTGACTCTAAGCCTTCCAAAGTCAATACAAGGAGATTTGGGATTGTTATTGCTACATAACAATCAAGGTAACATTATAAACTTATTCTTATGACTAATATGATTATATGAATGCTAGAATTAGGGTTTATAGTTTTGGATAACTTGCATGTACAATAGAGAAACCTAGATCCAAGCTTTAGGGTTTGTATGAGCACATATGATGTTCTTAGGACCAAAACCCATCAGTGGTATCAGAGCCTAGATTGGTTTCTATTGTATTGATGCATTATATGTTTGAAAAATTCGATTTTTTGGCTTATGGAGGCTGGATTCGCCGAGTCCATAGCTGAACTCGCCGAGTCCAAGCTTGACTCGACGAGTCAACTCGTCAGATAATGCTTATCTCGGGATTTCTTGCTGTTTTTGCATAAGGATAGTTACCTTATCATATTAGATCAATATAAATCCGATTTTATGATATATATGACTATATTCTTGATCTAATTAAAGATAATTATCAATTAATAAAATATTTGTTTCCTTATAAGATAATTGATTAATTATTTTGAGTAAATTGATAAATTGTTTTGCAAGAAATCATTAAATAAATCAAATATGGATAATTATGTGATTAAATGTTAATTTAAAATTATTTGTTATTTGATCCTTGTTGTTATGAAAGGTTTCATATTTTCCTCTTTAGGTTTTATAGTTTAAATTTGAACCCAAAAGTTTTGTTGTTTTGAAATTTAAATAGTTGAAACCCTAATATTTTGAAAAAGGTTTCAAAACTTGCCCTCAACTTTTGGAATTTAAATTTTGATTAATTGTTTAATTGTGATATATATATATATATATATATATATATATATATATATATATATATATATATAATTCTAAACCCTAATGTTTTGAAATGTTTCAAAACTTGCCCTCAAGTTTTGGAATTTAAAAGTTGATTAAAAGTTTAATTAGGAATGTTAAATTCTAAAACTCTAGCAATGTTTTGATAAGTTTAATCACAACCTTATGGTTTTATTAATTAATTAAGGTGTGTAATTAAAAGAAGTTTAATAAATCCATAAAAGTTTAGGTTTGCAATTTAATTGAATTAAAAGTATAATTGTTAAATTTGACCACCTAGTATGTTAAAAGTGTAAAATACACCCTATACTATATATATAACATTAAAAGTCTAACATTATATATATATATATATATATATATATATATATATATATATATATATATATATATATATGTATGAGTAAAAGTCAGTCTTACCGTTAGTAGGCCTCATTCACGAAGCTGGTCTATAAGGGGTGTTTAAGGAAATTGCCTATAAAATGGCGATTGAATGGGTATCCACTCTTACCCACCGCACTCTTGACTAGTGGAGGGTCGTTAGCCGAACGGGTAGGATAGGACGAAACCTTTCATTATAGGTATAATGAAATACAAAGTAACTAAATGTTTTTCAAATTCCCAATCTTAGTTACTTAGGCAAAAGTGAATTGATGCAATTCCATGAAAGTACACTTTGTGCCCTTGCGAAGACATTAGTGGAGCGTGTGTGGTTTACCGGCACACTAAATGGTTCTAAGCAAAGGTTGCAAAGGGTGACTCAATGTTTGTCATACTTCGGTGGAGCGTGTGTGGTTTACCGGCACATCGAATAGGTGACTGTAACATGTGAGGGCACCATGTAACTTTACATGGTTATTCACACCCACTTTGTGATCCTCGGCATCCCAGTCACAAACAAGAGGGGCATATCGAGATTTAAACATGCCATTGAAATTTTCAATGAATCTCAAAGGATCTAGGAGTTTTCATAGATTTAAAACTTAAATTTCTTTTTTGTTTTTCATGGTGGAAATTAGTGAATCGTCATTCACTTACCTTCAAATATTCTGCAACTAGATTATGGCATCCCTTTTCTAGGTTCTAGCGTATTGTGTTGGGTCCTAGCCTTGGTATCTCATTTGGGTGATTTACTAAGGACTCAATCGATCAACTAACTTGAATTTGTTTTCTCCCGTTTTGTAGATGTCAAAGTTCGACAACTATGGTCTTCCCAAATCCCGTGGAACAAGCATTCCACATGAAGATGATATTCCACGATTCGATCGAGGAACAAGAAATCATGCTTCACTTCCTCCTCCTCCTCCAATTATTCTCCCCAACCCACAAGATTGTAAAATTGAAAGGTTCAATATCACTCAAGCCCTTTTGGCAAGTAAACACAAAGAAGGAATGTCGGTGTGTGCACACATCTTAGGGACGAAGTCACACATTGGTAGGTTAAGAATGATGGGATCCGTTGTCGGTGAAGAGAGGGCTGTTGATTGGGTTCTTCAGTCACTTCCTAACTCGTATAGTGAGTTTGTAAGAGAGTACTATATGATGAACCACGACGCGACCCTTATTGATCTCACCTATATGCTTATTGTTGCTGAATCAGCAATGGTTTGGCGCAATAGAAAAGCAAAGTTGATTGGTGAATCTACCATCAAGACCTCTATGGATATAGACAATGGCAATGAAAGGCATGCAATGATCAAAAATTTTGATCATAAGAGAAAGGCGATGTCTGAAGTAGTTTCATGTGTTGTTCCAAAAGAGTCAATTTGCTTTTATTGCCAAGAGAAGGGGCATTGGAGACGAAGTTGCCCTATTTACCTAAGAGATCTAAGAGATGGGAGAGTCAAAAGTATGACTACGCTTCAGGTAAAATCCACTATCTAACTCCGTTAAGTTCCTATTCATTGATTCTTAATACATGATGTGATAAGATTGCATTTGAATGTTTTGAAGGATCGGTGAAAAGAAAGGAAGCTTGATAAGAGAGCAAAATGAATCTAATCACAAGAGATGGATCTCGATCACATGGACTTGAAGATTGGATCTTGAGCTTAGATAGTTATGATAGAGTTGTTAGAAATTTCCCTTTTACATAGTTTTCAATAGATTTTGCATCGTAAGGACAAATGTTTTTCCGCTGATTTTATAAATAAAATAAATTTTGTTTGACTTATTTATTTGTTTACTTCCTTGTAATGAAATCATTATGAAAATTGATGTTTGCATATTTCTACAACGAATGGATATGATTCTTAGTTATGTTATTTATGGAAATGTCGAGAATTTACCAAATAGGGAGAGTTTCTCATCGCCCAAAGTTTCAATTGGACAGAAATTTGGAATCACGCAACTTGGTTGCATGATGAATGAGAAATTCCGTATTTGATAATTAGACTAATTCGTTGACAAAGTGTCAAGTGAAGGACTAGGAGATCGAGTACACAAAGTTGTGTGTTGATCAAGTTCACCATAAGAGTAACAAAGATATTCATCATGATTTACTAAAGATTTAGTAAATATGATTATACTTACAAGATTAAGTGTAATTCTAAATTGATTAAAGGGTTTAGATCAATAGTAGAACGCATAAGAAGAATCAAGTAGGCAGAAAGATAAAAGTTTCTCCATTCTAAGAAGAAGGGAGAGTAGCTTTTATGCTTTATAATGAGTCTTAATGATTAAGAACCATATCTCAATTGAGCCTCTAAGTGAGTCTTATTACAATTGTATGTTTAAGAAGAGGAATCAAGGATTGAAGAAATGGTTAAATCAAGAAGTCTATCATACTTCGTTCCAATAACAAGTCTTAAAGTTAAGATTGTGACAATGAGTGAAAAGTATTAAAGGTTTATAACATTCATCAAATGTGGAAAGTTGTGATGTCTTGGATAAGACAAAGACCAACTAGGACCAATTTATGAAGTGTTTTGATACAAGCTACACTAACTCTTGAAAATTTGTTTGTCAAGAAATGTTTATTGACAAAAGAATCTTATATGTCAAGGAGTCAGTGGGAGTCTTAATGGTCTTGAAAGGTTTCAAGAACAAATCAAATAAACCTTATTGATCATCACTAGCACACGAGTTGAGGTTTTGCAACCTATCGTGTCGACAATATTTTGATTATGTGCTATTCCAATTGAGTTAATTATGCATGTGAGTCCTATGAGTTCTCATTTTGAACGCATAAAAGGCAAGGCACCTTGATCAATGAAAGGTACATTGATAGGAAAAGGTGAGTTGCTTAACTACTTGGAAGACGTGGTGGGCAGCTGTGCTACCATAAGGCAAGAAATCAAGATTAAGAAAGTTCGGTCCATATGAGTTTGAATTTGTCGTAAACTTTGGTTTTAACAAATTCACATGGATAGGAACATATACACCATTAAAATCTAAGTGTCATAAGATTTCCTCCTTCATGAAAATGATTGTGAGGAAATGCTTTCACTAAGAAAATTTTAAGAAGATAGTGATTGTAAAGTTGCATTCTCGAATTCAATTATGGTATCCTTTTCCATGATTTGAATTATGAGGTTTGGCAATTAGTCTTAATTGTTTAGACACACATATGAACTATCGAAGGCAAAGGTGTACAAGTTCAAGAAGCCTTGATAAAAGATTATCAAAGCATTAAGTATTAGAAACATGGACTTAAGAAATTCAATAGGTATTGTTTTTCTGAAAGTTAAGATGTTTATGAATACATATCGAAGCTAGTGGGAGCATAAGTGTTATGTTTTATAGTAATCATCATGATAGTGAGAGCATAAAAGTTATGATTGTATGATTATTATGGAAAGTTTTGCAAGTTGGCAATATTAATTATAGAAAACAAGAGTTATACCTTGCAAAGTCGTAAGGGTTGTATAGTTGTTTTGCTATAATTAAGGGAGAGAATATTATGCTTCATTTCAAATCTAAAGGATTAGGTTGAGAAATGTTGATAAATTTAGTCAAAGGTACATAGTTTGTTCTTAAAATTTCGGTTATAATTACGTAATTCCTTTTCACAATTCGAATTTTGAGAACATAGCAAATAAAACATTGTGCGTTGTGTCCCATACGCTTCGGGTATAGGATCGATTGCAAATGCTTTAATGTTTGACCATTCTAAAATTTTCCAAATGTCTAGCGCATTTAGAGGGAAAAGGAACTAGAATCGGTTTTGACTAAAATAATTAAACAACTATCAAAGGACAATCCAAAGTTTGACGAGGATTGGTTGCTTGTGAGTAGTTGGAAGCATGGTATTAATGGACCATATTGACATTATGATGAATAGAAAAGATCCTATTAAGAAATGAGTTGTCATATGGAAAGTATGGAAATGTATCTATATTGGGAAGAAAATATTGAAAATCTATGACTAGATTAGAAACCTTTATGCAAAAGGATGTTCAAAGGAATGTACTTTGAGTGAGAGACATCATATCTAAGGAATTGTCTTGTAACAATCTCTGATAGAGGACTTTGTAATATCATTGGCAATAGTCTTTGTGACTTTGGTGCAGTGACATTACGAAAGAATCATTGCATAGGATGTTAGAATCTAGCATATTCTATAAGTAGCAAGAATTTGATATTCTTTCACTTATGAAAAAGGATTTGGAGTTGTGAAATGAGAATGATTGGAAATGTGTTCAATTTGTCTATTTCACAAAGTAAGAACCATATGTAAACATTGTGTGCATGCTAGGAGCATGGGACAAGTGTAATAATTCAAGTAAGAAGTTGATTACCCGAAACGACAAATAATGAGTAATCGATATGGTGATAAATAAAACGTGTTTTATTTATGCTCAAAGGGTTGAGGCCATATGGGATTAGTATTATTCTTGTGTTTCACTTTGCATGTTTTGACTTCCAGAATAATTGAGTTTATTAAGAATAATCGAATTATTCCAACGGGCCACAGTCGTCCATATGTTGGAAGTAGATATGAATGAAGACTGTCGTGAATTGGTGTGTGGATTGTCTAAAGAGCATTAGACATAAGCAAATGTTTGTTGCAACATTCATGAGTGCTTATGAATATGATTTGAGCATTGGATTAAACCCACGCTCACTTGGATCATTTCATGAATTGAATCACGAGTGATTGGTGAGACGATAACATCTTATATTATTGAAACCAAGATGTGTGAGTTGTATCTTGCTAATCGGTTGCACATTGATAATATGTAAACGCACTAGTAACTTGGTGTTATAAAACATATTGTTGTGTGTGATTTGGTTAGTGAGTGCAAGCGAGCATTGTATCAAAGTTTATCCGTTTCTTTTATCCAAAGAAGGATAAAAGCGATATCTTTGGGCCCCTCGATGGTTTAGTGATGACAAACATAAATGCTCGGCCGAGCTAGGGATAATTTGATTTGTTCAATTAGTCTGTCGTCATAAATCGGAAATCGAGATATAGTACAAAGAGAATGATTTGAAATCATATCTCATATGATATCTAGAATGGAGGAATATATGATCCCTTATCTAAGGACACGCGTATCTGATAGGATCAGAGTTGACAGCGGCTTTGGAAAGCTACGATTGCAGATCAGGATCTGAAGTCATACGCATAATAGTTATTAGACTTATCCAAGTGGGAGATTGTTGGATTAGTGTCTAAGTCCATAACTATTTTGGTATGTACTTGACCCGATGGTGCATGGTCATTTTGGGTTGCCTTCACCAAAGCAACTTGATAAGATGAATTATGGAGAGAAAGGATTAAATATGATTTATTAATATATTATGGGAATAATATATTAAAGGAGAAATCATATTGTTTAATTAATATTAGTCAATAATTAATTGGTAATTAGTTTTGTGACTAAAAGAGATTAATTAAACTTAAGGGACTGGAATTGTAATTATAAGATAGTTGCAATTTGGGCCATGGATTGCCTTGAATCAAGGGGTGGACAATTTTTATGGGGAAGCCCATAAGGAAATCGTCCAAAGGCTTGATAAAAGGAGTCTATGGGTTGCTTAGGGCTTAAGCATCCAAATTAGGGTTTCCTTGTTAGATAATCCTAATAGCCCAACTATATAAAGACCCCTTAAGGCTCAAAAACGTGGATAAGCTTCTTGTAAGGGTTTACACACGTTTTTGGCAGCCTCCAACCTCTCTCCTCTTCATCCTCTTGGTTATGGTGTTTGTGAACCATTAGAGGAGTGACACTTGTGACTCTAAGCCTTCCAAAGTCAATACAAGGAGATTTGGGATTGTTATTGCTACATAACAATCAAGGTAACATTATAAACTTATTCTTATGACTAATATGATTATATGAATGCTAGAGTTAGGGTTTATAGTTTTGGATAACTTGCATGTACAATAGAGAAACCTAGATCCAAGCTTTAGGGTTTGTATGAGCACATAGGATATTCTTAGGACCAAAACCCATCAGTATGAACAATTCTTACATGGATGAATTACTTCACATGTTAATAAATTTAAATTTTGGAGCTTTATGACACCAAGATCGTAAGAAATGCAGGGTTTGTTCTTTTATAGATTCACTTCTATGATCACTTTTGGTTTGATACATGAATAAATAAATTGAAGTTGTTTAAGATTTAAGGATAAAAATCATATGCTTCTCTAGAATTCTATAACCTCACCTAACCTACTATTGTATTGATTGGTTTGTCATTAGTCAATGGTTTACTGGTAAAAACCAATCAATATTATTGGTAAAAATTGCTGGTTTGATCCAATCAATATTGCTGGTTTGATTTTTTTTTTATCCGTAAATAAGACTATTTTATTAACAAAATAAAATTTAAGATTTTTTTATAAACTGCACCAAAATATTGATACTTTTCTAAGATTTCTCTTGTATCAAATAATATAGGGTTCACTTTGTAAAACTTTGTGTCTATACATTAATATCGCATGCAATTCCCAACGGTTATGTCACATATGTTTACCAACTGATCGTAGAAGATCAATAATGTGACCTTTGTAGAATATATGGACACAACATAGACACATCTTTCAAAATGTATGGACCACATAAAGACATAGAAAGAAAAAAAAATGTCAAATCTTAATATAGAGTATTGGACAAAGCTATGGCTCAAGCGCCTTCTGAATTAACATAGTTGTAGTTGCTGGAAAAAATAATCGTTCCTGACTTAACACACGTCACTTTACATTATAACAAGTTAACAACCAACCATCTCTCATATTACAAGAAACCAATTTTTCATGAACATACCAAACTCATTGTCATTCATCTTCATTTTACAAGAGAAAATTATATAAGTCTCATTCTATTAACAAGTAAGAAAGAAGTAGAAATGTTACCACTAACTAATTTCTAACCACTGTAAACTATAAATAACTAACTGGAATATTTAATACATTCATCTAGTTTTTTACCTACAAGATCTAAACTAGGTCATGTTATCACCAAAATCTTATTGCTTCTCAATTTGATCAGCAGTTACCTTTATATATAGATAGATCAGTAGCATATATAGAATAGTTTTTCAATTCAATGAAATATTGTAAATTCTCTCTCTATTTCCTTTTCAATATCTTTCTTGTTCAAAGAAGGTTAAATTTCAAAGTTCAACGAGTAAACCAAAGTGGTATTTCTGAAAATAAAAGTACAATCAACATTAGAATATTCTTAACTCTTTCAAATCGTTATTTAAACACAATACTAGATGACAAGCGTTTTAACGTGTAAGGCTGATCTGGAAGAAATGAATGAACGGCCATAAATATCGGTAGAAAGTAAATGGCAGTCGATCATGTTATCATGGACGACCAGTTCCTATCAAGGACGACTGTGGTAATTGGTTATTATGACCTCATATTTTGTAGAGTCGGCCCCTACCACCCCACCATGCACCCATGGCCAAATAATATTTTCCATTTGTATATTAATTATGATGTTTCGTTTTAAATCAAGTTTATCTATATATGTGTGTAATAAGAAATGCTAATATCACATATTCTAGAACCATAGACTTTATTTTATGATAAAAATATCAAGTTGTCATGTCAACTTGGTCATCTCTTGGACATTATAGTATTATTCTTTGATTATGCAACAGTTGTTCTAGAAAATGCTAAACATAAGAGACAATCAAAACGATTTTTTAGTGTTGAATACAAAGTTAAAGATAAGTCATTTAGGCATGGTCGCATAGAGAAACAAAATTGTCTTAGATTTAATATTATGTTTCAATATATTTTTGTATTTGATCGTGTAGGTCTTAGAAAACAATAAGATGTTTATTTATTTATTTTTTAAGAAAAGGCTACATGACCTTTTATTTATGCGGGCAGGCAAACATCAATATAAAAGATATATTGTTTTTTTTTTTTTTTTTTTTTTTTTTTTTTTTTTTTTTTTTTAAGAATGTAGATACAAAAATGTCTGTATGACTTTTTTTTTTTTTTTTTTTTCTAGAAGACAAATATAGTTTCAGATTTCAAAAAAAAATATTTCTAAGTTCTGACATTAATCAGATGTTTATTTTCCACCGTTACTAAATTTGATGACGTCACTGTTGCCGACACCATCACTACCTTTGCCACCATCTCCATCGCCACCGCCACCACCACCACCTCTGCCCCTTCTGCCACCACTATCTCCGTCGCCATCTCTTACACCATGATGTCACCACCTTTTCCACCAACCGTCTTTTACTATCATCTAGAAATCAATATGTTTAATAGGTGTATATATATTTGGTTTGTTTGTTTAGTATAATCAATGATCAATGTAGTTTAGTATTGTTAGGGCCAAGTTCCTCAACCCTATCCAGGATCCTGGATCTAAAAGATATCTAAGGATCTTTAAACCTATCCAGGATCCCGGATCTTAAAGTGGTCTTATGTAACTCTCGTAGATCCGGGCTAATCAATTTAGAGATAATAGGGGTCGAAAATGACTTTTCGACAAAAGATTATTTAGAATAAATAATCTTAACCAAGTTGTAGAATATGTCTCAAGGATTCTATACATATAAAGAGCGCCGAAATCCGAGTTATAACGAAGAAGTTATGGCCCGTCGAAGTTTTACGGCAAAACCGACACGGCACCGGGAGACCTAAAAAAATAAATTTATGATAGAGATTCTTTTAGCCTTAGTAATATAAATGAAAGTCGTAGAATATGTTAACCTGAGAGCGTCCATAAAAAGAACGCCCACATCTGACTTCTTATGAGGAAGTTACGATTTTTCGAAGTTTTGGCTTAGCGGTGTACAGCCCGAAGTTCAAGTATTGGATCGAGCGGTTTTTAGCCGACACAACGTAAACGAGAATCGAAGATCTCGTTATTAGTAGCATAATGTCACACCCCAAAACCAAGAACGGCGGAAACGTTCTGGGGCGGAGGACATCATGTAAAGTATCACAACACAGTATAACAGTAAACAAGCAAACAACATCATCCATTGCATTAAATATATAATTTTAATACAAGCGTGTTCCGTACAGTTATAGACACCAAAAATGTAAATCAAAATAATAAGATGAGTCTTGAATGCGCTCCATCTTCTCAAAAGTTGGTCTCGGTACATGTCTACTAATGACCTGAGAATACAAGTTATTTTGAAAGAGTTTATCAGCATTAAGCTGGTGAGTTCATAAGTATTTTAGTGTCGGTGGTTGTATCAAAATGTTTGAACGTAGTTATAAACACGAGTTTGTAAACATTGGTAATATAAGTACGTGAATGTTTGTAAGTGTTTGTAAAAGTTTGAATCTCTTAGAAAAACCTATATTTTCTATTAAATGTAGCCTTCTACCAAGGCGTAACTGTTTTGTATGTTCGTTTACTGTAAAAGTGTGTAATTTTCCCCAGTGTAACTATAATTCTCAAAATATAGTTTGTACATTAATGTTTAAGTGAAAGATCACTCAATATGTAAAGGGTAAATTAATGTAGTACTGTAGTGTTGTATTATAGGAACTATTACTGTACTAACTACCTTAAACCGGATTTATATTAAGGTATCATGTGATTAATTGTACCATACTATCGACTGGATAAACAACGACAAATGTAGGTCGTAAAATGAAATGACGTTTGGCACCTGCAGACCTGCAGGTCCGGCTGTAGCTAGCAGCAAGGTGTAGGATAGTAAATCCAGTATAGATCTATATGCAAACTCACGCTCTCCCTTCACGTTTGGCACCCGCAGACCTGCAGGTCCGGCTGTATATGTTCTCATAGTAATAAGTATTGACTCATGAACGAACTGACTCATTGATCTAACAATAGTATAAGTATGATCCCGTGTTACCCCGATGGTAACTTACAAATGATGTAACTAGTATGTATGAACATGGAAGAAATTTTATGTCTATATATGTACACATGATATATAATTAATATTGAAACGACCTTCGGACGGCTACCCGATATCCCACCAGACCACATCCAAATCGAGGAAAAGGAAATAGGGCGTGCGGCCTTCCTAAGCCTTTTTAACATTTCTTATATAACTATACATATACTGGCATGCAATTTATAATAAGTGTAACAAAGTTTAAGTAAAAGTATTTGATAAGTAAAAGAGTTTGTAAAACAGTTGGAAGTAAAACAGCTTTGATAAACAGTTTGAATAGTAGTAAAATCATTGGTTTTGTAGTTATTCATCACATGTGATTGATGTAATAACTATAAGTATTCAACTTGTATCCCCCCCCCCCATAAAAGCATTTAAAACATTTAAAAGTATTTCAAAGGTTAATTAAAGGGGGTATGAACTCACTTGTGGTGAGTGGATTTGATTGAAGTGTCGGGTACGGTGCTAGGTGACAAA
Source organism: Lactuca saligna (assembly GCF_052625555.1). Lineage (NCBI taxonomy): Eukaryota > Viridiplantae > Streptophyta > Magnoliopsida > Asterales > Asteraceae > Lactuca > Lactuca saligna. The sequence goes on along the minus strand of NC_136418.1, from coordinate 132,540,624 downwards.
TGAAGATTTGTACACACGCACGAGCCTAGTTATCATATAATGAACAAACACACACACATACACACACACACACACACACACACATATATATATATATATAACTAATTAGACAATTTATAACTAATAAATTAAGTTAGGACACCCTAGAACATGAAAATACTTTGTTTCAAGTGTTAAAGATCACAAGGATTGCATCCGAGTGTTGGTAGGGCAAAACTAGTGTGTTTGGAGTCCAAGGGTAAACTCCCTTGGAGTTAAGGTTTTGATGGTCAAGACTTAAAGATTTTACGGCAGTAAACTCTAGAGTTTACGGTCATAATCTCTAGTCTTAAAGTCCAAGTGTTGTTTTGTGGTTTAGCAAGCCATTGAGGCATTTCTACTAAGTGGTTTGGCCTTTGGAATGGACTAGGGCAACAAAACACCTCATTTGAGGAGTTTACAGCCTCATGGAGTTTTCCTTTGGGTTTAAAATCCGTAAACCCATATGGAAGAGTGTATAGCCATGTTTTCAATTCCCTAACACAATTAGGTAAGTGTATAAGCTAGTTATAAGCCTAAGGAAGGAAAATAACCCATTTAGACATACTTTTGGGTGTTCACGGGTTTGGGAGATCCCCAAACCGTAAACACCTATATTTGTGGGCATTTTATGTTTTTCTAGGCTTAAACACAACAAAGGAAGGTATAAACATGTCAAGGATGGTTTATACATCAAACTAGGGCTTAGATAAGGACATAGGCACACTTTGGTGCATTTTATGGTGTTTACGGCCCAAGTATCTTCTTGGACCGTGAACACCTCTTGCCTTGTGTTCTTGACATATTTCCTTGGTGTTTATATGTAATACTAGCTTAGAATCACTCAAGGATGGAAGCACTTACTAGTAGAAGGCTTGATTTGAGCTAAAAGGCCAAGAACACTTAGTGTGTGTTCTTGGTGTTTTGGAAAATCTAAAAAAAATCGGAAATGAATGGATGAATAGATGCACAAACACTAGATTAAGTGTTTTACTAACTTGAAATGGTCAGAACACTTACAAGATTGGAGATTTGGAATTAAATCTTGGATGATACTTGAGAGAGTTTTTGGAGTTTACTCTTTTGACTTTTTGGGGAGTAAACACAAATGACTAGTTTTTGGGGAGTAAACTCATACATATGTATGAGTTCACGGTTTTTGGGTGAATTCTAAACTCAAAACATAAAAGTTTGGTCGGGTGTATCTAATACGCGAAATGTTTGCGGTTTTCAAAAATCAAAACCCGAGATGACACTTTCTTTCACCCGTTCGTTTAAAAATAATATTAAAATAATCAAACGAACTTTATATTTATTAAAAATAAGAAATAATGATATTAATTTATGATACAAAGTGGTTGACTTTTAGGGTTTGACCAAATGAAAATTTCGGATTGTCACACATAACGATAAAAAGACAGACGAAAATGGACATTGGATGAGGAAGTTATGAGATTTTAATGGACCAATCCTATCCCGGCCTGTTAAAAATATAACTTTAAAAATAAAGTCAAAATTAGCCGGCAGAGTCTAAACGAAAGTTGTAGAGTACGTCTCCACCTACGCGGTGGATATAAAGAACCGTCAAAAACGGAGTTTGTATGAACGAGTTACAAATTATAATAACATATTTACGTATTAAAATAAAGTATAAATCATATATACATACACACACACACACACACACATATATATATATATATACACACACACACATATGTATATATCATTAGAAAGGTATCGACGATGTGGTCATTATAAGATTGATGTTGAGTTCTTTCGGCATTAGTTTAGTACAAATGTCATTAAATCCATTTAAAATAGTATTATAGAGAGGTGTTTAGTTGTTTATATAACTAAAATGTCATTAAGTAATTATGGAGGGTAGTTTTTGAAAATTCAATTAGTATAAATAAGAGTCTTGGGCTCTTATATTTCTTGCACTATTCTCTTGATTCAAGAATCTTTCTCTCCTTATCCCCCGAGCATTTCGGTCCCTCGTGATTCAACTTCTCTTTCTGTAGTTTTAGTATAGTAAGGTGAGCACTGAAGCGTTGCACGAATCTTTCTTAGAAAGATTCAGCGACGAAGTTCTACCCCTGCAGAGCCTAACTCCTAGCTAAAATCCCCTTGTAAGTAAGTTATGCTTACCCTATTTTAAATATAGTTTATATTTAAAATTAGTATTGTTATTATAAATTTATAATAAATATTTGAGCTATTATTATTACTTATATAAGTGTCGTTATAATATCTTTTTAACTACTCGTGGTACGGGGAATCTGGTTTAAAGGGCCGCATAGGGTTGTTGGATTTTAGAAGCGCTATACGTCAAAATGGTCCTGCCCTCCGGTGTTTTATGTCTGGCCCCTGTCTGTACATAGTGGTTGGAAAGTATTGTTTAAACATTTATATAGTAATAATAATAATAAGACTAATAATTAGTCAAAATAAATATTAGACTAAAATCTAGTGGTAATAATATTAGGTTTTGTCGAAGAAAAATATTTTAAAGGAAACGAAGCGATGTCCGAGTACCGAGTCACCACCTTCTCAGGTGAGTGCATAGTTACTTTCATCTTACACATAGATATGAAGTATTTTATATAAACTACGTGCTATTTGTGCATATTATCTGAATACTTGCTGTCTATGCTGGATGAACATTTTTTTTATACATGTTTTAAATGATTTGAACTGTATACGTATTTTAAATACTCAAGTATGTTGGGTATGAGATGGGTAGATGAATGATGAGAGATAAAAGATGATGTGAGTAAACATTGGTAGCTATAGACTTAGTGCCTAACAAATAACATCGACAACTATGGACTTAGTGCCTATTGGACAAACACTTGTAGCTATGGACTTAGTACTTGTTAGGAATTGGTAGCTATGGACTTAGTACCTATTAGATAAACACTGGTAGCTATGGATTTAGTGCCCACCAGCTATGGAATTAGTGCTTTACGAACGAGCATTGACAACTATGGATTTAGTGTCAGTCCTATAACTCTGGAAGCAAAGGACTTCCATGTGAATGAATGCGGGATAGATGACTCTTAGGATAGATCCTTAAGAGTAAAGAAGATAATGGGGATGAGTAATTGGGTCGATTGTTTGATTTTTTAAACATAATAATTATATTATTGTGGGTTGAAAACCCTATGTACTCACCAGGTTTCCCAACCTGACCCACTCAGTTTATTTATATTACAGGTGTTGAGATGAAGTCACATTACACCGAGATGATTAAAGAGATGTAGATCACTAGTGTAAATAAATGTAAGTTCTGTTTATGCTTATGTTTCTGTATTGATGATGACATCCCAAATGTTTTAAAACGAATTAAAAATACTTTTCTTCGGAAATGCTTTGATAACGTATTTATCATGTTTTACTGGGAACAAATTCCGCAACATTTTTATTAAAAGAGGTACTCTGATTTTCATAAAGCATAAATAAAATCGGTCTTTTCTGGCAGTAAAAATGGAGATGTCACATCTTAGGATCCCGAACATACATCAGGATCCTGAACAACAGCATTATTATTCACTAACAAGTTTAATGACTATATTTCTTGTTTATTTGTCACATGTGCAGAAATAATCAACATAGGACTTATTCAGAACGAAGAATCAGTCCAACCAGGCTTAAGACCCGAAAATACCAAGTAAAATCATGTTTTAAATACCAGCTCAGCAGGATCCTAGAAATATCGGACATTTAGTTGCTTAATCTAGACTCTAAATACACCTATAAAACACACATACTAGGGACAATTCTATGACACCTTACTCATCTAGACTCACTTTATCATTTGTAATCATATTATCAAGCTCTTCTCTGTAATTTATGTTGAAATCAATAAGATCATACAAGGCAGGCGATCATTATCACCTCCCAAGGTTTTATGTCAAAGATCCTAGCAAGGATCAAGGGCTTTTCTTGTAAATCACTTGTACAGTCTTGTTCTAATTTTGTTAATCACTTCACCTGCAATACCACAGCCTCTCATGTAATTTGGTTAATATCTACTTTGTCAATTTTTGACCAAATCAATTTGGTGCCCACCGTGGGGTCGTGGTTTTCTTAATTCTCGAAAATTATGTCTACACAACCGAATTTATCTTCTTCCTTTATTCCTCCTATTTCCTCAAAAAAAAAACACTCTTCCACCACCTCCAAAAAGACCTCCCAATTAGAGGAAACTTCGGATACCTCTAAGAAGTACACCTATCCGATCATCAGCCATCTGAATCCGGGATCCCTGAGATTCCAGGATCCTCCTATTCTGTAACAACAAATTCTTCTCCATGGTGAAGATGGTAAAGCAACAACTAAACCAACAACAGGAGGAAAAGAAGACTATACTCAAGGAGATGGAAAGAATGAGGGCGAAGATCCATAAACCCCAAGGAGCAACACCCCCGATCTTGTAACCCAAGATCCTGAAGTTTGATAATGAAGGATCCTCAGTAAACTGTTGGGATATAGTATCCTCAGGAAACCGCTGGGAGATAGGTTCCTTAGGAAACCAATGGGAGATAGGATCCTCAACACCAACACCTACTCCCAGTTGGGGTGTAACTCCAAACGAGCAAGCCGATGTGATCCACGATCCCAATGAAATCTTCATTACTCCCAATAACAAGGACCCTTGTAACTTCATTAATAATAGTACTTTTAATACTAACTCTATGGACCTTGATATGGGAATGAACCCCACCATGGCCTAGGAACTCCGATAGTTAAGGCAAATGATCTTAAGTGTGCTTGGAATGGTCCAACCTATACAAGAGCATGAAACATCATGATATAACTATGGATCCTGAGGAACATATGACACAATACATTGAAAGAATGGAGATCATCCCCATTCCCTCACACCTAAAGGAAGCTTGCTTGTACAAGGGTTTTGGTTCGAACCTCACATGATCAGCCTTACAATGGCTTCTTAATGTTACACCTTACTCTATCACTTCATTTTCCTATTTACTTAATCGTTTTAACAATCAATTTTCTAGTAGCAAGACATTCGAAAAGATCACTAATGACCTTTATCGAGTAGTCCATGATCCTAAGAAATCCCTTTGGGTTTTTTCAAGAAGGTTTGGCAAGGAAGCGCTGGATATTCCTAATATCAACATGGCCACTATCGTGGAAGCCTTCAAGATGGGCTTAATGAAGGATCCTCCCTTTTATAAGGATCTCGTAATGACCCTATGTAGGAAAGTAGACGAATTCAGAAGTAGAACTTCGAGGTTCATCAGACTGGAAGAATATAAGAAGATCCAGAGGTGGACCAGCCCCCTGAGTTCATATGACAATCTTAATAGGAAGGCTGATTCTTTGGCCCAAAGATCCTATAAGTCAAAACCATATTCCAAACCTAGTCATTACAGGGTTAATACCATTGAGGATGAAGGGGAGAAAGATGATTTCCCCAGGATCAGTGACTATAGTTTTATTGTAGATATTTCAGATCTAATATTTTCCATGTAGGATCTTGGTGAAAAAGCAAGCTGGCCAAAGAAAGGAGAAAAATCGAGTGGCTGGAAAGACAAATCTAAATGGTGCGCTTACCATGAAGATTTCTGCCACATCACTGAGGATTGAATAGCCCTCGGAAATTATATTAGCTATCTCCTAAGAAAAGGACATCTCAGAGACATCCTAGGAAGACAAAAAGAAAGATCAGAGGAAAAAGATCAGGATCCTGCGAAGATCATAGAAAAACTAGGATCCCTTCCTTCATAGGCCAAGGTAATTAATGTTATCTCTAGGGGTTCTGATATTTGTGGAACGTCTTACTCTGCTACAAAAGGACATGCTAGGGTATCCAAAACAGAGAAAGAAGAAAGACACCAGAAGAATAGATCGATAATAGAAGGATCCTGGTGGATGAAGGATCCTCGGTAAGCATCATACTCTTAGATGATATAACCAGGATGAACATCCTATAATCCAAGATAATCAAGAGATCCTCAGTATTAATGGGATTCAGTGGTGAAGCAAAGCATACACTTGGAGAAATCAAACTATTTATCTACTTTGAATGGTAAAATCTATGCAACGCTTTTATGTTACTAATGCTATGTCTTCCTATAGTGTTATACATCCATAACGTGAAAGGAGTTCCAGTAATGTACCATCAATGTGTCAAAATGCCTACCCTTAAGGAACAGTAAAGATCCTTGGAGATCAGCAGGAATCCAAAGAGTGCTATGGGACCTCAGTAAAGCTTTCCTCTGTATCAAGGCAAGCATAACAATTAAAGTCAGGGGCACAAGACATACCAGAATTGAATAAGAAATATATAAAAGAAGTTCCCATAAACCTTGAGGATCCTAACACCAAAGTACTCATAGGATCCTCAATACTAGAAGACATCAAAAAGGATCTAATTACATTCATGAAATAAAGAACGAAAACCTTCGCATGGAAACACGAAGACATGACAAGTATAGAGAAGAATATTATAACTCATAAAATTAACATTGATCCTTCTTTCAGACCCATACATCAAAATAGAAGAAAGTTGAATCCATGATAGACGTGACAATGGGACATGAATTATTTACATTCATTGATGCATCATTGGGATTCCGACAGATCCAGAGGGAACCATCTGACCAAGAGGAAACGACATTCAAAACTCCAATAGGTTCCTATTGTTATTTTGTCTTAAAAATGCAGGTGCAACATACCAAAGATTGGTCAATAAGATGTTCAATGAGAAATTAGGGGATATGATAGTGGCCTACATCGATGACATGTTAGTCAAATCCAAAAAAATCTAAGGATCACCTAAAGGATCTCGAGGAAGCCTTCGACATCCTAGACCAATATAACATGAAGCCGAATCCCTCTAAGTGTCACCTTTGGAATGAGATCAGGAAAATTCCTTGGACACATGGTGGCCAAAAGAGGAATTGAAGCGATCCCGGAGAAAACCAAGGCCATCATCAATCACCATCCTCATCAAAAGATATTTAAAGACTAAAAGGAAGAATGGTATCCCTAAACAGGTTCATCTAAAGATCCTCAGAAAGATGCAAGGCTTTCTACAATGTATTGAAGAAGAACAAAAAGTTCGAGTGGACCAAGGAACACGAAGATGCTTTCCAGGAACTTTAAAAATAGTTAAGTTCAACACCCCTTTAGGTAAGACCATCAGATAAGGAACCAATTCTTCTCTACCTTTCAGTATCCTCAAATGCGGTGAGTGCAATCTTAGCTAAGGATCTTAACAGGGACCAACATCCCATCTACTTTGTAAGTAAAAGCCTCTTGGATCCTGAGACCAGGTACTCCCACTTTGAAAAACGAATACTTGATCTAGTTACAACTACTAACAAATTAAGATATTATTTTGAAACTCATACTATACAAAACTAATTATCTTATCAAGGATTTCATGAGAATCTATAAATCACAAGTAGAATAACTAAGTGGTTAATAAAGCTCATCACATAAGACATCATATATGAGCCAAGATCCTCAATAAAGTCATAGGCATTAGCAGACTTTATGGTTGATTTTAATGATTATCTACAACCCGAAGTAGAATTGGAAAGCCGACAACTCCAAAATGAAGAAAGCATGGAAAAATAAACGTTTTTTGCAGATGGAACTCGCAAATTTAGAGGAGCATGCCCATGGATCATACTAAAATCACCACAGGGAGCATCCTACCCTAGGCATTTAGTTATAAATTCAATGCAACTAACAATGAAGCAGTATATGAAGCACCGATCATGGGCTACATCTAGTCAAGGATCTTTAGATCAAGGATCTCCAGGTATATGTCAATTTTTTATTAATAACTAACCACTTTAATGGATCCTATGTAGTTAAAGGCAAAAGACTAGCACTATACCTTCAAATTTTTAAAAAATTAGCCTCCAAATTTGAAGCTTTTAGACTGAATCAAGTTCCTAGAGAAGATAACGCTGAGGCAGATGCATCAATCTACTTAGGATCTTCCCTCAGGATCCCGCCAAAGACCATGATCCTAATAACCCATATAATAGTCCCAACGATAAAAGATCCCTCCAGGAGACCAGACGACTCAGACGACCATGATTAGATGAAGAACCTAGTAGCAATCAAAGATCTTGATCCTCAACATCCTCACCAGGATCCTAATAATCAGGGTCTTGATCCTAATATTTAGGATCCTCCAAAAAGTTCAAGATCCTTGATCCACTCCATTGTGGAATATCTCCAAAATGGAACAATTCCAAAGGAAGAGAAAAACGACAGAGCATTCAAGTTGAGGGCCTTACACTTTGTGATGATCCACGACAAAATATACAAGAAACCATGGCAGATCCATATCTTAGATGTTTGGAAGATCACGAAGCTACAGAAGTTCTAAAATACATACATGAAGCAGATTGTGGCAACCACACTAGGGGCAGATCCTTATGTTCTAAAGTGTTAATAACATGATACTATTTCCAACCATTAAGAAAGATGACTTCCTATATGCTTAGAAGTGTGATGCCTATCTTATTCTGTGGAAGCATGAATGAGGACATATTGGCTAGCTACCCCAGAAGGAAGCATCTTGCCAAGATCCTAAAATGCTATACACCTTGAAGGATACTTTATGTATTTCAATTTAGTCATAATTCATCACAATCGAGTCGTGGTACATACCTACTCCTTAACCTCATTTCTTTTCTTTGTTTATTTTTATTCTAAGAACACTACTAACTTAAGCATAAGAGGGATGTTAGCCCAACTAACAGTAACCCCAAGCTAACATTTGCAACATGCAGAAACTCAAGGATCCTAGCCACCATGAATAGAGACTGATCTTCTCTCCTCTGATTAAGGGGACTTAATCCCCTCTAAGGTTTAAAGACTTAATAACCTCTTTCATCCGTGTTTAGGTTTCTACACCCCGCTTGGACGCACGATACCTTACAACGGGATGTGATTAAGGGGATCATTTCACGCTTTAGTGGAGTGGCAACCCTCTTATTCCTAAACATATGTTAAGATCCTAGGGTTTAAAGAGTTAATGACCTCTTTCTTATGGGTTTAGGTTTCTACACCTCGCTTGAACACACGATATCTAACTATGTGATACGGATAAAGGGATCATTTCACAATGTAGTGGATTGACAACCCTCTTATCTTTGAACATAAGTTAAGATCCCCTAAGGTTTATAACATTTTCATGTTATCTGAAATTAGGATCTTACCCCGGTAAATGTCTAAGGTTTATAACATTATCAAGTTATCTTATGAGTGGGGATTTCACCAGTTGTTATAGGATTTTTCCCAGTTATTATCTAAGGTTGGGATTTTCCACAATTAATATCCAAAGTTGGGATTTGCCCCAGTTATTGTCTAAAGTGGGATCTTCCCCAAGATTTCTTAAGTTGGGATCTTCCCTAGTATTTCTCAAGTTGGGATCTTCCCCAACATTTCTTGAGCTAAATCTTCTCCAAGATTTCTTAAGTTGGGATCTTGCCCAATATTTATTAAGTTGGGATCTTCCTCAGTAAAACTCCAAGTTGGAATATTCCCCGTTGAATTGTTATTTGGGATATTTCCCAATATTACCTAAATTGGGATCTTTCCTAATATTACCTAAGTTGTGATTTTCCCCAGCGAGAGTTAAGTATGAATTTTCCCCAGTAATTTGCTAAAGTTTATAACACTAACGCTTTATCTCATGTTGGGATTTTCTCCAGAAAATAACTAATGTTTATAACATTTTCATGTTATCATACAATTTGGGATTTTTCCTAGTAATTTACTAAGATTGGGTCACTCCCCCGAATATATGCGAGACTTGTAGCATTACCATATTACAAACAAGAGTTTTCTCAACTGGATTTATCTCCAAATGATTTCTAAGACGGAATCCTCCCCATTTCACTAAGTAGAAGCTAAACAAGGATCTTCCATGATGAAATCCCAAAGCAAGAATCCTCCTGATAGAAGCTTCAAGATCACATGGAGCTAAAAGATTTATAATGAAAAACTTCAGCTAAATCAAAAGTCTTCAAAAGGTCAAAACTAAATTGAAGGTTTAGCAGGTTCTATCTATCCTTATTTCCTAAAATTATCCTTAAAAAAGATTCTCCTATCTTATAATCAAAATATTATCCTTTTTAACTAAGGTTCCTAACGGTTTCAAATCCCTAGGCATATGATTAGCTATCCCAGATTAATAGGATCCTAAGAATTCTTGTAAAACCTAAAGTCTTTAGGATCCTAATTGTTTAGGGATCCTCAAGAAAACCTATTTTGATTTTGTAACCAAATCAATCACGCAAAAAAAAAGAGATAAACTAAAGCATCAGTATTAAAAGGGGTTACCCTCCAACCCAACAAAAAAGAAAATATTGTTTTATAGAACAAAAATTTTAAATTGTTTTTAAATTTTATGAAACTTAATTCAAGGTTTGATCACCCCCAACTGGGATATACTTTGTATCTTTCTTCTCTTCTCTGCAGGATCTTGAGCAACATTTACAAGCTTTCCAATCAACTTAGTGAGGTTTTCATGCCAATCATCCACATTCTAAGATCCTGCATTTTCCATATCCTCCGCCAGCTTGATCTTTACCTCTCAGATAACCTCAACAACACTGTTCTTAACCTTAGAAATCATCGGTCTCCAGGGCATGCTTCACCCGATCAAGCATAACCTTTAGATCTTTGGTGGATCAAGAAACATGATCAAGCAACCTGTAAAAGATCACAGTAAGTGAATTAAAATCAAACAAAAAAAAAGCATAAAGATCCTTATAGATTGCTAGAAAGAGAGCAGCTACCTTAGCACCTCGTCCACCCCAAGGCTCTCCAAATCCAAGGTCTCAACCGACTTCTTCTTTCGGGATCATGGAGTATTGACGATCATATTTATCGAGGTTCTCTTCATGGTAAGAGAAGATGAGGTCTTCTAGTTCATCATTACAAGTTGGCCACTGAACATTGCGAAGTTGATATCAACAAGGGTAAACCGAGCACTAGAGTGTGTAACCTTAGATCCTAAACATAACAAATGAACTTAATAAGTTGAGGATTCTTCATGAAGAATAAAAATAGAATAGATAAAGGATCTTTACCTTTTGACATGGGGGAAATAGCAGATCTACCCTCTTAAAAGTTGGGTTGTTCAAAACTAAACGATCTTTCAGTCTCAGGTGAAATAAGGAAACTCCCAACGCTTTCTGTGGTATCTTCAGCAGTAGGGATGAGATCCTTGAGCTTAAAAGTTGCATCAAAATAAATAAAACAAGAAAGTGTGAATTTCATATCCTCAACAAAATAAAATAATATCCCACCTTTTCTAACCCGATTTCTTGACAGGAGATCACCGGAAAAAAGGATTCACGTTTCACAAAGAAATATTTCTCTTTCCAAGAACCTTTGTTTTGGTTTGATTTCAAAATAAGATGCGATTTACTTTTTTTTTTTTTTTTTTTTACTATGAGCAGGAAATGAAAAGACCCAAAAGTTTGGAGATCACAAACATGGGCTAACTTAACTAAATCCCATGCCTAGATCATTAGACCGATTCAATCGATCAATCTAAAGCAGGATCCTCCAGATCATGAGCATAGTTCAGATGGGACCAAACCTAAGTAGGAGAGACGAATTCAGGTTGGGTCTTAAAGGCTTGAAAATAACATCGAAAGAAAAAGCCTCGATTAACTTCAAGGACTCAATGTTGTCATCACCAAAAGAATAGCACTCTTCAAAAGACAGGATCCTCTATTCGATGAAGTCCTCGTCGGAAAATTAAGGATGCTCGAGCAAGAATGGAGTGCCTCTTTACCCATAATCTATAAACATGAAAAATAAGAAGAAAGGAGAAATAAATTAACCTTCAAACCAAGGAGAGAAAAGTGATTTGACAACATAATCATATCTTTTGAAAGGATACAATTCTATCCATTAGACTTTGAATTTCGAATCCTTTATTTCCAATTAATTATATTATACACTTTAAATCAAATTATATATTTTGCATGTATAATTGGGGGCAATTTTTAGGGCCAAGATCCTCAATCATATCCAGGATGCCGAATCTAAAAGATATCTAAGGATCCTTAAATCTATCCAGGATCCCGGATCTTAAAGGAGTATTAGGATCCCGAACATACATCAGGATCCTGAACAATGCCATTATTATTCCCTAACAAGTTTAATGACTATATTTCTTGTTTATTTATCACATGTGCAGAAATGGTCAACATATGATTCATTCACAACAAAGAATCAGTCCAACCAGGCTTAAGACCCGGAAATACCAAGTCAAAGCACATTTTAAATACCAGTTCAGCAGGATCCTGGAAATATTGGACATTTAGTTACTCAATATAGACTATAAATACAGCTGTAAAACACACACAACGGGGACAATTCTCTGACACCTTACTCATATAGACTCACTTTATCATTTGTAATCACACTATCAAGCTCTTATTTGTAATTTATGTTCAAATCAATAAGATCATACAAGGCAGGTGATCATTATCACCTTCCAAGGTTTTATGCGGGAGATCCTAGCAAGGGTCAAGGGATTTCCTTGTATTTATGCAATCTTGTTTTAATTTCGTTAATCACTTCACCTACAACAACACCGCCTCTCATGTAATTTGGTTAATATCTACTTTGTCGATTTTTTACCAAAACAAGTATCATTTATGCAACTTATAGACTTTAAAAAGCAAACAATCATTTTTTACATACTATATACTTTTGGCCCACATCTTTATATTTGGATGTGGAAAAAGACTGCAAACATTTTACCTATTCTAAAGAAAACATCTAATAGACCCACACTAGTGAAGCTTGAACGACCCCTGTTGGGATGGTCCTAATAATATCGGGGCTATTGTGAGGTGCATTGTCTATGAATGGGTTGTTGTTGGAGCTGACAACAATAAAAAAACATGCAATAATACGACCGATGAGAAAGAGAAATGATAACTACAGAAAGAAAATGTACATGGTAGTTTGAGAACATGGAGGTGAGAAGACGAGGTCTAGAAACATTGGCTATAACGGGGTTCATTGAGATCATGATGTGTAAACCTTAGAGAGAAAGAAAATGGTGATGTTATGGAGATTTTTGTTAAAATCACACTTATAAAGTGTAACGAAAACAACTACTAAAGTAACATCTATTGTATATGAAGATATGTATATGAGATTTAACACAAGAGAAGAGAAACATGTTATCTACAAGATTGCTAAATCCAATGAGATATGAAAAAAGGAATTAGAAAATGCAAGGTATATTAAGGATGACAACTATCAAGTTCTAGTGATATATGAAGATAGTAACATGAAACGAGTTAGTTACTTCCATTTTACTTTAACCAAACTACTTCATTGATGAAAGACATGATTATAGAATGTATTGAAAGATGCAGCTAAATGTATTTTAAGTGTTCCAACATGAAGATTGAATGTGAGGAAGTATAGAAGCAATTAAGGAGAATGCGGAAGGAAATCCGATGGTCCAAACCAAATCCCTATCACTATGTGGAATCTCTCCCAAACCTCTCTCTGTATGAGAAATCTCTCCAAGAATGTGAAATCTCTCCCAAATCTCTCTCTGTATGAGAAATCTCTCCAAGAATGTCAAATCTCTCCGAAATCTCTCTCAACTTTTCATAATCACTCGGGAAATCCCGACCCTAGAATTTGATGAAAACAGCTCGAAAACGGAAGTCTATGTGCAAAACAGCCTTAAGGAGCCGAACCCTCTTAAGGAGCCGAACCTCTTAGGAGTTGAACCCTCTTAGGAGTCGAACTCTCCTGAACCAAGAAGCAGCCGAAGCCGAGCCTCCCTAATCAGCCGAGACCAAACCTCGTAGCGAGCACTGAAACCGAACCTCGCATCAGCCGAAACCCTAGGAGCCGAACCGAACCTGTCATAGGTGAACATGTCAAAGCCGAACCTCACCTTCGCTTCCTTCTTCCGAGTTTGGTTCCTCGCCTGCGAAAGACTCCAGTCGAACCTCGCTCTCGGTTCTCACCTCCTAGCCGAGCCTATCTCTTGGTTCCCCTCCTCCGACCGAGCCCTCCCTTCGACTCCCTCCTACTTTCGGTTCCAAACATAGAGGACCGAACCTCCGACCATGATCTCGGATTTTCGCATACTTTCCTGGTTTTTGCCCATTTTCACGTTTTGTGCCCGTTTTTTTTTATTTTAACGCGGGATTTTCACCCAAACTCATATTTTAACATAATAAACCCTAAATATTCATATTTTAACTATATTTTGGGGAAAGTCATTGCCTAAGAATAAAATCTGTTTGGTAAGATATTTAGGTGGAGTGTTGACTTATCCTTTGGACAAGGACACAAGCAACCTCCCCATACCTTCATAGTACAACCCCCAGTCACTATTACACCATACCTAGTCATTTCATTGTCCTTTTCCCACACTCGTAGCCAAAAGCTGGAGAAACTCTTATCTCTCCTCACATTTCTCTCATTTTTCCTTCAAAAGACAAACACCTCTCTCACTTTCTCTTTCTAAAATTTTGAGATTCAAGGCTATTCTCCAAGTTTTTCTTCTACTTTTGGTAATTATTAACATCCTTCATATGATTATTCCACCTCTTTCTATTCAAATCATAGGTTGCTTACATAAACTTCATCATATTTGTGTTAGTTCTTTGAATCTTCAACCAATCTTCTAAGTGTTCTTGATTTGAACACTTCTTTTCTTCATCATTCATCCACTAAAAATCACACAAGGTGAGTTCATACCCCTATCTTTTCATGTTTTTCTTAAGTTTTAAGGGGGGGGGGGATACAAGTTAAAACACCAAGAACACAACTAAACTCAAACATCAGCTTTCAACAGAAAAGTTAATGTTCATGCACGGACTGTTTTGACTATCTTAAACTCAATATCTTTTAAAACTGTTTTATATGCAAATAGTTCAGGTTTAGACCTTTAAAATGACTAATTGTACATCTCCATACGATTTTTCTACAATATATGGTGATTTTTACAAAACTGCCTATCATTTCAAGAGCAAATCCGGACCAGTCTGTGATTATGGACTTTTTCACACAAGTTGGAGGTCATTAAAAATCATAATAAAATTTATGAACAAACTAGTCTCATTTCCCAAACTCTCAGAATTTACGGATTTTGATTTGAACCTTTGATGAGTTATTTTATAAATTTTCTAAGAACAGTAATGGAAATGTTAACATTAGAAAAATACTATCAATTTCATTTGCACCTTGTAACTTGTTGAAGGTGTGTACCATTATGCGAATATATGTTTTTACATTACATGTCATTTCGTCTTGGTGTATTGACATACATCAGAAAACAAATGGATTTTTACCTTCATAAGTATGATAATTAATTAGTTGTTATATTACATGTTATTTCACCTTAGTAAAAGGTATATATGTATATCGGTAAACAAAAGTGTTTTTACCTTCAAAAATATAGTAGTTAACCATAATAAACAAAGTTATAACTATTACATTTTAACGTTTTGATAAACTATAACAGGTATAGTTAATGTTACATTACATTTTGAGCTCATAACAAGAGGTTTTCATTACATATAAATGAGGTACGAATATAAAGTACCAGGTTATACATTAAGCAAGGTACGGCCATAGAGTACCGGGTTATACATTAAGCGAGGTACGGCCATAGAGTATCGGGTTATACATTAAGCGAGGTACAGCCATACAGTACCGGGTTTTCATAAAATGGTTTTTATGATATTAAAACTAAGTTATTAGGTTGCAAATTTACTTTTCGAACTCATTACAAAAAGGTTTATTCATTAAGTGGGGTACAACTATAAAGTGCCGGTTTATTCATATAAATGGGGTACGAATACAAAGTACCGAATTTATACAAAAATGGTACATTACAAAGTACCAAGTTTTTCTTTCAACTAAACAAGCTTATGTCATTTTGAACTCGCATGATTTATTTTAAGCATAGAAAATACTTTTACATTTCGGTCTTGAATTTTAAGACTACAATACATTTTATAAGGAAAATATTGGATTTTTCTTGGTAACACACAACTCATTATAAAGATCGGTCTCCAAACTCTTCGTCTAAAATGTCTATAAACTCATTAACTTAATTGTTGACACTTTTCCAAAAACTAATTGTATTCTCAGGGAGTCAACGAAACCAAGAAATCACAAGCTTTTGAGGATGGTACGCTATGGCGTTGAGCAACTATTTTCATATCATGTTGTAATCAATCGTTGAAATATGTAGCATTTGAAACCATGTAATTCTTTTCTGATTATATTTATGATTGGTTGTATTTACTTTGAGCACTATTATACTCGTTGTAGTGATACTATACATGAAGTCCGCCACCCCCGGACGTTTCCGTCATCCTTGGTTTGGGATGTGACAATGAACCTCTTCGGTATTATCTTAAAGTCAAACGACATGTTAGTGGAGTTGATATATAGTATGGTAATACATATTATAAGAACAAATGAGGTTGTCCAATGTAGCAACAACTATAAAGGTGTTAAACTACTCGGTCATACCATGAAACATTGTCAGAAATTGTTGGAGGCTATGTTAAAGCGTGAAACAACAAAATATTAAAAACAATTCATTTTCATGCCTAGAGGTCAACGATTCTTCACATCCATGTCGTATAGAGAATGGAAGATTTGATCACTATTAATGGTAAGAAGGATGATATGACACCCGAGAATTAAACAATTAAGTCGGAAGATTGCATAACGTTCAACTTAAAAGGAGTTTAATCTTACCAAAGACATGTATTATATATGAAACCAGAGTGTGAAGACTTTAGAATCAAGATAGTAAGGTACTGTTTGTTTTTTGGAAAAAAAAACCCCTCTTCAGACCTTATATTGTTGCTCGTCGCAGCACACGCGCAACATTTTTCATCTCGCAGTTGTTTGCTTTTCAAAAGTCTTCGGGTTAAAAAACATCTATGCGTGTTTTTCATGGCGCAACACTTGTTTTGCCTCTTCCAACCTCTTTTTTTTTTCTTGCTAAAATATTGATTATATATATTTCTGAAATCTTATTTCACATTTTTTTCGTTTTTTTTTGTTTATTCTTGTTAATTTTTTTTCTTTTTTTTTTTTACATTGAATAATAATAATTTGTTGATGAAATATCATTATTTATGCTAAAATATTATTATTTTTTGTTAAAATATCATTACTTTTGCTGAAATATTATAAATTTTTGCCGAAATATTATATATTATTAAATTTTCGGTATTAAAAAACTATTTTCGGATTATAAAATCAGTTTATTTTAATTTTTTAATATCTACAGCAGTATACAGATTTTAAGAAAACAAGCACGCTTTTTATTATAGTCTGCAACTGTTTGATCTACCGTAGATAATTGAAAAAATGGTGTGCAAACTTTTTAGTTTTTTGCTTAAAAAAACAAACATTATTTAAAAATATATATATAATGGTACTCTACTCATAGGCGGTCCTATGTATATGTAGACCGGCCACTATTCCAATTTAGCGCTTTTTATTTGTTTAATTATTATTATTATTATTATTATTATTATTTTGCATTAGGTGCAACCTACTAAGTCTACTTATTTCCGTCTTACACGCATTTACAAAAATAGGATTACAAACACAAAATCACTACTTTAATCATTAATGCATATAATCATATCATATCATATCCGGCTCAAACGAATTAAGCCTCTTTCAATAACGACAAAGAAACTCACAATTATTTCTTAAAGAAAACTTGAACTAACAATTGTCAAGCCATCTAAATTCAATTATAACATAAGTCCATATACATGGCTAACACAACTAACCCTACTTAGTTGTGCTTAATTTCTTGGAAACCTTGATTTAACAACAAGAACACCAACCTACATACATCCACAGGAAACAACCAAGAAAACAATACAACATGACAACTAATTGTCTAATTCCATTTCCCATTTAAGGAACCTTTCAATTGATGATGAACCATGGTATACACACCCATGTAAAAAAAAAAAAATTCAACTGAGCAATTCCATTCCAGGGTAACAAGAATTCCCGAAAAAGAAAAGGTTCGGAATGGTGGATTCCGTCGTGTGTCCAAGCAATTCCCGCGACTTGTGTCCCATAAAACCATAACCCTCACCCGTGGCTTCAAGGCTATGAAAAAAAGGAAGAATTGAAACACAAGTTGTGGGAATTACACATTCCATTCCTGGCTTTTGATTATTTGTTTCATCTTCTTCGGTTTCTTGAACTGCAAGTGCTTGTGATTATAACCAAAAGCTTTTTCACCTTCGATTAAGTCCATCTTTTGATCAAAAAGTGCAATCTTTGATCTTTAATCTTTAATGTTTAATCACTTTAAAGCACTTCATCTTCAATTATCTTTCTATTTACAAATTATAAGTCAGGGTGCTTTCATCAATAACTCAAATCCTCCATCTTGAGTGGAGTTGACTTGAGTCTTGTCACTAGCATGTCGAGTGCTTCTTTCATCCAAACATATGGGCATTGTTCTTTAACTTTAGATACACTCACCTATATAATAATTAAGAGATTTGTTAGCAAAAGCTTTTGTAATCGAATCAAAAGTTGAAATCTTTTTGAGTTTTAAAACATACCCAATATCTTTGGCGTATGTCTTTCTCAGGCCATAGATCGAGTTGTTCCTTCACAAGTAAAGGGAACATGTGCCCTTCATACAATGCATCATTGCCTTTGCTCTTGAAGCACCATTTACCCAATTCACTCTACAGGAAATTCAAAAGAAGAACATTGATTTTAAGTTACTTGATCATTGAGGGGTTACTTACTTATTTCATGTATTTTGATACATTATTGACATGAGAAATTATGAAGAAAAGAACAAACCTCAACAGTTCCTAATACTCCGGCTTCTTCCATTGTTTCTCTTCGGGCAGCATCTTGGATCGATTCATCCAATTCCCAACCTCCCTGTTAAAGAGTTGACCATTTGTTAGTGATATGTAATTCGAGAAGAAAGATTCATATGAAAAGAATTTAAGATCGAAAATTAACAATTTACCTTAGGGAACAACACTCCTTTGCCTTTTCTTTGAGTACTTATCACAAGCACCTCGAGTGCATCTTCTATATTCTTGCTTGATGCTTTCATACCACCTTTCAATCTGTAAGGTATGCATCTGCACAACGTTTACCACATAAATTATTAGAGAATAATTTCAGATATTGAAACACAAGTAACAAATTTGTTAAAGGAGATTTAAGATCAGCACTCCGGATTTCAAACAACTTGGGTTATAACGTAAAAATCCCCAAAATTGATGTTTCACCCGATTATGAAATTAGGTAAAACCCATCTCGAATTATAAATGTATTGATCCACGCATAACAGATAACCTAAATTGAAGACGAATAGATTCAAGAACAGAGACTAACCCAACAACAATACGTTGACCTTTGTTGTAACGCTGCAACTGCCGACCACTGCGAGCAACCAATATACCCACCATCTTTTTTTTTTTCAAATTCTTCTTGGAAATCAAAAGATCTAAACACAACGCGATGCCAGAGAACAAAAACTGAATTAAAAATCTCTGTTGAAGCACTAAAACAAGATCTTAGTTAGTTGAGATTGAAGTTGAAGAAATGAGAGAGCTAGAGGAACCCATATATAAGATCAGATAAAGCAGGCACACTTTGTGTCACGGAAGAGAGGTCGAAGGAGGGGCCACATATGGGACCTTGATGCTTATTTTGTAAAAGGGTAAAAATGGAAATAACATTAAATGTGACGCTGACTGACACGAGCCAGTGTATATTTACCGGCTTACCTAATGTTTCCAGCTCAGCATTACCGGCTTCCCATTTAGCATAATACTATACTAGAGATAATGACAAAATTGCCCTTGTAAGATAGTTGTCAACTTCTAGTTAACTTTGGTGCGATTGAACGTTTTTTTATTAATGGTTTACAATTACAAAAGAATATTCCGGCTTGCATGAACCAAATGTTGTCTCTTAAACAATAATTATATATCTCAAATATTATCTCTAGTGTTTAAAACTATTCGTCTTTTCATGATTGCTTTTTAAGTTTATAGATTTTTATTGCATTTTAGTTTGTATAAGTCTATAGTAATATTTAACATTATACATAACTCTACGCCCTTGCATTATAATGTTTTTTTAATATCTAATGTTGATACTTATATTCTTAGTATCATAATGTTTTTGTGTAGCACATGGTGCAAAGGAGGATTTATAATTGGCAGTTGACATGGTTTGTCATTTGAAGAGTGTATTATGAGGTTCATGTACTAGTACACATAAGTTTATGGAAATAGTGGTGTATTCATATTTAGAATAGAAATGTGAAGATATTGGGTTGACTTCACTTTGGTGCTTCTTGGTTGAAACTTGATAAATGCTAATTTGGTTTTTGATGGTTTTGGTTTTTATTTGGGAACCTTTTTTTTTTTTGAAAGAGATTTATTTGGGAACTTTGTAACTCTAAGAATTAAGAAAATGATGTTGGTCCTTGTGATATACATTGTTACAACTCTTTCACCTTTGTCTTATCAAAGCAAAGATCTTTGTCATTTTTTAAAGGTTGGCTTGCTTTGATAACTGTAACGACCCAAAAATCAAGGGTAAAAATTTCATTTTTAGTATAGCTAAAACATTGATACCCTTTATTCTAAACAATTCAAATCATCATTAAGTAAAACATTTATCAGAGTTCATCCCAAAATCATTCATTGCGGAAATCATAGGTGTGTGCATTGCGATCAATCCGAGCCTTTCCTTTCCAAAACAATGATACCTAAAACCATAAATAAAACCTGTAAGCACGAAGCTTAGTAAGTTTCCCAGCATACCATACACACAAACCACATATCACATATCCTGATGCAATACCAGCTACCTGTATCACATTTCCTGCTAGCTATAAAATCTACATATAACACATAAGTCATGCATACAAAAACTTGTAAGGATGTTGTGGGCTCCCCCCAGGGTCTTACACCATTATGTCATGGGCTACCCTACATGGTCTTAATCTGAGAATGTCATGGGCTACCCCACATGGTCTTATATCTAATTGCCATGGGCTCCCCCCAGGGTCTTCCATGCAAGTATCACAAAGACAACTAGCATAACAGATATCACATAAACATATCATATATCACAGAAATATCTACACATAACACAAATAAACATGTAAGGATGTTGTGTGCTCCCCCAGGGTCTTACACCATTGTGAAATGGGCTACCCCATGTGGTTTTTACCTAGGAATGTCATGGACTACCCCACATGGTCTTACATCCAATGTTACGGGCTCCACCCTCCCCCCCCCCCCCCCGGGGGGGGGGGGGGAGGGTCTTTCATGCAATAACATACAATCACATAGCGTATCAAATCACAAAATGACTAACACATATACCATAATTACATAATGGGTCGGCCTTGGTGCCTTAGACCCATAGGTATGGTGAGAAGACTCACCTTGAATGCAGAAGCTTCCTGAAGAAATCCTTAGTTGCTGCCCCACCAGCTACTCGAGCTGTCACTATCAATCAATATACCCAATTAGCAATTGGATCCCATACCATAATCCTTAATCCATGCATGGGGTAAAATGACCATTTTACCCATGGCCTAATATAATCCAAAACTAAGACCCGAAACCAAAACAAAGCCCAACATTATAATGTCCATAAAACCATCAATGGCCCAATTTTCCAAATTGGACCCAAACCTTTCTAATGGACCTTATACTAAAGCTCAATATTCTCCTTAGTCAATAATCCTGACCCCAAATGGCCTACGAAGGCCCACAACAACCTAGTCTAAGAATTGGCCCAATACTAAGTAAGCTTCCCAAGCCCACTAGTAGCCCACTAATGGACCAATTTTATACATTGGGCCCAATCCCTTAATGGGCCTTACTTTAAACCCAATTATATTTTCCTTGGTCCATATTAACTGACTCCTAACGGCCCACTATGGCCCAAAGGCCCAAAATCCAAAACACAGCCCACACCGAGGCCTAGTTTGCACAAAGCCCAACTCTGATGAGTACGTTGGGCGTACTCCAATGTACGCTAAGCGTACTGGCCTGCTAGTGAGTATGTTGGGTGTACCTGCACATACGCTCAGCGTACCCCTCCTGTTAAGACACTTTTCCATTAGTGTTTGATACTCCGCTCCAGAGGCTACCAACTCAGATCCAGGTCCTTACTGATGTCTTAAACCATAAAGTCACTAAATTGGTGACTTGCAATCCACCAAACAAGCCCAAACTCAAAAAGGTGACAACATGCTTTCATTTTAAGGGCTAGATCTCATGCATGGACACAAATGAGTCCTAAAGGTTGAAACTTTACTACTTATAGGGCTCATATGACACTAAGGGTGGCAACCCTGGACCTAGAAGGCGAGTTGTGACATAAAGGTCAAATCTTGGAACCAAAAAGACCCAAAACTTCCATTAACATAGATCTAAGCATACTTAAGGAAAGTTCCAGACTTGATACCTCACAATGGTCCGAAATGGAACCAAAATATCTGATCTACAACTTCCCTTTCGATCCACCACCTTGCTAATCTCTTCTATTGTTTTAAAATGGCTTTACAACACCCAAATATTCACTTAATGGCCACAAAGCTTCACTAACACTCAAGGGACCATTAATCTCTTCTTATTTTCATGCATGGCTCTTCTTGCCAACTTTTCCCATTAAGGGACCATTAATGTCAATAACTTCAAATCATCATAATTCCTTCATTCTAAGTTTGTTTATGATGGATCTTTTATCCACGGAAAGGTAACGAGAAGCCCTACACTTCTATAAACTTATATCTTCCTAAATACCTTCCGAACAAAAGTCCATTTTCCACAACAACCCAAACTGCCATTTTACCGAAATACCCCTAGGCTCCAAGACACGAACTGAACACCCGGATCACTTCTAATACATCACCCGCACCCAAAAGGGGCTACATCATAATTCCTTCATTCTAAGTTTGTTTATGATGGATCTTTTATCCACGGAAAGGTAACGAGAAGCCCTACACTTCTATAAACTTATATCTTCCTAAATACCTTCCGAACAAAAGTCCATTTTCCACAACAACCCAAACTGCCATTTTACCGAAATACCCCTAGGCTCCAAGACACGAACTGAACACCCGGATCACTTCTAATACATCACCCGCACCCAAAAGGGGCTAGATCTTACCTTCACAAGAGCCATAATCCTTATAATAACCGACCTTCGAGCCACCACCTCAGACTAGGAGTCAATTCGGAACAGAGCTTTACAATAACATAGAGTTGGTTCAATAAAGGTGATAAGTACGACCTTTAATTAACAGGTTACAATTCATATATATTTAAAAGGTTATAGAAAGAAAATATACCATAAACAAAAGAGTCAATTACAAAGGAGTTTGTAACTAAACATTCCAATTAACATTTGTTTAGAAGCTCAATTATTAACCCAATTACGAGAATACCTTAATTAGTAATCCAATTATGATAATTCAAAACTATGGAATCATAAATAATGTTTCTACAAATTGGTTTGTTGTCAAACAAAGCTTGAATTCCTATGTCTTCATAACATCCAAATTGGAGTAAATATAATCACCTTTGAACATCGTTTTCCATCATCGTTTTGTGTGCATGATCAACCCAAGAGAGCCATTTTGATAAGTACGGCTCCCAAATTCTCAAGGTTGGATGTTTGTCATTCCATTAATCTCCATAGTTTTATTTATGCTCTTTGTTTGTGTAGGCTTGTATCTATAGTTCATATGTGTGCCTAAACTAATTCAGAACTTATATTACTAAGTCTAAAATGTTCAGAGCCATTTGCCATTTCCCACAATTCGAACTATGAAGAGGGATGTCGTAATCATAATCGAATTTGAGAAACCTTATGACACTCAGATTTTGTTGTGTATGTGTTCCTATCCACATGAATTTTTCATAACCATAATCATAAGACAATAATTGGGACAAATCCAAACTCTTATAGATCGAACTTGTCCATTCTTAATTTCTTGCCATCAAGGGTCCTACCATTGCTTCCAAGTTATTAAGCAGCTCACCCTTACCTTTCAATGTACTTTCCATTGATTAAAGTTCCTTGCCCTTATGCAATCTATTGAGAACTTATAGAACTCACATGCATAGTTGACCAAGCTAGAATGACACATAAACAAGAATATGTCAACACAATAGGTTATAAACCTCAAGTCGTGTGCTAGTAATTAACAACAGGTTTACTCTCGATTGGTTCTTGAAACTTTTCAAGATCTTTAGACTCCCACTGACCTCTTGACATATTAGATTCTCTTATCAAGAAACATTTCTTGACAAAACAAATATTCAAGAGTTAGTGTGTGTCTATATCAAGACAAAACCTACATGCAATTTGGTACTAGTTGGTCTTTGTCTTATTCAAGACATCACAACTTACCAAAATGTGCAAGTGTAAGAACATTCCTACTTAAGATTATGTCACTCAAGTCACAATCTTGGAGTATGACTCTAATACTTGTTTTTGGAACGAAGTACGATACATCTTATTGACTTAACCAATACAACAATTCTCGATTCCTCTTCTTAGCCAAACTAGTGCACTAAGGTGTCCTTAGAGGATGAATTGTAATATGGTTCCTACGATTACTAAGACGATCATAAAACATGATACAAAAGTACTCTCCCTTCTTCTTAGATTGGAGAAACTTTTTATCTTTCTGTCTTCATTGACTCTACTTATTCGTTCTACCATTCATTGAAACTTTTCAATGATTCAGAATTACACTTATTCTTGTAAGTATAACCACATTTACTATACTTTTAGTAAATCATGACGAATAATGTTATTGTTATTTATGGTGGACTTGACCAGTGCAAAACATTGTGAACTCGATCTCCTAGTCCATCACTTGACTCTTTGTCAAGGAATTAGCCTTAAATTTCGAATACATCACATGATTCAAATCATATGATTCCAAGCTTCTGTCCAATTGAAACTTGAGTGATGAGAATCTTTCCTTACTTAACGACATTACCATAAATAACATAGCTAAGAATCACATCCATTTAATATTGCTTGTAATAGAAACAAACATACATCAATTTTCACAATTGCCATTGCAAGGAAATATAAATAAAACAAAATCAAAATTTATTTTATTGCGGACAAATATATCATTACAATGCAAATGTAAACTATGCTATTACATATTCCTAAGCAATTTATCATAACTCTAAGCAGCAGCTCAAAAATCCGATCATCGAATTATGTGATCGAAATCCATTTATTCGCAATCAGACTCATCTCACTTCTTCCTTTAAGTTTCCTCTCTTTTCTTTGATCTACAACACATTACAATGCAATCTTATCACATCATGTATTAAGAATCTAAAATAGAAAACTTAATAGAGTTAGATAGTGGATTTTACCTAAAGCAAAGTCATACATCTTGACTCTCCCATCTCTTAGATCTCTTAGGTAGTCAGGGCAGCTTCGTAACCAATTCCCCTTCTTTTGGCAATAGAAACAAATGGATTCTTCTATAATGTTACACGGGACTATCTCATACTCAACCTTTCTCTTGTGAAGAGAAAACTTTTCTGGACTTCCAATGTTGCCATCTCCTATAGAAGGTTGGGATATTGATTTACCAGAAAAATTTTCTCGATCAGTGCGCCAAATCATTGTTGATTCAGCAGCAATAAGCAAATAAGTCAAATCAATGACGGTCACGTCGTGTTCTATCATATAGTACTCTCTAACAAACTTACCATATGAATCAGGAAGTGACTGAAGAACCAAGTCAACAGCCAACTTCCTTGAGACATCGACACCCAACATTCCCAATCTATCAATATGCAACTTCATATCCAACACATGAGCACATACAAACTTTCCATCTTCGTGTTTTATTGCCAATAGGGCTTGAGTGACCTTGAAATTTTCAAGTCTTCGAACATGTGGGTCAGGGAGAATAATCGGAGGAGGTTGAGGAAGTGAATAATGATTTCCATTTCCACAATCCAATAGTGGAACATCTACAAAACATGAGAAATTCAAGTTTTAGTTGATTGGAATCCTTGATATAACACCCAAATGAAATATCAAGGCTAGAATCTAACACAATATCCTATAATATGGAAGAGGGATGTCGTAATCCATAATGCAGAACATTTGAAGGTAGGTAAATGACGATTTACCAATTTACACCATGAAAAATGAAAATTGAAAATTGAAAATTAAGTTTTAAATGAATTGAAATTCCTAGATCTTTTGAGATTCATTGAACTTTTCAATGATATGTTTTAAATCTCAAGTGTCCCCTTCGTTTTATGACTGGGATGCCGAGGATCACAAAACAAGTTGTGAATAACCATGCAAATATACATGGTGCCCCCAATGTTACAGTCACTTAATCGACGTGCCGGTTAACCAAATATGCTCCATCGATCTATGACAAACATCGAGTCACCCTTTTCCACCTTTTCTTAGAGTCCAATTAGTGTCTCGGTTAACTACACGCGCTCCACTAACGTGTCAACAGGGGTACAAAGTGTAATTTCATGGACTTGCACCAACTCCACATTTTTCCTAAATAACTAAGATTTGAGAATTTTTTAAAAAGTATTTAGTTACTTCGTATTTCATTATAATTCTAATGGAATGATGTGTTCTATCCTACCCGTTCGGCTAACAACCCTCCACTAGTCAAGAGTGCGGTGGGTAAGAATGGATAGCCAATGGCGGTCATTTTACAAGTCGCTTCCTTAAACACCCCTTATAGACCAGCTTTGTGAATGAAGCCTACTAACAGTAAGGCTGACCTTTTACTCGTACATATATAATATTAGACCTTTTAATTTTATATATAGTATAAGGGTGTATTTTACACTTTTAAAATACTAGGTGGTCTATTTAATAAAATTATACCTTTAATTTAATTAAATATAAACCATATCATTATGGATTTATTAACTCTCTTTTAATTATACATTTAATTAACTTAATAAAACCATAAGGGTTTAGTTTGAACTTTTCAAAAAATATTAGGTTTTTAGAATTTAATATTTCAAAATTAATACCTTTTAATCAAAATTTTAAATTCCAAAACTTGAGGGCAAGTTTTGAAACTTTTCAAGACAATTAAGTATAACTATTTAAATTTCAAAAACTAAAACTATTAAGTTCAAATTTAAACTATAAAACTAAAGGGTGTAAATTGAAACATTTCAATGTTACTAGGTTAAATATTTGACTTATAATAATCCTATATTATCCATATTTAACCAAATCCATCAATTTTGATGAGGATAACCATTCCAAACTTAAAAAAAAAAAAAAAAAAATCGGACTCGGGCAAGAAAATCGAGTGTTGCCAATTATCCTCAACAAAATATTGCCAGAAAATCAACAATCCCGGCAACAGAACAGTAAAATCGTCGAGTTGGGCTCTGAACTAGTCTAGTTCACCCAACTTGTCGAGTTCATATAGAACTCGTCGATTTCATGCTCCATACAACAAAAATTTCCGATTTCCTGATCTTTGACAGTTCACTATTGCATCAATTCACTAGAAAATAACCTAGACTCTGATACCACTAATGAGTTTTAAGCACTACATCATACCTATGATGTACATGCAAACCCTAAAGCTTTGGATCTAGTTTGTCTAATGAACATGCAATAATTATCCAAAGTCGTACACCCTAGATCTAGCATACAATAAATGGTTTAACATATGAATTAGGGTTTAGATCTTACCTTTGATTGTTATGTAGCAATAACAATCTATTCCTTCTCGTAATTGACTTCTGAAAGCTTAGTGTCACAAGTATCACACCTCTAATCGCTCACAAACACCAAGAGCAAGAGGATGACTTAGGAGAGGAGAAGGAGGCACCAAAAAAACATCCAAAGAACTCCAAGAATGCTTAGCCACGTTTTTGGGTGCCCTAGGGGTCTATTTATACTTGTGTGGGCTGCTAGGGTTTCAAGAGAAACCCTAATTCTCTGCTTAGGCCTTAAGCAACCCATGAAACCCTTCTAGAAGGCCCTTGGATGAAAATCATATGGGCTTCCCGTAGATTTCGTCCAATCCCCTTCCCAAAAGGAATCCATAGCCCACAATGCAATTATCTTATAATTACAATATCAGTCCCCCTAGTTTAATTAATCTCTTTTAGCCACATAATTAACTTCTTAATTAATTCTTGTCTAATATTAATTATACTATATGATTTCTCATTTAATATACTATTCATATAATATATTAATAAATCATAATTAATCTCTTCCTCCACAAATCATCCTATCAAGTTGCTTTGGTTAAGGCAACTCAAAAGGACCATGCACAATCGGGTCAAATACTTACCAAATATAGTTACATGCTTAGACACTAATCCAACAGATATAGCATAGGAAAGTACATTGAATATATAACACATAACGTACAATTGTCCCTATATTGAACTCACCATGAAATAATTGATTGATAAAATGATAAGTTGGGCAGCACTTCGCCTCTAAATATGACTTTCTTTGACGAAAACAGGGATTTTTGTTGAAAATCAGACCTTGCGCGGGCAGAGTTTCAACTTGAAAATATTATTTTCTCGGGTCTTTGGAGCGTCGGGGCTTGCTTCGGGTGTCGGGGATGTTTCCTAGGCTTTCGAGGGTGCTAGGGTAAATTGGGAGAGTGTAGAAGGTGTGAAAGAGTGAAATTGGTAATCTAAAACCGGAAGACCTCGCTTTCAATTCATAGTATCCGAGAGCTCGCATTACATTGGGCGTAACTCCTCGGTACGCTGGGCGTACTGCATGACGGTGTCCTATGCTGAGCGTAACTTCAACATGTTGGGCGTACAAGATGTGACAATGGTTCGGAACTTGGGCCTCGGACGTGGCTGAGTTAGGACACGCATCGTCATGCGAAGGCGCTTGGTGGCTAATACGTGTCTTCGTAGTATGCTGGGCGTACTTCTCCGGCCAGCCTCGTAAATTGTGCCATAAACTTCAAAATTCCGTAACTTTCGCATACGAACTCCCTTTTTGACATTCTTTATATCCATGCGCAGGTGAAATTATGCTCTACAACTTTTGTTTAGAATCCATCGGTTAATTTTGACTTTATTTTTAATATTATATTTTTAACGGGTTGGGAAATGAGAAGTCCGTTAAAAATTCATAACTTCTTCATCCGACGTCCGTTTTCGTCTATCTTTTTACCGTTGTATTACTATTGACGAGATCTTCGATTCTCGTTTAGGTTGTGTCGGCTAAAAATCACTCGATCTTTATTTTGAGTTTTTAGTTGTATACTACTATACTGAAACTTCAAAAAATCATAACTTCCTTATATGAAGTCAGATTTTGACGTTCTTTTTACGAAAATTCTCGGTTTAACGACTACTACAACATTCATTTAGATCACTAAAGCTAAAAAATAGTTTATCATAAAATCATTTTTTACGTCATATGGCATTGTGTTGGTTATGTCGCGAAAGTTCAATAAGTCATAACTTCTTCGTTATAACTCGGATTTCGATGAGGTTGTCGCCTAAATGTTTTTAGCGAGATAATCTACAACTTTCAATAATATTATATATATATATATATATATATATATATATATATATATATATATTATTTCCAACTTTATATTTTCGCTAATTTCGATAGTTAACTTTGTATCGGAATCTCATAAGACTTCCCATTACTTTCCAAATGATTCTAAACATAGGTTTACTTCAATCTCATAAAACTATCTTGTTAGAACTCAATGCTCAAACTCATATATTATATAATAATATTTACTTTTAAACAAAACACAACAATTATACATGGTTAATAACGTGTATGTTACACATGATTCATGAGTCATGGATGTCCCAAGCTGATTATACTTTCAGATCTGGAGTTATTAAGGGTTGTAAATGAATAAAGGTGCAAACTTTATGCCATTTGAGTCTCATGCAAACCTTAGGGATGTTGTTATGGCCTCTTTGGAGTAACACTGTCGTATTGACTCTTTAGGTTCTTATATTGATCCCCATGGTTTTCCAGGAATAAGGAAAGAAGTTGTTGAGTTCATTGGCGACGTGATGGGTATCCAATGTGATAATCATAAATTTACCCTTAATTTTATGAAGTTTGTTTTCGTCGTTTTTGCATATTTAATCTCTAAAGTAACGATTATTTTGTAATTGTGAAAGTGATCTGGAAATCATATATCTCACTTATGGTGCCAGTAAAGGGGTAATGCAGATTTTGCAAAAAATTATTCGTGGTCAATGTGATGGAATATGTTGTATTTTTTACCTTCAATGTACTTCCATTGTCTTAAATATCATTTTTTTCAGAACTTTAAAAATAAATTAAGAAACTCTTTTTTTTTTTTTTTTATCACATTAATCACCACAAGTTTGTTTTCAAAGAATCACAAGTTAGAGTGATTAAAAATCATTCTTGCACGCCTCGGGAAAATTATGCTTGGATTGATTTTGTAGGAAAATATGAGCTACAATGCATGAAATTTGATAAAGAAATATCTATTAAGGCGTATATTCAAAAAATAGTAGTGTAGTTTCATGTATATGTGTATTTTATGATAACATTGTACTTTCAATTTTTTTTATTATGAAAGCATCATACTTATAAAAATCTAACCAAATATAGTATTCTACTTTTACTTTTTTTTTTCTTAGTAGGATATTATTTATACTTTGAAAACTCTATCCATTTATAGCAACGAACATTCCTTTATATTTGGATGACATTGCTATAATTTAGTAAATTGCTCACATATAAAGCTATAGTAGAAAAAAATAAAATGAAAATATAACATTATAATAAACAAATTTATAAAAGTACATTGTTATTTCTTGCGTTTAATCTGTCATTTATCTATCCAAAAAAGTCAACCTAAAAGAATGTAAAAATTGCTTGAAAGGTTGAAAAATATGAAATTTGAACTTTGGAAGAAGATGGGAGAATATCTCATATTATGTTCTTTTCATATTTTTTTCTTCATAATTAGATTTTTTTTATAGATTTTGGCTCTAGTCCCTTAGTATCCACTCTACTCAGTTACTATATCTCTGTATGGTGGTTCTCTTGTTCCATATTTCCTTGAAAAAATTGCTAATTAGGGTCCTGATATTCACAACCTTCGCCAATCAGTTGTAGAAGCCCGTTTCAAAGAAATAACTGTATGCTCTCATTTTTACTTTTTTTAAAGAAAAAAAGAAAATAGAAAAAGTTTATAATTCTGATTTTGAATAGGTAAGCATATGTCATATACTTATTCTTATACATATGCATATACTTATTCATAATCATATGTATTTACTTACCTTATGCATATACTTATTCTTATATATATGCATATGCTTATTCATATGCATATTTCATATACTTATACTTATATATATGCATATGCATATACATATGCATAATCATATGTAGTAATTTATCTTATGTATATACTTATTCTTATTCAAATTCATATGTATAGACTTATACATACATATATGCATATACTTATTTTTATGTATACGCATATACATATGCATGTACTTATTTATATGCATATGTATATACTTATGAATATGCATATACTTATAAATATGCATGTCATATATTTATTCTTATTCTTATGCATCTACTTATCTATATACATATACATATACTTATTCATATGTAACATCCCAAAATACGACCCAAAAATTTTTGTTTAATCATTACTAAAATCATTAGATCAATACCATAGAATAAAACCCATACGTCAATGTATCAAAACCATAACAAAGTATCATAGGAAAACTGTATCAAATCATGTCAATGAAAAGCTAAATCAACTCCCAGGACAAAAACTGAAGCTGTGGTGTGTGCGATGCGATCATCCCGAACTCTTCCCTTTACTTGCGGAAGTACCTGAAACCAAAACTGAAACTATAAGCATGAAACTTAGTGAGCTCCCCCAAACTACCACATACCATACAATAACATATAAGCACATACTGGGCCTTGCCCACTGCATTGGACCGTAGTCCGGAAACTGCATCGGACCGCAGTGCGGAACTAACTAGGGCCTTGCCCACTGCATCGGACCGATGCCCAAAAACTGCATCGGACCGAAGCCCGGAACTAACTGGGACCTTGTCCCCTACATCTGACCGAAGTCCGGAACTAACTGCATCAGGTCAAAATCCGGAACTGACTGGGACCTTTTCCCCTGCATCGGACTGAAGTCCGGAAACTGACTGAGCATAACATGGCATAGCATAAACATATCAACTAGCATAAGCACATATAATGCATACTGCATCGGACCGAAGTCCGGAACACATAATACAAAACACGCTTGAATCACAAAGACATCAAGCAATCTAACTACTGCATTGGAGCGAGGTCCGGAACTGCTACTAATTAAACGGGCCAGCATTATGGCCATAGACCCGTTCCTACTGGAAGGAAGACTCACCTCGTAGTCTAGCTGCTGAATGAACTGCTCTGGAATTTGTCTGCTGCTGCTCCGGTTTCACCCCGGCTACAATTTCCATAAGTACACTCAATCAAATACTGATAACTATACTGAGGGTAAAATGACTATTTTACCCATGGTCAAAGTCAACCTCTTGGACAAAGTCAACATACAGTTGACCTGAATCGTCGAGTTGGGCCACGAACTCGTCGAGTCCCTACTCTCATTTCTCAATTCTGCTCGCTACTACTCATCGAGTTTGGCATAGACTCGACGAGTTCCTCTTCGATACAAACACTTAGTCAATCTGCATCCGACTCGCTGAGTTGTATGAACAACTCGTCGAGTTCTCCTTCATCATATGAACACTCCAACTGGGACTCGTCGAGTTGTATGAACAACTCGTCGAGTCTGTTCTTGAGATATGAAGATTGTCTTGGACTCGCCGAGTCAGGGCATTGACTCGCCGAGTCCCTCCATGGATGAGTCCGATCTCCGACTCACTGAGTCCCCCTAAAACTCACAGGTTCCACTCGGCAAAATACATAGAAGGAGAAAACTCGAGGACTTGCGACCCGACTTGCCAAGTCGCATGCATGCAATCACTATATACTCGATTCTGCTTCAACCCAGTGCATTCCATCCATAGATCTGGGTTCTTAGGGCTCGATTAACACGTAAAGTTTGCAACTTTACGTGTAGATAAACACCAATGACGAATCTCAAAACACACTAAAAGAGTAGATCTAGGGCTTTCATGCAATATGGCTCCATAAAGGCAATAGATTTGGGCTCTTGAAGCTCAAACCTAGCTAGATTCAAAGGCCATTTCACTCAATATGATCTCTATATTACAATCAAGCTAGGAAATGGGTAAAGATGGCTTAAATGGGGTTTTTCTAAAGAAAATCATCATGGCAACCATAAGGACCCGAAATATACCTTAATTGACTCTGGATTGAGTTCTAGATCCTTACTCTTCTCCTTCCCCTTGGTCCTTCCTTCCTTCTCTTCTTCAAACTTCAAGGAAACGCACACAAACACTCAAATCACAAAGGGAAGGGTTAGGGTTTGATAAAGGGTGCTCTGAGAGTGAAGGGGGCGAGCTTGGGGTTCTTAAGGGGGTTTAAATAGGGTGCAAACCCTTGAAGTTAGGGTTTCATCCAGACAGGCGGACTTGCCGAGTCCAGGATATGGACTCGTCGAGTCACCAACTCAAATGTGCTCGATATCTCGCCTCTACTTGGCGAGTCTGGCCACCCACTCGCCGAGTCCCAACTAATAAGCCAAAAATACATGGATTGAAATACATACCAGGAACCAAGCATTACAACTCTCCCCAACTTATTTTAGACTTTGTCCTTGAAGTCTGTTGCTGCCGCATCTGAAAACAACTCTGGGTAGTGCTCCCTCATCTCCTCCTCAACCTCCCATGTCCACTCAGACCCCTTTCGATGCTACCATTGCACCTTTACCAGCTTATCCACCTTGTTCCTCAAGGTATTTGTTTTTCGATCCAAAACTGCAACCAGTCTCTCAATATAATTCAGGTTGCTATCACCCTGAATATCCTCCAAGGGTAGAACTAGTGACTCATCTACCAAACACTTCCTCAATTGGGAAACATGGAAAGTATTGAGGATCTGGCTAAGCTCTACCGGAAGATCCAACCGATAAGCAACCCGACCCACCCGGGCCAAAACTCTGAAAGGACCGATGAACCTGGGTCCCAGCTTGCCCCTCTTCCGAAACCTGATGACACCCTTCTAGGGTGATACCTTCAGGAGGACCATGTCGCCTACTTGAAACTCTAAGTCTGATCGCCTCCTGTCGGTGTAACTCTTCTGCTGACTCTGCGCAGTATGCAGTCTACTACGAACCTGTTGAATCAACTCTGTCGTCTTGAGCACCACTTCGGTGCTCCCAATGACACGCTGACCGACCTCACCTCAACAAATCGGGGTCCTGCACTTCCTCCCGTATAGAATCTCAAAAGGAGGGCGGTCAATACTTGCATGATAACTGTTATTATACGAAAATTCCGCTAACAGAAGATACGTATCCCAACTGCCACCGAAATCTAGGACGCATACCCGGAGCATGTCCTCAAGAGTCTGAATCATCCTCTCGCTCTGCCCATCCTTCTGAGGGTGGAAAGCGGTGCTGAAATGGTGACGAGTACCCATCTCGTCATGAAACTGCTTCCAGAATCTGGAAGTAAAACGGACATCTCGATCTGACACCACTGAAACAGGCACCCCATGACGTGCCACAACCTCTCGCACATAAATGTCAGCTAGCTTCTTATCCGATATGCTCTCCTGGATCGGTATAAAATAAGCACTCTTTGTCAACCGATCTACTATAACCGAAATCGAATCCACTCCACATACGGTCCTAGGGAGTTTAGTGACAAAATCCATGGTGATGTCTTCCCATTTCCACACTGGAATGTCTAACGGTTGCATCTTACCGTGAGGCCTCTGGTTCTCTGCCTTAACCTTCCTGCAGGTCAAGCACCTCTCCACATACCAGGAGACATCCCGTTTGATGCAGGGCCACCAATAATCAGGTCGAAGATCCCTATACATCTTCGTTGCCTCTGGATGGATGGAAAATCGAGACTTATGAGCCTTATCCATCAGCACTTGCCGTACTCCGCCCTAATTACGGTACCCAAACTCTCCCATGAAGGGTCAACAACCCTCGACTGTCATAGTCGAAGGAAGCTACTCGGCCCACAATCCTCTCACACTTCTACCTCTCCTCCTTGCGGCCCTCGACCTGAGCCTCTCTGATCTGCTCTAACAATGGAGTAATTATTGTCATCCTCAAACATATGTCCCTGATCGGGGACGCTACCGCCTTGCGGCTCAAGGCGTCGGCCACTACGTTGGCCTTCCCTGGGTGATAAAGGATCTCACAATCATAATCCTTTACCACATCTAACCACCACCGCTGCCTCATGTTAAGATTCGGATGATCTATGAGATACCTCAGGCTCTTATGATCCGTGTAGATGGTATAACCGACCCCATAAAGGTAATGCCTCCAAATCTTGAGAGAAAACACCACTGCCCCCAGCTCTAAATCATGCGTAGGATAGTTAGTCTCGTGAGGCTTCAACTGTCTCGAGGCGTACGCTATCACACGGTCTCGCTGCATCAACACTGCTCCCATACCTGTGATCGAAGCATCATGATAGACTACAAAATCCTCTACTCCCTCTGGCAGGGTAAGGATCGGTTCATCGCACAAACTCTACCTGATGGTCTCGAATGCCGCCTGCTGCTTAGGCCCCCAACGAAACACCACCGACTTCTTAGTCAGTCGGGTGAGCGGTACAACTATCTTGGAGAAATCCTGGATGAATCTCCTGTAGTACTCTACCAAATCTAGGAAGCTCCGAATCTCAGATGGAGACTTCGGGACCTCCCACTACATCACGGCCTCTATCTTAGCCGGATCTATCAGAATACCCTTCTGATTGATGAGGTGCCCAAGGAACTGCACCTCGCGCAACCAGAACTCACACTTGGAGAACTTTGCGAAAAGTCTCTCCCTCCTCAGAATCTCTAGCACATCCCTCAGGTGCTCCTCATGCTGCTCCTGAGTCTTGGAATAAACCAAGATGTCATCAATGAATACTATCACCGACCGATCCAACAACGGCCAACAAACGCGGTTCATGAGATCCATGAACGCGGCTGGAGCGTTGGTGAGCCCAAATGGCATCACCACGAACTCATAATGACCATACCGGGTCCTAAAAGCATTCTTCTACACATCCTCATCCTTGACTCGCATCTGATGATACCCGGAGCGTAAATCGATCTTGGAAAACCAAGACGCTCCCTGCAGCCAATCAAACAAATCATCTATCCTCGGGAGTGGGTAACGGCTCTTCATCGTTACCTTATTCAACTCCCGATAATCTATACACATACGGTGCGACCCGTCCTTCTTCTTCATGAACAAAATCGGTGCTCCCCAGGGCGAACTACTCGGCCTGATAAAACCCTTGTCTAGCAGCTCATGCAGCTGCGTAGACAATTCCTGTATCTCTGGGGGAGCCAACCGATACGGTGCCTTAGCTATCGGAGCCGCACCAGGGACCAGGTCAATCCTGAACTTGACCTATCTCTTGGGAGGTATTCTGGGCAAATCCTCTAGAAATACATCTGGGTAGTCTCGCACTAGCGGAACATCATCAACTTTCGTCTTACCCTTCTCTCAGGCATCTAAAGCATAGGCAATATAGCCGACGCAACCCTGCTGGAAATAGCGCCTCGCTCTCGCTGCCATACACAAAACTGGTCCACGTTGTGGCCTCTCGCCCTGAATCACTAACTGCAGTTCACAATCTATCACCGCCCCATTGGGGCTCAGCCAATCCATGCCTACTATGACCTTATTCCCTCGCAGGGGAATAGGGACCAAGTCCACCAGAAACTGCTCATCGAATAACTGTAGAGAACATCCTCTGTGTACTCTCGCCATCCTAATGGTCCTGTCAGCTGTTATCTCAACCTCAAGTGGACAATCTAACTCCCTTGGAGCTCTGCTAAACCTCTAGCTAAGCGTAAGAGAGACGAATGATCGGGTAGCCCTCGAATCAAACAATATTGTGGCTGAAATGTCATTTATTGAGAACGACCCTATACAAAACATATAACCATAAGAAACAATCAATAATAAATGCAGAGATAAGGGAAAAATACATACCCGTCACTACGTCAGGAGTCGCTCGCGCCTCCTTTGCTGTCAGCTGAAAAGGCCTACTCTTCGCCACCGGCGTCTCAACTCGGACCTGACAACCATCTGTAATCCTCAAAGTAGCAGGAGCAGGTGCTGACACCTTCCCCACAGCACCTAAACTTGAACACTGGGACTTTTTATGTCCCCTCTGATTGCACTGGAAGCAAATTAGATCTGATGCCGCAATGACGGTAGTAGTGGCTGTACAATCTCTGCTCATATGCCCAGTCTGACCGCACTTGTAGTAGCCGTAACTTCCTGCCTTGCACGCCCCATCGTGCAATCTACCACACTTTCCACACCGACCGTGGCTCTGCTAACTCCTGGATCTATGATCTGAAACCTTGGGATTTTTTCCCGAACTCCCTAAACCCGAAGCCGCATCCGACTTCCTTTTTCTCTCCATCTCAAGGTAAATCTCTCTCTCTCTCTCTCTCTCTCTCTCTCTCTCACCCTAGCAATCATGTCATCCAGCGTTTTACAGCTGGACCGGCTCACAAACTGGAGGATGTCACTCTGCAGCATCTCATGATAACGGGCCTTCTTCATTTCCTCATCAGCTGCATACTGAGGAACGAGAAGCTCCCTTTCCCTGAACTTGGCGGTAATCTCCGCCACTATCTCTGTAGTCTGGGTGAGGTCCTGAAACTCTCTTGCTAATTACCGCACCGCAATAACCGGTGTGAACCCAGCTTTGAACCTGGCAGTAAAGTCAGCCCAGGTCATTGCATTCAAAGTTGCATCATCTCCAATGACATGTCCGACCTCCTCCCACCAATCCCGTGCCCTGTCCTTCAAAAGATAGGACGCTAATCTAACCTTGTCCCCCTCGGGATATTTACTCATGTGGAAAGCATTGGCCACATCCACCAACCATCTAGTACTCGCTATGGGGTCCCGCACCTCGATAATCTGGAGCTCCACATGCCCAGAACTACCTGAACGTAAGCGTGCGCGACCCCATCATGGCCGCCACCTTAGCACGAAATGTGCCTAGTCTCTCCTCCATGAACTCTAGTATACCCTCCTTGATCGAACCAAAGATCACTGGAGTCTGCTCAAGAATGATATGGGTCACCTCTGAAGTGAAGAACTCTCTGGTCTGCTCATCTAGATGCTCGGCTCCCGAGCCTGATCCTGATCCCTCTCCGGCACCTGAACTGCCGGCTGCTGGCCTAGGTCGCAAAACCACCATTCTGAAAACATATCATGGCAAACGTCGGTACACTAAATATCTCAAGGGATCATTGCTACTACAAGCTTCCCGGTCTCATCTCAGCCTTCCTTGATTCGAGTATGGATCCTCTACTTTCAATAGTATGGGCCCATACTACCTTCCATATCTATCCGTACTTTCCTCAAGAACCGCCTCGACTCCACCAAGTCACTCCAGTGCTACTGACTTTTGCTACTCACATCCTAGGCCTGCCCTAGGGAAACCATTAACTCCACCCAAACCAGTCCTCAACTGCTGAAGGCCTCCTTGCAATGCCAATTAGCCACCACCTAAATACCATCACATGCAATGAGGCCCAGATAATCCTTCAAGTACAAGACTCATCCCTACAACGGTTAGACTCAAACGAGAGCTGCACAATAGGATCAAATCTGACACTCTAAGATTATCCAACCCTGACCACATGTTACATGATGTATTCACCTAATGGCTAACTCCCATCACTCAGAGTCCCACAAAGCACAAAGCAAGCAACATTCGGATAAGGGAAGCATACTCTTGCAACTATTCTCGTAACAAGAAACTGTACTAGCATACAATGCTAATCTCATACTATCAGGCATAACCTACACAGGCCATCCTACTACTGTCTACTCAATACTAGCATGCAATTCTCATAAGGCTGAAACACATAAGCAGGCACATAAGGCATCATCCTAGATCCTTAGTCCTATACTAGCATGCCGTTCTACTGAAACTGAAACTGAAACTGGAACTAAAACTGAAACTGAAACTGATAATCATAAACTTGTATGGGTAATTTGGGAGTACTTACTTGAGCTCGGCTGATCGCACGCACCAAACCTTTTTCTCTTTATCAAAACTCTTTTCATTCTAAGTTCTTTTCAAAAATTCTTTTCGAAAACACTTTTTTTTTTCTTTTGAAAATATTTTATCGTTTCCTTAGTTAGAGTCCAAACACGCCCAAAGGTTTATCCGAATCCCTCAAACCAAGGCTTTGATACCAACTTGTAACATCCCAAAATACGACCCAAAAATTTTTGTTTAATCATTACTAAAAATCATTAGATCAATACCATAGAATAAAACCCATACATTAATATATCAAAACCACAACAAATTATCAAAGGAAAACTGTATCAAATCATGTCAATGAAAAGCTAAATCAACTCCCAGGACAAAAACTGAAGCCGTGGTGTGTGTGATGCCATTATCCCGAGCTCTTCCCTTTACTTGCGGAAGTACCTGAAACCAAAACTGAAACTGTAAGCATGAAGCTTAGTGAGCTCCCCCAAACTACCACATACCATACAATAACATATAAACACATATTGGGCCTTGCCCACCGCATCAGACCGTAGTCCGAAAACTGCATCGCACCGCAGTCCATAACTAACTAGGACCTTGCCCACTGCATCAGACCGAAGCCCGGAAACTGCATTGGACCGAAGCCCGGAACTAACTGGGACCTTGTCCCCTACATCGGACTGAAGTCCGGAACTAACTGCATCGGATCGAAATCCGGAACTGACTGGGACCTTGTCCCCTGCATCGGACCGAAGTCCGGAAACTGACTGAGCATAACATGGCATAGCAAAAACATATCAACTAGCATAAGCACATATACTACATATTGCATCGGACCGAATTTCGGAACACATAATACAAAACACACTTTAATCACAAAGACATCAAGCAATCTAACTACTGCATCGGACCGAGGTCCGGAACTGCTACTAACTAAACGGGCCGACATTATGGCCGTAGACCCGTTCCTAGTGGAAGGAAGACTCACCTCGTAGTCTAGCTGCTGAATGAACTGCTCTGGAATCTGTCTGTTGCTGCTCCGGTTTCACCCCGGCTATAATTTCCATAAGTACACTCAATCAAATACTGATAACTATACTGAGGGTAAAATGACTATTTTACCCCTGGTCAAAGTCAACCTCTTGGTCAAAGTCAACATACAGTTGACCTGAATCGTCGAGTTGGGCCACCAACTCGTCGAGTCCCTACTCTCATTTCTCAATTCTACTCGCTACTACTCGTCGAGTTTGGCATAGACTCGATCAGTTCCTCTTTGATATAAACACTTAGTCAATCTGCATCCGACTCGCCGAGTTGTATGAACAACTCGTCGAGTTCTCCTTCATCATATGAACACTCCAACTAGGACTCACCGAGTTGTATGAACAACTCGTCGATTCTGTTCTTGAGATATGATGATTGTCTTGGACTCGCCAAGTCAGGGCATTGACTCGCCGAGTCCCTCCATGGATGAGTCCGATCTCCGACTCACTGAGCCCCCCTAAAACTCACAGGTTCCACTTAGCAATATACATAGAAGGGGAAAACTCGAGGACTCGCGAACCGACTCGCCGAGTCCGAAGAACGACTCGGCGAGTTGCATGCATGCAATCACTATATACTCGATTCTGCTTCAACCCAGTGCATTCCATCCATAGATCTGGGTTCTTAGGGTTTGATTAACATGTAAAGTTTCCAACTTTACGTGTAGATAAACACCAATGATGAATTTAAGGCTCAAAACACACTAAAAGAGTAGATCCAGGGCTTTCATGCAATATGGCTCCATAAAGGCAGTAGATTTGGGCTCTTGAAGCTCAAACCTAGCTAGATTCAAAGGCCATTCCACTCAATATGATCTCTATATTACAATCAAGCTAGGAAATGGGTAAAGATGGCTTAAATGGGGTTTTTCTAAAGAAAATCATCATGGCAACAGTAAGGACCCGAAGTATACCTTAATGGACTCTAGATTGAGTTCTAGATCCTTGCTCTTCTCCTTCCCCTTGGTCCTTCCTTCCTTATCTTCTTCAAACTTCAAGGAAAAGCACAAAAATACTCAAATCACAAAGGGGAGGGTTAGGGTTTGATAAAGGGTGCTCTGAGAGTGAAGGGGGCGAGCTTGGGGCGCTTAAGGGGGTTTAAATAGGGTACAAACCCTTGAAGTTAGGGTTTCATCCAGACAGGCGGACTCGCCGAGTCCAGGATATGGACTCGTCGAGTCACCAACTCAAATGTGCTTGATATCTCGCCTCTACTCGGCGAGTCTGGCCACCCACTCGCCGAGTCCCA
The DNA here is from genome assembly GCF_052625555.1 of Lactuca saligna. Taxonomy (NCBI): domain Eukaryota; kingdom Viridiplantae; phylum Streptophyta; class Magnoliopsida; order Asterales; family Asteraceae; genus Lactuca; species Lactuca saligna. The sequence goes on along the minus strand of NC_136418.1, from coordinate 132,499,030 downwards.
GCTAATATGCCAAAAATACATAGATTGAAATACATACCAGGAACCAGGCGATACATCTTATGCATATGCAGATTCATATATTTATTAATATGCATATGCATATGCATATACTTATGAATATGCATATAGTTATTCATATGCATGTCATATACTTATTCTTATGCATATATATATATATATATATATATATATATATATATATATATATATATATATGTATGTATATGTGTATATACATATATTTATAAGCATAATTATGTATTTAATTGGCTTATGCATATGCATATACTTATTCATATGCATATGCGTATACTTATGGATATGCATATAATTATTCATATGCATATGCGTATACTTATAAATATGTAAGTCATATACTTATTCTTATGCAAATGCACATACTTATTCATATACAAATACATATACTTATTCATATGTATAACATCAACAACCTTATTTGGTCTACCCCACTCATGCTTAAGACCTTAGTAATTCTATGAAACGGAGCAACATTGCAAAATAACCTAAGTTTCTCAATCAAAACAATACAAAGATTCGCCACCAATGAATCAAGGCTATTAGTTTTAGCAAACCTTACAAAGACAAATGGTTTACCAAACTAGAGAGTCTCTTAGCAATAAACGCACTAAGAACAACACCACAACTCTCACATGTCTTCTACAACTATTGTTGAGTAAAATGTGAAAGAAAACTAGTAACATGTAGATTATGTAAAAAAAATTGTCACCGGTTCATTTGATTGCTGATAATTGCAATGAAAGCCGATCCTAGATCCTTGATCGATCATTTCCTCTATTTGTAGAAGAACATACCGGGAATAACCAAATACAAATATGGACGTTTTGCTAGCCAGGGGAGAGGCTAGGTATAAGCAATGTAGGTGCTACGTTAAAAATAATTTATCTAAATTTTCTATAAAAAAAATTAGTGGCCTACCTTAAAAATAATTTAGGACCTATTTTGCCCACAAAATCTATGAATTTGTATAGAAAACTTTCTAAAGAATAATTAGTGAATAATATAGCTTTTTATTCTAGACTCGTTATTGCTACTGGTGTTTGATCCCTCCCAAGAAAAAGAACGTCGTGACCTGAATAATACCAAATATCACCAGACAATTAGTTTTTATTACTTCTATCATCGGTACACATTTACTTTATATGTAACGACTTTGAAGGGGTGCAATGAAGGACATTAGTAGTAGAATTTGCTTATTTTATGGTAAAAAAATTCTTTAGAGAATGGCCATAAATTTTATGTGATTATATATATATATATATATATATATATATATATATATATATATATATATATATATATATATATATATATATATATATATATATATATATATATATATATATATAACTTCTTTATTCATATATTATAAAATAATATTAAAATTTTCAATTCAAACTACGATGTAAGTCCTAACCATATATTTCAAAATTCTCAAGCGAAAACATTCTCAAATATTTATTGGAGCTCATTATGTATGTATGGATCGAACTCAAGAGATAGAGAAGGAAAAAGATCTTCATCCTCTTAGGAACGAGTAACTACAAAAAAATGATGGTGCATTATTGAATACATGCATGTTAATAATGTTTGTTTATTTCGAGCATAAAGTATTTGTTTAGTTTTATCAAGCATTGGCAAACAATAAATCATGATGTTAAATATTGGTACTTTAAATGCTAGCTTGAATCATGGTTTATGATGGATCATAATTAATTAATTAAACAAAAGAACAGCATACATGCAATGTTTGTTGGTCAATGGGTATAATGACATGAAGTCATGGGACGGAACTTGCGTTACCAACAAGGCCATGTGAGGTATGCCCCCATTGTGGCCTTTTAATTCGTCTATTTGGGATATAAATTGACTAATACTAAATCATCTTCTATTGTTTTGTTAGATAGAGATATAAATAATAAAGTTGTTAACTATTTGATAAAATAACACAAAAGAGTATTATAATATTAAGTATCGCCTAATGGGAAATGTTTATAATGATGTGAAAACGTATTCATTTAACAAATGTTGATAGAGTATATAAAAAATATATTCTATATTCATATAGAAAGAGAAATTCATAGTTAAACTGTATTTCATATAATTGCTTAAACTTTTACTAATCTATCTATGGATTTTTTTTTTTTTTGACGAAAATCATATCTTTATGTAGGTAATTATGTATCTATATCAACAAATATGGCCCGAGGAAACTCAAAAAAAAAAAAAAAAAAAAAAAAAAAAACCGATAAGAAATTGTGATCCCTTATCTTAGAAAATTAATATAGGTTGGATTTAATATACTAACTAGTTGATTGCCCACCTACCTCGCGTTGCAACAGAGCCAATCCGTTTTATAAGTTGAATTTTGATGATTGTATTAATAAAAATTAGGTACCGTTGCATTTGTTGGTATATAAAAATATAAGGTTAGTACTGTTGACTAACTTGAGTTTATACAATCAAATGAAAACGTATTATATGTGACCTAACTCATACGTATAAAATGTACATAAAAATAAATACGTAAACATACATAAAATTAATTTTGAAACTTAATGAAAAACTTTAATCTATACCTACACGTAAAGGAAGGTTAACCTCCTGTTTCATTCATTCCATAAGCGTACAATATATACACAGGATACAAACTAAGGGATCTACAAATAAGGAATGATTATCTTATCTAAACATAGAAGATTATACATATCAATAATATAAATACAAGATCACGAGCTATCTCTAATAGTCCCCCACAGTTGGAGCGGGAGTAGAGCAGACGTTCAAACTGGAGCATAAGGATTCAAATAAGTGTCGTGGGAGTCCCTTTGTAAAAATGTCGGCGTACTGGTAATCCGATGGGACATGGAGAACCCGAATGTGTCCAATGCAAACTTTCTCACGGACAAAATGAATGCAATCTCAACATGTTTTGTTCGCTGGTGTTGAACGAGATTTTCAGACAAATACACGGCTGAGACATTATCGCAGTAGACGATAGTAGCTTGACGAACCGGGATGTGAAGTTCAAGTAAAAGGTTACGAATCCAGCTAGATTCGGCGACGACATTTGCGACACCCCTGTATTCTGCTTCAGCGCTAGAACGAGATATGGTGGGTTGTCTTTTGGATGACCATGATATTAGGTTGTCGCCGAGGTAGACGCAATATCCTGATATAGAGCGTCTAGAGTCCGGACCCCCCCCCCCCCCCAAATCAGTGTCAGAGTAGGTTGTGAGATTCAGTCGGGGAGAGGCATTAAGATGCAATCCGTAATAAAGGGTACCTTTTATGTAACGCAAGATACGTTTTAAAAAATGTAGATGAGGCTCGCGTGGAGCATGCATGAAGAGACACACCTGTTGGACAACATATGTGATGTCGTGCCTAGTGAAAGTTAAGTACTGGAGGGCTCCAGCTAGGCAGCGATATAGAGTGTCGTCGGGAAGGAGGGGCCTGGCTGTGGCACTTAGTTTGGATGAAGTGTCAACAGGTGTGGTTGTTGCATTACATGATGCCATGGAAGCTCGTTCGAGAATATATTAACATATTGTGCTTGAGATAAAAATAAACCATGTTTATTTCGTGAGATATACCCAAAAAATGATGTAGTGGCCCGAGATCAGTCATGGAGAATTCACGAGATAGAGTAGCAATGATATCTTTGAGTAGTGTGGAGTCTGATGCTGTAAGTATGATGTCATCGACGTAAAGCAAAAGGTATGCGATATGTGATCCCTTTTTATAGACAATTAGAGAATTGTCACATATGCTACTACGGAACCCATTAGCGGTGATAAAGTTGGAGAACCGAAGATACCACGCTCGTGGAGCTTGCTTGAGCCCGTACAATGATTTTCGTAGGGGACAAACATGATGAGGTTTGGTGGAATCAAAGAAGCCCAGAGGTTGGTGCATGAACACGGTCTCATGAAGGTCGCCATGTAGGAAGGCGTTTTTGACATCAAGTTGGTGGAGATGCTATGATCTTGAAATGGAAATGCTAAGCATTATACAAATTGTGGCAAGTTTAACGACGAGACTGAATGTCTCGTCACAATCTACACCAAACGGTTTGAGAATTCCTTTAACTACCAAACGGGCTTTATACCATTGTAATGTCCCATCGGCATGAAATTTATGGCGAAATAACCACATGCATCGAATGATCGGGTGGTCTGCAGGCCGAGAGACAAGTTCCCATGTATCATTTTCCTGTAACGAACTAAATTCATGGTTCATGGCAAGTAACCAATTTGGATCCTTAAAGGCTTGAGAGTACGTTTTAGGGGTTGGGGAGATGGGCTTGGTAGAGGTTGTGTGAAGGTTTAAGAGTTGTCTAGGTTTGAAGATACCAGGTTTTGATCTGGTAGTCATAGGATGTGGTGGTTGGGCGGTTGTTGGGGGTGAAACGGGGGTTGGTATAGCAGCAGAGAGTGGGATATTAGATGTGTTATTGGTTGGGTTATTTGTTGCGAGGCTTTCAGGAGGAGAAGTTGGTGAGGAGGGGATGGTTTGTGAGTTATCAACATGAGGGGGTTCATGTGGGGTGGGTGGTGTTTGTTGTGGAATGGTGGGGGTAGTATGATTGTCTTCGAATAAGTGGGGGTGGGGTGTAGATGTGTCAGGGTCGAGGAAGGAGTATGAGTTTGAAGGTTGAGGATCAAGGAATGGAAAAGAAGACTCATCAAATATAACATGGCGAGACAATATAACTTTTCCAGAGGTTGGATCGAGACATCAGTATCCCCGAAAATTGCTAGGGTATCCGAGGAAAATGCAACGAGTGGATCGAGTGTGGAGTTTTTGAGGTTGAGTGGAAGTAGTGTTGGGGTAGCACGCGCATCCAAAAATGTGAAGGTGATTGTATGTGGGATGCCTATGGTAGAGAGCAAATGTTGGGGTAGTGAAATGAAGAATTTTTGTGGGAAGTATGTTATGGAGGTAGGTGGCAGTGTGAAGGGCCTCGACCCAAAAGGATGGTGGTAAGTGGGCATGAGCAAGAAGGGCTCAAATAATGTCATTGAGACGCCTTATCATGCGTTCAGCTTTGCCATTTTGAGGCGAGGTTTGAGGACATGAAAACCAAAAAGTGAGACCATGATTTGAGGCAAATGTTTTAAAATTGGTGTTATCGAATTCACCTCCTAAATCACATTGGAAAGATTTTATCTTTCTGTTGAATTGGGTGTGAATGAGAGCATGGAATTTGGTGAAGTTGGTGAATGTTTCAGATTTGACTTTGAGAGGGTAGACCCATACATATTGTGTGTAATTATCGAGAAGGACCATGTAATACTTATAACCTGATTGGATTAAAACAGGCGAGGTCCATAAATCACAGTGGATAATATCAAATGGTGCAAAAGTACTGGAATTTGAGTCTAGAAATGGTAAAGGTTTATTATTTGAAATTTGGCAGGAGTGAAAAATAGAAGATAAACTTTGTTTATTACATGAAATAAAGAAACGAGTACGTAATGAATCCAAAACTGATGTTCTCGGGTGACTGAGATGGTTGTGCCATAGTTCTGGTGATGAGCTAGTGACGAGAGCAGATGGAATGCTTGGTCGTGTGAACGGATAGAGGTTTCCCGAGATATTGTGGCGAGAAAGGAGTTTCCTAGTCTGGAGTTCCTTCACAGAAAAACCATAAGGGTCAAAGCATAAAGAAACATTATTGTCAATGGTGAACTTTCTTACCAACAGGAGGTTTTTACCTATGTGTAGGGAATATAAGATATGACGTAAGTTTTAGGTCTGAGTGGGTAGTTTGTGTTGGGTATGTACGGATCCATGAATTGGTATACTGTGACCATTACCCACGAATATAAATTGTATAGGAGAAGATGACAGGGGAGTTGTGATTTTACCAGGGTCAGCAGTCAAGTGGGAGGACGCACCGGAGTCCATGTACCATGATTGATCTGAATGATTGAGATTCATGCTTTGAAATGTTGTTCCAAGGTCAATCGGACCGAGTGCATCATATTGTGATTGTATTGGTTCCTGTGGTGTTGATTCTGCAACAGTAGGTTGGGTTGAGCATGCAACATGAGCTGCAGATTGTTGGTCCTGTTTAGCTGTGGGTTGTCGCTGACCATTAGGCCATGGTGTGGGCCACAGAGCTTGTGATGGATATGGACACATGGATATCGTCCTCCAGATTGGGTGTTGCGACCACGACCCCTGCCAAAATTTCATTGATTTCTGTCGCGAGTTGGTGGTCGTTGTTGGATGTCCTATGGTCTGGTGTGTATGAGAAACTAGAACATTAGGGATGGTAAGGTTTTGTCATGCTGTGTGGCGGTGTTGGTCAAGTTGTTACATACTTCGAGCAATGTCCCAAGATGGAAGACTTTGGCTGATGAAAGATGTCACCGTGCCATATTCTGCAGGAAGACCACGAACTAGTTGTAGTACAAGTCTTTGTTCCTTCACCGGGTTTTCAACATCACTGAGTTGGTCGGCTAAGTCTTATAGGCGTTGGCAGTACTTATCCATGGATGTACACGAGGTCAAGGTCAAATTAGTGAATACCTGCTCTAGGGCCGCCGCCCTAGACCCTTTGTTGTTCAACAAAATTTCTTTGATTCGTTTCCAGATGTCGTAAGCTGTGGCGTCAGTGTCAAGGACACGAACCAAAAGTTCATCAGATAGTGTTCCGTAGATCCACTGTAGAACAATAGCATCGACCTTTTGCCAAGCTTCATATGTTGCTTCTATCTTTGTGGGTGCGACAGTACCGTCTATGTGATGAAGGACCTTGTAACCTCGAGCGTGGAGTTTGAATAGCTTCACCCAGGAGGAATAAGTTACTTTTGTACCATCCAGAGTTCTGATCTTGTTCTGGATGTTCCTGACTGTGTAAACTGGGTGAAGAGATGAAGGTTTTGATGGTGGATCATTGGTTGACATTGTGGTGTTTGATTGTCGTAGCAATGGGGGAGGGCACCGCCGGTTCTTTTAGGGTTTGAAGGATTGTAGCTCTGATACAATAAAGGAAGGTTAACCCCCTGTTTCATACATGCCATAAGCATACAATATATACACATGATACAAACTAAGGAATCTACAAATAAGGAAGGATTATCTTATCTAAACAAAGAAGATTATATAGATCAATAATATAAATACAAGATCACGAGCTATCTCTTTCTTTTTAAGTAAGTACGTTTCCTTTTTAAGTTAACGAATGAAAACACGTTATATTTGACATAACACATACGTAGGAAGCGTACATAAAAATTAGGACGAAAACATAAAAAAATACGTCAAAACGAAGACAAATTTGAATTTATGAGGATGCGTACATAAAAAAGTAAGTCTTTTTTAAAAAAAAATAATGAATGAAAGTTCTGAAATTACGATGAAATGATGACCACCTCGAATTTATATCAACACATACATAAAACCATGCATTAATAAATTAGTTATTTTAGTTAATGAACGAAAATTATTAAAGAAAATTAGATTATATATATTATAGGAGTAAACACGAAAGTTTAGAGAAATATAACATCTATTTTTAGGTATTGCTGTTAAGATCTAACATTTCTAATTTTGGGAACTTTTAGTAAATCTTGGCCAACCACAATGTGGTGATGGAGCTCACTACGACGCGGTCACGACCCTATAAGGAACACAAATTTTTAATTAGAATGGCGTAGTCATGTATTGGCCACGGTGTGGTGGCGGCTTGGTGAAAACCCTAAATTTCGAGCCTTGAGCCCTATTTAAGGAACATTATGGGTAGGGTTTGCTCACAGCTCCAACCTCCATCCCTTTGAGAGAAACCGTACAGTTTTTGTGTGTGTGTGTTCTTGGTTTTTTAAGGAGTTAGAAGGAAGAAGTAGGTGGTTCAAGCTAGTGGTGGGATTTGTTGTTCTTGAGGGTTGCTTCTACAATCATCATTAGACTCCAGAATGTATAAAGCTCATACCTTTTCATCTTATAAGTTGCTTATGTAGTGTTTGAGTCCCTTTTTGGTTATTGAAAATGAATCCTTGGGGTTTGAAACAACTACAGGACCTTGGATAAGATTTATGTTAGTTTCTGGTCCTTTAGTCCTATAAAGTTTGCATCTTGTCCAAGAAGCAACCATACATGGATCTCTTAGGTTATCTTGTCCCTTTTGTGTCAGGGTTTGAGATCTAGGCTTTTAGAGGTTAGGAAATGGATAAAGTTGGAAACTTTATCCATGTATTGCCTTAATCAATCTAGATCTAAGCTTTGGAGATCTAGAAATAAGGGTTAGGAGCTTAATGAATTAAGTTGGTCAAGAAGATTACCACAACGTGGTAATGTTGCTACCACGAAATGGTGGCAAGGCGTTTCATGACCATTTTGGTGTTTAGCCACCACAGAATGGCCATGGTGTTGGCCACCATGATGTGCACAAAAGTACATATTAGTTTTAAATTTTTAACCTAACAAACTCTTACTAAATATGCACCTATAGGCAGTGTACCTAGTCAGATTAATGTATATCTCACGTACGGGTGTCAATTACAGAGAACAATATTTGATTATTTAAACTAACCACTTCTAATTAAACTAAGAAATAACTATTATTTGGGGATTTTTATTGATTTTTCAAAATAAGAATAACTTAGTATCACCCAACAAGTAAGCAAGCCACGAAAACAAAGTAACTTCAAGAATTATAAAGAATACTTTTACCTAGATCCAATTTCACTTTCTCCTACGGTTGATTTCTTATGGATAGATTATATTGTTTACCAATTATCTAGATATTATGATCAAATATCTAGGCTATCAATTTATGAATGAAAAAGCAATGATCATGTAAAAGTTAAACACTAAATTGATAATAGCACAACTGGACTATGAATAATATGAGTTACTCTCCTATGATCAATTCAACCAACCAAGCACAACCTAATACTAATTAAGCTCTATAACACATTTAAAGTTACTTGCTTTAATTACTTAAACTAAGATGTGATTAATCTTAGCTCTAATTATCTAATGATCATAAACAATTAGGAGATAGATTCATGCAATTAATATGATCAATTAACACACAAAATCTGATTTATAAGGAATATAAACTAGAACTAAAACATGTTAGGGTTTATATATATCAAACACAAGTAAAATAAAATATACTCATCCAATAATTGAAATTAATACATATGGATCAAGTTCATCTTCACTAAACAGAAGTAAAAGGTGTCTAGCCTTTCATTGTAGCAGAAAAACACAATGAATCTAAGTAAAATAAGCTAGACATGAGTATAATAAGCAAACCAACTAGATCAACGTTGAATTCCTTCTAAATCTTCTTCAATTCTTAAGCTTCAGTTGAATTTCGATCTTCTTTTGGTTTTTTAAGGTTTCTTAGTCGCAAATAACCTCTGAAAACCAAATGCATGCCCCCATGATTTTGAACTATTGTCCTCGATTTTATAATTGTGGAAAACCACATCGCAGTTGACTGCCACCACGATGTGGTCTTCGAGTAAATCATGTGTCTGCCAAGTCAGTATATGGGTCGTGAATATTCCAATCACCACATCATGGTTATATCACCACGACGTGGTCTTTAATTCTTCTTTCTTCTTTTGTTTTAGCTCTCGTTTCCTGCTTCCAGGTCCTCGCATGCTCCCTTTTTGTCCCAAGCAAGTCTTCGCTACTACAAAACATATTTTAAACATAGTAAGTATCTTTTGTTCCATACTAAGCATAAATGTAGCTAAAAGTATTAGAAATATGCATTAAATATGTAGTTAATTATGCATAAATCAAAATACCCCACACTTGGCTTTTGCTTTTCCCCTTAGAAAAACTGATTTTATTATTATCATACCAAGACTGTGGCTACCATCATCTCACAAGAGAATCCATTTTGAGCCTCTCCATTACTCCAAGAATGTAATGTGTGTATATTTTCCTAAGAACTTCCTCAATCCAAAATACTCACAATCTTAATAAACACCTGCCTACTTTTTTGAACAACGCTTATTTTATGCTTCCCTCCATACCCATCCCCATAAAACTTTCTTAACTTTATGGTAATTTTGATTAAACTCCCAAGCATACATATGAAAAAATTATGTAGAAAATAAAAATACAATAAATAGCTTGTCAAATTTTGCCTTATTTTTGACTCTTTGATAATTTGGTGCTTTTTTTCATGATATTTCTTGATGTTCATAGCTTTGTAGACTCTTATTCCCAACTTTTGCAACTTTTTTTTTTCTTTTCTATTTTTTGCTTTTTTTTTTCACTCAAAACTAAAAATCCTATAAATATATATGCTCAAGCAATGAAACTTAAATTCAACCCTTATTTGTTAGAGGTATTAGTCTAGAGTGAAATGACTACGTAAGCTTTCCTGGATACATTTATGGTACACGATGCTAAAAATATTGCAGCTCTCAAACTAACCAAGGTTGTGTTTTTGTTCCATTATTTTACTAGGACACGGAAGCCACAAATACACAATAACATCTATTGACTCAAATAAACATTGAAACTCGCATTAGATCGTCCCATACAACACTAGAAAACTAGATCTCAACATAACAATTTTTTTTTAACTAGGTTCAGTTTTAGATTATTCTATCAAATCTTTCTAATATATATATATTTTTTTAAATCCTAGTCATTTAGAAAATTTTATCAGGATGCTTGTATTCCTATATTCAACCCCCTACCCCACACTTAAATGATGCAATGTCCCCATTGCATGCTTAAACAATAAAAGAACATAAATTAAAAGGAAGAATTTGAACAGACTCCCCTTGGGTATTAGTGTCGAGATCGAATTCTGAACGTGTGCGAAAAGCTTGGACTTCTCGTATTAAGGCTGGAAACAATACTTCTGGACCTTCTTCTTGTGAATGCAAATATGTCAGATCGGAATAAACCAAAGAACTATTCTTCAAAAGTGTCTTGAACCACTGCCACGTCGTGGGAAAGCAACGTCACGACGTGGTGTAAAGTTGGAAGTCGTAATGGTCGAGCAAAATAAGATCTCCACGATGTGTTTTAAGTATGTCACATCATGGTTCAATCATATGCAGTCAGGATAAAATAAATTGCCACGACATGGTGCTGATGGCCACGTCGTGGTTCCTTTTCTAACTGTCTTGTAAGATCAAGGTAATGCATCGACTCTACGTAATGTTTAGGACCATTCCCGGTCTTTTCTTTCAGTAGATATTCTTCAAAAACTCTTTTCTTCATCAAGTGGGAACCCCACACTTATTCAAAAATGTGGTCTTTAAATATAATCTTCACAAATGCACGACTTTTGTATCCATTAAGCACCTTCACTTCTTCATTTTCTCTCAACACTACCAAATAAAATCAAAAGACTAGAAAAACACATGATCCTTCGGTTAAACTAAAAAGAAAATCTAAAACCAAAATAAAACAAAAAACTAAAATGAAATCAAAAGGAAAAGAAAATGGAAACTCTTAAAAATCGGTTGCCTCCCGAGAAACACTTCTTTTTTAGGAGTCGTGAGTTGGACTCCTTCCAACTCTACGTTGCGTCAGGTGGAAGTGTAGCCTCCCCATTCTCCATCATCTTGAGCCTTGTTTGTTTCTAAGCAACCCTTCTGTTGAATGCCTTTATCAAACTTTCTGGCATTTTTGGGTTGATATCTTCATTATTCTTCCTCTTGGGTTCTTTCTTCATTCCTGTGTATTTAGCTTTTGTCTTATCTCTTTCTGGGGTTTTCTTGTCAAAATGACACTCATCACTATCTTCTTCTTTTTCTTCAATTGTCTATGTGACTTGATCTAGTGGTCTTGTAAAAGCAAATAATTCGAAAATCATTGGTGTTGGCATTGGAGGTTTCAAATAATTCACTTATTTTTCCAATTGCTCTTTAGGTTGTTTATGCTCCATGAACTTTTTGTTTCCTTCCTTCACCAAATTTTCCTTGGAATGAGATGGGAAAGGAAGAGGTGGTCGATACGGCTCAACAATAGAAAAATCATAATCTTCCTTAAGTTCCCATGAGGTGGCAATATTGCCTCCATGTCGTGGCAACTGCACAGAATCATGATACTCTTCTGGTTTTTCTTTCACTTTTACTTTGAGTGACTGATCAGATTATTCTTCAAGGGCCACCATATGCTACAATTCATCTTTTTCTTTTGTATAAACGGCCATGACTTGAGCGATTGGGATTGGCTCTACTTTTGTTGAGGGTGTATCTAATTGCTTTTCTTGCACAAGCTTTGTTAATTGCCCGACTTGTGAGTGGATGCTCATGATATATGCTTTTTCATCTCTAAGTGTTGCGTTAGTGGTATCATGTCTTCTATCACTAGATTCCATAAATCTAAATAGCTTTGACTTGAGAGCATTTATTTTCTCGGATTGGACCTGTTCAGTTTGGTAGAGATCATGCTTTAGTTGTTGAAGTTATTTTGTATCTCGATCTCTCTTGTACTCTAATTCACAATACCTTGTAGCAAGCTCTGCATCTATTGTGAATTGATCCACTCATTTTTGTGATATTTTCTTCTCTTCCGTCGAGCTTTGCAATCATTGAACTTATAACATTTTGACCTCCATTTTTACTTGCTTTTCCTTTAGTGAAATCCTCCTTTGGGTTGTAATACTCTCTTGAATGCTTAGGAAATTCTTCAATCAAAGCTTTATTCGTAGCAATCTCTTATAATGCTTCCAAGCTTCGTATAGCGACTCTCCCTATAATTGTTGAAAATTTTGGATATTTCTTTTAAGCTTCGCCACTTTTAAAGGAAGGGTAAAATAGTTTATGAACTTAGTCTTAAAGTCAACCCATGTCATGATTCCTCCAAAGGGAAGTGATTTTAACCGTTGTTTTGCTTCACCCTTCAATGTGACTGGAAAAAGTCGAAGCATCGCCACATCTTTACTCACGTTTGGTGCATGAAAATAATTTAAAATCTCCACCACCTCTTTTACGTGCTCGTGAGCGTCCTCGTCCTCCTTCCCATAAAAAGGTAGATCTTTTAGCATATAAAGAATGTGCCCCGGAAGTTCAAATTTTGTCGCGGTTGGAATTTTTGGTGGATCAAGACTCCATGTATTGTTGTTCCTTATATGTCTCTTGTACTCAGCCATTGGCATGGTCGTGATGTCCCCCATTTTTCCTGCTAAGATAAAACTAGAAAACACGCGTAAAACGAACAAAAAAGAAATAAAATTAAATCTAATTGTAACATGACCACGCAATGGCCATGGTGCCCACGACATGGTTGCTGATCAGACAGAAAACTAAAATGTAGAAAAATTATTTTTTTGCGTTTTTTACACCACAAAAAGGATCGAATAACTAAAAACAAGTAAACCAAAAATCAAATAAGTCGTTCCCCAACAACGGGGCCAAAAACATTGATGTGCACAAAAGTACCTATTAGTTTTAAATTTATAGCCTAACAAACTCTTACTAACTATGCACCTATAGGCAGTGTACCTAGTCAGATTATAGTATAGCTCACATAGTCAAGTGTCGATCATAGTGAACGAAATTCGATTAATTAAATTAACTACTTCTAATTAAACTAAGAAACAACTACGATTTGTGGTTTTTTTACTGATTTTTCAAGATCATAATAACTTAATATCACTTAACAAGTCAACAATCCATGAAAACAAATTAACTTGAAGCATTAAAAGAATACTTCTACCTAAATCCAATTTCACTTTCTCTTATGGTTGATTTATTATGGATAGATTATATTCATTACCAATTATCTAGCTATTATGATCAAATATCTATACCTATCAATTTATGAATGACAAAGAAATGATCATGCACAAGTTAAACACTAAATTTATAATATCACAATTGGACTAAGAATGATATGAGTTACTCTCCTTTGATCATTCAACCAACCAAGCACAACTTAATACCAATTAAGCTCTCTAACACAGTTACATTTACTTGCTTTAATTACTAAAACTAAGATGTGATTAATCTTAGCTCTAATTATCTAATGATCATAAACAATTACGAGATAGATTCATGCAATTAATATCATCAATTAACACACAAAATCTAATTTATAAGGAATATAAACTAGAACTAAAACATGCTAGGGTTTATATATATATATATATATATATATATATATATATATATATATATATATATATATATATATATATATATATATATATATATATATATATATATATATATATATATATATCAAACACAAGTAAAATAAAACATAATCATCCAATAATTGAAATCAACACATATGGATCAAGTCCATCTTCTCTAAATAGAAGTAAAAGGTGTCTAACCTCTCGTTGTAACATACAAACACAATAAATCTAAGTAAATAAGCTAGATAAGAGTATAATAAGCAAACCAACTAGATCAATGTTGAATTCCTTCTAAATCTTCTTCAATTCTTAAGCTTCAGTTGAATTTCGATCTTATTCTTGTTTTCTAGGGGTTCTTAGACGAAAATAACCTCTGAAAACTGAATGCATTCCCTATGATTTCGACCTAACGTCCGCGATTTTATAATTATGAAAATTTGGCCACCACATCGTAGTTGACTGCCACCACAATGTGGTCTTCGAGTAAATCCCATGTCTGCCACGTCAGCATATGGGTTGCGAATATTCCAATCACCATGTCACGTTTAGAACACCACGGTGTGGTCTTCAATCTTCTTTTGTTTTAGCTCCCGTTTTCTGCTTGCAGCTGCTCACGTGCTCCTTTTTTGTCCCAAGCAAGTCTTCGCTTCTACAAAACATATTTTAAAGATAATAAGTATCTTTTGTTCCATACTAAGCATAATTGTAGCTAAAAGTATTAGAAATATTCATTAAATATGTAGTTAATTATGCACATATCACACGACGTGGTGACGCGGCTGTTGACTTTGACCATTGACTTTTTGATTAACTTTGAATTAGGGTCAAACTTTAGGGTTTCGGTCTTAGATTGGGGATTTTACCTTATTAAATGTTTAAGTGGGTGTTGCACCGGTTTATTTCATGTTACGAGTTGTATGGATATTTTCTTTCGGCTCTGGGGTGAGTTTTCTCACTATACTTTGTATTATTGTATGTATTTTTTGTTTGTTAGGATGTTGATATGATATAATGATCTCTTAGACACATAGATCTGTTATGATTATTTGGTTTTGATTGTTATTGTTATTTGCATATGTCGACATATTGTGGTTGGGTTGAGACGTTTTAGTTGTGTGCTGTAGGCCAAGAGACCTGAGGGGTCCACTCCATACTGTAGGCCCAAGGGGAGCAACGTTGCTTGGATGTTATAGGCTCCGGTGGCGGTCCAACCTTATGCTGAAGGCCTTGTGTGCATGCATTGTATTTGTTTTATTGTGTGTGGTATTTTGGGGGAACTTACTAATATTTGGGTTATGGTTGTGTATTTAAATGTTTCAGTTACTTCGGACAATCGAGGAAAGGTGAAAGCATGATTGTACAAATCATCCAGTAGTCTTAATGATATTGAGAGATGTTATGTTTGATACTGTAACATTCCAAAAACCATGATAAAACTTTTCATTTTTATAAAATCATTCCATAAAACCATAAGATAGTAATCCCTTATCTTCAACACTAAATCATAGAATTAGAGTATCAAGATCTCTTAAATCATAATCAATCAGGAGGATGTGTACGATCACGCCTTTGTATTGCCTTGATCCTTTGATGTACCTGAAACCATGAAAGCAACAACTATAAGACAAATTTTAGTGAGTTCTCCCAAAATACCCCACACAATAATATTTATACAAGCATGCACACTTGGTCCACAATCATCAGACTAGATTACCCTCGGCTCTATAGTCATCAGAGTGGATGATCATCGACCCACAGTCATAGGACTGGTTTTCCCCGGCTCACATTCATCAGACTGGATTGCCTCGGGTTTGTTGGCTTACGGTACATAGCAGTAAAGCCTCAACCTAACCGCACTATGTTGGTATATGCAACCGATTAACAATAACTAAAAAGTACATGTAATCATATGGATCTACCAATCTATTAGATCATTACAACATAGCAACATCCTATACACGAGGATACATAACACAATCTAGTGTGCTGACATTATTGCCTTCGACCCAAGAGTACAGTGAGGAAAACTCACCTTGAAGTCGAGAAGGTAATTGAGCTAATTAAAAATCCAAATATCGTCTCTATAGGTAACCTATACAACAAACAAGGACTATGTCTCAATCTACATCTCAAAATGCTCCATTTGACCTAAAGTTAAACCTGGTTGAAGTCAATGGTCAAAAGTCAACTGTCAACTTCCAGTCTGTCTATGCCCTGCATACATGAAGCTCTACGCACCATGTAGAGCTCAAAGAGGTAAAACAGACACAAAAAGGGTTACGAGCAGCATAGCTAAAACTACACACTGCATAGTATTTCAATGCCTAATTTTTCCCATTAAGTGCTCGGTATAGAAAGTTAATCCTCCAAACTTATGATCTAAAACAAGATAGATGTCTTAATGAATAAAGTCTCTAACATTATCCATTTTGCATTCATACAAAGAGCACTAATCCAAACTGTAACACCCTATTTTGAAAGTATCCGTTATTGGATTTCATAGGCCCAGGATCGGGGCATTTCTGTCTTTATGGGTCTTGAAGTTTTAATTCGAGAGGTTTGGGGTTGGGGTGTGTTGCTAGAAGCATAGGGCTTCTTACCAACTTTTTGTGGATATAAAGTTCGTTGGATACAGACTTAGAATGAAGGATCTATAGCACTTTGAAGTTATTCACATTAATGGTCCCTAAATGGAAAAAGTGGCAAAAGGAAGGTGGCCAGCATGAGTACGCCTAACGTAAGCTAGGGTACGCCCAACATAGAGGGGTGAGGGATTGCGGGTGCGGAGAGGCCGTACGCCCAATGTACGCTCAGAGTCTCAAAACCCTAACTTTTAGGGTTGCGCCACTATATAAAGATCATAACACCATAGTTATCAGCCTCCCTCTCATGTTTATACAGCCCCCAGAAAACCCTAATCCTCTTTGAGTGTTCTTGGAGCTTGGAGAGCTTGGTGAGAGCATTTTGGTGTTTTAAATCCACTCTTCAAAGAAGCAAAGGTCAAGGCAAGGTGTTGGTGTAAGGAAGAAGCTTTAGATATGGGATTGTTGCTTCACTTTAGGCCTTTTTAAGGTATAAAGTCATGAGCTTGATAATTAATTTTTTAGATCTCTTTAGGGTGGGTTTATGGACTCTTTTAGTCCAAAGGATGGATCTTTGTGATGAAATCCCATTTGTGAGCTTAGGGTTGCCACCCTCAGAGCTAAAAGGGTCCCTTAAGCAATAAAGTTTCCATCTTTGAGGTCCTAATGAGCTCATGCATGAGTTAATACCATTTTCATGGAAGAAGAAAGTCATTTTTGAGTTTGGTCTAATTTGGGGCATGCAAAGTCACCAAGTTAGTGATTTTATGGATTAAGACATGCAAAAGGACTTGGATATGAGATTGTAGCTTCTAGATCGGAGTATTAAGCACTTAATGAGAAAAGGGCTTAACAGGGGGTTACGCTGAGCGTACGTGCAGGTACGTCCAGCGTACTCACTAATTACTCAGTACGCTTAGCGTACGTTAGTGTACGCCCCGCGTACTCTAGCAGTTTGGCCTTCAAGTTAATGGGCCTCGGTTTGGGCCATGCTTTGGACCTTGGGCCTTAGTGGGCCAACAGAAATCAGATATTATGGATCAAGGATGATATTTTGGGCTTAGAGTAAGGCCCAATAAGGGATTGGGCCCAATGTAGCAAATTGGGCCATTAGTGGGCTTGGGAAGCTTACTTAGTATTAGCCCATTGTTTTGGGCTTTAGATATGGACCAAGTTGGACTAGGGGTGGAATGGTCATTTGAACCTAAGAAGGATTATTGTATTGGACTAAGTGATGTTTGGAATTGGTAGTTTAGGAAGCCGAAGGGTTAGCAGTTCGGGAATCTGCCAGTCAGCAGCTAGAGGAGTATCCGTAGGGTTTAGTAGTGCGAGGTGAGTCTCCTCATTATGTGAATTGGTGTACAACCACAATGCCGGCCCATGTAGTTTATGAGTAAGAAGACCCGAGGGTTAGCCCTAGGCACTATATGCCAGTATGTCGGGCGGGTGCCCGAGGAATGTTTATATGATAGCTTATACTTGTTGTCTATGTGATAATCATATGTGCCTGGTAGGGAGGTGAGTGTGGGTGAGGTCCCGTATCTCACTAATAGCACAGTATGGATGGGGTTATGTATCTCATTAGTAGGAGAACAGGGGTGAGGCCCGAGATAGGAGAGACGTGAGTGTGGGTGGGGGAGCTATAGCACTTTGAAGTGCCGAGTTGTGTTGCTAGAAGCGTAAGGCTTCTCGCCACCTTTTCATGGATATAAAGTTCGTTGGAAACGAACTTAGAATGAAGGAGCTATAGCACTTTGAAGTTATTCACATTAATGGTCCCTTAATGGAAAAAGGTCCATTAATGGTCCCTTTAGATCCACTCTTCAAAGAAGCAAAGGTCAAGGCAAGGTGTTGGTGCAATGGAGAAGGTTCAGATCTGGGATTGTTCGTTCACTTCAGACCTTTTAAAGGTATCAGGTCATGAGTTTGATGATTAATCTTTTAGATCTCTTTAGGGTGGGTTTATGGACTCTTTTAGTCCAAAGGATGGATCTTTGTGATGAAATCTCGTTTGTGAGCTTAGGGTTGCCACCCTTAGAGCTAAAAGGGTCCCTTAAGTAGTAAAGTTGACATCTTTGAGGTCTTAATGAGTTCATGCATGAGTTAAGACCATTTTCATGGAATTAGAAATTCATTTTTGATTTTGGTCTAGTTCGGGGCATGCAAAGTCACCAAGTTAGTGACTTTATGGATTAAGACATGGAAATGGACTTGGATTTGAGATTGTAGCTTCTAGATCAGAGTATTAAGAACTTAATGAGAAAAGAGCTTAACAAGGGATTAAGCTGAGCGTACGTGCTGGTACGCCCAATGTACTCACCAATTACTCAGTACGCTTAGTGTACGTTAGTGCATGCCCCACGTACTCTAGCAGTTGGGCTTCAAATTAATGGGCTTCGGTTTGGGCCATGCTTTGGACCTTGGGCCTTAGTGGGACAGCATAATTCAGAGTTTTTGGGTTAGGATTTATATTTTGGGCTTAGGGTAAAGCCCATTAGTGGGCTACTAGTGGTCTTGGGAAGCTTACTTAGTATTGGGCCTTAGTTTTGCGGTTTAGATATGGACCAAGTTGGACTAGGGGTAAAATGCTCATTTTACCCTAAAAAGGATTACTGTATTGGACTAAGTGATGTTTGGAATTGGTAGTTCGGGAAGCCGAAGGGTCAGCAGTTCAGGAATCTGCCAATCAGCAGCCAGAGGAGTATCCGTAGGGTTCAGCAGTGCGAGGTGAGTCTCCTCCTTGTGTGAATGGGTCTACGACCACAATGCTGGCCCATGTATTTTATGAGTAGGAAGACCTGGGGGTTAGCCCTAGTCACTATATGCTAGTATGTGATTCCGGATCAAGGTCCAATGTCGGGCAAGTGCCTGAGGAATGTTTATATGATAGTTTATACTTGTTGTATGTGTGATACTTGTATGTGCCTGGTAGGGAGGTGAGCATGGGCGAGGTCCCGTATCTCACCAATAGCAGAGTATGGATGAGGTTTCGTATCTTATTAGTAGGAGAATATGGGTGAGGCCCGAGATAGGAGAGAGGTGAGTGTGGGTGGGGGCCCGTATCTCACTACCAGCAGGAGCATGGACAGGGTTCCATGACTCACCAGAGACAAGTGGGGCCTAAAAGAAACATATATGTATACCGAGCGGGGATCGAAGCCAGTGCTTGTAGTATGTGGTTATGTATGGTATGTGGTAGGCTGGGGAACTCACTAAGCTTCGTGCTTACAATTTTTAGTTTTTGTTTTAGGTACTTCCGGTAGCAGAGGGAAAAGCTCGGGGTGATCACATGGCACACACACCAAAGGAGTTTTATCCTGAGATGTTTACTCAAATAAAATAAAATAATGTTTTGGACATGATACTCTGATGTGATATGTTTTGTATGAATGGATGACAATTGTGGTTTATTTATTAAATTAAAAATGAAATTTTTGGTCATGATTTTTAGGTCATTACACAAACCCTACGTCCAACAAGCCTTCTGTTTATCAAAAGCTCATGCATTGGAGGATGAGAGTAACCAAGCTCTCATTTTTTGGAATTAAAAACTCCAAAATCGACTGGAAATGATACTCTAATGGCCTAGAGTAGCTTATACTCATATAAACCATGGTTATGGGGAAAAAGCATGAAATCCTTAAGCATAACTAGATCTAATATAAAAGAACACCAATTTAGAAGCTTTATACCTTCTGGAGATGGATGAGAGAATGAAATTCTAGATCTACACTAGTTTGAGCTCCCAACTGGTTAAGCAAAGTTCTTCTTCCATCATAAATGCACACAAATCAGTCCGATGGCTCAAAACTCACAAATAGTGATTAGGGTTTTTAAGGAGGCCATTTAGGATGATGTAGGGTTAAAGGTTTGCATGATCAGATATAAGCAAGTACAACCACAAAAAAAGATGGTAGAAAAAGCAGAAAAGCGAAAGAAAAAAGATTATCACAAAGATGGATTTTCAGTAAGAAAAGCGTTCTCACAAAGAGAACGGTGCACAAAGCTATCTCAAATATGATCACCGTAGATTATAACCGTTCAAACAACTGATGGGATTTTCGAGGTGACTCAGGAGCGGGAGCTTGGTTTGAAGATCCAACAAGGAAAGAGGAAGTAGACTCATGAACTGAATATACGAATAACATCTAAAAAGATTGATGTTTCCATGCCTAGTACTGGAGGCTAGAGGGCCATGACATTGTCGCTAAGGGCGGAGGGACCCACGAGCCTGTGCGCTCCAAGTTCAAATGTGGTAGTTATAGATAGAAGATACATGTTCGCCAAGATTGCATGCTAGAGACAGAATTTTTGTCATCGTTGTCATCTGCCTGGTCACATTAGGGAAAATTTCCCATTCTTTTCGATTGGGTAACTCAGACCCCATGATCTGCGGTCTTTCAAAAAACAGAGTCAAGACCTCGAGGGTATGTATTCGTTCATGCTTTAATTATTTTTTTCTTATGTGATTGGGTTTTTGAGATGTTATGTTCAGTATATTTAAGTCTCCACCAAAGAATCAGAGTCTTTGTATGATTTTATGGTTATCATTATTGGGGGTTTATCATATTCCATTATGCATACCGAGTATCATGGTTGAAGGATATTTGGGTGAGCCGGTTGTAGGCGCCAATTAGAAAGGCGACGACCAATGAGGGAATGAAACCTAGGTAGGAGTAAGTTGAGTGTTCTGCTTGGAGGATCAACAACTCAATTGATTTGAATAGTTCCAGCACAATGGGTCAAAGGAAGTTGTAGTGTAAGTTTAGTGGATTATTGCAATTCGAGATGGTTAAGATCTTACATGGTATATAGGTGTAAGGGATTGGTCAGAACGTGAGTGCATGTTGATTTGCAGCCATGTCCATGTTTCAGGGATGTTTGTATGGTCCTCTCATCAGAAGTTTCTAGGAAACGATCTCGTGGTAGCCAGTTTTCCCTTCTGGGACAACAAAGACAAAGTTTTCAGGTACTTGTGTCGCTCAGGTTGGATGTCAGTAGATGGTTACCAATCCCTATCATTATTAGGATATAAGAGGTTACGACCCATCAACTTTTGGGTGTGGGTGATGCATTTTCGCACAAAAATTTTCAACTATTGATATTGTTCAATAATGTTCGAGTTGTATTAGTTGGCGATGTTTTGGGTGCATCGATCTTTTGGCAAGTGAGTTGTAGGATTAGTGAGTCATCTGTTCTGATAGTGGCTTTATTTGTTCTTTGTCATTAGTTGAGATTGCTCAAGGATTTTGAATTGTTTTAGGGGAATGTGCTTTGGACGCGACAATCTTCGTCACGAGTAGCGACATGTTAAATCTGGAATGGTGTGTGGGTGCATTGACTTTTTGGGTCGTAGAATCTTAGTTCTTGTAAGCCAGGATAATAATGGTGGGGTAGTAGGGATGTGAACTAGTTAAGATCCAATATTTATGAGGTGGCATAGTGCAGCTAAATCCAAGTCAGGGAGAACCATTTGAATTATTGGAATTATTTCCAGGTATGAATCAAATAGGAGTTTCGTATTCTAGGACAAGCGGAGTGCTAGTTCTAGTTGTGGTATGAGTTGGGGTTTATGCTTTGAGTAATGTTCATTTTTTGGATGCTATTTGGGAAACATATGTTGAGGATTTAGGTTATCTTATATGAGGACATGAAGCATCGGTAGTGACACATTATGGGTTCATGACTAGGTTTAGGTTGAGGGTTGTGTTAGAACCTCTCTGCATGTTCTTGTTTGATAAGGCTTTGGAGTTCGAAACATGACCAGAACACCTATTTTGGTTTAGCAGGTTGAGGTGTTGGATCATGATGATTTTGGTTCGGTTTTGTGAATAGTTGGCAAGACCATAGGATGTATGGCAAGACTACGGGCTAGTCTATAGTATTAAATAGGATGAGTTTGGCTGTTGCGGTAATGGTTGTAAGACTATGAGGGAATCAGCCTTCGTTAGGGTTGAGTCAGGCTCGTTATTGTTATTTAGTCGCTTTGTGTTAAAGCAGGAGGATTGTTTGAGTTGTATCAGTAGGTAGACTAGTATAACTCTTGGTTCAGTGCTAGGCTCGTTTGGTTATGTTAGCTTGGGTGAGACTCGTGGGCGAGGACCATTTGGTTATGTTATCTTAGGTGAGTGGACTATTTAAACATCAAAGGTTATGCTCAAAGGTTGCAGTATTGGTGGTGAGTCCCCAAGATAGTGCTGGAATGTTGGCAAGATCAGGATTCTCTATTTTCTTAACATTAAAGTATATTAGATGATGTCACTGGGTATTACGAATTAGTAAGTGTATGACTTGTGAGGGTGCGACCCAATAGCGACTGGAAGGTTTGGGGCATTACAACAAGTTTGTAGGTAGGAAGTTCAGTGGCCAGTGGGTTGGATCCATGTAACAGGTAGGCTAGGGTATCATGGAATCTCGTTGTGCGACCGCATGTAGGGTTGTCAGTGTCAACAAACGGTCAGGGATTCTATACCCCAGTTTATTTAAAGGTTAGCATGGAATCATGGAATCTCGGATAGATCGGATATGCAGATTTTTGGTTATGAGGATGTGAGCTATGTATTGGTTTCGCACCAATGGTTGAGACCTATGGTGGGGGTCATGTATATTTTAAGGATCAACGTTAACAGTTAACGGTCAGGATATCGGTTTTCCAATTAGTAACGTGATAATTCAGGGTTGGAGGGTTTCGTTTGGTTTGGGTTGTGAAGTGGTGTCCTTATGGGTGTGGTATGGAATAGTTCTGTCTGTCTGGAAATCAGATATAATATAGGGTTTTCTGTTTTCTGCCAGAGTTGATGTATCTTTTCTTGTTGGTGGAGAGCAGAGTGTTAAGGTTCATTCTTTGTCAGGGTATGTGATTTCTACGAGGATTGGGCTTCGATAGCAATATTGATAAGTTGTTGTCGATGTGAGATGACTTCTTAATGTTAATTGGAATTCAGGAAGTTCTGTCAGGATCGAATGGTGTGGTAAAGGGAGCAGTTTTGAATGATTTTTTGGACAAAATCTAATTTAAGTCGGAGAGAATTGTAACACCAGTATTCCAGATTGGTTTAGCTTACCATTATCGGGGATCAACGAGTAGTTTTGGGAATAACTCTGTTCCACGAAGTGGTGAAAGGATTCCAACGATGTGGTTGAATTAAATAGAATGTGTGTTTTGATGAGTGCCACGATGTAGCAGTAGGTTCGCCATGGTGTGCCAACTGTTCTGGCCCAAGCTTGCAATTTTAGGGTTTCCTCTCATATTTAAGCAACATTTCCAAAGAATTGTGGGATCTTCTTCAGCCTCCAACCCTCTACCCTAACCTGGTTTATTTTTAGTATTCTTGATAATGTGAAGAAGAAGAAGAAGAAGGTGTTTTGGTGCATTGATCTAACGTGTAAACTTCATCATCACCCTCTTGAGCATATTTTGGACCCTTGTGAGTATTCGAGT
Organism: Lactuca saligna; assembly: GCF_052625555.1. Classification (NCBI taxonomy): domain Eukaryota; kingdom Viridiplantae; phylum Streptophyta; class Magnoliopsida; order Asterales; family Asteraceae; genus Lactuca; species Lactuca saligna. The sequence goes on along the minus strand of NC_136418.1, from coordinate 132,474,885 downwards.
TCCTAGATTTCTAGTTCGTGCTTTTAGATCTAGGGTTATTATCCTTTTTTTTCATATTGTGATAGTTTAAAGGAATAGATTACATAAAGTTGGCAACTTTATGGATCCTTGAGGTCTATTTGAGATTATATGTTTAAGATCTAGTGTTCCTTAGTGTATATGGCCTCATGTACAAGTTTGAGTTCATTTATTCCATGATTTTGACCTAGTTTGGGAGAGACATTCATTGGGCATGCATGTCCATAAACACTAATGTTTATGATGCTTATGGAGTATAAGAGTCTTCTGGAAAGTTTGATTGGATGGCTTTAGTGATTAAGAGCTTAAAGGATGAGCTCATGTCTTAAATAATCATTAAGGTATGAAGTTGGAAACTATATCCATTAAGACCTTTGGCTTATTGGAATGATTTAAGGGATAAAGTAGGAAACTTTATCCATTAAGACCTTGGGGTGTACCATATCTGAACTTTAGAGCTCTTGGAATAGTTGGAAAACAACTTAATGCATTAAACTATTGAAACCAAATTCCCACGGTGTGGTATCTAGCCGCCACAACATGGCAAATGGGGAGGAACTTGACTATTTTATTATTAAGCTGCTACGACATGAACAATGGAAGGCGACGACGTGGCAATTCAATGAGGTAATTTTTTGGAACATTCACTTGTTGACCTGGGTTGACTTTTGGGCAAGATTGTTGGTTCTGGTGTGTAGACTAAGGTGGAACCTTATATGTTCTGATAAGAGTGTTATGACATTTGTTGCGGGGCATTGAGCTGTGGTTTAGCTTATTTCATGAGTCAGGTAAGTCCTCTCACTATACTATAGGATACTGGGTCTCGATAGTGCATGATCTCTTTGTGACTCTTGCTGATATGCTTGTATGTTTTATGCATGGACCCGATCGGGGCTTAGAGTCATTACGGACCCGGGGTTGATACGGACTCAATGGATCCGATTTAGGCTCGGAGTTAATATGGGCTCAGGGTTGATACAGACTAATGTGCAATTTATATACTACCACTAGTTATAAATTTATAAACCTAACTACTTTAACTAATTTATGCACCTATAGGCAGTGTACCTATTCGGATTATAGAATAGCTTGAGTAAGTCGGGTGTCGAACACAAGGTACATAATCTAATTAATTAAAATAATCACTTCTAATTAAACTAGGAAACAAACATAAATTAGGGGGTTTTACTAATTTTTAAAGATCAAAAGAATTTAAATCAAACTATTATCAAATTAACAACTAAATAAGCAAAAAAAAAAAAAAAACAAATTTACTTTAAGATTAAAGAGTACTTCTATTCAGTTACTATTTCACCTTCTTCTATGGTTGATTTCTAATGGATGGATTATATTGATTACCAATTCATTAAATACCTATTATGATCAAATACCTAGATGTACCAATTTATGAATTACCATGCAATGATCAAGTACAAGTTAAACACAAAATCGATAATAATCACAAATTAGACTATGAATGATAAATCTAATAGCTACTTCCCTATGATCAAGTTAGGCAACCATGCACAAATTAAGATTAATTATGCTCTCTAAAAAAGTAAAGTTACTATCGTTAATTACCTAATCTAAGATGTGATTAATCCTAGCTCTAATTATTTTTTTATCATAAAGAATTAGGTAACAAATTCATGCAACTCGAATGATCATCTATCACACAAAACTTGATTAATAAGAAACATAACCTTGAACTTCAACATGCTAGGATTTTAATTATGAAGCACAAGTAAAATCCACATTAATTATCCATAAATCGAAATCAACACATAAGAATCATGTTCGTCTTCCCAAACATAAGTATAAGGTTTTTAGCCTCTCATAGTGGCAAAAAAACACACTAAATCATTGCAATTTTGACTAGACATGAGTAATGCTTAGCAAAACGAATAGATCTATGTATAATTCTTCTAAATCTCTTCAACTCTTGATCTCCGATCGATTTCTTATCTTCCCTAGGTTTTCTAGAAGCTTTTAGTTACAATCCTCCTAAAAAAAACCAGCCAGAAGTATCCTCATTCAACCTAATGTTAAAATATATTTAGTTTCCATAAATCTGCTCGCGACGACATGGTGAATAGGCACCAAGTTGTGGCCTTCTATGAAATCCCGTATTCTCCAAGTTAACCCAAGGATCACGAAGCCTCCAATTGTCACGTCATGGTTGGTGATCACCACGTCGTGGGCTTTAGTCTTCAAGCCTTATCTGTCTTCTTTTTTACGTAGCCCATATTTTCCTGCTTCCAACTCCTAGTTTTCTTCCTTTTCATCTCGAGTAAGGCTTTTCTACTACAAAATAGATTTCAACCATAATAAATGTTGAATCTATATGACCAATAATCACTATTGAGTGACATTACTAATAATATATGTTCCTATGGGGTCAGACATTTATCACGTTGGCCCATTTTGTATATTTATTATTAATATGATTATTAATAAATATTATCAATACTTGTATTTTATTAGGGAATAATTATTGATTTGTGAAAATAATAATTATAAGAAAGTATATCAAGTTATTATTTCATATGGTATGAATTAATAAGTTATGCATAACATTTTGGACTAGTTGGATTCTTTTGTCTTTTACCTAAAGACAAAGTTTATATTTTATAAACTTTGAGTTTATAAAAACTAAATAATGCATCCTCTTTTGAGAGGTATGGTCGAATTTATTAAACAAATATGGAGGTTGCTTGTCAACCTCCATGCTTCTAAACGCTACAAATACTTTAGAGTATTTTAATGTAAAGTCCTTACCCTGCATGGGATATAAAAGGGGACTATTCGCATGAAAAACTAGCTAGTTTTTTTTTCTTACTTTCTTCCCTTCTTTCTCTCGAAAACCATGAGTATGAAGAGCTTCCTTCCTTTTGAAGTTTGGTGCTTTAATTTGGTGTTTAAAGCATCCTTGAGTTGTCTCCAATAATGATTATTTGATTTAAGTACTTAAATGCTTAAGACACTCAAGAATACAAGAAGGAACTAGAATTAGAAGTACCTTACTCTTGATGGTCGATACACAGAGAAATTCTATTCTTGGATTTTTGCTATCTTCATCAACACTCCAAAACCAAGTGGGTTCAAAGGCTTCAAAGGTTTTTATTCTAAAAAAAAAAAATTTGATTGTTTTTTATTTCATTCTAACCTCTATCAATGGATCCTTTATGGTTTTGTTTTGTTATAAACTAAAAAGAAATTTGTTATTTTTATAAGACTTCTATTGCAACTTTTGTGAAAAACAAAATTATATTTTGTATCAAACCCCATCAAAGGTATCAGAGCCATCTTTTATATGTTAGAATGATTTTTTTATGTTTGATAATCTTTGGTTTTTGGAAAACAAGCATATATTTTTTTTGTTAAGAGAAAGTCGTATTTGTCTTATTTGACAACTTTTTGGTTAAAAATTTTCATTTTTATGTATAACTATTTTTTATGCATTTTGGTTATATAAAAGTTTCCTTAGAGAAAAAAATTGTTTGTTATAATATTTGATAGGTTGTTGTGTATAAACAATTCATTTGAACGTTTGTGTTGTTTTTGTCTAATATTTACTTATTCGTAAAAATGTAATAGATAAATAGGTATTTTTTTTTCATTTGTTGATTTATTATAATAAATTAGTTAGACTAGTTTCATTTCTTTTTAAATGCAACAAGGTGAAGAGATTTTAAAAATGATTTAACCACTTGAGACCATAATCCCAACCACAAGCTTCTACATTTGGTTTTGGGCTTAATTACAGTGTTAAGGGTTTAAATGCAACAACTATTACAACATGAAGATTTGATGTTATTTTGCAAGAAACAATTGACTTGGCAAGTAGAAGCTTGAATGCCTTTTGAAGTGTTCCTTAAGTCCTTTAGAAAATATTTAATAATTCGTGTGATGGGTCACAAAAATTATTACTAGACATGACTTGGTTTATACACATTATAATGCATGCATGCATATGATGTTTATTTTTATGTTATTGTATGTTATGTTTTGTGTATGAAAATGAGTGTTACATGTAAAACAACATTTTAACATAAGATAATATCACTTGGCGTTTAAGTAAAAGATATTTAAAAGATAACATAAGATGTTTATAAATTGATATTTATGAAAACGTTTTTACCGGTTACCGGTTAAAAATCGATTTTTTGTTAAAAATAATTTCATTGTAAAACTTATAAATACCCAACTTTAAAATAATTGAAATGGTTTAAAATGTGTTTAAACATTATATAAATTTCATGTCTTTATAATAAATAAGGAGTTTTTATTAAAAATACTAAAATCGGTTTATAGCGTTATAACGACAAATAATAAAACTAGTGATTATTTTTTGCGTCAAAACTTAATATATGATATTGATGTTTTTAGACATAACGCAACATGTTGATATTATGTTTTATGAATGTCAAATGAGGTTTAAAACAAAAGTATCATCATCCACGTTTTGGTTTATCAAAATATGACTTTTATCATAAGATACATAAAATTGAGTTTATAAAATAAAATGAGTTTATTCTACAAATTCATGAAATCGTAAGATTTTGATTGTTAAAAGGAGATTTGAAATTATGATTTTAGAACTCATCCAAAACTCCAAGTCTTAAGTATAAAATGAAATTTATTAAGACTTTTACCAGTTCTTAAACTGATCTACGACTTAACTTTAAAATATCAGATTTTAGTTTATAATTGATCGTGGCTAATGGCAAAAAAAATGAAGTTTTAAATGGCAATTAATGAACCTCATAACAAGTAATATGAATTTTACAAAAGGGTACATGAATTGTTGGACGCATGCAATATTCATGAGACCATGTTTTTATAAACTATAATTGTAAAACATAAATAAAACTTTTTCTAAAAAATTGCAAGTAATTGTCATCCTTTTAAAGAACACTCGATATCATTTGTATGTTCTTAGTATCACATGGTCACCTGGTTATTAGGAGAGTCTTATGATGTTTGGGGTTATTTTGCAGTTTCTGATGTCTAGAGGGTCACCTTGTCACTGGTTATTTGCAATACTACAAGTTGTTTTAAGTAGGGTGACTTGATCAGAATCTTGTGTGATAAAGGTCACCTAAACATGAGAGGTCTGAGGCATAAATGGGATAAACATGTCAAGTTAAATAGTAGTTGTTTAGGATCTTATAATCTCGAAGTTACATATTGTATGCAATTGGTAATCGCTACCTACCGAGTTTGATTATGTTTATGGGTTAAAGGTCACCTAACTATTAGCTTGTTTCATTACTTGGATCCCAGACTTTAATAAATTGATGTTTTAAGAAACAATAAAAGGTATTAATTTTAAAGACTTAATATTGAAAATTCTAAATGAAACTTTGTTAAATTTTGTTTATAACTGTTAATACTCTTTCGCCTTGCAAAACCTCTCTCTTGTTGAGTTTCAAGAGACAATGACATTTGATGATTATAATTTCTATAACTAGTATAATATCTTAAGGTTCTACCTTAAGGATAAATAGAAATTATATATACTGAAAGATCCTATACCTAAATAACCTCAGTAAATCAGTCAGTTTGATCATGATACTTTGATGGAAGTATTATTGTGATGATATTGATGTGTCTCACATCATACTATAGTATTTCACCTTGACTTGTATAAATTCTTGGATAATTATGATACATATAAGATGTCTCATCAAGTAAAATAGATATTCAACAAAATAGTAGAAAATGCTTCTAGTTTTTTCAAGAATTGAATAATGGAAGCCTAATAGATTGTGTACTCAAATAGACTTATAGATTAGTTAAGGGAAATACAACATAAACACAGAAATCAAGAAAGGATCTAAATGATTAATGTTGTTTCTATTGTGAAATAAACTTGACATTGAAAGAGAAACTGCTTCTCTAATCTCACCAAGTTGAGGAAGTCTGGCATGACCAAGACTTTAGATATCTATATGATAGAACTATTTATTTTTCCACCATTCACTTGAGTATCTTATACTTCATGTGACACTAATAATTGATATTATGTGCTAATGATTGGAAGAAATAATTAAATGATTACATACAAATGATATTTCATGCTAAAGATATAACAACTGTTGTTATAGTCTGTATTTAAACAATAAATGTTTTGTACATATTTTATAGGAACATGTAATAGTTTTAAATTTTTGAATAAATCTAGATTTTCTTATCGTTTAAATGGATGTTCACATTCATGTACTGAAACGATATATTTTGTGTTAAGGAATATTTTCTCATAATGTTAATTATGAAGAAAATCTATAAGTTTTCGTTAAAGTAATAGTTCTGATCATAGCACGTAAACAATCAAATGATAATTGATTGGAACTTATCTACTCCATAATCATCATGACTATATAAATATGAAACACATATACCAACTTCAGTAGGATGGAATTTTTGAAGGCAAATGAGCATGATTCATTTGATATATGTGAATCCTATTTATATGGGAAGATGATTCACAAGTTTATTTATCTATTAGTAGTTAAAGAAAAAAAGTTTGACAAAGAATTATACATAAGTGAGGTATGTAATTTTCAATTCATGAATTTATTTGGTGATAGATGCTTAGTCAATTTCAATGATGACTTTTATTCGTTATTATTGAAAATTTTTGATTTGCTCAAATTGTTTCGTAATGAAGATTGAAATACAACTTAATGAGATCATCATTAACCTTTTGTTGTGATAAAGAAAATAAGTTTTTTAAACCAAGTCTTCTTGGAACATCTTAGGAGTTGTGGAATTTATTCACACCTCATTCCGTCAAAAACACTCATTTGTCATTACTTTGATTCTTGTGGCACATGATCACCTAGTCCCTTGGATTCGTCTTTTGATATTTAAGGTAGCATTTGTATTCTCTAGTGGGATAGGGCCACCTAGCCACTGGATGAATTTCATAACACAAGTTTTTGAAGAGGATAAAACATGGACCTTACAGTTTATTATATGATGTTTTAAAAGAACTATTTAGTTTATAAAATTTTGGAATTATGCTCACTACAACAATATATATTGAATATATATATTTTCCAACCAAACAAGTAGATTAAATAATTTCATTAGAAAAAGGATGTAATGTTTTATCCTTATCTAAAATGTATAGAGTTATGGAGCTTATGTTAGACACTAAGCTCAACCACACTAGCTTCTACTAACTACATTTATGTAGATTATCTTAAATGATTATTTAGCATGAAGTTTCTACTTAACCCACTAATTTTCATTCCATAAGACAAGTGCATAGAAAGTTCTTTTACTAAGTGGGAGCAATATGGAACTTTAAGAACTAAAGAACCATAAGCAAAATGCATCATAGTTTGGAGCTAGCAAATTTTCAACCATTGTTGAATCTTCTCAATAGTTGATCAATGAAACACATAGAGATGCACTCATGTATGATTATCAAGTGTGGGCTTAATTAATCTTCCTCGATATATTGCGAATATAAAGAGTAAGTGAGATTTCAGAAGAGAAAACATAGTTGAATGAAAATCTTTCCAAGATTTAAGCTAACATCTCAAAGTAAGGATCTTCTTTCTTATAAGATAATTACATATTGTGATTTGATTATAAATCAAGACTCTTGTGTTTTCTACAAATCTAGTGGGTCTGCAATAACCTTCCTAGTCTTATATGTAGTCTACATATAAATTCTTGGAATAAAGATCTATATAGATAGATCATGGCAACTTAAATGATTAAGTAAAATTGCATTAATTGTCAAGGATATTAAATAGCTTAAGATAAAAGACTTTGAGAGAGTTCATCTTGTGAAATACCACATGACATGATTTTAAGCACTCCTCAAAATCCTGGTAGAATGTTTTGAACTAGACTATATGACTGTATTCCATATGTTGCTGCAATCGGATTAATCTTATATGTCATGATTATGCATGAAGCCCAGATAAGTCGTATGCTTAGAGCATGTCGAACGATAGCAGTGCAATTTGATAATAAGTCAAGGTGTGACTTAAAGGAACATTCTAAATTACTTGAGAGAAATAAAGAAATATTCCTAATCTTCAGAGTATTTGAAAGAAAGCTATGTTTAAAGTTGTTACACATGTGCTAAACTTTCAAAAAATTAAGATGACTCTCAATCATTATCGGGTGTCTCCTCATTATGACTGAAGAGAAAGTTACATGGATAGTAGTTCCATGTAGATTTTAATTACAGTTACACATCAGAGTTAGAGTACATTATGGTTTGGAAAACCACATACAAGGATGCTTAATGTATAGTTTATTATGGCTATGAGTAATCCCATTACGCAAGTATCGGTATCTAACTCATATTTAAGCATCTAATACATTCTCAATAGTTTTCTCTGTCTATGATATATATATATATATATATATATATATATATATATATATATATATATATATATATATATATATATATATATATATATTCAATAGCTAAAGCATAAAAGTCAAGCTGGTACTATTGGGCCTTGTTGATATAAGTAGATGTATTTAATTGAAATTTAGTATTTTGATATTGGAAAAATAAAAGCAATATATATTCTAATGAGTTGAGATATTGGATATGACTCTATCATTAAATAATTTTCGTGTTCTATATTAGCATATTTAAATTCTTGAATAACTAGGTTATTATAAATTTCCATAGTCGTTCATACATGTGGGAGCATCTATGAGGTAAGACTAATATGAGTCGATTGGTTGATTTTCATGGAGATGAAAATAGAAAGAGTTGCTACCAAATTCATGGATACTTGATTAGGAGAATAAGTATTGGACCTTATCCACATTAAAATAACTTTATGGATCGTAGTCATGAGTGGTATTTTGATCACTGTTGCATCTTTGTATTCTTAGACCCGAGAAACATATTTAAGACTTGGAGTGTAGGAACTATTGTGCTTTGACATGGTTTAACATTGTTATGTGCTTTGAGATGGTTTAACATTGTTCCATAAAAGGAAGTCATAAGGGTCATCGTTGGGTATGACATAAACTACATTGATGGGCATACGTGGTCAAGATGGGATTTGTCCCTCTTCTTTGTTGAGAGTTAGATATCTAAGGCCTTACTAAAATTTGAACACTAAACGAGATTGATTGTGATCTATATCTCATGTTCAACATGATGTCTGAGACAATGGAATAATTGATATGACACCTTTAGTAACAATTGTAACATAAAGCTCTTGGAATTAGATGTTCATGATATGGCACCCATCATATGTTGTTAGGGGTAGTAGCCCATTGCTAGATGTCAGCTACTGTTTATGTCATTCTGTAATGCATCTTGTGCAAGTGGGAGATTGTTGAATCTATATGCCCAAGAATCAGTATTGAGCGACATTACTAATAATGTATGATCCTATAGGGTCACATCTTTATCAAGTTGGCACATTTTGTATATTTATTATTAATAAATAATAGCAATTCTTGTAATTAATTAGGGAATAATTATTGATTTGTGAAAAATAATAATTATAAGAGAGTATAACTAGTTATTATTTCATATGGTATGACTTAAAAAGCCATTTACAACCTTTTGGACTCGTTAGATTTTTTTCTTTTACCTAAAGACAAATTTTATATTTTATAATCTTTGAGTTTATAAAAGTTATAGAATCCATTCTCATTTGAGAGGTATGGCTGAATTTTTTTTAAAAAAATATGAAGGTTACTTGTCAACCTTCATGCTTCGTCTCCCCATGCTTCTAAATGCTATAAATACTTAGATTATTTTAATGTAAAGTCCTTACCCTGCATGGGATATAAAAGGGGACTCTTTGAATGAAAAACTAGCTTTTTTTCTTACTTTCTTCCCTTCTTTCTCTCTAAAACCATGAGTATGAAGAGATTCCATCCTTTTGAAGTTTGGTGCATTAATTTTGTTTTTAAAGCTTCCTTAAGTTGTCTCCATTGGTGATTGTTTGAGTTAAGCACTTAAAGGCTTAAGACACTCAAGAATACAAGAAGGAACTAGCATTGCAAGTGCCTTACTGATTGTGGATATATAGAGAAATTCTATTCTTGAATTTTTGCTATCTTCATCAACACCCCAAAACCAAGTCGGTTTAATGGCTTCAAAGGTTTTCATTTACAAAAAAACTATTTGGTTGTTTTTTATTTCATTCTAACATCTATAAATGGATCCTTGATGGTTTGGTTTGTTATAAACTAAAAATAAACTTGTTAATTTTATAAGACTTCCGTTGCGGTTTTTGTGAAAAACAAACTTATATTTTGTATCAAATCTCATCAATAAGTACCTTATGTCCCCAAATACGCTTAAATGTAGCTAAAAGTATTAAAAATATGCACGTAATACATGGTTAAATATCCACATATCACATACTCGGGGTTGTTATGGACCCAGTATAGCTACGTGCTTTTATATGTATGTATGTATGTATATATGTGTGTGTGTGTATATATATATATATATATGTGTGTGTGTGTGTGTGAGCATGGGTGTGTATATGTTGTATATGGTATTTTTGGGGAACTCATAGGCTTTGTGCTTAAGGTTTGTTGTTTAAATATTTTCAGGTACTTCCAGTTCCAGAGGGAAAGGCCCGACGTGATCACACTGCATCCCCCAGAGTTTATTCCGCATGGCTATTTATGATTTGAATATGATGTTTTGAGAAAACTATTACTCTTATTATCTTTTGGAACAAACAAATGAATGTTTTGAGAAAACTATTACTCTTATTATCTTTACTTTCTATTCTTGGGATGTTACACTTGATCTCAATCTTCCTCCTCCGAGCAAACGACTGCAGCTCGGAAAGAGAAGTATACCTCTGGGCTGACATATACTCACAAATATACATCTTGAGCATGCTCATCTGACAGGACATCTAAACCTACTCCGAAGCATCATACTCGGGGCAGAGCATGGATCTCTTAGTAAACATGTTGGTGATATTCGTCACCGACAATGTCGTCTGCTTTAGCGAGAAATATTCATGGGCTAACTATTCCCTCTCAACTAGGGGAACATACTCCACATGCAACAAATCAGTAAACTGCTCCCAAGTCACCACGACTTTCTCTGCATGAGAATAAGCGCCAATCACTAGTCTCCACGAATCCTTCACTCCCAAACGAAGAAGGTTCAAGGCGAACTTGGCCTTATAGTCCTCTGGGCACGAGCAAGTGTAGTGAATGTTTGTATCGATCGGATACACTCAAGTAAGCATAAGAAGGAACAAACAAAGAAAACAAATAGTAAACAGAAACAGAACAATAAGGATGATCAAAAAGGTACTTTCACTAAGAGAACAGCAGCACAAAGAGAGGCACAAAGGTCTATTAGGTTTTAACCCCAATGGTACAATATATACAATTACAAGAATGGAGATCCCACTATTTTGAGGATGTATTCTAATGCATGTAAATTTCTGATCCTAATCACTAAGATCACGGATCATACATATATTCTATATTCACAGAGTATATCTTCCTAATATACATACGGTCACTAAGATCATTGGGATCACGTTGTCGTTAGTCAGGTTGATGTTGGCATTGGCACTGGTGGACAGCGTGTTGTATGTTTGACTCATCAGATCATAAAGGGTGACCTTACCATCTTCCCTATCTGATGATGTCAAAACTAGTCTTAAAAGGAATCATCAAAATCATCATTGGATAACTTTTTAGCGTTTGTCAAAATCTCTCGCTTTAACCACATAAATTCATCTCGGTGAAGATCAGCCAAATGTTTACTGAGTTCAAGAGAGATTAGCACATGATGGCCTTCTTCTAGCTCTTTATGTCACATTCTCTAAAGACGATTATTGAACATATGCTTAGTGGAAGCAGCAAGAAGATCTTCAGTATGTTGAATGCACATTTGATTCTAACTATCAAGGTAGAAGATACCATGTTTTGGTTCCCTAATGAACATGTATTGAATTGGCTCAACACCTACTGTCAGCTTGTTTTTTATGTAGACAGTGCCATATGGAAGGAGGAGCTTAGTAGACTTGGACATTTTAGGCTTTCTTGTTTCTATTTGAGGTAGATGGTTGAGATGGAACAACTAAAGGAACTAAGTTTAACTTCTTGACTTTGTTAATCAAATATAGAATTGCCTATTTTACCTCCTGAGCATGAACACATTTATGTTTTGAAATTATGACCTAAATCTGGATCAACTCGTTGTAGTCATATTTAACTAACTCATGAGCTAACACAACTTCAATGTATTTATACTCTGCCTTCTTTCTGACTAGATGAATTTTGAGCGATTCATCCTTCGGTTTGGAGCACCTGACTTTGATGATGGGATCAGGTTGATATCTTTGAGTTAGAACATCTCCAAATTTCTTCCTATTGATTTGATCATTCAGATCGAAAACTCTATTTCATTTGGTAACATCAACATTGAAACGTTGAATATTTGTCTCTTGAACATCATGTGAGGCAAGGATATAAGCAAGTTTGATGGATTAATGGTCATCTCTTGTTTTTCGAACTGAAGCATTATGCTTCAAAATGAATTCTATGACCTCCTGAAAGGCCATTTTCCAGTTCTCATACAGTTCTTCTAAGTTAACTGTTAACTTGCTTTTCTTGGAAGGAGGAGGAGCTGCAGAACTACTAGTGGCTGAGGAACTTCCATCTTCAGCATCATTTTCTCCCCCTGAGAAGGAAACCTTTCTTTTTCTTGGATATAGTTGATCATCATCAGAGTCTTTGTCACTATGAGTTCCTTGAGGAATCTCCCCCTCAGAATATGCCTCAGGATAAACGACACTTAGAGGAAGAGAAGTCTGTGTCATGAAGTCCAAATCAAGAAACCCTTCATACTCATCATAATCAGTCTAAAATTGATTATCAGCTTCTGGTATAGGACAATAATCACTCATTAGTTCAGACTGAAAATCAACCATTGCTCCTTGATTATCCTCCTTTCTGATTCAGATTGTTTAGGTTGAAGTGGAGTTGTAGTCATTATCACAAGTTCTTGATTATTCTCCTCATTTTTGGCATCATCAGTTTGGAGAGGGGATTTATAAGGTGGAGAATGAGTGCGAGGATGAGGATTTTATGGTAGTTGAGGTGGATTATTACTAAATGGTGGTGGTGGTGGTGGAGGTGTTTGATCATTCCCTGGAGAGCTAGGAGGAGTGTCTTCAATCATCACTTCATTATCATCAATCAAAATGATTATGCGTTTGATGTCTGCCACATCACTCCCAACTTTTGTTAGTCTTTCTCCAAGTGTCTGAGTCATCTGAACTAATAAGGAGAGCTGGGAGATCACAGTCGTTTGGAAGTTGGAACTAGACTCCCCATAAAAGGTAGCAGTAAGTCATATAATATTTGGCATTGGAGGGACAATTACAGCCTGAAGAGGAGGAGATGCTAATGTTGGAGAACTTACAACTTAAATCAGTGGATCAATGGTTTCCACTTGAGGTGAGAATGATCAGTGATGTGTTATATATTTTGTAGAAGATTTTGTTGATAAAGTAGAAGCCGAAGAAAAGAGGATGTGTTGGTTCAATCTTGGGTATAGTTAGACGTTCCCTAAGCAGAGGCTTATCCCATATTAACGATTGATATGTTAGTGGCAGCGTCAGATTCATCTTCTACATCATCAACATCATCTTCTTCATCTTCATTATTGCCGCATCATCCTCTTCATCATAGTCAGAGGATTCAACTATATAAGGATTTGCAATCCATTTCCTCCACACACTAAGTAAGATACTTATCCCCAACAATGGGGCCAACATTGATAATCTTTGATGAGAGAAGTAGAAGTTGTATGGAGACTCCATGGCTAACATTGTAACCCTTTTAAGTATGAGCCATGATTAATGCAAGCCAATGAGGATATGGAACATAGGTTGGCTTTTTGTGTTGGGTTTTTATTCAAAGATCCGGTTTTACAAACGGTAAAAACAGCTACGGAAGCTTTAAAACTATTGAATAAAACTAAAATTATTTTACTCACCAAGGATCATATTTTAAGACTCAGAAAGATTAAAACAACCATAGAAATAAAGTGTTACAACCTTTGAAGACTTTGATTCTCATGGGAGATTGGAAGTTGATGAAGTGTGACATGAAACTTCAAGGTTGATGTTCTCTAGAGATATCCACAAACAATAAATCAACTTGATAAGATGCTAGTCTTTTTCTTGTAATAAAAGAATCTCTTAAGCTCTTAAGACAAAGAAACTAGTTTGTCTTCAAAGAGAGTATTCAAGTATCATCTTCATCTTTGTGTACTTAACACTTTAAGAGACAAAAACTAGAGAGAATATAGAGATAGGAAGCACAAAATTTCGTGGCTTTTAGCTAGTAAAAGAAGAAATACATGCAAGTTTTTTGATCATCTTAATCCAAGTCTTTACCCATTGAGTCTTGATGCTTTAATACACCATGGATCTATCAAAAAAAAGGCTACAAGTGTAAGAACATGGCTTTATGATTAAATAAATGCAATCATGTCTTTTCCCGTTATTGTCTCTTTGAATATTATATAAAAAGAAGAAGCTAGTTTTTCTATAAAAACTCTTCTAACTTTTATAACTATAAAACATATAGATCCATATAAGACAAAAACCCCTTTTGGTGGAAAAAGATGTACATGATATAATAAACCATACCTTATGATATATTATGATATATTTTGATACTTAACACTGAAACTTAATATTTCCATGAAATAGATAATTTCCAATTAATTACAATATATATATATATATATATATATATATATATATATATATATATATATATATATATATATATATATATAACGTCCCAAAAATCATGTCCAAAAATTTCATTTTAAAACTATAATAAAAACCATAGTTATCAAACCATTCATTCAAATAGTAATTAATTAGAGTATCATGTCTAAACATATCATATCAGAGCAAATTATCCCAGGCTAAAATATCCTGGTGGGTGCGATGCAGTTATCCCAAGCTCTTCCCTCCGCTACTGGAAGTACCTGAAAACAAAACTGAAAATCATAAGCACGAAGCTTAATGAGTTCCCCATACTACCGCATACTACATATATAACCACATAATGGGCCCCCGCCCGCTGCATCGGGACTTGCCCGACATCGGACTCGCTCCGGCATCAGGCCCTGCCTGGCATCGAGCCCCACTCGGTATACATATATATTTCTCTTAGGCCCCGCCTGTCCCTGGGCTTCGCCTGCTAAACACATACAAACATATAACCAATAGCTAAACATACTCCACTATACTCCTGATCTATGGTCTCGCCTAACTTGCGCTTCGCCCATGTCCTGCTACCGATGAGTCATGGAATCCCGTCCACGCTCCTGCTGATAGTGAGATACGCCCCCCGCCCACACTCACCTCCCTCCTAACTCGGGCCTCACCCCTTCTCTACTACTAATGAGATACGGGACCCCGTCCATACTCGACTAGTGATGAGATACGGGACCTCGCCCACTCTCATCTCCTTACCAGGCACATACAAGTATCACAGAGACAACAAGTATAACTAGCATACTAACATTCCTCTGGCTTCGCCCGACATCGATCGGATCATAATCTGGAACATATGTCATAATAATGCCTAGGGCTAACCCCCGGTCTTCCTACTATACACAAACATAATGGGCTGACATTGTGGTCGTAGACCTATGCATAGAGTGAGGAGACTCATCTTGCACTGCTGAAACCCTGCTGATACTCCTCCGACTGTTATTTAGCAATTCCCCAAACTGCTACTCCTTCGGCTCTCCGAGCTATCAATACCAAAATATCATTTAGTCCAAAACAATAATCCTCCTTAGGGTAAAATGACCATTTTACCCCCTAGTCTAACTTGGTCCGTAACTAAGGCCCAAACCATAACATATAAAGGCCCAACACTAGGTAGGCTTCCCAAGCACACTAGTGGCCCACCAATGGCCCAATTTGATAAATGAGACCCAATCCCTCTAATGGGCCTTACCTTAAGCCCGGACATCTTCTTGGACCACATTATCTGACTTCTGAGGGCCCATCAAGCCCAAACTAAGGCCCAAAAATGCGAAGCCCAAATCTGATACGCATGCGGGGCGTACATCCATGTACGCTAAGTGTACTGGATGATGGCTTGTACTCCGTGCGTATCTACTTGTACGCCCAGCATACAACCCTGTTAAGCCACTTTTTCATTAAGTGCTTAATACTACAAGCCAGAAGCTAAAAACACACATCCAAGTTCTCATTAATGTCTTAATCCATAAAGTCGACTACTTGGTGGCTTGCAACCCACCAAATGAGCCCAAACTTGAAATGTAACCACATACTTCCATGGAAATGGCTAGATATCATGCATGAACCCATTAAGACATTCAAGATGGATACTTTACAGCTTATGGGACCCTTTTAGCTCAAAGGGTGGCAGCCCTAAGCTCAAACACGAGATTTCATCAAAAGATCCATGCTTTTAACTAAAAGAGTCCATAAACTCCTCCTAATAGAGATCTAAGAGAACAATCTTCAAGCTCATAACTTTATACCTTGAAAGGGTCTGGAAAGAGGCAAAAGTCCCAGATCTACAACTTCTCCCTTGATCTACCACCTTGCTTTGCTCCTTCCTTGCTTGGAAAATGGTTTTATAACACCAAAATGCTCACTAATGGTCACCAAAGCTTCAAGAACACTCAAGGGAGGATTAGGCTTTCGTGGTGGCTGTCCAAGGGTGAAATGGAGGCTGACCCTTAAGGCTTATCATTCCTTTTATAGTGGCATGCTCTAAAATTTAGGGTTTCTGGACTCTTGACGTCGGCAGGGCATACCTACTGTACGCTGGGCGTATATCTAAAGCACTCGCGATACTCCTCCTTTATACGCTGGGCGTAACCCAACTTACGTTGGGTGTACCCATGTGCCTTCCATTTGCATGCATGGTCTTTCCTTGCCAACTTTTTTCATTAGGGACCATTAATGCCAATAACTTCCAAGTGTCATATCTTCCTTATCCAAGGTCCGTTTCCAACGAACTTTATATCCCCGAAAAGGTGGGGAGAAGACCTACGCTTCTAGCGATACATCCCAGCCCCAATCCTATCGACTAAAAAATTGAAGACCCAAAAAGACCGAAACGCCCCTAGTCTAGGCCTCTGAAATCCATAAACAAACATTTTCAGAACCGGGTGTTACAACTTTCCCACACTTAAACTAGACTTTGTCCTCGATGTCCGCTATGGCCAACTATCCCGCAACCTCACACGGCGTTCCTATGCAATGTATACTCTAATTACTCGGTCTAAACCTCGAGGGACTGCTTCTATTGGCTTTCTATCCGATCTTCCTGAGCAAAAAGCTATTCCTTAATGGTATCCTCTTGTGAACCATCCCATCACTATAAACCCTTAGTACATAGCTCTTACCCAATCGAAAATCCTTCCGATACTCCCCGAGTACTCATGCTGGAATTCCAAGGGGTTCGCCCCTTTTTCCTTACGTGACCACTGGCCTTCCCAAGGCAACTTTCCACAAGCAATAATCTTCTCTATCTCTATGTAGGACAACCCCTTGTTGTAACAAATTTCTAGTCACTCCCAGTGTTGGCTCATCGCTGCTACTTACTGAATGCTTCCTCTTATCACACCTCAGTGCTGAACGCCCAACCCAACGAATGGATCGGATAATCATTCGAGTACAAAATTCATCCCTGCAACGGTTAGACTCAAACGAGAGATGTGAAACAGAGTCAAATCGTCTACTCTGAGATTATGTAATCCTGTTGTCAGTGATTTAGCACCTCCCAAACAAATGATTGCTCCAAACAAGAATTCCCTTATCGCTACCCCTGCCCGATTATCCTGCTAACTCTTGTCCGTTTTCTGGATGAACCAAGACCACCCTCGTCCCAACTTATCTGCCATTATCTGGGTTACTAGACTCTCACCAGTTACTAAACCCAATCTCAAATTCTAAGTCACTCCCAACAACTTCTGATGAAACTTTGGCTATCTAAAATTGCTCTATCTACCTTGCCACCCTGGCTTCCTAATTCCTGGGATCCTCGATCCCCTATCTTGACCCCAAGGTCTCTACCAGGTCCCACCTGCACTGCTATAATCACACGGGCCTCACCCACGGGTATCACCGAAACTACACCTCGGAGTGGCCTCCCCCACAAGTCTCACATATCTAGGGCTATATAGGACCAACTCCATCCTGAAACTCAACAACTATCCTTCTTCGATCCCTATCATGCTAACTAGGAGACGCGACACTTCGCTGACTAGGAGATACAGGCCGTCGACCACACTCATTCACTAGCTGCTAATGAATGTTACGACCATCCCACAATCTTACATCCTGACTCAACTCGCGCCCTACCGAGGAAACCTCCAACCTGGTTCCCAACATGTCATTAACTATTGCGAATACACAAACTCAACATCGGGAAGTTTTCCAAACTCCCGACTTCCACGCTACTTTATCCAGGCAACCGCTTAGTCTACTTCCCTTCTCATCAAGAATGCGAACACATCTAAGTTGCGATCTTACCTCAACTCCTGACTAATGGGTGATTCTCCCCCACTTTGATTCCACTAAATCCTTATAACTCCCAGCTTGGAAAGGATTCCCAATCCTTCTCCCTATCTAAAGGGTCGATCTGCTGACAACCAATGCTTACCACTGCTAGTGCTCAAAAACTAACCAATACCAAATATGAACCACTCTTGAAGACTAACAAAACACCTCTCGAAACCCCACTCACACTTGCTACAGTGACTGCATCTTGAGGACCTGCTCAAAAAGGGGACATCTTCGAACTACTACTCTAAGATCCATGGTATGCAGATGACATATAACTCTTTCATAAGCAGGAAACATAATATTCTGAGATACAATCACTAACCTTGATTCAATACCATAACAATAAAATCATAAACAAAAACTGAATTTGGAAAACATACCAGCGATCTATTGTGGCTCGATCTTGACTTCCTGCAGAATCATGGGCGTTGGAACCCGAACTCCCCCTCTCTGTTGAAGTATCTACGATGAATCTTGAGCTGCCTTAACCACTATATGGGGGCATCTTGCCCTGATATGTTTAGGTTGATTACAACGATGTCACAAGTCTACTTCTAATGTTCATTACCAACGATTGTGTCCTTTCCACCGGCACCTGCCGCACTTAGACCTAATGTGAACATTCTCATGTGTCCCTTCATCACTTTCACACCCTTCTCGTCCACTCGGGTCTCTTGCATCAGCCCTGGCAGTGTCCGACTGCTGTGGTTGTTGAGTCTGACTAGAGGTTCACTTCCTCTTCCCTAACTATACATCCAAAAAAAACTCTTGCTCCCGAGTTACCCAGACTACCCCATCAACCGCCTGAGCAACCCCTGAATGACCCTGAAATCTAGCGGTTACCCTATCAGAAACACGCTCAATAATGTAAAGTAACACCTCGCGTACGGCTCGCGAAACCTCCACAACAATCCGATCGTATAGTGGAATCTCCTGGAGACAAGGCACGTAACCCACCTCCGATCCCTGATGATAAGAGATGACAACGGGACCCTCCATGCAGAGGGATCCCAGAGATCCATAAACATTGGGTTTCAGAGGAACCCCTAACCGCCTAGTAGCGATCTCGACCAGGAAGGCCTCGAGGCAGCTATCCAAAAGCTCCAAAATCCCCTCCTAGACTGTACCGAAGATCAAAGGAGTTTGGTCTAGTATACTACGCATAATCTCGGCGGAAATAAACTCTCGCATCTGCTCCCCAAGATGCTCGGCTCCTGCACCTGAGCTTGATCCCTCACCTGCACTAGAACTGCCCACTAGCCTACCTCGTAGCGTCACCATGTTGCAAGAATACCATAACTACCATTAGAATACTCCTCACTACTGAGGGATCTCACACACTCACTACAAGTTCCCTATTCTTATCTTAACCCTTCTTGAATCGAGTATGGATCCTATGCATTCAGTAGTACGGGCCCATAGTACCTTCCACATCTATCCGTACTTTCCTCAAGAATTGCCTCAACTCCACCAAGTCCCTTTCACTACTACTCACACTGCTCCCAGCACTAATCTCATCCTAGGTTTTCCCTAGGGTAACCTCCAACCCAAATCCAGTCCTCATCTACTAAAGGTATCTTCGTAATTCCAATTAGCCACTACCTGAATACCATCACATGTGACGAGGCTTAGATAATCCTTCGAGTAAAGGACTCATCCCTACAACGGTTAGACTCAAACGAGAGCTGCACAATAGGGCCAAATCCAACACTCTGAGATTATTCAACCCTGGTCACATGTGACTTCACGTATTCACCTAATGGTTGACTCCCATCACTCAGAGCCCCATAAAGCACAAAGCAAGCAGCATTCAGACAAAAAGGAAAATCTAACCAGAACATAATCAAGCAATTCTATCCACATATCAGGAATCCATATTAGCATGCAACTCATAAAGCTCCAACACATAACAGGCACATAAGGCATCCTCTTAGATCCTTAGTCCTAATCTAGCATGGATTTCTAAAGCACATATGATATCATAAACTTGTATGGGTAATTTGGGAGAACTTACTTGAGCTCAGCTGATTGCATGCACGACACCCTTTTCTATTTTCAAATCCTATTCTCCTTTAAAATTCTTTGTTCTTTTCAAGGTTCTTTTCTAAAAATTTTCATACCAAGTCCTCAGTTTGAGTTCAGACACACCCGAGAGTGTGCCTAAATCCCTCAAACCAAGGCTCTGATACCAACTTGTAACGTCCCAAAAATCATGTCTAAAAAATTTCATTTTAAAACTATAATAAAAACCATAGTTATCAAATCATTCAAAACATATTTAATTGGAGTATCATGTCTAAACATATCACATCAGAGCAAATTATCCCAGGCTAAAACTGTTGGGTTATGAGCATTCTAACACTCCTAAGTGTACATGCAACCCTAAATACCTTGGATCTATGTTTTCTCTATTATACATGCAAATATGAATATCCAAGGTATTATCCTAAACTAGCATACAAAACTATCAATATAACAAGATAAAATACATACCTCTTTGATGGTGCTTGTCTTCATGAAGCTTGAGTGCCTAGTGCCCCAAGTGTGACACCTCAAATGGTTCACACAACACCAAATACACTTGGAATAACTTGAGAGAATTCTACACTTCATAAAATCGGCTAGCCCTCTCTAGAATAATACTAGTGTCTCTAGTGGCCGATTTTCCTCAAGAATAAGATGCTTATATAGTTATACAATTAGGGTAAACTCTAATTGTCATGACTTTCCATTTCCTTGGATCCATGGGTTCAAATATACCATGGAGCATCCATGGAGCATCATACGGGTTTTGGCCCAACTAGATAATCCATGGAGCATTAGCCCACTATACAAGTATGGATGATTTACACAATCAACCCATATATTTAATTAGTCTTCTTTTGATCACTTAATTAATCCTAGATTAATTCTTGATCAATACTAATTAAATAATCTTATTATTCTTATTATTAATATACTAGAACTAATAATATATTAATAACCATAAGTGTCTTATTTATCTCATTATAGTCTATCCAAGTGCATGATGCCATGCAACCCAAATGGACCATGTCGGGTCGGGTCAAGTCTTACCAATTATAGTTATGGACTTAGACATTAATCCAATAGTCTCCCACTTGGATAAGTCTAAAACTATTATTGCGTATGACTTCAGGAACCAACTGGCAATCGTAGCTCTCAAAAGCTTTTGTCGAACTCTGACCTTGTAGATGAACTCTGACCTTTGTCAAAGACTTGTCCATTAGATAAGGGATCATATATTCCTCCATTCTAGATATCATATGGACTGAGACATGGATTATAATCATTCTCTCTGTCCATTTGTTGTTTCCCGATTTCCGATTTATGACGACTGACTAATTGAACAAATCAAATCAGTCGTGGCCCGGCCGAGCACTTCCATTTGTCATCATCAAATCATCGAGGGGCCCACAGATATCGCTTTTATCCCGAAGGTAAAAGGAATGGATAAACTTCGACTCATATGGCTTGTTCTACTACTTGTTGAATCATACACAAAGGCACGTTTTATAGCACTGAGTTACCAAATGCGGTTTCGTGCAATCAATGTACAACCAACTCATAGTAACAACTCATATCTCTAGGTTTGAAGAATATAAGATATTATCGTCTCATGATCACTCGTGATAAAATCCATGAAGTGATTCCAATGAGCGCGGGTTGAATCCAATACTCAGAACTTATGAGCACTCATGAGTGTTATAGCCATTTGTCCAACACCTTAGACCTCTACAAGCCAACCCATGACAGTCTTAATTCATATCTACTTCCAACATATGACCGACTGTGGATGGTTTGAATAACTTAGTTATTCCGGAAGAATAACCTAGTTTATCCGGGAAGTCAAAACATGCAAAGTGAAACACAATAATAATTGAATCAAATATGGTATCAAAACCTATGAACATAAATAAAACACCTTTTATTTATCACCATATGATTACACATTATTCATTGTATACTGTTTCAGCTATCAATTTTATTCTTGAATTTAAAACAATAGTTGTCCCATGCTCCAAGCATGTACACTATGTTTTCTAAACACTAGTCATGCCATACACCAAGTATGCATACTATGTTTGTCTATGATCTTTACTTGTGAACTAGATCAATTGAACCTAACTTCAATGATTCTCTTTTCACACTCCCAAATCCTTACTGCAAATGCAAGAATTCCAAATTCATGCCATTTACTGAAATCTGTTAGATTCTAAAATTATATGCATTGATCCTCTTGTAACGATTATGCACAAATTCACAAAGACTTGGCAACAATCATTACAGAGTATTCCAAAGGAGATCAACTCCTTGGAAACATCCTTCTTGCATTAAGTTTCATTAATCTTACACATATTGAAATTTATGACTCTGAAACATTTCCAGATTCATTTTGACTATAACTTTTGGACAAGAGTTGCCTCCTTACAGATTATGTCAATATGGTCCTTCCAGAATTATCACTATACTTCCAATTGTCCTTGAGAAACCAATCTTTGGTAAACCTTAGATTGTCCTTGACAATTGTTTAATCCTTTTAGTCATATCCAGTTCTAAACCTTTTCCCTTCTTAATACCCCAGGCATTTGGAAACTTTTAGAAAGCATGAATATAGCACATGTAATCGAACCTATATCCGAAGTATATGGGACACGATTCATGATGTCTCACATAAAGACTAAACTAGTCTTTTGCTATAACATTTCCATTTCTATTTGCCAAGTTCTCATAATTCAGATTATGAAAAGGGATGCCGTAATCATAATCGAATTTTAGAACGCAAATAATGGACCCATATACAGAATTTCCTTATGTTGAGCCATTCCAACATGAAATTCATATATATCCTTGACTAAATGATTAAAACCTCACGATCTAAGCTTATAGATTTTTGATGAAGTATAATTTCCTCTCCCTTAATTATAGCAAAACAACTTTTTCCCAATTGAAACCTTTTGTTTTCTATAATTAACATTGCTAACTTGCAATCTATATCATAATTATCATGCTCCCACTAACATGATGATTATTAGCATAACATTTATGCTCCCACTAGCTTTGACATGTACTCAAAAATCAGCTGGACTTCTAGAAATCAATACTTTATTGACTTTCTTACCAAAGTTCAGATTTCTGACACTTGATTGTTTTGATAGAACTTTATCAAAATCATACACCTTCCCTTAGATAGCACACTCGTGTGTCTACACAATTATGAAGAGGGATGCCGTAATCATAATGGTTAGACCTTTTTGCCACTTCCAGGTTAGTGTGCCCGTAATCATAATAGCACACTCGTGTGTCTACACAAGTCCAGGTTAGTGTGCCGGTAAACCACACACGCTCCACTAACGACTTTGAGAATGCAAATATCACAATTGCTATCTAACTAAAATCTACTTAGTGAAAGTGTTTCCTCACCATCATTTTCATGAATCGGAGAGAAACCTTATGACACTTAGATTTATTGGTGTATGTGTTCTTATCCATGTGAATTGTCAAAACCATAGTCACAAGATAAGGATAATGACAAATCCAAACTCATATGGACTGAACTCAATCTTAATTTCTTGCCACCTGGCAGCTCAAGGGTCTGCCATTGCTTCCAAGTTGTTGTGCAACCAATTGAGAACTCTAAGAACTCAACTTTAACTGGAATGGGCACAGACTATGTCAACACGATAGGTTATAAACCTCAAGTCGTGTGCTAGTGAAGAACTTTAGGTTTTATTCTTGATTAGTTCTTGATACTTTCAAGACCTTTAATACTCCCACTGTCCTCTTGACCTATAAGACTCTCTTTTCAAATATTCAAGGGATAGTGCGGATTCTTTATCAAGACAAACGCTTCACACAATTGGCCTGAGTTGGTCTTTGTTTTATCCAAAACATCACAACTTACCAATTTCAAATGTACAAGAGTAGAAAACTTTTACTCTTACATTTGACAAGTGTTTTAAACCTTCTTTGAGACATGTCACTCAAGTCACAATCTTGGAGTATGACTCTAAGACTTGTATTGGAACGAAGTATGACTCATCTTCTTGATTTAACCATTTCAACAATTCAAGATCCCTTCTTCTTAGTCATAAGAATGCACTAAGACTTCCTTAGAGAACTAATTTTGATATGGTTTCTTAATCATTAAGATGATCACAAAACTGATACTAAAGTACTCTCCCATTTTTTTTTAGATTTGAGAAACTTTTATCTTTCTGCCTAAGTTGATTCTTCTTATTCGCTCTGCCATACATTGGAACCTTTTTCAATGTCTCAGAGTTACACTTAAGCTTGTAAGTATAATCATATTTACTGAGCTTTAGTAAACTATGACGAATAGTCTTATTAATCTTTTGTGGTGGACTTAATCAGTGCACATGACTATGTACTCGATCCCTTAGTCCATTACTTGACTCACACATCCATGTGAATAAGTAATTAGTCTTAATTTTCCAATACTTGAAAGTTCTCATTCATCATGCTATACACCTTGCATGATTCCAAGTTCCGGTCCAATTGAGACTTTGGATGATGAGAATCTTTCCTTATTTGGTAAATTTAGACATTACCACAAACGAAAGAATCAATTTCATATTTCCACTCTTGCTATTAATGGAATCATATAAGCAACAATTTTTCCTCAAATTCCATTGTAAGGATATTTTAAAATAAATAAAATCAAAAAATTTTCTGTTATTTTAAAAACTATGCGGAAAAACTTATCCTTACAATCCATATGAAAACTTGTTGTTATCTATTCCTAAGCAATACCTCATAACTCCTAAGAAGTAGCTCAAGAATCCGATCTTCAGACTACGCGATAGAAATCCATCTATGCGATCAGATTCAGCATATTCTTTCTTTAAGTTCCTTCACTTTTTCTTTGATTCTTAAAACATCAACATGTGACCCAGTCACATCATGTAATAAGAATCTCAGAATAGAAACTTAGCAGAGTTAGATAGTGGACTTTACCTGAACTAGAGTCAAACTTATTGACTTTAACATCCTTAGGTAAATTTGGCAGTCTTCGCAACTAATAACCCTTCCTTTGGCAATATAAACATATGGACCCTTTGATAATGGTACACGGGACTATTACAGACTTAGCCTTTTCTCTTTACCATTTGGTCAACCGAGTTGACTATGGCCGATCCCTTTCCATTGGGAAGAGAATGCTTTTCTGGATTTCTTGTGTCACTATTGTCAATGTCCATCAAGTTTTGAGGAAGTTGATCTTAACAAATAGATAAGATCATTAAGGTTCTTGTCATAGTCTGTTTCATAGGTGTTCCAAAAGAACTCACTATGTGACTTAGAAAGTAGTTGAACCACCAACTTTCTCAAGACTTTGACACCCTTCTCTCCCGGCTTGTCAATATGTGACTACATCTCCAAGATGTGATCATACCTAGACCTTGCCTTGCCAATAGGGCTTGAGTGATCTCAAACGTTTCAAGAACTTGTGGGTTAGGGAGAATAATTGGAGGAGGTGAAAGAAGTATGATTTCCAAGGGACATCATCTTCATTTAGGAAAGCTTGTTTCAAGAGATTTGGGAAGATCATAAATGTCTAAACTAGACATGTTATGGGAGATATTCAAGATAGTTGATTTATAGTCCTTAATATGACACCCAATATGAAATATTAAGGCTAGGACCCAACAAACTATTTTATAACTTAGAAGAGGTATGCCGTAATCCAAGCTATAAAATATTTGAAGGTAGGTGAATGACGATTCACCAATTTCCACCAAGATAAACGAAATGTATTATTAGGTTTTAATTGGATTTGAAACTCCTAGATCTTTGAGATTCATTGAACTGTTCAATGGCATGTTTCAATCTCGAGTGTGCCCTTCATGTTTTGTGACTGGGATGCCGAGGATCACAAAACAAGGTGTGAAGTAACCATGCAAATTACTTGGTACCCTTAAGTGTTTACCCCTCAATCGATGTGCCGGTTAACCACACGCGCTCCATTGATACTATGATAAACATTAAGTTACCCTTTGCCTACCTTGTTAAATACGAGTTAGTGTGCCGGTTAACCACACGCGCTCCACTAACCGACTCAAACAAAGTGCAAAGTGTAATTTCATGGATTAGCACCTTATTCACATTTTCCTAAGTAACTAAGATTGGGTATTATTAAGAGTTTAGTTACTTAGTATTTATCATTAATACTTTTAATGAAGGGAGAATTATGGTCCTGTCAAACCCGTTCGGCTAACGACCCTCCACCATTCAAGCAAGCGGTGGGTGAGAGTGGACACCCATTAAGTTGCCATTTTATAGGCAACAACCTTATACCCACCTTATAGAACGGCTTTGTGAATGAGGCGTACTAGCGGTAAGACAGACTTTACTCTTATACATGTATATATTATTAACTTATAATATTATAAAGTATAAGGGTTGAATTTTAACTTTTAAAATTCTAAGGGCTAACTTGGAATTAAAGTATTCATAAGAGAAAACTTTACAAATTCCAAAACTTGAGGGCAAGTTTTGAAACTATTCAAAACTAATTAATTCCGTAACTTATGTATTTAAAGTAGTTTTAATCCAAAAACTCTTCAAGTTCCATAACTTGAGTACAAATTATGGAAGACTTTAAACTAATAAAGAATTAACTTTTTCTTTATTTTATAACTTATGGAATTAATTAAGGTTACATTATTTTTTTTATATATTTATTTAATGAAGAGACTCTTGGTCCTCCATAACTTGAGGACAAATTATGGAGTCATAACTCCAATTAATTAGAACTAGACTCTTCATTTTTTTGTAACCTTTGCCAATTTTATGAGTTTTATGAGTCTTTAATGTGACTCTTCATGTAACTTGAGGACAAGTTACACAAAAACATTTTATACTCAACTCTTAGATTAAAATGGATTGAAAACAACTATTTCATTCAACTTTTCTATTAATCTAAGAAACTCATAAGAACAAGATAATTCAAATCAAACTTTTTCATGTAATTAGTCTAATCTTTAAACTAATACAAAACATGAATCTATTGACAAGTATCTTTGAAATTGGATTAGCATGAACATTACCACAACAAAAACAAGTTTATAAGTTCAAAAACAACTTAGGGTAATGTTCCTAGTCCATTTCTAGCCAAAAACCTCGAAAATATGCTGTCTGGGGTCCAACTCGTCGAGTGCATGAACAAAACTCGGCGAGTTGGATGCATTTTGCCTTGGACTCGTCGAGTCCCTTCATGGACTCGGCGAGTCTTCTGGGCTGACATCATCAAAACTCGATTTTTCAGCTTCTATTGTAGGTATAACAAGAAAACAAACCTGGCTCTGATACCACTGTTGGGTTATGAGCATTCTAACACTCCTAAGTGTACATGCAACCCTAAATACCTTGGATCTATGTTTTCTCTATTATACATGCAAATATTAATATCCAAGGTATTATCCTAAACTAGCATACAAAACTATCAATATAACAAGATAGAATACATACCTCTTTGATGGTGCTTTTCTTCATGAAGCTTGAGTGCCTAGTGCCCCAAGTGTGACACCCCAAATGGTTCACACAACACCAAATACACTTGGAATAACTTGAGAGAATTCTACACTTCATAAAATCGGCTAGCCTTCTCTAGAATAATACTAGTGTCTCTAGTGGCCGATTTTCCTCAAGAATAAGATGCTTATATAGTTATACAATTAGGGTAAACTCTAATTGTCATGACTTTCCATTTCCTTGGATCCATGGGTTCAAATATACCATGGAGCATCCATGGAGCATCATACGGGGTTTGGCCCAACTAGATAATCCATGGAGCATTAGCCCACTATACAAGTATGGATGATTTACACAATCAACCCATATATTTAATTAGTCTTCTTTTGATCACTTAATTAATCCTAGATTAATTCTTGATCAATACTAATTAAATAATCTTATTATTCTTATTATTAATATACTAGAACTTATAATATATTAATAACCATAAGTGTCTTATTTCTCTCATTATAGTCTATCCAAGTGCATGATGCCATGCAACCCAAATGGACCATGCCGGGTCGGGTCAAGTCTTACCAATTATAGTTATGGACTTAGACATTAATCCAACAAAAACATCATGGTGGATGCGATGCAGTCATCCCGAGCTCTTCCCTCCGTTACTGGAAGTACCTGAAACCAAAATGAAAACCTTAAGCATGAAGCTTAGTGAGTTCCCCATACTACCGCATACTACACATATAACCACATACTGGGCCCCCACCCGCAACATCGGGCCCCGCCCGGCAGCAGGCCCCACCGGGCATCGAGGCCTGCTCGGTATACATATCTTTTTCACTTAGGCCCCGCATGTCCCTGGGCCTCACCCGCTAAACACATAACAACATATAACATAACACATAACACATAACACATAACAAATAGATAAACATACTCTACTATACTCCTGATCTAAGACCTTACCTAACTTGGGCCTCGCCCCTGTCTGGCTACTGATGAGTCATGGAACCCCGTCGAGGCTCCTGCTGATAGTGAGATACGCCCCCTACTCACACTCACCTCCCTCCTAACTAGGGCCTCGCCACTGCTCTACTACTAATGAGATACGGGACCCCGCCCATACTCGGCTAGTGATGAGATACGGGACCTCACCCACACTCACCTCCCTACCTGCCACATACAAGTATCACGCAAAAAACAAGTATAACTAGCATACTAACATTCCTTGGGCTTCACCCGACATCGGATCGTAATCTATAACATATATCATAATAAAGCCTAGGGCTAACCCTCGTGTCTTCGTACTATACACAAACATAATGGGCCGACATTGTGGTCGTAGACTGATGCACACAATGAGGAGACTCATCTCGCACTGCTGAAACCCTGCTGATACTCCTCCGACTGTTATTTGGCAATTCCCCGAACTGCTACTCTTTCGGCTCTCCGAGCTATCAATACTAAAATATCACTTAGTCCAAAACAATAATCCTCCTTAGGGTAAAATTACCATTTTACCCCCTAGTCCAACTTGGTCCATAACTAAGGCCCAAACCATAGCATATAAAAGACCAACACTAGGTAGGCTTCCCAAGTCCACTAGTAGCCCACTAATGGCCTAATTTGCTAAATTGGATCCAATCCCTCTAATGGGGCTTACCTTAAGCCCAAACATCTTCTTGGACCACATTATCTGTCTTCTGATGGTCCATCAAGCCCAAACAACCAAAATTTGGCCCAAACCAAGGACCAAAAATGCAAAGCCCAAATGTAATACATATGCGGTGCATACATCAATGTACGCTAAGTGTACTGGCTGATGGCTTGTATGTCGTGTGTACCTGCTTGTATGCCGAACGTACAACCATGTTAAGCCACTTTTCCATTAAGTGCTTAATACTACAAGCCAGAAGCTACAAACACCAATCCAAGTCCTCATTAATGTATTAATCCATAAAGTCGACTACTTGGTGGCTTGCAACCCACCAAATGAGCCCAAACTTGAAGTGTAACCACATACTTCCATGGAAATGGCTAGATCTCATGCATGAACCGATTAAGATATTCAAGATGGAGACTTTACTGCTTATGGGTCCCTTTTAGCTCAAAGGGTGGCAAGCCTAGCTCAAACACGAGATTTCATCAAAAGATCCATTCTTTGGACTAAAAGAGTCCATAAACTCCTCCTAATATTGATCTAAGAGAACAATCATCAAGCTTAGAACTTTATACCTTGAAAGGGTCTAGAAAGAGGCAAAATTCCCAGATCTACAACTTCTCCCTTGATCTACCACCTTGCTTTGCTCCTTCCTTGCTTGGAAAATGGTTTTATAACACAAAACTGCTCACTAATGGCCACCAAAGCTTCAAGAACACTCAAGGGAGGATTAGGGCTTCGCGGTGGCTGTCCAAGGGAGAAATGGAGGCTGGCCCTTGAGGCTTATCATTCCTTTTATAGTGGCATGCCCTAAAATTTAGGGTTTCTGGACTCTGGACGTACGCTGGGCATACGTCTAAAGCACCACCGAACCTCTTCCTTTATATGTTGGGCGTAACCCAGCTTACGATGGGCGTACCCACATGCCTTCCACTTTGCATGCATGGTCCGTCTTTGCCAACTTTTTCCATTAGGGACCATTAATACCAATAACTTCCAAGTGTCATATCTTCCTTATCAGAGGTCCGTTTCCAACGAACTTTATATCCCCGAAAAAGTGGCGAGAAGACCTATGATTCTAGCGACACATCCCGATGCCAAACCTCTCGACTAAAAACTTCAAGACCCAAAAAGACCGAAACGCCCCTAGCCTAGACCTTTGAAATCCATAAACAAACTTTTTCAAAACAAGGTGTTACAATATATATATATATATATATATATATATATATATATATATATATATATATATATATATATATATATTCAAGAATCAAATTCTTAAAAATAATATATTTTCATCAAGATGTTGTTAGTGTAACCTTATAGGATCACACATTATTAGCAATATGATTATATAATGACTCTTAGGCATACAAGATCTTTCACTCTCGCACTTGCACAAAACTCATCATAGATTGATATAGATATTGGTGAACATCTAGCAACACTTCACTGCCCCCAATAACACATGACGAAGAATGTCATTCATCAATATCCAATTCCCAAAAGCCTCAATCTTCAATTCATGTATTAAGGTAAGTTTATCAGTTATCCATTTGTTACAAACATCTTGTTGAACATGAGACTTGGATCACAATCAATCTTATTTGGTGTTTAACTTTGGGTAACGCGCGTTAGATGTCTAACTCTCAACACATAAGAGGAACAAATCTCATCTTGACTACATACGCCTCTTGTATAGCTCACACCATACCTAAAAATGGCTTTTATAACTGCTCGGTTAAGGATCAGCACGTGACCATATCAAAGTACAACACTCCCTATACTTAAGTCCTACTATGTATCTCGTGTTTTAAGGATACAAAGAAAATACCTTTTAATCAAGTATCACTCATAACTGGGATATATGAGTTGATCTTGATGTGGGTCTGTTCAATATTAGTTCTCTAACAAGTACCTACGAAACTTGGTTATAACCACTTGCCTACTTTCATCTAGTAAGAGTCAACCAATCCAATTCATATTAGTCTTACTTCATAACTACTCCTATAATCATGACTGACTATGAACTTTTAGAATAATAAGATTATTCATAGATTAAACATGTTAATATAGAACACAACAAGTATTGATTCAATGATCATGTCCCAATATATCATAAACAATATAATAGTTGTTGTGTTAATGTTCCAATATCCAAATACTAAATCCAATTCAAAATCCTATTACTAGAGTAATAAATCTGTTATGGATGACGTGGCACAACTCATACTTAGCTTAAAAGGAAAGACTTTATTAATGGGTTCGACTAAATTTAATTTGTGTGAATTTTTCAAATACTATATCCCCATATTTGACTTTTATTTTAGGTATAGTTAAATATCTTGGAGAAAAGGATTGGTGTTCTTTCGTGATGTAAAGTCTCTTAGCTTGATTAAGTGAACTCTCGAAGTCACAAAGATTTCTATGTGATCCTTGAATGATAGAAATCAACATAGCTTTTCAATGAACTCATTCATCCAATCATTTTGACTTCAAGTTTAAAAGTTGTGTATTGTTATTTTGTAGTAGATTGTGTCATTATGTTTTGCTTGGACCTCATTCCAACTAAACTTAGTCATTATTCCAAAATGAAGTCATAATCCAATTGTAATTTATAATCATCTATATTTATTTAGAAATCAAAATCCTATGTAACTCTTTACACTAAGATTTTATTCTAAACTAATTATCTCAAATCCATTCTCTTAGCTCTTCTTAATTACTCTTAGAATGTTCTCACAGTCATCTAGTGACTTAACCATGTATTCCATTTTGTATCTCATGATATGACATAAATGATGCATTCATTTGCCAAGCAAACAAAATATAAATCATTTCATCTAGCTCAAACCTATATGCTAGGTCCTTTGAGACAGACTCAAAAAGGTGTCATGTAACAATGCGAAGAATCATCCAAAGGAATCTTGTATCTAGACCTCATTCAATATATTGTTAATTCATGCAAAATAGTTTAAAACTTTCAAAGTTCATATTTATCTATTTCTACAGATTTTACATTCCAAGAATGTATCTTGTTATTCCTAAGTCTTTCATTTTAGAAATACTTTCCGAGTCAAGGTGATAACGACCTTGCATAGTCGGAATGTTATTTCAAATGATTAAATATGTCTCATTCATACAAGATTAGGAAAATCACTATCATCCCACTAGATCTTAGTAAACACACGAGTTCTTTTCATTTTGATATAAAAACATACCTTGTATCTTTATACTAAAATGACTATTCCAACCTTGAGATGTTTGCTTTATATCTGCAAGTGGATCTTAAGCCTTACACATTTGGTTATGATAACATGGATTAAGAAAACCTCTAGGCTAAGCTATATAGATATCTTCTAGTAGATGTCTATTAAGAAAAGTGGTCTTTCTTGAAATCTATTTGGTATATCTCATATTGTAACATTTTGTTTATAATAGAGTAATCAAATAATAAACCCGGAACCCCAAGATGTAATTTTCATTATTATTTTATATTATTGTAGGGGTGTTGGGTTCGGGGAGCCAAATGACAAGATTTGAATCTTCGGGGGGTTAAAGTGTATGTAACGACCCAATTTTCAAAGTAAAATTTTTGTTTTAAAATAATCAACTTGTTGTCATACATTAAGAAATCCAGTTTTAATTGTTTTCAAAAACATAAGTCAAACACAACTTTACTCCAAACATTAGAGTGTGCTAAAACGTCTGTGAGACAGTACACGCCGCGTCATCACGCCTTGCCCTTGGAACTTGAAGTACTTGAAACCATAAAAAAACCTGTAAGCACGAAGCTTAGTGAATTCCCCAGGTCATACCCCACACAACAACCACAATACATGCAAGCTATAAAAGCTACCTCTACCACATATACATGTCTATCAGCTATAAAGCTACCTCTACCACATAACACATATCAATTAGCTATAAAGCTATCTTTACCATTAGCCACAATGCTATCTCTACCCTTAGCCATACAGACTATCTCTACCACTAGCCATACAGGTTATCTCTACCGTTAGCCTTACAGGCTATCTCTACCAGTAGCCATACAGGCTATCTCTACCATTAACCATACAAGCTATCTTTACCACATATCAATGCATAACCATGCCACACACCTCTACGCAACAAGTATACAACTTATCATAAAATAGGACGGCCTTGGTGCCTTAGACCCATTGGTATGGTGAGAAAACTCACCTCGAATGCTGATGCTTCCTGAAGAAATCCGTAGTTGTTGCTCTGACCACTCCCTGCCCAACACTACTGAAACAGTGTACCCAATTAGCAACTGGGGCCCACACCATAACCCTTAATCCGTGCATAGGGGAGGCGGGTAAACAGTCCATTCTACCCCTAGTCCAACTTGGTCCTTATCTAATGCCCAAAACCAAGGCCCAATACTAAGTAAGCTTCCCAAGCCCACTAGTAGCCCACTCATGGCCCAAATAGCCAAGCTGGTCCTAATCCCTTAAATGGGCCTTACCCTAAGCCCAATTATATTCCTTGGTGCATAATATTAGACTAATAATGGCCCACTAATGCCTAAGAACCCAAAGCATGGCCCAACAGAGGCCCAATAATACGTGGCCCATACAGACAGATTACGTGGGGCGTACATCTGCGTACGGTAAGCGTACAAGCACAATGGTGAGTACGCTGGGTGTACCCACATGTACGCTCAACGTAATCCTCCTACTAAGTCCTTTTTCTATTAAGTGCTTAATACTCCAATCCAGAGGCCACAAACTCTTATCCAAGTCTTATTCCATGTCTTAATTCATAAAGTCACTAACATGGTGACTTGCAATCCACCAAACAAGCCCAAACTAAAAAGGTAACAACATGCTTTCACTCCAAGGGCTAGATCTCATGCATGGACACAAATGACTCCTAAAGGTTGAAACTTTACTGCTTATGGGACTCATATGACTCTAAGGGAGGAAACTATGGTCTTAGAAACATGCTTGAGTCCCAAAGAACCGTTCTTGGGATCAAAAGAGTCCATAAACTTATACTAAGAGAGATCTAAGATATTAATCATCAAGTTAAAAAATTTATACCTTAAAAAGGTCTGAAATGAGGCAAATAACCTAGATCTATATCTCCTCCTTCAGTTCACCACCTTCCTTGATCTTCACTTGTTGAGAAAATGGCTTTACAACACTAGAATACTCTCTAGGGTTTCGTAGCAGCTCTCTAGGGTGGAATGGAGGCAGAAACTAGAGGGTATAATATTCCTTATATAGTGGCATGCCCTAAAATTAGGGTTCTTGGACATTGAGCGTACGTTGGGCGTACATCCTGTACGTTGGGCGTACACCAAAAAGCTCCTACATCCACCACCTTTCATACGTTGGGCGTAACCCAGCATACATTGGGCGTAACCTAGCATATGCTAGGCGTACCCACGCGCCTCCTACTTTCCATGCATGGCCCTTCTTGCCAACTTTTCCATTGAGGGGCCATAAACGGCAACAACTTCAAAGTGTTATAAGTCCTTCATCCTAAGTCTGTTTCCGACGAAGTTTATATCCATGAAAAGGTGGAGAGAAGCCCTACGCTTCTAGCAACACACCCCGGCCCAAAATCTTCTTGAACAAAACTCTAAACCCTTGAAAGACCAAAATGCCCCTAGCATTGGCCTCCAAAATCCATAAATGAATACTCTCATAACAGGGTGTTAGAAACTCTCCCCCACTTAAACTAGACTTCGTCCTCGAAGTATTTCTTTACTAACACCCGTCACCCCATCAACTAGTCTGCGGAACGCGACCGATGATCCTATACGCGAAACAACATCCCTAAGATACTGAAGCCGACTCAGTCTTTCATTTAGAAGAAGGAAAACTTCAAACTTCCGCAAACCCCCAATCTACTTGTTGGGTTTTGAGCATTCTAACACTCCTAAGTGTACATGTAACCCTAAATACCTTGGATTTATGTTTTCTCTATTATACATGCAAATATGAATATTCCAAGGTATTACCCTAACTAGCATACAATCTTTTGATACTTGAATAATAAACTAGATAGAAATACATACCTTGTTGATGTAGCTTAACTCCATGAAGCTCGAGAGCCTAGTGCCCCAAGTGTGATACCTCAAATGGTTCACACAACATCATCAACACTTGGAATAACCATGAAAAGAAGACACTTCATGCTCAAATTGGCTAGCCCTCATATAAGTATCACTAGTGCCAATTTCTTGAGCTAAAGGGGTCTTTATATACTATGGCTATTAGGGTTACACCATGTAACTCATGACTTTACAGATTCCTTGTGCTCCATGGGTTTTAACCTCCATGGAGTATCCATGGGTCACCACAAGGGTTAAACCCAACATAAGGAATCTTGGATCATCAGCCAACATATATAAGAATTAACGATTTTCACAATCAATCCCCATATATTTAATTAGTCTCTTTTGATCACTAAATTAAGTCCAAATTAATTCTTGATCAATACTAATTAAATAACATGATTTCATATTAATATATTAGAACTTATAATATATTAATATGTCACAAATGTCCTCTTCTCACAAATAGTCTATCCAAATGTTCCGATGCCATGCAACCCAAATAGACCATGCCGAGTCAGGTCAAGTACATACCAATTATAGTTATGGACTTAGACACTAATCCAACACTACTTTGCACACAAGAATCATCATCATAGACACTTCTGCCTGAACCCCATGCTGCTCTTTGTCTTCCTTCCAGAAGAACAGGGACTTCCCAAGTCTGAACCTGTCTGTCAACTGATTGGAACACCGCACACCTACCTGATTGATGAGCCTAAAAACACCCTCAACAGTTTCCTGCGACCTCCGGAGAATACCTTGTCTAACCAAATTGCCCTATCTCTTTCAAGCCATTTGATCCATTCGATCGAGATAGGTTGTCAACCCGACGCCACTGACTCCGATGCAACGACGAACGCTACTAGAACAACAACAGACTTACATCATACCCGACCTTCCTTGATATGACCTTTCATGGGTTCAACATGTCGTGTTCCCATCTCCCGGAGTCAACATCCTGAACTGAATCCGCGCGGACCCTGATTCTGATTCCCCTCCAAAACGGGTCGATACTCTGTCACTGCATCGAGATCTGTTTATGCATCATAATCCCTGATTACCCATGCCCGACCGGTAATTAGGCATCCTCAGCCGATTTTCGAGATTATCAATCTCGCAACAGGTCCAACCACCAGGCTCCCAAGAGATCAAATATCAGGACCACCCAGTCGTAGCCTTTCTACGTTCTACACCGCTTATCCACAAGATCCTACAACTCAGGGTTCGAACCCTGATCCTACCTAAGCTGTGGATTCCCCATAGACTTTATAATTGGTCTACCCTGGTGTGGGCCATTGAAACAATTCCGTGGATGCCACTGCTATACTCGTAGACTTACAACACTCCCAACTGAAATCAACTACTGACCGGAACCTACCTGATCCCCTCCTCCAAATCCTTTTATATGGCATCAAGAAGACACGATCCAAAAGTTAGGGAGTTTCCCAAACTCCCATCCCTCGCTATCGTATATTCAGTTGGCCCCTAAGACCGCCTTTCTTCCCCCAATAGGGATGTGAAACACATCCTCGTCTCACACTCGCTTCCAACCTGGATACCCGAGTGATTCTCCCCCGCTTAGATTCAACTAGATCCACTCAGCTCATGAGTATCTAAGGGATTTCCCAAACCCTCTTCCATTCAATTGACTATCTGCCGATGGTTGGCGACTAATAGGGCTAGTGCTCCACGAATAACCCCTTCCAGACAACTTGACTCCTGAAATCCAGCCAGCACTTCTCGAATCTCAACAATACCAATAAATTTATTTTCTCGAACTGACACCACTCTCGTGGAACTCTCCGTGCTATCCTCTGAAATCTCTACTTTGAGCGGAAACCAAGACTCCTGACGCATCCCGAGACTTCTTGCTAAGTGCAAGAGACACGAACAGTCGGGTAGCACCCGAATAAAATAAAACATGCACCAACATACCCTTGACCAAAAAAGCTCCTTATACTAACATAACATACACATTGATCCTATGAATAATAAAGAGCAGGGAATAATAAACACGTACCAGCTACAACATCTGACGCTGCCTGAGCCTCCTCAGTGATCAACTGAAACGCGCGGCTGTTCACCGCTGGAGTATCCGCCTTCGCAAGGCACCCATCAGTAATCCTCATCGTGGCGGGTGCAGGCACCACCACCGCTCCCCCTCCGCCTTGTACCCTTGGACAATTGACCCACTTATGGCCGGTCTGGTTGCAGTGAAAACAAATCAAGCCCTTTGTGGGGCAGTCCTTGTTCAAGTGGCCCTGCTGGCCACATGCATAGCATCCTGTGCCTGTGATACGACAATCTTCATCGTGCACCCTACTCCACTTGGCACACCTGCCCTAACCCTGCTGACCCCTACTGAAAATGTCTGAGGTCTTCGGCTTCTTAGCCTGACCCCCCGCTGCCTGTATCTACTCCGGCTTCCAATTAGTGTGGAAGTCCAACTCCATCTCCTGTTCCCAGGCCTTCTCTACCATCTCATTCAGGGTTTTGCACCCTATA
This sequence comes from Lactuca saligna, assembly GCF_052625555.1. NCBI lineage: Eukaryota > Viridiplantae > Streptophyta > Magnoliopsida > Asterales > Asteraceae > Lactuca > Lactuca saligna. The sequence goes on along the minus strand of NC_136418.1, from coordinate 132,436,523 downwards.
AAGCTCACAAACTCTCGAATATCATCCCTAATCATAGAATGATATCTCGTCCTCCGCATCTCCTCATCAGTAGCATATTGCGGGATCAACAAAGCTCATTCCCGAAACTTGGCAGTGATCTCCGCCACAGTCTCGGTGGTCTGCTAAAGGTCACGAAACTCCCTCATAAGCCGTTGCACCTCAATGGATGGTGCAAACTCCAAGTCGAATCACTGAACACACTCAACCCATGTCATTTCAGCCACACCGGCTGCTCCCACTTGGCTCGTAAACTCGCCCCACCAATCCCGAGCCCTGTCTCTCAACATACAAGAAGAAAATCCCACCTTTGCTGTATCTGGGCAAGAACTCGTGCGCTGGGCGTTCTCGATATCTGCCACCCAGCATTAAATAACAATGGGGTCGTTGGCTTCGAAAATTTTTGGCGCCCCACACGCCTTGAACTCCTAGAACGAGGGAGTTTGGGCCCCAATCTGACCCACAACAATCTCAGCTCTGAATGATTTGAATCTCTCCTCCATGATCTCCATAATGCCCTCCTTGACCGTCCCAAATATGAATGGGGTAGCGTCAAGGATGCCCCTGGTGACCTCGGCTGCAATGAGCTTGCGCAACCTCTCATCAATCACATCAGTAGTATCGCCTGATCCTACCCCAGATCCCGATCCTGATCCCCTTGCTCCAAATCGTGTCACTACCATGCTGGACTGAAATATCATAAATCATAACGATGAGGATCTCCATAAAGGGATCTCCCGAAACCGGTCCTCCTTGAAGTCGTCAGGTATAACATTGGTTCGGGTACAGGTCCTGTGCTTTCAGTAGTACGGGCCCAATACTACCTTCCACACCTACATGTACCTTACCCAAATGCTCTACCTGATAACCCCAAATTATCCCACAACTAATCCATATATACTGCATACATCAATCTCAGGTTGCCCTAAGATTTATTCTACTCATATTAATCAGGCCAATCATGATAGGTTACTCTTATGCATGCAAATTGTACACAGAAAAGGATCAAATAGACTTTCGAATAAAATATTCTACCATAGGACCACAACCATACGAGGAACAGGAAATAAGTCCAAATCAATATTTTGAGGCTTTAAGCTCCTAACCACATACAATTTTTAAGGCATACACATTGTAATTTCCACATAATCAACAATACTCAAATATCAGAATAACATGGCTAGCACATTGGGTAATTACTCACCATTTCCTTAGTTTGAGTCCTGACACACCCGAGGGTACGCCTGAATATAGTTTTAATTGTTTTCAAAAACATAAGTCAAACCCAACTTTATTCCAAACATCAGAGTGTCGCACAACGTCTGAGAGAGAGTGTACGCTGCATCATCATGCCTTGCCTTTGGAACCTGAAGTACCTAAAACCATAAACAAACCTGTAAGCATGAAGGTTAGTGAGTTCCACAGGGCATACCCCACATAACAACCATATAACATCCACTCTATAAAAGAAATCTCTACCACATACACATGTCTATCAGCTATAAAGCTACCTTTACCACATAACACATATCAATTAGCTATAAAGCTATCTCTACGATTAGCCACAATGTTATCTCTACCCTTAGCCATACATGCTATCTCTACCACTAACCATACAGGTTATCTCTACCACTAGCCATACATGTTATCTCTACCGTTAGCCTTAAAGGCTATCTCTACCAGTAGCCATACATGTTATCTCTGTCATTAACCATACATGCTATCTCTACCACATGTCAATGCATAACCATGAAACACACCTCAATGCAACAAGTATACCAACTATCATAAAATGGGTCGGCCTTGGTGCCTTAGACCCATTGGTATGGTGAGAAAACTCACCTTGAATGCAGAGGCTTCCTGAAGAAATCCTTAGCTGTTGCTTTGACCATTCCCTGCCCAACAATATTGAAACAGTGTACCCAATTAGAAACTGGGGCCCACACCATAACCCTAGTCCAACTTGGTCCTTATCTAATGCCCAAAACCAAGATCCAATACTAAGTAAGCTTCCCTAGCCCACTAGTAGCCCACTCATGGCCCAAATAGCCAAGTTGAGCCCAATACATGTAATGGGCCTTACCTGAAGCCCAATTATATTCCTTGGTCCATAATATTGGACTACTAATGGCACACTAAGGTCTAAGAACCCAAAGCATGGCCCAACCGAGGCCCAATAACACATTGCCCATACAGACAGATTACGCAGGGCGTACATCTGCATACGCTAAGCGTACTGGCACAATGGTGAGTACGTTGGGCGTACCTATACGTATTCTGAGTGTAATCCTCCTGTTAAGTCCTTTTTCTATTAAGTGCATAATACTTTGATCCAGAGGCCACAAACTCAGATCCAAGTCTTATTCCATGTCTTAATTCATAAAGTCACTAACTTGCTGACTTGCAATCCACCAAACAAGCCCAAACTAAAAAGGTGACGACATGCTTTCACTCCAAGGGCTAGATCTCATGCATGGACACAAATGAGTCCTAAAGGTTGAAACTTCACTGCTTATAGCACTCATATAACTTTAAGGGATGCAACCATGGTCTTAGAAACGTGCTTGAGTCCCAAAGATCCGTTCTTGGGATCAAAAGAGTCCATAAACTTGTACTAAGAGAGATCTAAGAGATTAATCATCAAGTTCAACACTTTATACCTTAAAAAGGTCCGAAATTAGGCAAATAACCCAGATCTATATCTCCTCCTTCCGTTCACCACCTTCCTTGATCTTCACTTGTTGAGAAAATGGCTTTACAACACTAGAATACTCTCCAAAGGCCTCTAAAGCTCCAAAAACACTCAAATGAGGGTTATGGTTTAGTAGCATCTCTCTAGGGTGGAATGGAGGCTGAAACTTGAGAGTATAACATTCCTTATATAGTGGCATGCCCAGAAATTAGGGTTCCTGGACACTGAGTGTACAAAGAGGACCACTGGGATGGAGCCATTGAAGACCACCCTCCTTCCAATGATCTTTGATGCCACTACCCCCTGATGTCGAAGTCATAAACCACCACTGAATCTCCTGATACCAGCTACAAAGAGGACCACTGGGATGGAGCCTTTGAAGACCACCGACAAAACTACGAACGTCCGTTGCTACCCCTATACCGTTATCTTCTTCTTCTTATTCTTCTGTTTTCCGGTAACACGCAATGACTGCAAAGGAATACGTCATCCACCGCTACTGTCATTGTGACTCACCGTCGCCGTAAGCACCGCTGTTGCCCGCCATTCCGTGTCGCTGCCGCCGCCGTACACCACCAGGTGGGTGGCTGGGGTCATTTCACGAGCAGGAGATGTGTGTGTGTCTTCTGTTGTTAGTCTGTGTCGTGGGTGTGGTTATAGTGGCCGAATTACTTGAGAAAAGCCACCACCACCGCCATGAGGTGGTGGCTGCCACCCTTTACCACCACCTGCCGCCGCAACGGTGGCTGTGTGTATGTAATTTATAATGCATGTTTATTTTTGGATATTTGTTGTATGTATGTTGTACCATTTTATCTTGGTCAGAATAATTAAGGAAAAACCCATAACCACCAGCATGAGGTGGTGGCTGCCGCCTTCTACCACCTCCAACCGCCATGTTGGGTGGCGGTGTGCATTGTGTGATTGGATTGTTAGTTTAGATGCTTGGACATAATTAGCCTAAAATCATAACCACCACCTTGAGGTGATGGCCGCCGCCGTGAGCCGCCGTTTACCACAACTATCTGAGGTGGTAGTGGGTGCTACTCGACTTATTTAACCCTAATTGACCTAATGAAGCCCTAATTGACCTACACACCTAACCATCTGAATAATGGGCACGCAATTGGGTTGGAAACCCTAATTAGGGTTTAGAAAGCCCTAATTTTGGATTTGTTGGTTTGGACTTATCGGGACCCGCGTTTTGGGCCATTGGAATTAAATTATGAATTACACCCGATCACACCGTATGATTTACCTAGTAGAATGATGGACCTAATGGATTAATTCCTTAATGGTTTAAGTAAGAACACTTAACCCTAATCGTCATTTTATGTGAAAACCCTAATTTTGTTGGGCCTTGAGTTAGGTGTTGGGCTTTGGTGATTGGACTATTGATGGTCTATCAAGAACAAGTGTATGGACTAGAATATTTGGATGGGCTTTAGGATAAGGCCCATTGGAAAGGCTTGGGCCCAATTTATAAAATTAGGCCATAGGTGGGCTATAATTAGGCCTTTATGATTTTGAGATATTGGATCATTGGAATGCCAAGTGTTTGGACCAGAATAAATGGTTGAGCCTTAGGGTAAGACCATGAAAAGGTTTGGGCCCAATTTGGAAAATTGGGCCATATGTTGGGCTTTGGTTTATTGGTTGACTTTTGGGCCTTTGGAGTGTGAGTTGGGCCTTAGGCTTCGATCCCAATTATTGATCGGGTGTTCTTTTGATGTTGACATGTCGGGAATCTGTCATCCAGCAGCTAGGATTTCGTTCGTGGGACTTCAGAAGTGTGAGGTGAGTTTTCCTCACTATACTCAAGGGTCTAAGGCACCAAGGTCGCCCCTTTGGATTGTTATCCTGATAAGTTATATGCTCGAGTATTCTATGAACTGTTAGATCGGTATCGTGGTAGATAGGATGTTATTATGATTTTATGATCTGTTAGATCGGTATCCTGGTAAATAGGATGTTACTATGCTTAGTGATCTGGTAGATCTGTTGATTGGTTGTAGACTGCTATGTGATTATGTGTTATATAAGCATATGTGATCGGTGGTTGAGGCTTTACTGCTTTGTGTGTGAGCCAACACACCGGGGCATTCCAACCTGATGGTTGTCAGCCGAGAGTATTCCATCTCGATGATGATTGGACTCCTAGTATGTGGTCATTCCAACTTGATGGTTGTGGGCCGAGAGTATTCCATCCCGAGGATGATTGGACTCGCAGTATGTTGCCACTCCAACCCGATGGTTGAGGGCCAGGGTATTCCAACCCAATAGTTTATTGGACCGATAGTATGTTGGCATTCCAAACCGGTGGTTGAGGGTCGGGTATTCCATCCGATGGATGATTAGACCCATAGTATATTAGCATCCAACCTGATGGTTGAGGGCCTGAGGTATTCCATCGCGATGGATGATTAGACCTATACCATGCTGTTTGTGATATATGTAATTTTGTGTGTGTTGGTATTTTATGGGAACTCACTAAGCTTCGTGCTTACGGTTTCAGATTATTGTTTCAGGTACTCCATATGTTTTGGCAAGGCAAAGGCGTGACCGTACACATCCTCAAATTTTTGTAACTTATGGTTTCTGGGATACTCTGATATGAAACTATTTTGAAAACAAATTTGTAATAATTATTGGTTCTTGAATGATTGGCATGATTTTTATGGGTGTTACAAATATTGAGAATATGAAGTTAAAGTAAATAATATACTTGTTGATCTAATCATAGCTACTTTTGAAAATGTTTGATGATATTCAACGTCATGAGTATGATAAGAACCATAGTCAATGACATGAGTATAAGAAAATCGTTATATAACAAGTATTATTAAATGTGTGTGTGTGTATATATATATATATATATATATATATATATATATATATATATATATCCATGTATATATTCTTTCTAGAAGAATCTCTTACTCCTTCTAGCCTTGTTATAAAGAGTAAGATTAATCAAGCCCATACTTGATTATTAAACATGGATTACATCTCAATGTTCATGAATCTAAGTCATTTGTTAGATTCAAGATCTGATATAACATTTTGATAGTTAATGGTTTAACTAGAAACCATCAAGAACTCATCAATGAGAGATTCCACATTTCTCAAGTCACAGATGATTTCTACCATTATTGTGAACAGTTTGTGTTTATGAATAGCTATTATTCATGTTTAACAATTACTTGTTAAAACTAGTGCCAACAGTTGTTACATTAGGCTATGGTTCTTGAACTACTTGAACTTCCATGTGCCTCCTGCTTGGTTTGCCATTAGAAGCTCGATTTCTACTAACTCTGCTTTTTGAGGAATAAAGGAACTTATTTTTGGTCGGTTTGTATATAAAAATATAAACGCCTTTTTAGAATGTTCTATAATTATGTAATTAGTTGGTGTTTGTACTCTCGACACAATTAACAGTGATTGAAGTATAATCCTAAAAAAGGTTAAATGGAGGACATTTCTACCAATTAGATTGTAAACTATATCAAGTAAAGTTTAATTCACCCTCTATCAACATGAAGGCTTTAGATGGTATTACAGGGTTGTATCTTGTGCTTAATCATAGACATTCATTAGAGAGGAAGTCATACATCAAGATGTATAGTTCCTCAATAATTATTTTCTCCACACTTTAGTGAAAATATTATTAGGAATCTTTTATATATAAATAAGATTCACATACTTCAAATCAACTATATTATTTGCCTTCAAAGATCCCTTTCTTGAAGTTGGAATATGTGGATTTCATTTATACAATAAAGATAACAATGCTATGGATAAGTTTGATTTAAAAAAAATTGAAGTAAAAGGTGCTTGCATTTTTAACTTAATTTTACTTATAAAATGTTGATATTTACTTTGTATTTCTATTAAGAGATCTAGTCCCACAAATAGAAGTCAATCATTTCAGAATATGAGTATTACCGTTATGAAAAAACAATCTAGTAAATAATCAAACATTTAAATAAATAACTGAGACATAAATATTTAGACATGATAAATTTAAAACATACATTTTTCCAAAACAAACATCGTTTTATATTATAAGCAATCTATATTCTAAGCATAAATAATAAACTAAACTTCGATAGTGTAGTTCCAACTTGCTTGTGCTCAGGTAGTTACTATTCTATAAATATCTACAATCAAGTTACAAATATTGGATTAACATTTAAGTAACAAGTACTTGAGTGTTATACAAAAAGTATGGGTATTTGTTCCTAGTATGATGTTAGAAGCATCTTGAGCATCACTATGATACTTTTACTAGGTATCATATTCAGGTCTATTGCTCAACGCACTTTGTTCAGGAATAGGTCCTTTAAGTGTATACAATTTCACACGTCTCACGAGATTGTCTCTCAAGACATGAACCCATTCATTGAAGTTATATCTATTGAATGTTATTGTTTCATTAAGTCATTTAAAGAGAAATGACAAGTCATGGTTATGAGAGTGGATTATATATTTACCAAATTTCTACAAATTTCATTTAGTATTTTCAATATTTAATATTTAATAATTAATACCCTTTTAGTTTCTAAAAACAATAATTATCAAAGTCTAGGATCCAAGTTGCAAAACAAACAAATGGTTAAGTATCCATTATCCCATTCATCCGAATTCAACCCAGTAGATATCGATTATCATTTATATATTACCATATAATTCTTAGATTTATGGGATCCTTAATAACATATTTAATTAGTGTTTGATCTTATCTATGCCTCAGAACTCTCTTGCTTAGGTATCCTTTATCACAAGATTTTCGATCATATCATCCAATTTGAAAAAGTTGTGTAATCAGCCCATAACTTGGTTATAGAAATCGCAAAAATACCTCGGCCATCAAAAGATAACATCAAGCGGTTAGGTATTCTTTATCCCACCAGTGTATACAAGAGACATGCGAGTGTTTTCTTTAAAAATGATTGCATATAATTGAGGTTTGTAAGGGGTATTTGATGTTTTTATAATTCTAGTTTAAAAACATGTTATATCATGGTTATTGCGTGCATTCAATAAACCATGGTATACTTCTTTTTTTAAAAAAATCTTATCTCATGTAAAAATCACACTTTAACAATGTTCTATATTTAAACTCGGTTTATATAATTGACGCGATCAAAGTTTTTAAATTAATAACTAGTATTAAGTTATATCGTTTGAGCGGTTTAGAACATTTGAAATCCTTTTAATAAAACTTTATTTTATAAAATAAGGTTTGGAGTTTGATAAGTTTACAAATCTCAATTTTAAACTTATATAACTTTAATCCTAAAATTTTACATGTTACTAGTTTTAATGATAAGACTTGTTTTATTTTAAAACTATTATTTAGTATCTTATGTTAAAAGGTAAATTTCATTAAAACAAAACTCCTTGTAATGTTTATTTATGTTCAAAATATAATTTATCATTGGAAAACTAGTTTATCAACCACAACATAATAATAACACAAATATAAAACAACACAAGCATGCATAAAAATTATAACATATTTGCATAAACCAAGCCATAAACTAGTAATAATTTTGTGAGCCATCACAAAAAATATTAAGTGCATTCCAAAAGAGACATAAGGGACCTTCATCTCGTGTAATCTTCATGTTTACCCACCTGCTTCAACACTTTGTAGCAAGTTTATAAAAATAATTTTATAAAGTTTATGAAACTTCAAAAAAATCAAGTTTACAAACTTTTAATCTTCAAAATGACCAGCATCTTTATTCTTGTTACATTTTTATAAAATAAACTATTTATAAAACTAACCTATTACTTACAAAGATTAACAAAATAAAACTATCTATTTAATTATTACATACCATATGAATAAATAAATAATTACAAGTATTTTAAATAAATCAAGACATGCAACAACACAAAGGTCCATGGCTAGTTTATGCACATCATACATATTTATGTACTAAAAAATATATAAAACAACTCTTTATTTTTCTAAGAAAACTCTTATGACCAAAAAGATGCATGTAAACTTTTGGTCAAAAAAATAACAATTATAAACATTTTAAAGTTGTCATAGAAAATATGTATGGATTTTTCTTGCAAAGAGAAAATTATCAACATTTTCCAAAACTAAATATTACGTCAACTAAACAATTAATCTAACTAATCTTGCAAAAATGGATCTGATACCAATTGTTGGTCTGTGTCGTGGGTGTGGTTATAGTGGCCGAATTACTTGAGAAAAGCCGCCACCACCACCGTAAGGTGGTGGCTGCCACCCTCTACCACCACCTGCCGCCGCAACGGTGGTTGTGTGTATGTAATTTATTGTGCGTGTTTATTTTTGGATATTTGTTGTATGTATGTTGTACCATTTTATCTTGGTCAGAATAATTAAGGAAAAACCCATAACCACCAGCATGAGGTGGTGGCTGCCGCCTTCTGCCGCCTCCAACCGCCATGTTGGGTGGCGGTGTGCATTGTGTGATTGGATTGTTAGTTTAGATGCTTGGACATAATTAGCCTAAAATCATAACCACCACCGTGAGGTGTTGGCCGCTGCCGTGAGCCGCCGTTGACCACCACTATCTGAGGTGGTAGTGGGTGGTGCCCGACTTATTTAACCCTAATTGACCTAATGAAGCCCTAATTGACCTACACACCTAACCATCCGAATAATGGACACGTAATTGCGTTGGAAACCCTAATTAGGGTTTAGAAAGCCCTAATTTTGGATTTGTTGGTTTGGACTTATCGGGACCCGCGTTTTGGGCCATTGGAATTAAATTATGAATTACACCCGCTCACACCGTATGATTTACCTAGTAGAATGATGGACTTAATGGATTAATTCCTTAATGGTTTAAGTAAGAACACTTAACCCTAATCGTCATTTTATGTGAAAACCCTAATTTTGTTGGGCCTTGAGTTAGGTGTTGGGCTTTGGTGATTGGACTATTGATGGTCTATCCAAGAATAAGTGTATGGACTAGAATATTTGGATGGGCTTTAGGATAAGGCCCATTGGAAAGGCTTGGGCCCAATTTATAAAATTAGGCCATAGGTGGGCTATAATTAGGCCTTTATGATTTTGAGATATTGGATCATTGGAATGCCAAGTGTTTGGACCAGAATAAATGGTTGAGCCTTAGGGTAAGACCATGAAAAGGTTTGGGCCCAATTTGGAAAATTGGGCCATATGTTGGGCTTTGGTTTATTGGTTGACTTTTGGGCCTTTGGAGTGTGAGTTGGGCCTTAGGCTTCGATCCCAATTATTGATCGGGTGTTCTTTTGATGTTGACATGTCGGGAATCTGTCATCCAGCAGCTAGGATTTCGTTCGTGGGACTTCAGAAGTGTGAGGTGAGTTTTCCTCACTATACTCAAGGGTCTAAGGCACCAAGGTCGCCCCTTTGGATTGTTATCCTGATAAGTTATATGCTCGAGTATTCTATGAACTGTTAGATCGGTATCGTGGTAGATAGGATGTTATTATGATTTTATGATCTGTTAGATCGGTATCCTGGTAAATAGGATGTTACTATGCTTAGTGATCTGGTAGATCTGTTGATTGGTTGTAGACTGCTATGTGATTATGTGTTATATAAGCATATGTGATCGGTGGTTGAGGCTTTACTGCTTTGTGTGTGAGCCAACACACCGGGGCATTCCAACCTGATGGTTGTCAGCCGAGAGTATTCCATCTCGATGATGATTGGACTCCTAGTATGTGGTCATTCCAACTTGATGGTTGTAGGCCGAGAGTATTCCATCCCGAGGATGATTGGACTCGCATTATGTTGGCATTACAACCCGATGGTTGAGAGCCAGGGTATTCCAACCCAATGGTTTATTGGACCGATAGTATGTTGGCATTCCAACCCGAGGGTTGAGGGTCGGGTATTCCATCCGATGGATGATTAGACCCATAGTATATTAGCATCCAACCTGATGGTTGAGGGCATGAGGTATTCCATTGCGATGGATGATTAGACCTATACCATGTTGTTTGTGATATATGTAATTTTGTGTGTGTTGGTATTTTAGGGGAACTCACTAAGCTTCGTGCTTACGGTTTCAGATTATTGTTTCAGGTACTCCATATGTTTTGGCAAAGCAAAGGCGTGACCGTACACATCCTCGAGTTTTTGGAACTTATGGTTTCTGGGATACTCTGATATGAAACTATTTTGAAAATAAATTTGTAATAATTATTGGTTCTTGAATGATTGGCATGATTTTTATGGGTGTTGCAAATATTAAGAATATGAAGTTAAAGTAAATAATATACTTGTTGATCTAATCATAGCTACTTTTGAAAATGTTTGATGATATTCAATGTCATGAGTATGATAAGAACCATAGTCAATGACATGAGTATAAGAAAATCCTTATATAACAAGTATTTTTAAATGTGTGTGTGTGTATGTGTGTGTGTGTATATATATATATATATATATATATCCATGTATATATTCTTTCTAGAAGAATCTCTTACTCCTTCTAGCCTTGTTATAAAGTGTAAGATTAATCAAGCCCATACTTGATTATTAAACATGGATTACATCTCAATGTTCATGAATCTAAGTCATTTGTTAGATTCAAGATCTGATATAACATTTTGATAATTAATGGTTTAACTAGAAACCATCAAGAACTCATCAATGAGAGATTCGACATTTCTCAAGTCACAGATGATTTCTACCATTATTGTGAAGAGTTTGTGTTTATGAATAGCTATTATTCATGTTTAACAATTACTTGTTAAAACTAGTGCCAACAGTTGTTACATTAGGCTATGGTTCTTGAACTACTTGAACTTCCATGTGCCTCCTGCTTGGTTTGCCATTAGAAGCTCGATTTCTGCTAACTCTGCTTTTAGAGGAATAAAGGAACTTATATTTGGTCGGTGTGTATATAAAAATATAAACGCCTTTTTAGAATATTCTATAATTATGTAATTAGTTGGTGTTTGTATTCTCGACACAATTAACAGTGATTGAAGTATAATCCCAAAAAAGGTTAAATGGAGGACATTTCTACCAATTAGATTGTAAACTATATCAAGTAAAGTTTAATTCACCCTCTATCATCATGAAGGCTTTAGATGGTATTACAGGGTTGTATCTTGTGCTTAATCATAGACATTCATTAGAGAGGAAGTCATACATCAAGATGTATAATTCCTCAATAATTATTTTCTCCACACTTTAGTGAAAATATTATTAGGAATCTTTTATATATAAATAAGATTCACATACTTCAATTCAACTATATTATTTGCCTTCAAAGATCTCTTTCTTGAAGTTGGAATATGTGGATTTCATTTATACAATAAAGATAACAATGCTATGGATAAGTTTGATTTTAAAAAAATTAAAGTCAAAGGTGCTTGGATTTGGAACTTAATTTTATTTATAAAATGTTGATATTTACTTTGTATTTCTATTAAGAGATCTAGTCCCACAAATAGAAGTCAATCATTTCAGAATATGAGTATTATCGTTATGAAAAAACAATCTAGTAAATAATCAAACATTTAAATAAATAACTGAGACATAAATATTTAGACATGATAAATTTAAAACATACATTTTTCCAAAACAAACATCGTTTTATATTATAAGCAATCTATATTCTAAGCATAAATAATAAACTAAACTTCGATAGTGTAGTTCCAACTTGCTTGTGCTTAGGTAGTTACTATTCTATAAATATCTACAATCAAGTTACAAATATTGGATTAACATTTAAGTAACAAGTACTTGAGTGTTATACAAAAAAAGTATGAGTTCTATCCAGTAGATACCTGAAGTACTAGTCCCTTCCTGACTTTCTTTCTAGAAGTCATGAGTAATTGTTCCTAGTATGATGTTAGAAGCATCTTGAGCATCACTATGATACTTTTACTAGGTATCATATTCAGGTCTATTGCTCAACGCACTTTGTTCAGGAATAGGTCCTTTAAGTGTATACAATTTCACACGTCTCACGAGATTGTCTCTCAAGACATGAACCCATTCATTGAAGTTATATCTATTGAATGTTATTGTTTCATTAAGTCATTTAAAGAGAAATGACAAGTCATGGTTATGAGAGTGGATTATATATTTACCAAATTTTAACAAATTTCATTTAGTATTTTCAATATTTAATATTTAATAATTAATACCCTTTTAGTTTCTAAAAACAATAATTATCAAAGTCTAGGATCAAAGTTGCAAAACAAACAAATGGTTAAGTATCCATTATCCCATTCATCCGAATTCAACCCAGTAGATATCGATTATCATTTATATATTACCATATAATTCTTAGATTTATGGGATCCTTAATAACAAATTTAATTAGACATGTTTGATCTTATCTATGCCTCAAAACTCTCTTGCTTAGGTATCCTTTATCACAAGAGATTTTCGATCATATCATCCAATTTGAAAAAGTTGTGTAATCAGCCCATAAATTGGTTATAAAAATCGCAAAAACACGTCGACCATCAAAATATAACATCAAGCGGTTAGGTATTCTTTATCCCACCAGTGCATACAAGAGACATGCGAGTGTTTTCTTTAAAAATGATTGCATATAATTGAGGTTTGTAAGGGGTATTTGATGTTTTTATAATTCTAGTTTAAAAACATGTTATATCATGGTTATTGCGTGCATTCAATAAACCATGGTATACTTCTTTTTTTTTAAAAAAAAATCTTATCTCATGTAAAAATCACATTTTGACAATGTTCTATATTTAAACTCGGTTTATATAATTGATGCGATCAAAGTTTTTAAATTAATAACTAGTATTAAGTTATATTGTTTGAGCGGTTTAGAACATTTCAAATCCTTTTAATAAGACATTATTTTATAAAATAAGGTTTGGAGTTTGATAAGTTTACAAATCTCAATTTTAAACTTATATAACTTTAATCCTGAAATTTTACATGTTACTAGTTTTAATGATAAGACTTGTTTTATTTTAAAACTATTATTTAGTATCTTATGTTAAAAGGTAAATTTCATTAAACCAAAACTCCTTGTAATGTTTATTTATGTTCAAAATATAATTTATCATTGGAAAACTAGTTTATCAACCATAACATAATAATAACATAAATATAAAACAACACAAGCACGCATAACTATTATAACATATGTGCATAAACCAAGCCATAAACTAGTAATAATTTTGTGAGCCATCACAAAAAATATTAGGTGCATTCCAAAAGAGACATAAGGGACCTTCATCTTGTGTAATCTTCATGTTTACCCACCTGCTTCAACACTTTGTAGCAAGTTTATAAAAATAATTTTATAAAGTTTAAGAAACTTCAATAAAATCAAGTTTGTAAACTTTTAATCTTCAAAATGACCACCATCTTTATTCTTGTTACATTTTTATAAAATAAACTATTTATAAAACTAATCTATTACTTACAAAGATTAACAAAATAAAACTATCTATTTAATTATTACATACCATATGAATAAATAAATAATTACTAGTATTTTAAATAAATCAAGACATGCAACAACACAAAGGTCCATGGCTAGTTTATGCACATCATACATATTTATGTACTAAAAAATATATAAAACAGCTCTTTATTTTTCTAAGAAAACTCTTATGACCAAAAAGATGCATGTAAACTTTTGGTCAAAAAAATAACAATTATAAACATTTTAAAGTTGTCATAGAAAATATGTATGGATTTTTCTTGCAAAGAGAAAATTATCAATGTTTTCCAAAACTAAATATTACGTCAACTAAACAATTAATCTAACTAATCTTGCAAAAATGGATCTGATACCAATTGTTGGGTTTTTATTCAAAAATCCAGTTTTACAAACGGTAAAAACGGCCACGGAAGCTTTAAAATTGTTAAATAAAACTAAAACTATTTTACCCACTAATGGATCATTTTTTGAAGACTTAGACAGATTAAAACAACCATAAAAAGAAACAGTTACAGTCTTTGAAGACTTTGATTCTCATGGGAGATTGGAATTTGATAAAGTATAGCATGAAACTTCAAGGTAGAAGTTCTCTAGAGATATCCACTAACAATAAATCAACTTGATAAGATGCTAGTCTTCTTATTGTAATAAAAGAATCTCTTAAGCTCTTAAGACAAAGAAACTAGTTTTTCTTCAAATAGTGTATTCAAGTATCATCTTTATCTTTATGTTCTTAACACTTTAAGAGACAAAAACTAGAGAGAGTATGGAGATAGGAAGCACATAATTTTCGTGGCTTTTAGCTAGTAAAAGAAGAATTACATTCAAGCCTTTTAACCATCTTAATGTAATTCCTTACCTATTGAGTCTTGATGTTTTAATACACCATGCATCTAGCAACAAAAGGCTATAAGTGTAAGAACATGGCTTTATGATTAAATAAATGCAAGCACGTCTTCTTTTCCCTTTATTGCATCCTTGAATATTTTATAAAAAGAATAAGCTAGTTTTTGTATAAAAACTCTTCTAATTTTTATAACTTATAAAACATATAAATCCATATAAATCAAAAACCCTTTTTGGTCCAAAAAGATGTACATGACATAATAAACCATACCTTATGATATATTATGATATGTTTTGATACTTAATTGAAAATTAATATTTCCATGAAGTAAATAATTTTCAATTAATTACAAGATATATATATATATATATATATATATATATATATATATATATATATATATATGTGTGTGTGTGTGTGTGTACATATATATATATATATATATATATATATATCAAGAATCAAATTGTTACAAATAATACTTTTTTCATCAAGTTGTTGTTAGTGTGACCCTATATGATCATATGTTATTAACAATGTCATTATATAATGACTATTGGGCATACACGATCTTTCATTATGTTCTCAGTGATTCATTCAACCAGTTTATCAAAGAAATGTTGAGCAAAGTCTAATCTTTCGTTGTAGGCCATGGCATACATAATTCGTTGCACAAACATGTTCATCCGGTCTATACTACTAGTCTTATGTCCTAGACACTTACCAATCACCCTTGTTAAATACTTCCATCTAGCAGAGTTGCAGTGACGAAGGGTATAATTATTTGGATCATGAATAGTACCTTGAAGAGAGAGAAATTATACCCTAGTTTGGGTCGAAGAGACCTGCATTTTTCCTCAAAGAAGTTTATGAGTAGTTTTCTAATTGGCGAAGACGTAGAGCAATTCGACAAAGGGTAGCATTGATAACGACCGTAAAATTACCATCTCCAATGGTTCCGGTGATGGTTTGATAATTGGAATTGACAGTGCAAGAACAATACAACTCACATACTTGCTTAGGGTAGAATGGCTCCAAGAAATCACAGAATGCATAACGAAGAGGTCAACCTTTGACGTAGTTGATAAAATCTTCAATCCCTGAATTATTGTATTGATTTAGGATGGTATCGAAGAAGGAAACCTTATTTTTTGTGGACAATGATGGGAGTACCAAGATCATGGGAGCCTTTGAATACACTAGCATAAGGAGAAAATACATAGAGAACCTTTGACATGATGAAATATGGAAGAACATGATACAGAGATGATGATAATCGAGAGAGCCTTTAGAGAAAACTTCAATTGCGTGGATGAGTTGTAAAAGTGACCTAAGAGAGAGATTCTCCTGTTTATCTAGAATTTTTTCGACCTTTTTTTGCATAATCATTATCGGAGAATAAAGCACCGTAAAAATCTTGTATTTCAACATGTTTTTACATGTCTTGATCGTCATCCGAATGTTACCATTAAGATCAGGTAACTATACATCAGTGATGCATTGGGTTAGCGACATGAATCGTTAGCGTAAGTGATCAATGTATCATATTTGTATTATCAGTGGATTGAAGTTGCAGCTGATAACCGAGTCGGATTGTGATGTCTCTTGTTTGCATGTGTTTGTACTATCATTCACTGACATATTATTGCAAAGTCTCATCAGCGTACGGTTTGATATGCTAAATCATGAACTTCTTTTATTATAAGAAAAGGAATAAGAATGGTATGATGCATGTAATACATTTTGGTGTTTAAATGTACCCATCGGAAAATAATGTCGAAGTTTTATCAGTTTAAGGTAGATATAGTGAATCATCACCTTCTTTAATAGAAGATTTGTTGGGATAGAATGTGTAGTTGTGTGTAATACATCATGGAACGTGATATACCCATCGACACAATGTTTTCGAATTCTCATCAGCTTTTGATTTTATGCGCTGAATCATAAAATTCTAAAGAAGAATGTATGGAGAGAATGGATTGGTGTGTGTGATAAGCAACGGTACATAGCCTAACTATCGGCACAGATCTTTCAAGCTCTCATCAGTGTATGGTGGGTTATGATGAATCTTAAATCTTTTAAGAAGAATTTAAGGGCAAGAAGGGATTGGTGTGTATGATAGCCTATGGTACATAGAAGAACCATCAACACATAGTTTCAAACTTCTATCAGTGTGATGCATATCACAGTGAATTGTTAAGTTTTATGTAAAAGAAGTTAAATGAGAGAATTGGATGTTTCAATTATGCTGACGTAAAATCAGTGTGAATTGTAAACATTGTAAACTTATCAACGAGAAGTTGTTTATCTTATGTATCACGAAGTTAAGTTGCAGGCTAGAATTTAAAATTCACCATCATATCATTTAATAAGGTACAATGTAACAAAAATAATGAATAATAGAATGAATAAAATAATAAGGGAATAAAACAAAAGAATCAGTCAATCAAAGAAGTTTTTTAAGTATGGAATCTTTGTAGTTTTTTCAGAAAAGAGATAAAGACTCGATCCAGTAAATATTTTGAATTGAAAGACCATAAATGAATTTCCATTCTTTAAGATATCTCATTTTCAACGCTTTCTATAAGAGAGTACACAAACATTATCATATGCATCAAAACAAAACACAATTCACAACATACAAAGGGATAAGATGCCCTTAATCATTAAAGATTTGTAGATGGATTTCAAGCTTCATGTTCACTAAGAGCAAAGGAAGAGCATGAACCAGTCTTTGTAACCGATGAGTTAGGATGAAGGAAAAGTCAATGACAGCTAGTGTCAAGATGAAATCAAAAGATCCTGAGAGTTAAAGAGTGAGGGAGAATATAACACATGGTAAGTATTAGCAGTGAAATATACAATGTATACTCCTTTAGTAAAATGAAAACTCGAATGGATTTTTGAAGCAGCAAAAGTTTTATAATAAAATAAAAAGCTAGTAGCTTATCTTCATAAATTCAAGATAGCAAGAAAAAAAAATGAAAACAAAGCATAAAGCTATATTTTCAAACATAAGTAGAATCAAAGCATGTAATTGTTATTTTTCCTAACTGTGGTGAGCACAATTTTGTTCCTTGAGTTAATGACTTTTCCTTTCATTGCAGTCGAAAAGAACTTTGTAGCCATCGTCACACAGTTGAATGATTGAAATGCAATTGTTTTGAAGGCCCTTGACATAGAACACATCTTTCAACTTGACTTATTTGCACCTTATTGTACCCATGCCTTTGACTGCTCCTTCACTGCTATCTTGAAAAGTAACAATAGGACCATTTTACTCTATGAAACCATTCAAGAGTAACTTGAAACCAATCATGTGTTTAAAGCATCCACTATCACATGGTCTTCACTACCAAGAAAATATCATACAAGCTTAACATGAAAATACAATAGGATGCCATGGAAACCCTCCAAGGTCTTACACCAATGTCATGGGAACCCCCACATGGTCTCACGCTACTTCCATGGGAACCCCCCCCCCCCTCGGGTCTTCCATGCAATTTTCATACCAACATAGTGCATAATCAGTCAAGAATCTACATATCATTAAATGGGTCGGTCTTGGTGCCTTAGACCCATTGGTATGGTGAGGAGACTTACCTCAAATGCAAACTGTAGCTGAATAGGTCCAAGCTCCGAGTATCAACTCTGCCAATTCCCTAATCATAATCAACTCCTTAGTTTAAACCTCAACCCTTTAAACCCTTAAAAGTCCAACTTGGTCAACCCTTGTCAAAGTCAACAGTCAACAGTCAAGGTCAACCGTCCATGTTGTCCCAACTCGTTGAGTGCATCTAGCAACTCGTCGAGTTTCTTCAGTGTTCATAAAACCGGGGAAAACCATAACCAATTTGCTGAGTTATCTTATCAACTCGCCAAGTTTACCCTGCACACTGAAAATGGGAAAACCCGATCAAACTCGCCGAGTTACCAGGGCAACACGTCGAGGTTTCCCTTGTCTTAACATAATCAGTCCTTCTAGCCGAATCCAACCCTCCAAACTATAGATCCAGTCCCTTAGGACTAGAATACCACATAAAGTTGCAAACTTTACGTGCATGCAAGGCCTCAAAAGGATAAAAAGTGACCATATACTTTATGTCCATGGAGGCCTAGATATGTCCATGGAGGCCTAGAGATGTCCATATATGAACTATATCCTTGTGACAATGTCCAATCCGAGTATGAAACAATTTTTCAGCAAAAGTGACCATATACTTTCATAGGATGAGATCTAAGCAAATAGAGATCAAGGTATCAACTTTTTACCTCTAAAAGAATGATAACACCAGGAAGATGCAGGATCTAAAGCCCTATCCTCACTTCAATCTCTTCAATCTTCAAGTTTCCTTCCAAAAAGCACAAGATTCACTCTCCAAAGCTCACACACACAAGAGGGCACTAAAGCACGGCTAGGGTTTCTCTATGGATAATTCACCGAGTTATCTTATCAACTCGCCAAGAGGGCCTGCAGGCTAATGTTGGATCGCTCGGTGATAGTGTTCATCGACGACATATTGGTGTATTCGAGATCCAGAGAGCAGCATGAGGAGCATTTGAGGGAGATCCTCAGAGTTCTGAGATCGGAGAGGCTTTATGCCAAATTCTCCAAATGTGATTTCTGGTTGCGAGAGGTCCAGTTCCTAGGGCACCTCGCTAACCAGAAAGGGATAATGGTCGACCCGGCCAAGATTGAGGTAGTGATGAGTTGGGAGGTGTCGAGGTTACCTACCGAGATCAGGAGTTTCCTAGGGTTGGCTGGTTATTATCGGAGATTTATCAGGGATTTCTCCAAGATCGCCGTTCCACTCACCAAGTTGATCCGGAAGGGTGTTGCTTTTTCATGGGGTCTAGAGCAGCAGGCCTCCTTCGAGACACTTCGCCAGAGACTATGCGAAGCCCCGGTGTTAGCCCTTCCGGAGGGGATGGAGGACTTTGTAGTGTACTGTGATGCATCGATATCGGGGTTGGGAGTGGTGCTTATGCAGAGGGGTCATGTGATAGCTTACGCATCAAGCCAACTGAAGCCTCATGAGATGAGGTATCCCACCCACGATCTGGAGTTGGGGGCAGTGGTGTTCACCCTGAAGATCTGGCGTTACTATCTATATGGGGTTCGGTGTACCATATACACGGACCACAAGAGCCTGAAGTATCTAATGGATCAGCCCAACGTCAATATGCGCCAGAGGAGATGGTTGGATGTGGTGAAGGATTATGATTGTGAGATCCTGTACCACCC
This sequence comes from Lactuca saligna, assembly GCF_052625555.1. Classification (NCBI taxonomy): domain Eukaryota; kingdom Viridiplantae; phylum Streptophyta; class Magnoliopsida; order Asterales; family Asteraceae; genus Lactuca; species Lactuca saligna. The sequence continues at coordinate 132,416,280 of NC_136418.1, read as the reverse complement.
GGGCAAGGCTAATGTTGTAGCCGATGCACTGAGCCGTAGGGCAGAGGGCGCCCCGATGCGGGATGTTTGTTTGAGATTGACAGTGATGACTCCGGTGTTAGACACCATCCGTGGGGCCCAGGCTGAGGCCGTGAGACCAGAAAGCCAGAAGAGAGTGCGAGTTGTCGGGCTGGTATCGGAGTTCATTACCGATAGCCGGGGTGCTTATGACATTTCAGAGTCGGATATAGGTACCGTTGTGGACGGTATGCATACCATTTTGATGGAAGAGGCTCATCGATCGAAGTTCTCGATCCATCCTAGGGCCAATAAGATGTATTTGGACCTGAAGAGGGAGTATTGGTGGCCCTGTATGAAGAGGGATGTCACATGGTTTGTAGAGAGATGCTTGACCTGTCCCAGGGTTAGGCCGAGCACCAGCATCCACATGGTAAGCTGCAGCCGTTAGAGATTCCTGAGTGGAAATGGGAACAGATTACCATGGATTTCATCACTAAATTATCGAGGACTGCGAGAGGTGTCGATGCAATTTGGGTGATTATGAACAGGTTGACGAAGAGTGCTCACTTCCTTGCTATCAATGAGAGCTCTTCCACGGAGAGGTTGGCAGAGATGTACATGAGAGAGGTGGTATCGCGGCATGGAGTGCTGATCTCGATTGTCTCAGATCGAGATATGCATTTCACTTCCAGATTTTGGAAGAAATTTCATGAGGAATTGGGTACAAGGCTGCATTTTAGTACCGCATACCACCCACAGGCTGACGGGCAGAGTGAGCGGACGATTCAGACGCTCGAGGACATGCTCCGAGCATGTGTGTTGGATTTCGGTGGGAGTTGGGACACGTACTTGCCCTTGGCAGAGTTTTCCTACAACAACAACCATCATTCGAGCATTTGTATGCCACCCTTTGAGTTGTTGTATGGGAGGAGGTGTCAGAACCCCATTTTCTGGGGAGAGGTAGGGCAGCGTGTAATGGGTAGTGCTGAGATCGTGCTTCAGAAGACAAAGCAGATACAGCAAGTCAGACAGTGGTTGTTGACCGCTCAGAGTCTCCAGAAGAGTTATGCGGACAACGGTCCGAGCTTGAATTTCAGGTCGGCGACTTTGTGCTCCTGAAGGTCTCTCCTTGGAAAGGAGTAATCCGATTCAGGAAGAGGGGCAAGTTAGGGCCCTGATATATTGGTCCTTTCAGGGTGGCTGCGAGAGTAGGAAGGGTAGCCTACATATTGGAGCTACCTGTAGAGTTGGGTCATATTCATGACACCTTCCACGTGTCGCAACTGAGAAAGTGTATAGCCGACGAGTCGGCAGTGGTGCCATTAGAGAATATTCAGGTGGATGCGAGCCTAAACTATGTTGAGAGACCACTGGCGATCAGGGATCGGAAGATCAAGGTTTTGAGGAACAAAGAGGTGCTTCTGGTGCTGGTCCAGTGGTAGCATTAGAAAGGGTCAGAGTTGACTTAGGATCCAGAGGGAGAAATGCGAGAGCAGCATCCAGAGTTGTTTGCAGAGTAAGAATTCGAGGGCGAAGTCTGATTCTAGTGGGGGAATCCAGATTCCCAGGTATATTATGCTATTCTTTTATTTTTGGGGATGTAAAGGGACTCGGCGAGTTGGTGCTTAGACTCGCTGAGTAGGGTCGCGGATTCTCATCCGGGTTCATGACTGGACTCGGCGAGTCCATGATTGGACTCGGTGAGTCCATGCTATTTAATGAAACCCTAATTTCCTGGGTTTGGGACCTATTTAAAGGCCCTTAGGGCTGTCATTTGCGACTACCAAACCCCAGAGAGAAACCCTAAAAGATCTAGAGCGATTATGAGAGGAAAGGAGCCATTTCTTGATCTTTGTGGTTGATTCTTGCAAGAAGGAAGTGATTCCGGCTTAGAGGAGACCAAGGAGGTGGTGCATCTGTGGATTTCGAGCAAAAGACTTCATCTTTGAGGTACTATATCGCCCCTTCATCTATTTTGTTGAAGGAATCCATAAATGTAGAGTTTTCATGTCCTTTAATGGAAGAAATTGTGAGAATATGGCCCCTATTCGCTTTGAGACTTCGGATCTGGACCCATAGTGGTCTAAAGAGCTTATCTCATCCTGCTTTATGTTGATCTATGGAGGTATTGAGCTTAGGATGTTATTTTTTGGGGTAAATCACCAAGTGAAACCACCTAGACGTCCCATGAGTGTCAAGATTCGAGCTTTAAGTGTTTATCAGGCTTGGGAAGGTCAGATATATTGATCAAAGGAACAGATCTGGCCTCAGGAGGTCAATTGAATTTGTGCATGGCATGAACTTGCCGAGTCCAAGGGCAGACTCGGCGAGTTGGGCTAGGGTTTCCCGTAAATCACTAAATAAGTAGACTTGCTGAGTTGGGGGAATAACTCAGTGAGTTAGAGAGGGATTAGAGGACTGGAGTTCAATGTGGAACTCGCCGAGTTGATCTTGAGACTCGGCGAGTTGAGTCAGGGTGGCCCTGCGATTCATGCCAGGTGTGACTCGTTGAGCAAGGGGAGGGACTTGATGTGCCAAGCGAGACTAGAGAGTTAGTACACACGTGTAGACTCGCCGAGTCACCCAAGTGCACTCGACGAGTTAGGTCAAATTTTAACCGTTGACTTTGTTGACTTTTAAGGATTGGTCAAAATGGGGTCTTTGAGTCAAGAGAGGGGTAAAATCGTCTTTAACCCATATGAGGATGCTAAGAGAGGGTTGGGTCTAGTCTCGAGAGTTTTATTAATGAGCGTATCTTACTTTATGTGATTAGGCAGAGGCTAGACTATACTGCTACCGAGTCAGGGATTTACCAAGACATCTGAGGTGAGTCTTCTCACTATACTTTACCTAGAGTGGTAATTAGGGTTATGTGACAGAGTTATTGTGTGTTATTTATGTGATGTGTTGCACTGCATTATTTCTATGTGATTTATGCCATGTGTATATCAGAGTTAGAACCGTAAGGTTCACAGAGCTAGGACCAGAGGGTCCACAAAGTTAGGGCCCACAGAGTTATAGCCTCAAGTGGCTAGTATGTGTTATGTGTGGTATTTTGGGGAACTCACTAAGTTTTATGCTTATAGTGTTATGTGTTATGTGTTTCAGGTACCAGTGATGATCGCGAGAAGGCGCCAACATGATCTGTACACACACCCGCGTAGTTTATTATGATTTGATCTTGGGAAATGTTTTGTGAACGATGATATGATACAATGAGATTTTATTAATGAATGTCTTTGGAAATGTGTTTTAAAACGTGAAAAATTGTCTTAAAATTTGCGGTGTTACAGTGTTGATTCTAATCTGTCTCGTGTCTACTTTTCAGCATAATGATGACGAGGGGTTCCGGTTCTTGTGACGGCCCGAAGAGGCCAGGGATGATTGATGATGAGATTTGAGATTTGACTTCCACTTAGGTGACTCTGGACACTAGAGAGGTGATTCCAGAGGTTTTTGGTTCTTGTAAGACCATACTAATTGAGTTGTTCAATGAGCGTTATACTACTTTCACCAATAGTTCTTTTGTAGCGGCCACTACCGTTGTTGTTGTCGCAGAGCTTCAGGGAGGTGGATCGATGTAGTATCGGGAGTTCAGTAACACAATTCCCCCAGAGTTTAATGGGATCAAGGACCCAATTTTTCCCATGAGGTAGATATACAATGTTGATGGATGTTTCTACATGTGTTCATGTCCAAAGAAACTGAAGGTCAGATTTACACTCAACCTTTTTGCTTGGGGGAAAAGGACTGGTGGAAGTTTGCGACACATGTGTTTTCTACAACAGAGTGGGCCGTAGTGACTTGGGAGTTTTTCACAGAGATGTTCCATATAGATTATGTTCCATTAGTTGAGAGGGAGAGATTGTCTTAGGAGTATCTATTACTAAAGAAACGATATAATCAATTATGGAGATCACCAATATGTTCACAGAGAAAACCCTATTCCTCCCTGTGTATGATGCTTCAGATCAGGTACAAATGTCATAATACTTGAGCATGCTCAAGACTAAGATCAGAGAGTTTTTTTCTACTACCAAGTACCAGAAAAATCAAGTGTCTCGATGTAACCAAAGGGTGGTCACAGCGTGACGAGCGAAAATAAGAACACATAAACGGAAGAATGTCACGATGTTACATGAGTATGATCACATTATGGCAAGGGTTGAAGCCAAATCTAATGATATTTTAGTTTTTTCCTTCGTATTTAAACCCTTAATCCCGTATTTAGGTTTTCTTTTCAGCCTCCATCACTCTCAAACCACATAAAATCTAACCATGTTCCCTCTTGTTGATTCTTGACTCATTTTGGTGCTTTTGGTAGCTTGAAGAGGAAGAAGAATGTGTTCTAGTGTCACACCCCAAAACCGGAACGACGGAAACGTTCAGGGGTGGAGGACGTCATGTTTAGTATCACGAGATATGTATATGGTAAGCAAGTAATGAACAACCATTTGATTTAGAAAGAAAGTGTTTACAATGTGTGTGTTCCTAAAACATAGAATTCATACACAAATAACAAAACAAGACTTGAAGATATAATGCTCCATCTTTTGAATCCCCTGCACGAGCACCTGTCTAATAGTCTCCTGAGAATACAAGTTATTTGAAAGAGTTGATCAGCAAATAAGCTGGTGAGTTCATAAGATTTTAGTGATGTGAGTAAGCTGTAAAGTGTTGTGGAAAATGTATATGTAAAAGTGATGTAAGTTGTACGTTCTGTTTTGAAAGGTTCGCCTATTCCTCTAGAAAATCATATATTTCCTACTTGAATGAAAGTTAAGTAAAATGAAACTACAAGCCTTTCTATCAGTTCTAAGTGGGTACAAATTATATATACTCAGAGTAAACAAACAATCGATTGTGCACATCTGCCCTAAGCTCACAACCCAACGGAGAACAGAAACTAAGGCGGATAGCACACATTCCATTAGTTGTTAGATCGTTGTCATATATAACTCTGGTATATTCACTTGTTACTCATGGAGTTATTTGTAGCGGTTCCTTTATATCTAATGAAAAGTTCTTTAAGAGAACCTATATTTCTTATAGTAAAATCATGACTACGGTGACTACTTTTATAATAGCTTTTTTTATACTGCTATATATAATCTAATGTTGGGTAAAAAGTTAACTGAGCGAATCTGCCCTACACCCACAATCCAACGGGAACAGGAAGTAAGGTGGAAAACACCCCGTCAACTATCTATTGGGTATTATCTTTATATATAAACATGGTGTATAAACTAAGGTGTTATAGAGTTATTCACTTAAAGTCTCTAAAACTGTACTGGCTTAATAAAATGGATTAAGCCCTTATCGAGGAAATCTCTAGTTTTGTATACCAAAGTACTGACTTTGAAAAGTAAGTTTTGTACTAGAAAAACTGTGCGTTGACTAGAGTGTCCTATAACCTGATCCATACCTGGTACCCTTATGATGACTTAATGGATACTAAGCACACACCCACACACATACACACACACACACACATATATATATATATATATAGAGAGAGAGAGAGAGTCGGGTAGATAATAGATTGGGTGACCTCATTCCAAGGCCTAAATCCAACGAGAACAGGAAGTGAAGCAAAGAGCACACATCCTATTAGCTGTCGGAATCTATTAGCATATATATATATATATATATATCCTATAGTGTATGCATTAAGGAATCATAAAGTTAGCATCATGATCCTAACCTTTAATCGTAGCCTTCTACCAAGCCATCTTCTATTATGTGTTAAACTCGACTGTTCCTTTGTCAAATGTAAAAGTATATTTTCCCTAGTTTATAACTATCTTGACTAGAAAATAGATCAACTTTCAAGTGATATTGTCACTTTATGAAAGTAATGGGAAAAGTAAGTACACAGATGTTGTTTATAATGACATGTTGATGTACTAATAACCTAAAAACATATTTGTCTTATTACGGTCATAATGTGAAAGCTAGAACCCCTACTAAACGCTCTCAATGAAAAGAGATTAAGGGAACCAACCGCAACCCCAACAATTCCTTGCAAGCCGTGTAATTCACATTAAAGTTATATGATCATGTATACGTAATATAATTATCACTACTGCGTTACTGATTCATTGATATAACTAGATCCTGTTTGTGTGTTCTCATGCTATAGCATCTTACCTATTTGTTATGTTCTAAACTGGTACTGCTTGATTCTCTTCACTGTATGTTGTGTTATGGTATTGTTTGATTCTCTTCACTGTTTGTTCTGTTATGAAACCGTTTATTTGTGTGCTTATTGTACTAGAAAAACCGTTTGTTTTGTTCTGGTAAAATTTATATTTTTAGAAGGTAGACTTACAGTTTACATTGTGTGGTTTTTTAAGAGGTGTTTAGCACCCATTCGTTGGTTGTGAGAGCTTATTAGTTATGGACCGTGCCAATAAGGTAAGTCTTCTTACCATACAATCTGGAATTCTAGTTTGTCTTTGTAACTCTTACATTGGTATGTTGGGTTGGGCTTGTTTATATGTTGAGATGGGCCCATTTGTATGTTGTTTTGGGCCAATGTGTATGATGGGTTTGGCCCATTTGTATGTGGGATTAGGCCCATTTATATATGGTTTGGGTCTGTTGATATGATGGGCAGGGCCTGATGAGATCGTAGGGCCCAGTATGTATGGTATATGGTATTTTGGGGAACTCACTAAGCTTCGTGCCTACGGTTTTGTAGTTCAACATTTTTAGGTACTTCCAGTTGCAAAGGGAAAGGCTCGACTTGGCTACATAATGTCCCTTGATAATTTTACTGCATTAATAGTTATTGTATTATTATGATGTTTGGAAAAATACATTTTACTCTGATTGGTATGAACAAATAGTTGTATGGATTTGATGGTTTAAAAAAGTGAAAATTTTGTTGGTATTTTTTTTGGGACGTTACACGCGACTGCAGCAACAAATAGTTCTATGTGAAGGCTGATTGTCCCTTGCTTGCTAGGCCAGTTCAGTCACTGTCCCCTACTGCATTGAGGATAATGGTGTTGGATTAGGTGTCTATGCCCATAGCAACTTAAGGAGAAAGAGGTTAATTATGATTTATTAATATATTATATGAATAACATATTATAAGTGAAATCATATTATTTAATTGTTATTGGTCAAGAATTAATTATAATTAATTTTGTGATAAAAAAAGATTAATTAAATCAAGGGGAATGATACTGTAATTATAAGATAGTTACAAAGTTAGGCTTAAGATCCATAAGGAAGCAATGGATGAAATCTAGAATTCGTCCAAGGGGCCTTCAGGAAGGATCCTATGGGTTGCTGATGGACTAAGCAACTGGATTAGGGTTTTGAATGAAACCCTAGTTGCTCAACTATATAAAGACCCCATGAGACTCTAGAATTCGGCCACTTGAACCCTAAGGAGAGGACTAGCCAAATTTTTGTGATTCGTAGCCTCTCTCTCTCTCTCTCTCATTATTACAACTTGCTTTTGGTGTTTGTGAGCTATTAGAGGCATCACATTTGAGTGCTAAGTTCTCAAAGGTTGAAGATCAAGATAGCTACAATTGAAAGGTAAGATTCTAACTTTGTTTTAGATACAAATTTCGATTTATGCATGGTAGATTAGGGTTATAGCTTTGGATGATTATTGCATGTACAATTAGAGAAAATCTAGATCCAAAGCTTTAGGGTTGCATGTGCACTATAGGAATGATGTAATGCTCATAACCCATCAAATGGATGGTCGCCAAGGGAGAGTTGAGGCTCTGAAGACTAAGTTATGTGTGTATCAGCTTGCAACAGAGAAGTCCAAGGTGGTGCCTAACTTCATGACCGGTATGTATTGATCCATGCTTTTATTATCCCTTATTTTAATCTATATACTTATGTTTATGTTTTTCTTAGGTTCTTCTTAGTGAATTCATGGTATGATTTAATTTTGTTTGATTCAGGTGCGAGTCGGTCCTTTGTATCATTGTTTTCAATAGGAGCTTCAATGTATCTCTTAGGGTATTGGAGTATCCATTGCAAGTTTCTATCGCCAACCAACACAAGGTGTCTGTTTTGAGTGTTTTTCGTGATTTTTTTGGTATAGATTTTTTGGGTGCAGTTCCGATTGACTTGGTCCCTATCTTGATGGGAGACGTGTGCATGATTGTGGGTACAAATTCGTTGATCTAGTATGGGGATCTGATCAACTATGATAGATGGTTAGTGGTAGTGCGTACCCTAAGTAGGGAAGCATTGATTGTCTACAACAAGGGTAACATGGTTGGTTCGACTTTTTATTTTTTCACCAGAGTTAAGAGAAGCTTGCAGCAGGGTTGTGCAAGGTACTTCACTTATGTGGTTGATACCCGAGAAGATAATAAGTGCTTAATATCCGATGTTCCAGTGGTTTGAGAGTTCTCGGATGTTTTCTCAGAGGATTTTAATGGTCTGCCTCCGGAGATGCAGGTTGAGTTCATGACCGATCTGATCCTTAGGGTGGCCCCTATTGTTATGGCACCATATTGTCTCACACCGCCCGAGATGAAGGAGTTATCCTCCTACATTTAAGATTTGTTGGGGAAGGAGATTATCTTACTAGAGTAGTTCTCCCTGGGGAGCACTAATTTTGTTTGTGGAGAATAATGATGGTTCTCACCTTATGTATATAGACTAAGGAGTTGAATATGTTGATGGTGAGGAACTGTTACCCACTCTCGAGTATTGATGACCTTTTTTATCAGTTGCAGGGTGCATATTAGTTTCCCAATATCGATTTAAGGTCAGGGTATCACCAGATGAAAGTCAAGGAGGAGGACGTGGAGAAGATGACCTTTCAAACTCAGTATGGACATTATGAGTTTGTGGTGATGCCATTTGGGCTCACCACCACACTAACAACATTCATTGACCTGATGAACTGGGTGTGTAGTCTGATGCTTGACCGGTCAGTCATTGTGTTTATTAATGATATTTTGGTCTACTCCAATACCAATGAGAAACATGAGGACTAGGGATGAGCAATTTGTACCAAATATAGATCTCAAATTAATACTGAACCATAACAAATTTAAAAATATGGAACGGTACTCGATACTCCAAAATCACAAAATTCAGGATTCGGTACCGTTGGTACCGGTACTAGTACCGAAAGTAGGTGCCATTTCCGGTATCGGTATCGGTAACCTTAATTCAGTATCGTACTCGGGATTGACTTTTGATCAAATTCGGTATTCGCGCGGGAAATTAGGAATGGTACTGTTCAGTATCGGTGTCATCCCATGCTCATCCCTAATGAGGAGCATCTTTAGGATATTCTTGGAGTATTAAAGAAGGAGAGGCTTTGTGCCAAATTCTCCAAGTGTGAGTTTGGTTAGATGAGGTTCAGTTCTTGGGAAACCTCGTCAATCAAAATGGAGTTTTGGTTAATCCATCCAAGATCGAGGCGGTGATGCAGTGGGAGGTCTCGAAATCTCAATTTAAGATTCAGAGGTTTCTTGGATTGGTAAGGTATTACATGAGATTCATTCATAATTTCTCCTATATTGATGTCTTTCTCACTCGCCTCACGAAGAAGATTGTTGATTTCAATTGGGTACCTAAGTAGTAGGTGATGTTTGAGACCCTGAGAAAGAAATTATGTGAGGATTCAGTGTTGACCCTTCCATAGGGAGTCATTGATTTTGTGGTATACTATGATGCTTCGATCACATGATTGGGAGTGGTATTCATGCAACAAGATAGAGTAATTACTTATGCATCTGGACAACTGAAGTGTAACATCCCAAAATACCGAGTACAAATTTCAATTTTAGTTGATAAAAAATTTTATTCATTTGTTCCAAGAGATAATAACAATAATAGTATTCTCAAACATCAAAGTAAAAATCACAAATAGCCAATTCGGAATAAACTTTAGGGGATGTTGTGCAGTCAATTCGGATCCTTCTCTCTGGAGCTGAAAGTACCTAAAAATATTTAAACCACAAACTGTAAGCACAAAGCTTAGCGAGTTCCCCAAAATACTATATACCATACATACATTGCCATGGGCTACCCTCATGGTCTTGCATACAAGTGTTATGGGCTACCCCATGGTCTTTTCTTTGAAATTCCATGGGTTGCCCCCATGGTCATAACCTCTAGATGCTATGGGCTGCCCCCATGTTCTTTCATGCAAATGTCATGGGATACCCCCATGGTCTTTCATATAAATTCCACGAGCTACCCCGTGGTCTTTCATACAGTGCCACGTTGAGCCCCTGGGATCTTCCATGCAAGCATCATAAAGACAACTAGCATCCTACATAGTATAGTGAGAACACTCAGCTAACTCCCGAGATCAGCTAAACCACATATCAATGCCTCGCAATAGATGCTACAACCCTCCTATTAAAACATACAAGGTACAATCGTAGTCTACACACTAGATCCAACAATCTTGACCTACAGTCAACCCTAACATTCAACAACCTATAAATCTCCTCAGCTAATCTCCACGTCGTGGCCTTCCATTTTCCATGTCGTGGTAGCACAAAGACAAAATAGCTGAGTAGCCTCCCAGTCGCCATGGCGTGGTGGCCAAAGTTCCATGGTGTGGTAACTAAGTCTTAATAGCTTAATTAATTAACTTGTTCGCTTTGTCCTTAAGAGCTCCAAAGCTCATATCCGATACACCCCAAGGTTTTAATGGATAAAGTTTCCAACTTTATTCCTTAAGTCATCCCAATAAGCCAAAAATTCTAACTCTAAGTCCTTAATGACATCATAATATGAGTTAACCCATTAAACTGTTAGTCAACCAAGTCACCCAACCAAAATTTCCATAAGACTTTCATACCCAAAATACACCATAAAAATCTGTTCTTTATGGCATGCATTTCCAATTTCATGTCTTAGCCAAAATAGATCAAAACCAAGGAAGAAAAGGGATTAAACTTGAACATGAGGCCAAATACACCAAAGAACACTAGATTTGGAAAATATAAATTCAAATGGACTTCTAGGATCCATAAAGTTGCCAAATTTATGGAATCCATTCATTCAAACTCGCACAATAAGAAGAAAAGGGACAAGAACCCTAGATCTAGAAACATAGACTAGAAAGTTTATGTAACGCCCAACGTTAACCATTTTGTAGGATTCAATATAAACCATTGTCTGTAAAATTAAAGGTACAAATATATTACTCTTTATCCCAAGTAACCATTATTAACATGTAGGAAACGTCGATATGATTTCCGTAGACATATAGAACGCTTAAACTCGACTTCTTGTGAAGAAGTTATGCTTCTTCGAAGTTTCACAATTAAACCAACGTGACTCTGCATTTCATAAAAATTGAATTTTTAATAAATCACTTCTTAGCTTAAGAGATCTAAACGAAAGTCCTAGTACTCGTTAAACTGAGAGTGTGCATATAAATAACGCCGAAATCCGACTCCATATGGAAAAGATATGATTTTTCAAAGTTTTTGTGCAACCGAGTATAAGAATGCAGGACACGGAAAATAAAATTTAAGGTTGGTTGATTTTTAGCCTAAACAATCTACACGAGAATCCAAGATCTCGTCAATTGGAGTTCGTCGATATAGAGAAAATAAAGAACATATTTCGTATCTCGGAGTTATAGTTTTAATAACAACTTCTAATAGTCTAAGCCTATTAAAAATATAATTTTTTTATAAACTAAGAATGAGGTGTTGGGACCTAAAGGAAAGTTGTACATCTCATCGAGAACTTTACGGAAATATAAAGATCGTCAAAAACAAAGCTTGAATGAGTAAGTTATTCCATTTCGAAAATCTAGAAAAAAAAGTGTACGCACGAAGTGTGCCATGTGCACTGAGATGGCATCATACGAAGATGAAACATGGCATGTTCGGGCGGCCGACTCTCTCGGGATACAAGGCCATGTATCCCCACAAGATTGTGACACGTGGTGCCACAAAAATAGGACATGTGGCATACTTTTAGAAGTTAGGATATGAACAAACTCAGGCAAGACACGTGTCACGAGGGGGACTAGACTGGTGTCACCCAAATGTGCGGTGTGCCTATGGTTGTGCACGACGCGCATTTCCCTAATTTTTCCTATAGATAGCTCTTGGGTGCTCATACTTCCCTCACACCTCTAACAATCTCTCTCTCTCTCTCTCTCTCTCTGTCTCTCTCTCTCTTTGATTTTCTAGGTTAAAATCTCGAAATTTATTAGTGTTTAGGTATTTTGGTTTGCTTTAGGTTCTCTAAATGTCTGACAACTAACGGCTGTCAGGTCGGAGTCCTGCTAATACAATTTCCCAGTTTTTGCTAAAAACTTTTGTAAGTTAATCTGAACTCTTTTGCTTTCTATGTAACTTATAGTTGATGTCAAAATTTGTTAAATGCTAAATGTGAGAAACTACTAAGTGTTATTGATCTGAAGAGAAGCAAAATATAGGGTGGGGGAACTGATAGTTGATGTCAACATTTGTTAAATGCTGCTTTTACTGCTGATAATCAAAAATGGGATTAGATATACACTTTATCAAGGAGAACATTTGTTAACACTAAAGAATTTAAAGTTTCAATATTACTCTCAAGCGGAGAACGAGCTGGAGAATTTTGAAGATCAGTTTTTACATCATCAAATAGGGAAGATTGTAAGATCACACATGATGATTTGATGATTCAAAGACTTTATACATTGACTGCCAGCGCCAATGCCAACATCAGCACTAACACTAACACCTCAAGCCTTATCAACGTCAGCGTGTAGATAGTAATCCAATGTAATCTTTGTATATTAGGTAATTATATATATATGTATAGAATAAATATTAGAACTGATATCATGGTGATAATGATCAATTCTTACTATAGATTAGATATAATGCCTTGATTAAAGGGATATACTAGTATAGTTTAGTATATATTCAACATTAGGGTGAAACCCTAATGTAATCGTCTTGGAGATCGTCTTTGTGACAACCCGTTTTTGGTGAAAGCAAATCCTTTCTTGGTGAAAGACAACTTGGTGACTATTTATTGTTCTTTATTTTTCTGTTCTTTATTTTCTTAGTTAGTTTGTTCTTGTTTATTATACTTGAAGTGTATCCGATCGATACAAACCTTCACCTAGCTTGCCTTGCTTCGGAAACCAGATGACAGCCTTCCAAGGTGACACCTTCAGAAGCACAAAATGCCCCACCTAAAACTCGAGGAACGATCATCTCTGGTCAGCATAACTCTTTTGTTAAATTTGTGTGATTTGCAACCTATCACGCATTTACATTATCAGTTCAGTGGTCTTGAGTACTACATCAGTACTCTTCATGACCCTATGCCCAACCTCACCTTAACAAACCATGGTCCTACACTTCCTTCCGTACAACATCTCAAAAGGTGGTCGATCAATATGGGATGATAGCTATTCTAGTAGGAGAACTCTACAGTGGAAGATAATTATCCTAACTCCCGCCAAAATCTAGCACACACGCCTTGAGCATATCTTCAAGCTTCTGAATCGTCTGCTCACTATGTCCATTGGTATAAGGGTGTTATGTTGTATTGAAATGCAGCTAAGTACCTATCTCCTCATGAAATTTCCTCTAAAACCTGGAGGTGAAATGAACATCTCGATCTGAAACAACAACCGAGACTAGCACTCCGTGCTGAACCACCACCTCCCGGATATAAATGCCAGTTAGTTTCTCAGTAGATATACTCTCAACGATCGGTATGAAATGAGCATGCTTGGTCAGTCTATGAACAATAACCCATATAGAATCCACCTTACATGTCGTCCTCACCAACTTTATGATGAAATCCATGGTGATATCTTACTATTTCCACATGGAAATGGGCAATTACTGCATCTTACCACGGGGTATCTGATGTTCGGCCTAGACTTTCCAACAAGTCTAGCACCACTCTACAAACTATGTTATCTCCCTCTTCATATAGGGACACCAATAGATCGAATTTCGGTCCCTATACATCTCCGTTTCCCCTGGGTGGATCGAATACTTCAACTTATGAGCCTATTGTAGTACTATCTTACTAAATCCACCAGTAGTTGAGACCCAAACACTACCACGCTAGGTCAACAAGCCCCAACTATCTCTGAAGAATAGTGGAATCTGCCCCTGATTCGCTCTACCTTCTACTTTTCCTTTTTCAATACTTCCACATAAGCCTTCTTGATCATATCTAACAGAGGAGAAATAATAACTATACTTAGACATGTATCTTTGATAGTTTAACTCACTGCCTTGAAGCTCAGGGTATTGGCCATAATATTTTCCTTCTCAGGGTGGTACAAGATCTCATAATCATAATCCTTTACCACATCCAACCATCTTCACTGCCTCATGTTTAGATTTGACTGATCCATCAATTATCTCAGGCTCTTGTAGTTATTGTAGATAGTACACCTAACTCTATACAAATAATTCATCCAAATCTTAAGGGCAAAACCCATAGCGCCCAACTCTAAATCATGTGTAGGTTAATTCACCTCATGAGGCTTCAGCTCTCTTGAAATGTAAGCAATCATGTGACCCCTCTGCACGAGTAAAGATCTCGATCCCGAGATAGATGCATCATGATAAACTACAAAATCATCCATGCCCTCGGGAAGTGTGATAATTGGGGCCTCAGGTAATCTCTATCTCAATGTCTTTAAAGATAACTATTGATCAGGACTTCACCAAAAAATAAAATTCTTCTTCTTCAAGCGGGTCAATGGCACAACAATTTTTGAGAAATATTGGATAAATCTCTGATAATAACCTGCGAGACCTACAAAGCTCTGAATCTTTGATGGAGTTCCCAGAACCTCCCATCGCATAACATCCTCAATCTTTTCCAGATCGACCAATATACCCTTCTGGTTGATGATGTTCCCCAAGAACTACACCTCATGCAACCAAAACTTGCATTTGGAGAATTTTGCATACAACCTCTCCTCCTCAGACTCTCTAATACCTCCCATAAATGATCCTCGTGCTACTCCTTGGCCTTTGAGTAGACCAGAATATCATCAATAAACATGATTAATGACCGATCCAACATCGGTCCACATACCCAGCTGATGAGGTCCACAAACATTGATGGTGCATTGGTAAGCCCGAATGGCATCACCACGAACTCGTAATGACCATAACAAGTCTGGAAGGACATCTTTTACACATCCTTTTCTTTGACCCTCGTCTAATGGTAACCTAACCGCAAATCAATCTTGGAGAACCAAAATGTGTCCTGAATCTTGGTGAATTACTCCTACATATCCAGTGTGAACTGTCCTTCTTTTTCATGAACAAGATCGATGCTCCCCATGGTGAATTATCAGTCTAATAAACCCCTTGTCTACCCGCTCCTGAAGTTGCGTAGAAAACTCTTGCATCTCTAGCGGTGCTAATCGATATGGTGTTTTGGCTATTGTCGCCGCACTAGGAGCTAAATCAATATAGAACTCAGCCTACCTCACAGGAGGCACTCCAGACAAATCCTCAGGAAATACATCAAGAAAATCCCGAAAGATGGGCACATCACTCATAGTCGTGATGCCCCCAACACGAGTATATGCCACATAGACTAAAAATCTAGAACAACACTACTGGATATATCTCCTAACCCTCGCGGCTAAATAGAGAGTCGATCTGCGCTAAGCACCCTCACCCTAAATAATTAGCTCTCGCCCACTTAGGGTTCGAACTCTCACTAACCGGTGCTCATAATCAATCATGGCTCCATTGGGACCCAACCAATCCATCCTTATAATAACATTCAACCCTCGCAATGGAATCAACACAAAATCAATCGAATATCTCTCATTGAGTAAGTTCATAACACACCCTTGATGAACCCTCGAAGCACTCACTGAACGATCATCATCAATATCTACCTCCAATGGTTAATCCAACATACCAAGAGCATCACTAAACATATTGTTAAGTGCAAGAGATATAAAAGATCAGGTAGCACCCGAATCGAACAGAACATGAGCAGTCACACGATTGAATAAGAAAGTCCTTATACATGATCAAATAAAATACGGGAATAAACAAATAAAATAATAACAAATTAAGATAAGGAGACATACCCACAACTACAGGTGCCTCCGCCTTAACATGCCGACTATCGGTGATCCTCATGGTGGTCAGTGCAGGCGCCGTCATTTCCATTCCTGTCAGTGTTTGATAATTGGCCTTTTTATTGCCATTCTAATTGCAATGAAATCAAATTAGTGCGGCTTGGGAGAAATCTCTACTCATATGAACAGTTTGTCCGCATTAGAAACAACCCAAACCCACTGCTCGACATGCCCCACTGTGCGGTTTGTCGCACTTTCTGTAACGACTCTGACCTTGCTGGCCTCTAGTTTGTGAATTAGAAGTCTCGGGCATCTTATTTTGTCCCACCACTGTCTGTACCTGCTCCGGCTTATGTTTCTTCTGAAGCTCCAACTTAATCTCCCACTCCCGGGCCCACGCGATCATATCAATCAGGATATCTCACCCTGAAAAGCTCACAAACTCTCTGATATCATCTCTCAACGTGTCATCATATGTCATCTTCTTCATCTCCTCATCTACAACATACTGCGGAACCAACAAATCCCTCTCACAGAACATGGCGGTGATCTTTGCCACAGTTTCAGTAGTCTGGCAAAGGTCCTGAAACTCCCTCACCAATTGTTGCACCGCAACCATCAGTTCAAAATCCTCTTGGAATCTTGTAAAAAACTTCTCCCAAGTCATGGATACCACCATCGCAGATCCTAATGCTCGACCAACCTCATCCCACTAATCACGTGATTAGTCTTTCAGAAGGCAAGAGGCAAACCCCACATTCGTCCCCTCATGGCAGAAACTCATTCACTGAGCATTCTTCATGTTAGTGATCCAACAACAGCTAGCAATGAGGTCCTTGTCCCTAAAGAACATTGGAGCTCCACTCGCCTTGAACTCACGAAACGAGGGAGCCCATGCTCCTAACTGTCTTGTAGTGATTTATGCCCGGAAGGCCCCGAATCGCTCATCCAAAAGCTTCATAATTCCCTCCTTGATGGTATCAAAAATGAAAGGGATGGCCTCCATGATACCGCATGTAATCTCTGATGTGATAAACTCGTGTAATCACTCACCTATTGGTTTGACACCAGATCCAGAACCGAATCTAGAAGTTCCTCCTCGAGTGGTCACCATACT
This sequence comes from Lactuca saligna, assembly GCF_052625555.1. Lineage (NCBI taxonomy): Eukaryota > Viridiplantae > Streptophyta > Magnoliopsida > Asterales > Asteraceae > Lactuca > Lactuca saligna. The sequence goes on along the minus strand of NC_136418.1, from coordinate 132,399,118 downwards.
CAAAAAAAATACAAACATATAAACCATTTTCATAATATCGAGGGAACTTCCACTCAACAGGCCCCCTTAGAATCTCTGATTTCACCCTTGACTAGAGTATATATCTTATGCTTTCAGTAGTACAGGCCCAACACTACCTTCCACACCTATCCATACTTTCCTCAAGAACTGTCTTGAGTCCTCTAAGTCACCTCACTAAAGCCATACACATTATCCCTATTCTAAAAAACAATATATATTTCCTATTATCACATTTCCTAGGTTGTCCTAGGAATCCTCAATTTGACCGCCTCTGTAATACTAAGAATCTCAACTACCAATGTCGGTTTCCATATCCATGAAAATTATACACAAAAGGGAATCACATAGTTTGCCAATAATAGTTATGCCCTAAGTCCACAACCAAACAAGGATCAAGAAATAAGGCAAAACCAGTCATTCTAGGGCTATATGAACCTAATCATATACAATTTTTGAAACATACACTTAGCAATCAATTGAGCCAAATATCAAACCCAAGTAACACATAACATTCCATCCTCTTAGGCTATAAGGCATCACACAAATTAACCATTTCTAATTTACAATTCCTGAAGTTATCCTTAGCCCTATTCTCGCATGCAATTCACATATAATACATAATAATCATAACACATGGGTATTGGTATTTTGCGAACCACTTACTTGAGCTCGACTGATTACACGCATCACGCCCCTTACTTCTTTGTAAAAGTCTTTTGAAAATTAATTGCTCTTTTGAAAAGATTATCAATTCCTTAGTTTGAGTTCCGACATACCCGGAAGTGTTCCCGAATCCCTCAAACCAAGGCTTTGATAACAACTTGTAACGACCTAAAAACAGTGAAAGAAAATTTGTTTTAAAAGTCATTAATTCCATCCATCAGATGTCTCAAAGTCAACCATGATACAAAATATTAAAATCATCAAAAATACGAATAATCATAAGTGTGAAATTATGAGGGGGTGTTGTGTCCTCATGTTGGGCCCTTCCTTTTCGTATCATAGGTACCTGAAACCACAAACATAAACTATAAGCAAAAAATCTTAGTGAGTTCCTTAAAGTATCACATACCATACTAATTAGATGGCCTAGCCTTGGGATATATTCCAACCCAACATACAATAATGGGCCTACCCCTGGGGTTTCTTTCAACCCAATCATACAATCATGGGCCCAACCCTGGGGTTTATTACAACCTAATCATACAAGCATGCAAGAGTCACAAAGACAACTACCTTTCCTACATAACAAAATCAAGTGGGCCGACATTGGTGCCTTCGACCCATAAGTATAGTGAGAAGACTCACCTCAATTCGAGGATAAACAAATCACACACTCGAGTTGCTAATATGAAGGCTTCTCACACTAAACATATCCAAGAATAATCTTAATTAGAAATTAAGGTAAAAATCCATAATCAAGGGTCTTAAATTATCTTTTCTCTTTCTAGGGTAAAAGACCATTTTACCCTTCCAAGACTAGAACCCAAACAAACATGACCTAATGTCCAAAATGACCAAAATTCACCTTTTAGGGCTACGCCATGTATACCCTTACCTTTACGCCATGCGTATAGGATTTATAGAAAAATGTGAAGGCAAGTAGCTACACGCTGCATACCCAAATTTATGCAGGGCATACTCAACCAGATGCCAAACTCCATTCTAAGCTCTTAATCCTTTAAGACCTAACGTCGAACATTCAGATCTAAACCTAATGAATGTACAGAATCATAGAGTTCATGACTTTATGCCTTTACATGGTTTAATGAAGCCCAAAACCAAACCCTAGCGTCTTAACATCCTTTAAATGACTCATAAACTTGCATGGATGAAAGGTAGAAACCAAGATTCCATTTTTATGACATAATAATCTCATAAACACTAACGAATGACAATATAAAGCTCTAGAGTAACATTTACTCACAAGAACCAAACGATGGGACCAAAAGTTATACAAAACAAGACTCTATCCCAAATCTAAATCATAGATACATAAAGGTGAGAGCTTTATACCTCCAAAAGGTGAAAAATGAAATGGAAGCTCTAGATGTTCAAGCTCCAAGCCCACCAATCCTCAATGATAAACTTCTTCTTCTTCTTCCACAATGTACCAGGAACACTCTAAAGGACCAAAACAAGCTCTCAATGGTTAAGGTTTCGAAATGATATAGTGAGGGGTGGAGGATGAAGGTAAGGGAATTCTCAAGGACTTAAGGTCCTTTAAATTGGGTCTACACCCTAAAAATTTAGGGTTGAACATAGCGGCTCTATGCGTTGCTTACTCTAGGTACGCCCAGCGTAGAGCATGGAATGCCTGCATCCAGGTGTTTTTGCTATGACCTACATACAGACCAAAATGCAAAAAATTAAATACTTCAAGACTTAAATGAAAGTACATAGGAACAAGGGTGTTATAACCCTAGAATAGATGCAAGACAATGCTAGGAGAATATAAATTGAGTTGGAAACTCAAACAAAGGAGAAGAGGTAGGCTCCAGCTTCATCCTAGCTAGCAACCAAGAAGTTCAAACACACTGATTCAAGGATTGGATGATAGAGAGGTCCTCATTGTATCAAGTGTGGAAAAACTCATGAAGGATCCTATCATGTTTTGATATGCTACATGAAAGGAAAGTAAGGACATTACATTCGAGACTGTAATTAAAGCAAAAAGGAAGTGTGTATATGTTTCCACTTTAACCAGGTATGCCATATCATGGCCAACTGTCCTTTTTTGAATCCAACGTGCAGAATACAAGCTCCAATACCTGCAACATTGAGGCTAACCAATGGACAATAAGGTGGATTTGAAACCCCAAGGAGCAACGGGAAAGCCTTTCAACCCATGACGGAAGAAGCAAGGGAATCACTTGAAATCATGGCTAGTTATTCTTATGACCAAGGGAAGGCTCATATTGATTAAATTAATTTTAGGCTTCCACTAGGGCTCTATGTTAGGTTTAATAAATGTACGATGACAATATTATAATAAAGTTGGAATATTTACTTTAGATGTTGTTAAGATAGTCAAATGTGTTCATTGTACATTTCCAAAGCAATGTATGCTCATCCTGTTTGAAGGAAGTCACTTGTAAAGAATACAAGTATTAAGTAATAGGAATTCGAAGGTCATTGGATATGACAAACACGAGTTTATTCAAATTCATAAACAAACTATCAATTGCATAGACAAAGCCAGCTTAGGATTTGATCAAGGACATGAAGTATAGATAATGGGTCAAACCCAATTAGGAACCCATAGGAAGAGACCATCCCAAAAAGGACTATGCCCATTAAGAATATGATAATACTTCAGTATAACTTTAGGCATCAGGATAGGCTACAAGTTTAGTTTGATGATCCTTCAGTCGATAAGAAATCCTTATGACGAGTCTGTCGCCAATACTAGAATATTGGTTCCAAAGTTTCAAACCGATAAATCCATAATAATAGCTTTAGTTACATTACAGGATGTTGGAACACCTAAAATAGGTCAAACTACCAATCTAGATTCGTGTGTGATCTAAATATATAGCTTAAGACTTTTAGAGGCATTTTCCTAGAAAATGGATTCTATTAGGACATCATAGATATATTTCCTTAATCAATCACCTCAAACCCAGTCGATCATGTTCCTATCAAAAAAAACCAATCAACACCACTCATCTGAAGAAGGTCATTCGTCATAAAGTATAGTACAACCCGACGAATTCTTGGCTTTGGATGACTTCACGAGGAGCTCAAGAGTACGTCTAACGTAGAAAATGAAGTTCTATGAGGCATATAGATACAACAACGTCAACTAGATTTTGATAACTCTGATATGATAGTGTCTAGGTGCTCTAGGAGCAAGATTTTGGGGACGAAATCTTTGTAAGTAGGGAAGGGTTGTAACGCCCCATTTTTATTGTTCCGCAGGATTCAATATAAACCATTATTTTTAAAATTCGAAGTATAAATATATAACTCTTTAGCCCAAGTAATCATCATAAGCATGTAGGAAACATCGATACGATTTTTGTAGACATATAGAACACTTAAATTTGACCTTGTGTGAAGAATTTATGCTTCTTCGAAGTTTTGCGATTAAACCGATGCGGCTCTACGTATCGTAAAATGTGAATTTTTGATAAATCACTTTTTAGCCTAAGTTATCAAAATGATAGTCATAGTAGTCATTAAACCAAGATCGTGCATATAAAGAATCCTCAAATCCGACTCCGTATGGAATATATATGATTTTTCGAAGTTTCTGTGCAACCGGGTATAGCAGTGCGAGACACATAAATCGAACTTATCGTTGGTTGATTGATAGCCTAAACAATCTACAAAAGAATTGAAGATCATGTCAATATGAGTCTATCGATATAGAGAACATCAAGAATGGAGTCCATATGTAGGAGTTATAATTTTAATAGCAACTTATAATAGTCTAAGACTATAAAAAATTTTATAGAGTGAGAATTAGTTGTTGGTACCTAGAGGAAAGTTATATATCTCGTCGAGAGCTATCTGGAAATATAAAGAACGTTGGAAACAAAGCTCGTAAGAGGAAGTTACATCAATCCAAAAATCAAGAAAAAATGTGTGCATGAAGTGTGCCACGTGCACTGATGGCATGACATCGTGCGGAGACGACACGTGACATGGTCGAGTGGCCGACTCTCTTGGGATACAAGGCCACATAGCCCTACAAGATCATGACACGTGATGCCAAAAAAATAGGACACATGACATACTTCGAGAATCTAGGATGTGGAAAAACTCGATCAAGGCACGTGTCACAAGGGGAATGGACCGACGTCACCCATACGCACAGCATGCCTATGGCTGTGCACGACACGTATGTCCCTAATTTTATAAATAGCTCTTGAGTTCTCATACTTCCCTCACACCCCCCAGCAATCTCTCTCCCTGATTCTTTGGTTTGAAATCTCGAAAGTTATTAGTTTTTGGGGTCCATAAGTGCCCAACAACTAATAATTATTAAGTTGGAGTCTTGCCAACACAATTTTCCAGTTTTCGCTAAAAACCTCTATAAGTTAAGCTACACTCTGTGCTTTCGGTGTAACTTATATGTATAGCTATAAGTTGTTATTATGAAACTATAAATAAGATTTATCAGTAATTCCAAGTCATAATAGTGATTGATCTACTTAGGGAGAGGTGTCTAGAATGGTCACGTTAGCTTGATTATTGGATTTCCAAAAAGTTATATGTTGAAATGATCCTGCCTCCAACCTGTCCTGCCTGGCCGATCCTATAGAACTATCGGTATTCTTTAGGATTAGTGATTGGTCTATCCTACATTACCGGATTCCCTTAGGATCTAATATCTTATGATATTATATGTTAATACTCGTTAGGCTTGTTTCTCATCAGTGGGACCGTCCGGATAACTTTTAATCTTTGAAGTAACTATCCAAGTGAGTTCATCTCACTACCTTATGTATTCGAATATATATATATATATATATATATATATATATATATATATATATATATATATATATACATGTAAGTTAGAATATAGGAGCCAGTATAGTAGATCCCGTAGTGTAGTTTCTATGTTCCTGTAGAGCTGAATGTGTACTATCTATGTGCGTAATTATTGATATGCTTAAAAGTTAGTGACAATTAATAGTAGAACGAATAAAGTACGGGGGCCTATAGACCTGTGTAGATAATATGATGGAACGATTAAAGTACGAGAGCCATTTTTATATGCATGTATAAGTATTGTGGTATATGGTATATTGGGGGAACTGACTAAGTCTGGCACTTACTTAGTTATTTAGAAATGTTTTCCAGGAGCTTCATCGGTTGATAATAATGGCAAGATTCAATTGTACATACACGCATTCACAATCATGTTTCCGCATAATGTAATAAATACTCGGATGTAAATAAATACTTTGAATAAATAAAAATGAAAATTTTGGGTTGAAAATCGGGACATTACAACTTGAGACTTGAATAATCACAAGGGTCCAAAATATGCTCAAGATGGTGATGATAAAGTTGCTTTCTGGATTAATGCACCAAAACACCTTCTTCTTCTTCAAGGCACCAAGAAAAGCAAAATGAACCAAAATTCTCTAAAGGAGGCTAGGGTTTTGAGGTAGAGGGTTGGAGATTGAAGAGGATGCCCTAATCCTCTAGAAATGTTGCTTAAATATGGGAGGAAACCCAAAATTTACAGGCTTGGGAAAGAACAGTTGTTACGTTGTGCCCAATCCGTTGCCATGTCGTGTCACTCATTAAAACACGCGTTCCATAAACTCCATGTCATGTCATGGGTATTATTCTACCACGTCGTGGGCATCCTTGCACCACATCATGGCATAGAGCTTTCCCCGAAACTCCATCTTTGGTCCCTGATAAATATTACGCTAAACCAATCAGGAACATGGGTGTTACATGAAGCCTCACAAGGCTAATTACCTTACTTACTATCTTGAGTTGGGGGCGCTAGTGTTTTCCCTTAAGATTTGGTGACATTATCTATGTGGGTTCATTGCACCATCTACGCGTATCATAAGAGTTTGAGGTGACTTATGGATCAGCCGAATATGAATATGAGGCAAAACAGGTGGCTTGATTAGGGATGGAAATTCCACCCGACCCGATGGGGAACCCGATTGACCCGCCCCAATCGGGGATGGGTATTCCCCGCCAAAATGGGTACTGGGTAAACCCATGTGACGACTGATATATATATATATATATATATATATATATATATGTTATTAAATTTGAATTAAGTCCACTAAAATGAATTGATCTATATTAGACCATTAGAGATAGAGTCCATATACCAAATTATGTTCCCAATTCTAAGAGTTCATCAATCGTCACTTTGTCCGTCAATCTGTATACCAAATCAACACTTTCTGTTTTGATGCTTGTTAAACTTTATGATTGATGTAAACAGAATTTCTTTATGGCATATGGTTTTGATCACTTATTAAACTTTTTTTTTTTGTGTGTAAGTTAAGTTTATTATGTTGATAGATTAGGGATGGGTCAGGGATGGGCTGGGCTGGGGAAAAGCCCAAAATACAAAGGGGAGGGGATTTGATTTCCCACATTCGTCGGGGATGGGGATGGGGACGAGGTTAGACACTCGGGGATGGGGACATGGATGGTCAACCCCCCCCCCCCCCCCCCCCCGCCAACCCGCCTAATTTCCATCCCTAGGCTTGATATGGTGAAAGATTATGATTGTCATCTTATATCCACCAGGAAAATGGACAAATTTGGAAGCTTTATTCATGCATGGCCTTATTGATCCAGATCTAAGCTTTAGAACTCTAGAAATAAGGGTTAAGAGCTTAATGAATTAAGTTGATCAAGATGATTACCACGGTGTGTCAATGTTGCTATCACGGCGTGGTGAGGGATTTTGCAGCCATTTTGGCGCTTAGCAACCACGTCATGGCCATGGTGTTGGTCATGGTGTGGTGACTTGACTGTTAACTTTGACCATTGACTTTTTGACTAAGTTTGACTTAGGTCAAATTTTAGGGTTCATGCCTTAGATTAAACATTTACCATTATTAAATGTGTAGGTGGGCGTTGCACCGGTTTATTTCGTGTGACGAGTTGTGGGGATATCTTCTTTCTTCTGTGAGGTGAATTTTCTCATTATACTTTATAATGCAGTATATATCCTTTGTATATTAGGATATTGATATGTTGTAGTGATCTGTTATACGGATAGATTTGTTATGAGTATTTGTGTTTGCTTGTTATTGTTATTTCCATATGTCGACATAATGTAGTTGGGTTGAGGCGGTCTAGCTGTATGTTGTAGGCCAAGAGACACGGGCGGTCCAGTCTATACTATAGGCCCAAGAGGAGCGGCCCAACTTGGATCTTTTAGGCTCTGATGGTGGTCCAGCCTTGTACTAAAGGCCTTGTGTCCATGCATTGTATGTGTACTGTTGTGTGATGTATATTGGGGAAATCACTAAGCTTTGGCTTATATTTATGAATTTAAATGTTTCAGATATATTAAAGGACTGGAGAAAGTCGAATGGGTGATTATACACATCATCTAGTAGTCTTCATGATTTTGAGGATGTTTTGTTTGATACTCTGATTTTATAATATATTGTGAAACAGTGATTTTGATGGTTCTTGGTAAAAGTGACATTTTACAAAGTTCAAAGCCGATGGGGGGTCTAAGTGACTTTTTATAAAGTTAAGGGATGGTAATTGTCGGTGAATGGGGTAAACGCTAAAGTTTAAAAGTCGAGGGAGTGAAAGTGATATTTTACAAAGTGCAAATTAGAAAAAGGTGAAAGTGACATTTTACAAAGTTCAAATACGAAGGGGTGAAAGTGTCATTTTAAAAAGTTTAAAGCTAAGGTGTGAAAATGACATTTTACAAAATACAAAGTCGAGAGGTAAAAATGATATTTTACAAAGCTGACGTGGGTAACGTTAGGAAAATCAGATTATATATACTATAAGGGGTAAACATAAAAGTTTATAAAATGAAAGATTGAAAATAATATTTTAAAAAGTTTAAAATTAAATGAGTGAAAATAATGTTTTACAAAGAAAAATGGTAGAAAATGTCATTTTAAAAAGTAAAGATGCGGATACATCGATAGACATTGCCGATTGATATATAGTAAATTTATAAAATTATAAAATATGGGACATTATTGTGATTAATTCGAGGGGATAATGACTTAAAAGGGTAATATATTTTTTGATTTGTACACATTTGGTCACTGAGTTTTTTTTTGTCCACATTTACCCCTTCAACTTGTTGAACTGTACACATTCAGTCCTTATGACCGGTTACTCCATGTTAGCCGGGAAAAATGATTTAATAGGGTAATATATTTCTCATTTTGTACACATTTAGTCCTTAATATTTTTGTACACATTTAGTCATTAATATTTTTTTGTTTCAAAATAAGTCATTTTTGTTTTTGTACACATTCAGTATTTATGAATGTTTTCTTTAGGTTTTTTTTCATGATATTTTACGTGGGACAATCATTGATGAAGTGTGTGAGACTGTTAATATTTATGTGTAATGTCTCATTTTCACAACCAAAAAATTTCATTTTTAAATAAGGCAAAACTCCCTAATTATAAATCCATTATTAAGAATAAACGTTTATTCCAAAATACATTTATCGAAAATCAGATATAAGAAATGCGTAATCCTCAATATTGCTGATGAGTGTGTACAGTCATGCATTCACCTTCCCACGACCAATGATAGAACCTAAAAACATAAACAACTAGGTAAACACAGAGTTTAATGAGTTTCCCCCAAAATACCCAACACAACAAACGTATTATCATGCATAACAGACTCACACACATAAGATTGGTATACCTTGTCCCAATCAGTTATCGAACTGGAATGTCAACATGTAACAGGTCCAATCAATCATCGAAATGGAATATCTATGGTTTGTTGGCATGATGCCTTAATCCAACCGCTCTTCTCGAGTCTTCGTGCCTACAACTTATAGCCGGCCAGCACCAGGTATTTTGGCCTACAACATATAGCAGGACCACCTTAAACTATCCAACCACCATATGACTATCCCACATAAAATGTCGTGTGAAAAAACTAAAGAAATCATTCATAAATATTGAATGAATACAAAAACAAAAATGACTTATTTTGCAAAAAAAAAAAAAATATATTAAGAACTAAATGTTTACAAAGTGATAAATATATTACCCTATTAAGTTATTTTTACCGGCTAACCTGGAGTAGCCGGTCATAAGGACTAAATGTATACAGTTTAACAAGTTGAAGGGGTAAATGTGGACGAAAAAAAACTCACTAACCAAATATATATAAATCAAAAAATATATTACCATTTTAAATCATTATCCCTTAACTTTAGCTTATTAAAAAATTTGAAAAGAAAAGGTAAACGATTTGAAGGTATAATTGTCAAAATAATATAAAAGAAATTGGAAACCTTCTCATGTTTATACTCTCCAGGTCAATTCTCATGCCACGTATCCGTCTATTATTAGTGATTTTTTTTTTACTCTCTTTGTGTGTTTTCATTCTTCAGCCCTATTTTCACATCATTTATCGGTACAAAAAACTTTTTTTATCATTAACACGATCCTAATCATGAAATTTTTTTAAGAAAATTGGAGCTCGGATTTTAGTTCATAGCCTACCATAAGCTATATTTTTTATCCAAAACTTTTTATAAGCTAAATTTTTTATAAAAAAAACTCGATTTGGTTGAAAATGATACGATCACAAATAATATGATTTTAAATATAACTATTTAAAGTTATATGATTGAATTTATACAATCAAAGTTACAAATCTAATAGTCCTTGACATAATTAAAATTAATATAGTTTAAAATGATATGATCTAAAATATATGATTAAAAACAATATTGACTTAAAATAATATGATATTATTCAAAATTAAATGAATCCAATAATAGTATTAAAAATAATATGATTCAAATACGTTATGTTCCAAAAATATTTTGATTTAAAAATATAACAATCTTTAATCTTATCATTTTGATTTATATAATTTTTTACAATCTTTTTTGTAAATAAGTGCAACAAGTAGTAAATTTTTCTATAAAAGATTATATAAATGTTGTAAAAGAATTGTTAAAAAATCATAAAAAGTAAGAAAAAAAACTTTAAAAAAAGATTGTAAAAATTTCAATAAAAAATATTAAAAAGTTCTAGACAATTTAATTTGTAAATTAAACTAAATTTAAGAAAAATTCATAATAATATTTAATGCTCAGACCAAATTTATAACAAAAATTAAAATCTAAGGAAAAAAAAAAGTAAAATTGCAATAAAAAATGGATCTTGTCATGTCAACCTTGAGATCGATAAAGATATACATAAAACATGAGTAAATTACCCTTTTGTTAAATGTATTTAATTGTTGTCAACTTTAAAAGAAACTGATATACATAAAACATTAGTTAATTATCCTTTTTTTTAAATATGTATTTATTGTCAACTTGAAAAGAAACGAAATAGTTATTTTCTAAAAAACATTAATAATCCCTTTTTTAAAACTCCGAATATCAAAAATAACTTGATTATTAAATATTATAAAACTGGATTCAATTACATGAGCTTCAACCTTAGGTTGACACACCATTCAAAAAAAAAAATATTTAAAATACAAAAATAACAATAATAGATAAAATATGGATTATTTATTGGAAATTTTTAGACTTACGCTTATCATAATTGTGGTTAAAATTGTAAAAACGGATTTGGTGTTTATTTGAATTGAGTTTACGATGTTATTTATACTAAATAAGATATGGATTTTGATGTTTTTAATGCTTTTAATTGTCATTTTACGTATAAATTAGTAGACGGGTTTTGTCACTAAACTTGTTCTCTGAAATACTTTGTGGCAACCAACGAAACCCAGTTTCTTACTAGCGTAAACAGAACATGCAAATCAGAAATATATAGAGCTTCTTGTTTAAATTGTTGTTTATTATTTATAAATTCTCAAGAATATGATGCAATTATAAGGATTCAAATACAACGTAGTTAATATGTAGTGTAGATAAATATGATAAGAGAAACCAAAAGAATAATTGTCTAGGACATTGTATGAAGAAACTAAACAAATGTGTAACGACCACATGAGAAGACTGGATCAAATTATATTGGAAGGAAAACAAAAGAATTCTCTAACAACAAAAGTTTGATTTTTCCATTTATTGGTTATGGCGGAGCTTAGCAGGTTAGTGTAAGCAACAGTATAAAGTGTAAACACAAATTTGTATGGCATTCAATGGAGTAACAATATATATTCTTCTAGAAAGTGAAGGAAAAACAAAATCATCAAAATCAACTGTATTAATAACAACTTATTTAACCAACCACAATTTTCTTGTATTCCCATCAATAACGGCTACCTAGGGGCATACATGATTGTCAAAGTCGGTCCCAAAACCATAATTGTCGGTTAATTGTGTGGTGCTTATGGAGGTCGTGTAATGCCTCATTACTCAAAAATAAATGTCAATTCTACTTTTTTTTTTTTTTTTTTTGTCACAAAAGACTCGGTATTCAATCATCAATATACTTGTGTATAATATCATTATGATATTGATATGATATGAAAGAAACCAAACCATTAGATTATTCACGTCACTGATATACAAACATGAGATGCGGGCTCCGTATATTGCTTGATTGCTTTGTTTTTTTCCACCTTTATCTTTCGAACTCGCTTTCATTCTTAAATGATAAGATTTTTTTTTGTTGTGTATAATTATTATATGAAGTTTTCAATAAAATAATAATATCCAAATTAATCCCATCACCCAAGATATATGAAGGTTCATCTTTTGGACCAAATATGACTTGGTCTTTTCCTATTTACATCTTCATTTATGTAAGAGTAAGTTACATAGTTGGTCCTTCACCAAAAAAAAAAAAAAAAAAAAGTTCAGTAAAAACAAAAAAGATTGTAACGATTTTATCCTTGGGTGCGGCAATTGTTGGCTTGTTATGGTTTGGAATGGTGACTGGCCGAAGTGGAATGACATTTGTTATCTTTGTAACTGCTTTTATTTGTTTATTTTATTTATTTATTGTTACTAAATTAATTTAAAAAGTTAGATATTATAAAGAACCACCGCCCACCATCCCTTCTCTTTACATATTTCTTTGCAGAAACAATTAAAATCTTTGGTCACCTCCCCATTAAAAGCAATTGTTAGAAATAGCGTGCAAAATATAAACAAATCGGTATACTACAGAAATAGTGTGCAAAATATAAACAAATTGGCATACCACTGACTATGTGTGGGAGTGTGGGATCATACACTAAACAATTTACGTCATTGATCCAGAATTTGGTCCCAAAGCTTAATTAAATAGTTAAGTTTAAAAGTGTATAGTTTCAAATATGAGGGTCATCAATTAGACATCATTACAAAAGATAAATGAACCATAACAAACTATGACCTTCTAAATTTTCAAGAAGACTTTAACCATAGATTCGGTCTTCAAAGTATAATGTTAGGAATGATGAGTCTAATGAGTAATACCAAAAATTAGACTTTGGAATGGAATTGGGTAATGGCAATAACCCAACTCCCAAGTCTTAATTTCAAAAACATTTGAAAATGTTTTCAACATATATGAATAAATGAGTTAAGAAGTTTAGGTAAAGTTTTTTATCAATTTATAATTGTAAAAGCATATGCATCTAAACCCCAACCCAAGTTCTCTACGCTTAAATAACCCCCTTTCATTCTAAGGTCCCCCCTTTCATTCTAAGGTCCCAATAGTCGACGACTTCACCGAATTGAGACTACATGTGAATCAGCATGTTGCCATTGAACTAACAAGTAAGTCAATTATAACCACAAATATCAAATAATAGGAATTAACCCTTAAAGTTTTAGAGAATAATGTGACAATTACCATAACTCTTAAGGAATGGAGTTGAAAATTTCATCCGTAAACATTAAAATTCAAAACTCTAGGAAACTCTCCCTTCAAACTTAAAGAAATCTCTTCCGTCAAACTCAAGGAAATCTCGTCCTTCATGTCACAGCTCATCATATGTATGATACACAATTAGGATATTCAAATGATTTTCAATCAAGTATATCATATTTACATTCAAATCATGTTCAAAAAGTATTTCATGCAAGATTAATCACGCCATAAAGGCCATATAACAATTAACAATACATATAGTAGTAACGGCCATATACTCTCGATATTTATTCACCTTCATTGGTTGTTAAGTTTTCTCCAAGGCAATAACCTTATAAACATCAACTACTGAATACCATGATAAGTTTAAAAAATAACCACAATATTCCTACCTAATGGTTTTACAAATTTTATGTTTTGGACATCATTTCACGCATATATATGAGATATGGATGCAACTATAAATTTAGAGTACAAGTCCCATGAAAGTTAGAAATTTTACCTAAACATATATGTTGTGTTATTTATGTTCATGTTTTAAATTTATAAAAGGTTTACCTGAACTAAACTGCTACACACCTTAGGGAATGTACCTAATCGTGTAATAGTACATCAAATGAAAGATCAGGCTGTCGAGTTCAAGGCGAACGAGTATGATTTAGCTAAGATTTATAAAAAGTAATTAAACTAGAAACGAAAATTAAATTGGGGAGGGTGGTATTACAACTTAAACAAACAAGCAGAAATCAACGTTTTACTTATTTGATTGTCCCTTTTAATAATGGTTGATTCTGTGAGGTGCAACATATATTTTATGTTATTCATCAATTCCTATCTTGTTTAAGTCTTTTGGTCAAATTCTAACCCTAATGATTCTAATCATATTTAAGAAAATGTTCATGAATTTAGTATTCCTATTACCAATATTTAGTTTGTATTAAGTTAGATTCATTCCCTAGTGATCTTAATGGTAATGAAAAACTACTAATTACATAGAATGGTCATCTAAAGTTCGGACACATCAAAGTTACCACCTTTAACTATTTAATCCTAAGATTTAATCAATCACTAATCATAACAAATTCATTGGTCATAAAGCAGTTATGATTCAAGAACTTCTCAGCAATAAGTAGTAAAGTCATAAACTTAAACACATATGGATATATGATAGAACTATCATAATAAATTAAAAACTAAAATATCCATTTCATATAATCAAACCAAAATTTATAAAATGTTCATGATCTCTAAGTGAAAGTATATGGTTTTAATTCCATAATCAGAAAAGTAAAACTCAGAGGAATCAATAAATTAATGCTAGACATGATGAAATTAGCAAACTAAATGATTATCGATTGAGTTTTTATCTTCTAATCCTTCAGATATTTGCTCTAACTTGTATCTCAAGCCTTCTAGTTACCTCTAGGGTTAATGGCCACTCAAAATTGGTTACCTTCTGGTGATTATTGGTGGTTTCCATATAAATCAAAGAGAAAAGATCTATTTATAAGAAACTTCCTGCCGATTCGAATGCATCGCATATAGATGTTGGACCATCGCATATTATCTAATATTCACTTGTAACATCCTATTTCAAGAAATTTCTTATTTTGGGATTGTGGACAATAAATGGATCTTGGGTTTCAAGGGAATAAGGTTTAGACCTTATTGGATGATGACAATATTGGATAAGTGATTAAAGCCTTGGTTATGTCTTGGAGTCAAAGGGTAAAATGAGAAAAATGATGTTTTAGACTTCTTTCATGAATTATGGTTTTTAGTTCGACATGCGTTAATCCAAAATTAAGTAGATAGAATTATGATGGTCGACAATACCTTTCCGTGGATATAAAGATCGCCGAAAACAAAGTTGAAACGAAGAAGTTATGATTGTTTGAAGTTTGAGTGAAACTGGGTGAAAACCCATTCTCACAAGGTGAGAAGTAATTCTCATGATGTGAGAGTGATCACGCGGTGAGTATATACTCTCATGACATGAAAATTGTGCAGCCCAAAGCCCACAGAATTTTTAGGGTTTTCAAGGTATTTAAAGGTAAGGGTTCATGTTTTAGGGTATTTTCTTAGCAACCTCTTGGAAGAAAGCCTAGCCTCCATTTCCAAGATTTGAGCCTCCTTCTACCTCTCTTATCCATTTTTGGTGGTTTTAGAGCAATGTTTACTTGCAAGATTGATCCTTAAAGCTTGGCATTTGGAGATCCCAACTTTCATCTACCTTCTCGACCTTTGTATGTTATAAAGTTTCAAGTTTTATTACATATTCATCTTGGATCTAAGTGTATTTAGTGTTTTGGTCCATTTTAATGAGTTTTTAGTGAGAGTTGGGAATAAATTTTCCAACTTTATTACTCTCCAAGGTACCGAGAGCATTGTATGTTTCAGATATGGACTTCAACACCATTTTAATATGTTTAGAATGTTTTCTTGGACCTCTTGGACTAGGAAAGTGTTGATATTTTGCCTTCCCTTTCAATCATGCAAGTTATCTTGGTCATTTAGGTTATTTTGAGGGTAATAAAGTTTTGATCTTGAAAGCTTGAGACATTATTACAGATAAATTTGGAAACTTTATCCATCTATACATCATGTTGATTCAGATATGAAGTTTGGATACTTGGAGTTAATGGATTAAGTTGAGAAAGATGCATTTTTGGGTCCCTTCGAGACTTAAAGTTTAGATCTTGGTGGTTTGGACCTTCCTAATGGAAAAAGTTAGAAACTTTATCTACTAAGACCTTGGAAAGGATCACATTTGAGCTTTGGAGCTCTTGAAATCAGAAGAAAATGGATTAAGCTCATTTGAACTATTTAGACTAGTCCCCACAGTGTGGCCTTAGGCTACCACGCTGTGGCGGCTGGGGAATCACCAACTATTTTGGCATTTAGTGCCCACGACGTGACTAAGGAAGGCCACGACGTGGAAAGCTGTTGTTGACAATTTTGACCTTAGCTTTGATCGTTGATTTTTGACCTGTTTGACTTTTGGTCAAACTTGGATAGAATTGAATATTTAACTAAGGATTGGTCTCGGCTTGGTTTAGGAAGCTTGGGTTGGATCCGTTGTAGTTAAGATAGCTATGGAGTTTCTATTGAGTTGTTCAGGTGGGTTTTCCTCACTGTACTTGGAGGTCAAATGCACCAATATCGTCCTATTAGATTATGTATCCTAGTTTAGGATGCTGTTATGTTGTAATGATCTGTTAAGACCTGCATGTTTATATGTTATTGTTATATGTTCATCTGTTACGTAAGTCGACATAGTGCAGTTAGGTTGAGGCAATACTGCTTTGTGCGGAGACCAACAAACCCAGGAGCAATCTAGACATAAGTTATGGGTCCGGAAGGCAAGTCAAACTCATGTTGTAGGCTCAAGGGTAATCCAACCTTATGGTTGTGGACCCGAGGGTATTCCAGTCCGATAACTGATTAGACCCATTGCACATTGGCATTCCAGTCCTATAACATCCAAATTTTCAAACCAAATTTTTCATTTTTAAATCCATAGAATTTTTTTTTCATAAAAACCATCCCAACAAAATTCATAATGTCAAATACAATTCCACATCTAAATATTAGAGTGTCCAAAATATCCAATAACAAAATCTCCTGGCGAATGTGTATGGTCAAACATTCGCCTTCCCGCGATCCTTAGAAGTACCTGAAACACATTTAATCAACAACTGTAAGCACAAAGCTTAGTGATTTCCCCAAAATATCACATATAGCACAACACATAAAGCCGATATGGGTTATAAGCAACCCTGGAGACTACCTGAAGTCTTAGTGGGCAAATAGCACGCCCTATGTGTAACATCTCAAAAATTAAGACCAAAAATTTTGATTTTTCTATTAATAAAACCATTATCCATAGCAATATCATAATACCATAGTGAAATCAGAGTATATCTAATAACATCCCAGTACAATCACAGTCATATAAAATGCGGAACAACATGGTGTGTACACCACAATCATCTTGAGATCTTCCCCTTCGAACAAGAAGTACCTGAAACATAAACTGAAAACCGTAAGCACAAAGCGTAGTGAGTTCCCCAGAATACCACATACCATACATATCAAACATACAATGGGCCCTGTCAGCATCGGGCTCCGCTCAAAACAGATCTATCAGTCATCAGGCCCTGCCTAGCACCGTGCCTCACTCGGTATACATACAAACACATAAACACATGCAATAACCACAAAGATAAATAGCATACAAAATAATCATCACGTCCCGCCTGGTAAACATATAAAAAAACCATACATGCAGAGTCACACAGACAACTAGCATCCTAATCATAATAAACCATGGGCCACCATTGGTGTCTTCGACCCGCTAAACACAGTGAGGAAACTCACCTCTAGCTGTTGAATCTTTCAAATAAAATCTCGATCTGTTGATCCGTAAAATCCCCGCTTGCTAACATCATCAAATAATATCCAGTTAATAATTACATCACAACCCATAATCAAGAATCTAAATTAATTGCCCAACATTCAGGGTAAGAGATCATTTTACCCTTTTCTTACTTGGCCCAAAACCAAGCCCCAGCCCATTTACTCAAAAAGCCCAATTTCTTAAATGGCATCCTAAGATCCAATATGGCCTAACTTCCGAATTGGGCCCAAAAACCATCATGGACCTAAATCCAAGAAAGCTCAAAGTCTATCCATGGCCCAAATTCAGAAGTACAATGGCCAACAAGACCCAAACCCTAAAAGTCAACCAAAAAGTCAAGTAGCTGAGTACGTTGGGCGTACTCAATCTTACGCTTATCTTACTTCTTACGGGGCCAGTACGTGCATTGTACAAGTTGATTATGCCTCCCATACTCCATAGACAACCAATCCAACCCATTAAGCACTTAATCAGTTAAGCCATCATGCCAAACTCTTAGATCTGATCCAAAATGGTGACTTAAGACGTAAAGTTGGCATCTTTACTCTCATGCATGTCTTAATACGACCCAAAACTCAAAGAGCACCATAACCTAACACATGCATGGACCAAAATAACTCATAAAGGTTGCATTTTTATGGACAATGGACTTTAAATGTGCTAAGATCTAAACTTCACGGCTTTTGACCATAAATTCAAATATGGCTTAAAAGACCCAAAAATGCATAAATAACACCCTAAGTTGGATCGAGCATAAATGATGAGATTAAACAAACCTTTAATCTATAAAGATCGATTAGATCTTGAACAAGTAGGTAAACAATGACGATAAGAACACAATAAAAGAACAAGACAAGATTGAATCAAACGTGTCGAATGATTAAACAAAATCCTCAGAAGAGCTCGATTAAGAACATCAACTGTAGAGGATTGGAAGGTTACAAGAACTATCAAAGAAACCTTTTGTCGTCTAGATGAATTGTTATTTTCAGATCTCTAAAAACCTTAACCTAATATGCATGCAAGTATAAACTTATATACAAAACATAAAAGGCTCACGGTTGGACAGGCCCAAACCGGAATACAAAATAGCATAATCAGGTGAGCCCAAAAGACGCAATCTTCAAAGCCCAACAATCTCCCCCTTTTCGTCAATTTGGGGCGAGACCTTCACTCTCTTTTCAAAGCAGATGGCTTCTTTACCGTTTCAAAAATTTTCGGTATCAAAGCTAGAATATGATGCCTGAAGGTAATATACCAACGAAGCATATCTGTAAAGTTCTTCTTATCTGTTGTTGAGTTCTGTTTGCATCGGTGAATGATATTGATGATGTGCCTCCAGACACTCTGTAGAGAACAGATGCTTGTCTACCAAAGCAAACAGAAACTTATGCTTGTCGCCCCTGGTGAACATAACCGTCAGATTGGAAGAATCAATTTGCCCCAGCTTCATTTTATGAATATCTCCGGTCTTGGAAGTGGGCTTGATAGTTGGTTTCTTGTTCATCACTTTTTCTATTTCCTGATCCATAGTGGCGAGCTCATGGACATAGGAAGCCAACATTCTTTTAAGATGAGAAAGAATTGGTTCATATTCTCTTTGGTTGGAGAGAAGAATGTTGTATAGCAAGATCCAATCGTGCGGGTTCAGAATGGGAAGATCTGCCAGAGAAATAAGATGTTCGGTGTTGGCCGTTCCTCTGTTGATTTTGAAATTGACGTTCACAAATTTCCCAGCCTGGGTTGGTTTCAGTACCTTGACTTTAACAATTTTCTGGGCACTCCATGTCAAGTACTGTGGTTGACCGAATTTCAGATAGAAATCGATGAGCTCCCTGTCAACCTTCGGGTTCGGATGAGGGACATTGGCAGTGACATCAAAGCAGTTAAATGTGAAGGCTTTGCGCGTAATGGGCATGTCGAACTGCGAGTCCCTTGAATTTTCACACTCAAAAGATGCAACCGGTTCCAACCAATAAATAGAAGGAAACTCAATCGCTTGAGTGATGAGTGTGTCTCTGTCCCAATCTGGGAACAGAGTCTTTTTAGCTTGAATAGCCTCCTCATCCTCCCTGATTTTCCTTTCTCTGGCCTCGGCCTCACGAGCTATCTTCAAAGTTTCATCAAGCTCTTTGTCCCTTTTCTTGCGTGGAAGAGCTTCAGTAATGGTTTCGTCTGATTCTGATTCGCTCTCAACTAGGACTTGTTTACCAGAACCCGAAGCTACATTACCCTTCGGTTCTGTTTTGGACACACCTTCCTCTCCCCCTTGTCTCGGAAGAACAAGCTTCTCCGAGACACCCTTCATTTCACTTAAGATTGTAATTGCAGGAAGGAGTTTTGCCTGGAGATACTGACGAATAGTGAGGGTAAGGAAGGGATCATGGGAGTCAAGAACGCCTGTTAACATGTTTTTAACGTCACCAGCGCAACTTTGAAGAACTGCCCGCTGAGTTTGAAGCAAAGTTATTTCTGTAGCAGAAGGTACGTTCGGTCTCTTAACCATCTCTTCAACTTCTTCATTTGCATTCGCTCCCCAAAGTAACCCTTGATGCTCTCGGTCTTTACCACTGAGGCTTATGGTTGCACAACATCTGTGTTTATGATCTTAGATTCGTTTACCACGTTCTAAGTGAAACCCAAAATCCAACACCTAAAATGAATTGACGGTGAGTAATTAACTCAAGCTTTTACTTGGAAAATTTTTTTTATGCGTGATCTTTTATGAAATTGTCTCGTCCTCAGACATTTCTTCCCAAAGAGGTCCAGTTTAATTTTTTTTGAGATTTCTGTCTATATCATTCTTATCACAAAATACTTCCCACCTACCTGTTCAACAGATCACATCGGTCTCACAGGTAACTCTACCAACACTCAGTTTTATGTCAAGACTTAATGTTTGGTTTGAGTTCAGCCACCATTTAGCCATCAACAAAAGATGCCTTTCATTGTTTCTCTAAAGACAACTGATCGTATTTCTCGGGAAACCACACAAACACTTCAGGTCTCTCTTGGCTTTGAAGGAAGAGATTCTTGCCCGGAATCTTCTGCTTTCTGTCTTCTATCTAGACAACACCCACTTCCAAACACATTTGATTTATTTCTTTGTCTTTCACACTCTTATGCACAGAATTTTTTTCCAACATTCTAATTGCTGTTTGGCACATGGTTCTAAGTTTAAGTTGTAACCAAACAAGGGCACAAGGAATTTCAAACGGTACGAAAAAGATTTGGGCGCGTGCAAAGGATTCATTTCACACCCACGTGTGCTGACGTATTCCTGGGATACACCATAACTTCTAATCGCGCTTTTTCAGGCGACGTTTTGGTTTCTTCATCATCACAATTTTCTCTCTCCTGAGAACGGTATAAATAAGACGTGATCGTGTTCTTTGGCAGTTACCTCTCAAGCATTATCTCTCTGAAAAAGTTACCACTGTTCATCTTCTTCCAAAACTCAACAATGGCGACTTCTTCTTCCGCTCACGATCAATCTGCATCTTCTTCTTTACTCACAATCAAACCAAATCAGAACATGATCATAGAGATGTCTCCATTCCTCTATGACTCATATATGCTATACGTGGTGGAATGCCTCAAATATTCCTCTATGACTCACAAAAGATCCAACCTTCCTCTCCCCCTTGTCTCGGAAGAACTTATAAAACACCAGGCGAATATTTGAGGAATTCCACCACGTATAGCATATATGAGTCATAGAGGAATGGAGACATCTCTATGATCATGTTCTAATTTGGTTTGATTGTGAGTAAAGAAGAAGATGCAGATTGATCGTGAGCGGAAGAAGAAGTCGCCATTGTTGAGTTTTGGAAGAAGATGAACAGTGGTAACTTTTTCAGAGAGATAATGCTTGAGAGGTAACTGCCAAAGAACACGATCACGTCTTATTTATACCGTTCTCAGGAGAGAGAAAATTGTGATGATGAAGAAACCAAAATGTCGCCTGAAAAAGCGCGATTAAAAGTTATGGTGTATCCCAGGAATACGTCAGCACACGTGGGTGTGAAATGAATCCTTTGCACGCGCCCAAATCTTTTTCGTACCGTTTGAAATTCCTTGTGCCCTTGTTTGGTTACAACTTAAACTTAGAACCATGTGCCAAACAGCAATTAGAATGTTGGAAAAAAATTCCGTGCATAAGAGTGTGAAAGACAAAGAAATAAATCAAATGTGTTTGGAAGTGGGTATTGTCTAGATAGAAGACAGAAAGCAGAAGATTCCGGGCAAGAATTGCTTCCTTCAAAGCCAAGAGAGACCTGAAGTGTTTGTGTGGTTTCCCGAGAAATACGATCAGTTGTCTTTAGAGAAACAATGAAAGGCATCTTTTGTTGATGGCTAAAGGGTGGCTGAACTCAAACCAAACATTAAGTCTTGACATAAAACTGAGTGTTGGTAGAGTTACCTGTGAAACCGATGTGATCTGTTGAACAGGTAGGTGGGAAGTATTTCGTGATAAGAATGATATAGACAGAAATCTCAAAAAAAATTAAACTGGAACTCTTTGGGAAGAAATGTCTGAGGACGAGACAATTTCATAAAAGATCACGCATAAAAAAATTTCCAAGTAAAAGCTTGAGTTAATTACTCACCGTCAATTCATTTTAGGTGTTGGATTTTGGGTTTCACTTAGAACGTGGTAAACGAATCTAAGATCATAAACACAGATGTTGTGCAACCATAAGCCTCAGTGGTAAAGACCGAGAGCATCAAGGGTTACTTTGGGGAGCGAATGCAAATGAAGAAGTTGAAGAGATGGTTAAGAGACCGAACGTACCTTCTGCTACAGAAATGGGACAAAGCAGAGCAACTCATGTTTCAGATGAGTAAAAGAAAGTAGCTCTAGACCGAGTATGAGAGAATAGCCTGATTGGGAAGAAACGATAGGTGTTGATCGAATCATTAAGGCATGCTCGAGGTCATAGAGGCTTGAGACAACATATAGCAGCATGCTTCTAGGGAAGTCTAACTAGTCTGATAAAAATAAAACATACCTGGATGAACATTACATAAGGAGATGCTTGTATTCACTCGTGCAAAAAGTACATATACTAGAAATATAAAATGTTTTTGTAATTTTGAAATTTACTAAGAGATAAATAAATACTGAAAGACAAAATATTTTTGTAATTTTGGAATTTTCTGAAAAAGAAATAAAAACAGAAAGATAAAATATTTTTGTTAATTTGGAATTTTCTGAAAAAGAAATAAAAACAAAAAGATAAAATTTGTACAAAAGAAAGAGGCAGGGATAGACCGAACGATCTGAGTATTTCGGTGAGGGTTTTACAATCAGGAAGAACCGAACGGTCTGTTTGAATCGGTTCCGTTATTTTACCAGAGCAGAGAGTGACCGAGCGGTCTGGTTGGTTCGGTTCCTTTATTTTACCAGACCAGAGAGTAACCGAGCGGTCTGGTTGGTTCGGTTCCTTTATTTTACCAGAGCAGAGAGTGACCGAGCGATCTGGTTGGTTCGGTTCCTTTATTTTACCAGTGCAGAGAGTGACCGAGCGGTCTGGTTGGTTCGGTTCCTTTATTTTACCAGAGCAGAGAGTGACCGAGCGGTCTGGTTGGTTCGGTTCCTTTATTTTACCAGAGCAGAGAGTGACCGAGCGGTCTGGTTGGTTCGGTTCCTTTATTCTTAAATAGAGACTTGAGGATTTGGGACCGATTCTGCAACCATCATACCTAAGCCTTGCAATATTTGATTGAATGATGCTTCAGGAAGAGCTTTTGTAAAGACGTCAGCCAGTTGATCAGTGGTTCTTACGAAGTGAATTTCGATGTTTCCATCTTCCACATGATCTTTGATGAAGTGATACCTCAGTGCTATGTGTTTGGTTTTGGAGTGTTGCGCTGGGTTATGACAGATCCTAATTGCACTTTCAGAGTCACAATATAGTGGGATCTTCTTCATATTGAGTCCGTAGTCTCGAAGTTGACTTTAGATCCAAATCACTTGTGACGTGCATGATGCAGCTGCAATGTATTCCGCTTCGGCAGTAGATAGCGACATGCACGTTTGTTTCTTGGATTGCCAGCTGACTAACTTCCCGTCAAGAAATTGACAGCCACCAGTTGTGCTTTTACGGTCGAGTCCACATCCTCCAAGGTCAGCATCAGAATAGGCTTGAACAAAGAAGCCTGAGTTGGATGGATACCATAGACCTAAGGAGGTGGTTCGCTTGAGGTAGCGTAAGATGTTCTTCACTGCAAGCATGTGTGGTTCGCGTGGGTTTGCCTGAAATCGAGCACAGTAACAAACAGAAAACATGATATCAGGTCTGCTAGCGGTTAGATACATTAATGAGCCAATCATTTGACGATAGAGCGTGATATCAACAGCCGGTTTGTCTAGGGATGGGGTAAGCTTGGTGCCGAATGCCATTGGGACTTTGACTTTTGAGTCTCCTATCATACCAAACTTTGCTAGGAGAGTCTTCGTGTAAGCTTCCTGATTAATAAAGATACCTTCGGGTCCCTGTCTTATGTTTAAACCAAGGAAAAAGTTAATTGGACCCATTGAGCTCATTTCAAACTTAGTCTCCATCATCTTTCTGAATTCAGCCATTAAGCTGGGATTCGTGGAGCCAAAGATGATGTCATCGACATAAATTTGAACTATCATAAGGTGGTTACCTTCCTTTTTGCGAAAGAAGGTTGGGTCAACCGAACCTTGTTTGAATTTAGACATCTTTAAAAATTTTGTAAGCGTTTCATACCAGGCTCTCGGAGCTTGTTTAAGGCCGTACACAGCTTTATCCAGAATATAGCAATGATTTGGATGCTTTTCGTTCACAAACCCAGGAGGTTGCTCCACGTACACCGTTTCTTCGAGTTCTCCATTGAGAAATGCACACTTGACGTCCATTTGGAAAACCTCAAAGTTCTTGTGAGCAGCATAAGCCAGAAATATTCTAACAGATTCTAGCCGAGCTACTGGAGCGAAAGTCTCTTCATAGTCTATCCCTTCCTCCTGACAATATCCCTTTACCACCAGATGAGCCTTGTTCCGTATAACATTACCTTCCTTGTCCATTTTGTTCCTAAATACCCATTTGAGACCAACGACCGAAGCATCTGGAGGAGTTGGAATGAGGCGCCAGACTTTGTTCCTTTCAAATTCGTTCAGCTCGTCTTGCATTGCTTGAACCCAATCAGAGTGATCGAGGGTAGTATTAACTGTCTTTGGTTCAACTTTTGATACGAATGAGTTGAACATGCACAACTCAACCTTTGAAAATAAGGAAGTCTGTTTTGCTTTCAGTTGTGATCGGGTCAAGACCTTTTCAGAGACATCTCCAACTACTTGAGAGACAGGATGATCTCTGGTCCATTTGATAAGAGGAGGGTAATTTGGATCAATGGCTGGGTCTAGTTCAGCATTAATTATTTTGTCTGGCTCAGATTGGCTATCGTAACCGAGCGTCATATCATTATGTTCCTTCTCAATTAATGAGCTTTGAAAAACATGAGGTTCAGGTGTTTCTTGTGGTACTGAGCTTCCTGGTGTTGAGGCCTCTTTGGTTGATGAAGGACCTTCGGTTGAAGATGTAGAATTTGGCTCCCCCTGGACTTGTGAGCTTGTCTCCCCCTCGACTTGTGAGCTTGGCTCCCCCTCGACTTGAGCGCTTGGCTCCCCCTCGACTTGAGCGTTGTTGGATGGAGAGTCATCAGAGGTTGATTCTCCTTCATGCATTCTTCTTGCAGCATCTTCGACAATCTGCTTCATGTGATCAACTTTGTTGTCTGTTGCACCTACTTCGGAGAGTGAAGCTTTCTCTGGTTCGTCAAAGAGCTCCAGAAATTTCTCATATATATTGGCTACCGAGACTGTGACTTGGCCAGTTAGAGGAAAGATTTTCCCTGCGGTGTCTTCTTTGGCATGTAGCTTCTTGACATAGGTGTCGTCAAAGGTCACATAGTATGTTTCTTCAATCCTTCTCGATCGCTTGTTTAGGACCCTGTACGCCTTGGATGTGAGAGAATAACCCAGAAAAATTCCCTCGTCGGCTTTGACGTCAAACTTGTTGCGTTGTTCTTTAGAATTATAGATGAAACACCTTGAGCCGAACACATGGAAAAATTTCACATTTGGCTTTCTGTTGTTCAGTATCTCATATGGAGTGAGTGTGAACCTCTTGTTGAGATATGACCTATTCTGTGTAAAACAAGCATCTGAAATAGCGTCAGCCCAAAAATAAAGTGGTAAGGAAGCGAAACTTAGCATGGTTCGGGCAGCTTCACACAAAGATCGGTTTCGTCTTTCGACTATTCCGTTCTGTTGCGGTGTGTAGGGAGCTGAGAAATTGTGACTTATTCCCTTTTCTGCAAGAAACTCTTCAAACTCCCTGTTCTTGAATTCGAGACCATTGTCGCTTCTGATGTTGCGAACAACCTTCTTAAGCTGTACTTCAATTTGCTTGATAAACACTTTCAGCTTTTGAGTCGCTTCAGATTTGAGCTTTAGAAAGAACACCCATGTAAATCGTGAAAAGTCATCAACAATAACAAGAATATACTTGCTACCACCGATGCTTTCGATAGATGAAGGACCACACAAATCAATATGAAGTAATTCGAGTGGTTCAACAACTTTTGTGTTGATTATAGATGAATGACTTTGACGACTCTGCTTCCCCATTTCGCATGCAGCGCACAGATGATCCCTATCGAACTTGAGCAATGGAAGGCCCCTAACATGACCACCAGTAACAAGACGGTTGATATCTTTAAAATTAAGATGAGATAATCTTCGGTGCCACAACCAACTTTCGTCGGATTGAGCTTTTGACAACAAGCATATAGTTGGGTTTCCTTTGATGGGTTTAAGGTTTAAGGGAAACATTTCACCCTTTCGCTCTGACTTGAGAATCACTTTCTTTGACTTTTTCTCTATGATTTCAGAACCTTCATCATCGAACGAGACTTTGAGACCTGTACCTCCAACAAGCTGAGATACACTAATGAGGTTGTGTTGGAGTCCTTCTACATAAGCCGCCTTCCTTATAGTGAAGTCCCCGTTGGTTATCATCCCGTATCCCTTTATGGTGCCGAATGAATTGTTTCCAAACTTGACGTTGCCACCATTTGCAAGAGATCTGTATTCCCTAAGCTCCTCTTTCCTCCCTGTCATGTGACATGAGCAGCCACTATCGATGTACCATTCTTCGTCGAACTGCTCGTCACTTATAACCTGCAAAAATTAGACAGATTTAGGAACCCAAAATTTCTTGGGTCCACGTGAGCTTTGCATGGGAACGGGAACAATAAGAGAGACATCAACAAGATAAGTTCGTTTTACAAGAGTTGTTTTATCTTTCCTTTTAATGGTGTAAACCTTTATTTTGTTAGGATTGGGTGAATTAGGTTTAGATTCTGGTTGGGATTCATTGACCTTCTGCTTCCACTTTTGCTCAGCTGATGAATGAGATTTTCGAGAACAAGAAGAATCAGATTTAGAACGAGATCGAGATAAAACAGTGGATGAGGAAGAATTAGAAGAATGAGAAGAGTTAGAGGGAGAGAAAGTCTTGGAAGGAGACTCTAGGTGACCCTTTTGTTTTTGATCATTGGAGGGAACGACCTTAGAGTTTTGTTTTCTTTTGTCTTCAGAACCGAACCTTTGCGTTCGGTTGGAGCTGCCTTTGGAACCGAACCTTTGGTTCTGGTTGAAATCCTTTTCAGAACCGAGCCTTTGGTTTCGGTTGATTTCTTCTTGTGAACCGAACCTTGGCTTTCGGTTTTTGTGACTTTCACTCTTTCCTCCTGGATTGTTTTCACACTTCAGATTCTTGTTTTGATGAGTGAAATATGCATTCTGAGAATGCCAGAATTGTTTCCGTTCCGAAAGGTTCTTCCGGTATCTGTTGTTTCTTTCTCTCTTCATGTTTCTCATCTGAGAAGGTTGATGATGAACATTTGCTTTCGTATTCGTTGTCTCCCTAGCTAGTTCCTTTTGAACTGTAGGAGTTTTACTTTGAGCTGAGGAAGCAGAGAGAACTTTTTCTTTTGCCGAGTGATCCTTCTTCTGAGGAATATCTTTTGTACCACTGGTGCTCGGCTCATCGAAGTTGTTCGGTTTATTCAAGGGCTCAGGTATGTATCTTCCTTTGCTCTTCCAGGAAGTTCTTTCAGATAAACCAATGGTTTCGTCTGCATTATCAATTGGAGCTTCCCAGAAGTACTCATCACAGCCATCAGCATTGTCTTCGTTTACAATGGCTACAAGTTCAGCTGTTTGATGTTCAGTTACTCCTGTCACCTTGTAAACTTGATTTGGAGTGGTCCTGACCTTTTGATACACAACAGCTTTCTCAACTAATTTTGGGGACTTTTGATGGGACAACCGAGCGAACTCCACTGAGTTTTCAGAAATTAGATTCTTGTGATTTTCAGGTTCGGTTTTAACAAATTCTGAGCAGTCAACCGTGTCCTCTACAGAACTTTCGCTCATGTTATCGTCCTCGTTAAGCTCAGATGCACTTTCAACATCAATTTTGTTTTCTAAGCTTACGTTGGCGTTTAAAGAGTCAAATTTTTGCATGGTTTCGGTTCTCAGTTTAATTTTGTCATTTTCATCCAAAAGATTTTTAAGCATGTCTTTGTGGTCTTTGGATTTAATGAAGGATTCAATTTTGTCCAGTCCATACATGTAGGTTGGATTGACATCATCAGACGATATCACACTCTCACAATTATAGGCTTCGGCATCGATTTCATCTTCCTTAAACTCTAGGAAGGGCAAAATCATGCGGTGAATCCTTTGGCCTATTTCACAATCCAAGTGAAGCTGAGTAATATTAGAATACAGACGTTTAGCAATTAAACAAAAAACATTTCGTTGTTTTAACAATTTCAAATTGTCTCTTTGCAAATAAATGTTTTCATCTTTAACTTTGACTAATTCCGACTCCTTTAACTCTATCCACATTCTCCGCTCCTCACTCTTTGATGCCGCCCTGCTCAATTGATCAGTTAGGTTAGAATTTGTGATCCGAGTTTGAGTTAAGCTACTATCTAGATGAGATATTCTTGTATTAACGGTTTTTAGTTCTTTCTCATAAGAGGATGATGGTACTTTGCATGAAATAAAAACAGATTGTACCTTCTTTATCAGTTCATCGAGCTCATTGAACTGCTGGCTGAGTGGTTTGGCTGTAAAGCACATGTCCTCCTTTGCTTTCTGTCCATCACTGCCTCCATCGGTGTTGTATCCCCTCATTTGAGATACGTCAGAAACCATGAGGCATTTTCCACCACTGCTTTCTTCCTTAGACAAGTATGCCTTTCCATGAGTAGGCTGCCTCACTTCCTCGTCTTCTGAGTCGGTAGACCAAACTTCCGTGCTACCGAACTCATCACCTTGAACAGAACCCTGCACAATAAGAGCATTAATAGGCAGGTTAGCAGCAGACTTCTTCTTTCTCAACTCGTCCAATCTTTTCTGTAACACGGCTTCCTCGTCGTTCCCATCATCTTTTTCAGCCAATTTCTTAAGGACACAGTCCTTAGCATAATGATTTTTCCCACCACAATAGAAACAGCTCACTCCATAGTCGCCATCCACTTTCGGTTCCTTCTTGTGCTCCTCAGCTTTCGGTTCATTAATCACCTTTTCAGAGCTGTATCTCCCCTGCCAGTTTCGGTTTTTGTTGCTGGGGAATCTCTTCTTTATGAAACTTTTGGGATTAGACACCATCAAGGCATAATCCTCTGATGTGAGATCATATTCTTCCAGGTTGAGGTCTTCATCCTCCATAACAGCTTTACTTTTTGACAGGAGGACCAACGAACCAAGACTGGAAACGACGTTCTTTTCTTGCACCACGATCTTCTCTTGAGACTTGAGAATTCCCACCAGTTTCGCCAAAGAGTATGATTTAAACTGCTCATGGGCTTTAACTGTGGAGACTACTGCTCTCCATTCAGACCTCAGACCATTCAGGAATGTAACGTTCTGTTCGATGAGCTTCCTTTCAATATCGTGTTTGATCATCTTGCTGAGAAGATGATTGAAGCGATCGAACGTCTGGGTCACAGATTCTTCAACCCCTTGCCTGAATTCTCCAAACTCAGATAGAAGCAAAGTTTGAATCGAATGTTCAAGATCTTCGTCTGTAGAATACAGTTCGCGAAGTCTATCCCAAACATCCTTTGCCGTCGTGCATGAGCTAACCAATCTGAATGTATCGGACTGAAGGGCGAACCGGATCAATCTTAATGCCTTGATATTACATTGGAACTTATCCTTTTCATCTTGTGCAATATCTTTCACGTCCTTTAGCAGATCATTGTATTCTTTTTTAGTCTTGATGATTCTGGACGTTGCAGAATGAGAAAACGGTCCATTGGTGATGACTTCCCAAATCAGATACCCATTCTCCTCCGATCCAATAACATAATCTTCGAAGTGATGTGCCCATACTTCATAGTCATGGGTGTATAAGATCGGAATCTTTGTCGTCGAACCAATGTTGTTGGAAATATTAATAAGGTTTGATTGTGTCGCGTCCATTATGATCGAAAAAACCTGTTCAAAGATCAGACTTGTAATAAAGCAGATTAGGGCAAAGTAATAAATATCAAGATACGTCAATAAAGAGATGACGGCTCAATAAATATTGATGATTGCGGAAAAACCCTAATGGAAATCTTTTTCACAGAAAAGATGTGTATCAATTACACAGCCTCCCGCTCTGATACCAATTGATGAGATTAAACAAACCTTTAATCTATAAAGATCGATTAGATCTTGAACAAGTAGGTAAACAATGACGATAAGAACACAATAAAAGAACAAGACAAGATTGAATCAAACGTGTCGAATGATTAAACAAAATCCTCAGAAGAGCTCGATTAAGAACATCAACTGTAGAGGATTGGAAGGTTACAAGAACTATCAAAGAAACCTTTTGTCGTCTAGATGAATTGTTATTTTCAGATCTCTAAAAACCTTAACCTAATATGCATGCAAGTATAAACTTATATACAAAACATAAAAGGCTCACGGTTGGACAGGCCCAAACCGGAATACAAAATAGCATAATCAGGTGAGCCCAAAAGATGCAATCTTCAAAGCCCAACAATAAAGAATAAGATGAAGATGACTCTGGATCTATAAGCTCAAGCTACTCCCAAGCAACCTCCAAGTGTCTTCTTCTTCTACTTCACCAGAAACACCACCAAAACTCACTTTCAAGCTCAAATCTCACAAATGACAACTAGGGTTTCGATCTTAGGGTATACATAGATGGAGGTTGTTCATATGAAGGTCCAAGGGTGTCTTAAGTTGCTTAAATAGGGCACAAACCCTAAAAATTAGGGTTTGCATGTGCATTGTGTATGCCATACGTACTCCCACGTACGCCCAACGTATGTAGGTGAACCCGTGATCTTGAAATGAGCTAGTACGCTAAGCGTACTCATAGAGTACACCCCGCGTACTAGCTAAGGACTAAATTGAGAGGATTTTTTACAATAAGGGTTAATAAGAAACATACCAAATCTCGAATGTTACAATTCTCCCCCACTTGAATCATACTTCGTCCTCGAATTTCGTTGCCCGAAATAACTTTGGCTAGTGCTCCATCATCTCATACTACGGATCCCACATCTATTTTGAACCCTTGTGGTGTTGCCACTGCACTTTAACCAACTCAACAACCTTATTCCTCAAGGTTTTCGTCTTTCTCTCAAGAATCGCCACCATTATGTTCATATAATTCAGGCAATCATCCACCTGAATATCCTCCAATGGAACCATCGCAAAATCATCCACTAAATATTTCCGCAACTGAGAGATGTGAAACTTGCTATAGATCTAACTAAGATCCTCGGGAAGATCCAAGTGATAATATGATATGCAACCCGGCCCAGTCTGGCCAAAATCCTGAAAGGTCCCATGTACCTAGGGCCCAACTTTCCCCTCTTCCTGAATCAGATGACACCTTTCGAAGGTGACACTTTCAGGAGAACCATATCCCCAACCTGGAACTCTATACCTGAACATCTTTCTTTCAAGAATCGTCACCGTTCTCTTGATATAATTGATGGGAGACACTAATCCAACAATAATTTAGGCGATCATCCACCCAAATATCCCCTAATAGAACCATCGTAGAATCATCCACTAAACATTTCCGCAACTGAGATATGTGAAACATGTTATGGATCTGACTAAGATCCTCAGGAAGAGCCAAGCGATAAGCAACTTGGCCCACCAGGGCCAAAACCTTGAAAGGTTCGATATACCTAGGCCCAACTTTCCCCTCTTCCTGAATCGGATGACACATTTCCAAGGTCACACCCTCAGGAGAACAATATCCCCAACCTGGAACTCTAGACCTGATCGGCGCTTGTCGTTGTAGCTCTTTTGTCGACTGCGAGTTGTATGGAGTCGACCCCGAACCTGCTAAATCAACTCGGTAGTATGAGTAGCAATTTGGTACTCCCCATAACTCGCTGACCGACCTCACCCCAACATATCGGGGTCCTACACTTCCTCACATAGAGCATCTCAGAAGGAGGTCGATCAGTGTTGGCATGATAACTGTTGTTATATGAAAATTTCCATTAACGGAAGATACATATCCCAACTCCCACCGAAATCCAATACACACGCTCGAAGCGTATCCTACAAGGTCTGGATAGTCCGTTCCCTCTGTCCATCAATATACGGGTGGAAAGTTGTGTTGAAATGCAAACAAGTACCCAACTCCTCATGGAACCTCTTTTAAAATCTGGAGGTAAACTAGACGTCCCTGTCTGAAACCACAGAAACTGGCACCCCCTGTCATGCCATAACCTCCCTGATGTATATGTCAGCCAACTTCTCCACAGAGATACTATCCTAAATTGGAATAAAATGCGTGCTCTTGGTCAACCGATCCATGATGACCCAAATCAAATCCACTCTGCGGGCTGTCCAAGGCAACTTCTTAATGAAATCCATGGTGATCTCCTCCTATTTTCAAACGGGAATGTCTAATGGTTTCATCTTTCAGTAAGGCCACTGATGCTCGGCCTTAACTTTCCTACAAGTCAAGCACCTCTCCACATAACTAGCTACATCCCGCTTCATACAGGGCCATCAATAATCAGGACGAAGATCTCTATACATCTTTGTCGCCCCGGGATGAATAGATAATCTTTATTTATGCGCCTCGTATATCAGAACCTGACACACACCACCCCAATAAGCAACCCATACCCTCCGATGGAGAGTCAATCACCCCTATCTATCATAGTCGAAGGAAGCCACCTAACTCACTATGCTCTCACTCTCCCAATTCTCTTCCTTCATAGCCTCAATCTGAGCCTCTCAAATATGCTCCTAGAGTTGAGTAATCACTGGAATCCTCATACAGATATCCCTTTTAACACACAAAGTCTTCAAGGACATGAAAGGAAAGAAAGTCCTGATTTTAAGGGTCGACTCGGTGAGTCCAAGGAGGGACTCGGTGAGTCCGAGCGGGATCCGGGTCGTGGTGTAAGTGGCCAACTCGGCGAGTCGGCCAAGTGGACTCGGCGAGCCTGGTCTGTGCGAGGAAAACCTTAAGTCTGGGACTTTGGGCACTATTTAAGCTCCTTATTCTCTCCATTAGGGTTCCTTAGAGCTTCCCTTGTTCAGAAAACGAAGCCTAAGCCTCCATTGTTGTGCATTCAAGCTTCCAAGCCATTTTTGGGTGATTTGGAGGAAGAAGAAGGAGGGAAATCAATGAAGCTTCAAGGATTTGCTTCAGATCTGGAGTTTGTGGAACCTTTCTGAAGTATTGAAGGTATTAATTCATTTCCTTCTCTTAGATCTAATTTTGGTTGTGAGTTTTGGGGCTTTTAAGCCATGATTAGCCACCCTTATGGGTTAGAAGTCGGATCTGGAGTTGCTACTTCAGATCCAAGTGTTTTATGGTTTGGAGAAGCATAAAGTATCAGCCATTGAGTCGATTTTGAAGCCCCTTGGCCTTAAACCCTAGTTTTTGGCATGTTTTGCCTAGATCTCCTTCTCTACACGTAAAGATTGCAACTTTACGTAAGGAATAGGCTTGGGAAGGATAGATCTACAGTTTGGAGTCCATGCATGACTCAAAAGTCCTCTGAATGTAAGGAGAACTGATAGGACTCGACGAGTCCTTTGAGTGGACTCGGCGAGTAGCATGAAGTTGTGGAGAAACTCGACGAGTGAGATGAACAACTCGTCGAGTCGTATGAAGATTGCCTTGTACTCGGCGAGTCTGTTCTTGGACTCCGCGAGTCAGGTCGCGAAACCCCAAACCCTTCGAGTTGAGACTCGAATCAGTGAGTCGTGTGGAGACTCAGTGAGTTGGACAGGTCAGGACTCAGAAATCGGTAGACTCGGTGAGTCATGGACTGACTCAGCGAGTTGAGTCGCGAATGGAAGGAATCTGATCATTTTGAACTCGGCGAGTCAGTAAGGGGACTCAGCGAGTAGGGTTGACCTGGAAGGTTGACTTTGACTAGGACTTTAACCTTGGACCAGGGTTGACTTGGTTGTCTTTCAGGGGTTAGTTACACTCAGTGTTGCATTGATATTGGTAGTTCGGGGAGCAAGGGGAGCAGGAGTTCCGTGAGTTGTCGGGCAACAACTAGTGAGATCATCAGCAAGTTTAGCCAGTGCAGGTGAGTTTCCCTTTGTGTGATTGGGTCTAAGGCCACAATGCCGGCCCATATAGTTATGAGTAGAAGACCCGGGGGTTAGCCCTAAGCATAGTATGCTAGTATGATTTTCAGGATGAGGTCCAGTAATAGCGGGCGGGTGCCCAAGAATTGTTTATATGATAGTTTATACTTGTTGTCTGTGTGATACATGTATGTGCCTGGTAGGGAGGTGAGTGTGGGCGAGGTCACGTATCTCACCAATAGCAGAGTGTGGATGGGGTTCCATACCTCATTAGTAGCAGAATAGGGGCGAGGCCCAAACTAGAATAGGAGTGAGAGTGGGCTAGGCCCGTACCTCACTACCATTAGGACGGTGGATGGGGTCCCATGACTCATCAGTAGCAGGACATGGGCGAGGCCCAGGATAGGCGAGGCCTTAGGACAGAACCAGTTGCATGTGTTAGTTATTTGTTGTGAAATGTTTATGTGTTATTATTTGTTGGTGGGTGAGGCCCTGTGATAGGCGAGGCCTAAGTAAAACAGATCTGTATCCGAGCGGGGCTCGAAGCTAGGCGGGGCCTGGAACGGTGGGGCCGTTGTAGGGGGCGAGGCCCAAGATAGTGGGTGTGGCCCAGTATGTGTAGTATGTGGTTATGCATGGTATGTGGTAGGGAGGGGAACTCACTAAGCTTCATGCTTACGGTTTTCAGTTTTGGTTTCAGGTACTTCCGGTAGCGGAGGGAAGAGCTCGGGGTGATCGCATGGCACACACCATAGATTAGACAGCCTGGGAATGTTTACTCTGATAATGAACATGTGTTTTGAAAACTTATACTCATATTACGTTTTGGAATGATGACTTTACTTTAAGTAATGATTTATTAAAAGAAATTTTTGGTCTTAAATTTTGGGTCGTTACTAGTTGGTATCAGAGCCTTGGTTTGAGGGATTCGGACATGCTCTCGGGTGTGTCTGAACTCAAACTGAGGAATTGGTAAAGAAGTTTTCAAAATGAAAAGGCAGTTTTGTAAAAAGAGAGTTTTGAGAAAGAAAACAGTTTTAGAAAAGCAAAAAAAAAAGAATTCAGAAAGATAAAAACTTTGAAAAAAGAAAAGAGGTGTGGTGCATGCAATCAACCGAGCTCAAGTAAGTACCCCAAAATACCCATACAAGTCTACGTTTTGATTACCAGTTAATAGAACAACATGCTAGATTGGGACTAAGGATTTAGGGATGATGCCTTATGTGCCTATTATATGTGCTTTTGATCTGCATGATAGTGTTGAATAGATAGTAATAGGATAGCCTGTTTAGGTTATGCCTAAGTTTATGAGTTGTGTTGCATGCTAGTTCAGATTCTTACTATGTGGACATGATTGCTTCAGTATGTTATGGTTAGATTTTCCCTTGTCTGAATGTTGCTTGCTTTGTGCTTTGTGGGATTCTGAGTGATGGGAGTTAGCCATTAGGTGGATACATCACATCACATGTGATCAGGGTTGAATAATCTCAGAGTGTTGGATTTGGTCCTATTGTGCAACTCTTGTTTGAGTCCAACCATTGTAGGAATGAGTCCTCTACTTGAAGGATTATCTGAGCCTCGTCACATGTGATGGTATCCAGGTGATGGCTAATTGGCATCACAAGGGGACCTTCAGCAGCTGAGGGCTGGTTTGAGTTGAATCAGAGGTTTCCCTAGGGTAAGCCTAGGATGAGGTAGTGCTAGGAGTAGTAGAAGTATAAAAGGGACCTGGTGGAGTCAAAGCAGTTCTTGAGGAAAGTACGGATAGATGTGGAAGGTAGTATGGGCCCGTACTACTGAAAGCAGAGGATCCGTACTCGATTCGGGGAAGGCCGAGACAAGACCGGGAACCTGGTAGTGAGTATGTTTGGTCTCGCAGCAGTGAGCAATATTCTGATAATGGTTATGTTATATGTTTCAGTATGGTGACAGTGCAAGAGGGCGACCAGCAGGCGGATCAGGCGCCGTTGAGGGATTGGGCTCAGGTTTAGGGGCCGAGCAGCTCGAGGAGCGGATGAGAGAGTTGATATCAGCCAAGGTTACGCGCAGTATTCTAGCTCAGACTCCTGTGATCTTTGGCACGGTTAAGGAGGGTATATTGGAGATTTTGGATGAGAGGCTGGGAGCCTTCCATACTTAGATGATGGTTTTGTTGGGAGCACGTACCTTGACATTTCGGGAGTTTAGGGCTTGCGGGGCACCAGAATATCATGGGGCTAGGGACCCCATCGCTAGCAGCAGATGGTTGGCTGATGTTGCCAACGCATTCCGTACGAGCCGGTGTCCTGAGGAGGACAAGGTCAGACTCGCTTCCTGTCTTCTGAAGGACAGAGCAAGGGATTGGTGGGAAGAGATTGGTCATGCTTTGGGTGATGATGCCGCGTTGGACGCGATGACTTGGAGTGATGTCTCAGCTAGGTTCAGAGCGGAGTTTTCGTTGATTATTGAGGTACAGCAGTTGGCCCGGGAGTACCAGGATTTAACGCAGACTACTGAGACTGTGGCGGAGATCACCGCCAAGTTCAGGGAGAGAGCCCTTCTTGTTTCGCAGTATGTCGTGGATGAGGAGATGAACAAGGCACGATATCATGAGATGCTGAGGGATGACATCAGGGAGTTCGTGAGCAGGTCCGGTTGTAAGACGCTGGAAGAGATGATATCTCGGGCCGGGGAGAGGGAAATTGATTTGGAGCAGATCCGGAAGAGGAAGCCGGATGAGGTTCAGGTAGCCGCGAGTTCGAGCAAAAGGCCCAAGGGATCGGATTCAAGATCGAGGGATCATTAGGACCGCAGTCGATGCGGAAAGTGTGGTAGGACGCACGGGGGCGCGTGCAGGAGTGGTAGTGGTGGTGAGTCTGGCTGCTTCAGGTGCGGTCGCACTGGTCATTTTAGCAAAGATTGTACTGTTACCATCACCCAGGGATCAGACTTGATATGTTTTCACTACAATCAGCGGGGCCACAAGAAGGCCCAGTGCCCCAGTTTGCTTTCAGCAGGACGGGTGATGGCACCTGCCCCTGCAACTTTGAGGATCACAGACGGCCATCAGGGTCGTGCGGAGGCGCCTGCGGTAGGAGGCAGGGCTTTTCAGATGGCTACTTTGGAGACACGAGCAGCGCCGGACGTTGCAGGTATGCGATTTCCGTTTTCAGTTCTTCCATTTGTGCATGATGTTATATTGTTATGGTTCTGCATCATTATTTGTATGAGTATTTTATTTTTTGAGCGGGTTGATTGTGATCGAGTTATATGCCATCTGCATACCTTGGATATTGGTTAGTAGTTAAGGGATGAGTTGTATCGAAGAAGGTTACTTAGGGTGCAGTATCTGTAGCATGCCTTGGAGGGACTCGGTATGTCTTGCTAGTTCGGAGCCATAAAAGTTTTAGAATGGACAGGTTAGATCCTTAGCCATGGTAAGCTTGGGATTCCTCAGCGGATTGATTATGGTAGCAAGGATTGAGATTTCTCTTCATTGAGCATCGAGGCGTAAGCAGGATCGAAGTGGGGGAGAATCTCCCGAGTGTATAAGGGTAAGAGCACGCAAATCCAGATCGAGTATGTGATTTCTGAGAAGGAAAAGAGGTAGTTCAGCGTTTGACGGATTGAGTAGTTCAGGGTTGGGAGTTTGAGAAATTCCCCATCAGTCCGTGCGTGTAAAGGGTAATGGTGAGTATGTGGTTCGGATTCAGGTTGAAGGGTCTCCTGTAGGACTCGTGTGAGTCGGAATGGAGATCTTGAGGTCAAATAGCGGGAGATGTTTTCGTGTTAGCAGTCAGTGGCAGAAGCAGCATGTAGAGCATGGAAGAGTGGCGGGAGAGCCTCGGCTTTCTTCAGCAACAGTCAGTAGTGGAAAGTGATGTAAGACTACGGGGTGGCCGTAACATTCACTAGCAGTCAATGGTGGGAAGTGTTGTCAGACTACGGGGCAGCCATAGCATTCCGTAGTAGCTTCGTTGGCGGAGTCGGGGCGAGGCCCTTATCTCCTAGCGATCAGATAGGGATCGGGAATGGGGAATGGATGAGAATGGTAAGGAGTTGCCTATATAGCCATTGAGAGATGGGACCTTGTAAGAGGCCGCTCTAGGATATAGTCGGGTGAGACCCGTGGGCGAGGCCCATGAGTTTTTGCAGCACAGGTGGGACCTGGTAAGGATCTTAGTGTCTAGATAAGGGGATCGGGGATCCCAGGAAATTGTATTGCCAGCATGGTAGAATAGATTGAGCAGTATAGGTGGCGGAAGTATCTTTGAATATCGTTGGGAGCGACTAGTGGTTGTGCTGGGTCAGTAATCGGTGAGAGTCGATAATCCAGATATTAATAGGTTGGTAGGGACCAGGATGGTCTCAGTTCATCCGGAAGCCAGATAAGGAATAACAGGATTTTTAGTCAGTAGCAGTGCGGGAATGCAGAGTATGGTGGAATTCAGTTAGTCGATCATGGGGTGCTCGACACCGAATGATAGTAGAAAGAATGCCAAGTGGATACTGGTAATGATGACCCGTACAGAGTAGCGGGAGTAATAGATTGGGTGAAGACAGGGTCTTCACAGCAGCAGAGGAGATAAATGGTTAGGGAGCGTTCCCTGGGAAGGCAAGGAAATTCCGTGAGTTGTCGGGCAGCAGCTAGTGAGATTATCAGCCCCCAGCTCTAAATCCTGTGTCGGATAATTCGCCTCGTGAGTCTTCAGTTGCCTTGAAGCATATGCAATCATGCGACCCCTCTACATCAAAACTACACCCAAAACCGTGAGCGACTCATCACAATAAACCACGAAATCCTCAACACCCTCTGGCAGGGTCAACATCAGCACCTCACACATTCGTTGTCTCAGGGTCTGAAAAGTTGCATGTTGCTCAGGCTCCCAATGAAAAGTGACAGTCTTCTTCGTCAACCAATTCATAGGAACCGCTATCTTGGAGAAATCTTGAATGAACCTTGTGTAGTAACCTACCAACCCAGGGAAACTCTGAATCTCAGATGGAGACATCAGAACCTCCCACCTCATCATGGCCTCGACCTTCGCCTGATCGTCTAGAATACCATTCTGGTTGATAAGATGCCCCAAAAACTGCACCTCGTGCAACCAGAATCACACTTGGAGAACTTTACACACAATCTCTCCATCCTCAAAGTATCCAATACATCCCTCAAGTGCTCCTCATGCAGCTCCTGGGTCATGGAATATACCAAGATGTCATCAATGAATATAATCACAGACCAATCCAGCATCGGTTTGCATACGCGGCTCATTAGGTCCATGAACGCGGTTGGATCATTGGTGAGCCTAAAGGGCATCACTACGAACTCATAATGACCATAATGAGTCTGGAAGGCCGTCTTCTGCACATCCTCCTCTCTGACACTCATTTGATGATATCCCAAATGTAGATCAATCTTGGAAAACCAAGATGCACCCTGAAGCTGCTCAAACAAATCATCAATCCTCGGTAGTGGATAACGGTTCTTCAACGTTAGCGTATTCAGCTCCTAGTAATCACTATACATCTGATCCAGCCCATCATTCTTCTTCACAAACAGAATTGATGATCCCCATGGCGAACTGCTCAGTCGAATGAACCCCTTATCTGATAGCTTCTGCAGCTGTGTAGACAACTCTTGCATCTCTGGAGGAGATAATCGATATGGTGCTTTGGCTATCGAAGCCGCACCTGGAACCAAGTCAATACTAAACTCCACCTGCCTCTCTGGAGTCATCCTAGGCAAGTCCTCCGGAAACAAATCTGGTTACTCCCGTACAATCATCAAATCATCCACAACGCCTTACCCATATCATGGGTATCCATAACATAAGATACATATTTGGAACAACCCTAATGAAGATAGCGCCTAACCCTAGCTACTGAGAAAATAATCGGCCCATGTTGAGCACTCTCTCGCTGAACCACTAATTCTCCCCCACTTGGAGTTTGAATGCGTACCAACTGATGCTCGCAATTAATCACTGCCTCATTGAGGCTCAACCAGTCCATCCCTACAATAACCTTATTCCCGCACCGAGGATTGGGAACTAAAGCAATCGGATATTTCTCACTGAACATCTCGAGAACACAACCCCAATGAACCCTCAATACACAGACAAATCGATCATCTGCAATCTCAACCACTAAATGGCAATCCAGCTCCCCCGGAGCTCCAACAAACCTTTTACTAAGCGCAAGCAATACAAAAGATCATGTAGCCGCCGAATCAAACTATATCAATGTAGAGATACCATTCACGATGAACGATCCTAAAATAAATCACACATATATAAGCATAAAAATCAATATAAATAAAGAGATAATGAGAAGATACCTACCCACCACCACATTAGGTGATGTGTGATCTTCCTCTGCTATCAGCTGAAAAGCCCTGCTCCTCACAACAGGCGCATCCGCCTTGCCTTAGCGGCCATCAGTAATCCATAGAGTAGCTGGATCGGGTTCTACCACTGGTACTTCTACTTCCAAACTCGGAAAATTAGCCTTCTTATGGCCCCTCTGATTGCAATGGAAGCAAATCAGATCAGATACCCAGGTGGTGGTGGTAGTAGCAGTACAATCCCTACTAATATGACCCGTACAGTCGCAGTTGATGCAGCATGAACCCACACACCCTACGATTGCTAGTCGGGTTGGAGTCACGCTTGTAGTAATAATTATTAGACTTGTCCAAGAGGGAGACTATTGGATTAGGTGTCTAAGCCCATAAATATTATTGGTATGTACTTAACACGAGAGTAGCATGGTGCATTTAGGTTGTATGGCATCGGAACAATTTGGATAGATTTTTGTGAGAAGAGCATATTTATGATTTATTAATATATTATAAGTTCTAATATATTAATATGAAATCATATTATTTGATTAATATTGATCAAGAATTAGTTTGGAATTAATTTTGTGGTCAAAAGAGACTAATTAAATAAATGGGGATTGATTTGGTAAATCATTCATTCTTATAAAATGGGCTTATGATCCGTAGTTCTTCATGTTAGTCTAAACCCATGTAGTGACCCATGGATACTCCATGGAGGTTAAAACCCATGGATCATGAGGAATATGAAAAGTAATGAGTTACGTGTTGTAACCCTAATGTGCACACTATATAAGAAGCCTCATAGCTCATGAAATGGCACCTTTTAAGTGATAAGAAGTGAGGGCTAGCCGATTTATGAAGCAAGTGATCTTCTCTCAAGTTATTCCAATTGTTGGTGGTGTTGTGTGATTCCATTTGAGGTGCAACACTTAGGGCACTAAGTTCTTAAAGGTCCAAGGCTTCCAACTATAACAAAAGGCATGTCATCTAACTTGTTTTATAACCCAAGTATCAATGTTTTGTATGCTAGTTAGGGTAATATCTCGGAAATTTCAAGTTTGCGTGTATAGTAGAGAAAACATAGATCCAATGTATTTAGGGTTGCATGTACACCTTAGGAGTGTTAGAATGCTCAAAACCCAACAGTGGTATCAGAGCCTAGGGTTGTTTTCAATTATACTTGATGCTACTTGCTTGGAAATGCTTTAAAAGTCGATTTCTGCTGTTCTGGACAATGGACTCGCCGAGTCCAAGCACAAACTCATCCAACTCGTCGAGTTGGTTCATACACTCGACGAGTTGGTGCCCCAGTATGCAGTTTTTCGAGTTGTTTGGCTGGTATTGGATTAGGATCATTACCCTAAACTTTTTTTGAACTTATAAACCTGTTTTTGATGTGGTAATAATCATGCTTATCCAATTTATAAGATAAATGTTAAGGTTTCATGTTTTGTATTAGTTTATATGGTTATGCTAATTACATGAAATTTGTTTGATTTGAATTGTCTTGTTCTTATGAGTTTAATTTAGATCATAGACAAATTGTTTGATTTTCTTGTTAGAATTTTGATCTAAATGATTTTGATGAATTCCATAACTTGTCCTCAAGTTATGGAAAATGAAAAGTTTTCTTTTAAAGAGATCATTAAAATCATAGGTTATGAACTTGAAGAGTTGTTCTCCCATAAATGGTTTTATGAACTCCATAACTTGTCCTCAAGTTATGGAATGTCAAAAGTCTTTTCATTAAAATCTATATTA
The DNA here is from genome assembly GCF_052625555.1 of Lactuca saligna. Classification (NCBI taxonomy): domain Eukaryota; kingdom Viridiplantae; phylum Streptophyta; class Magnoliopsida; order Asterales; family Asteraceae; genus Lactuca; species Lactuca saligna. Next base: position 132,356,473 of record NC_136418.1, on the reverse strand, counting down.
AACTCATAAGTTATGGATTCCAAAAGCTTTTTTGAATTGTTCAAAACTTGACCTCAAGTTTTGTAATTTGTAAATGTAAAAGTCTAACTTTTGAAACATTTAGTTCCAAAACCTAGAATTTTAAAAGTTTAAAATTCAATCATTATACTATTATAATATTATAGGTTTAATATTTATATAGATATGTATAAGAACAAAGTTAGTCTTACTATTAGTAGGCCTCATTCACAAATTCGGTCTATAAGGGGGATATAAGGTTACTTCCTATAAAATGGTAGTTTAATGGGTGACCACTCTCACCCACCGCTTCCTTGATTGGTGGAGGGTCGTTAGCCGAACGGGTCGGATAGGAATCTAATTCTCCCTTCATTAAAAGTATAATGATAAATATAAAGTAACTAAACACTTATAAATTCCCAATCTTAGTTACTTAGGAAAATGTGAATATGGTGCTAACCCATGAAATTGCACTTTGCACCTTGTTAAGCCGTTAGTGAAGCGTGTGTGGTTAACCGGCACACTAATCTCGACTGACAGTGTGTGGCAAAGGGTAGCATGATGTTAATCATAGATCAATGGACCGTGTGTGGTTAACCGACACATTGATTAGGTGGTTGTAACATTGGGTGTACCAAGCTAATTTGCATGGTTCTTCACACCTTGTTTGTGATCCTCGGCATCCCAGTCACAAACTTGAATGGCACACTCGAGATTTAAACATGCCATTGAATTGTTCAATGAATCTCAAAGGATCTAGGAGTTTCAATTCATTTAAAACCTAAAATTATTTTTCGATTTTCGTGGTGGAAATTGGTAAATTGTCATTTACCTACCTTCAAATATTTTGCAGTTTGGATTACGACATCCCTCTTCCAAATTGTATAATATTGTGTTGGGTCCTAGCCTTAATATTTCATTTGTGTGTTATATCAACGACTTAAATCAACTAACTTAAATTTCTCCCATTGTAGATGTCTAGTTCAAACATTTGTGTTCTTCCCAAATCCTTTGGAACAAGCTTTCCTCCTGAAGATGGTGTCCAGCGGTTGGATCGTGCGAGTCATACTTCACTTCCTCCACCTCCTACAATAATTCTCTCTAACCCACAAGTTCAAAGACTTGATAAATTCAAGGTCACTCAAGCCCTACTTGCAATGAAACATAAAGATGGAAGGCCTGTGTGTACTCACGTCTTGGAGATGAAGTCACATATTGACAGGCTTAGAGTATTAGGTGTTGAAGTCTCAAGGAAGTTGGTTGTTGAATGGGTTCTTCAATCACTTCCCGAGTCATATAGTGGGTTCATTAAGGACTACTATGTGACAGACCACGACATGACTCTTATTGATCTTACCTATTTGATTGTTGTTTCTAAATAAGCAATGATTTGGCACGCTGGAAAAGCAAATTTGATTAGAAGATCTACTCCCCAAACTTCCATGGACATTGACAATGGAAACATTGGAAGTCCAGAAAATATTTCTCCTTCCAAGGGGAAGAGAAAGGCTAAGTCTGTGATTGTCCCATGTACCATTCCCAAAGAGTCTATATGTTTCTATTGCCAAGAAAAGGGGCATTGGTTGTGAAGCTGCCCTGAATACCTGAAAGATCTGAGAAAAGGCAGAATCGAAACCTTTGACTCTGCTTCAGGTAAGTCTACTGTCTAACTCTATTAAGTTCCTAATTGTTAATTCTTAATACATGATGTAACAAGGTTGCATTTTGATGTTTTGTAGGATCATGAAAAGGGAAGGAAGCTTAAAGGAAGAGTAAGTTGAATCTAATCGCGGAAATGGATTTCTATCGCATGGTTCGATTATCAGAATTTTGAGCTGCTGCTTAGGGGTTATGATAGATTGCTTGGAAATATGTAATAATATAGTTTTCATTTGTAAATGCATTGTAAGGAAAAGTTTTTCCTCATTTTTATAAATAAATAAAATTTTGTTTTATTTTATTGTATCTCTTTGCAATGGAATTTGTGGAAGATGATGTTTCTATGTTTCTATGTTAGCAATATGAATTTGATTCTTTCGTTTGTGGTAATGTCGAGTATTTGCAAAATAAGGAAAGATTTTCATCACCCAACTTTCAATTAGACAGAAACTTAGAATCATGCAGCTTGTATAGTATGATGAATGAGAATTTTCATCTTTGGTAAATTAAGACTAATTCCTTGTTCACATGAATATGTTATTCAAATGAAGGGCTAGGGATTGGTACATTGGGTGTGCACTGGTCAGGTCCACCACAAAGATCGATAAGACTACTCGTCATGATTTACTAAAGTTTAGTAAACATGGTTATGCTTACAAATTTAAGTATAATTCTAAAACATTGGAAAGGGTTCAATGTATGGCAGAACGAGAAGAATCAAATTAGGCAGAAAGATAAAAGTTTCTCCAATCTGAAAATATGGTAGTGTACTTTAAGTATCTTGTTTTATGATCATCTTAATGTTTACGGAAAACCATATCACAATTGATCCTCTAAATACATCTTAGTGCATTTGTATGGCTAAGAAGAGGAATCGTGAGTTGTTGAAATGGTTAAATCAAGAAGATAAGTCATACTTCGTTCCTAAAACAAGTCTTAGAGTCATATTCCAAGATTGTAACCTTGAGTGACATATCACAATTGATCCTCCAAAATTGTGTGAAGTGTTTGTCTTGATGGCAAGAGATTAAGATTGAACAAGTTCAATCCATATGAGTTTGGATTTGTCACTAACCATGTCTTGTGATTATGGTTTTGACAAATTCACATGGATAGGAACACATACACCATAAAAGCTAAGTTTCATGAGGTTTCTCTCCAATTCATGAAAATGATTGAGAGGAAATGCTTTCACTAAGTAGATTTTAAGAGATAGCAATTATGGTATTTGCATTCTCAAATTTGATTATGATTACGACATCCCTTTTCATAATTCAAATTGTGAGGAATGGCAAAAGGTCTAAACATTTGAGACTTATTGTTATAAGTTCTAAAATTGTTTAGTCACACATGTGAGCTATCTAAGGAAATGTGTATGATTTTGAGAAGCCTAGATAAAGTCTTATCGAAGTATCTCGTATCAGAAATCTGAAATTTTGTAATAAAGTCAATAAGTATTAATTTCTAGAAGTCCAATTGATTTTTGAATACATGCAAAGCTAGTGGGAGCATAAGTGTTATGCTAGTAAGATAATAATTATTATGCTAGTGGGAGCATAATTATTATAAGTATTGCGAGTTATAATGTTAATTATAGAAACCAAAAATTTTCAATTCACAAAGTTGTGGTTTTTGAAAAGTTATTTTGTTATATTAAGGGAGAGGAATACATACTTCTTTTCAAATCTAAAAGCTTAGATTGAGTTTTTAATCAACTTAGTCATATATATATATAAATATATATATATATATATATATATATATATATATATATATATATATGAATGTAATGTTGGAATGGTTGAACATAAGGAAATTCTATATATGGAAATCTTAATTGTGTTCTCAAAATTTGATTATGATTACGACATCCCTTTTCATAATTAGAATTAGGAGAACATGAAAAATAAAAAATACTGTAGCAAAAGACTGATCAATTATCATTTCTTTATGTAATCGTATCCCATATGCTTCAGGTATAGGATCGATTGCATATGCTATAATATTCTTGTGTTCTAAATTTTCCAAATGCCTACGAAATTAAAAGGGAAAAGGAATAGAGATGGATATGACTAAAGTGGTTAAACAACTGTTAAGGACAATCTAAGGTTCGCCAAAGATTGGTCACTTAAGGAAAGTTGGAAGTATAGTAATAGATGGACCATATTGACATTATTATAAATAGGAGTATCTTAAATATGAGTTGTTGTACGGAAAACATGGAAGGTTTTCATATTAGGAGTTAAAGAATAGATGAGAAAGTTAGAAACTTTTATGTAAGAAGGATGTTCAAAGGAATGTACTTTGAATTTGAGACTTCATTTCCATGGAATTGTCTTATAACAGTCTCCAAAGGAATATTTTGTAATATCATTGGTCAAGTCTCTGTGACTTTTGGCACCTAGACATTACAAAAGAATAATTGCATGATAGTTTAGAATCTAACACTTTCTAGCAGTGAAAAGAATTTGGAATTCTTACACTTGCAATAAGTATTTGGGATTTTGAAATGAGCATCATTGAAATGTTTTTCAATTGATCTATTTCATAAGGTAAGGACCATAGACAAACATAGTGTGCATGCTTGTTGCATGGCATAACTATTGTTTAGACAAACATAGTGTGCATGCTTGGAGCATGGTATAACAATTGTTTTAATTCAAGTATTAAGTTGATAATTCAAAACATTATACAATGAATAATGAGTAATAAATATGACCTAAAATTTTTGGGCCATATAGGATTAGTATTATTCTTGTGTTTCACTTTGCATGTTTTAACTTCCCAAATAAATAGGTTATTCAAACCATCCACAGTCGATCATACTTTGGAAGTAGGTAATGAGACAAGACTGTCATGAATGGGTTTGTAGTTTGTCTGGGACAAGGTGGTTGCAGTGTTCACGAGTGCTCCTGGAATAAGATTCGAGTATTGGATTCAACTCATGCTCATTTGTATCACTTCATGGATTTTATCACGAGTGATCATGAGACGATAATATCTTATATTTTTCAAACGGAGACGTGTGAGTTGTAGTTGCGATTCGGTTACACATTGACATATGTAAACACACCAATAACTTGGATGTTATAAAACATATCGTTGTATGTAGTTTGATGAGTAAGTACAAGCGAGAATTTGGGTCAACGTTTATCCATTTCCTTTACCCCATGTGGATAAAAGCGATATATGTGGGGCCCTCGATGATTTAGTGATGACATCAGGTCTGGACTGGTTTGATTTGTTCAATTAGTCAGTCGTCATAAATCGGAAATCGAGAAACAATAGATGGAGAGAGAGAGAGAGAGAGAGAGAGAGAGAATGATTATAATCCATGTCTCAGTCCATATGATTTCTAGAATTAAGGAATATATGATCCCTTATCTAATGGACACGTCATTGACTAGGTCAGAGTTCAACAACGACTTTTAAGAGCTACGATTGCTAGTCGGGTTGGAGTCATGCTTGCAGTAATAGTTATTAGACTTATCCAAGAGGGAAACTGTTGGATTAGGTGTCTAAGCCCATAAATATTATTGGTATGTACTTGACCCATGACATCAGAACAATTTCGATAGATTTTTATGAGAAGAGCATATTTATGATTTATTAATATATTATAAGTTCTAATATATTAATATGAAATCATATCATGTTATTAGTATTGATCAAGAATTAGTTTGGAATTAATTTTGTGATCAAAAGAGACTAATTAAATAAATGGGGATTGATTTGGTATATCATTCATTCTTATAAAGTGGGCTTATGATCCATAGTTCTTCATGTTGGGCTAAACCCATGTGGTGACCCATGGATACTCCATGTAGGTTAAAACCCATGGATCATGAGGAATATGAAAATTCATGAGTTACATGGTGTAACCATAATATGCACACTATATAAGAAGCCTCATAGCTCATGAAATGGCACCTTTTAAGTGATAAGAAGTGAGGGCTAGCTGATTTATGAAGCAAGTGTTCTTCTCTCAAGTTATTCCAATTGTTGGTGGTGTTGTGTGATTCCATTTGAGGTACAAGACTTAGGGCACTAAGTTCTTAAAGGTCCAAGGCTTCCAACTACAACAAAAGGTATGTCATCTAACTTGTTTTATTACCCAAGTATCAATGTTTTGTATGCTAGTTAGGGTAATACCTTGGAAAGTTCAAGTTTGCATGCATAATAAAGAAAACATAGATCCAAGGTATTTAGGGTTGCATGTACACCTTAGGAGTGTTAGAATGCTCAAAACCTAACACCATCTCAGTAGTTTGGCGGAGATATTGAAACTCCTACGCCAACTGCTGGACATCAATCACAAGAGCGAACTCGGCCCGAAATCTAGCCACAAAATCCTCCCAAGTCATGGACTTAATCGCCTCGCCTCTAAGTCATTTCCTACCTCCTCCCACCTGTCACAGGCTTTGTCTTTTAGAAGACAGGAAGCAAGTCTGATCTTTGTCCCATCGAGACAACTGCTAGTGTGGAAGGCATTAGTGACATCTACTAACTAACATCTACTCGCAATTGGGTCCTTCTTCCCGAAGAACATTGGGGGTCCACATGCTTGGAACTCATGGAAAGTCAAAGTGCGAGCTCCCATCAATTCCACCATCTCAAACCAAAAAGCACTAAAGCTAAAACGTCCCATAAATACAACCCAAAATTTTAGTTTTTAAATCATTATTAAACCATAATATCATCATCATAGTATGAAATCATAAATCATGTGTCTCAAAATATCATAATATCTGTCAACATATCAAAATCTCATATCAAATATCAAAGTAAATCTCTCAGACTAAAGACTGTGGTGTGTGCCATGCGATCATCACGAGCCCTTCCCTTCGCCAGTGGAAGTACCTGAAACCACAACTGAAAACCGTAAGCATGAAGCTTAGTGAGATCCTACAAACTACCACATACCATACAAATAACATACAACTAGGAGATACGAGCCCCTCCCACTCTCATGGAGATTTGGGCCCCACCCACACTTTGCTGTCTAGGAGATTCGGGCCCCGCCCATACTCTACTTTCTAGGAGATTCGGGCCAAGCCCACACATCGCTACTAACATGCATACAAGTATCACACAGACAACAAGTATATCTATCAAGCAATCACATAACTATACTCAAATAATACTATGAGATTTGGTCCCCGCCCACACTCAGTAACTAACATATCACATATACGGGCCGGCCTTGGTGCCTTTGACCCGTTCCTACTGAAAGGGAACTCACCTTGCAAGACTGACTGTTGAAAACTCGAGTGAGGAATCCCTGTCTGCTGCTCCGGCAACTCTCTGGCTATCAATTCCATAACAACAGTTAATCAAAATATGATAATCCTTCTTAGGGTAAAATCACCATTTTACCCCTGGTCAAAATCAAAGTCAAGGTCAACTCCCCAGTAAACCCCAACTCGTCGAGTCATCTCCCAACCCGATGAGTCCCTTAACAGACTCGTCGAGTTCTTCCTATCATAAAGATCGGGACAACCCGCTTCAACTCGTGCAGTCCTTTCCATGACTCGCCGAGTTCCCCTATCTAATTGAGTCATCTCAATGGATTAAGCTCCTACCTTTCATATCTATACTCCTAACTTCATCTACATACTGGAAATACACTCTTAAGGTTAAAGTTTCCAACTTTACCCATCCTTAGTCCCTCTTAATGGGTTTAACCCAAACCCTACCTTCTCTAAAGCATGAATTTTGGTCCACAAGCCATAACACCCTAACCAAGGAAAAATACACAAGATCTAGGCTTTTGACATCTGTTGGACACATAAAGTCCTAAGCTTTCCTTCCATTCATGGTATTTTAGGTCTAAAAAGGCCATGAACTTGCTTATAAGCTTTCATGGGGCTTCCATGGTCACAAAGTTTGCACCTTTATGCCATGGAACCCTTCCTAGATCCTAGATCTGAGATATAAGTCACTTGGGACGTCACAATCCCAAGGACCAAGGTTCTTGAACAAAAACCTTCATAAAATGGAAACAATTAGATCTAAGAGAAGAATGATCAAGTTAGAGACTTGATTACCATAAATTGTAGCAAATGGAGTGTAGTTCCTGGATCTACTTCTTCCCCCTTGATCCTTTTATCTTTTTCTTCTTGTACAAGCTTCAAAAAGCACAAATAACACTCAAAATGGAAAGGAATAGCTCAAGATCACTCAATGTGGATTAGGGTTTCAAGATTAGGTTTTGGAGGTGATAGAGGTTGGGATGGAGGCCAGATATGATGCTTAAATAGGGTGCAAACCCTAAAGATTAGGGTTTCATCTAGCCTGTCCTACTCATCGAGTTAGGGTTGCGACTCGTCGAGTAGCTCATTTAAAACCCGCGCATATACTACCTTCTACTCGACGAGTTAGGGCCACCAACTCATCGAGTAGACCTTCCAAAATGAATAAATAAAGTGTATAGCAGGAACCAGGTGTTACGATTCTCCCCCAATTATCTTAGACTTCATCCTTGAAGTCTGCTGCATCTGAAAAAAACCATGGGTAGTGCTCCCTCATCTCTTCCTCGGGCTCCCAAGTCCACTCTGAACACTTATGGCGCTGCCATTGCACCTTTACCAACTCCACTCTATTATTCCTCAAATCCTTCGACTTCCTGTCATGGATAGCTACAGGTAGCTCGATGTGGTTCAGGATGTCATCAACCTGAATATCATCAAATGGTACCACTGTTGAATCGTCCACTAAGCACTTCCGTAACTGTGAAACGTGGAAAGTGTTGTGGATCTAGCTAAGCTCTACTGGAAGGTCTAACCGGTAAGCAACCCGACCCACCCGGGACAATACCCTAAATGGACCGATTTACATGGGGCCAAACTTGCCCCGTTTCCGGAACCGAATGACACCCTTCCAGGGTGACACCTTTAGGAGGACCATGTCGCCCACCTAAAACTCTAAGTCCAAACGCCTCTTGTCGGCGTAGCTCTTTTGCTGACTCTAACCAGTTTGGAGCCTACTCTAGACCTATCGGATCCTCTCAGTAGTCTTGAGTACTACTTCAGTACTCCCCATAACTCTCTAGACGATCTCACCCCAATAGATTGGGGTCCTACACTTCCTCCCGTAGAGCATCTCAAAGGGAGGGAGGTCTACGCTGGCATGGTAATAGTTGTTATACGAAAATTCCGCTAATGGAAGCAAGGTTGTAGAACTCGTTACTCGGTACCTATTCGACCGACTACCGAGTAGCGAGTACTCGGGAGTACTCGGGGAGTACTCGGATTCGGTAATTCATGTAGAAATATTTTTAGGGAAATTATATATGTCAAAATCATAAGTTGATTGAAATATATAACAAAATTAGATACATGTGAATACACAAAAATTGAAAAACACATAATGGACTCACTTCATGTATAATTACTAAAAATTTAAGATATATATGTAGTAATAATTACATGTGTGTGTGTTAAATAATAAATCATTAAGTATATTATACATATTAATCACCGAGTTGACCGAGTTTTACAACACTGCTTAGTTCAGTAAGGGGTTTATCGGGGAGTACTCGGGATTCTATAACTCGCCTCGAAAAGGGGTCGAGTAACGAGTACTTCAAGGAGTAATCGGCCAAATTGATGGGTTTTACAACACTGAACGGAAGATACGTATCCTAACTGCCACCGAAATCTAACACGCATGCGCGTAGCATGTCCTCGAGAGTCGGTATTGTCCTCTTGCTCTGTCCGTATGTTTGACAGTGGAAAGCGGTGCTGAATTGGAGACGAGTACCCATCTCCTCGTGAAGTCGCTTGCAAAATCTAGAAGTGAAACGGACATATCGGTCTGACACCACCGAGGCAGGCACCCCATGTAGTGCCACTATCTCGCGTACATAAATTTTGGCCAACTTCTCGGCTGATATGCTCTCCTCTATCCGGATAAAATGAGTGCTCTTGGTCAACTGATCCATGATAACCCATATCGAATCTACTCCACTTGCGGTCCTGGGAAGCTTGGTAATGAAATCCATGGTGGTATCCTCCCATTTCCACACGGGAATGTCTAGCGATTGCATCTTGCCATGTGGTCTTTGGTGCTCGGCCTTGATCTTCCTGCAGGCCAAGCACCTCTCTACATACCATGCTACGTGCTGCTTCATGCAAGGCCACTAGTAATATGGGCAAAGATCTCGGTACATCTTCATTGCCCCGTGATGGATGGACAACCTCAAATAATGGGCCTCATCCATCAGAACCTATTGTACTCCGCCCCAGTACGGAACCCAAACCCTCGCATGCAGGGTCTGTTGGATTAGTGTCTAAGTCCATAACTATAATTGGTATGTACTTGACTCGAGACTAGCATGGTCCATTTGGGTTGCATTTCATCGTAACAAGTTGTAAGGATGGACTTTTTAGAAAAGGTTATTTATGATTTATTAATATATTATAAGTTCTAATATATTAATATGAAATCATATTATTTAATTAGTATTGATCAAATTTAGAACTAATTTTGTGATCAAAAGAGACTAATTAAGTATATGGGGATTGATTGTGTAAATCATTCATTCTTATAAAGTGGGCTTATGATCCATAGTTTTTTATGTTGGGTAAACCCATGTAGTGACCCATGGATACTCCATGGAGGTTTAAATCCATGGAGCCTAGGGAATGTGGAAAGTCATGCATATTAGGTTTTGCATGGTGTAACCCTAAACATGACACACTATATAAGAAATTCTCTAGCTCATGAATCGAGACTAGTGAGTCTTTGGAAGAGCATATCCGATTTTGTGTGCAAGAAACATTCTCTCAACTCCTCCAATTACTGATGGTGATTTGTGGTTCCATTTAAGGCATTCACATTATTGGTGCTAGGCTCTTAAAGCTCCAAGTTAACAAGTTACAACAAAGGTAAGTCATCGAACTAGATTTTTGAAGTGTAGATACTCCATAGTATGCTAGTTAGGATGATGCTTTGGAAAAACAAAATTTTGCATGTATAATTAGAGAAAACATAGATCCAAAGCATATAGGGTTACATGTACAGGATAGGAGTGTTAGAATGCTCAAAACCCTTTAGTGGTATCAGAGCCTAGGTTTGTTTTCCATTATACTTGATGCTAGTTGTTTTCAAAGCTTGAAAAATCAATTTTCTGTTTTCTGGACAGTGGACTCACCGAGTCCACTAGGGAACTCGCCGAGTCCCCTCGGAAAACTGACCAACTCACCGAGTCAGTTCATGCACTTGATGAGTTGGTGCTCCAGAATGCAAATTTTCGAGTTCTAAGGCTGGAATTTGATTAAGATCATTACCCTAAACTGTTTTTGAACTTATAAACCTATTTTTGATGTGGTAATGATCATGCTTATCCAATTTAAAAGATAATTGTCAAATTTTAACATTTTGTAGTAGTTTATATGGTTAGGCTAATTACATTAAAAAAAATTATATGAATTGTCTTTTTCTTATGAGTTTAATTAGATCATAGATAAATTGTTTGATTTTGTTAGTTAGAATTTTTTATCTGAGTGTTTTTTGATAAAATCTATAACTTGTCCTCAAGTTATGGAAAGTGAAGAATCTTGTTTTTAAATGTCATCTTAAATGGTTTTATGTCATCCATAACTTGTCCTCAAGTTATGGAACTTGAAGAGTCTTTTACATAAATGTTTTATGAACTCCATAACTTGTCCTCAAGTTATGGATTTTCAATAGTCTTTTCATTAAAACCTATATTAAACTCATAAGTTATGGATTCCAAAAAGTTTTTGAATAGTTCAAAACTTGTCCTCGAGTTTTGGAATTTGTAAATGCAAAGTCTCACTTTGAAACATTTAGTTCCAAACCCTAGAATTTTAAAAGTTTAAAATTCAACCCTTATACTATTATAATATTATAGGTTTAATATTTATATATGTATAAGATTAAAGTTAGTCTTACTGTTAATAGGCCTCATTCAAGAAGCCGGTCTATAAGGGGGTATAAGGTTACTGCCTATAAAATGACAGTTTAATGGGTGTCCACTCTCACCCACCGCTTCCTTCACTGGTGGAGGGTTTTTAGCCGAACGAGTTTGACAGGACATTTAAATTCTCAATTAAAGTATAATTAAATACTAAGTAACTAAACACTTATAAATTCCCAATCTTAGTTACTTAGGAAAATGTGAATTTGGTGCTATCCCATGAAATTGCACTTTGCACCTTGTTAAGTCGTTAGTGGAGCGTGTGTGGTTAACCGACACACTAATCTAGGACTAATAGTGTGTGGAAAAGGGTAGCTTGATGTTAATCATAGAATAATGGAGCATGTATGGTTAACCAAAACATTGATTAGGTGGTTGTAACATTGAGTGTACCAAGCTAGTTTACATGATTATTCACACCTTGCTTCTGATCCTCGGCATCCTAGTTACAAACTTGAAGGACGCAATCGAGATTTAAACATGCCATTGAAAGCTTCAATGAATCTCAAAGGATCTAGGAAATTCAATTCAGCTAAAACCTAAAATTCTTTTTTGTTTTTCGTGGTGGAAATAGCTAAATCGTCATTTACCTACATTCAAATATTTTAATTTGGATTATGGCATCCCTCTTCCGAATTGTAAAATATTGTGTTGGTTCCTAGCCTTAATATTTCATATTGGGTGTTACATGCCTAGTTCAGACATCTATGGTCATCCCAAATCCTTTGGAACAAGCTTTCCTCTTGAAGATGATATCCCATGTGATGATCAAGGTGAAAGATTAATCCCTTTGTTGTGCATTAATGGAAATGAAATCATACTTTACTTCCTCCACCTCCTCCAATATTCTACCTAACCTACAAGTTCAAAGACTTGAAAAATTCAAGGTCACTCAAGCCCTACTTGCAATTAAACATCAAGATGGAAGGTACGTGTGTACTTACGTCTTGGAGATGAAGTCACATATTCACAGGCTGAGAGTATTGGGTGTCATTGTCTCGAGCAAGTTGGCTATTGACTGGGTTCTTCAGTCACTTCCTGAGTCATATAGTGAGTTCATTAAGGACTACTATGTGACAGACCGTGACATGACCCTTGTTGATCTTACCTATTTGCTTGTTGCTATTGAATCAGCAATGATTTGGCACACTGGAAAAGCAAATTTTATTGCAAGATCTGTTTCTCAAACTTCCATGGGCATTGACAATGGAAACATTGGAAGTCCAGAAAAAATTTCTCTTCCCAATGGAAAGGGATCGGCCATGGTCAAGTCATTTGACCAAATGGTAAAGAGAAAGGTTAACTCTGAGATAATCTTGTGAACCATTATCAAAGAGTCCATATGTTTCTATTTCCAAGAGAAGGGGAATTGGTTACGAAGCTTTCATATTTACCTGAAAGACTGCAAGGATGGTAAAGTCAAAGCTTGACTCTACTTCAGGTAAATCTACTATCTAACTCTATTAAGTTCCTATTTGGAGATTCTTAATACATGATGTAATATAATTACATTTTGATGTTTTGTAGAATCAAAGGAAGATTAAAAGAAGAGTAGGATGAGTCTGATCGCGAAGATGGATTTTGATCGCATGGTTCGATATCAGATTCTTGAGTTGTTGCTTAAGAGTTATGATACATTACTTACAAATATTTAGAAACATAGTTTTCATTTGTAATTGCATTGTAAGGAAAAGTTTTCCGTGTTTTATAAATAAATAAAAATTTTGATTTTGTTTTATTGTATATCTCCTTACAATGGCTTTTGTGAAAATTGATGTTTATGTATATTCTAGCAATGTTCAATATGGATTTGATTCTTCCGATTGTGGTAGTGTCATAATTTACCAGATAAGGAAAGATTATCATCACCCAAGTTTCAGTTGGAAAGAAACTTGGAATCATACAACTTGTATTGTGTGATGAATGAGAACTTTCATCTTTGGGAAATTAAGACTAGTTCCTTGTTCACATGAATATGTGAGTCAAGTGAAGGACTAGGGGATCGGGTACATTGGATGTGCGGTAGTCAGGTCCACCACAAAGAACGATAAGACTATTCGACATGATTTATGAAAGTTTAGTACATATGGTTATGCTTACAAGTTTAAGTATAATTCTGAAACATTGGAAAAGTTTCAATATATGGCAGAACGAATGAGAAGAATCAGAGTAGGTAGAAAGATAAAAGTTTCTCCAATCTGAAAAGATAGGAGAGTACTTTAGTATCATGTTTTATGATCATCTTAATGATTATGGAAACCAATATCACAATTGATCCTCTAAGGACATCTTAGTGCATTTTTATGGCTAAGAAGAGGAATCGTAAATTGTTGAAATGGTTAAATCAAGAAGATGAGTCATACTTCGTTCCAAGAACAAGTCTTAGAGTCATACTTTAAGATTGTAACTTGAGTGACATAATCTTAAGAAAGGTTTATAACACTCATCAAATTTAGAATAAAATGTTTCTTACTCTTGCACTTTTGAAATTGGTAAATTGTAATTTCTTGGTAAGGACAAAGACCAACTAAGGCCAATTGTCTGAAATATTAGTCTTGATTAGAATCCGCACTGACTCTTGAATATTTGTTTTTCAAGGAATGGTTCTTGACAAGAGAGTCTTATATGTCAAGAGTTCAGTTGGAGTCTTAAAGATCTTGAAAGTTTCAAGAACTAATCAAGAGTAAACCTATTGTTAGACACTAGCACACGACTTGAGGTTTGCAACCTATCGTGTTGAGATATTCTTGTTTCTGTGCCCATTCCAGTTAAGTTGACCATGCATGTGAGTTTCATGAGTTCTCAGTTGTTTGCATATCAACCTAGGAAGCAATGGTAGGCCCTTGTGCTGCCAGGTGGCAAGAAATTAAGATTGAACAGGTTCAGTCCATATGAGTTTGGTTTTGTCACTAACCTTGTCTTGTGATTATGGTTATGACAAATTCATGTGGATAGGAACACATACACCATAAAATCTAAGTGTCATACGGTTTCTCTCCAATTCATGAAAATGATTGTGAGGAAATTCTTTCACTAAGTAGATTTTAAGGAGATATCAATTGTGATATTTGCATTCTCAAATTCGATTATGATTACAACATCCCTCTTCATAGTTCGAATTTTGAGAAATGGCAAAAAGGTCTAAACATTTGAGACTTATCGTTGTAAGTTCTAACTTTGTTTAGACCTACATGTGAGCTATCTAAGGAGAGGTGTGTGAGTTTGAGAATCATACATAAAGTCTTATCGAAGCATCTTGCATCATAAATCTGAAGTTTGGTAAGAAAGTCAATAAGTATTGATTTCTAGAAGTCCAGCTGATTCCTGAATACATGTCAAAGCTAGTGGTAGCATAATTGTTATGCAAGTAAGATAATAATTATTATGATAGTGGGAGCATAATTATTATAAGTTTTGTGAGCTAGCAATGTTAATTATAGAAAAAAAGTTTCAATTTTCAACATTGCAGGGTTTGAAAATTTGTTTGCTATAATTAAGGGAGAGGAAATTATGCTTCATTTCAAAATCTAAAAGCTTAGATTGAGGTTTTAATTAAATTTAAGTTAAATATATATGAATGTTATGTTGGAATGGTTCAACATAAGGAAATCATACATATGTAAATGTTAATTGCATACTCAAAATTTGATTATGATTACGACATCCCTCTTTATAAACAAAATTATGAGAACATGGCAAATAGAAATATTATAGCAGTAGATTGATCAAGTATCATGTCTTTATGTTAGACATTATGAATCGCATCCCATATGCTCCGGGTATAGGATCGATTGCATATGCTATAATATTCTCGTGTTCTAATTTTCCAAATGCCTAGTGCATTAAGAGGGAAAAGGACTAGAACTGTATATGACTAAAATGATTAAGCAGTTGTCGAGGACAATCTGAGGTTTACCAAAGATTGATTGCTCATGGACAGTTGGAAGTATAGTGTAAATTTTTGATGGACAATATTGATATATTCTTAAAAGAGGAAACTTTTGTTCAGAAGTGATAGTCAAAATGGGAATATGGATATTTTTCCATAGCTGGAAGTTATTCCTTAAATCTGTGTAAGATTAAAAAAAAAACTTAATGCAAGAAGGATGTTCAAAGGT
Organism: Lactuca saligna; assembly: GCF_052625555.1. NCBI lineage: Eukaryota > Viridiplantae > Streptophyta > Magnoliopsida > Asterales > Asteraceae > Lactuca > Lactuca saligna. The sequence goes on along the minus strand of NC_136418.1, from coordinate 132,340,756 downwards.
ATGTACTTTGAATTTGAGACTTCGTTTCCGTGGAATTGCTCTCCATTGGAATACTTTGTATTGTCTGTTGCCAAGTCTCTGTGACTTTTGTTCATAGTCATTACAAGAGGGTTATTGCATATAAGTTTAGAATCTAACAGATTACAGTAAATGGAAAGAATTTGATATTCTTACATTTACGGTAAAGATTTGGGATTGTGAAATGAGCATCATTGAAATGTTGTCAATTGATCTATTTCACAAAGTAAAGACCATAGACAAATGTAGTGTGCATGCTTGGAGCATGTCATGACTATTGTTTTAATTCAAGTATTAAGTTGATTATTCCAAACATTATACAATGAATAATGAGTAATCAATATGGCTCACACGTTTTGGGGTTATATAGGATTAGTATTATTCTTGTGTTTCACTTTACATGTTTTAACTTCTCGAATAACTAGGTTATTCAAACCATCTGCAGTCGATCATACTTTGGAAGTAGGTATTGAGGCAAGACCATCATGAATGGGTATGTAGTTTGTCTACGTATTTTAGACATAACTGCAGTGTTCATGAGTACTTCTAGAATAAGATTCGAGTATTGGATTCAACCCACACTCATATGAATCACTTCATTGATTTTACCACGAGTGATTGTGAGATGATAATATCTTATATTCTTGAAACCAAGACAAGTGAGTTGTAGTATGAGTAAGTACAAGCAATCATTTGAGTCGAAGTTTATCTATTCCTTTTACCCTTGGAGGGATAAAAGCGATATTTTTGGGCCCCTCAATGATTTAGCGATGACACCCCTAAGTGCATGGCCAAGCCTGGACTGATTTCATTTTTTCAATTAGTCGGTCGTCATAAATCAGAAATCGGGAAACAACAGATGGACAGAGCGAATAACTATAATCCATGTCTCAGTCCATATGATATCTAGAATGGAGGAAGATATGATCCCTTATCTAATGGACGCGTCATTGACTAGGTCAGAGTTCGATAGCGGCTTTTAAGAATTGCGATTGCTAGTCGAGTTGTGGAATCGTACTTACAATAATAGTTATTAGACTTATCCAAGTGGGAGACTATTGGATTAGTGTCTAAGTCCATAACTATAATTGCTATGTACTTGACCCGAGAGTAGCATGGTCCATATGGGTTGCATTTCACCGGAACAAGTTGTAAGGATGGACTTTCGAGAAAAGGTTATTTATGATTTATTAATATACTATAAGTTCTAATATATTAATATGAATCATATTATTTAATTGATCAAAGAATTATTTTGGAAATAATTTTGTGATCAAAAGAGACTAATTAAATATACGGGGATTGATTGTGTAAATCATTCATTCTTATAAAGTGGGTTTATGATCCATAGTTCTTTATGTTGGCTAAACCCATGTGGTGATCCATGGATACTCCATGGATGTTTAAACCCATGGAGCCTAAGGAATGTGGAAAGTCATGCACATTAAGGTTTGCATGGTGTAACCCTAATCATGACACACTATATAAGAAATTCTCTACTTCATGAAATCGAGACTAGTGAGTCTTTGGAAGAGCATATCCGATTTTGTGTGCAAGAAACATTCTCTCAACTCCTCCAATTATTGGTGGTGATTTTCGGTTCCATTTGAGGCATTCACATTATTGGTGCTAGGCTCTTAAAGCTCCAAGTTAACAAGCTACAACAAAGGTAAGTCATCTAACTAGATTTTTGAAGTGTAGATACTCCGTAGTATGCTCGTTAGGATGATTCTTTGGAAAAACAAAAGTTTACATGTATAGTTAGAGAAAACATAGATCCAAAGCATCTAGGGTTTCATGTACATCATTGGAGTGTTAGAATGCTCAAAACCCTTCATGGTCAACAACCCTCGGCTGTCATAATCAAATGAGGCCACTCGGCCCATAATCCTCTCACACTTCTGGCACTCTTCCTTCAAGCCCTCCATCTGCACCTTCCTAATCTGCTCTACTAGTGGAGTGATCACCGTCATCCTCAAGCATAAATCTCTAATCGGAACCACTACTGCCTTGTGGCTCAGAGTGTCAGCCACCACATTGGCCTTGCCCAGGTCATAAAGGATCTCACAATAATAATCATTTACCACATCTAACCACCGATGTTGCCTCATGTTCAGATTCGACTGATCCATGAGGTACCTCAAACTCTTGTGGTCCATGGAAATGGTACAACGGACCCCATAAAGGTAGTGTCGCAAAATCTTGAGGGTGAATACCACAACCCTTAGCTCTAAATTATGCATCGGATAGTTAGCCTCATGAGGCTTTAGTTGTCTCGAGGCATAAGTTATCACATGAACCCGCTGCATCAACATTTCTACCATGTCTGTGATTGAAGCATCACAATAGACTACGTAGTCATCTACACCCTCTGGAAGAGTGAGAATCGGTGCCTCGCACACCTGCTACCTGGGTGTCTCAAAGGCTGCATGCTAGTCAGGTCCCCAGCGAAAAACCACCGACTTCTTGGTCAGTCGGGTCAATGGAACTACAATCTTGGATAAGTTCTGAATAAATCTCCTGTAATACCCTGCCAGACCATGGAAACTCTGAATCTCAGTTGGAGACCTCGGAATCTCCCACTGCATCACGGCCTCTATCTTGGTCGGATCGACCAGAATACCCTTCTGGTTGACGAGATGCCCAAGGAACTGCACCTCGCGCAACCAGAACTCACACTTGGAGAACTTTGCGAAAAGTATCTCCCTCATCATTGTCTCCTGCACCTCTCTCAGGTGCTCTTCATGTTGCTTGTGAGTCTTGGAGTAAACCAAGATATCGTCAATGAAAACTGTTACAGACCGATCAGCATCGGTCTGCACACGCGGTTCATGAGGTCCATGAATGCGGTTGGAGCATTAGTGAGCCCAAACGGCATCACCACGAACACATAATGACCATAGCGAGTCCTAAAAGCTGTCTTATGCATATCATCTTCCCTGACTCGCATCTAGTGATACCTTGACTGTAGATCAATCTTGGAGAACCAAGATGCTCCCTGAAGTTGGTCAAATAAATCATCTATCATCAGGAGTGGGTAACGGTTCTTAACTGTTACCTTGTTCAGCTCCCGGTAGTCTATGCGCATGCGATGTGACCCATCCTTCTTCTTTACAAATAGGATCGGGGATCCCCATGGTGAACTGCTTGGCCTGATAAAACTCTTGTCTAGCAGCTCTTGCAGCTGCGTAGAAACCTCCTGCATCTCGGGAAGAGCCAACTAATATGGTGCCTCGTCTATTGGAGCCGCACCAGGGACCAGGTCAATCCTAAACTCAACCTGTCTCTCCAGAGGTATCCTAGGTAATTCCTCTGGGAATACATCTGGGTAGTCTCGCACTACCAGTACATCATCAACTATTGCCTTACCCTTCTCTCGGGTATCCATGACATAGGCGACGTTACCTATACACCCTGCTGAAGGTGGCGCCTCGCTTTCGCTGCTGAACCTCACTAGTTGCTTCTCACAGTCAATCACGATCCCATTAGGTCTTAACTAATCCATACCCACTATGACCTTATTCCCACGCAGGGGAATAAGAATCAGGTCTACTGAAAACTGCTAATGGAATAGCTGTAACGCACATCCTCTGTGAACCCTCGTGACCCTGACGGTCATGTCACCTGTTATCTCTACATCAAGTGGGAAATCTAGCTCCCTCGAATCTCCTGTAAATCATTGTTGAGCGCGAGCGACACAAAAGATCGGGTGGCACCCGAATCAAACAATACCAACGCTGATATACCATTCACTAGGAACGATCCTATTGTTGGATTAATGTCTAAGTCAGTAACCATATTTGGTATATACTTGTCCCGAGTGTGCATGGTCCTTTTGGGTTGCCTTCACCAAAGCAACTTGACAAGGTAATTTGATATGAGAGAGGAGATATTATGATTTATTAATATATTATAAGAATAATATATTAAAGGAGAAATCATATTTATTTGATTAGTATTAGTCATAAATTAATTAGGAATTAATTTGGTGACTAAAAGAGACAAATTAAATAAAGGGGTATAAACTGTCAATTGTGTGATAGTTGAGTTTTGGGCTAGGAAACCTAATGGACTAAGGGGGAACGAAATTATGATGAAGGATCATCATATTTTCGTCCAAGGCCTCATTCCAGAAGGTTCCTTGGGCTGCTTGGTAGCTAAGCTGTCCATTAGGGTTTTGACTGAAACCCTAGCACCCTATAGTATAAATACATGCCCTATGCTTCAATTTAAGGCCACTTGATTCCAAGGGAACCCTAGGGCCGAAATTAGCTTCATTCCCTCCTCTCTCTTAGTTTCCTTCTTGCTTCAAGGTGTTTGTGAGCCATTAGAGGCACTAAAATTGTGGTGCTTGCTTTCAAGAGTTCAAGAGAGTTCAAGAGATCAAGGAAACTAGTTGTTATTGCTATATAACAACAAAGGTATGTTTTTCTACACTTCTATGTAAATTTCGAAAATCATAGAAGCATGCCAGGGTTTATTTTGTGTTCATATAGTTGTATGTCTTATAGTGAAAACATAGATCCAAACTAGGGTTGTATGCACACATAGGATTGTTTGTATAAAACCTAACAGTGGTATCAGAGCCATTGGTTTTTTGTTTTCAATTGGATTTGATGCATATTATGAACTTGAAAAATTAGGGTTTATGGCAAGTAAACCCTAAGGCTTGGTGATTTTCGCAAATTAGGGTTGCCAAACCCTAGTTGGCGATTTTTTGATAGGGTTCTTGAAACCTTTTTGCCTAGCCTCCAAATTTCGAAATTAGGGTTATGAAACCCTAAGGATTTCGAAAATCCCTTGTCCCCAAGATAAGATCCCAAGTTTTTAGGGATATGGATAATACTATCTTTGTGATTATCAATTTAATTGTTTAAACTAGATAATTGAAGATCTTGTATTATCCTTTCCATATATTTAAAATAAAAGGATTAAATAAATTAATAGTTTAATTTTATGATAATCCCTAAAGATTTAATACTTCAAATTAATTGTTTGATTTTGATAATTATTAAATCAAAGATTTTTTTGGTGTTTAAAATTTTAAATTAAATAGCCTTAATTCCGAAAATTTTAAATACACATTAAGATACTAGTATTTTTGAAATGTTTTAAAATACACCCTTATACAATTATGATATTATAAGATTAATTATTATATATGTATAAGAATAAGCTAGTCTTATCGCTAGTAGGCCTCATTCACGAAGCCAGTCTATAAGGTGGGTATAAGGTTGCTGCCTATAAAATGGCGCTTAATGGATGTACACTCACATCTACCGCTTGCTTGACTGGTGGAGGGTCGTTAGCCGAACGGATAGGATAGGGCACTTAATTCCTCATTAAAAGTATAATGGAAATATTAAAGTAACTACATTGTTTTGCAAATTCCCACTCTTAGTTACTTTAGGGTAAAATGTGAAAATGATGCTAATCCATGGAATTACACTTCGTACCCTTGTCAAACGTTGATGGAGCGCGTGTGGTTAACCGGCACATCAATTTGGGGATGACATTGGTAGCGAAGGGTGACTCGATGTTTGTCATAGATCAATGGAGCGTGTGTGGTTCACCGGCACATTGATTAGGTGATAAAGACATTGAGTGCACCGCGTTGATTCGCATGGTTATTCACAAATTTGTTTGCGATCCTCGGCATCCCAGTCGCAAATTTGAAATGCATATCGAGATTTAAACATGCCATTGAAAAGTTCAATGAATCTCAAAGATCTAGGAGTTTTCAATACATTTAAAACCTAAATTGCTTTTTCGTTTTTCATGGTGAGAATTAGTGAATCGTCATTCACTTACCTTCAAATTATTTACTTTTAGAGTACAGCATCCCTTTCTAAGTTGTAAATAATGTTGTTGGATCCTAGCCCTAATTACTCATTTGGGTGTTTAATTAGGGATTCATTTCTAATCAAACTTTGTTCCTTTCCTTTTTCAGATGTCTGCAAACAACAACAACAACAACGCTTCTGGGTCATTCTCGTTGATGAACTTGTGTCAGAAAGTGACATTTGATGGTTCAAACTTCAACGAATGGATGAGGTATATCCGCATGATCACACGCTACGAGGACAAAGAATATGTTCTCGATGAAAAGCTTGAGAAGATCATCCCAGATGTTGCTACTCCTGAGGAATTGGCCGCCTTTGAGGCCCACGAGCGTGATGCCACGAAAGTTCACTGCATCATGCTGGCCACCATGAACCTCGAACTCCAAAAGTCCTATGAGGACATGTATCCATATGAAATGCATCAGGATTTGCTGGACAGGTATCACCAGAGCGCGAGGCAAGAGCGCTATGAGATCATTACTAACATGATCACCGCTAAGATGGGGAGTGGAGAATCCCTAACCTCTCATTTGCAGAAAATGCAGAGGTATGTTGATCGTCTTCTCAAACTTAATGTTAAGTTTGATGAGGATTTGGCTATTGACATAATCCTCCACTCCTTGCCCTCCTGCTACAATCAGTTTAGGATGACCTACCATATGAACAAAGAGGAGGTCTCCTTGAGCAAGCTCCAAGGACTCTTGAGGACTGCTGAGAGCAACCTCAAAGACAAATCCGTTGCACCGTCCCCTGCTGTGGCCGCTCCTGTGATGGCGATAGGTCAAGGAAAGGGTAAAAAGAGGAAGGCTCCATGTAAAAGCCACCATAAGGGGAAACCCCGTGATGGTTCGTCCTCAAGTGGGACCAAAGTAGGCCCCGCTAGACCCTCTTCCGATCCTAAAGAAGCAGAGTGCTTCTATTGCCACCAAAAGGGCCACTGGAAGCGAAGCTGCCCACAATATCTGCAGGACATTAAAGATGGGAAGATCAAGCCCACATTTGCAGGTATGTATTCTATTAAATCTAATAACTCATCATTTGCTACTTCATGGGTTCTTGATACAGGATGTGGTTACCACATTTGTTCTGATTTGCAGGGCCTAAAAAGAAGTAGGGAAATGGAGCATGGGAAGATGAACCTGATTATGGGAAACAGAAGATCATCGCCTGTGACCAAAGTCGGTGTTTATTCTTTAGTGTTGAGTAATGGGTTAGGAATAGATTTAGAGAATTGCTGTTATTCGCCAGATATGGCAAGAAACATTATTTCTTTTCACGGGTTGTTTAGACAAGGTTTCAGATATTCTTTTGATAATAGTAATGGTTCTATTAATGTTTATTTGAATGGTGTCTTTTATTTCAATGCATTACCTTGTAATGGGATTTATGAATCTGTGATGATTGTTGATAATTTCGGAAATAATGTTTTGAATATTGATTCGTCTACTAGTCTAGACAAAGCATGCTTGTGCCACTGTCGCCTTGGCCATGTCAACAAGAAACGCATAGCCCAACTCCAAAAGGATGGAGTGTTGGAATCATTCGACCTTAGGGACGATGATACATGTGAATCTTGTTTACTTGGGAAGATGACCAAGTCACCCTTTACTGGCACTTGTGAAAGGGGTGAGGGTTTATTGGATCTCATACACACTGATGTGTGTGGGCCCTTTAGATCCACCACAAGGGATGCTTTCCGCTTCTACGTGACTTTTACAGATGATTATAGCAGATATGGATATATCTACTTGATCAAGCAAAAGTCGGAAACTTTTGAAAAGTTCAAAGAGTTTAAGAGTGAAGTGGAGAATCAGCTGGGCAGGAAAATCAAGATGCTTCGGTCAGACCGAGAAGGAGAGTACCTAAGTCTTGAGTTTCACGACTATCTAAAAGAATGTTGAATCGTTTCACAATTGATGCCTCCGAGGACGCCACAATTGAATGGTGTGGCTGAGAGACGTAATCGGACCTTGTTGGACATGGTTCGTTCTATGATGAGTCGGACTTCGTTACCAATAGCTTTCTGGGGGTATGCCTTAGAGACTGCCGCCCGTATACTTAACTTAGTTCCCACTAAGAAGGTTTCCAAGACTCCTCACGAGATGTGGACAGGGAAGGCTCCCTCGTTGGCACATATTAAGGTTTGGGGTTGTGAGGCTTTCGTAAGACGAGAGACTCACGACAAACTTGAACCTCGAAGTGAGAAGTGTTATTTCATCGGCTATCCACAGAAGTCTTTTGGCTACCTTTTCTATAGACCGAGTGACAATGTTGTCTTCGTAGCTAGAAGAGGAGTTTTCCGAGAAAAGGAATTGATAGGCCAAGAAGACAGTGGGAGGCAAATTGAACTTGAAGAAATTCAAGATCAAAGTGATGAAGGAACCTCTGACACTAGCACTCAACTTGAGGAGGAAACTCCTGTTGAACCTGTTGACGTGTCCTTACCTCTTCGACGTTCCTCTAGGGCTAGTGTTCCACCCCAGTTTTATGGTTTTCATATTACTACTGAAGGGGATACGTTTATTAGTGATAGTACACTAGTAAATTTGGATGAACCTAGCAACTATAAGGAAGCCATGGCAGGCCCAGAGTCTGCAAAATGGAAAGAGGCTATGGACAGCGACATTCAGTCCATGTACGACAACCAAGTTTGGAATTTGGTTGATAATGTACCAGGTCGTAAGACAGTCGGGTGCAAGTGGATCTTCAAGAAGAAGACGGACATGGATGGGAAAGTGCATACTTATAAAGCGCGATTGGTTGCGAAGGGCTTTACTCAAACTCCCGGAGTTGACTATGATGAGACCTTCTCACCAGTTGCGAAGATAAAGTCTATTAGGGTGATGCTTGCCATAGCTGCGTTTCATGATTATGAAATATGGCAGATGGACGTAAAGACCGCTTTCCTTAATGGAAAGTTGGCTGAGGATGTCTACATGAATCAGCCAGAGGGTTTTGTCGATGTGAAGCATCCGAATAGAGTATGCAAGCTTGAGAGATCTATTTATGGATTGAAACAAGCATCTCGCAGATGGAATCTTTGTTTTGATGAGAAGGTTAAAGAGTTTGGCTTTCTGCGAAGCGAAGATGAATCTTGTGTGTATGTCAAAGCCAGTGGGAGTATAATAAGCTTCCTCGTATTGTATGTCGACGACATACTACTCATAGGAAACGATGTCCCAACCTTGCAGGAAGTCAAGTCCTGGCTTGGGAAATGTTTCGCTATGAAGGACCTCGGAGAAGCTGCTTATATTCTGGGAATAAGAATAGTAAGAAACAGGGAAAAGAGACTGATAGGACTCAGTCAGGATACATACTTGGAAAAGGTGCTAAAGCGTTTTAGTATGGAAAATTCCAAGAAAGGGGAGTTGCCAATCCAAAGCAATACCAAGCTGAGTAAAACTCAGAGCCCGAGTACAGAGACAGAGATAGCTGATATGAGTCGAGTACCTTACGCTTCCGCAGTAGGCTCTATCATGTACGCTATGACTTGTACTCGCCCTGATGTGGCCTTCGCTTTAAGCATGGTCAGCAGATATCAGGGGAATCCTGGTAGAGCACATTGGATTGCAGTTAAGAATATTCTTAAGTACCTTCGGGGGACCAAGGAATGGTTTCTAGTCCTCGGTGGGAGTGATGACTTAAGGGTACGAGGGTACAGTGATGCTAGTTTTCAGACGGATCGGGATAACTTCCGATCGCAGTCAGGCTGGGTCTTTACCCTGAATGGAGGAGCAGTGACTTGGAAAAGTTCCAAGCAAGAGACCGTAGCTGATTCAACGTGCGAATCAGAGTATATTGCGGCGAGCGAAGCGTCAAAGGAGGCTATATGGTTGAAAAACTTCATTGGAGACCTTGGAGTTGTGCCATCCATAAAGGAGCCCATGGAAATTTTCTGTGATAATGAAGGAGCGGTTGCCTTAACCAAGGAACCAAGGGATCATGGCAGATCTCGACATATCGACAGGAAATACCATTTTATTAGACATCGGGTAGAAGAGGGACTCCTCGTTGTGAAGAGGGTATCGTCAGAAGATAACCCAGCAGATCCCCTTACGAAGGGACTGAGTAGGGTCAAGCATTTTCAGCACGCTAGGAGCGTAGGGCTGAAGGACGATATTAGTTTAGATTAGATAGGTAGGAAACTTGTAATAGATAATGTCATACTCAACAATTGATGATTAAATAAAAGTGTGTTATTTATAAGAAAGTTTCTATCATGTGTTGATTATTTATCTATTTTTCCGATTTTTGCATGTTTTGACTTCCTGAATAATGAGATTATTCGAACAGTCCACAATCGCTCATATGTTGGAAGTAGATATGAAGAAAGATTGTCATAAATTTGTTTGTAGATTGTCTGAAAAGTTTTAGACATAGCAAAGGTTTGCTGCAAAGTTTATGAGTGCTTATGAAATTAGTATTGAGCATTGGAACAGACCCACACTTGCTGGTATTACTACATGAATGTCATCACAAGTGATCGCAAGATGATAATATCATATAATCTTTAAACCTAGAGATATGGTTATTGTTTGCCAGTTGATTATACATTGATAATGCGAAAACGCATCAGTAACTTGATGTCATAAAACGCATTATTGTGTATGGTTTAACTGGTAAATGATAAAGGCATATTAGTCGACGTTTTTCTGTTCCTTTTATTCTATGAGGATAAAAGCGATATCTCGGCCACTTGATGATTTGGTTTGACTTATGTGCCGGGCCCGGTCAAGATGAAGTTGATGTGTTCAACTGAGTTCTATGTCGAACAAATCAGAGATCAAGAAATAAAATGCTAGACAATAAGTATTGTTAGCATGATATCTAGAACAGAGGATTATACGATCCCTTATCTAAAGGACAGATTATTGGTCAGAGTTGACAGCGGCTATTGGAAGCTACGATTGCCATCGGGTACGGAAGTAATACGTGAGATATAGTTACTAGACTTATCCAAGTGGGAGACTGTTGGATTAATGTCTAAGTCAGTAACCATATTTGGTATATACTTGTCCCAAGTGTGCATGGTCCTTTTGGGTTGCCTTCACCAAAGCAACTTGACAAGGTAATTTGATATGAGAGAGGAGATATTATGATTTATTAATATATTATAAGAATAATATATTAAAGGAGAAATCATATTTATTTTATTAGTATTAGTCATAAATTAATTAGGAATTAATTTGGTGACTAAAAGAGACAAATTAAATAAAGGGGTATAAACTGTCAATTGTGTGATAGTTGAGTTTTGGGCTAGGAAACCTAATGGACTAAGGGGGAACGAAATTATGATGAAGGATCATCATATTTTCGTCCAAGGCCTCATTCCAGAAGGTTCCTTGGGCTGCTTGGTGGCTAAGTTGTCCATTAGGGTTTTGACTGAAACCCTAGCACCCTATAGTATAAATACATGCCCTATGCTTCAATTTAAGGCCACTTGATTCCAAGGGAACCCTAGGGCCGAAATTAGCTTCATTCCCTCCTCTCTCTTAGTTGCCTTCTTGCTTCAAGGTGTTTGTGAGCCATTAGAGGCACTACAATTGTGGTGCTTGCTTTCAAGAGTTCAAGAGAGTTCAAGAGATCAAGGAAACTAGTTGTTATTGCTATATAACAACAAAGGTATGTTTTTCTACACTTCTATGTAAATTTCGAAAATCATAGAAGCATGCCAGGGTTTATTTTGTGTTCATATAGTTGTATGTCTTATAGTGAAAACATAGATCCAAACTAGGGTTGTATGCACACATAGGATTGTTTGTATAAAACCTAACAGTGGTATCAGAGCCATTGGTTTTTTGTTTTCAATTGGATTTGATGCATATTATGAACTTGACAAATTAGGGTTTATGGCAAGTAAACCCTAAGGCTTGGTGATTTTCGCAAATTAGGGTTGCCAAACCCTAGTTGGCGATTTTTTGATAGGGTTCTTGAAACCTTTTTGCCTAGCCTCCAAATTTCGAAATTAGGGTTATGAAACCCTAAGGATTTCGAAAATCCCTTGTCCCCAAGATAAGATCCCAAGTTTTTAGGGATATGGATAATACTATCTTTGTGATTATCAATTTAATTGTTTAAACTAGATAATTGAAGATCTTGTATTATCCTTTCCATATATTTAAAATAAAAGGATTAAATAAATTAATAGTTTAATTTTATGATAATCCCTAAAGATTTAATACTTCAAATTAATTGTTTGATTTTGATAATTATTAAATCAAAGATTTTTTTGGTGTTTAAAATTTTAAATTAAATAGCCTTAATTCCGAAAATTTTAAATACACATTAAGATACTAGTATTTTTGAAATGTTTTAAAATACACCCTTATACAATTATGATATTATAAGATTAATTATTATATATGTATAAGAATAAGCTAGTCTTATCGCTAGTAGGCCTCATTCACGAAGCCAGTCTATAAGGTGGGTATAAGGTTGCTGCCTATAAAATGGCGCTTAATGGATGTACACTCATATCTACCGCTTGCTTGACTGGTGGAGGGTCGTTAGCCGAACGGATAGGATAGGGCACTTAATTCCTCATTAAAAGTATAATGGAAATATTAAAGTAACTACATTGTTTTGCAAATTCCCACTCTTAGTTACTTTAGGGTAAAATGTGAAAATGATGCTAATCCATGGAATTACACTTCGTACCCTTGTCAAACGTTGATGGAGCGCGTGTGGTTAACCGGCACATCAATTTGGGGATGACATTGGTAGCGAAGGGTGACTCGATGTTTGTCATAGATCAATGGAGCGTGTGTGGTTCACCGGCACATTGATTAGGTGATAAAGACATTGAGTGCACCGCGTTGATTCGCATGGTTATTCACAAATTTGTTTGCGATCCTCGGCATCCCAGTCGCAAATTTGAAATGCATATCGAGATTTAAACATGCCATTGAAAAGTTCAATGAATCTCAAAGATCTAGGAGTTTTCAATACATTTAAAACCTAAATTGCTTTTTCGTTTTTCATGGTGAGAATTAGTGAATCGTCATTCACTTACCTTCAAATTATTTGCTTTTTCGTTTCTCAAGAACTGCCTTCACTCCACCAAGTCCCTTCTACTACTACTGCTCTCTGCTACTGTCATCCTAGGCTAGCCCTGGGGTAATCACCATCCTACTCTCCGCCATCAGCTGCATAAGAAGTCCCTGTTATACTCCCTTAATTAGCTCGCAAATACTATTACATATCACTAAGACTAGATAATTCTTCGAATGAGAGATCCTACCCTACAACGGTTTGACTCAAACAAGAGCTACGAAATAGAGCTAGACCTAACCTTCTTAAATTATTTGGTCCTTGCAATATGTAATTTAGTATATTCGTTTGCTAGTTAGTAAAAGATAAATAGAACTCCTAAAAGCACAAATCAAGTAGCATTCGAGCATTGAGTACAAATAATCACGCATATACTTCTCAGGCTATCCCTGGCTAATATGTACTAGCATGCAGTTCTCATAGAGTTGATACACATATAACAGGAACATAAGGCATACTTCCTAGATCCTTAGTCCTAATCTAGCATGCAGTTCTCATAAAGCTGATAATCATATCATAACATAAACTTGTATGGGTAATTTTGGAGTACTTACTTGAGCTCGACTGATTGCATGCACCACACCCTTTTTCTTTTCAAAGTTCTTGTGTCTTTTCAAATTCTTTTCTCTTTTCTAAATTCTTTTTATAAAAATGATTTCCTTTTGAAAATTTTCATACCAAGTCCTTAGTTTGAGTTCAGACACACCTGAGAGTGTGCCCGAATCCCTCAAACCAAGGCTCTGATACCAACTTAAAATGTCCCAAAAATACAAACCAAAAATTTCATTTTTAAATCATTATTAAAACCATAATATCATCGCCATAGTATGAAATCATAAGCCATGTGTCTTAAAATATCATAATATTTGTCAACATATCAAAATCTCATATCAAATATCAAAGTAAAACATCCCGAGCCCTTCCCTTTGCTAGTGGAAGTACTTGAAACCAAAACTGAAAACCGTAAGCACAAAGCCTAGTGAGCTCCCCCAAACTACCACATACCATACAAATAACATACAACTAGCAGATACGGGCCCCACCCACTCTCATGGAGATTCGGGCCCCGCCCACACTCTGCTGTCTAGGAGATTCAGTCCCCGCCCATACTCCATTTTGTAGGAGATTCGGGCCCCGCCCACACTCCGCTACTAACATGCATACAAGTATCACACATACAACAAATATATCTATCAATCAATCACATAACTATACTCAAATAATACCATGAGATTTGGGCCCCGCTGTAACATCCAAAAATTTAAGCCAGATTTTTAACTTTTTCATCCATTAAAAACCAAATAGTATTATACAAATTGTTTTCAAAATATTATTCATCAGAGTGTCCTAGAAACAAAATCATAAGGATGAGGAGCGATAGAGTCACGTCTTTTCCTTGCCACGATCTCCTGATGTACCTGAAACAATAGACTGAAACTGTAAGCCCGAGAGCTTAGTGAGTTACCCCCAAAATACCTATACTACACCGATAATACCATATCAATAATAGGTAACAACAACATGTATACTGGACCTTCAGCCTGACTGGACCTCCTTGCAAGGCCTACACTCTATCTGGATCTATCCTGAGCCTTCGGTATGACTGGACCATCATGCAGGGCCCACAGTCTATCCGGACCACTCGTTGGGTGTGTTGGCCTTCAGCACAAAGCAGGACCGCCTCAACCCAACCATCAAACAAATAACCATGTGCACATAAATAACATATACTGGCATATATATATATATATATATATATATATATATATATATATATATATATATATATATATATATATATATATATATTAGATATAACTATCTCACAGATCATCTATCATAGCAATCACCTATAACCAGAATACCGACCTAACCAGGTCACTAACATACCAATTCTAATGGATCATAAAGCATAACAACATCATGTCTATCCGGATACCGATCTAACATATCATAACCACATACAACATTATATAATCAGAATAACAACCTAAAGGGTAGGTCTTGGTGCCTTAGACCCTAGTGATATAGTAAGGATAACTCACCTTGTTATCAGCTCGGAATAATACTGTCCACACCTCCAAGTATAGCTTCAACCACCTTGCCTGTACCCATAAGTGGTCCACTCAATAATTACTCAAATTACCAAAAATCCCTTGGAATGCATAAGACACTCCCTAGTCAAAGTCAAAGTCACTGGTCAATGGCCATAGTCCATGTTGCCCTATTTGCTGAGTGCAACTTTCCCTCCATCGAATCCCTACTGATTCAAGAGTTACTCGACTCAAATCACCGAGTTTCTAATAGACTCGTCGACTCAATACGCGACCCTGTGCTTGGAAATCCATACGGACTCGTTGAGTCATCTCCCAGACTTTCCGAGTCCACGTGGGACCAATTCGGACAAAAACCCTACTCGACTCGCCGAGTCATCTTCCAGACTCGCCGATTCAATACGAATACTCCCATGATCAAGTGATTCTGAACTATTCCTACGATCCAAACAGTAGATCTAGGTCCTTAGAGTGCATTAGCAACGTAAAGTTGCTACCTTTACGTACGTACATGCCTCAAAATCCGAATCCAAGCTTGGAATGAGGCTTTACTCATAAGGAAGGGTTCTTTCATGACCATACTGGAAACTTTATGAACTTAGGACCCAAGGAAGGTTCAGATCTGAAGTTTCAACTTCAGATCTAGCTCCCACACAATAATCCCTTCATAAATAAGCTAAAGAAACCCTAAACTTTACACAAGAGAGATTCTAAGAGGAAAGAGATCGAGGTAATCAGTTGGTTACCTCCAAAATGTGCCCAAACTGAAGTAGACTCTAGATCCACATGAATTTCCTTGATACTAGCCTCTTGGTCTACAAATTTCCTTCACTAAATCACTTTCCAAAGCTCCAAAACACTAACAAGGCTCACACACACGAAAATTAGGGTTCCTGGCTCTCAAGGAGTGATAAAAGACATTGGGAGGCGCTAATGGTCCAACATATAGGGTGCAAAACCCTGAAATTCAGGGTTTCCCCTGCCAGCTCCTACTCATCGAATCCCCTTCCTGACTCGTCGAGTTAAATCATTAAATGATGTGTCCCATCCCACTGCTACTCAACGAGTCATTGCATCAACTCGTCGAGTAGGCCTTAAAACATGAAGCCTAAATTGAATAATAATGATACCTGACAGTTGGGACGTTACACCCGCCTACACTCGAATGCTAGGAGATTCGGGCCCCGCCCACACTCAACTACTAACATATCACATATACGGGCCGACCTTGGTGCCTTTGACCCATTCCTACTGAAAGGGAACTCACCTCGCAAGACTGACTGTTGAAAACTCGAGTGAGGAATCCCTGTCTGCTGCTCCGACGACTCTCCGGCTATCAATTCCATAACAACACTAAATCAAAATCTGATAATCCTTCTTTGGGTAAAATGACCATTTTAGCCATGGTCAATATCAACATCCTGGTCAAAATCAAAGTCAAGGTCAACTCCCAGTCAACCCCAACACATCGAGTCATCTCCCAACTTGGTGAGTTCATGAACAACTCAGACACGTGGTCAACTAAGTCAACTCATCGAGTCCCTTAACAAACTCGTCGAGTTCTTCCTATCATAAAGATCCGGACAGTCCGCTTCAACTCGTCCAGTCCTTTCCTGGACTCGCCAAGTTCCCCTGTCTGATTGATCCATCTCAATGGATTAAGCTCTCACCTTTCAGATCTATACTCCTAACTTCATCTACATGATGGAAATACATTCTTAAGGGTAAAGTTTCCAACATTACCCGTCCTTATTCCCTCTTAATGGGTTTAACCCAATCCCTGGCTTCTCTAAAGCATGAATCTTGGTCCACAAGCCACAACACCCTAACCAAGGAAAAATACACTAGATCTAGGCTTTTAACATTTGTTGGGAACATAAAGTCCCAAGCTTTCCTTCCATTCATGGTCTTTTAGGGCTAAAAAGGCCATGAACTTACTTAAAAGCTTGCATGGGGCTTCCATGGTCACAAAGTTTGCACCTTTATGCCATGGAACCCATCCAAGATCCTAGATCTGAGATATACGTCACTTGTAATGTCCCAATCCCAAGGACCAAGGTTCTTGAAAAAAAAACCTTCATAAAATGGAATCAATTAGATCTAAGAGAAGAATGATCAAGTTAGAGACTTGATTACCATAAATTGTAGCAAATGGAGTGTAGTTCTTGGATCTACTTCTTCCCCCTTGAGCCTTCTATCTTCTTCTTCTTCCACAAGCTTCAAAAAGCACAAATAAAACTCAAAATGGCAAGAAATAGCTCAAGATCACTCAATGTGGATTAGGGTTTTGAGATTAGGGTTTCATCCAGCCTATCCTACTTGTCGAGTCAGGGTTGCGAATCGTCGAGTAGCTCACTTAAAACCCGTGCATATACTGCCTTCTACACAACGATTTAGGGCCACCAACCCATCGAGTAGCCCTTCCAAAATGAATAAATAAATTGCATACTAGGAACCAGAAGTTACACAAGTGCTCATCCAAAATCTTTAGAATGCTCTCCTTGACTGTACCAAAGATCACAGGAGTCTACTCAAGTATTTTGCGGGTAATCTCAAATGATATGAGCTCCCACATCTGATCATCCAACTGTCCGGCTCCAGAACCCGAACCTGAACCCTCACAAGTACCAAAACCACTAATCAGTCTTCCTCGTAGGGTCACCATACTGAAAATAGAGCATTCAAACCATCAGAACATGCATAAATAAATGTCGAGGAGTCTCATACTCTACAAGTTTCCTGGTATCAACGCAGCTCTCCTTGACTCGAGTACAGATCTTCTGCTTCCAGTAGTACGGGCCCATACTACATTCCACATATATCCGTATTTTCTTCAAGGATCTATTTGAATCATCCAAGTCACTCCTTATCCATACATATATTCATCAACAAGACAAGGCTCCCAGTACTAGGGCAACCACCACACTACTCCCAGCCATCAGTTGTAGAAGGAACTCCCCCTAACATCCTCTAACTAGCTCACAAATACAATTACACATCGATGACTCCAGATAATTCTTCGAATGAAAGGTCTCACACTACAACGGTTTGACTTAAACAAGAGTCGCGCAATAGAGTTGAAACATAACCTTCTAAAATTATGAAGTCTCAACAATATGTAACTTAGTATATTCGCTTACTAGTTAGCTGAAGTAAATGGAAACTACTAAAAGCACAAAGCAAACAACATTCAAGCATTAAGTAATCGGAACAAGCATCACCTAAGCAGGTCATCCTATCACTGACTGATCAATACTGGCATGCAAGTCTACAAGCTCATATAGTAGGCATATAAAGGCATTTCTCCTAGAATTCTATCATGAAATCCTAAGCAAATCCTTAGCCCTAACTAGCATGCGATTCATAGATTCACAAATCAAAGCATATCATAAAACATGTATGGGTATTTTGAGAAAACTTACTAGACCTCGGTCGATTGCATGCACAACACCCATTTTCTTTTATTAGAAAACCCTTCTATAAAGCATTTCTTTTTTGAAAAAAATCTACCAAACGCTCAGTTTAAGTTCAGACACACCCGAGAGTATGCCCGAATCC
Source organism: Lactuca saligna (assembly GCF_052625555.1). Classification (NCBI taxonomy): domain Eukaryota; kingdom Viridiplantae; phylum Streptophyta; class Magnoliopsida; order Asterales; family Asteraceae; genus Lactuca; species Lactuca saligna. The sequence goes on along the minus strand of NC_136418.1, from coordinate 132,322,233 downwards.
CTCAAACTAAGGCTCTGATACCAACTTGTAACGTCCCAACAATTAAGACCAAAAATTATGATTTTTATATTAATAAAACCATTATCCATAACAATATCATAAAACTATAGTGAAATCAGAGTATATCCAATAGCATCCAAGTACAATCAGAGTCATATAAAATGCGGAACAGCGTGGTGTGTGCACTGCAATCATCCCGAGCTCTTCCCCTTCGAACCAGAAGTACTTGAAACATAAACTGGAAACCGTAAACACAAAGCTTATTTAGTTCCGCAAAATACCATATACCATACATATCTGACATATAATGGGCCCCGCCCATCATTGGGCCCTACTCGAAACAGATCTGTCAGTCATCAAGCCCCACCTGACATCGCCCCCCCCCCCCCCCCCCCCCCGGATATATATACAAACACATAAACAAATGCAAAAATCACAAAGATAAATAGCATACAAAATAATCATCAGGCTCCGCTCGATAAACATATTAGAAAAACATACATGCAAAGTTATACAGACAACTATCATCCTAATCATAATAAACCATGAGTCGGTATTGGTGCCTTCGACACGCTAAACACAGTGAGGAAACTCACCTCCAGCTGCTGAATCTCTCAAATAAAATATTAGTTTGTTGATCCGGGAAATCTCCACACGCTACCACCATCAAGTAATATCCAATTGATAATTGGATCTCGACCTATAATCAATAATCTAAATTACTTGCCCAATATACAGGGTAAAATACCATTTTTACCCTTTTCTTACTTGGCCCGAAACCAAGGCCCAACTCATTTGCTCAAAATGCCAATTTCCTAAATGGCATCCTAAGGCCCAATATGGTCCAACATCCTAACTGAGCCAAAAAACCATCATGGACCAAAATCCAATAAAACCCAAAGTCTATCCATGGCCCAAATTCAGAAGTCCAATGGCCCAACAAGGCCCAAATCCTAAATGTCAACCCAAAGTCAAGCAGTTAAGTACATTGGGCTTACTCAAACTTACGCTTAGCGTACTCCTTCTAGGGACAGTGCGAGCATCATACGACCTGAGTACGCCCCGCGTACTCTACAGACAACCAATCTAACCCATTAAGCACTTAATCGGTTAAGCAATTATGCTAAACTCTCAGATCTGATCCCAAATAGTGACATAACACGTAATGTTGACAACTTTACTCACATGCATGTCTTAATAAGACCCAAAACTGAAACAACCCAAAAAATACAACCCAAAAATTTCGTTTTTCGATATAATCAAAACCATAATCAGAGTGTCATATAATAAAACCATACGTGATGTATTCCAACATAATAGAAAACACTGTGCGGAAAACTGTATCATACTACGTCAAATCAAAACAAACTAAATCAATCCCAGGCTAAAAGCTAAAGTTGTGGTGTGTGCGATGCCGTCACCCCGAGCTCTTCCCTTTGCTTGCGGAAGTACCTGAAACCAAAACTGAAACTGTAAGCACGAAGCTTAGTGAGCTCCCCCAAACTACCACATACCATACAATAACATATAAACACATATTGGGCCTTGCCCACTGCATCAGGACGAAGCCCGGCAACTGCATCGGACCGAAGTCCGGAACTAACTGCATCGGACCGAAGTCCAGAACTAACTGCATCGGACCAAAGTCCGGAACCGACTGGGACCTTGTCCCCTGCATCGGACTGAAGTCCAGAACTAACTGACTGAGCATAGCGTAGCATAACATAACAACTAGCATGAACACATATACTGCATACTACATCGGGCCGTAGCCCGGAACACATAATACATAACAAATAAAACATAGCACACAAATCCTGTATGAGCCACGAAGGCATCAAACATACTAGCTACTGTATCGGATCAAAGTCCGGAAACTACTGCTAACTGAACGGGCCGGCATTGTGGCCTTAGACCCGTCCCTACTGGAAGGAAACTCACCTCATAAACAGGCTGCTGAGTGTATGGCTCTGGAATCTAACTACTGTTGCTCCTGTATCTCCCCGGCTACAAGTCCATAAACACACTCAATCAAATACTAAACACTGTGCTTGGGTAAAATGACTCTTTTACCCTTGGTCAAAATCACTCTCATTTGGACTGACTCGCCGAGTTGGGCCTCCCAACTCGCCGAGTCCTACTCTCACTTTTCAATCCTACTCGCTGCTACTCGTCGAGTATGGCATCGACTCGACGAGTACCCTCTTGATCCAAGAACTCAGACAATCTTCATCCGACTCGCCGAGTCGTATGAACAACTCGATGAGTTGTTCTTGAGCTTAAGAAGATTGCCTTGGACTCGCCGAGTTGTATGAACAACTCGTCGAGTCCCTCCATCACTGAGTCTACCTTCAACTCGCAGAGTCCACTCTCTAACTCACTGGTTCCACTCAACACTGCTAAAAATGAAGGAATCGGGGACTCGCGACTCAACTCGCCGAGTCGTTCTCGCCGAGTTGCCTCCATGCAACTGTTTTTCACCCGATTTTGCTTGAATCCAACACATACAAATGATAGATCTGAGTCCAATAAGCTGGTTTACCACGTAAAGTTTCCAACTTTACGTGTACAACACATGAATAAGGGAAAATAAGGCTAAAAGATGCATAAAAGAGATAGATCTAGGGTTAATATGCAAAGTATCCTCATAAAGGCAATAGATCTGGACTATGGGACTTCTCAATGAATAGATCCAAGGTTATCTCGGCTTATTAGGGCGTTCATGAAACCACAAGGCTTGGAACAAGCATCAACTAGTTCTTAGAAGAGTTCTAATGGAGGTTTAAAGCATAAAACAAGAGGGGAAATCCGAAAATACCTCAAATAACTCAGATTTGCCCTTGGATCTTGGCACTCCACCTCTTCTCCTTGCTCCTTTCTTCTTCTCCTTCTTCAAGCCTTCACAAATCACACAATATCACTTACAAACTCTCAAGGATGAACTAGGGTTTTCTCACAGCTTTAGAGGGTGAAGGAGGCGAGAATGATGGCTATAAGGTGACTTAAATAGTGGGCAACCTGGGGATTTAGGGTTTCACCCAGACGGACGGACTCGCCGAGTCCGGGATATGGACTCGCCGAGTCACTAGCTAACACGTGCTCGAAGTCGCGACCCTACTCGGCGAGTCAGGCTATGAACTCGCCGAGTCCCTCTTGCAAAACTTTAAAACAATTACTAATGAATTAACATACTGGGAACGGGTCGTTACAATTCTCCCCCACTTATCTCAGACTTCGTCCTCGAAGTCTGCTACGGCTGGATCTGTAAATATCTCCGGGTAGTGCGTTCTCATCTCCTCCTCAGCCTCCCATGTCCATTCAGACCCCTTCCGGTGCTGCCACTGTACCTTCACTAGCTGGATTACCTTGTTCTTCAAGGTCTTGGTCTTCCGATCCAGAATCGCGACCGGCCTCTCAATATAATTCAGGCTGCTATCAACCTGAATATCCTCTAGGGGAACGACTGCTGACTCATCCACCAAACACTTCCTCAACTGCGACACGTGGAAGGTGTTGTGGATCTGACTAAGCTCCTCAGGAAGATCTAACCGATAAGCAACCCGACCCACCCGGGCCAAAACCCTGAAAGGACCAATAAATCTGGGGCCCAGCTTGCCCCTCTTCCGGAACCTGATGACACCTTTCCAAGGTGAGACTTTCAGAAGAACCATATCTCCCACCTGGAACTCCAAGTCCGAACGCCTCCTGTCAGCGTAGCTCTTCTGCCGACTCTGCGCAGTCTGCAGCCTACTACGGACCTGCTGGATCAACTCAGTCGTCTTGAGCACCACTTCGGTGCTCCCGATGACTCGCTTGCCGACCTCGCCCCAACAAATCGGGGTCCTACACTTCCTCCCATACAGCATCTCAAAAGGAGGTCGATCAATACTCGCATGATAACTGTTGTTATACGAGAATTCCGCTAACGGAAGATACGTATCCCAACTGCCCCCAAAATCTAGAACACATGCCCTAAGCACATCCTCAAGAGTCTGAATCGTCCTTTCGCTCTGCCCGTCAGTCTGAGGGTGGAAAGCGGTGCTGAAATGGAGACGAGTACCCATCTCGTCGTGGAACCGCTTGCAGAATCTGGACGTGAAACGAACATCTCGGTCTGACACCACCGATACCGGCACTCCATGACGTGCCACAATCTCTCGCACATAGATATCGGCTAACTTTTCCGCCGATATACTCTCCTGAATCGGAATAAAATGGGCACTCTTTGTCAACCGATCCACTACAACCCATATCGAATCCACTCCACGTGCGGTCCTGGGGAGTTTGGTGACAAAATCCATGGTGATATCCTCCCATTTCCACACGGGAATGTCTAACGGCTGCATCTTGCCGTGAGATCTCTGGTGCTCCGCCTTGACCTTCCGGCAGGTCAAGCATCTCTCAACATACCAAGCGACGTCCCGGTTCATGCAGGGCCACCAATAATCAGGTCGAAGATCTCGATACATTTTTGTCGCCCCGGGGTGGATAGAAAATCGAGACTTATGAGCCTCGTCCATCAACACCTGCCGTACTCCACCCCAGTACGGTACCCACACCCTACCATGAAGCGTCAGCAAACCCCAACTATCATAATCAAACGAAGCTACTCGGCCCACTATTCTCTCACACTTCTGCCTCTCCTCCTTGAGACCCTCCATCTGAGCCTCCTTGATCCGTTCCAACAACGGAGTGATCACTGTCATCCTCATACACAGATCTCTGATAGGGGCCGCCGACACTTTGCGGCTTAGGGCGTCGGCCACCACGTTGGCCTTCCCTGGGTGATAAAGGATCTCACAGTCATAATCCTTCAGTACGTCCAACCACCTCCTCTGCCTCATGTTCAAACTCGGCTAATCCATAAGATATCGCAAGCTCTTGTGATCCGTGTATATAGTACAACGGACCCCATAAAGGTAATGTCTCCAAATCTTGAGGGCAAACACAACTGCCCCCAGCTCCAAATCGTGGGTAGGATAATTAGCCTCGTGAGGCTTCAAATGTCTCGAGGCATAAGCTACCACATGGCCTCGCTGCATCAATACTGCTCCCATACCTGTGATCGAAGCATCACAATAGACTACGGAGTCCTCTACTCCCTCTGGCAAGGTAAGGATTGGAGCCTCGCACAATCTCTGTCTGAGAGTCTCAAACGCCGCCTGCTGCTCAGGCCCCCAACGAAATACCACTGACTTCTTGGTTAGTCGGGTGAGCGGCACTGCTATCTTGGAGAAGTCCTGAATAAATCTCCGATAATACCCTGCCAACCCTAGGAAGCTCCGAATCTCAGATGGAGATTCGGGACCTCCCACTGCATCAAGGCCTCTATCTTGGCCGGATCTACCAAAATACCCTTCTGGTTGACGAGATGACCAAGAAACTGCACCTCGCGCAACCAGAACTCACACTTAGAGAACTTTGCGAAGAGTCTCTCCCTCCTCAAGGTCTCCAACACCTCCCGCAGGTGCTCCTCGTGCTGCCCCTGTGTCTTGGAATATACCAAGATATCATCTATGAATACTATCACCGACCGATCCAGCATCGGTCTGCACAGGCGGTTCATGAGGTCCATGAATGCGGCTGGGGCATTGGTGAGCCCAAATGGCATCACCACGAACTCATAATGACCATACCGGGTCCTGAAAGCAGTCTTCTGTACATCCTCATCTCTAACCCTCATTTGATGATAACCGGAGCGTAGATCGATCTTGGAGAACCAAGACGCTCCCTGAAGCTGATCAAACAAGTCATCTATCCTCGGAAGGGGGTAACGGTTCTTCACCGTTACCTTGTTCAACTCCCGATAATCAATACACATACGATGCGACCCATCCTTCTTTCTCACAAACAGGACCGGCGCTCCCCAAGGCGAACTGCTCGGCCGAATGAAACCCTTGTCTAACAGCTCTTGCAGCTGTGTAAACAACTCCTGCATCTCAGGGGGAGCTAGTCGATACGGTGCTTTGGCTATCGGAGCCGCACCAGGAACTAGGTCGATCCTGAACTCAACCTATCTCTCAGGAGGTATCCCCGGTAAATCCTCGGAAAACACATCCGGGTAGTCTCGAACAATAGGAACATCATCAATCGTCGTCTTGCCCTTCTCCCGGGCATCCAAGACGTAAGCTACAAAACCGGCGCAACCCTGCTGAACATAGCGCCTCGCCCTAGCGGCGGAACAAAAGATCGGTCCTCGCTGGGGCCTCTCGCCCTGAATCACTATTTCTCCCCCACTGGGAGTGCGAACCCTCACTAGCTGAAGCTCACAATCAATCACCACCCCATTGGGGCTTAGCCAATCCATGCCCACAATAACTTTATTCCCTCGCAGGGGAATAGGTACCAGGTCCACTGAAAACTGCTCATCAAATATCTGAAGGGAACACCCTCTATGTACTCTGCCGACCCTCACGGTCCTATCATCTGCTATCTCAACCTCTAATGGGCAATCCAGCTCCCCTGGAGCTCTGCTAAATCTCTTGCTAAGCGCAAGCGATACGAATGATCGGGTAGCCCCCGAATCGAACAATACCAAAGCAGAAATGCCGTTCACTGAGAACGACCCTAAATAAAGCATATCATCAAGTAATATTCAAACGATAATAATAATTAAAAGATGAAGGAAAGATACCTACCCGTCACCACATCAGGAGTCGCTCGCGCCTCCTCTGCTGTCATCTGAAACGCCCTACTCTTCGCCACTGACGCATCAGATCGGCCCTGCCGGCCATCTGTAATCCTCAAGGTGGCAGGGGCAGGTGCAACCACCTTCCCTGCTGCAGCTAAACTGGGACACTGGGACTTTTTATGTCCCCTCTGATTGCACTGAAAGCAAATCAGATCTGATGTTGTAACCATAGTAGCAGGGGCCGTACAATCCCTACTCAAATGCCCAGTCTGACCGCACTTGTAGCAGCCAGAACTCCCTGCCTTGCACGCCCCCTCGTGCAATCTCCCACACTTGCCACACCGACCGTGGCTCTGCTGACTCCTAGACCTGTGATCTGAAACCTTGGGCTTTTTGCCCAAACTGCCTAAACCCGAAACCGCCTCCGGTTTCCTCTTCTTCTCAATCTCGAGATCAATCTCCCTCTCCCGAGCTCTAGCAATCATGTCGTCCAGCGTTTTACAACTGGACCGGCTCACAAACATGCGGATATCACTCCGCAACATCTCATGATAACGGGCCTTCTTCATCTCCTCATCGGCTGCATACTGAGGAACAAGAAGAGCCCTCTCCCTGAACTTGGCGGTGATCTCCGCCACTGTCTCTGTAGTCTGGGTAAGGTCCTGAAACTCCCTAGCTAACTGCTGCACCTCAATGACCGGTGCAAACTCCGCCCTTAACCTGGTAGAGAAATCAGCCCAGGTCATGGCATCCAATGCCGCATCATCCCCGATGGCATGTCCGACCTCCTCCCACCAATCCCGTGCCCTGTCCTTCAGAAGACAGGATGCCAATCTGACCTTGTCCCCCTCGGGACACCTGCTAGTGTGGAAAGCGTTGGCCACATCCGCCAACCATCTGGTACTCGCTATGGGGTCCCGCGCCCCATGATAGTCTGGAGCTCCGCATGCCCTGAACTCCCTGAACGTAAGTGTGCGCGACCCCATCATGGCCGCCATCTCCGCATGGAAAATACCCAATCTCTCATCCATCAGCTCTAAAATACCCTCCTTGATCGAACCAAAGATCACAGGAGTCTGCTCCAGTATGATGCGGGTAACCTCAGAAGAAAGGAACTCTCTGGTCTGCTCATCCATCTGCCCGACCTCCGGGCTTGATCCCGATCCTGATCCCCCTCCGGCATCTGAGCTGCCGACTGCTGGTCTCGGACGCAAAACTACCATTCTGAAACATATCATAACAACATCAGAACACTGAAATATCTCAAGGGATCATGATACTGCTACTAGCTTCCTGGTCTTGTCTTGGCCTTCCTTGATTCGAGTACGGATCCTCTGCTTTCAGTAGTACGGGCCCATACTACCTTCCACATCTATCTGTACTTTCCTCAAGAACTGCCTTGACTCCACCAAGTCACTTCTACTACTGCTATTCTCTGCTACTCTCATCCTAGGCTTGCCCTAGGGAAACCTCAGGCTCAACACGACTGGTCCTCAGCTGCTGAAGGTCTCCTCATAATGCCAATTAGCCACCACCTAAACACCATCACATGTGATGAGGATCAGATAATCCTTCAAGTAAAAGACCCGTCCCTATAACGGTTGGACTTAAACAAGAGCTGCGCAATAGGGCCAGTTCCAGTACTCTGGGATTATTCAAACCTGATCACATGTGGTGTGACGTGTTCACCTAATGGCTAACTCCCATTACTCAGAACCCCACTAAGCACGAAGCAAGCAGCATTCGGATAAGGGAAACAGACTCAGGCAAAACTATTCTCATAACAAGAAACTGCACTAGCAAAGGATGCTAAGCTCATACTATCAGGCATAACCTAAACAGGCTATCCTACTGCTGTCTACTCAGTACTAGCATGCAATACTCATAAAGTTGTAACACATAAGCAGGCACATAAGGCATTCTCCTAGATCCTTAGTCCTATACTAGCATGTTGTTCTACTGAAACTGAAACTGAACAAATAACTTGTATGGGTAATTTGGGAGTACTTACTTGAGCTCGGCTGACCGCATGCACACACCTCTATCTTGTTAAAAACTATTCTTTCTTTCTAAGTGCTTTCAAAATTCTCTTTGTAATATGTTCTTATTATTTTTAAAATAAAATCTTTTATTTCCCTTAGTTTGAGTTCAGATACACCCGGAAGTGTATCCGAATCCCTCAAACCAGGGCTCTGATACCAACTTGAAACAACCCAAAAAATACGACCCAAAAATTTCGTTTTTCGATGTAATCAAAACCATAATCAGAGTGTCATATAATAAAACCATACGTGATGTATTCCAACATAATAGAAAACACTGTGCGGAAAACTGTATCATACTACGTCAAATCACAACAAACTAAATCAATCCCAGGCTAAAAGCTAAAGCTGTGGTGTGTGCGATGCCGTCACCCCGAGCTCTTCCCTTTGCTTGCGGAAGTACCTGAAACCAAAACTGAAACTGTAAGCACGAAGCTTAGTGAGCTCCCCCAAACTACCACATACCATACAATAACATATAAACACATATTGGGCCTTGCCCACTGCATCGGGACGAAGCCCGGCAACTGCATCGGATCGAAGTCCGGAACTGACTGGGACCTTGTCCCCTGCATCGGACCGAAGTCCGGAACTATCTGCATCGGACCGAAGTCCGAAACTAACTGCATCGGACCGAAGTCCGGAACTAACTGCATCGGACCGAAGTCCGGAACTAACTGCATCGGACCAAAGTCCGGAACCGACTGGGACCTTGTCCCCTGCATCGGACTGAAGTCCGGAACTAACTAACTGAGCATAGCGTAGCATAACATAACAACTAGCATGAACACATATACTGCATACTACATCCTGCCGTAGCCCGGAACACATAAAACCCAAAGTCTATCCATGGCCCAAATTCAGAAGTCCAATGGCCCAACAAGGCCCAAATCCTAAATGTCAACCCAAAGTCAAGCAGTTAAGTACGTTGGGCGTACTCAAACTTACGCTTAGCGTACTCCTTCTAGGGAAAGTGCGAGCATCATACGACCTGAGTACGCCCCGCGTACTCTGCAGACAACCAATCTAACCCATTAAGCACTTAATCGGTTAAGCAATTATGCTAAACTCTCAGATCTGATCCCAAATAGTGACATAACACGTAATGTTGACAACTTTACTCACATGCATGTCTTAATAAGACCCAAAACTGAAACAACCCAAAAAAATACGACCCAAAAATTTCGTTTTTCGATATAATCAAAACCATAATCAGAGTGTCATATAATAAAACCATACGTGATGTATTCCAACATAATAGAAAACACTGTGCGGAAAACTGTATCATACTACGTCAAATCAAAACAAACTAAATCAATACCAGGCTAAAAGCTAAAGCTGTGGTGTGTGCGATGCCGTCACCCCGAGCTCTTCCCTTTGCTTGCGGAAGTACCTGAAACCAAAACTGAAACTGTAAGCACGAAGCTTAGTGAGCTCCCCCAACTACCACATACCATACAATAACATATAAACACATATTGGGCCTTGCCCACTGCATCAGGACGAAGCCCGGCAACTGCATCGGACCGAAGTCCGGAACTGACTGGGACCTTGTCCCCTGCATCGGACCGAAGTCCGGAACTATCTGCATCGGACCGAAGTCCGGAACTAACTGCATCGGACCGAAGTCCGGAACTAACTGCATCGGACCAAAGTCCGGAACCGACTGAGACCTTGTCCCCTGCATCGGACTGAAGTCCGGAACTAACTGACTGAGCATAGCGTAGCATAACATAACAACTAGCATGAACACATATACTGCATACTACATCGGGCCGTAGCCCGGAACACATAATACATAACACATAAAACATAGCACACAAATCCTGTCTGAGCCACGAAGGCATCAAACATACTAGCTACTGCATCGGATCAAAGTCCGGAAACTACTGCTAACTGAACGGGCCGGCATTGTGGCCTTAGACCCGTCCCTACTGGAAGGAAACTCACCTCGTAAACAGGCTGCTGAGTGTATGGCTCTGGAATCTAACTGCTGCTGCTCCTGTATCTCCCCGGCTACAAGTCCATAAACACACTCAATCAAATACTAAACACTGTGCTTGGGTAAAATGACTCATTTACCCTTGGTCAAAATCACTCTCATTTGGACTGACTCGCCGAGTTGGGCCTCCCAACTCGCCGAGTCCTACTCTCACTTTTCAATCCTACTCGCTGCTACTCGTCGAGTATGGCATCGACTCGACGAGTACCCTCTTGATCCAAGAACTCAGACAATCTTCATCCGACTCGCCGAGTCGTATGAACAACTCGACGAGTTGTTCTTGAGCTTAAGAAGATTGCCTTGGACTCGCCGAGTTGTATGAACAACTCGTCGAGTCCCTCCATCACTGAGTCTACCTTCAACTCGCAGAGTCCACTCTCTAACTCACTGGTTCCACTCAACACTGCTAAAAATGAAGGAATCGGGGACTCGCGACTCAACTCGCCGAGTCGTTCTCGCCGAGTTGCCTCCATGCAACTGTTTTTCACCCGATTTTGCTTGAATCCAACACATACAAATGATAGATCTGAGTCCAATAAGCTGGTTTACCACGTAAAGTTTCCAACTTTACGTGTACAACACATGAATAAGGGAAAATAAGGCTAAAAGATGCATAAAAGGGATAGATCTAGGGTTAATATGCAAAGTATCCTCATAAAGGCAATAGATCTGGACTATGGGACTTCTCAATGAATAGATCCAAGGTTATCTCGGCTTATTAGGGCGTTCATGAAACCACAAGGCTTGGAACAAGCATCAACTAGTTCTTAGAAGAGTTCTAATGGAGGTTTAAAGCATAAAACAAGAGGGGAAATCCGAAAATACCTCAAATAACTCAGATTTGCCCTTGGATCTTGGCACTCCACCTCTTCTCCTTGCTCCTTTCTTCTTCTCCTTCTTCAAGCCTTCACAAATCACACAATATCACTTACAAACTCTCAAGGATGAACTAGGGTTTTCTCACAGCTTTAGAGGGTGAAGGAGGCGAGAATGAGGGCTATAAGGTGACTTAAATAGTGGGCAACCTGGGGATTTAGGGTTTCACCCAGACGGACGGACTCGCCGAGTCCGGGATATGGACTCGCCGAGTCACTAGCTAACACGTGCTCGAAGTCGCGACCCTACTCGGCGAGTCAGGCTATGAACTCGCCGAGTCCCTCTTGCAAAACTTTAAAACAATTACTAATGAATTAACATACTAGGAACGGGTCGTTACAATTCTCCCCCACTTATCTCAGACTTCGTCCTCGAAGTCTGCTACGGCTGGATCTGTAAATATCTCCGGGTAGTGCGTTCTCATCTCCTCCTCAGCCTCCCACGTCCATTCAGACCCCTTCCGGTGCTGCCACTGTACCTTCACTAGCTAGATTACCTTGTTCTTCAAGGTCTTGGTCTTCCGATCCAGAATCGCGACCGGCCTCTCAATATAATTCAGGCTGCTATCAACCTGAATATCCTCTAGGGGAACGACTGCTGACTCATCCACCAAACACTTCCTCAACTGCGACACGTGGAAGGTGTTGTGGATCTGACTAAGCTCCTCAGGAAGATCTAACCGATAAGCAACCCGACCCACCTGGGCCAAAACCCTGAAAGGACCAATAAATCTGGGGCCCAGCTTGCCCCTCTTCCGGAACCTGATGACACCTTTCCAAGGTGAGACTTTCAGAAGAACCATATCTCCCACCTGGAACTCCAAGTCCGAACGCCTCCTGTCAGCGTAGCTCTTCTGCCGACTCTGCGCAGTCTGCAGCCTACTACGGACCTGCTGGATCAACTCAGTCATCTTGAGCACCACTTCGGTGCTCCTGATGACTCGCCTCAAAAACCATAACTTTTACTTCATAAAAACCCCCCACAACTCTTGCATGGAAGAAAGGAAATGGCCAGGCTAGCATTTTTATGGTTCTATACATCTTAAAATGTATGAAAGGACAACATAATAGCTCTGGAGTACTCCATACTCACAAAGATCCAAGATTTGGGAAAAGAAGAACCAAAATGCAAGACTAAACAAGGTCTACTTAAATAAGCTCCAAGATGTGAACTTTATACCTGTAAAAGGTGCACAAGAAGATGGAGTTTCTGGATCTACAAGCTAGAATGCACCACCTCCACTTGAAAGATCTTATTTCTAACACCAAACACACAAATCACTTCCCAAGCATCAAAAATATCTTTCACACACTAGGGTTTGATTTTAGGGTTTGGGGAATATGGAGGTTGGTCATGAGAAGGTCCAAGAGGGTTTATGTTGCTTAACCAGAGCTCACACCCAAAGGAATTAGATTTTGGAAAAAACATATGTACGCCCAGCATACCTATATGTACGCTCAACGTACTCAAGTCTTGACCCGCCAAATCCTTGTTGACTTACGCCCGACGTAGGCTTTGTGCGCCCAGCGTAAGGGCCATATATGCAAGCTTTAAAACATAAAAGACTGAAAAGTAAAATTACCTAATAACGGGTGTTATATGTCCGATGACTTATAGGGTCGAGGGTAATCCAGCCTGATGGTTGTGGACCCGAGGGTATTCTAGTCCGATGAATGATTGGACCACTTTCACATTGGCATTCCAGTCCGTTGACTGATTGGTTCAGGGTTAATCTAGCCCGATGGTTGTGGACCCGAGGGTATTCCAGTATGATGACTGATTGGACCAAACATGCATGATTGTATATATGTTATGTTGTGTTGTGGTATTTGGGAAACTCACTAAGCTTCATGCTTACAATTTGATTTTATGGTTTCAGGTACATTAGATGATCAGGGTAAAAGCAAAGACGTGATCATACACATCCTTCGGTGACATGTTTTGGAGATGTTATGATACATTGGTTTTGAAACATTTGTACTTAATCTTGGGTTTTTATGACTTAGGTTTGCTTGAAAACAATGATTTCTCTTTAATTAAAAATAATAAAAAAATTATTGTGATTTTGGGATGTTACATCACTTATTTATCAAGTAATGGCAACTCAACGCGTGGTCTACATGGTAAGGAACGCGACATGTAATCTTCAAATCCACCTTCTAACTAATATTAAAGAAATCCAATTTAACAACACACAAAATAGATCCTTTTGTCTTAGCAACGTATATAATCTACAAAATATTAATTTAAAGAATTTTAAGCACCTATTATCCTAAATTACATCAAAACATAGCATAAATGTACTCGATATCACATAATATAACTATGTAAAATAGATGATATCGTGAGACTAAACCCATTTGGGTTTAGTTTTCCTTGGATTTGAGCTATATCGGGCTTAGCCCACTAGGCACATAAACATGTTAAATTTCTCATTTCAACATTGTACTTTGCCCCTAATGAATTCAATCCATATATATCTTACCAAACTGCTTCCATAAGGTGAAATAATACTAGCAAACTTATGTTTTAATTTGTTATATGTAATTTACCTAATGAATTCATGTTTAATAGCTTAATACCTCAAGATCTTAAAGGGGGGGGGGCAAAGAATCATCAAAACACTCTCAATAAAAAGTTATGGAACTCTCATAAGTTCTAAATTCGTCAAGGAAAACTCCATAAACTTAATCTTTATTATTAGATAATCATCAAAACATCTTAATGAATCTTGGAATAATTTTATTATACATGAATTTATATCTTGGAAGTGATGATTCCATCATTTGAATATTCAAAACTTGAATCTACATTTTGAGAGTCAGATAATTTCCAAATTTCTTTATAAACCTTTAACAAAACTAAATCATTAACTTTCAAGCTTCAATGTGACCTTATGCTTCAATTCATAACATTTTCATAAATTTAAATAATTCAAAATTGAGTAGAAATATTGTTTAAAGCTACAACCCACAATTGAAGCTCTATATTAACATTGAAATTCAAATACGATTTCATTGGTTTCAAAATGATTTGATGAAGTCATTACTTTGATAGGGTGTTAACATATCATAAGAAATCTAGATTAACTATCGATTTCATCAAATCAAAATATATATTAAATTCACCGTTTATGGAGCTCCAAAGCTTCACAAAACTCCCAAAATCCATAACAAACACTTCAAATAAGATTTTTCATGCAGTTCGAGATATAAATGCTAGAGGCAAGCTTAGAAAACCAATTAGAACTACATATCACTAACAATTTTGGGATTTTGAGAAATCTCCAAGCCTTAAATCCAATATGGAGAAGATGAAGGAGTTTTATACCTTCCCAACGCCTTTTTGTTGAATGCTAATTCTCTAATTCCAATGCTTCATTGTTGGTGCTATTAGATCTTTACCAAATCTCTCTTGATCGACATTTCTCCCTTCCTAATTTATCAAAGTTGTTTGAACGAGGAATAGGTATCGAAAATAGTAACTAGTGTATGAACTTTTACTAACTTGACATATTGCACCCTTAATTCCTCTATTTCCAACATTTGCCCCAAAATGGATTAATTTATCTAGTTTGTTTCATATTTACATTATAGGGAGTTCATGGATTTTACAGCCTCCAAGGGAAAGAACAATCTTCAACTCCATTGTGTACTGTTTACTGTGGAATATCTGGATTGCAAGGAATGATAGATTATTCAAAGAATTGAGAATCTCACCCACAAAAGCGGCAAATAATGTTATATCCCTATGTTATTTATGGTGAAAACATAGAAGTAAGCTTAGGTGTGGAAGATAGGTAGACTGGAGTATCTCATCATTTTCTCATTTCATTTCTAATATGTAATTTTATTTGGACCTTTTGTATATTTTGCACATTGCGCCTTAGCTGCTTGCTAAGTGTTGCTATTATTTATATATATATATATATATATATATATATATATATATATATATATATATATATATATATATATATATATATATATATATATATATATATTTCTCTTGTTTCGAAAAAAAAAAAAAAACAAGAGTTAATCAAGTCAAATATGGGTCAACACTATGTTCTTGTCTAAATTACCATTTTAGCGTTAGTTTATATATTTGACACAAATAAATGTTAATTCACTATAATTAGACTTTATAAACACAAATGTTTTCAAATATATATATATATATATATATATATATATATATATATATATATATATATATATATATATATATATATATATATATATATATATATATATATACTAGGTTAAAACCCGTGGAACCCACGGGTGCTGTTTTTGAATTGAATTTAAAAATTAATTATTTAATAAAATATTATATCAATAATTCTGATAACTTATAAATTGTAATATTGAATATTTAAATAATTTTTTTTATTGGTAATTATTTAATTACTAACTAAATGGGAAGTATTTAATTAGGAATGAAGATTGTTGAAAACTATTTTTTTTATTCATCATTCTAATTGGACATATGCAGATGATACAATACCAATGTGTGTAATGAAATTAACATAAAATATAACAATACGTAATTATAAAAAAATACAGTAATATGATGGATTAAGTGTGATTTCCTAAAATTGAATAAAACGACGTTACAAAAAAGTTGGCTACAAATTTCGAAAAACTTCCTTATAAACAACATTGGAAGTTTTATTTGTGAGTTTGCCATCTTTATCTAAAATTAATAATTTTAATCCCTCTCTACTCTGAACTCTAGATAAGGCAACATACAATTGTCCATGTGAAAAAACAGGATCTTTCAGAAACAGACCAACCTTTGACAACGATTGTCCTTGACTTTTGTTAATAGTCATTGCAAAACATACAGCCAAAGGAAACTGTCTTCTTGTGAATTTGAAGGGAATCTTTTTTTCTGATGGAGTTAAAGACATTCTTGGAATAAAAGTCCGATTTCCAATATTAGTTCCAGTTATTATACGTGCTTCAATAACACGTTTGCCCAATGATAACACCTGTAGTCTTGTGCCATTACATAAGCCGTTTTTCTGATCAATATTTCTCAGTAACATTACTGGAACACTAATTTTTAAAACTAATTTATGATTTGGTAAACCGGATACTT
Organism: Lactuca saligna; assembly: GCF_052625555.1. Taxonomy (NCBI): domain Eukaryota; kingdom Viridiplantae; phylum Streptophyta; class Magnoliopsida; order Asterales; family Asteraceae; genus Lactuca; species Lactuca saligna. The sequence continues at coordinate 132,305,576 of NC_136418.1, read as the reverse complement.
TGAGTCCATTTAATACATCAGGAGAGTATAGATTTGCATCAAATTGATCATGGAGAAATTCGGATTCACATATGCAGTCTGAACTTAAATATTCAACTTGATCTCCTGGAAACTTCTTAAGTAAACGGTCGTTTATTTCCTGGACAACTTCATTTTTTGGAGCAAGTATCGCTCTTTCTTGGAAATAATTTATATCGCTATAGTACTCTAAAATTGAAGGATATACAAACTCAATTAAGAAACCTATAGGATCATGTGAATCATTAATGAGAATATCATCCGGAATATCGATAATCGTTTCACCGTCGTTCGGACCACCAAGTTTTCCTTCTCCTATATCCAACAACCAATTTGCAAAATCTCTTATTTTTCCTATATCTGATTGATCCCTTCCAACAGTTAGCCTCATGTTTTTTGTTAATCTATGGACTTTGCAATGTTCCCATAAATATGAAGAACTCAAAGAAGCATTTACAATGTTCTTTCTACTGCCACCCGGCACAACAGGTAGAATTTGTCTAAAATCTCCTCCAAAGACAATAACTTTCCCTCCAAATGGAATATTTGAGATGGTTGAATTTACGCACCTTAATAAATCCTTCAAAGTTCGATCTAAAGCTTCAAATGCATGCTTATGGACCATAGGTGCTTCATCCCAAATTATCAAAGAGGTTTTCCTTATTAAGCTTGCCAACTCACCGTCTGGATTTATGTTACAAAAAGAATCCTCTGTAAGCTCAAATGGAATTATAAATCGAGAGTGTGCTGTTCTACCACCGGGCAATAATAAGGAAGCAATACCACTTGAAGCAACATTTAATACAATATTTCCTTCAGATCTAATTGCTGCAGATATTGTTTTCCATAAAAAAGTTTTACCCGTTCCACCATACCCGTAAACAAAGAAGACACCTCCTTTATTTTGTTAAATAGCACTCTTGATGTTTAGGAAAATGTTCCGTTGCTCATTTGTTAATGCAAGAAACATACGATCATAGTCATTCTTTATAACGGGAATGTCGTAATCTAGTTCCCCGGTGATAAGTCGATTGTTTGAAGAAGAAACGGATTCAACATCTGGGTATGGCATGTTTTTGAAGTTTTTGAGAGTAGAGTTTTTTCGAAGTAAAATTTGTTGTATTTCTAACAAAGTTAAGTTCTTAAGTTCATCTACTCCGAGAGACAATTCTGCACGAAAATATTAAATAATTAATAAAATACGTGGTTGATATTTAATAATTTCATTACTAATTATTTAATGGGTGTTGAAAAATAAAAATAAATTAATTTTAAAAAATAAGAAAAAATGTAATACCTGCTGACTTAAATCTTCGTTGTTGGCTATATAGAATTCCATCTGCCAAATATTCCCATGTATTTTCCCAAACGATCTCTGGTTTAGACATACTATTACACATCAACAATGTAGCAAATAAAAAGCGTAGATAAAAACCAGATCCAGAATGACTTGCTTCTTTAATTGCATCAATGTATTCCTTGTCATCATCTAATAGCCCGAGTGCATAACAGGCATCTCTAAAAGAAGAATGTGTTTCTCCATTTACCGTGCGAATTTCATCAAATGATGTTGGTCCTTTTACTTTATTTAAAAGAATCCTTAAGAAATATGCTTCACCTAGTTTAGGTGAAACTGAATGAATTCTACCGATGGCTTTTCCTACTTTCCTTCGCTTCCAAAACCGACCATTTAATATCCAAACAAACTTTGTAGGGAATTCAACATATGTGAGTTTTCGTGCTTCACTGTCGATTGCATTACACTCCATCCAAGCTGTGAACTTTGAAGCGGCAACAGAAGGTTTGTCAAGAACATCATCAATATCATCATCTTCGCCATATACAATTTGTTGTTGATTAGGAAGATGAAAAGGTAGTCTAACAACAGAAGGATATCTGCAATGAACATCATATCTAAAAATTCGCCATGATGCTTCACATGCTGATAAATATCTACAATCGTAATATTCAGCTATTTCATCGACCGCATCATTATTTTCACATTCATTGTTGGTTGGTACAACAGCAACTGTAGCTCTATCAGGACCCTTATTTATGTATTTAAACAAATACTTTATAGAAGATCCCTGATTGCACCATTCAATATTAATATGTGCCTGATATCTTTTCAATAGATATTTGTTGTATGGAACAACATTTCTATTATCCAACCTTACACCTGATTTTTCTACAAAATGACCATCGTTTCTTCGCTTATATAACGGAAAACCATTCTGATCAACAGACGAATGATTAATGAATTGTTTTGGAAAGTTTTTAGAGCACTTTTTATCCACCATGCATGGACAATTCATATTTTCAGCTCCACATGGACCATGAATCATAAACTCATTTACAAGTGAATACAATTCAGGATCTTCAATTCTGTCTGGTATCTCTGCTGAAATTATTGGATCAATAAGTTCAACAGTTGGTAGCTTGTTGTCAGAATGCATGAATAGACATATATGACTATGCGGCAAACCTCTTTTTTGAAATTCAATGGTATAAACATCTGTAAAAGAATTTGACAAAAAATAAAAGAGAATGTGATTAGATATCAAAACATATTTAAAATATAATAATAAGATCAATGTTTTATAAAAAAAAATTAAAAATATAGTTTTAATTACATGCTTGAACTTTGCCGAAAATTTGATTCTCCCTTAAGTCTTTAATGAATGCATCAAGCTTGATCTTAAACAACCTACATAGTATATCAGGTCTGTCTTCTGGTTGAAGTGAAGTATCCTTAAGAAACCTTTTAATCTCAGGCCATTTGGGATTACACGTAAAGGTTATGAAGAAATCAGGATATCCAAACCATTTACATAGTGACATGGTATCCAAATAGTTTTGCAGCATATAGCGTGCACCTCCGGTAAAGGATGAAGGTAATATGACACGTTGGCCGACATTCGAGATATCAATCGTTCCTTGAGCTTTTTGGTTACGTAAATTTTCATAAGAATCACATCTAAGAACATGTTGTTGCCTACGTATGTAGTACATTCTCTCCGTTTCCATCATAGTATAGGCATCTACCAGAAATTGTTGAAACAACCTTCTTGAATTAAGTATAAGAGAGAACGAATGATCTCTGTCTTGAATCCTATAAGCGAAATATTCTCTCATTGTACATTTCGCACGCTTGCTGTTGGTCGTAAATGACACACCTCTATGAAGAATGTCAACACTATAACCATCATCCCCATATGGAAATAGCAATGGATATTGGAGAGGAAGGTACGAAGGATGCAATTCACTGATACGTTGTAGACAACCATTTTTTGTTTGAACGACGATATCCCTCTTTTCGATTGAATCCGAAATGTCACCAATTATTAAAGCAGCAACCTCAGAAGCAGTCGGTAGGTTATATGTTCTTCCATCTTGCTCCCTTCTCCCAATAAGTCGTAATTTCATATCAACTTCTGGATTTTTTTGAAAAGTATCTCTTACCATTCTATAAGATCTAACCAAGACATTATTTGAATCCAACATCACCTTAATATCTTTAACAATATCACTATTAGTTGATGTTGATTGATCTTTTTCACCACTAAAATAAATAAATTTATACATAATATTAGTAATATATACATAATATATATATATATATATATATATATATATATATATATATATATATAATAATAGATTATGAATAAGAAGTTTGAGAAAATACCGAAAACATCTTTGTCTATTTGTAATTTCGTTGTCAGTGTCATAAATGTATAACTGAGAGAATTTTGGTTCCGATCCTTTTGCTGGCAAAAGACTTCCAATACTATGATAATTTTGACCACCCAATCTGAAAATGTAAGGAGCGTTTCCTCTATTGATTGAAGAGTCAATTTTACCACCCATCGACGTGAAAGAAAACATTGAATTGTAACGTCGAATGTTTTTCATGAAGTGTTTGCTTTTTGAATCCATATTTCGAAACATTCTTTCATAAGTAGGGGGTGCATTCTTTAAGTCTGGAAGTTGAACTTTGCCGTAACCACAACATAATGAATAATCCGTGTTCCCATTTTCTTTACCTCTAATGGATTCATTTCTCCATAACTTTGCACGACATGTTTGACATACAACATCTTGATCACCATGATCCAAATATTCTGTAAAATAAAAGCGTTGAATAAAATATCAATGAATTTTATAATTATATAGAACATAGTATCTGAAATGTAAAATGGATTTTATTTTTTCATTACCATTTGAGATACCAACTATACAATTTTCATTGTTCACTTGATGTATATTTTCTACATCTTCTGTCAAATCAATCAATGGGATAGGGGATAAATGTCTTGTCTTCGTTTTTAATTTATGACATCCTGGATTTAACTTGATTGATGATGAAGAAGTTGTTACTGTAGATGCATTTTTTGATGTCATATCATTTGAAAGTACATGGTACTGTCTTTTCTTTGCTAACTTGGAAGTGATATATTTATCAAAACCAATGTTATCTGAATAAAATAAAAATAAAATAGTTAACTAAATAAATAAATATTTACATAATGGATAATAGTATATTTTAAAAACCATAAATAATTACCATTCGTAATGTTAGATAACGGATTTATAACATTTGTAATGTTAGAAAATGGAGTTCTAACATCTGTAAAGGAAGGACAGTATTGTATGGTTGTGTTATGCTTTGCAGGTGTTGTAAATAAATTGACATTTTGAGTTTGACGAACAATGTTGGTTGATTGATCTGCAAATAGAAATAACTTATAAAACTTGTAAATATTATGTATTCAACTATATAACAGTAAAAGATGGAATATAAAATACTAATACGGTTATAGTTAATGGTTTTTTTGAAGAGATGTTGTAATGATATACTTGGAACGTTTGGTATTGTTTTTATTTTCTTCGATCTTTTATTTTCCAAATATATTTTTCTTTGTCTTCTTTTCTCTTTGGCCTGCATGTGGTACATGTTACTGTTGTTTTCTGCATAAGAAGACATAGGTTAGGAAATGAAATGTGAAATTATGTACATAATATGTTTATATAATACAATTGAAGTTAGTTAGAATTAAATAAATAATGATAATAAAGTAAATGTATTTAAAAAGTTACCTTTATTAATTTGTTTATTAAAATGTTAGCATCATGACTCATCATCCTCATTTCCAACCTAGGGTTTATTCGATTTAAATCTACTGTTTCCCCAATTTCAACCAATCGTGGGTTCGGATGAGATCAGGGGTTAAAACCCTAGATCTCCATGGAATCAATGAAGGTAAAATTGTGTGATACACGATAATCGTGATGATTATAACTTGCTTATTGATCTTATGTATCTATTCAAGATTATTTTTTTACAATTAGAAAAACATCTATTCCAGCATATTGATTATTGTTGTAAATTTCAACCATAAATTCATAGAGAAAACAAAGTGATCTAAACTGATAATACTAACCTGACATATGGATATGGAAATCTTGCAGGTAGAACTGGAATGAGGATTACAACTTTAATGAAGCAGTTTGATGTAAGCTTAATGAAAAAAAAATCGCAGAAACAATTGAATATTAAGAAGACGAATGAGGTGTTTCAAAATTTTGGATTTCACGTTTTGAGTTAAAGTTATATGCTTGAATATTGGAAAAAGATTACGATTATATGATTTTATTGTTGTTGGATCTTTATTAGATATAATTTTCTTCCTGATTTTTTGGAATTTAAAAGATTACAACTAAAAATTAGTTTAATATTCAAATTTCATCTAAAAAAGGAGTATAGAATATTAGGAAATAGTTGGTTGAATATAGGTTATTTACAGAAGATAAGTAAATATGTTGCAACCATTACAAAAATGTATGAATTAATTTTAGAGAATCAAAGATATAAATTTTGTTTACAATTGGTTATTGATTATTTATTAAAAATAACATATTTATCGTGACAAAAATAATAGTTATTCTAAATAATAGACATAAATGTTCCATGTTTAAAATAATCAACATAAAGATGCGAAGGTGATTATGGTTAATATTCATTATTGGAGTCAAATGCAGTTCACGTGTAAAAGCAAAAATGTTCGCATTTGGTAATACAAATCAAAATTGGGTTTCGCATATGAGGTTGTATGGATTGGGGTTAAAGATGCGAAGGTGATTATGGTTAATATTAATTTCGCATTTGGTGAGACAAACAACTCAAATGCCAATGAACTAAAAAAAATGACTGGAACATGCGAAGAAAGAGGGTGAATGAAGAATGTGAATTTTACAGTAGAATGCGAATTGGGGAAGAAAGCTAAGAATTTCGCATTTTTATTATACAAATTGATTGATTGATTGATTTGTCTTAATTGTTAATTGCGATATATGAAATACTTATCAAGTTAGGGGGAATATGGTCATTTTGAAGTAAAAGAAGCCTTGGTTATTAAATGAATCATACGAAGGATCTGTTATTTGATTTTGGAATTGGGGCGAATAATCGAACGATTTGGAGTTGCGAATTTGATTTTGAAAAGCCAATCAGTTGGGTTCGCATATGAAAACAGATAAGTTTTGATTTTGGATTAGCAATTGGGTTAATTGGGTTATTGATTGAGGGATGATTCGTGAAGAAAAATGCGAAGTCAAGAAGGACTGTGAAATGTGATTTGTTCAATATTGGAGTCAAATGCAGTTCACGTGTAAAAGCAAAAATGTTCGCATTTGGTAATACAAATCAAAATTGGGTTTCGCATATGAGGTTGTATGGATTGGGGTTAAAGATGCGAAGGTGATTATGGTTAATATTCATTTCGTATTTGGTGAGACAAACAACTCAAATGCGAATGAACTAAAAAAAAGATGACTGGAACATGCGAAGAAAGAGGGTGAATGAAGAATGTGAATTTTACAGTAGAATGCGAATTGGGGAAGAAAGCTAAGAATTTCGCATTTTTATTATACAAATTGATTGATTGATTGATTTGTCTTGATTGTTAATTGCGATATATGAAATACTTATCAAGTTAGGGGGAATATGGTCATTTTGAAGTAAAAGAAGCCTTGGTTATTAAATGAATCATACGAAGGATCTGTTATTTGATTTTGGAATTGGGGCGAATAATCGAACGATTTGGAGTTGCGAATTTGATTTTGAAAAGCCAATCAGTTGGGTTCGCATATGAAAACAGATAAGTTTTGATTTTGGAATCGCAATTGGGTTAATTGGGTTATTGATTGAGGGACGATTCGTGAAGAAAAATGCGAAGTCAAGAAGGACTGTGAAATGTGATTTGTTCAATATTGGAGTCAAATGCAGTTCACGTGTAAAAGCAAAAATGTTCGCATTTGGTAATACAAATCAAAATTGGGTTTCGCATATGAGGTTGTATGGATTGGGGTTAAAGATGCGAAGGTGATTATGGTTAATATTAATTTCGCATTTGGTGAGACAAACAACTCAAATGCCAATGAACTAAAAAAAATGACTGGAACATGCGAAGAAAGAGGGTGAATAAAGAATGTGAATTTTACAGTAGAATGCGAATTGGGGAAGAAAGCTAAGAATTTCGCATTTTTATTATACAAATTGATTGATTGATTGATTTGTCTTAATTGTTAATTGCGATATATGAAATACTTATCAAGTTAGGGGGAATATGGTCATTTTGAAGTAAAAGAAGCTTTGGTTATTAAATGAATCATACGAAGGATCTGTTATTTGATTTTGGAATTGGGGCGAATAATCGAACGATTTGGAGTTGCGAATTTGATTTTGAAAAGCCAATCAGTTGGGTTCGCATATGAAAACAGATAAGTTTTGATTTTGGAATCGCAATTGGGTTAATTGGGTTATTGATTGAGGGACGATTCGTGAAGAAAAATGCGAAGTCAAGAAGGACTGTGAAATGTGATTTGTTCAATATTGGAGTCAAATGCAGTTCACGTGTAAAAGCAAAAATGTTCCCATTTAGTAATACAAATCAAAATTAGGTTTCGCATATGAGGTTGTATGGATTGGGGTTAAAGATGCGAAGGTGATTATGGTTAATATTCATTTCGTATTTGGTGAGACAAACAACTCAAATGCGAATGAACTAAAAAAAATGACTGGAACATGCGAAGAAATAGGGTGAATGAAGAATGTGAATTTTACAGTAGAATGCGAATTGGGGAAGAAAGCTAAGAATTTCTCATTTTTATTATACAAATTGATTGATTGATTGATTTGTCTTAATTGTTAATTGCGATATATGAAATACTTATCAAGTTAGGGGCAATATATTTTATTTGAGTTATAACCAAAATCAACTAACTTGTCCAATTTAAAACAATAAAAGTATCCAAAAATATTCAAAACCAATAATATTTGACATCCTAAATACCCCAAAATAAAAATCATACCAAGCAATTAAAATATCTTTATAACCAAAACAAATGATCAAAATATATTAAATGTGTCTTATAACCGATAGAAACTCACTTTTCAATTTTTGGAATCAAGAGTGGAGTTTCCTCTGCGGTTGACTTTCTTTTAGCCTTAGTTGAACTTAAATCATATCCAGAATCAACATCATAAATTTCTTGGAGGTTGCGCTTCAAATCACCTGATATTTTGCAAGGACTTGTTGCGGTTGACTTATCAACTGTTGAGGGTGTAAAAGTTTCGTCTGTTTGTGAGATCACATCCTAATTTTAAAAAAAAAAATGTTTGATTCCTAAAAAAAATAACTAATATAATTAAAAGTTTATAAAATAAAATGAAAAACCTTTTGAACAGGCTGTACAACATCATCGGATTCCAAAGCAACTTGATTTAAGGAGACAGATTGATTACTCTAAAAAATAAAATGGAAATATGTTAATCGTTATGTACTTTAACATTAAAGAATTGTAAATTTTCAACAATAAAAAATTACATACCATAAGTTCTATTTTACTTTCCAATTCACAAACAATGGACATATCTTCTGTAACTCTGAGAACTGTGTAGATGTTATTATAGTTGTTGACATTGTATTCTGTAATATCTACAACAAAACCAAACTTGCGGTTTTTCAACACATTAAGTTGCATTGAAAATAGGGCATCACTGTCTCCGGCCTGTAAGATATATTTTAATAAATTAAAAAAATTAAGTAAATGTTTTCTGATTTTAAAGGTATGAATAATATACCGCATCATGTATCTTTTTCAACTCGTAGGCACTTATATTTAACAACCTCCTTGCTTCCCTATCAAAAAGAGTCAATCCAATGGTTCCAGTACAATCTTGTACGTTAATTGGAATTATATACCTAAAACAAAAAATAATTATGTCATTGTTAGTGTTGTTTTAAGATTGACAAAATTAATAGAAATAAATATGTCTATACTTTATAACTGACTGAAATTCAGATTTTTTGCATTGTGCATTTGTACACTCGACAACCATAGTTTCTGAAATTCCCTCAGGGTTGGTATACGAATGATTGGTTTTGGGAACAGGGATAATTTTTTTTCCACATTTTTTGCATGCTTCATAATACCATGGTAGATTCTGCCTTATATTAACAATGGAAGCAACTAATAAAAACTTCATTTCCTGTATCATATAAAATGTAAAAATTATTAAAATAAATTATGCAAAAATAAAATGTAAAACATATAAAATAATGCAATATACCTTAATTGGTTCGGTGATCTCACAGATTGTTTTTAATGGAAAATTGCCCTTAAAGTCATCTATATATGAAGAAGAGTAGCTTTGAAGTGTAGTTATGCTTTTTTTAGTTATACCGAAATTGTCATGACATTTCAACCTGTAATGTTTAATTTAGATTCATGAATATTAGGTTTTGTGTTTTTTTTTAAGTTAAAATACATTATAAAAAAATAAAAAACAATTGGAAACTAACTTATTTTTAAACTCATTTATTTCATAAATGTCAGAATTTATGAACAATTTCGTTACTTCAAAATGACTTTTAGCTTCACCAAGACCTGTAAAAAATGTATATCCAATTATTAAAATTTATATAAAAACAGTAATTATAAACATCTATATATAAAGATTGAATACAAACCATTCCAAATGTTTAGCTTCAAAAACTGCATCACGATAACAACAAAATTAACAGTCGGGTTATTTTTTAGGTATTCTGAAATTTGATATGCTTGACTTCCAAAAATAGTAACCTTCAGATGTACAGAACTAAATAAACCATAAAATAGTATATTAATATTAATTTGTGATTAATTAAAGATAATAAATAATAAATAAATAATACAATATAATCTCACTCTAGGTTGCTAAGAGTGACTTTTATATAATGCTTGGATGGTACTGGATTTGAAGTTTCAAGAGGCCTAAATGACACGATATGTCCAATAACATCTACACAACAGATACCACAAAAAAATAAAAGTTTAGGATTAAATTCGTAATATTTAAATAATAAAATGTATAACCAAAAAAACAAATGATAAAAAATGATTTTATTAATATTTTATGACTAACCAAAGAATGTGTCTTTTGGGCATGTTTGTTCTATGATAGAGTTAAAGTCAACAAACATAAATCCATTGACCGGACCCGAGAAATCATCACATTTTTTTAGGATGCTTTTCCAATCCAAAGTTAAGGTCTGTTTATGACCTGTATAACTAAAACCATTAGTAACAGCAGCCATATTGGGTTTTATAACTATATAACTTTCATCTTCCTTTAAAAGATGACGAAATTTGGAGAAATTCTGATTGAAGACACGAGCTTGGTATTGTGTACCCTGTTTAAAAAAAATTAAAAATTATTATGTTCATGAAACATGTCTAATATTGAATGATGAATAAAAAATATATCAAATACAACAAACCTCCTCATCCATGATGATCATTTCAATGGAACAAACTTTATTATTTCTGACAAAGTTCCAAATTTTAAGCATCCGAACCTTGATATGCGATTTTTCATCTATCTGGTCAATGTTATTCAGGTAAACCTTATTTCCTATTTCCATTTTCTGCAATAAATTTAATCATTATAGAATTGTAAGGAAAATTAGCAACCTTTTAAATTAACAGCAAATCAAAGTAAATGAAACAGCAAAACAAAAAAAAAATATATTGTAATAGTTAAAGCTTTGAGGTTGCATGGATTGGGGTTAAAGATGTTCGCATATTGGAGTCAAATGCAGTTCACGTGTAAAAGCAAAAATGTCCGCATTTGATAATACAAATCAAAATTGGGTTTCGCATATGAGGTTGTATGGATTGGGGTTAAAGATGCGAAGGTGATTATGGTTAATATTCATTTCGTATTTGGTGAGACAAACAACTCAAATGCGAATGAACTAAAAAAAAAATGACTGGAACATGCGAAGAAAGAGGGTGAATGAAGAATGTGAATTTTACAGTAGAATGCGAATTGGGGAAGAAAGCTAAGAATTTCGCATTTTTATTATACAAATTGATTGATTGATTGATTTGTCTTAATTGTTAATTGCGATATATGAAATACTTATCAAGTTAGGGGCAATATGGTCATTTTGAAGTAAAAGAAGCCTTGGTTATTAAATGAATCATACGAAGGATCTGTTATTTGATTTTGGAATTGGGGCGAATAATCGAACGATTTGGAGTTGCGAATTTGATTTTGAAAAGCCAATCAGTTGGGTTCGCATATGAAAACAGATAAGTTTTGATTTTATAGAATAAATTTAATGACCATATTGCCAATCAGTTGGGTTCGCATATGAATTCCATTTTCTGCAATAAATTTAATCATTATAGAATTGTAAGGAAAATTAGCAACCTTTTAAATTAACAGTAAATCAAAGTAAATGAAACAGCAAAACAAAAAAAAACATATTGTAATAGTTAAAGCTTTGAAGAACAGTTTATTTTAAAGAAAATAAAGTTCTCATTTTTATTACTAATTTCGTATTTTGTAATCATTTTCATTAACATTTACGTCTTTTAAACTGAAAAGGTAGAAGAAAAACATGCTTAAGAAGAATTAGCAAAAGGAAGAAGAAGAACATCACTAATAAAATGAAAAATGATAGAAACTGGTAAATCAGACAATTAAGAGGTTAGAAATATTAGTAATGCTGATATTTTAATACACTAACCTGATATTATAATTTTTGAAGCGTTGCAGAATCAAGAAGAATGAAGAAGAATACGTTTGCAAATATTACTATGGAGCAGAATTCGTCTGGAGCAGAATGGTAAAAAGAAAATAACCGTATGAATGCTATTTACGTTTGAATAAATAAGAATAAGAATTAAGAAGATTACGTTTGAAAAAGAATAATATTGCAGATTTTTAGGGATTTAATTTGCAATCAAAATAAACAAACTTTCAAAATTAATGCGTCTTTTTCGAATCTGAAGATTGATTAACATATTTGTTTGCAGATTTTTCCGGAATTATTGAATTTGGATTGTATGGCATTTACGTAAATATATATGAATAAAATGAGCGGGAAAACTCTATTTTGGAGGTCTTATAGATTGACATGTGGCAGAGTTCTACTTATTTATTAGAATTAGAATATATATATATATATATATATATATATATATATATATATATATATATATATTAATTTGTTTATATTATATATTTATTTTATATTTAATAAAAAATTATTTTAGCTTAATTTAAGGATGTTACACTTATATTATATGGGCAGGCTTGAAAAGGTTTTGGAAGTCTTTCCCAACAAGATATGTATTTAAAGTGTGGGTTGTATGATAATAACGAATTAAGAAATATTATTCCTAAACACTAAGCCTACCTCCAACCACAATTGACGACTTGTTTTCCCTCTTCCTTTCTAGTTTATCGACCACAACAAAGAAGATTAAGCATGTATGTATCTGATCAAGTTGATTGCCGCCGTTGTTTTGACTGGATCATGTGGATACACAGAATAATAATATGTTTTTATTGTTATCTCCTACATCAAAGGTTCTGTGATTCAAAAGTATGATTTCTAGAACATCGTATGGTTGTGTTTGTTGATATTATATATCCAATCATACAATTTAAAAGTATGATTTCTAGAACATCATATTTAATTATTTATATTATAGGAATGAATTAAATTGCAAGATTTAGTAAGTAAGTTGCAACAAAGAGACCATGAAGACGTAATTTGTCATTGTTGGGGGATATATGAGAGTAGGGTGATTGTGGAAATCCAGATTCCTTATGGATCATGTATGTTCACTTTCTAAATTTATATTTTCACCCTATGTCTGGGTTACAGGAAATCCAGTCTAGGATAATCCAAAATAACACTTGTGTATCTTAGCAAGAAACACAAGCCAAATCACATAGAATTTTGAGTATTCATTTAGAAGAAGAAGAGTTAAAGAAAAGGTTATATATCCAGCAGGACCAACGCCATGGGATCTTCCCCTTGGACCCTGCTAGGGGCGCTGCCCCCATGGCCCTACAAAGGGGCACATCCCCCTTGACCCCCGCATTTCTATCGTACCGGCTTATAATTCGATCTTATATATGCATGCACTCCGCATTCACCAAACATATAATATATAGTACAAACGATAAGCTCATTAGCTCACATGTCAGTCCCAATTACACAAAATGTGAGATGACACTAAAATCACCAACAAATATGTTATCAACATTATCCCAATCTTTATCTTTACCTCAATTTGAGTAGGTTTATATGAGTCTTACAAGTTGTGAGGTTTATGTTTGTAGTGTGTATTTATTTTGACATAAAAAATAGAAATGTTTTCATTGTTTTTCATTTCATACCTACCTATAAATCATACCTACTTATAGTTTTTTCCATTATTTATAATTCGGCCCTTACACTTATCATTTGTTTTATTCAGCCCCTTATTGTTTTCAATTATTTCGATTTGCTCCTTACGTTTTTGGTCCTTACATTTTACTATTTTATCGGATAAACCCCATCTTTATTATTTTATCTAAAACAACCCTTATATCTTTGTTACCTTGGAAGATTTCTTACATCAGTTTTAAGAATTGAAATTTTGCATCCAACTTTACGATGGTTTGGAGTAAATCTAGAGAGATGGTGTTGTAAATCCATTGCTTCATGATTGCATCAATTCTCTTCCACGTGGCTTCATCGATGGAGGTGTGGCTTCATTTATGTGGTTAATTATAAGCACATGTAATGATATGGAAAAGTTCAACCCAAGATGCGTAATAATCATTGGTTCGATCAAGGTTTATCGGCATTAAGTTTTTTATGTTGGTTATGGCGAAGGAAGTGTGAAAGTTGTTCTTGTTGGAACTTTTTTTATTCTCTTTAGGAATCGATAACCCGTTATCTGGAAAAGTTCAACCCAAGATGCATAACAATCAAATCGATGATCATTACACATTTTGGTTGAACTTTTCCAGATCATTACATATGCCTATAATGTTCTTGACCACATCAATGAAGCCACATGGAAAAGAATTGATGCAATCGTCAAACAATGGATTTACAATCCAAGATGTTTTTGACCACACTAATAAAGTCACGTGGAATTAATGTAATTGTCAAGCAACGGATTTACAATCCCATTTCTTTATATTTATTCTAAAACTATCATTGGGAGCATGTGTCATTTGGTTATGAAAATGCATACAAGAAATCTTTAGAGATAACAACATGTAAGGGCTTTTTTTAGAAAAAAAAAAAGTTATTATTGATGTTTAACCCAAAAAAATAGAAAAATGTAAAGGTGGGGGCTAAATCGAAAATGTGAAAATGGTTAGAGCTAAATTGGAAATATGGAAAAAATGTAAAGGTTTTTTTTATTGAAAAAGGAAAATAAAATTAAGGTGGAAGAATATAATTAACCCTTTTTAATTATTTGTTAGAAAATGACATCTTCTTTGTCTTTCCTGTGGGAAATTTCATGGAAATTTAATGTCCTAACTCGTTCAGTGTTTCTCCCCTACCCTCCAATCATCTATCCTCTAGGAAAGAAAAGGTCAAAAGAAAAAGAAAAAAGAAGTAATAAAATAAATATCGAATAACATTTTAATCGACGTGAAATTGTAGCACATTTTGAGTCAGAAGATGATTTTCCATGTATTATACATTTCACGTCATTAATCTAGTTCGTAATGTTCATAAAATTGAAAATTGTTGGACTTATATTGGATAATTTGTGACAAATCTTATTCCTACATTTGTTATTTTCCAATAAACAATTAAGGATATGTAAAAACTAATGTTTCATTTTAATTATTTTCTTTTGTTTTTTTTTTTTTTTTTTTTAAATTTGTGGGTAGGGGAGACTAGCTAGCCAAGCCGACTTAGTGATATTTTTGTGAGTCAACCTCAAAATAATTATATACAAATCTACGTGAATACATAAAAATTAAGAGTATATGAGCCATGTTACATCACGAATTAAACTTTAGTTTTTTGGGGTCAATTATTTGTGCATTTTAGTGGGTAGCTCAGAGTCACGAATTCCAACGCAATTCTGCACATTTTTGGAGTCCGGATCCTCCGAATAACACATCAAATATCAAATAGCTTATAGTTGACAGAGTCAATATATTGTTACAATACTATACTGTGGATACAATAAGTTGAAAAAGACACCCATGTATTCATAAGTTGTCATCTCACAACCACCAATACCATCATTAATACTATAAATACCAAAGAACATTGACATTATATGCATGTTATCGATACACAACTCTTTCATATAATTATTTTTTTCATCAAATATAAACTTGGGTTGTGTTTAGCATGCATAAGTAGCTTATTTTTTTTAGCCTATTGCAATATAGTATTTGGTTATAAGGTAGTTTTTTTAAAAGCTATATAATATAGTTTATTAATAAGCTCTTTGAGTTTTTTCCCATAAGTTTTCCAAATATACTTTTTAGAGTAAATTACACGAATGATCCCTATGGTTAATGTGGGTAATTTGTACGTTGGTCCTAACTTATTTGTTTAATTCGGAAGGTTTCTACTGTTTGTTTTTGTTGCGTGTTTGGTCTTTGTTTTACCTAAAAAGACTATTTTGCCCTTAATTTTTTAGTTTATTAAAATAAAAAGGGTAGGTAAGGTGAGGTGGAAATGGAGTTGCAGGTGTGTTTATTTAAATAAATTAAAAAATTAATGACAAAATAGTTTTTTTTATGTAAGACTGCAATCAAGCGTACAGCAAAAACAAACAGTATGGACATTCCGAATTAAAAAAAATAAATTAGAAACCAAACATAAAAGTTACTCCAAACCATAAGGATTATTCGTGTAATTTACTTACTTTTTATATGCTACTTTTTTACCTATGTTCTTTTAAATCATTTGTCTTCTAGCTTGTTAGATAGTTTTACTGAATGTTGTTGTTTAAGGTACTTATTAAAGTTTGGTAGCGATAATAAGCATTTTTAGTATCCGGATAAATGAAATAAGACCGTTATTTTTTTGTGGTTTTAAAAAAAAGATCCCTATAAGAAGTTAAGAACTACATCATCGTCAATTTTAAAGACCAAGTAAAGTGGATGCCATTGATGCAGCAGGCCATAGCACCAGGTCCATAAATGAATCAATGTCATACTGCATACAAACGCACAAAGCAAAAAGGTAGTTGAACGAGTAAACTATGAACACAGCGGTAAACAGTGAACGCGACTTTAAAGTGATAAGTCCTAATTAACTAAATGTATCCACATTCAGAAATTCATGTAAAGTATAAAGATAAATTATATATATATGATAAAAAAAAATTCCTGAATTTTCCAATTTTTCAAAATAACTATGTAGTTTGAGATTACCTTTTTAAGTTTAAAGTCCTTTTTATAAGACTAAACGGTATAGGCACAAAGTTGCTCGTTATGGCCGACGTGGTAAAGCCACAACGGCATTGTAACGTGTTATAGCTCGTTAAGAGGTTATCTCGTTGGCATCACAACCAGAAGAAACGAGTTGAATTTTAAAGTTTTAATGCTGACCAACCGTTGCCAACGGTCATTTTATTTTTTAATAACTATTAAAAAAATTCATTTATCCTATATATACCTACCATTTTATATATATTTTCACACAATTTCTCTTTTTCTCTTTATATAATTTCAATTATTTTCAAAAAAAAATATGGATTATTTCGATTCGTCCGATGATTCTGATGACGATATATATTCTTCAAGATGATGTATCATTATTACACTAACAAACTGCTACAACCAAACTCAGTCCCGCAACTAACAAGACATGTGATGTTAAATAGAAATCACGAGGAAGGACACGAATCGCGATTACTTTGCGGATAATTGTGTATACGGGTCGAAAAACTTCAAAAGAAAATTTCGTTTGAGTTGGAATGTGTTCCTACGGATCGTCAACACCTTGGAAAGCTAGTATCATTTCTTTAATCTTAATACATATTTACTATACTTTTATACAAATTAAATACAAATTTACTACATGTTTCTTTAATTTTAATACAAATGTACTATATTTTTAAATTGTAGTTAATTTATATTTTAGGTATGAATTTTTTTCAATTGAGATATGATGTTAGAGGTAGACGAGGGTTTACAATGTTGCAGAAATGTGTTCCGGCCATTCGTTTGATGGCTATAGAAGAGTCACCGAAGCGGAGATAATTGAATACAAGAGGGTCATGACCCACCCTAATAACTTGAGGATACATATATATTCTATATATAATATAATTTTTTTAGTGAAAGTAGGTTTTGGGCTATAGTGGCCCACCCACCGTCTGCAACTTTTAAGTTTTTTTTTCTTTTTTTTTTTTTCGCAAATTCTCATTTAACGTTAGGGAAACACTTTTTCCCGGCATCTCAATTAATTAAGCTTTTGAAACTGTATTAGATTATCGTTCGTCGTTCCAATTTCTTATAGCAATAGAACGCTTCAAAGTTTAATCTTCAGTTCTCCATAGTGTCACCAGGTTTGTATTTTTTCTTGTTATCTTAATTAATTAGTTTGTTTTATTTATATTGTATATAAGTTTTAATTGACTTGGTTCTAACCAATTTAACATTGAGGTTTACATTGATTTTACATTTTTTATCGTATATTTGTATGTATTTTATAAATTAGGTTGTTAATTGTTACTATGAAATAGTTATATGAATAATTGTATTATGTGTTATTGTATTACATATAAGTTTGCTTTGTATACGGATATAAGATTATGTTTGTACTTGATTTTTTTGTGATTTGTGATTTCGTTGAACAATGGGAACAAAGCAAAAAAGATTGGATTCATTTTTCAAGCATAATGTTTTACCAAGAGGCGATGAGAAAAACACTTCATCATCATCATTACCGGTTGGGAAACCTCAAATCACCTTCAGAAGATGATAACCCTCTACCATGTTCAATAACTAAGAGCACTGCACCATCTTCAACGGTTGAGAATCCTACATTTTGTTCTATTGAACATGAACCTAGCCTACGTCTACCTACATGGAATTATGCAGTCAATATGAATGATGAAATCAGACAAGCATACTTAAGATCGGGGCCACATCAATATGTGTTGCCTAAATATCCTCCATCTGGGTCAAAAAGTCATCCACGACGTTTTCAGTCTAAATGGTATTTCGAATTTCCTTGGCTTGAGTATTCTAAAACTAAAGATAGAGCATATTGTTTTTATTGTTATTTTTTTCTTAAAGAATCAAATACCCATAATGGTCATGATGCATTTACAACCAATGGTTTTGAAAAATGGAAACAAAGTTAAAGGGAAACATTGTTCATTTTTAAAACACATTGGAGATATACCAATCTCTCAACATTATATTGTTGTGCGGTTTTATGATACTTTAATGAATCAATCCGTACATATTGATAAAGTGATGCAAAAACAGTCTGCTGATTAATTTGAAAAGAATAGGCTTAGGGTGAAAACATTAATAGATGTTGTTTGTTTTCTTTCATTTCAGTGGATTTCTTTTAGAGGGCATGATGAGAAAATTGATTCAAAAAATTGTGGCAACTTCATTAAGTTAATCAAGCACACAACTTCTTACAATGAAGAGGTTGCAGGTGTCGTTTTAGAAAATGCACCCGACAATGCAAAATACACTTCACATGAGGTTCAAAAAGAAATTTTACATGTTTTTGCTGATAAAGTACGAAAAAAGATAGTTGAAGATATTTGTGATTCTAAATACTGCATAATCTTGGATGAGGCAAGTGATGAAAGTAATAAAGAACAAATGGCCATTATTCTTAGATACGTTAACAAGAAAGGTTACATACAAGAACGGTTTTTTGATCTTTTCCTGTCAAAGATACATCATCTTCCACTTTGTATTCTTCTATATGTGAAACTCTTACTTCTTACGAGCTTATTGTTGAGAATCTTCGTGGACAGGGGTATGATGGAGCTAGCAATATGTGTGGTGAATGGAAGGGATTACATACATTATTCCTTAAGGATTATCCATGTGCTTATTATATACATTGTATGGCTCATCGGTTACAACTTGTGTTGGTTGCAGTACCTAAAGAAGTAAGCTATATACATGAATTTGTCCAAAATTTATCTTTCATTGTGAATGTCACAGGTGCTTCTTGTAAACGCCAAGATGTGCTACAAGCTGCTCAAGCTGCTGAAATTACAGAATTGTTAGAATCTGGTGAAATTAATATGTGTAAAGGGGCTAATCAAATTGGTACTTTAAAGCGTGTCGGAGACACTCGTTGGAGCTTACATTTTACTTCTATTAGTAAGTAGTCTTCTTCAGATGTATAATCCAACTTGTATGGTTTTGGAAAACATTAAAAAAAAAAAAAAAAAAGTGGTTCTAATTATAAAACAAAAGGTGATGCTAGTATCGCGTTAAAAAGAATGACATCTTTTGAATTTGTTTTCATTTTACATGTGATAAAACAAATTTTGGGAATTACTAATACTCTTTGTCAAGCTTTACAACAAAAATCTCAAGACATCATGAGTGCAATCACAATGGTCTCCCACACAAAGAAACTGATTGAAACCCTTAAAGATAATGAATGGGCAACTTTTCTTGATGATGTCGTTGAGTTTTGTAAGAAGCATGATATTGATATTCCTGAATTCAAAGATCCTTATTTTGAAGGGAGAAGCAACACGAAGGGAGGTCATACTACTATTGAGCATCACTATCATTTTGATATATTTAATGAAACTATTGATTTTCAGTTACAGAAAATTGATACAAGGTTCAATGAAAGAGTTGTAGAGATTTTAGAACTTAGTCTTGCTTTGAATCCAAAGGAGGGATATAAACGCTTCAATTCTGATTCTATTTGCAAACTTGAAAAAAAATATTATTATCTTGATATCAGAGAACAGGAAATAGATGTTCTAAAATTTCAGTTGAAGCACTTTGAAGCTTATGTGAAGGACCATCCATTTTTGGGAAAGTTGTTATCTATTGTTGAAGTATGTCAAGGCTTAGTAGAGACAGGGAAAGTAAGTCATTACTATCTTGTTGACAAATTGATTCGGCTTGTGTTGACCCTTGCGGTGTCTACTACGACTATTGAGCGTGCATTTTCCACCATGAAAATTGTAAAGAATAATAGACTATGTAACAAGATGGATGGTGATTTTATTGCTGATAGTCTAGTTCTTTACATCTAGAAAGATATCGCTAAGAATTTTAGTTTAGACTCTATTTTAGATGATTTTAATGATGTAAGAGAGCGTAGTGTGCAACTAAAATGACCAATTTACTTTAAAAATGCATACATTGTTACATTTTATTATCGTTTGAAGTATTTTGCTACTTATTTATATTTTGTAAATTATTTGGCATACCCAAAAACAAAATCTTGGCTACGCCACTGGAGTCACCCGACACCATGGACGACTATAGGAGAATGTATCAAAGAAATGCAAGGGAGCGTTTGTATACATTGTCAACATGTGTTGTTGAAACATTTAGAGACGTATATTTGCGGAAACCTTTGTTGCATGATTTGCAAGAATTGTATGTGGCGCATGAAGAACGCCATGGGTTTCTCGGAATGATTGGAAGCATTGATTGCAAACAATGAAAATGGAAAAATTGTCCAGTAGCATGGAAAGGGCAATATGCAAGTGGTCATCATAGATCGTCTTCGTTGGTTTTAGAGGTTGTTGCTTCACAATATTTATGGATTTGGCATGCATTTTTTAGGGTTGCGGGTTCCAACAACGACATCAACTTTCTTGATCAGTTTCCAATATTTGACGATCTTTTGAATGGAAAGGCCATGGATGCTCCTTTCACAGTGAATGGAAACGAATACAAATATGGGTATTACCTTACATATGGAAATAAACATAGACAACTTCGACACCCGGTTGAAGAAAGAGAAAAAAAAATCAAGAGAAGACAAGAAGGAGCACGTAAGATGTGAAACATGCTTATGGAGTGCTAAAGGCGAAGTGGCACATAGTTGAACATGCGGCACGACTATTGGACTTAGAAACTCTACGATATATCATGTATGCATGTATCATAATGCATAACATGGTAGTAGAAGATAAAGGGTGAAATATTGTACATTATATCACAACGGAGCCCAGACATGTTCAATTTCAACCAGGAACAATAGAATATTTGCATAGAGTCATTGACATTCAAGACGCAAATAAACACATACAACTTCGAGAGGACTTAGCAGATTATATCTTCCACAGTAACGATAACGAATAGCGTTGTTTAGGAAAAATATAATATTTTTTTTATTGTAATGTTTTTTTTCAATTTGGATGTTATGTGTAATTTAAATGTTATGTTATTTTTCTTAAACATTATGTTTTTTTATATATTATGTTTTATTTAAAATATATTTGTTTTAACTAAAAAAAGAAACTCAAAAAAAAATTATGAAATGGAAAAAATTTGGTGTTATAACATGCTCTTATCATGGTGATCATTTCCTCACACTTGGTGTTATAACACCATTGCTTATGTGGCATGTGAGGTGACACCAATTTTGTGTAATGACTAGTTGCCTACACTAAATGCTCTAAAAGAACTTTTTGTAAAAGGTCAGTAATGGTTTAAAATGTGTTTGGATGGACAAAAGACAAAAGTTGCTTTTAGGAGGTTAAAAAGTCACAAAGTCATGATTTCGTGACTTTTAGCATCCAATATTTTTCCCTTGACCAAAAGTTGTTTTAAAAAAAACTTTTCAACTTTTCAAATATCTTTTGAACTTTTTTAACTTTTTGGAAAAGTGAAAAGTCCAAAAGTCATTTTTAAAGTAATCTCAAACACCCTCTAAATGCAAATTCGAAAACATATATCTGGATTTTAAGAATGAACTAATACTTAAGTAATCTCCTGCATTACAGCGTTGAAGTCTTTTGCAAATCGTATATAGAATGTCATTTTCAAATGTCAACGGTTCACATATAGAACAGTACCAATATCATATCAATTGGACCATAATCACATATAGAATGGTAACGATATCATATCAATTGGACCATAAAAGTATCAAAATAAAGTTTCGATACAAATAATTATGCATGGAGGAGGCGGAGAAAATAAGGTTTGAAAGTATATCTTTGTTAGTGCAACACCACAAATGACAATTAGTTGATAAATTATATAAAAAAGTAATATTAATAAAAAAAGGAAAACTATAAGTGTTTTGGTTTGATATCACGTTAAAATTGTTTGATAAAATTTTATGTTGAGCAAGCAGTCAAAGAAAAACAATACAAAATGACAAAGAGAAATAACTTGGTTTGGTCAGTACGACCTATATCCGAATGTAGGAACCAAATAACTCTTTCTATTAATCGACTATTTTTTAAAGTGATACATTAGGAACGCTAGCTACGAATATTTATAACTATAAAACCCTAGCAACTAAAAGGTTGAACCTATATACAATTAAGTCTGGAATAACAAACAGGTACACATCCAACAACCCTCAGCCTAGTCAAAACATTTATCCCTTCAAAATCTTTATTCGGATTACTTCACTTTGTTGTGAGTCGGTTTATTTATTTGAATCATTAAATTCCAAGTCAGACTAAACAGTCTCCACCATGACTTGATTTATCTTCGAATATCAAGGATTCCTAAAAGTCATCTCTTTCTTGTGAGTTTGCCCCGAAGGGACTTCACGCCAATGAACATTCACCAAGTCCAAGCAATGCTTGAACTTTTATATTGGTAACGCCTTTTTCAATATATTTTTGGGGTTTTATTCAGTAATTATCTTCTCAATAGAGAACCTATGTCCTTGAAGAACATCACAAATGAAGTTCAATCTAACATCAATATGTTTAGTCTTCTTATGATGTATAGATTCTTTTCCAAGCTTAAAGCATTGTCACTGTCATAATACAAAGTAGGTTTCTCCACCTTCAATCCAAGACTCTAAATGATACCATGTAGCCATATACACTATTTTATCCCTTCAGCCATTGATATGTACTCTGCTTTGGTTATGGATAAGGAAATTGTCGGTTGTAATGTTGCCTTCCATCTAATAGCAAATTTGGATAGGGTGAAAATATAGCAGGTAAATGATCGTTTCTTACCAATTCTCCACCATGATCATCTGCATATCCAACCAAACTATCATGAGATTTTCTAGCATCATAAACTAGACAAATATTAGACGTTCATTTCAACGATCATATAATCCACTTGATTACTTATCAAATTACTCATAAACATGCTTACCACTCTAAATGCATGAGCCATATTAGGTATAGTACATACCATATCATAAATGAGACTTCCAATGTCACTATATTATAAAACTTTGCTCATGTAACGCCTCTCCTCATTTGTAGTTGGTATAGTGTTACGACCAAGTTCAAAGTCTGCTGCTAAAGGTTTGCATACCGGTTTGGACATATCTATATAGAAATATTATGATATTTTATCAATATATTTCCTTTTAAAAACATTCAACAAATCCTCTTCTCTATCCCTTAAAATCTTCATGTCCATTATCTTCTTCGTTACACCAAATCCTTCTTCTTGAACTCACTTTTCAATAATGTTTTCAATTCTTTACTTTCAACCATTTTCTTAGCAGAAATTAACATGTCATCCACATATAGCAACTTGTGTGTGTGCGTATATATATATATATATATATATATATATATATATATATATATATATATATATATATATATATTTGAACCATCAAACATTTCCTTTAAGTACACACAATTATCAAATTGGTTTTAAACATAGTCATGAAAAATTATAAACGAATCAAACTTTTTGTACCATTGTCTTGGAGACTGTTTCAAACCACAGAGATATTTCTTTAACAAAAATACACGATCTTTCTTGTCATAAAGGAACCCATCTATCCGAGACATATACATATTCTCTTCTAAATTACCATGTAAGAATTCAATTTTGACATCAAGCTGCTCAAGCTCCAAATTAAACGAACTCATTATGGCTAATAGAACTTGAATTGTTTTGTGCTTCATAACAGACAATAAAACATCATTATAGTTTATCCATTACTATTGTTAGAACTCCTTTGCCATCAGCCTTGCCTTAAATCTCGTAGATTCAACTTCGGGGATTCCTAATTTCCTTTTAAAGACCCATATGCACCCTAGTAGTTTCGTTCCCTTTGGTAACGGTACTAGATCGCATGTTTCATTCTTTCCTAGAGATATCATTTATTCATTCATTTCCATTAAGAAATATGTTGCTTTTTTAGTCATAATATCCTATTTATATTATATTGACTCATCTAAATCATTGTTCTCTACAACTACCAATGCATATACAACTAAAACAATGGTACAAGTATTGATACCTCTTGTATATTTGGAGGGTTCTAATTGTTCTTCTTCTGCTTCCTTTATGCTATAAATTTTGACTCTTTTCTTCATTCTCATCATCACCATCCTTAGGCTCTCCCTTTGTAGTTTCTTCTTAAGACCCATCTAGCCTAAAATGTTCTTCATTGAGTGTTTCTTCTTAATACCCATCCGTTCTTCAAACATAATCTATTGTGGTATGTTACCTACATCATGGTGTCACACTATACCTTCCTTTTGTAGAAGTTATCAAATGGTGGATTGTAGAGTTCTAACATATTATCCATTTTGGGTGTTTTTGATTGTTTTCATGTCCGTTTTTCAACCATTGTCTTATACTCTTTAAACCAACCAAACACCATGTATTTGGTTTTCAAAAAATACAATCAAACCTTTCTTGAGTAGTCATCAATGAAATCATGAAATATGAGCATCCACCATGTGATTTCACTGGAGAATGACCTTATAAATCATAGTGAATGTACTCAAGGATTTATGTGGTTGTAGGGCTAGACATTTAAGAGATTTTAGTTATAATTATTCTTTTTATTGAATAATCAAAATCATCGAATAGGATAATTATTCATTATATGCATTACAGACTATATCAATATGCATTAATATATATACATGATGTGAACAAATATTATAAGTATGTTATTATAAGTATATAATATTTGTATAAAATATTATTATAAAATTCATCATTGAAGTGATAAAATAAAGTGTAAAAATAAAAGATTATTTAGGAACGCCCAAATCTGATTATGTATAAAGAAGTTATGAATTTTAGAAGTTTCGCATTCAGCCTTATACGACAAAGTCTGTCATAAAACATGAATAAGAGATGGATTGCTTATTAGCATAAGTGATCTAAATGAAAGTTTTAGTAATCAAAATTACGATAGTATGCATATAAAGAACACCTAAATCTGACTTCATATAAAGATGTTGTGATTTTTAGAAGTTTCGGTGCGACAAATTACAATAGTGTGCGACTCATAAATCGAAATGAAAAAAAGTTGATTGTTAGCCAAAAAAAATCTAAGTGAAAGTCAGATTTCTCATAAATACGAAATCATTGATATAGAGAACATCTAGAACAGAGTTCGTATGAAAAAGTTATGAATTTTGCAAGGTTTTTTATAGTGTAATATTCATAGACTGTAAAATTACATAATATAAAACTTAAAATAGAATGAGAATTAACCAAATCGTCGTTACGAAAGTAGGGATATAAAGAATGTCGAAAACGGATCTTGTATGTGAAAGATATGATTTTTCGAAGATTTGAGAGTATACCCTGCACAAGTGAAACGGACCAGCAGAATATCGCCATGTGTCACACTAGGAACAAAGCCTTTCCACCTTCTCTGAGGCGCGGCGTGCTCTTGACACAGGTATGGCACGCTTTCGCTTACGACAAGCTATAAATTTAGCTTCAATCTTCATTCTTTCTTCACTCCAAAATCTCTCAACTTCTCTCTAAATCTATGAGTTTCTCAAGTTTCTTTTGGGGTTCAATGGTATTTGTAGTGAGGCTCTAAAGCATCAGAGGGCCTGGCAAAAAGAATTTTTCGAAGTCAAAGTTCTGCCTACGAACTTTTCAAGCTTTTTTCATAAAACTATGTAAGTTAAGCTGCACTTACTATGTTTTAAGTGTAATTATATTTATATTCATAGTCATTATAATGAATCTATAAATAAGATTTATCAGTGATTCCATTCATAATATTGATTGATCTACTTATGGGAGTGATGTCTAGGCTAGATCTAGTGAGGTGTTTAAAGTGGATTTTCCAAATAGTATACTTTGTATACCAAACGGATCCTACCTCTGATATGATCTTACATGGTTATTCATTATCAGCTAGAGCTTGACGTATTCATACGAATTATTGAGGAATCTAGGGAATTGTTAATATGACCTTATAAATACGAATGAATTCTGAGACGTAGTAATACTTGTATTTAGGTTGTTTAAAAGAGATAAGCCGAAGTATTAGTCGAGGAGATGGCCTAACCGTGGATCTTCCATCTCAATCAAGTAAGTGCATATCTATTTTCATGAACATGATTTTAATACAAGTATTTATTAAAAGTATTAAATATATGTGGAAAGTTTATTTGTGAATTACATGCTTATTATCTAGAATATGTGTTAAATGTATATTTGATGGCATACATTGTGCGAACCAGATATGGTTATATATGTGTTAAGGTGTATATATGATATTATTACCTAATAATATAGAAGTATTATTATTGAAAATATTAATGTATGATTGTATATTAAATACTTAATACTTTGTGTTAAATATATTCACCAAATTAGGATAGTGTTTTCTAAACATAGTTGGTATTGGAAGTTGATTACAGGGATCATAGTCTACTCTAGTTTCTAAATTGAGACGTATAAAGGATGTTTAGATCCAAATAAGTGTGTTAATAGTATAGTTGCATAATATAGTTTATAAACAAGAAAAAACTTTTGGAAGTTGATTTCAAGCATTAAAGTCTTGTCTAGTGATGAGATAATACTTATAAAGGATGCTTAGTTCAAGTTAAGTTGAAAAAGTGTTAGTTATGTCCCGTATTCTAAAGATATTACATAGGTAGCAAACTTTGTTGATTACAAAGATTGTAATATTGTATAGTTATACACTAAGACCTAAAGGGGATGCTTAGGTCAATTAAGTTTGGATATTGGGTAGCATTAGATTAAGGGTATGTGTGAGATTGGAATGGAGAATAGAAATCTATTCACCGATTATTTTGTGGGGTACACGAGTGTATAGGAGTACTATATTAGTATTCGCCCACCTTTTATTTTAGACATCCAGATAAGTTGCGTCTGTATCAGACCATTACTAGGTATGTCTGAATCATCTGGTGTATAAATGGTCACCCCTAACTAAACCCAATCTTGTGGTGATAATGAATTATATTGATGTAACGACCCAAATTTTACCAAGAAAATTTTTCATTTTAATTAATAAAACACATTTTCATAAACCATGAAATCCCAACGTAATTGTTTTCAAATCAACATTCATTACAACTTTATTTAAATCGTCAGTGTCCCCAAAATATATCAGAGAGAGAGAGAGAGAGAGTGCACGTCGCGCTATCACGCCTTGTCCTTTCCCTTGGGCTTAGATGTACCTGAAACAAATCAACAACCTATAAGCGAATGCTTAGTAAGTTCCCCATAGCATACCACACACAATACACATATACATATCATGTTAGCTAATTAAAGTTACACACATATCACATGAGCCATGCATACAACGGATAAGGAGTTATGGAATCGTCCCTAGGGCTATCTCCAGGATGCCATGGGCTCCCCACACGGTCTTACACCTAAGTGTCATGAGCTCTCCCATGGTATTTGATAGGAAATCCATGGGCTCTCCTCATGGTCTTACATCCACGTGTCATGGGCTCTCCCATGGTCTTCCATACACACATACCACACATACTGCTAACATACTTCCTAGATCATACCAACTATCATGCAAAATAATACAATTTCAGCTAGGACACTACATATCAAGAAATGGGACAGCCTTGGTGCCTTAGACCCATTGGTATGGTGAGGAGACTCACCTCTTTCTGTTGAATACCAAAGCTGCTCTCCTAACGGTCTTTAACCTCCCGTGCTGAATAATAATATTAGATAATGTTAGGACTTTACATAACCAAGGGAAACCCAAACTCCCAACCCTTCCATAAGGCCTAAATATCCCTACCTCGCTAATGGGCCCAATATCCAAGTCTAAAATCCTTAATGGGCCTCTTGGCCCAATAAAGCCCAATCAATATATCCATGGCCCATAACAGATTATATGACTCATAATTCCCAGAATACACCATGCCCAATAAACAAATGAGTCCCAAATAGCTCAAAGGCCCAAAAACGATTTGACGCATCTGCAATGCGTACGCTCAGCGTACCATCCTGGTACACACAGCGTACTGGGATTATGGGACTACACGCGGCGTACACTGGGTTACGCCCAGCGTACAACTGGTTTAAGCCCTTTCTCCATTAAGTGCTTAATACTTGTTTCCTTTACGTCCAAAAGCCAGATCCAAGTTTGTTAAGATGTCCTAAGGCATAGAGTTGGAAACTTTAGGCCTTTGAATGCCTCATATACACCCAACACCACCATTAAGACCTTTCAAAGGTATTTAACCCATGAATGAGGCCAAAATTCCCATCAAGACTCCATTTTTATAATACTAAAGGACCAAGGGACCTCAGATCTGTGATTCCCACCTTCTGGAGTTGCTTAAATCACAAATTGAGGTCCAAAGTCAACCAAAAGGGACAAGGTAGAAAACCCTAGCTAAATCTGGAGGTTTAAGATGAAAGATCCAAGCTTTTTACCTCCAGAAGCTTTGGAAGATGACTATGATGCAGCATCGTGAAGCACCAACTCGTTCCAAGCTTGTTTAACCACCTCTTCTTCTTGGAATGAACACTAAAAGGGCCACAAATGCACTTTTTAAAGCTCAAAATGGACTCACAAGTTTCTTTGGAGTGTAAGGACATTCTAAGGCTGTGGAGGCTCTCTAGGGTTAAGTCCAAGGGACTTAAGTTTGCTTAAATAGGCCTCATGTCCAAAAATTAGGGTTTTGGACCCCTGGTACGTACGCCCAACGTACTTCCAGCTCCTCCACGACCAGCCATGCATAGTACGCTAAGCGTACACTTAAGTACACCCAACGTACTTTAAGGACCAATT
The DNA here is from genome assembly GCF_052625555.1 of Lactuca saligna. NCBI lineage: Eukaryota > Viridiplantae > Streptophyta > Magnoliopsida > Asterales > Asteraceae > Lactuca > Lactuca saligna. The sequence goes on along the minus strand of NC_136418.1, from coordinate 132,276,057 downwards.
TTGCTAAAATGTAAATTCTTGAGGGTTTCAAGCCATACCAGATTTAGGGTGTTACAATTCTCCCCCACTTAAACTAGACTTCGTCCTCGAACTCTGTAGTTGTAAACAATTTGGGGTAATGCTCCGGCATCTCCTCCTCCGGCTCCCAAGTCCATTCGGAGCCCTTTCGGTGCTGCCATTGTACCTTTACCAACTTCACTTCTTTATTCCGAAGACCCGTCATCTTCCTATCTAAGATAGCGACCAGCTTCTCGACATAATTCAGGGTCCCATCCACCTTAATGTCATCCAAGGAAACAACTGCAGACTCGTCAGCAACACACTTCTGAAGCTGAGACACATGGAAGGTATTGTGAATCACACTAAGCTCCTCAGGGAGCTCTAAGCGATATGTCACCCTGTCCACCCGGGCCGTGATCCTGAACAGGCCTATGAACCAAGGCCCCAACTTTCCCCTCTTCCGAAACCTACTAATCCCTTTCCAGGGAGACACCTTTAGCAGTACAAAATCCCCCACCTGAAACTCGAGATCCGAACGTCGTCGGTCAGTATAACTTTTCTGACGGCTCCGTGTGACTCGCAACCGGTCCCTACTGAATCAATCCGGTAGTCTTGAGCACTACCTCAGTGCTCCCAATGACCCTATGCCCAACCTCATCCCAACACACTGGGGTCCTGCACCTCCGACCATATAACATCTCGAATAGGGCTCGGCCAATACTAGCATGATAACTATTGTTGTACGAGAGCTCTGCCATTAGGAGGTATGCATCCCAACTCCCTCCAAAATCCAGTACGCATGCCCGAAGCATGTCCTCCAGTGTATGGATCATCCTCTCACTCTGGTCGTCAGTCTGAGGGTGATATGCGGTACTTAAATGTAGTTGAGTGCCCAGCTCCTCATGGAACTTCCTCCAAAACCTAGAAGTAAATCGGGCATCTCTGTCGGAGACTATAGACACGGGCCCCCGTGTCTAGCCACCACTTCTCGGACATAAATGTCTGCCAACTTCTCCGCGGATATACTCTCGAAAATTGGAATAAAGTGGGCACTCTTCATTAATCTGTCTACGATCACCCATATAGCGTCTACACCCCTCGCCGTCCTAGGAAACTTCGTGATGAAGTCCACAGAGATTTCTTCCCACTTCCACATGGGAATGGGTAGTGGTTGAACCTTTCCATGAGGCCGCTGATGCTCGACTTTGATCTTCTTGCAGGTTAGGCACCGCTCCACGAACCAGACGATCTCCCGCTTCATGCAAGGCCACCAGTAACTCAGCCTCAAGTCCCTATACATTTTCATAGCTCCTGTATGTATAGAGAACTTGGATTTGTGCGCCTCCTCTAATAGCCTCTGTCTCACTCCCCTTGACACCAGTACCAATAGTCGACCGCACTTCGTCAAAAGGTCGTGACTATCCTTCACGAACAAAGGATACTGCCCCCAAATCCGCTCGATCTTCCAATTCTCCTTCTTCACCCCCTCGACCTGAGCCTCTTTGATCATGTCTAACAAAGGAGAAGTCACCGTCATCCTCATATAAATGTCCATAATCAGCAACCCTGCCGTCTTGCGGCTTAATGCATCAGCCACTACGTTGGCTTTCCATGGGTGGTATAGAATCTCGCAATCATAATCATTTATCACATCCAACCACCTCCTTTGTTGCATGTTTAGGTTCTGCTGATCCATCAAATACTTCAGACTCTTGTGATCGGTATAGATAGTGGACCGCACTCCATATAAATAATGCCTCTAAATCTTGAGATCAAACACCACTGCCCCCAATTTCAGGTCATGAGTGGGGTAATTCGCCTCATAAGGCTTCAATTGCCTCAAGACGTAAGCTATCACATGCCACCTCTGCATCAGTATTGCACCTAACCTTGAGATTGAAACGTTGTAGAACACCACCAAATCATCTAACCCCTCAAGTAGTACTAGAATCGGAGCCTCGCATAACCTTCACCTCAGCATCTCAAAATCCATCTGCTGATCTGCACCCCACCGAAAAGTCACATTTTTCTTGGTGAAGCGAGTCAATGGCATAGTAATCTTGGAGAAATGCTGGATAAATCTCTGATAGTATACCGCTAAACCTAAGAAGGTACGAATCTCTAATGCATTCCTCGGTACTTCCCACCGCATCACAACCTTAACATTGGCTGGATCAACCAAAATACCCTCCTGATTAATGACATGCCCCAGAAACTGTACTTCCCGCAGCCATAAATCACACTTGGAGAACTTTTCATAAAGTTTCTCTGCCCTCAGGGTCTCTAATACCTCCCTCAAATGTTGCTTATACTGCTCACTGGTCTTAGAATAGACCAGGATATCATCAATAAAAATGATCATCGATCGATCCAGCATCGGTCTGCACACCCTGTTCATAAGATCCATGAACGCTGCTATGGCATTGGTGAGCCCAAACGGCATCACCACAAACTCATAATTCCCATACCGAGTCCTGAAATCCGTCTTCGGTATTTCATCCTCCCGAATCCTCATCTAATGGTATCCCGACTGAAGATCAATCTTAGAAAACCATCATGCACCCTACAGTTGATCGAACAAATCATCGATCCTTGGCAACATATAACGGTTCTTCACCTTTTGTTTGTTCAGCTCCCTATAATCAATCCACATCCTGTGCAATCTATCCTTCTTTTTCACGAAAAGAATTGGTGCTCCACACGGCGAACTACTCGGACGAATGAACCCTCGGTCTAGCAGCTCCTGAAGCTATGTAGATAGCTCATGCATCTCTGATGGTGCCAACCGGTAGGGTGCCTTGGCTATCGGAGAGGCAACCGATACCAAGTCAATGCAAAACTCCACCTGCCTCTTCGTAGGCACTCCTGGTAACTCTTCAGGGAAAACATCCCGAAAATTTTGTACCACCGGCACACTGCCCACAACCGTCACAGTCTCTACTCTCGTATCCGATACATAAGCCAGAAATCTTGTGCAACCCTGCTGTAAAAACCTCCTAGCCGTCGCTACCGAACAGAGGGTCGGTCCCTGCGAGGCCCCCTCCCCGTGAATAACACGTTATCCCCCACTTGGGGTTCGAACCCTGACCAATTGGCGCTCGCAATCACTCATGGCCCCGTTGGCCCCCAGCCAATCCATCCCGATAATCACCTTCAGCCCTCGCAACGGTATCGGGACTAGGTCGACACGAAATGGTCATTTTACCCTAAGAACATTTAGCAGTGTATGACTAAGTGTTTTATGGGAATTATAGCCAGAGGATTTCCGGAGCAGCAGCGGCAGCAGTCAGAGGATTCCCGCACAGATCAGCAGCTACTACGAGGTGAGTTACCTTCCAGTAGCGGTGGGTCTACGGCCACAATGTCGGCCCACCAGTAGGAGTTGTATGTTAGATGATTGTCTTTGTGATATCATCTAGGTTTGCTACTACCTGATATGTTATATGCTGGCATGATATGTTATATGTGATAGTAGTAGAATTCAGTTGTTAGGACCGAAGGGTATGTCATACACCCCAAATATGTCTGATAATATGTGCTGATGTGTTTATATGCTGGCATGATATGTTGTATGTGATAGCGGTAGTAGGAGGGGAATTGTCCCAAAGTTCGGTTGTTAGGATCGAAGGGTAGTTCGGACACCCCAGATATGTCTGATAGTATGTTTATGTTATGAAATATGTGATAGTAGCAGTAAGGCGTGGAATAGTCCCCAAGGGTCGGTTGTTAGGACCGATGGGTAGGTCAGCACCCCAGAATGGCTTGACATGGGTAGGACGGCACCCTAGAAAGGCCGCATGGGTAGGACGGCACCCCAGAATGGCCGCATGGGTAGGTCGGCACACCAGAATGGTTGTACTGAGTAGGTCGGGCAGCCCAGAATTGCCTGGCAGTATGTATGCTATGTGATTGTATGGGTTGTGGTACGATGGGGGAACTCACTAAGCTTCGTGCTTACAGTTTACAGTTTTGGTTTCAGGTACCTCTTCAGCGAAGGGGAAGCATTTGGCGCGGTAGCGGCACATCATACACACACTCTTTGGTTTCTGCACTATGAGTTATTCTAGGATTTGTACTCTGACATTATTATGCTTCTGTGATTCGGTTTTCAGATATGAGACATGTTTTTATTAAATGATATGATCGGATGATATTTTGTTAAAAATGTTTTGCAAATCACTAAATCAAAAATGAAATTTTTGGACGTGAAAATTGGGTCGTTACTTGATTGGACACAAGCATAGCATCCCGAGCCTGACCCCCGGCAAGCCCCATTGTGCGGTTTACCGCACTTGGCACACCGACCTCAGCCCTGTTGGCCCCTGCTGGAAGTATCTGAGGTCTTAGGCTTCTTAGCCTGACCCACCGCTACCTGTACCTGCTCTGATTTCCGCTTGGTGCGGAAATCTAACTCCATCTCCCGTTCCCGAGCCTTCTCCACCATCTCATTCACGGTTTTGCACCCTGTAAAACTCGCAAACTCCCGGATATCATCCCTCAGCATGGAGTGATATCTCGTCCTCCTCAAATCCTCATCTGTAGTGTATTGCGGGATCAACAAAGCTCGTTCCTAAAGCTTGGCGGTGATCTTCGCCACAGTCTCGGTGGTCTGCTGGAGGTCATGAAATTCCCTCACCAGCTGTTGCACCTCAATAGGTGGTGCAAAATTTGCATCGAATTGTTGAACAAACTCGGCCCAAGTCATCTCAGCTGCACCAGCCGCTCCCACCTGGTTGGTCACCTCTCCCCACCAGTTTCGGGCTCTGTCTCTCAGCATACATGAAGCAAAACCCACCTTGGCTGCATCCGGGCAAGAACTCGTGCGTTGGGCGTTTTCGATATCTGCCACCCAGCGTCGGCTAAGAATGGGGTCCCTAACCCCGAAAAACTCCGACACCCCACATACCTTAAACTTCCAGAACGAGGGAGTTCGGGCCCCAACCTGACCCGCAGCAACCTCAGCCAGGATGCCCTAAGTCTCTCCTCCAAAATCTCCATCATACCCTCCTTGACCGTCCCAAAAATGATTGGAGTAGTATCAAGGATGCCCCTGGTAACCTCGGTTGCAATAAGCTCGCGCAGCCTCTCATCAATGACATCGGCAGTGTTGCCCGATCTTGCCGCGGACCTAGACCCCGATCCTAATCCCCCTGCTCCAAATCGTGTCACCACCATGCTGAACTGAAATATCATAAATTATAGCGATCAGGATTTTCCACATAAGAGATTTCCCCACAACGGTCCTCCTTGAAGTCGTCAGATCTAACATTGGTTCAGGTACAAGTCCTGTGCTTTCAGTAGTACGGGCCCAATACTACCTTCCACACCTACATGTACCTTTCCCCAATGCTCTACCTGATAACCCTAAATCATCCCAAAACTAAACCCTATTCTACAAACTACCGCAAACATCAAATCTCAGGTTGTCCTAAGATTTACTCTACTCATATCCATCAAACCAATCATGTCAGGTTGCCTTTATGCATGCAAATTATACACAAAAAAGGATAAAATAGACTTTCGAATAAAAGATTCTACCCTAGGACCACAACCAAACAAGGAACAGGAAATAAGGTCAAATCGGTCATTCTGAGGCTATAAGCTCCTAACCGTATACAATTTTATAAGCATACACATAGCAAGTTCAACAAAGCTCGAATATCAATATAACATGGCAAACATATTGGGGGAACTACTTACTTGGATCGGCTGATCACGCGCGTTGCACTCTCATCTTTTTATTTCTTTTAAAACCCCTTTTAATGTTATATTTAAAAACAATTTTACCATTTCCTTAGTTTAAGTCCTGACACACCCGAAGGTGTGCTCGAATCCCTCAAACCAAGCCTCTGATACCAATTTGTAACGACCCAATTTTTACCAAGAAATTTTTTCATTTTAATTAATAAAACACATTTGCAAAAACCAGGAAATCCCAATGTAATTGTTTTCAAATCAACATTCATTACAACTTTATTTAAATCGTCAGAGTGTCCCCAAAATATATCAAAGAAAGAGAGGGAGAGAGAGAGAGAGGGAGAATGTGTGTGTGTGTGTGTGCACGTCGCGCCATCACACCTTGCCCTTACCCTTGGGCTCAGATGTACTTGAAACAAATCAACAACCTAAAAGTGAATGCTTAGTAAGTTCCCTAGAGCATACCACACACAATACACATATACATATCTTCTTAGCTAATTAAAGCTACACACATATCACATGAGCCATGCATACAATAGATAAGGATGTTGTCGAATCGACCCCAGGGCCTTACTCAAGGATGCCATGGGCTCCCTACATGGTCTTATACCTAAGTGTCATGGGCTCTCCCATGGTATTTGATAGGACAGTCATGGGCTCTCCTCATGGTCATACATCCATGTGTCATGGGCTCTCTCATGGTCTTCCATACACACATACCACACATACTGCTAACATACTTCCTAGCTCATACCAACTATCATGCAAAATAATACAATTTCAGCTAGGACACTACATATCAAGAAATGGGCCGGCCTTGGTGCCTTAGACCCATTGGTATGGTGAGGAGACTCACCTCTTTCTACTGAATACCAAAGTTGCTCTCTTAACGGTTTGTAACCTCTCGTGTTGAATAATAATATTAGATAATGTTAGGACTTTAATTAACCAAGGGAAACCCAAGCTCCCAACCCTTCGATAAGGCCCAAATATCCCTCCCTCGCTAATAGGCCCAATCTCCAAGTCCAAAATCCTTAATGGGCCTCTTGGCCCAATAAAGCCCAATCAATAGATCCATGGCGCATAAAAGATGATATGACTCATAATTCCTAGAATATACCATGCCCAATGATCAAATGAGGCCCAAATAGCTTAAAGGCCCAAAACAGATTCGGCCCATCTGCGATGCATACGCTCGGCGTACCATCCTGCTATGTGTAACGTACTGGGATTGTGGGACTACGCATGGCGTACACTAGGTTATGCCCAGCATACAACCGGTTTAAGCACTTTCTCCATTAAGTGCTTAATACTCATTTCCTTTACGTCCTAAAGTTAGATCCAAGTTTGTTAAGATGCCCTTAAGGCATAAAGTAGGCAACTTTATGCCTTTGCATGCCTCATATACACCCAAAACCTCCATTAAGACCTTTCCAAGGTCTTTAACCCATACATGAGGCCAAAACTCCCATCAATACTCCATTTTTATAATACTAAAGGACCAAGGGACCTCAGATCTGTCATTCCCACCTTCTGGAGTTGCTTAACTCACAAATGGAGGTCCAAAATCAACCAAAAAGGACAAGGTAGAAAACCCTAGCTAAATCTAGAGGTTTAAGAAGAAAGATCCAAGATTTTTACCTCCATAATCTTTTCAAGATGACTCTGATGCAGGATCTTGAAGCACCAACTCGTTCCAAGCTTGTGTAACCACCTCTTCTTCTTGGAATGAACACTAAAAGGGCCACAAATGCACTTTTTAAAGCTCAAATTGGACTCACAAGTTTCTTTGGAGTGTAAGGACGTTCTAAGGTTGTGGAGGCTCTCTAGGGTTAAGTCCAGGGGACTTAACGTCGCTTAAATAGGCCTCGTGTTCGAAAATTAGGGTTTTGGACCCCTGGCACATACGCCCCGCGTTCTTCCAGCTCCTCTGCGACCAGCCATGCATAGTATGCTAAATGTACACTTAAGTACGCCCAGCGTACTTAACGGACCAATTATGCTAAAATGTAATCTCTTGAGGGTTTCAAGCCATACCATATTTAGGGTGTGACAACTGATCTAAGAAGAGTGGATCGTATGTTCATTCGAGTACTCTATCCCCTCAAGGTTGCCTTTATTAACTAACACCTACTGTCAAGGACTCCCAAAGCAGTATAGTCAACTAGTTGCTTATAGTGATCCATCATGATAAATGTAACATCCGATTATCAAGTATTATCATTTCTAGATCTTAACTTTATCAAATTTGCGTAATTGGTCCCTTATGGTAAAAGCTTCATGTTTTATTCGTACGTTGGGCGTACTAGAGGGTACACACATCGTACTTGTGTATTGCGGGATCGCGGATGTTCTGCTAGTATGTTGGGCTTACGTGTGGTATGCAAGTTATACTAGCCCAGTCACTAAAACCTAATTTTAAGGGTTGCTCCCTATTTAATCAACCTTAAACCTCCATTGGACTATCCTTATCAGCCATCATTCCCTCCTCAAAACCTAATCTCAATTCTAAGCTTGTTAGTGAGCGTTTGGGAGCTTATTAAGTGATTTTGGTCCATATTGTTGAAGAAGGAGGCTAGAGAAGAAGGAGTTGTTGCTTGCAAGATTGAAGATCGAGAAACAACTCCTTATTGTGCATATTTTTCAGGTATAAAGTTTATAGACTGATGAGTTTTCAATTTGATCTCCATGGATGAGTTTTATGAGCTTTTTGTCTGTAAGTTTGGATCCTTATGAGTTTGGATCACTCCAGAGACTATTAACTGCTCTTGCATGCATTTTAGGACTTGTAGATTCATAAAAATGGTTTCTTGGTCCTATGGCCCATGCGTGAGTAAAGTGACTTAGAGTGTGATGGAAGTTAAAGTTTGTTGCAATGGGTCCTTTCTAGCCATGCAAAGGCTTAAAGTCGAAGACTTTATGGATTAGGATGCCCTAGGATAGTCAGATCTGAAGTTGGGTTAGATGTCTTAACGAATTAAGACACAAAAATTGGTGAAGTTGAATGAGACGGAGTATGTCAGGCGTACTATTGGGCATAGTCGGTTCCATCCCCGACTGGTCGATGTTTGAGTAGTACACCCCACGTAAGAAAGTGTACAATGGGCAATTGAACTTCGTTAACTTTTGACTTTTGGTCAAGATTTAAGGTATTAGACCATGGGGGGAGAAAAATGGTCTTTTTGACCTAAAAGGACTTAGTTGTGGGATTTGGACTCATGAGTGAGTTTTAGACCTTAATTATTAATTAGGGTTAATTATTTTGTTAATTAGGCGGAGTCTAGTTCCAGCAGTTCGGGTGTGAGATTTACTTGTCATTAGTAACAAGTGACTCTCCTCACTTATTCTTACATGTATGGTAGAATAGTTGTATTTGTGATGACCAGCTAGATTTACTGTTATTTTTGTATTATGTTGTTATGTATGACTGAGACTGCGGATGGGCTCCAGTAACCCATAGGGTGTGATGTTTCCCACTAGGACTGTTGATAGTCTACAGGCTTGCTGATAACCCATAGCTATTTATTGATGTTGTGTTGTGTGTGATATCTTGGGGAACTCACTAAGCTCCATGATTACAGTTGTTGATTTATGTGTTTTAGGTACTTATAAGGACCACGGGAAGGCGAAGGTTTGATTGTACACACTCACTAATAGATTTGTTACTGGAAAAGTTTGAGATACTCTGATATTTTGTGATGATGTTTGTTTTAGAAACTTATGTTTTCAGATGAGTTGGTTTGTGAAACTTTACTTTGGGAAATTAAAAATGAAAATTTTGGTTTAAAATTGAGGTGTTACAATTTGGAATCAGAGCCCCGGTTTGAGGGATTTGGATGAACCTCAGGGTGATTCCAAACTCAAAATAAGGATATGAAATTTTTTACAAAAACTTAACAGAGAAATGAAGATTTTTATAGGAGAAAAATCCTGTGAATCAGTGTGTACAATCAACGATAGCTCGAGCGGTACTTTCCCAGAATACCTCAATTTATAATATGAGTAGTGTGGAGCTAATATTTTATGAGCTGATAAAATTGCATGCTAGATAGTGGTAGGCTAAGGAATCCTGTAGGAATGGTATGATAGTGTTGTCTGATTTGTGATGCCTTTAGCCTAGGAGTTCATTCTTATGAGATTGAATCTATGATTTTTGTTTGCTTAGTGTATGTTATATAATTGTACATAGTTAGGATTTTATAGCCTTAGAATGTCTGATTTAGCCTTTCTTCATGTTCCTTGTTTGGTTGTGGATTTGAGGTAGAATCATTTATTCGAATGTCTATCGAGTCTCGTAGTTGTGTACAATTAGCATGCATGAAGCAAATGGAAAGGATAGCGGAGATATTGTGAGGCGGATCAGTGTTGGGGAGCAATCTAGAAGTAGTATCTAGAAGATTAGTCATGGTTCTAAGGAACTAGCAGGACATGTCTATAGCTGATTTGAGGAAATAGAGTCCTTGTGACATAGGTTCTTGAGAGGACGACTTGATACAAATACGGGTTGGAATGGAAGGTAGTATTAGGTCTGTACTATTTAAAGCACCGGATCTATACACAGCTTAAGAAGGAATCTTAAGGAACTAAAGAACTTATAATAGGGTCTAGGTTCCGGTGTATGCGCTTTAGCTTGATTTCTGATGGTTTTCTTGTGTGTTTCAGTATGGTGGATACCCGCGGTTTAGGCTCCAGTGCCCCCGAGAGGCCGAGTGCCAGTGATGATGAGATCCCCAGGATTGTTGTCGTTAAGGTGGCCGCAGCAATCAGAGGGGTTGTTCCAGATATGTATAGGTCAATCAATACCATGATGATTGAGACTTTTGATGAGCGATATGTCACCGTCACTGAGGATGTTGTCGCAGCCACTGCAGTTGTTTCTGCTGTGAGACCGTAGGGGTGATTCGTTGTGGTATCGAGAGTTCAACAAAACGAAGCCACCCGATTTTGATGGGACCCAGGATCTAATTGTTGTTATGAGATGGATCTATGATGTTGAGGGATGTTTTTACACTTGCTCCCGTTTGGAGAATTTGAGGGTTCGTTTCGCATTGAATTTGCTTCGCTTGGGAGCGATGGATTGGTGGAAATTTGTGACAGATGATTATACTCTTGTAGAGCATTCTGTAGTGACCTGGGAGAGATATACTGAGATGTGCAAATATGAGTTTGTTCCAGTGTTTGACAGAGAGGAAGAGAGAGGGAGGGAGAGAGAGAGAGAGAGAGAGAGAGAGGTTGGCCTAAGAGTTCCTGTCTCTTAAGCAGAGGATATAGACAGTGACTGAGATCACCAGAATGTTCCATGAGAGGGCCCTATTTTTCGTTGAGCACGTGTCGAATGAGTAGGCACGTGTGATTCGGTATTTGAGTATTCTGAGGATGGATATCCGTAAGTTTGTGGCGAACACTACGTATCGTACATTGGCTGAGCTACATACAAATGCCATGAGGAGAGAGATTGAGCTGGAGACCCAGGATGGGGAGGAGATGGAGACCCAGGTGAGAGATAAGATAGCAGTATAGTCGCAGCTAGAAACTAAGTGGCCCCAGCCCACTGATCAGAGAGTTGGAGGCCAGAAGGGCCACACTTCCGAAAAGTGTGGAAACGGACATGAGGGACCCTGTCAATCAGGATCGGATTACTACCTGGGTGACAAGTAGGGGAATTTGGCTAGGTATTTCCCCAAGGGATTTCGGGTTTGCTTCAATTTCAACCAGATGAGTCACATGAGGGTCGAGTGTCCTCAGCTTGCATCTAGGGTGGTTTAGACTCCAACCCCACGACCTTGCGTATTATTGATGGCCAGCAGGGGAAGTCCGAGGCGCTAAGGGCTCGACAGAGAGCATTTTAGTTAATAGAAGAGGGAGCCCAAGAAGCTCCAGATATTGTGGTTGGTATGTGTTCTTTATTATTTATGATGATTTATTTATGTTGCTTATATTATGGATTGTGTAGGTACTTTTCTTGTGAATTATGTACCTGCATGTGTGCTGTTTGACTCGAGTGTGAGTCGATATTTTGTGTCATCATCCTTTTGTCGCAAGTTTATACGAGCGAGACCTTGAGCAGGCCCTTGAGAGTCTCTATACCTGACGAGTGTCCGGTCTCTGCTACTGATATCTACTGGGGTTATATGTTAGAGATCTTCGTGTTGGTTATCTGATAAATCTTATCCATATTGCTATGGGAGATGTCTGTGTGATCATGGGTATAGATTGGTTGAGCCGGTTTGGGGCTCTGATTGACTGTGAGCGTTAGATGGTGACAATTCGACACCCTAGTGGGGGAGTGTTCACTATCTACAGTGAGGGTACTAGGTCGGGATTAGCTTTCTACTTTTTCGCTTTGGGAAATAGAGTTTGCAGCATGGGTGTATGGGATATCTGGCATATGTAGTGGATACTCGGGTTGAGGAGAAGGGATCAACTTCTATTTTTGATGTTCATGTGGTACACGATTTTCCCTATGTTTTTTCCGGTGAGTTACCAGGTGTGCCTTCTGTGAGGCAAGTGGAATTTCGGATCGATCTGATTCCGAGTGCGGTGTCGATTGCCACAGCACCGTACCTCCTTGCACCTCCTAAAATATAGGAATTATCCTCTCAGCTACATGATCTATTAGGAAAAGCATTAATTCAGCCGAGCAGTTCTCCTTGGGGAGCACCGATCCTTTTTGTCAGAAAGAATGATAGTTCACACTAGATGTGAATCTATTACCAGGAGTTGAACAAGTTGATGATGAAAAAACATTATCCATTGTTGAGGATCGATGATCTCTTCAACCAGCTACAGGGTCCCTCTTGGTTTTCCAAGATCGATTTGAGGTTCGGCTACCATCAGATAAGGGTGTGAGAGGAGGATATTCAGAAAAAGGTCATCCGAACTTGCTATGGTCATTACGAGTTCGTGGTGATTCCTTTTGGGCTCACCAACACATTGGTAGCATTCATGGATCTCAATCATCTCATGAACCGGGTGTACAGGCCCAAGTTAGATCGATCGGTGATTGTCTTCATTGATGACATTCTGGTCTATTCGAAGACCAGAGAGCAGCACGAGGAGGATTTTTGCAATATTCTTGGGGTTTTGAGGATAGAGAGGCTCTATGCCAAGTTCTCCAAGTGCGAATTCTAGATGCGTGAGGTTTGGTTTCTAGGATACCTCATCAACCAGAACGGTATAATGGTCGACCCAACCAAGATAGAGGTGATGCTGCAGTGGGAAGTGTCGACATCTCCATCTGAGATTCGGAGCTTCCTCGGTTTGGCAAGATATTATCGGAGATTTATTATAGATTTCTCCAGGATGGTTGTTCCTCTCACCATGTTGACAAGGATTGTGTTTAGTTGGGGACCAAAGCAGAGGCATCATTTGAGACTCTCCGCCTGAGACTATGTGAGGCGCCAATACTTACCCTCTCTGAGGGAGTTGAGGATTTCATGGTCTACTATGATACATCCATTGGAGGGTTGGATGCGGTGTTGATGCAGAGGGGGCATGTGAGTGCATACTCTTCGAGGCAGCTGAAGCCTCATGAAGCGAAGCATTCCATGCATGATTTGGAGTTGGGGTTTTCGCCCTCAAGATTTGGCACCACTATCCCTATGGTGTTTGGTGTACTATCTACACGGACCATAAGAGCCTGAGATATCTTATGGATCAGCCTAACCTGAATATGAGGTAAAGGAGGTGGTTGGATGTAGTGAAAGACTACAATTATGAGATTTTGTATCACCCGGGCAAGGCCAAGGTGGTGGCTGACGCCTTGAGCCAGAGGGGAATGAGTGCCCTCATTCATGATATATGCATAAGGATGACTGTGATGAACCCAGTTTTAGTGATTATCAAAGAAGCACAGTCGGAGGCCATAAAAGAAGAAAAATAGAAAAATGAGCGGGTGATCGGCCAGATTTTAGCCTTTGATATCGACAGCCGAGGGATTTTGACTCTTCATGGATGGGTTTGGGTACCATATGTAGGTGGGGCCCGATGAATTTTGACGGAGGATGCCCACAAGTCGAGATTTTCTATTCATCCAGGGGCTACCAATATGTATCTTGACCTGAAGCATAGATATGGTGGCCATGTATGAAGAGAGATGTGGCCTGGTTTGTGGAGCGACGTTTGACCTGTTGGAAGGTCAAGGTCGAGCACCAGCGCCCTCATGGTAAATTGCAACCTTTGGAGGTTCCCCTATGGAAGTGGGAGAAGATCATCATGGATTTTATTATGAAGTTACCGAAGACTTCGAGAGGTGTTGACGCTATCTAGGTGATAGGGGATCGTTTGACGAAGAGTGCTCACTTCCAAGCCATTAGTGCGAGCTCTTCATCAAAGGTGGTGGCTTGGCATGGGGTGCCAACTTTGATTTTTTTCGGACCAGGTTGTGCGTTTTACTTCCAGGTTTTGGAAGAGGTTCCATAAGGATTTGGGTACCCGGCTACATTTCAGTACTACATATCATTTGCATACTGACGGACAAAGCAAGCGGATTAGTCAGATGCTCGAGGATATGATGTGTACTTGTATTATTGATTTTAGTGGGAGTTGGGACCCCTATCTCCCGTTGGTTGAGTTTTACTATAACAACAGCCATCATTCCAATATCGGTATGCCTCCATTTGAGCTTATGTATGGAAGGAGATTTCGGACTCCTGATTGTTGGGGAAAGGTTGGACAGAGGGTCATGGGGAGCATGGAGGTAGTGATCAATATGACCAAGCTTATACAACAAGTTAGGCAGAGATTGTTGGTGGCTTAGAGCCGCCAGAATAGTTATGCGGATCGGCAGCGCTTTGAGCTAGAGTTTCAGGTGGGGGATTTGGTGCTTCTGAAGGTGTCACCCTGGAAGGGTGTTATCTGCTTCAGAAAGCGGGGCAAGTTGGGCCTTAGTTTTATTGGCCCTTTCCGAGTTTTGGCCCGAGTAGGCAAAGTGGCTTACTAGTTGGAGCTACTAGAGGAGTTAAGACAGATTCATGATACCTTCCATCTTTCCCAGCTAAGGAAGTGTATAGGTGACAAGACAATTGTGGTACCTTTGGAAACCATTCAAGTCGACGATCGCCTGAACTATGTTGACAAGCCCGTTTCAATTCTGGATCGGAGAGTGAAGACCTTGAGGAACAAGGTAGTGAACTTGGTTAAAGTTCAGTGGCAACACCGGAAAGGCTTGAAGTGGATGAGGGAACCTTAGTATGAGATGCGCGAGCACTATCCTGAGCTATTTATTGAGGATGACTTCGAGGGCGAAGTCAAATTCTAGTGGGGGAGAATTTTAATATCCGATTATCAGGTATTATCATTTCTAGCTCTTAATTTTATCAAAGTTTCATAATTGGTCCCTTCTGGTAAAAGCTTCGTGTTTTAGTCATACGTTGGGTGTACTAGAGGGTACGCGTAGTGTACTCATGTAATGCGGGATCGCAGATGTTCTGATAGTACGTTAGGCGTACGTGTGGTACGACGGGCGTACTAGCAGATCCACAAACGAAGGAGTTGTTGCTTGAAAGCTTGAAGATCCACAAACGACTCCTCATTGTGCATCTTTTCCAGGTATAAGGTTTATACCTTGATGAGTTTTCTATTTGATCTCCATGGATGAGTTTTATGAGCTTTTTGTCCCCAAGTTTGGATCCTTATGAGTTTGGAGCATTCCAGATAATATTAGTTGTTGTAACATCCCCCTCTGGCACGTATCACAATATTGTCCGCTTTGGGCCACTCGGCACGAGGACTTCCCAGGGGGTCACCCATCCCGGTACTACTCCCGCCCGAGCATGCTTAACTGCAGAGTTCTTATGGGATCTGTTGCCCTCACGGCTTTAAAACGCGTTGTGATAAGGAAGGTATCCACACCCCTACCCATCCCGGTACTACTCCCGCCCAAGCACGCTTAACAGCAGAGTTCTTATGGGATCTGCTGCCCTCACGGCTTTAACATGCGTTCTGATAGGGAAGGTATCCACACCCCTTATAAGGAATGCTTAGTTCTCCTTCCCAGCTGATGTGGGATCAGATCTAACCCACTTTCACCCCCCCATTATAGGGTTCGACGTCCCCGTCGAACACATCGACCCGTGCCCTGGCTCTGATACCATTTGTAACACCCCCCTCTGGCACGTATCACAATATTGTCCGCTTTGGGCCACTCGGCACGAGGACTTCCCAGGGGGTCACCCATCCCGGTACTACTCCCGCCCGAGCACGCTTAACTGCAGAGTTCTTATGGGATCTGCTGCCCTCACGGCTTTAAAACGCGTTGTGACAAGGAAGGTATCCACACCCCTTTATAAGGAAATGTTTCGTTCTCCTTCCCAGCCGATGTGGGATCAGGTGCAACCCACCTTCACCCCCCATTACAGGGTTCGACGTCCCCGTCGAACACATCGACCCGTGCCCTGACTTTGATACCATTTGTAACATCCCCCTCTGGCACGTATCACAATATTGTCCGCTTTGGGCCACTCGGCACGAGGACTTCCCAGGGGGTCACCCATCCCAGTACTACTCCCGCCCGAGCACGCTTAACTGCAGAGTTCTTATGGGATCTGCTGCCCTCACGGCTTTAAAACGCGTTGTGATAAGAAGGTAGCCACACCCCTTATAAGGAATGCTTAGTTCTCCTTCCCAGCCGATGTGGGATCAGATCTAACCCACTTTCAAGTGGGTTAGATCTGATCCCACATCAGCTGGGAAGGAGAACTAAGCATTCCTTATAAGGGGTGTGGATACCTTCCTTATCACAACGCGTTTTAAAGCCGTGAGGGCAGCAGATCCCATAAGAACTCTGCAGTTAAGCGTGCTCGGGCGGGAGTAGTACCGGGATGGGTGACCCCCTGGGAAGTCCTCGTGCCGAGTGGCCCAAAGCGGACAATATTGTGATACGTGCCAGAGGGGGGTGTTACAGTTGTCCTTTCATGCATTTTAGGACTTGTAGATTCATAAAAATGTGTAACACCCTGTTCTAAATCGTTTCCTAATGCGTGGTGGTGAGCTTATGACCGATTATCATCAAGCTTAGGGCCTTTAAAGAAAAGAGATTTAGACCCATTTTGGTGTGAGTAATGTAATTTGGATGATTCGGGTGTTCGATTAGTGTTTTAGAGCCAAGGGGTATTTCAGTAAAGTTTCGGTTCAGGCTTTTATGGAAATTGGATTTTTGTTTGCAAAGTTTTAAGGAAAATATGAGTAGATAGAAGTGTAGAGCTTCTCATTACCTCTTCGTGGATATAAGTATCGTCAGAAACTGTCTTATAATGAAAACGTTATAGCCTTCAGAAGATTCATGGTTTTAGGATTAGATTGAGTACGCGGGGCATACACATGTGTACGCATGGCGTACTAGTGCTAAGGTCAGTACACGGGGTGTACAATGTTGTACGTTGGGTGTACTAAGCAAATTGAGCGCGGGTGCTTTAAAGGGTACGTTGGGCGTACCAGAAGTACGTTGGACGTACTCCAGTCAGACCCAAACCTTAATTTAGGGTCTTGGACCCTATTTAACCTCCTTAACTCACCACCAAACCCTATTATCTTCGACCTTCATCCCACCAAACCCTAGAAACGAAACCATATCCCCCATTGAGTGGTTTTTGATCTTTTGGTGGTATTTCATGTTTTTTGTTGTTCATAAAGGAAGAAGGAACTTCTTGGAGAAGTGCGGGATTGCTTGAAGCTTTTGGATCCAAGTTTGTTGCATCTTGATCTACAATTTGGAGGTATAAAGTTTTTATCTTGATAATTCTAGGTGTTAGATCTAGTTTAAGGAGTAATTTGGCTTCTTTTTGGTCCTTAGAGCCATCCTTGCGAGTATAAGCTACTTCAAGAGCTTAGAATGATGGATCGTGTCCTTTGGGTCGTCCCTTATTCATAAAAATGTCATCTTGATGAGTTATTTTGGATCATGCATGAGTTTGGATGTTTATTATGGATGTTATTAAGGATTTGGTCCCATTAAGCTATGTAAAGGAATAAAGTTGCCAACTTTACGTGTTAAGACATCTCATTACGGTCATATTTGAGTTTGGAAGTCATTGTCTTAACCATTAAGAGCTTAAAATAAATTTTTGGTCCCTGATGAATACATTTGGGCGTATGCAGGTAATACGCTCAGTGTAATGAAGGTTTTGTGCATCATTCGTTTGTACTCTATGCTTCAAGTGTGAGTACGTTGGGCGTACCATTCTGGTACGTGGGGCGTACTCTTCAGTTTGCCATTTTGGGCTTTTTGAGATTTGGGCCTTGTTGGGCCATTGGACTTCTGACTTTGGGCCATGGATGGACTTAGGGTTTTCTTGGAAGTAGGTCCATGATGGTTTTGGGGCCTAATTGGGTTATTGGGCCATAATGGGCTTTTATTGCTTTTAATGTGGGCTTTGGGTTGCCATTTTGGGCTTTTGTGCATTTAGGTTGGACCTTTGTTATGGAACAATTAAGAAAAGGGTAAAATGGTCTTTTACCCTTTAGGATGTTGATTTATTGAGTGGGCCTCGGATTTTGGGTTATCAGGTTAATTATTGATTAAGATCGTATTTATTGTCAGTTGGCGCGAGGTTATTCGGTTCAGCGGCCCGAGCAGTTATTTGATTATCAACGGATTGAATTGAGTCTCCTCACTGAGTTTAGCAGGTCGAAGGCACCAATGTCAGCCCATGGTTTATATGTTAGGATGCTAGATTTCTGTGTGACTCTTGCATGTGTTATGTGATGGTATAATTACCGGGCAAGGCCTGATGCCAGGCAGGGCCTGATGAGTATATTGTATGCTAGTTATCAGTATGTGTTTTTATGCTATCGGGAAAGGCCCGATGCCGAGCGAGGCTCAATGACTGTATGGTATGCTATTATCTTTGTGACTATCGCAAATGCTATTATGATTATATGTTTATATGATTATATGTATCTGGAGGAGCTTGGTGATTGACAGATCTGTAAACTGAGCGGGGCTCGATGTCGGGTGGGGCCCAAGGCCAGGTGGGATTCGCGGACGAGCGGGGGCTCAGTATGTGTTTATTATGTATGGTATCCGGTATTTTGAGTAACTTACTAAGCTTTGTACTTACGATTTTTATGGTTGTGGTTTTAGGAACATCCGGTTCGAAAAGGAAGGGTCTGGCTTGATCGCAGTGCTTCCACCCATGTTTCCGCATCATGATGATTTTGGGATTGTACTCTGATAACTTCTTTCTTATAAAAGTAATTATGAATATCTGGATAATCAAATATTGAATGTTGACTTAAAGATAATTAGTGTTTTGGTTGAATTAAAAATGAAATTTTTACCTCATAATGTCGGGATGTTATAAAATGGTTGCTTGATCTTTTCCTATGGCCCATGGAGGAGTAAAGTGACTTAGAGTGTGATGTAAGTTAGAGTTTGTAGCATTTGGTCCTTTCTATCCTTGCAAAGGCTTAAAGTCAACAACTTTATGGATTAAGACACCCTAGGATGGTCAGATCTGAAGTTGGGTTAGATGTCTTAACGGACTAAGACACAAAAATTGGTGAAATTGAATCAGACGGAGTACATCGGGCGTACTCCTGGATACGCCCCGCGTAGCCGGTTCCGTCCCCGATTGGTCGTTGTTCAAGTAGTACACCCATCATACACCTTGGGAAGTTGACTTTCATTGACTTTTGACTTTTGGTTAAGATTTAGGGTTTTGGACCATGGGAGGGGCAAAATGGTCTTTTTGAACTTAAAGGACTTAGTTGAGGGATTTTGACTGGTGAGTGAGTTTTAAACCTTAATTATTAATTAGGGTTAATTATTTCGTTGATTAGGTGGAGTCTAGTTCCGGCAGTTCGGGTGAGAGATTTACTTGTTGTCGATATTAGGTGGGTCTCCTCACTTATTCTTACGTGTGTGGTAGAATAGTTGTATTTGTGATAATCAGTTGGGTCGACTGTTATTTTTGTATTATGTTGTTATGTATGACTGATATTGTGGATAGGCTCCAGGGTTGCTGATAACCCATATGGCATGTTGTTGCCCACTGGGACTATTGATAGTCTCCACGGTTTCTGATAACCCATAGTCATTTATTTATGTTGTGTTATATGTTGTATCTTGGGGAATTCATTAAGTTTCATGCTTACAGTTGTTGATTTATGTGTTTCAGGTACTTCTGAGGACCGCGGGAAGGCGAAGATCTGATTGTACACACTTGCTGGGAGATTTGTTACTGGGCCAGTTTGAGATACTTTGATATTTTATGATGATGTTTGTTTTAGACACTTATGTTTTTGGATGAGTTGGTTTGTGAAAATTATTTTGGGAAATTAAAAATGAAAATTTTGGTTTAAAGTGACTTATAGATATTTATGATGTTATAGATATTTAAAGTGATAATAGATCTTATAAGATCATTGTTATAGGATCAGTATGTGATGATCGAAGGGATGGATAACTAAGGGTAAAGTGACTTATAGATATTTATGATGTATTGTTGGATGACAGTTGGTTTTGCATGTTATTAATTATGGATTAATATCATAATAAAATTATGGGATTGAAAACCCTATCTATCCCACCAGGTTTCCAACCTGAACCACTCAATTTATATGCATCACATGTTGCGGTGTTAAGAATGTTAGATACTCGAATAGGATGTCGAGCGATTAAAGAGAAGACTTGCAATAGTGTTCATGACAGTTAGGTCTTTACATTGTAACTATGTTGTGTATTGATTATGACATTCTTAAAGTTTTATTATTTTGAAACAAACAGTTGTACTTAAAAAAAATTTAATATACTGGGATTTTCCGCAAATAAATATGTTATGGGAGTAAATTATAGGAATGGTCCCTATGGTTTGGTAGAATTCTCAGGTTTCGTCCCTAAGTTTAAATTTTGATAGGTTACATCTCTGTGGTTTGTGAAACTTGCACTGCAGATCCTTGGTCCATATAAAATGACCAACTTACCCTTTCTTTTTTTTCTTTTAACTATATATATATTATTGTCTTTTATTTTTATTTTAATAGAAATAATATATGTTATTTATATAATTAGTTTTGTTTTTTACAATCAATTATCTAATTTATATAAAATCATATTATTATTATTTATTTATTTATTTATCTTTGTTTTTTTTGTTTAAAATTTTTTTAATAGTTTTGACGTTTTATTTAAATATATTTTTTAATGATTTTTTGACCTTTTATTTGTTTAAATTATATAATGATTTTTTTGATCTTTTTTTTCGAATAAACAAATTAAAATAATAACTCGAATAACTATCAATCTTCCAACAAAATTATTTAATATTTGCTTTTTTTCTTTTTCTTTTAACCATATATATATATATATATATATATATATATATATATATATATATATATATATATATATATATATATATATATGTTTACTTTGTTTTTTTTTTTCAGAAATAGTTATACGAAAAAATATAATTATTTAGACAATAAATGAAAAAACACTAAGATATAAACAAATAATGTAAACAAAAAACACATAAAACCATAAAACACATATATTAACATAAATGGACATATAATATGGTAATACAATTAAAAAAATTGAACATAAATGAATATAAATAAATTAAATGAACGAACATAAATTAACATAAACAAACATTATAAACGAACGTTCACGAATATAAACGAACGAACGAGACAAATGTTCATGTTCGTTAGTTTAACTAAACGAATGATAAATTTTTTTTTCATGTTCGTTCATTTATTAAATAAACAAACATAAACGAACTTCCGCCGAACAATTTACGAACGGTTCACTAAAAGTTCAGTTCGTTTACATCCTTACATATAAGTGAATGATGTAAACAAAAAACACATAAAAAACAACATTAAATAATTATATTGGACGAACAAAATGTCAAAAAAAACATTAAAAATATATTTAAATAAAACTTCAAAAAATTTTAAAAGATTTTTAAACTACAAAACAAAGATAAATAAATAAATAATAATAATAATAATAATAATAATAATAATAATAATATGATTTTATATAATTTAGATAATTGAATTTAAAAAAATTATAAATAATCTATATTAATTCTATTAAAATAAAGATAATATATATATATATATATATATATATATATATATATATATATATATATATATATATATATATAAATTGTTAAAAGGAAAAAAAAAGATAATTTGGTCTTTTTATATGGACAAAGGACCAACATTGCCATTTTTAGAAACCACAGGGATGTAACCTATCAATTTTAAAACTTATGACCAAAACTGAGAATTCAATCAAACCACAAGGACCATTTCTTTAATTTACTCTATGTTATGGTTTTAAAAGCGTAAAGAAAAAAGAAAAAAATCGGCTCTGGAAAATAAGGGATGTCACATATGTTGACCATAAATAAACATTAACATGCATTGATTTTCTTTTACACGAGATTCAAAGAACTCTATCGAAAGTAATTTCACCCTCAGGTAATCCATGCTTACTCAATATCGACTTTATCGTATTGCTTACGTTACCCAATCGACGATGTCACAACTCTGTTTTGTCATCACGTAGCTCCAAAGATTAAGATACAGTCATCATCCTTGTCACCGAATTGCCTTCTAGAAAAAAAAAATCCATGTAGTAGTTTATCTTTCATTAACACAAGAACACCCATTGAGACTTTTACTCGATCATCTTCACCATAGTATTTGAGTCCATGTTTACCAAAAGTTCCAAGAGAAATTAAATTATTCCCGAAAATCAAGAACATACCAACAATTTATATTTTTGACCATATTGTCATGTATTTTGATCTGCACTATGTCACTAACTTTGAGACGCCATATCTCAACATTACATGATATTACCTTACCGTTCTATCCGTTAAAGAAAACGAATAAATCACAAGAAAATGTCATATGATGAGATACACATGTGTCTAAGACCTAAGTGTTTGTATAATCAATCGTACATATAGTCGAAACATCATATATACATGTCTTATTTATCAAAATTGTATTGAACTAGAGAAACACTACCATTGTTGCTTAATTCAACCTTATTGTTTCCGTTTTTGCGTTGTGGCCAATCTGCTTTAATATACCCCCCGTTCTTTACACCGGTAACATTAGTGGAAGCTTTACTTAAAACTTAACTTTCCCTATTTACACCTTCTATTTCTTATGATGTACCCCTGCTTACAAAATGACCTAAATCAAAACCCTCTTCACTACCCTAAACATTATGTTTTAAATCCTTGGACAACAAGGCATCCTTCACGTCATTAACACTCATCATTGCTCTACCATACAATATGATATCAATGAAATTCTCATATAAATTCGACAAATAACACAATAGAATAAGAGTTTGATCGTCATCTTCAATTTTAACTTCAATGCCTTGTAAATCATGAATAATGCAATTATAATTGTCCATACGATCTTTTACATGGGTACTATCTATCATCAGAGCGTATACAAATGTTACTTCTAATATAGTTGATTAGTGAGAGGGTTATTTTGATACGTGTCACAAAGTTTCTCCCATAACCCATAACTAGTCGTTCGATCCACGACCTTATGTAGCGCTTCATCAATCAAACATAATAGAATTGCATTGTGCGCTTTTTCCATAATATTTGATTTCGTATATGTCATCATCTCATTTGGTAGTTTCCCATCTCTTTCCAATGTTGTTGCACAACCTGTTGAACCAAAAAGGGCCTTCATCTTCACCCTCCACAATATCAAGTCATTCAATGTAGGGAAGATTTAGGGTTTATGGTGGAGATCTGGATACCAACTTGGATTGTGATATCACTTTCCGAACTGATATTTTTACCATATGTATAGGTTACAAGAAATTCAGCCTAGGATAATCCAAGTGGACACTTACGATTCTAAGCATAGAAATCGTAAGCCAATATGCTAGAGGATTCTGTAAAAGTATGATGAAAACGAGAACTTAAGATCGTAACCCTCTTCTGAAGAGGAAGAATTGTTTATATATTAAACGAGATTAGGGTTTCTTAGGGTTGGGCCGTCATTAGTTGTTGTGGAAGCAAGTCATGATAACCGGATTTAATGAGGAATTAGGGTTACCAAAACTAACGAGTTTCGTTAGTTTTACCATAATCACCCTCAAGAAATTTCCCTTAGACCACGCCAAAGGGGCGTTGCCCCTTTAGAAACCCTGGACCCAGGGGCGCTGCCCCCAAACCCCCGACTAGTCGTCGAACCGACTTCTAATTCGATCTTATACATGTGTGCACTCTGCATAACCCCATACATATATTAGAGTACAAATTATAAAGCCCCTTAGCTCACATGTTAGTTCTAGTTACTTAAAATGACACGGTGACACTAAAATCACCAACATTCAATCCACTCAACTTCTCCAAATAGAACTTGTAAGAGGACATCCTTCAAACATGATATATGGCCATTTGACACAGAGAATTAATGTCGTTCGGTCGGTGTGACCTTTATCCATTTGCAGGAACCGGAGAACTCTTTCTATTAGTTGATTGTTTAAAGTGATACAATGGGAACCCTTACTACAAATATTTATAATTGTAAAACTATAACTATAGGTTCTAGCCCATATACAAGAAAGTTTGGGGTAACAACACAGGCATGTAGCATAACTATAGGTTCTAGGCCATATACAAGAAAGTTTGGGGTAACAGCACAGACATGTAGCATAACTATAGGTTCTAGCCCATATACAAAAAAGTTTAGGTAACAACACAGGCATGTAGCATAACTATAGGTTCTAGCACATATACAAGAAAGTTTGGGGT
Organism: Lactuca saligna; assembly: GCF_052625555.1. Taxonomy (NCBI): domain Eukaryota; kingdom Viridiplantae; phylum Streptophyta; class Magnoliopsida; order Asterales; family Asteraceae; genus Lactuca; species Lactuca saligna. The sequence continues at coordinate 132,251,596 of NC_136418.1, read as the reverse complement.
AACAACACAGGCATGTAGCATAACGGTACTCTACCTACTCCAAACAAGTATCCCCTCAAAATTATCATTCAGGTTTCTTCACTTTATTTTGAATAAGGTTATTTATTTGGATAATCAAATTCCAAGTCACACTAACATTTTATCTAAAAGTTGTTTTCATGTTTGTTGTTCTTTGAATCTTTTAAAGTTTATAGTGAAATTTTGGAGACTAGTCGAGAGTCATATGTTTATAGATATAATAAAGCCAATGAGTAGCGACATGTTAACTACTCTATAAAAATAACGATGAGTAATGGGATGAAGAACGCCAAAATATGATCCACTTTATTGGATACTTTATATAATGATGTCAACTAAGTAATATTATTAATACGCAAACTATTGTTGAATAACTGCCAATGTAGTTTAAAAGACAATAAATATTGTAAGGGTTTATACTGGCTATATCTACAAAGATAAAGGCGTAACGTACACTTACAAAGATCAATAAGTAACTTAACGTGCACTTTATAATAAATAACAAAGCAACCATTAAATTTTACTTATATTCTTTTTTAGGAAAGTGAGTGTCGGGGGAACAAAGAGAATATACACTGATTAGAACAAAATAAAACTATTCTTGTTATATAAAATTAATATACCAAGCACGTATCTAGTGATTAATCATACTATCAAAAGCAAACAATATTTCTATTAAATTATCGTTTAAATAGTATCTTAAAACAAGTTAATTAGTCGAGTTATATGCTACCAAAAGGCGTTAAGAAAACAAACAAAAGACAAGCTGTTATTTTTTTGGTTGGTAACCAATCACAGTTTATGGTTTAATATTTTTTATAGGCAGTGTCACTCGCGAGAATAAATTAATTATTTATTCGGCATTATTAGGTATCTTTTAAAAAACTATATTTTTCGTTTAAAATTCTTATGTATATTACCATATTACATTAAATCATTTAATATGTAACGGTATATTTTATTTGTTTTATAAAATTATCAACATTACGATAATGTCAAACAAGGGAATATTATTTTACTACAAGAGAAAACGAAAATATATTGATTGAGAAAGTTTTACATATTGTCTCCACAAATGGCGCACCAAAACCTCTTCTCACATGCTTCGTACCAACTTTATTTCCAAATTCCACTTATTGCGTTAGCCAATCTAGAGACATTATCATCATAACCCAAAAAAGAACATAACGACATTCACTATTTCAATTCTAGTAAAACTTTTTTATAAAGACCTTTGTTGTTAAGTTTTCATTTGTTTCTAACACAAACTGATTTAAGGGTCGTTTGATAGTTGCGTCCTGAGTTAATGTTGATTGAGTTAGAACTTTTGAGTTTTGACTAGATCCGTATCTGATTAAAACTATATTGTTTTATTATATATTTAACTAATTATGATGATGGACTTTAATTAAGTTCCTTCATGAAATAGTTCAATTACAACATACAACCTTCTTACCTTCTCACTTCACAAAGAGAATATGTAAAGTGCAAATTTCAAAAATATAGACAACCAACCAACTTACAAACTTCACTAAATATATCAAAACACAAACATCACACCCACTCAAAACATCTAATCAGATTCATCCTCAGATGTAACCTCAGATTCCTCATCTTCTTCTTCATCATCATCAATCTTGACAGGTTTATTACTAGAAACCATTTTTGACAAAGCTGCAGATTTACTCGCTCTTTGTGATCGAACACTCATCATCACAGGATTCACAGGAGCAACAGTTTCGTCTTCATCATCAGAAGACGATGATTCCTTTTCACGTACCCGTCTCCGGGCCCGCACCGGCTTTGTTGACCTCGGGACAGGTGTCGGCTCCACGTCCATCGACGACTCATCGCCATCGATACTCACTTGTACATCCAACTTCTCTGTTAAACACATAAAAGTTAAATTATGAGTGAATTACAGTTTCAGTCCCTGAGTGTACCGATTTTTACAATTTTGGTCCTAAAAATGCTTAATAAAAAAAAAATTACCTAACAAAATATTAGCTTGATCCACAGGCAATGGTTCATCTGGGGTTTTATCTAACGACTTTAACTGGTCAACCATTTGTTTGACTTCCTTTAAAGTTTCTTTATCCGATGAAACAGATTCAGCCACACGATTCAAAAGCTTCCTCATTAACTTTATCGCCACTTGTTCTAATCCCCTAAAACGAACCAATACAAGCACTTTACAAATAGCTGAAACATAAGCTTTCTCTGCAGGACTTTTCTTCTTCTGAAAACTCAAAACCTGTACACCACAAAAAAATATAAATCTCAATTATCAATTTGGCAAAATTACAAGAAATAGCAACATACTTTTACATTGAATGATTTTTTTACCTCAGCTGTGATGTGTATAGCAAGGCCTTCTTCTCCAAAGTCAAAGTCATCAGTTGACTCGTTGACTTTTTTGTCAATCTCCTTTGGATAAAGTGGAGCCTGTAACATCTGTAACATGAAACGGGAGGCTTGGATCGCACGCTTGCGCATGCGGGATACTACCGCGGGGGCCCCACCTGAAACACCGTTGATTCCAGGCCACATTGATCTCATGACAGGGATGAAAGCCTTGCATATACATTCCTTGTGGTTCACAGATACAGATGGATAATGCTCAAAGAACACAGATAGACATTGTTTTAACCTATTAAAAAAAAAGATCAACTTATTTTGAATGAATTTATAAAGATATATAAATATATTTAAATTAAAATCAAGACTTACGTTTGAAAGTCAGCAGTTGTGTTGCTGAAGTAAAGAGTAATGAGCTTGGCTAAAAGAATAGGATGTGAAGAAGATGAAAGCGTGGGGTAATTTTCACTTAAAAGGAGGATTTTAGCAAAGCCTTCTGCTAAAACGGGTTGAACCGATTCGTTTTCATCGGTTTCCATTTTCCCAAAATCGTTTTTTTCAAATCCCGCGTATAACAAATCCATAATTTCAATTTCCAAATCCTCATTTGTCTCATTCAAATCAACTGGATGAATGGTTTTCGCTTGTTCTATGAATTGCGACGACAGATTTTGGTTCATGGATTTGTCGACAGCATCAGGCCCATGCCACGTGGCAAGATCCATCAAAGACTTACTCGCCATGCTACTTACAGGAGATGGTCCTTTAATAAACGAAACCCTCAATTGTTTAACTAATTCTTCTGTTAAATTTCGTTCCAAAATCCCAAAAAGACCCAAACATCTGATCGCAGCTCGTTGAACGTCAAAATGAATGTGTTTCGCCTACAAAAAGTTAAAAAAGAAACATTAGATTTCAAGAAAAACGAATACACAGATGTCAAAAAGACGAAAGTACCCCTGGGAGAAGTAAAGAATGGAGAAGTTCAGAAGGTTCGATGGGTTTTCCAAACATCCAACGTAGGGATTTTGTGTGTTCGAGAAGAAGACCAATGACAGAAAGACAATGCATCCATTCCAAAAAATCCGCTGTTCTTTCTCTACAAGGAATAGCAAGATCTGCTATAACGCCTAGAATGATTTCTTCGAACTCTCCTTGTGACGCGTGTACTTTTTTAGCAAGCCCAGAAACTGCATCGGCCCAATCACGTTCGCCACCTAGACTAATCCCATCTCCGATAACAACTTTCACACCATCGTCATCTACTTCATGGTCAAGAGGGCTTTTTAGTAATTCCAACACAAATACTGCTGCGACTTTTCTGTTTGTAGCATCAGAGAAATCAAGCATGGAGCCGAGTATGAGAAGTTGTCTTGCTATAAACCGATTAGCTTGTCCTGAAGGAATCAGAAAGTCAGATTGTATGAATTATGAATTATGAATTATGAAATCAGGGTGATGAAAAAGATTGTAAGTTTTGTAAAAAATTTCACACCTGCAGCGATATGAGTTTTGATTAGTTCGATGTAGTCAGAAACGGATTCTGGAAGAATCTTTTCGAGAAGATCGTTGCTATCGGAAGCTTCTGATGCGTATACAGTGGCTTCAGTGCCAGTTGTCATTGCAGCATCAGACCCTTTTGATTGTGCTTCTGTCTGTAGATGTTTGCATAAAGTTCTTAAATACAATGCAACTTCAGCATCCACTTGTTGCACATTTTGCCCTGAGATACATAAAAAGATAACCGAATATTCATTCAAAGAAGGAAAGAAAGGTATAAAAGAAAAAGAAAATGTACATTTTTGACTTACCTTCAGTTGTGTTGCTGTTTGATGGTATGAATTGGTTGATAGTTTGACCACCATGTAACTTGACTAGACCAGATTTCAATAACGCCTCCATTACAGACACTCCAATGGACTCATAAGTTTCTACATCAAGAAACTTAAGAAGCTCAATTGGGTTTCCATTGCATGACTTCATAAGCCATTCATCTTTTAGTAACTTAAGACATTCTTTGGTGACAGCTGCAGAACGATCAGCAAGTCCCCTTTGGAGTATAATTGTCCTTTGCTTAATGCTATAGAATTCATAGAATTGGGAGTTAAAGTAGAGTGATTTAATAAAAGAGTGTTATATGATTATAGTTTTGTAAGTGCATACAAAGTACCTGAGACTCTGAAGAGGGAATTTACTGGCTAAAACACAATAAGCAGCTTTTCTGACAGATTCATTCACATCTAATGTGCAATTGATGATTGCTGTTGATGTTGCGTTAGAAGCTGGTAAGGATAGAAGTATGGTTTTGCGAACATCCTGATGTGTTGGGAAAAAGGTGTGTGAGTAAGAGATGAAAGAATGAGAAGAGTGGAATGTAGAAACTAGGGTAAAAAACTTACGTGATTCTGTTCTGAGGGTAATGTTTCGAGTAATAGTTCAAGAATGTCGCTGTTTTCTGCGTCGTTTGCAAAACGGGATAAAGCCCTAACAGAATAGGTGCGGATTACTGGGACTTTATCCCCCACACGAACCTTGATGCAATCGATTACTTCATCCCACAACTCATCACTCACTTCTGCATCGTCTGGCAATCGCATTATGATCTGACAATAAAGATTCCATCGAGTGAGAAATAAATAAAGATGGAGACTAAAACAGAAACAAGTAAAGTAATAAAGTTGATCTACTCAAATTCACATAAAGTATCAATGCATATATAATTTCATTAGTCCATCCTAGTGAATAAGAACACTCAGCAACAACGATTGATGTGGACATTCGAATGTCAATTGTATCTATAATTCGTTTAGTAGAAAAAAGGTAATAAATACATCAACCCTTAACAAAAATGAGCTATATATGAGTTCTAAATGTCAAAATGCAACTTTGATATGAATTCTACCACGGTACTAGCAGAAACATCATTTCATATTTCTTGAAAAAATATAACTCATCAATTTCCAGATCAGACTTCTCTATTTGGAACTGAAAATAACTCTTTCCAGATTCTCACAGTAAAACCGACATAAATTGATATAATGACTCTATCACCAAAATATTTGCAACTCTAAAAGCCAATGACAGACCAATATAGTCATAGATTTTCAGTAAAATTAGCTAATAAATGCACATCCATGTATCAATTTCATAACAAGAGTAGACAAGTAACAAGCATAACTCTCAAATAACAACAGAACACAAACGAATACCTCCGAAATGATCTGGCAGGCCCTAAATCTGGCAGTTCTGCTGGTAGCAGCGGTACCAGCCATGAGAAGCCGCAAAAACCGTTCAAAAAATTCATCACAGTCCTCGGAATGGTTAGGATCGCGTAGGCAGGAGAAAATGGCAACAAATTGAACTATCCGTTCGACAGAAGCGATACGGCGCTGGGTGGTGAAGATAAGGGTTAGGTTTTTAGAGAAAGCATCGAAGAATTGAGCAAGAGGAACTGAAGAACGGAGAGCAGAAAGATCTTTGAGCTTGCGGATGTGTGATGCTCGAGATGCTCGAGCGTCGTTAAAAACCTTGGCAATCTTTTGCATCAAGTGCTTCTCTTCAGGAATTTCGACGGCCATTGTAGATGCCTCTGAAAGCAAATCTGAGGAATTTTCTCTGTTTCTCTCTCTAATCTGATTTTCGAATTGAAGAGCGGGAAATGAAAAGGCTTGAAAGTTTTATTGGGCCTAAAAAATGCTTCTGAAACTGAAAGCAGCAGATCCGTGGTTTTTAAAATCGATTATGGGCCCCGTCCGAATCCAAACCTCATAACACGAGCGCTTTTCGTTTTGATTTATAAAATAGTATTACAAAATACAAATAGATCCACCAATTTGATACCCGACACAAGCAAGACATAAGTCTTTATGTATTGATATTAGAAATTTATGTCGGTGATTTAGTATTATCAACATCTTTTAGTATAAATAGATTTGCTATTGAGACAAATTGTGTTATGTTTGCTATATGATATTGAAAGTGTGTGGTGTATACTCAAAATGTTAATTATGAACTCAGGAATACGGAGGTATGGAGGCAGCACCCTTGGGTACAGGGTTCCAAGGAGCAGCTCCCTAGCGGGGTCTATGAATAGCCCCTCTACAGGGTCCAAGGGAGAGAAATGTTCCAAAAACAGAATCCTCTACTTTAATAAAAGAGTATCGTCACATGTCATCTTCTTAACCCCACACAGATTATTTTCCCGCCTAAAACTTTTATTGTGAAATACCAAAATACACTTCGTCCTATTAAAACCCATGCTTATGGTTTCCGTTCCGGTCACGCTTGTCTATGTAAAAGTTGTATGTGATCCCACAAAATGAACAATAAATCTTCCACAAATCAAGCTAAATAGCAAGAAATCAGGAGCATAATTTTGAATGAGATCTTCTATCGTCTTCCAATATATGAGCATAACTTTGAATCAGGTACAAACTTATTGATTTCCCAAAAACTCTTTCAATTTTTGTCTATCGGCTATGCTTTCCGATTCCCAGTTAAAAATTTTCAAATTTGAGTTTGATTATCCAAAGATTATTCCTATTTGGAGAAACAAGAATACAATGAAGCGAGCATGTTCGATTGAAAAAGAGATGATGACCCTTACTGGTTAGGTTGGATCGAAGAAGAGACGACAAGAAACTGTTACTGGTTAGGGTTGTTGACTTAGTTTTTACACTAATTTCATTTTTGGAGTTTGAGTAATCCATAAAACATTTGTAATATTAAACATCGGTTCTTTGATTAAGTCGTTCCTTTTATCACTTGCTTTACTATGTGTTCAAAACTAGTAATCTAGGTTTCTACCACGTATTATATGTTAGAATTGACAAGTTTTCTTCTAATTTGAATGTATATATCCACAATCGGGAGTGTCAAGTGCAATTAGGGTTCTTTCATTTCCATTACAACTTCCTCTTTCAGCTTGACTATACAAATGCATCTGCAATCACAACTAAAGAGAATGTCTAATCGTTTATGGTCACTCATGCTACTTTTCATCTGTAATGAAAGAGGTAATACTCACCTAATATATTTGTAGATCATGAACTCAAGTTTGAGCATCCATTACTGATTTCTCTCTTCTGCCAACATCGGTAGATCACATTTGAGTTTTGTGTGCTTAATCATGGTATGTGTAACTCTAATCTTATTACTTGATGCTTTTAATACGTTGGTGTAACACCTTAAATTTCAAACCAAAATTTTCATTATTAATTTACCCAAAATAGTGTTCGTAAACCAAACCAACATAAAATCACAAGTATCAAGTACAAATCATCACTACGAATATCAGAGTGCCACATAATGTCCAATAACAAAATCTCCCAACGAGTGTGTACAATCAGGCATTCGCTTACCCGCGATCCTTAAAAGTACCTGAAATACATTTAATCAACAACTGTAAGCACAAATCTTAGTGAGTTCCCCCAACAATGATGGGTTATTAGTTACCATGGAGACTACATGAAGTCTCAGTGGGCAAACAACACGCCCCTATGGGTTATCAACAACATTGGAGACTACCTGAAGTCTCAGTCACATGTAAAAAACATAACATAATAATAACAATTAGACCCAAATGGTCATCACATATATAGCTATTCGATCATACATGTAGGGATAAGTGAGGAGACTCACCTAACACTGATGACAGATAAATCTCACACCCGAACTGCCAAAACCAGACTCCACCTAAGAACACAATAATTAATCCTAATAAATAATTAAAGTCCATAACACAACTCACAAGTCCAATTCCATAACCATGCTCTTTAAGGGCAAAAGGACCATTTTGTCGCTTCCATGGTCCAATACCATTAAGCTTTGACCAGAAGTCAATAGTTAGCAAGAGTCAACTGCCCATTACGTATGTTGGGCGTACGCTCCCTACGCATCGCGTACTCAAAGAACAAGGTGGGTTGGGATCAGGGTTGGCTACGTTGGGCGTATGCTATCTTATCCCAAAAGTCACTCCATAACATCTTAATCATTAAGGCATGTAACCTAAAAATAGATCTGACCTCAATAGAATGTCGTACTCCATAAAGCCCATAACTTTAAGCCTTTGCATGGTTGAAATGAGCTTAAACCTCAAAACCCTAACTTAAACCGTACTTAAAACCACAACACTCTTGCATGGAAAGAAAGGGACCTTCAAGAAAGCATATTTATGATTCTATATGACCTAAAATACATGAATGGACAACCAATATGCTATGACGTACATCATACTCACAAACATCCAAACTTCAGACAAAAAGGTCATAAATTGCCCATTTAAGATATCTAGAAAGAAACACACCAAGGTATAAACTTTATACCTCCAAAAGATGCACAATGTGAGGTAGTTTTTGGATCCACAAGCTTGCAAGCAATACCAACTTCTTGAATAACCTTATTCTTCAACAAGAAAGGACCAAAATTACCAAAAGCTTCAAAATCTTCATATACAAGGATGAGACTCGAGATTAGGGTTTGGAAGGAGTGGATGCTGTCTTTAGAAGGTCCACGGGAGGTATAATGTTGATTAAATAGGGACACACCCTAAATTTTATGGTTTGGGTCCTAAGCTAGTAGGCTCTGCGTACTACATGTACGCCCAACCTACTAGGATGAGTCTCGCATTTCCAAGTCTTGATCATGTACGTTGTACGTATCCCACGTACACCCAACGTATGGGCTAAAATGCAAAGATTTTGACACAAGGGACCAATAATGTAAACTACTAGAATATCGAATGTTACAATCCTCCCCAACTAGAATCAGACTTCTCCCTCGAAGTCAATCTCATAAAATAGATCAAAGCGAGCATTTCCGATGTTGCCATTAAACTTTGACCAAGTTCACTACCTTGTTCCTCAAGGTTTTCACTTTCCTATCTGGAATCATCACTGGCCTCTCAATATAATCCAGGCGATCATCGACATGAATGTCCTCCAAAGGAACCACAGCTGTCTCATCATCTATACACTTCCTCAACTGGGAAATGTGGAATGTATCATGAATTTATGTACATTGGAAATTTTAACTATATATAATTTAGTTTTCAAAAATCAAAATGTGAATATGACTTACTATTATTCATATTATGAATTTAAGCAGATTCACAATGTGAATCTGAACTGAAAATACATTGTTATTATTATTATTATTATTATTATTATTATTATTATTATTATTATTATTATTATTATTATTATTATTATTATGAATCAATTTTAAAGAGTACTAAAAAAATATGAATTTTGTCATATTTAGTAAAAAATTTCGATTAAAAATAGGCCTTAACTTTTCAAAAAACAAAGGAATGAAGTAGTTTTTTTTTTATTTTTTTTTAATTTTGTATATCAATATGAATCTCTATGGAAATATGATGAAAAATCATAAACAATGGTATATTCGTTTTTTTTTTTCGATAAAAAATATGGCCTAAAAATTATACAAAAAAGGGTTTTGTTATAATCTAAGCATGTGTGTCCATTGTAAAAGTCTACAAACCTTCATTTGTCGTTGATCGCTTTACATTTCGACGTTTTAGATTGGTTCATTGGTTCATTGATTAATAATTGTTTTCTATTGAACTTATATATATATATATATATATATATATATATATATATATATATATATATATATATATATATATATATATATAACGCCCCGATTCCCAGGTATCGTTTAAATAAGAATTTAATTGGTTTTAAGGCTTACTTGATGAGTTGGTTGCCCTACTCGTCGAGTAGCAACGGGCTTGATACGCATGTTTAGTGACCTACTCGCCGAGTCCATGAAGGGACTCGACAAGTAGGAGCTGGCAGATGAAACCCTAAATCTCGGGGTTTTGCACCCTATTTAAAGGAGCCTCAACCTCCTTTGGCCTCTTTACAGTCTTTGAGAAGCTCAGTGAAACCCTAATTCGTGTGGTACTCTTCTTGGTGTGATTTAAGCCTTGGAAAGAAGGTTGGCTAGGAGGGAAAAGCTTGAAGAGCAAAGGAGATGAAGCAAGGAAAGTGTGGGAAGCAGAACTCACCTCAACTAGCATCTTTTGGAGGTATCAAGTTGCAATCTTTACATCCCTTTCCTTATATATCTCTTTTCTTTTGGTTGACTTCTAGGGTTTTATGGATTTTGAGTTGATATGGGGAGCTATGTGCTAGATCTGAAGTTATAACTTCGGATCTGGACCCTTCCTAAGTCCTAAAGTCATAAGGTTGCGGGTATGGGGGTGATTGAAACCTTCCTTGTGCATGAAACCCCATTAAGAGCTTAGAATTGCCATTAAGAGCCCTTTTAGCCATGTATACACGTAAGGTTTTGCAACTATACATGAAAAGCATGCTCTAGAAGCTTGTATTTGTAATTTGGAGCCATTGCATGGCTTAAAATGAGTCTGTATGGCTTAAGGGCTGAAGGAACTCGACGAGTCGTATGAAGATGGCCTTGAACTCGACGAGTTGGATGAGCAACTCGACGAGTCCGATGAAGATTGTCATAGACTCGGCGAGTTGTATGAACAACTCGGCGAGTCGGATGAGTTTTCTCCAGGATATGTATGTGTGTGTATCCGTCGAGTTGCAAGAAGGAAACTCGACGGGTGGCTTAAAATAGTGATCAAGAATTGGAGGAACTCGACGAGTCACCTCGATGACTCGACGAGTTGGATACTGCTTCAAGGAACTCGGCGAGTAACCGAGGGTGCTCGGCGAGTTAAGGACAACATGGACTGTTGACCTTGGGGGTAACTTACTAAGCCCTCGGGTTTACAGTTTTTAGTTTATGGTTTCAGGTACCTCAGGAGTTCATGGCAAGGCGAAGGCGTGTCCGTACCGCTCCTCATCCTTATGATATAGCTTTTGGGACACTCTGATTGAATAATGAATTGAAATGCTTTTGTAAACAATTACTATTTGGTTTTATTTATGCTTGAAAAGTTTAAATTTGGCGTAAAATTTTCGTATGTATATATATATATATATATATATATATATATATATATATATATATTTATATATATATACACACACACATAGGATCTGGTGAGGACTCTTTTTTCGGTGAGGGGAACTTAAAAAACTGAAATATATATATATATATATATATATATATATATATATATATATATATATATATATATATATAAATACAAATAATAAAATCGAGCATAATACTGTATCAGAGAGAAAAAAAAAATTGCGAAATTTCTTTTAGATCATTAAAATCGAAGCATGAATCATTTTTATGATCCATGATTCAATTTTAATTATCCAAAAAAAAATCCAATTTTTTTTTATCTCCGATACAATACTATGCTCGATTTTATTATTTCTATTTTTTTAATATTTTTTTCAATTTTTTTAACATGTCCTCATCGGAAAAAGAGTCATCGCCGGAACCGAACCATATATATATATATATATATATATATATATATATATATATATATATATATATATATATATATATATATATATATATATATATGTTTATGTTTTGTTATATCCGTTCATAAATTATCCAGTTTTTAGGTATGCAGAGAATTTGTCTAGTAAATAGCCTGAAGGAGACTAATTTGTACTTATGTACTTAGATTTTTGTTTTTATGCATATATTCAAAGGATAATTGTCAATTCGGTTCCATTAGTAAAGTCATGTGGTCGAACCGTCGAACACATTTGACAAGTTCTTGCCCATAGGCACGACATATTGTGTTTCATCGTGAGCTTGGTATTGAACAACTTTCTATTTTTCTAAGTCATATGGTCGTACATATGAGAAATCTCAATTTTTGTGTTAATATGAAGTCTTTCTACAATATGTACTTGGTTGATAGATTTTTATAGACAGATGTTAGAATATATTTTAGTTGATATTTTTGGTCTTTAAGATGTGTGTAATTCTAAATTGATAAAGAAACATTTTAACTCAAACTTTTATTAAAGAGAAAAGTTAAAATTAATATCATAAGTAAATATTAGAGCCGATAAAAATCGATCAAACCCATCAATCCAATCCGAACCTAACCCAAAATTAGAAGGTTGGGTAGAGATTTTCAATCAATTTAAGTTAGATTGGTCAACCCGTCTAACCAATTTAATTAAATAGGTTAGATTTGATCAAAATTATCAATTAATTTTCAAACCACCAACCGATTCACCTTTAATATATATTTAATTTAATAGTTATTTAAATGTTTTGATGTATTGATCTAAGTACTAATTTATAAATTACAACTTTGTATTATTATTTATGTTTAAAAGAAAATGCAATTCTCATTTCTCTCTTTTTTCTTGGCATCGACAACACTAACCACTGTCCAAAATCACTTTGAAATTACTTATATTTAATGTTATTTGAATATTTTCTTTGTGTTTGTGAATTGAGATTGTGTTACGGTCGTATTTTGAAATTTTATTTAAGTTCAAAACTAATTTCACCGATGTAACTTGAGTTAATTTATTTACTTTTTTTATATTTTAAATGGTTTAACCCATTTATTTAATAGGTTTTGTTGGAAACTATATAAAAAATCAATCAAGTGACAACTCATTTATTTGATAAGTTGGGTTGCTTTGGAAATATCAACCCATTTAATTAACCAGGTTGGGTTCAGTTGAAATCATCAATCCAATTAATAAATTAGTTGAACCCGTACCCAACCCAGATTGACCCATTGTTAGTTCTAACAAACATAGAGAAAATAACTAATACTTGAAAGGATGAATCTAAGACTATGTTATATTAGTATTGTAGGTCAGTAGTGTTTGGCGTGGGCATCACGTCGGCTAAGGTCGTGCCTGCAAATCCGAACCCCAACAAAAATGGAGTCACACATCAATCTCTTTCTTCATTTTTTTTTTCTTTTAAACTACTCCACACATATAAATACATACTTCCACGAACAACCGAAAAGGATAAAGAAAAAAATAGAATCAAGTGTATCGGGGGTGGGGGGATATGGTAGGAAAAAAGATACAGTTTTGCGTACAAATTTGCACAATTACTTCTTAAGATGTTATAAAGATTGATGATAAAGGCGAAAAACTTCATCTCTTAGAAATGACTCTCAATAAAAAATTATGTGTAAAAAATGAGGTGAAAAATTATGTGGATTTTAAAATCATAACAACAAACATCAATCATTTAACGGATTCCAGTGAAACAACTCTATTGCTGAAAGATGCAATATGAAATATATATTGTAATTGATGGGTGTCTTTTTCAATATTAGTATTATGTAACCTTTTAGTATAATTTAAAATAGTTTTAGTTTAATTTAATGTATTTTTTATTTAATGATATATTTTAATATTTGTATTATTTATATGAAAAAAAGAATGAGGATGAAGGAGAGGTATAACATGTGTTGAAAGAAATAAGGTAAAGATTGAATGTAAACAATATGACGCTAACACGATAAAAAAATGTATAATACTTCAAATGTTCCTACCCAATAAAATTGTGACAAGTGTCATCATTTCATATTTATTTAACTAACTCATTAAGGCTATATTAGGAATATATCAAATACAATTAAATTGAATGATGATTTGTCATAACTTTAGTGGGTAGGAATAATTGTAGGTATAAAAGGTAGGAGGTAATTTAATTTCTCATATCCTAATGACCTAAAAAAATCTCGCAAAGCAAAAAATTACTGAAAACATTAAAAAGGCCACTAAAACATGCTAAAAGCCACTAGCGGTTTAATAAAACCTAAGATAACGTTTGAGATATAGTGATCGAATAGGGAATGTAATGTAGAATTACAAAGGAATGAAAAAAAAAAAAAATCATGTTTTGTTGCCTTAATGAATAGAATGGGGTTATTCCTCATGGATCCATGCAATTTCTTTTTTGGGTTGATTTTTCATTCAGTGGAGGAAGAGGTCTTTTCTTCATTATTTCTATGAATACAATGATTTATATTTATATTTAGACATTGCTTGTATTCATATAATCTTTAATAATAACTTTTTCAAAATTTTCAAAATTTTAATTAATTATTTTATTTAAAAATTAAAATATATTTTTTATTATACTTATATTTCTAAATATCATTATATTAGTTTTTTTTTTATATAATTTTTTTATTCTATATTATTCTTTTTATTATAGATATTTTTTTAAACTATTTATAAAGCACATAACATGTATTTTGAATCAAAATAAAATATACATAGATGCAACTTAAGGATACGTCTTTATTTAGTTAATATTAAAGTTAAATATTATAAAATATTTTTCTTTATTTATCAAACTTAATCTACTTAGTTTTATATCTGTTGACACAAAACAGTATTTTTAAATGACTAATTATATTTTTATAAGCCAACAAAATATAACAATGAAATATAATGATCGATTTCATTACTTTACTTGTTCTGTTATATTGTTTATTTTAGTTTTTAGTCATACATTCCATATACCAAATAAATCTAGAATCCCAAACCACTATCTAATACACCTTAAACATTTTTTTAAGGGTTAAATATTAATAATCAACTTTAAAATATACTTTTTTATCATTAAAGTAAAATGCTTTTAAAAAATCAATAATATCAACGATTTATATCTTATAATTTTTTTTATCAATCCTATTTTACCCGTTAATTTTGTTTAACCTTTAGATCCTTTTTATTTTTCTACAAACATATTTTTTGTTATTATAATCTCTAATATTAAATATTAAATTCATAATAATCACACGATATTTTTATCGTATTTTCTTTTTAAACCATAAACAATATAATTTTATCATCTTTTTATTTATAAAAAAAAGAGACCCGATATATTAGTTATTTTCGAGCTTTATTTGTTTGTAGCATTTTATGACTATAAATGGACGTTACTTCGTGATACTATATTATTGCTATTATTGTTATTATTAGAGTAAATTACACGCATGGTCTTTATGGTTTAGGGTAATTTACGCGTTTGATCCTTAACTTATTTTTTCAACTCGAAAGGTTCCTACTATTTGTTTTTGTTACGCAATTGATCATTGTCTTACCTAAAACGATTATTTTGCTCTTGAGTTTTTAATTTATTTCAATAAACACATCCCAATCCCACCCCCTCACATTACGTTATCTAACCCACCATTTTTCTCTATTTAAATAATATATTTTTTAGGTAAGACAGAACAAAAACAAATAATAAAGACTTTCCGAGTTAAAAAAATAAGTTAAGGACCAAACGCACAAATTATCCCAAACCATAGGGACCATTCATGTAATTTACTCCTATTACTATTATTATTATTATTTCTTCAATCATATATCGCAATATATTGTTTTTATTTAATATTATTTTCAAGTATTTTATAATTTTATTAATATTAGATATGCTTAGTATTAAGAAAATATACGGAGGATTTGAAAAACATTTCGTAAAGACGAGGATAACTATTTAATTTCATAAAAAGCTTTTAAAGGTGATCAGCAATTGGAAACAATTTAAGTTTCGAACATTTTGTTTGATAAAGTTAATGGAAATGTAATTTGACAAAACAAATTAGTTACATATGACTTAGAGTAGTCGGAGTGGAAACATGATCAAAATGGCATTAGTTGAGGTAGCAAGGCAACACTGGTTGGAATACCACCTCACTTTCTCGATACCAAAAAAAAGAAGTTGTAGTCATAAAGAAGGATAAGACTCGGTGGGTTGTAGAAGTTGTGGCCTGGGAAGGAACATCATTCCACTCACTTGGAACCACCAACATCGAAGGGAGAGGAGACATCAACTTTGTTCACCATTAGAGTATCCACAACATGAGCTTTGTCAAGAGCCTTTTTAAAAAATAAAAATAAAAGCTATTGGAGAGGTGTTTTTACACCAAAGTTTTTGTAAGAAAATTGGGGTATAGAAAGGTTTGGAAATTCTCAGAATTGTGGTTTCACTTTCAGATTAAAGTATTTGAGTGATACTCCAACCTTTAATCGGATAAGATTCAGAAAAGTTTCAAGAACAGAGAATATAAAGTATGATTTTCGTGATTGTTGTACCAGGAAAATGATGACAAAAATGATGAAGTACTTCATTTGTCTGAAAACTGTCAAGACAGTTTTCTTTGTCAAAAAACTACTCAAACTGTCAAAAACAGTCATAAACTGTCACAAAATCGGATCATAATAAAGGTCTAAACGAAGTCAAAAAACCGGTTTTATTTACAGAAAATTCAGATTTCTCCACCAGGGGCTTTGCCCGTTGGACCCCGCTCCCAGGAGAGTTGCCCCCTGACCCGTTTGTTTAGGGGTTACGCCCCTAAATGACAGTCTACTTTGAATATTGAATGAACTTAAACAAATGTGCACTACACACCTTTCTTACTTGTTTAATATTCATCAATATTTATTTTTGGTCAACAATCCAATCCATTACACTTATATACACATTGATGATACAAAATCACCAACAATTTTTTTCAAAAAGCTTATAGCATCCACCATATGAAAGTTTTTGGCTGAGTTTATCATTAAAAAAAAAAACTTAAAATGCAAGGTTATTTTATCTTCACGATATCACAACTTTTACAATTTTCTTTATTAAAGAGTCTTTATAGAAGTTGTCTAATATAAAAGATTAGTTGTGAGACCCATTTATTGTATGGGTTAATTTGAAAAAAAAAGTTAAATATAAAGGTCAAAATATTTAAAAATTTTGAATTTATAAGAAAAAAATAATGAATTATTATAATGTAAATATTTTTTTATCTTTTAAATTTAAACAAATAATTTAAAAAGAAAAAAAAAACTAATGAGCTTTAATTTTTAGAATTTTGAAATTAAATGGCAAGTTTATTGTAACACCGTAAATTTTCAAACAAAATTTTCATTTATTTTTCACAAAATTCTCATAACACGTTTCACAAAAATCCCATTTAATTCATTTACAAAACACAACTCTATAATTATTTAATAATAATCCAGGATCCTCAAAACATAACTCCTTCTCTGGTGTGTACAATCTATTCGGTGCCTTCCCACGATTCTGAAAAAAACCTGAAACACATAACACATAACATGGTAAGCACGAAGCTTAGTGAGTTCCAAAAACTACCACGCACAAATAATTAGCCACTCGAGGCTATAGGTAAGACCCTCCGATCAATGTGTCTCAGTGGGACCCTCCAGTCCCACAACTTGTTGGACCCTCTGGTCCGGTCTAAGTGAGGACCCTTCGGTCTCACGGCTCGTTGGACCCTATGGTCCGGTCTAAGTGAGGACCCTCCGGTCTCATAGTTCGTTGGACCCCCTGGTCCAATCTAAGTATCACATAATATAGCACACAACACATATCACACGTAATTACATAACTCAAACAAGCACCTAAGACCCACTGGTCACACATAATTACCACTCTAGGTAAACTATAGTGATCACATCGGATGATGAACATCCCCTATAACGCTGCTGCTACGCACCGATAATTAACTCCGTGCCAAACATACAATTAACCCAATTAAGATCTAAGTCCAATCTCTCACTCATTAGGTCTAAAGGCAATCCACTAACTAGCCCATTAACACCCTGAAACTGATCTGGCCCAACAAGGCCCAATAATGAATGGACTCTCCCGAGACCCATCTCTCAAGTCCAAGTAACCAGCCCAACTCAAGGGCCCAATGCATAATCATAATATTTTCCCGCTCATAGACTCCAATACACAAGCCCAAAGATTCAGGCCCAACCCTTAAGGCCCAATATAAGCTCTAGCCCAAAGCCCACAGAGGAGTTACATGGGGTGTACCTCTCTTGGTACGCTCAATGTACTCACGCATGCATGAAACTGATCGGGGACACCAACCTAGTACGCGGGGCGTACTGGATCTTACGTTGGGCGTACACTTAATTTGCTTTAGACCATTCCCTTGGTCTTAGCCTATTAAGACCTTAGCTCATTCCTTAGATCTGGACTCCTTAATGTCTCTTAATCCATAAAGTCGGTGACTTTAAGCCTTTGCATGGTTGATTAGGTCAAAGACACTCAAAACACCCATCCTCTTTCCTCATGATGCTCATAACTCATGCATGGCTTACTCCTAACGTCCAAGATTGGATTTTTATGACTCTACTCCACAAAATACACTAAAAAGGGGTAGATCAAGGTCTCTGGAGCTCATTATCTCATAAAATCTCCATCTTTTGGGATAAAACCCTAAAATACTCCATATAAATACACCAATCAAAAGGGTGAGAAAGCTTGAAGCTTTACACCTCTATGTGAAGCTTTCCACAGAGCTAAGTTCGGATCCAAACCTCTAGGCTCTCACTCCTTCTTTTCCAAAGCTTTTTCTCTACTTCAAGAACACAAGATTACACTCACAAGCTCTCAAATGCACTCTCTAGCTATATGAATGAAGATTTAGGGTTAGGAGGGTTTGGTGTCTGGGAATGGTGGCCAGGAATGAGGCCATCTCATTCTTTATATAGGGACGCACCCATATTAGGGTTTTCCATTTTGTGCCTAGTACGCCCAACGTACCTGGTACGCCCATCTTACTAGGTGGCTCTGCTTAAAACCAACGCACATGAGTACGCTAAGCGTACACACACATACGCCCAACGTACTCCGCTGCCACCTTTTTCAATTAAAGGACTTATCCTGCCATAACTTCAAAATTCCATTGCTTCCTCGATATAACTCCAATTCTAATGAAACTCATACCCACAGAAAGGTGTCGAGACGCCTAACGCTTCTAGCAACTCGTCGCAACCTCGAGACTTCCCCAATCCCAGGTTGCAGCCCACAAACCCTAATCTCAGACGATTTGAAATAGGATATTACATTTATTAATGAAATTAATATTCATTTATTGCTACATTTATTGTAATTATTGCATTAAAATATTATGTATAATTTAATGAAATAGAAATACTCATAAAATAATGACGTGTGGAAAAAAAATCAAAATAACCACAAAATGACATTTAGCAAATTGAATGAGAATGTGACAAGTGGCAAAAAAAAAACTTCATTTATTAGAGAGGATTAAAAATTTATGAGTCCTAACAAATTATTTGAAAAGGCTCATTCAATAGCTTTTTCAAAATTTATGAGCTTTTTGGTGTCCAAAAACTCCTAAAAACTCGTATATTTTCTTAGAGGGTGTTTGGTTAGGTTTAATAAAGGAGTTTATTATATATATATATATATATATATATATATATATATATATATATATATATATATATATATATATATATATATAAACTTATTATCGTTTTTCCATACCAGTATAAGTTAAAATGAATGTTTGGATAGATTATTTTTTAAAAACAATTTATAGTAGTGTGGAACCGAGGATGAGTAATTTTTTTTATAGGGAAAATGACTTAGGAGGGTAACTACCTCTTATATGTGTTCACATATTGGCAACTTCTTCTTTTTTGTGCATAATAAAGCAACTAACTTGTTTTAACTGTTTAAATTACAGCAATATTACCGGCTAATACCTGTTTTAACCGGTAACTCAAAGGGAAAATGACTTAAGAAGGTAACTACCTTTTATATGTGTTCACATATTGGCAACTTCTTATTTTTTTGTACATAAGAAAGCAACTAACTTGTTTTAACTGTGTAACATCCCAAAAATCATGACCAAAAATTTTGTTTTTAATTTATTACTAAAACCATAATTGTCAAACCATTAATTTAATACTCCGGCATTGGGCCTCGCCCGACATCAGGCCCCGCCTGGCATCGAGCCTCGCTCGGTATACATATCTGTCTCTCTTAGGCTTCGCCTGTCTCCGGGCCCCGCCCGCTAAACACATACAATCATATAACATGCTAACACATAAAGAAACATGCTCTCCTGTATCCCTATCCTAAGAGACATACTCTGCTAATAATGAGATACAGAACTTCGTCCGTACTCAGCTAGTTCTAGCCAGGGCTTCAACAGTGCAAGGTGAGTCTCCTTACTGTGTGAATGGGTCTAAGGCCACAATGCCAACCCATATAGTCTATGAGTAGGAAGACCCGGGGGTTAGCCCTAGGCATTGTATGCTAGTATGTTATTCCAAACCAAGGTCTGATGTCGGGCGGGTGCACGAGGAATGTTTGCATGTTAGATTATACTTGTTGTCTATGTGATACTTGTATGTGCCTGGTAAAGAGGTGAGTGTGGGCGAGGTCCCGTATCCCATCACTAGCTGAGTACGAACGATGTTCCGTATCTCATTATTAGCAGAGTATGTTTCTTAGGACAGGGATACAGTAGAGTATGTTTCTTTATGTATTATCATGTTATATGATTGTATGTGTTTAGTGGACGGGGCCTAAGAGAGACAAATCTGTATACCAAGCGGGGCTCAATGCCAGGCGGGCCCCGATGCCGGAGTATTAAATTAATGGTTTGACAATTATGGTTTTAGTATTAAATTAAAAACGTAATTTTTGGTCATTATTTTTGGGATGTTACACAGTTAAAACAAGTTAATTGCTTTCTTATGTACAAAAAATAAGAAGTTGCCAATATGTGAACACGGATAAGAGGTAGTTACCCTCCTAAGTCATTTTCCCTTTGAGTTACCAGTTAAAACAGGTATTAGCCAGTAATATTGGTGTGATTTAAACAGTTAAAACAAGTTAGTTGCTTTATTATGTACAAAAAAGAAGAAGTTGCTAATATGTGAACACGGATAAGAGGTAGTTACCCTCCTAAGTCATTTTCCCTTTTTTATAAGTTACTAACCCTTAACTTGTCATAACTCCTTATAACCTATAGTTGTCCAACATCTCAGGAAGTCTTTTTTGGTCATTTTGTCAAACACTAAAAATGACTTATCGGCTTATAGCGTTTTAACACCAAATGAGTTAATTCAAACATTTTTTAAAAAAAATCTGTTTTGACATCGTATAAGCTAATAATGTAACACGATGTTTCAATTCATTTCGTAACTCGGGGTCATGACCCGAAGATCAATTATCATAAGGCTTTGGGATTTTAGGAAAGAGAGGTTTAGACCCATTTAGATATGGGTAATATAAATTATGTGCTCCAAGAGTTCAGTTTGTGTTTTGGAGCCCAATGGTATAATGGTAAAAGTGATGGCTCGGATGTAACGTCGTCAGATCCGTACATATAAAGAACGTTGAAATCCGAGTTATAACGAAGAAGTTATGGTCCGTCGAAGTTTTTTCGGCAAAATCGGCACGACACCGGGAGACGTAAATAGTGAATTTACGATAGAGGACTTTTTAGCCTTAGTAATCTGAACAAAAGTCATAGAATATGTTAAACTGATAACGTCCATTAAAAGAAGGCCCAAATCTGACTTCATATGAGGAAGTTATGAATTTTCTAATATTTGGCATAACAGTGCACGACCTGAAACTCAAATTTTAGTTTGAGTGGTTTTTTGCCTACGTTACCTAAATGAAAGTTGAAGATCTCATTAATAGGAACTCAGCGGTAAAAAGACAGATGAAAACGGAGTCCGTATGTAGAAGTTATGAATTTTACGCGGACATTTAACAATATAATCTCCTCGTACTGTTAAATTTAATATCGGTCGAGAATTAGCCGACGGAGTCAAAATGAAAGTTGTAGATATTATTTTTACCTACGCGTGGATATATAGAACATAAAAAACGGAGGTCGTATATGAAAGTTACGGATTTTAGAAGTCAGAAGTGTGTTGTACAAAAATAGGTGATGTGGCAGAATTTTGGTCATTGCTTTCTCCCCAAGTCTTGCCACTAGATGGTGACATGTGGCATCAAGTTCAACCATTTTCACCCTATAAATAGAACCTCTCCCACCCTCATTTTCTTCACACCTTTCCCATTCTTTCTTCTCTTTACTCTCTCTCTAGAACCTCTCTCTAGCCCCGAAACCCCCCGAAAAGCCTACACAACCTCCCTAGCACGAGTCGGAAGCCCCGGAGTGATCGAAGGCTCTGAGAAGAAGAGTTTTTTCGTATCAGGAACGTTGCTCCAAGCAAATCCCGGTTTTCTATAAAACCTGTTGTTTCGTCGAAAGAAATTATTTTAAAGTAAATAGAGCGCTATCCGAGTACCGAGTCACCACCTTATCAAGTGAGTGCATAGCATCTTTCATCTTACACATAGATATGAAGTATTTTAATATAAATTATGTGCTATGTGTTCATATTTTCTGAATACTTGCTGTCTATGTTGGGTGAAAGAATTTTATACACGTTTTAAATGATTTAAACTGTAGATGTATTTTATATCTACAAAATGTGTTGGGTAAAACATGGGTAGATGTAATAGTTGTTGTGTGAGCAAATAAAGTAATGAGAGGCCCCGTTATTGATGTTATTGATGATTCAGTCATCTAGCGGTGTATAGATGACGACCAGAAACTATTCTAGACACTCCAGTGGAGCGCTAGCAGGCTCGCAACCTGTAGGTGTTTATTTGAACTGTGTGCTCACCAGCAGTACTTCGACCCCTACATGGTTGCCTTATTTGACATGAATTGCTGAGGAACCCCCGAAGCATGTGTTGTCACCCCGATGAAAGTCCCTTAGACTAGGTCCCTTGTGTTAGATGTTTTAGGGACGTAAAGTGAGGATAACAGGAATAGGTAATCGAGTTTGTTTGCTTTGATAAAGTTAATAAACTTATTTATTGTGGGTTGAAAACATTATGTACTCACCAGGTTTCCCAACCTGACCCACTCAGTTTATTTATATCACAGGTGTTGATATGAAGTCACATTACACTGAGAGATTAAGGAGATATAAATCACTAGTGATAATGAATGTAAGTTCTGTTTATGCTTATGTTTCTGTTTTGATGATGACAACCCAAATGTTTTAAAATGAATAAAAATACTTTTCTTCGGAAATGCTTTGATAACATATCTATCATGTTTAACTGGGAACAAATTCCTCAATTTTTTTTTTATTAAAAGAGGTACTCTGATTTTTATAAAGCATAAACAAAATCAGTCTTTTCTGGCTGTGAAAATAGGGATGTCACATCAGACTTTTTATTGAATTTAGGATTTAAGTTCGTATGATTTTAAGTTAAAGGAGATTAGATGAGATTGTAGGGTTTCTCATTACCTTTCAGATCATATAAAGAACGTCAAAAACATATAAGGTATGCGGAAGTTCTAACGTTAGAAGTTATGAAAATTATGGGTTAAGCCGAGTACATTGGGCGTATAGGGCGTACTGGGCATGATTGATCACTAAAGACAACCTTTTACGCTGGGCGTATGCGACCCAGACTTAAACCCTAATTTTGGGTCTTGGACCCTATTTAAATGCCTTAACTCATTTCCAACCTCCTTTACCATCAGCCTATGTCCTCTTAAGTTGTTTCCTCAAAACCCTAGCCTCATTTGAAAGACTATTGAGCCTTTGAGTGATTTTGGTGGGTTTTTGGTGCATTTGGAAGAAGAAGAACTCATTGGATAAGTGTCTTGCTAAATGTTTGCATTATGAACCTCGTTTTCTTGCGGGTCACCTGTTAGGAGCTTGGTTACAAATGTTAGATATTAGTTATGAAATATCAAGTCATGGAGTTCGTTGTAACACCTCGAGTGTCTTGTCAGGTGGAGGTACACTTGAGCTGATGAGGGATTTGGATGCAATGTGTAACGTCCGTTTTTCGAGGCTAAGCATTGATGCGATGATGTAATAGTCTAGGTCAACCGTTGTAACCTATTTTAAAGTAACTAAATATTATGTGAATTATGTGCTTTTATGTGATTATATACTTGTTTGTAAAGATATAATAAAAATAATCGTCAAAAATATATGTTAGATAAGCCCGATATCGATGAAGAAAGTTGTAGTGGTCGTGACAAGGATTCCGGAGATATAAATAACATCGAAATCCGAGTTACAACGAAGAAATTATGACTTATCGAAGTTTTGCGACAGAACCGACATGACATTGCGTGATGTAATAGTGAAATTTTGATAGAATGCTTTTTAGCCTTAGCGGTCTAAACGAAAGTCATAGCGTTCGTTAAACCGTGAGTGTGCATAAAATGAACGCCCAAATCTGACTTTGTATGAGGAAGTTGTGATTTTTCTAAGTTTCGGCTTAGCAGTATACAGCCCGGAGTTCGAATAATAGATCGAACGATTTCTAGCCGACACAACTTAAATGAGAATATAATGTCTTGTTAATAGTAGTTCAACGGTAAAAAGACAGACGAATACGGATGTCGGATGAAAAAGTTATGAATTTTTAACTGACTTTTCTTATCCCAGCCTGTTAAAAATATAACTTTAAAAATAAAGTCAAAATTAGCCGACGGAGTCTAAACGAAAGTTGTAAAGTGCGGTCCCGCCTACGAGTGGATATAAAGAACGTCGAAAATGGAGATCGTATTCGAAAGTTATGAATTTTTGAAAGTGGGATGACAATTTGCGAGACTATCCAAGGGGGTACGCCCAACGTATCCTCGGATGCCAAGCGTTCCAAACTACGCTCTGCGGTTTGATTTTTTCTGCGATTCGAGATAAGCCACATCGCACCACCGAGGAACCAACACGTGCCCCATTACGCGCAGCGTAGGTTTGAGGTACACCCAGTGTACCGAGGCCTCACACGACTATAAAAGGGCTGCGAGGACAACTAATTTCCTTTGCCATTTTTCAACTCTCTTTCACCCTCTACTCTCTCTCTCTAACATTCCAAAATACCCTCGAATCCTATGAAACCTCCCTAGCAATAGATGAAATCCCTGGAGAGCCTGATGGCTCTGAGAAAAAGAGTTTTTTGGTTTGGAAACTCTGCCCCCGCAGAGCCCGGTTTTAAAGCAAACCTCCCAGTTTCGTGAAAGAAGATAATCTTAAGGAGTGAAGCGCTGTCCGAATCACCTCCTTATCAGGTGAGTATATATTCTCTTTCATCTTACACATAGATATGAAGTATTTTTTATAAATTACGTGTTATGTGTATTATCTGTTTACTTGAAGATCTATGTTGGGTGAAAGATCTGAACCTCTTTCTTTTCAGATCTGAACTTTTTCCTTCAGATCTAAACTTTTTTCCTTCAGATATAAACTTTTTCTTTCAGATCTAAACTTTTTTTCCAGATCTGAACCTTTTCCTTCATATCTAGACTTTCTCACTTTAGATATGAACTTTTCCGATCTAAACCTTGCATATGAATAATTTATACTTGAGATTTATGATGTATGAAAGATATAAACTTCGTTTGCATATATGAGATGTATATGTATTTTATATCTACAAATATATTGGGTAAGACATGGGTAGATGAAATAGTTGGTGTGTGATGAAATAAAATGATGAGAGGCCTCGGTGTCGATGATGATCCAATCATCTAGCGGAGTACGGATGACGACCACAGACTTTTCTACGAAGTCCAGTGGAACGCTAGCATTCTCACAACCTGTAGGTGTTTGTGAACGATGTGTTCACCGGTGTACTCCATCCCCCCTGGTTGCCTTACGAACCCTTATGGCTGATAAATCCCCATAGCAGTAGTGTCCATACCGATGAAATTCCTTAGGTAGGTCCCTTATAATAGATGCTTTAGGGACATAAAGTGAGGATAATGGGAACGGGTAATCGGGTTGAATATCTATTAAAAATAATAAACTTATTAATTGTGGGTTGAAAATCCTATATGCTCACCAGGCTCCCCAGCCTGACCCACTCAATTTCTTATATTACAGGTAGTGGCAAAAACATAGTTGGATGATCTGACGAGAGATTATGTATTTATAGGCCAGTAGAAAATAAATAGAATGTTGTAAGGCCTATGTTGTTTTGAGGCCAATTCTGTTTTGTGGCCTATGATATTTTGTTTATGCTTTTGATCTATATTGACGATGACATCCCGAGTTTTGTAATGTAATGAAAATACTTCTCTTTAAGAAATGCTTTGATATTTTTTTTATCATATTTTGTTTTTGGAAACAAATTTTGCAACACTTTTCCTTGAAAGATTACTCTGATTTTATTATAAAAGCATAAACGAAATCGGTATTTTCTGGCCGTAAAAATAGGGATGTCACAGTTGGTATCAGAGCATTATTTTAAGCAAACTAGGAATTTGTAGGATTTCTCGACTTAAACTTATAATGCTAAGCGATTATCGTGAGATGTGTGTCTTCCATATTTTAGACACGATCACTAGTTTATTTTAGGAAAGACGCCTAAATTTTTTTTATGTGCTAAATGATTTATGTTTGCCTCGTATGCTGTTATTTGTTTGGATCTATGGTCTGTTGTCGACCGGATCTGGAAACCTTATGTGTTCAGGATTCTAAGCGTTCAATTACGATATTAGAACTAGCGTGTAATGTTTCGGAGTGATAAGGAGAATTTAAACGTCTATAGTGAATAAAGATCTAAATTCGCCTAATTTGGTGTATAGATCGAAATGGAAAGAACCCAAAGCGGAGCTGGAAACGCGAATGAGAGCATAAATTAGTAGCCTCATCCCCAAGAGATTGAGCAGGTGCCAATAGTAGAAGTTGCACCTGAGCCAGTCACAATGGCTGGAGTTCGCGCCATGATTCGGGCTATGATGGCTGAACCAAGGGAGGAAATGAGACAACTGTTGCTGAACAACATGGATGAACCTTCGATGCCTGTTGAACAACCAGAACTAAATGATAGGCAGTCAGAGGAAGGTAATTACAACCACACTGTCAGTCAGGTGGATCCCCCAATGGTAAGAAGGAATGACCTGAGGAGGGAAATCGACATAGATGGGCGTATGTAAAAGAACTAATTGGGTTCCAACCCACCAAGTCTTTCCGGAAACCCAACGCATGTAGAGATTATGGACTAGATCTCCGAAATGGAGATGGTATTCTAAAGCTGCAACTGTAGCGATAAGCAGAAAACCGTCTTTGCGGTTCGAAAACTGATAACCGAAGTCTTGAGCTGGTGGAAATTGTTAGTAGATACGATGCCACAAGGAGAAGCTTTGAAGATGTCTTGGGAAGCATTTTTTTGGATTAATTTCTAAGTCCATAACTATATTTGGTATGTACTTGACCTGGTTGTAGCATAGTCCTTTTGGGTTGCCTTCACCGGAGCAACTTGACTGGAGGATTAATGGAGAAAAAGGTTATTATGGTTTATTAATATATTATATGAATAATATATTAAAAGAGAAATCATATTGATTAATTAATATTGGTAAATATTTAATTAAGAAATTAATTTTATGATCAAAAGATATTAATTAATCTTAGGGGACTGGAATTGCAATTATAAGATAATTGGTTTTTGGGCTATGGATCATATGGATAAAGGGGTGGATGAAATTAGGGTGGAAACCCACCTTGAAATCATCCAACGCCTTCTTCCAGAAGGTTCCATTGGACTCCTTAAGGCCTAAGCTATCCAATTAGGGTTTTGACTAAAACCCTAGCAGCTCCACTATATAAGGACCCCTAGGGCTTCAGAAATCGGCACCCAGAAACCCTAAGAAGTCTTAGATTCGATTTTGAGCCTCTCATCCCCTCTCTCCAAGATCATCCAATTGCTTTAGTGTTTGTGATCCATTAGAGACATCACATTTGAGGTACTAGGTTCTGATAAGCTAAATATCTTCAAACAACAACCAAGGTAACATTCTTATTGGTTATGTATGTTATTTTCAAGTTTTGTTGTATGCTAGATTAGGGTTTGTAATCTTTGGATGATTTGCATTTACAATAGAGAAACTTAGATCCAAAGCTTTAGGGATTGCATGTGCACCATATGATTGATCTATTGCTCAAAACCCAATAGTGGTATCAGAGCCTTGATTGGTTTCTATTGTATTTGATGCATTGTATGATTATTCATTGCTTAAAATCGATTTTTTTGCTTTCTACCTGAAAAACTCGTCGAGTCACTTGATGAACTCGATGAGTCCAAATGGTGACTCGACGAGTCGGAGAGTCAGACAAAGGAAATTTCAGGAATTTTTGCCTATTTTGACTTGGGATAATTACCAAAAGTGTTTTTAATTGATAAAATCTGAATTTTATTAATATCATGTGATTATCTGTATCAAAATAGAAGATATTTGTCAATTAGTTAGATAATTATTTCCTTTTATGATAAACGTTAATTATTTGAATTATTTGAAAGAATTATCTTGCCATGGAATTGGATTAGGTCAAAATTAGATAATTACTAATTAATTCTTTAATTAAATTATTTGAATTTTGATCTAGAAAGTTTTGAAAAGTTTCAAAACTTTCCCTCAAGTTTTGAAATTTAAATTTTGATTAAAAGGTTTAATTTTGAAAATTTTAAATTCTAAACCCTAGAATTTTATAAGTTTAAAATTCAACCCTTATACTATTATAATATTATAAGAATAATGATTATATATATATATATATATATATATATATATATATATATATATATATATATATATATAAGATTAATGTTAGTCTTACCGTTAGTAGGCCTCATTCATGAAGCCGATCTATAAGGGGGGTATAAGGTTGCTGCCTATAAAATGGCAGTTTAATGGGTGTCCACTCTCACCCACCGCTTCCTTGATTGGTGGAGGGTCGTTAGCAGAACGGGTATGATAGGGCAACTA
Source organism: Lactuca saligna (assembly GCF_052625555.1). Lineage (NCBI taxonomy): Eukaryota > Viridiplantae > Streptophyta > Magnoliopsida > Asterales > Asteraceae > Lactuca > Lactuca saligna. The sequence goes on along the minus strand of NC_136418.1, from coordinate 132,222,690 downwards.
ATTCCTCATTAAAAGTATAATGGTTAATAAAGTAACTAAACGTTTTATAAAATTCTCAATCTTAGCTAGTTTAGAAAAATATGAAAATGATGTTATTACTTGAAATTACACTTTGTACCCTTGCCAAGACGTTAGTGGAGCGTGTGTGGTTAACCGACACACTAATTTGGGTCTAGCAAACGTGGAAAAGTGTGAATCAATGTTGTCATAGATCAATGGAGCGTGTGTGGCTAACCGGCACACTGATTAGGTGATTGTAACATTGAGGGCACCAAGTACATTTGCATCGTTATTCACACCTTGTTTGTGATCCTCGGTATCTCAGTCACAAAATTGAAGGGCATATCGAGATTTAAACATGCCATTAAAATTTTCAATGAATCTCAAAAGATCTAGTAATTTTCAATACATTTAAAACTTAATTCTTTTTCGTTTTTTATGGTGGAAATTAGTGAATCGTCATTCATTTACCTTCAAATTATTTGTTGTTTAGATTACGACATCCCTCTTCTAAATTGCAAATAATGTTGTTGGATCCTAGCCCTAATTTCTCATTTGGGTGATTAATTGGGGATTCTTATCTAATCCAACTTTGTCTCTTTTCTATTTAAGATGTATACTTCGAACAACAACAACGCTACTGGCTCAACCTCTTCCGCCTCATTCTCACTCATGAATTTGTATGGGATGGTGATTTTCGATGGGTCCGATTTCAATGATTGGAGCCGCAACATTCGAATGGTTGCCCACTACGAGGACAAGGAGTATGTCCTCGACAAGGAGCTGAAAGAAGTCAAAGATAGCACTGCTACTCCCGAAGAGATCGATGCCTTCGAAACTTACGAGCGATATGCTATGAAAGTCCATTGCATCATTCTCGCAACAATGACCGTAGAACTCCAAAAGTCCTATGAGGACTACTACCCCTACAAGATGCATCAATATTTGATGGATATGTACCATCAAAACGCAAGGCAGGAGAGGTACGAGATCATCGCTGCGATGATCACTACCAAGATGAAGGACGGACAGTCTGTCACGACCCACTTGCAAAAAATGCAGAGATACGTGGACCACTTGCTGAAGTTAAATGTTAGCTTCGATGAAGAGTTATCCATAGATATCATACTTCACTCTTTACCTCCTTGTTACAACCAGTTCCGCATGACCTACCATATGAACAAGGAGGAGGTCACTCTAAGCAAGCTTCAAGGCCTGATAAGGACTGCTGAGAGTAGGTTAAAAGATAAATATGTTGCATCAACTCCTACTACCGCCTCTGTCTTGGCAATTGGGCAACGGAAGGGTAAGAACAGGAAGGCTCCTTCTAAGAGCCACCACAAAGGAAAGTACCAAGATGGAACCTCTTCTAGTGGAACCAAGGCTGGTCCCGCTGAAGCCTCCTCCAACCCGAAGGATGCAGAGTGCTACTACTTTGACGAGAAAGGGCATTAGAAACGAAGATGCCCGAAGTATCTGCAGGACATCAAGGATGGAAATATAAAACCATCCTTCATAGGTACTTATACTATTCAATCTAATAACTCATCACATGCTATTTCTTGGGTTCTCGATACAGGATGTGGTTTTTGATGGGTTTTGGTCATAAGACATCCTATGTGCTCATACAAACCCTAATGCTTGGATCTAGGTTTCTCTATTGTACATGCTTTGAATCCAAGACTATAAACCCTAATTCTAACATATGGAAATTGAAATTAACATATAATTAGGTTTAAGAACATACCTTGATTGTTATATAGCAATAACAATCACAACTCCACCTTGGATTGACTTTGGAATGCTTAGAGTCACAAGTGTCACTCCTCTAATGGCTCACAAACACCATAAGCAAATGGAGAAGGTATAAAGAAAGAGGTGAGAGGTTAGAATTCGTATCTAGGACCTCTTGGGAAGGGATACACGAATTCATGACCCTAGGGGTGTTTATATAGGTGTAGAGATAGGGTTTCAGTCATTATCCTTATCTAGTTGATTATCCATTAAGCAACCAATAAGATAATCCTTGAATCCTTATCATGCTCGAATTCTAAGGCTTTCCAACCTTAAATTCGTCCACCATATAAATAAGATAATCCTTACCTTATTTTGTAACTATCACATAATTACAAATCAGCCCCTCTAGTTTAATTAATTACATTTGATCACAAAACTAATTCTTAATTAATTATTGACCAATATTAACTAAACAAATATGATTTCTCCTTTAATATATTATTCTTATAACATATTAATAAATCATATTATCCTCTCTCTCTTTATTCATTTCTCCAATCAAGTTGCTTTGGTGAAGGCAACCCAAAAGGACCATGCACCATCGGGTCAAGTACATACCAAAATAGTTATGGACTTAGACACTAATCCAACAGTCTCCCACTTGGATAAGTCTAACAACTATTCTGCGTATGACTTCAGATCCTGATCTGCAATCGTAGCTTTCCAAAGCCGCTGTCAACTCTGATCATATCAGATACGCGTGTCCTTAGATAAGGGATCATATATTCCTCCATTCTAGATATCGTATGAGATATGATTTCTAATCATTCTCTTTGTACTATATCTCGATTTCCGATTTATGACGACAGACTAATTGAACAAATCAAATTAGCCCTAGCCCGGCCGAGCATTTACGTATGTCATCACTAAACCATCGAGGGGCCCAAAGATATCGCTTCTATCCTACCTTGGATAAAAGGAACGGATAAACTTTGATACAATGCTTGCTTGCACTCACTAACCAAATCACACACAACAATATGCTTTATAACACCAAGTTACTAGTGCGTTTACATATTATCAATGTGCAACCGATTAGCAAGATACAACTCACACATCTCGGTTTCAAGAATATAAGATGTTATCGTCTCACTAATCACTCGAGATAGTGATCCAAGTGAGCGTGGGTTTAATCCAATGCTCAAATCATATTCATAAGCACTCATGAACGTTGCAGCAAACATTTGCTTATGTCTAATACTCTTTTAGACAATCCACACACCAATTCACGACAATCTTCATTCATATCTACTTCCAACATATGAACGACTGTGGCCCGTTCGAATAATTCGATTATTCTTAATAAACTCAATTATTCTGGAAGTCAAAACATGCAAGGTGAAACACAAGAATAATACTAATCCCATATGGCCTCAAACCTTTGAGTATAAACAAAACACATTTTATTTATCACCATATCGATTACTCATTATTTGTCGTTTCGGGTAATCAACTTTTTAATTGAATTATTACACTTGTCGCATGCTCCTAGCATGCACACAATGTTTACCTATGGTTCTTACTTTTGTGAAATAGACAAATTGAACACATTTCCAATCATTTTCATTTTACAACTCCAAATCCATTTTCTTAAGTGTAAGAATATCAAATTCTTGTTACTTATAGAATATACTAGATTCTAACACTTTATGCAACGATCCTTTTGTAATGTCACTGCACCAAAGTCTCAAAGACTATTGCCAATGATATTACAAAGTCCTCTATCGGAGATTGTTACAAGACAATTCCTTAGATATGATGTCTCTCTCTCAAAGTACATTCCTTTGAACATCCTTTTGCATAAAAGTTTCTAATCTAGACATAGATTTTCAATATTTACTTCCCAATATGGACACGCTTCCATAATTTCCATATGACAAATCATTCTTAATAGAATCTTATCTATTTGTAATTATGTCGATATTGTCCATCCAATATGGAAACATTTCCATAATTTCCAATACTATACTTCCAACTACTCACAAGCGACCAATCTTTGTCGAACTTTGGATTGTCCTTTGATAGTTGTTTAATTATTTTAGTCAAAACCAATTCTAGTCCCTTTTCCCTCTAAATGCACTAGACATTTGGAAAATTTTACAATGGTCAAACATTAAAGCATTTGCAATCGATCCTATACCCAAAGCGTATGGGACACGACGCATAATGTTTTATTTGCTATGTTCTCAAAATTCGAATTGTGAAGAGGAATGCTGTAATCATAATCAAAATTTTAAGAACACACTATATACCCTTGACTAAGTTTATTAACATTTCTCAACCTAATCCTTTAGATTTTAAATGAAGCATAATATTCTTTCCCTTAATTATAGCAAAACAACCTTTCAACTCTTACAACTTTGCAAAGTATGACTCTTGTTTTCTATAATTAATATTGCCAACTATGCAATACGTGCCTTAATAATCATACAATCATAACATTTATGCTCCCACTATCATGATGATTATTATAAAACATAACACTTATGCTCCCACTAGCTTCGACATGTATTCATAAACATCTTAACTTTAAGAAAAACAATACTTATTGAATTTCTTAAGTTCATGTTTCTAATACTTAGTGCTTTGATAATCTTTTATCAAGGCTTCTTGAACTTATACACCTTTGCCTTCGATAGTTCATATGTGTGTCTTAACAATTAAGACTAATTGCCAAACCTCACAATTCAAATTATGGAAAGGGATGCCGTAACCATGATCAAATTCGAGAATGCAATTTTACAATCACTATCTTCTTAAAATATTTCTTAGTGAAATCATTTTCTCACAATCATTTTCATGAAGGAGGAAATCTTATGCCACTTAGATTTAAACGGTGTATGTGTTCCTATCCATGTGAATTTGTTAAAAAACAAAGTTTACGACAAATTCAAACTCATATGGATCGAACTTTCTTAATCTTGATTTCTTGCCTTATGGTAGCACAGCTGCCCACCACGTCTTCCAAGTAGTTAAGCAGCTCACCTTTTCCTATCAATGTACTTTCCATTGATCAAGGCCCTTGCCTTTTATGCATTCAAATGAGAACTCATAGGACTCACATTCATAATTAACTCGATTGGATTGGCACAGAAACAAAATAATGTCGTCACGATAGGTTGTAAACCTCAACTCATGTGCTAGTGATGATCGATAAGGTTTATTTGATTTGTTCTTGAAACTTTTCAAGACTATTAAGACTCCCACTGACTCCTTGACATATACGATTCTCTTATCAAAACATTTCTTGACAAACAAATATTCAAGAGTTAGTGTAGCTTTTATCAAAACAAAAACACTTCATAATTTTGGTCTTAGTTGGTCTTTGTCTTATCCAAGACATCACAACTTTCCACAATTGATGAATGTTATAAACCTTCTTAATACTATTCACTCAATGTCACAATCTTGACTTTAAGACTTGTTTTGGAACGAAGTATAATTAACTTCTTGATTTGACCATTTCTTCAATCTTTGATTCCTTTTCTTGGACATACAATTGTACCAAGGCTCACTTAGAGGATCAATTGAGATATGGTTCTTAATCATTAAGACCTATCATAAAGCATAAAAGCTACTCTCCCTTCTTCTTAGAATGGGGAAACTTTTATCTTTCTGCCTACTTGATTCTTCTTATTCGTTCTACTATTGATCTAAACTCTTTAATCAATTCAGAATTACACTTAATCTTGTAAGTGTAATCATATTTACTAAGCCTTTAGTAAATCATGACGAATATCTTTGTTACTCTTATGGTGAACTTGATCAACACACAACTTTGTGTACTCGATCTCCTAGTCCTTCACTTGACACTTTTTCAATGAATTAGTCTAATTTCCAAATACGTAATTTCTCATTCATCGTGCATCCACGTTGCATGATTCCAAGTTTCTGTCCAATTGAAACTTGGGCGATGAGAAACTCTCCCTATTTGGTAAATTCTTGACATTTCCATAAATAACATAATCAAGAATCATATCCATTCGTTGTAGAAATATGCAAACATCAATTTTCATAACGATTTCATTGCAAGGATGTAAACAAATAAATAAATAAGTCTAACAAAATTTATTTTATTTATAAAAGCAGCGGAAAAACATTTGTCCTTACAATGCAAAATCTATTGAAAACTATGTAAAAGGAAAATTTCTAACAACTCTATCATAATTATCTAAGCTCAAAATCCAATCTTCAAGTCCATGCGATCGAGATCCATCACCTGTGATTAGATTCATCTTGCTCTCTTATCAAGCTTCCTTTCTTTTCACCGATCCTTCAAAACATTCAAATGCAATCTTATCACATCATGTATTAAGAATCAATGAATAGGAACTTAATGGAGTTAGATAGTGGATTCTTACCTAAAGCGTAGTCATACTTTTGACTCTCCCATCTCTTAGATCTCTTAGGTAAATAGGGCAACTTCGTCTCCAATGCCCCTTCTCTTTGCAATAAAAGCAAATTGACTCTTTTGGAACAACACATGGAACTACTTCAGACATCGCCTTTCTCTTATGATCAACTTTTCGATCATTGCATGTCTTTCATTGCCATTTTCTATATCCATAGAGGTCTTGAAGGCAGATTCACCAATCAACTTTGCTTTTCTATTGCGCCAAAACATTGTTGATTCAGCAGCAATAAGCATGTAGGTGAGATCTATAAGTGTCACATCGTGGTTCATCATACAGTACTCTCTTACGAACTCACTATACGAGTTAGGAAGTGACTGAAGAACCCAATCAATAGCCATCGCTTCACCGACAATGAATCCCATCATTCTTAATCTATCAATGTGTGACTTCATCCCTAAGACGTGTGCACACACCGACTTACCCTCTTTATGTTTACTTGCCAAAAGGGCTTAAGTGATATTGAACCTTTCAATTTTACAATCTTGTGGGTTAGGGAGAATAATTGTAGGAGGAGGAGGAAGTGAAGCATGATTTCTTGTTCCTCGATCGAATCGTGGAATATCATCTTCATGTGGAATGCTTGTTCCACGGGATTTGAGAAGACCATAGTCGTCGAACTTTGACATCGGGAGAAAAACGAATTCAAGTTAGTTAATTGATTGAGTCCTTGGTAAATCACCCAAATGAAATTCCAAGGCTAGGACCTAACACAATATCCTACAACTCGGGAGAGGGATGCCGTAACCTAAATTGCAGAACATTTGAAGGTAAGTGAATGATGATTCACTAATTTCCACCATGAAAAACGAAAAAGAAATTTAAGTTTTAAATCTATGAAAACTCCTAGATCCTTTGAGATTCATTGAACATTTCAATGGCATGTTTAAATCTCGATATGCCCCTCTTGTTTGTGACTGGGATGCCGAGGATCACAAAGCGGGTGTGAATAACCATGCAAACTACATGGTGCCCTCACATGTTACAATCACCTATTCGATGTGCCGGTAAACCACACACGCTCCACCGAACTATAACAAACATTGAGTCACCCTTTGCTACCTTTGCTTAGAACCATTTAGTGTGCCGGTAAACCACACACGCTCCACTAACGTCTTTGCAAGGGCACAAAGTGTAATTTCATGGAATTGCATCAATTCACTTTTGCCTAAGTAACTAAGATTGGGAATTTGAAAAACATTTAGTTACTTTGTATTTCATTATACTTATAATGGAAGGTTTCGTCCTATCCTACCCGTTCGGCTAACGACCCTCCACTAGTCAAGAGTGCGGTGGGTAAGAGTGGATACCCATTCAATCGTCATTTTATAGGCAATTTCCTTAAACACCCCTTATACACCAGCTTCGTGAATGAGGCCTACTAACGGTAAGACTGAATTTTACTCATACATATATATAATGTTATACTTTTAATGTTATATATAGTATAGGGTGTATTTTATACTTTTAAAATACTATATGGTTAACTTCAACAATTACACTTTTAATTCAATTAAATGGTTAACCTAAACTTTTATGGATTTATTAAACCTCTTTTAATTATACTCCTTAATTAATTAATAAAACCATAAGGATGTGATTTGAACTTTTCAAAACATTACTAGGGTTTTAGAATTTAACACTCCTAATTAAACTTTTAATCAACTTTTAAATTCCAAAACTTGATGGCAAGTTTTGAAACATTTCAAAACATTAGGGTTTTAACTATTTAAATTTCAAAACTTCAAAACTTTTGGGTTCAAATTTAAACTATAAAACCTACAGGGGAAAATATGAAACTTTTCATAACAATAAGGATCAAATAACAAATAATCTAAACTAACATTTAGTTACATAATTATCCATATTTGATTTGTTTAATGATTTTTTGCAAAACAATTTATCAATTTACTCAAAATAATTAATCAATTATCTTATAAGGAAACAATTATCTTATAAATTGATAATTATCTTTAATTAGATCAAGAATATAGTCATATATATCATAAAATCGGATTTATATTGATCTAACAGGATAAGGTAACTATCCATATGAAAAACCTGCAAGAAATCCCGAGATAAGCATTATCTGACGCTCGAACTCGCCGAGTACCGCACTGTACTCGCCGAGTTGAGGTCTACTCGCCAAGTACACTGTGGTACTCGCCGAGTTCCTCAGCTATAAAGCCCAAAAAAACGATTTTCCAGTTATACAATGCATCAAGACAATTGAAACCAAGCTAGGCTCTGATACCACTGATGGGTTTTGGTCATAAGACATCCTATGTGCTCATACAAACCCTAATGCTTGGATATAGGTTTCTCTATTGTACATGCTTTGAATCCAAGACTATAAACCCTAATTCTAACATATGGAAATTGACATTAACATATAATTAGGTTTAAGAACATACCTTGATTGTTATATAGCAATAACAATCACAACTCCACCTTGGATTGACTTTGGAATGCTTAGAGTCATAAGTGTCACTCCTCTAATGGCTCACAAACACCATAAGCAAATGGAGAAGGTATAAAGAGAGAGGTGAGAGGTTAGAATTCGTATCTAGGACCTCTTGGGAAGGGATACACGAATTCATGACCCTAGGGGTGTTTATATAGGTGTAGAGATAGGGTTTCAGTCATTATCCTTATCTAGTTGATTATCCATTAAGCAACCAATAAGATAATCCTTGAATCCTTATCATACTCGAATTCTAAGGCTTTCCAACCTTAAATTCGTCCACCATATAAATAAGATAATCCTTACCTTATTTTGTAACTATCACATAATTACAAATCAGCCCCTCTTGTTTAATTAATTACATTTGATCACAAAACTAATTCTTAATTAATTATTGACCAATATTAACTAAACAAATATGATTTCTCCTTTAATATATTATTCTTATAACATATTAATAAATCGTATTATCCTCTCTCTCTTTATTCATTTCTCCAATCAAGTTGCTTTGGTGAAGGCAACCCAAAAGGACCATGCACCATCGGGTCAAGTACATACCAAAATAGTTATGGACTTAGACACTAATCCAACAGTTTTCACATTTGTTTTCATTTGTATGGCCTAAGAAGAAGTAGGGATCTGGAGCACGGGAAGATAAACTTGATCATGAGGAACAGAAGAGTGTCGCTTGTCACCAAGATTGGATTTTACTCTTTGGTGCTTAGTAGTGGGTTAGGACTAGATTTAAATAGTTGTTGCTATTCGCCAGAAATGGCAAGAAACATCATTTCTTTTCATGGTTTATATAAACAAGGTTTTAGATTTTTGTTTGATAATGATAAGGGTTCTATTAATGCTTTCTTTAATGGTGTTCTATATTTTGAAGCATTACCTTGTAATGGAATATATGAAATTGTGATGGTTGTAGACAACTTAGGAAATGATGTGTTGTATGTCAATTCTTCCAATGATAAACCATGCTTGTGGCATTGTCATCTTGGACTTGTCAAAAAGAAACGCATAGCCCAACTCTAAAAGGATGGTGTGTTGGAGTCATTCGACCCTAGGGAATATGACGTGTAAGAGTCTTGTTTACTTGGAAAGATGATAAAGTCACCCTTCAATGGTACTTGTGAAAGGGGTGAGGGTTTATTGGATCTCATACACACCGATGTATGTGGGCCCTTTAGATCCATCACAAAGGATGCAAACCGCTTCTATGTGACTTTCACTGATGATTATAGCAAATATGGTTATACCTACTTAATCAAACACAAGTTAGAAACCTTTGAAAAGTTCAAAGAGTTTAAGCAAGAAGTGGAGAATCAGCTGGGCAGGAAAATTAAGATGCTCCGATCCGATCGAGGTTGTGAGTACCTTAGTCTTGAATTCCATGATTACCTCAAGGAATGCAGAATTGTTTCGCAATTGATGCTACCTAGGACACCGCAGTTGAATGGTGTGGCTGAGAGGCACAATCGAACCTTGTTAAATATGGTTCGTTCCATGATGAGTCGTTCTTCAATACCAATCTCATTTTAGGAGTATGCCTTAAAGACTGCCACCAATATCCTTAACTTAGTCCCTATAAATAAGGTTTCCAAAACACCTCACGAGATATGGACAGGGAAATCTCCCTCGTTGGCACATATCAACGTTTGGGGTTGTGAGGCTTTTGTAAGACGAGAGACTCACGACAAGCCCAAACCTCGAAGTGAGCGGTGTATTTTCATCGCCTACCCGCAAAAGTTCTTTGGATATCTCTTCTATAGACTGGGTGACAATATTGTCTTCGTTGCGAGGAGATTGGTTTTCCGAGAGCGATAACTCATAAGCCAAGGGGATAGTGGGGGGAAATTGATCTTGAAGAGCTTTAAGAATCAAACGATGAAGGAACCTCTAACGCTAGCGTTCAACCCGAGGAGAAAACTCATATTGAATCAATTGACGAGTCCCTACCTCTTAGACGTTCCAGTAGATTTAGTGTTACACCCATGTTGTATGGTTTTCATATAAAAAGTGAGGGTGATACGATTATTAGTGATAGTACACCAGTAAACTTGGATAAACCTAACAGCTACAAGGAAGCCATGGCAGGCCCGGAGTCTGCAAAGTGGAAAGAGGCTATGGACAGTGAGATTCAGTCCATATATGACAACCAGGTTTGGAATTTGGTTGACAATGTGTCGGGTCGTAAGACGGTTAGTGGATCTTCAAGAAGAAGATTGACATGGATGGGAAAGTACACATTTATAAAGCGTGATTGGCTGCGAAGGGCTTTACTCAAACTCTCGAAGTTGACTATGATGAGACCTTCTCACCAGTTGCGAAGATAAAGTCTATTAGGGTTATGCTAGCCATAGTTGCGTTTCATGATTATGAAATATGGCAGATGGATGTTGATATGGGCATATTTAGTTATAAAATTCATGCATTATCTTAATACTTTATGTTGATTTTGTCTCATTTAATGAACAAAAGGTGCTTAATTAGATTAAATATTTCATTTTCAGCAACAAAGACATGCTCGAAAGGAAAATGAAGCGGAACTAGCTATTGGAAGCTTGGATCTTGGATTTTGAAGAAAGAAGGACGTTGCTGGACAGCTTGACCCCTTGTTAGTGTTTTGGCCATATCTCATGAACCGTAACTCCGATTGACGAGATTCAAAATGTTCTGAAAACTAGACACAATTTCGGATGACTTTCGTGTTTTGAGAAAATGCTGATTCCAAACGTACTCGGCGAGTAGGTTCGATTACTCGCCGAGTTGGTCTGAAGTTTCGCGATTCTGGACGCGCTGACTTGCCGTACACGGGTTTTAAGTGATTTACTCGCCGAGTAGGTCACTGGACTCGCCGAGTAGCCCCTGTTTTGTGAAAATCTATATAAAGGGACTTTCAGATCGATACCCTAGCAGATAGATGAACCCTTGGAGGCCAATTGTCGACTAAAGGTGCTGTTGGAGCGTGGGAAGCAAAGGAATCAACCCTACATTCAATTTTAAGGAGAATCAAGTCAAAATCAAGTTTACTCTTACCTAATCTCTTGTTTGAACTATATTTTTACCAATTGATTTTGTTTTTGTGCTTGTTTCTACTGTAATCATGAGCTAAAAACTCATAACTTCTGTTTAGGTAGATGGATTTATGAACATGGATTGATTATTTGATTAGGATTAATTTTAATTGGTGATTATGTTTTATTAAGCTTGTTAAAGAACCTTATGTGTTAACAATAACTATTCTTCTGTTAATAAATTAGTAATTAAGTTGTATGAACATCTCTTAGTTGCTAATTTCATATGATTTACGTGACCACATAGTTGTATGTCTAGGAATAACGAATGTGAAACTAGAATTAACTTGAAGATAGGTAAGTTAATGTGTGAGCTTGTGTGATACACCATCAACAAGAGGTTAATTGAATCACCAATTTGATTAGATAATTACAAGTCTTTCTAAACCCGAATCAACAAACTAGGAAATTCATTAATTTAGACAACTGGCCATTGCTTGAATTAATATGTTTTCTAAGGATTAGCTATAGCGAATGTGAATCTAATCACTTTAGTCGGTAACCAATGAAGAATTAATCCGATATATTTACCATAAAATCATCCATGGGAACAAATGATTCGAACCTAAACAGAAGGCCTTTTTAATCATTGAATTTAGTTGGTTTTTATTTGCTTAGCTCTTAGTTTATTAGTTTAAGTTTTAGTTAATTGTTTAAGTTTCTAGTCTCGCAAAACTAGAGAAAACCCCCTTTCTATTACTTGTTTTATTTAGATAATATTAGCATCAATTATAATTGTTTACCGTTCCCTGTGTTCGATACCCTACTTACCTGAACTAAACTGCTAATCGATAGGTACACTGCCTTTCGTGTGTTTGTCTTTGTGTTTAAGTTAGTAGGATTAAAACTAGTTGGTTTTACACACATCAGATGTCAAAACCGCTTTCCTTAATGAGAAGTTGGCTGAAGATGTTTACTTGAATCAGCCAGAGGGTTTTGTCAATGCAAAGCACCCTAATAGAGTGTGTAAGCTTGAGAAATCCATCTATGGTTTGAAACAAGCATCTCGCAGATGAAAAATATTTGTTTCGATGAGAAAGTCAGAGAGTTTGGTTTCTTGCGTAGCGAGGATGAATCTTGTGTGTATGTCAAAGCCAGTGGGAGTGTAGTTAGCTTTCTCATTTTGTATGTCGATGACATACTACACATAGGAAACGACATCCTAACCCCGCAGGAGGTTAAGTCCTGGGTAGGGAAGTGCTTCGCAATGAAGAAGCTCGGAGAAGCTGCTTATATTCTAAGGATAAGGATAGTGAGAAACAGGAGTAAAAGACTAATAGGACTTAGTCAACGTACTTACTTGGATAAAGTACTAAAACATTTTAGTATGGAGAATTCCAAGAAAGGGGAGTTACCAATCCAAAGTAATGCCAAGTTGAGTAAGACTCAAAGCCCGAGTACCGAATCCGAGATAGCAGAGATGAGTCGAGTATGTTATGCTTCCGCAGTTGGCTCGATCATGTATGATATGACTTGTACTCGCCCTGATGTGGCCTTCGCGAGCATGATCAACATATATAAAGGGAATTTCAGTAGAGCGAATTGGACCACAGTCAAAAATATTCTTAAATACCTTCGGAGGACTAAGGAATGGTTTCTTATCCTCAGTGGGAGTGATGACTTAAGAGTACGAGGGTATAGTTACGCTAGTTTTCAGACCGACCGAGACAACTTCCGCTCTCAGTCGGGCTGGTTCTTTACCCTGAATGGAGGAGCAGTAACTTGGAAAAGTTTCAAGCAAGAGATTGTGGCCAGTTTAACGTGCGAATCAGAGTACATAGCAGCCAACAAAGCGTCAAAGGAGGCGATATGGTTGAAGAACTTCATCAGAGACATTGGAGTTGTGCCAGCCATAAAGGAGCTTATGTAAATTTTCTGCGATAATTAAGGTGCGGTTGCCTTGACCAAGGAACCGAGAGATCATGGCAGATCGAGACATATCGACAAGAAATATCACTTTATTAGACATCGGGTAGAAGAGGGACTCCTCGTAGTAAAGAGGGTATCGTCAGAAGAGAACCCAGCAGATTCCCTTACAAAGAGACTGAATAGGGTTAAGCACTTGCATCACCTAGGGGTGTTCACGGGGCGGTTCGGTTCGGATAGTAATAAATTTGTGAACCGTGACCATGAGGCGGGTACCTCATGTGTACTAACCGAAACCGAACCGTATTGACAAAAAAACCGAACCGTATGAAAGCGGGTAACCACGGTTCGGTTCACGGGTACCCCGTAAAATATAAAAAATTACATTCAATTGAAACTACAAACTCCATTTTAGTTATCTCTTTCTTAAAATTAGTAAGTCAAAGAGTTTAAAAAAACATAATGAAGTTTAAAAAATGTAATTAAGTTCAAATATCATATATTATAATTTATATAATAAATACAATAATAAAAATAACAAGAAAATCAAATGAATTTAGAATTACAAAATTTGAGTTGTCGGTATGGATTTTTTGTTTAGCTTATTAGACTCGTAGATCAATCAAAACAATACTAATGAAATAATTTTTTTTTTACTTTATATATATATATATATATATATATATATATATATATATATATATATATATATATATATATAATCAAACGGTTCGGTTTGGTTATCCGCGGATACCTAAATATGAAAACCAAAAACCGACCAGTTGATATCCGGTTTTTTCGGTTTCGGTTTTTTTTCGGTTACGGTTTTTTTCGGTTTAGGTTTTTTCGGTTTCGGATTGGCGGGTTCGGCTCGGTTTTGCGAGTTTTGCGAGTTTTTTGCACACAGCACCCTAGGAGCATTGGGCTGAATGACGAAATAAGTTTTAGTGATTTGATAGTTTTGAAACGTGTAATAGATATATTGTAATTAACATTTGATGATTAAATAAAGGAGTGTTATTTATAAGTAAAGTTAGTGTCCTATGTTAATTATTTACGTATTGTTTTCTCTTTGCATGTTTTGACTTCCTGAATAATAAGATTATTCGAACAGTCCACAGTCATTCATACTTGGGAAGTAGGTATGAAAGAAGACTGTCATGAATTGGCTTGTAGATTGTCTAAAGTGTATTAGACATAGCAAAGGTTTGATGCAATGTTTATGAGTACTTATGAAATAAGATTTGAGTATTGGAATAAACCCGTGCTCACTTGAAACACTTAATGGAATTAATCACGAGTGACTGTGAGACGATAATATCATATAGTTTTTAAACCTAGATATATGGTTTATTGTTTACGAGTTAGTTATGCATTGATAATGAATAAACGCATCAGTAACTTGATTTTATAAAATGCATTGTTGTGTATGATTTGATTAGTGAATAGTAAATGCATATAAGTCAAAGTTTATCTGCTCCTTTTATCCTAAGAGGGTAAAAGCGATATCTTGGGCCCCTCGATGATTTGGTTTAACTTATATGCCGGACCCGGTCAGAACTGATTTGATGTGTTCAATTAAGTTTTATGTCAGACAGATCAGAGATCAAGAAACAAACTGTTGGACAATAAGTATGACTATGTTCCATGTAAATGTCTGCAAGATATCTTTAGAATGGAGGACTATACGATCCCTTATCTAAAGGATGAGTTAGAGTTCGACAACGGCTTTTGAGAGCTACGATTGGTAATCAGATTTTGAAGTCGTACTTGCATCTGTAGTTATTAGATTTATCCAAGTATGAGACTGTGGGATTAGTGTCTAAGTCCATAGCTATATTTGGTATGTACTTGACCCGGTTGTAGCATGGTCCGTTTGGGTTGCCTTCACCGAAGCAACTTGACTGGAGGATTAATGTAGAAAGCGGTTGTTATGGTTTATTAGTATACTATATGAATAATTTATCAAAAGAGAAATTATATTGATTAATTAATAATGGTCAAGATTTAATTAAGAAATTATTTTTGTGATCAAAAGATATTAAATAATCTTAGGGGTCTAGAATTGCAATTATAAGAGGTTGTAGATCATATGGATACGGAGGTGGACGAAATTAGGGTGGAAACCCACCTTCAAATCGCCCAAGGCCTTATTCAAGAAGGTTCCATTGGACTTCTTAAGGCCTAAGCTATCCAATTATGGTTTTGACTGAAACCCTAGCAACTCCACTATATAAGCACCTCTAGGGCTTCAGAAATTGGCACCCAAAACCCTAAGAAGTCTTAGAGCCGATTTTGAGCCTCTCATCCCCTCTCTCCAAGATCATCCAATTGCTTTAGTGTTTGTGATCCATTAGAGGCATCACATTTGAGGTGCTAGGTTCTCATAAGCTAAAGATCTTCAAGCTACAATCAAGGTAACATTCTTATTGGTTATTTATGTTATTTTCAAGTTTTTTTGTATGCTATGTTAGGGTTTATAAGCTTTGGATGATTTGCATGTACATTAGAGAAACCTAGATCCAAAGCTTTAGGGTTTTCATGTGCACCATAGGATTAATGTATTGCTCGAAACCCATCATGTTCATGGAGTGGTTGAAGATGTAGTATTACTCCGAGATAGATCTAATTGATATAAACAATGAGTTCCAGAACTTGAAGAAGGGGAAAATGAGCATTGATGAATATGCTATTGCATTCACCGAGAAGATGAAGTTATTTCCATACCTAGTGCCGACTGAGCTTGCCAAAATATAAAATTTTGCTAACGTATTGCCATCAGACTTTGGCCCAACAGTCAAAATGGCAAGCACGTTGAAGGCAACCGTTAGAGAAACCAAGAATGTTGAAACCCAATTAAATGAAAGGGGTCTGGATAGAACTGAGGTGGGTGAGAAGAGGAAGTTAGATGGATCTTCGAGATCCAACAAGAAAAGTAAATCCTCAAAGTCTGGTTCGAGAGGAGGAGGAGGCAAAGAGAAATGGTGCGAAAAGTGAAAAAACAAGCACCATGGGAAATGTGATGGGGAGGTCGCTTATTTTAAGTGTGGAAAGCCTGGGAACTATGTGAATGAGTGCACCTTCAACAAGAAAGTTTGTTATGGGTGTAACGAGGAAGGGAACATCTCGAGGGACTACCCAAAGAAAAAGGAGGCAACAAGGCCTAATGTCCCACCAAAGCCAAAAGCCAGAGCTTTCCAGATGACACTCGAAGCCACAAAGGATGCAGCGGGCATCTCTTTAGGTACCTTTCTTGTAAATGGATTTTCTGCCAATATATTGTTTGCTTTAGGAGTAAATTACTCCTTCATATCACATAAATTTGGTGGAAGACTAGCATTGCCTATAGAAAAACTTGATAATGCTCTAGTTGTAGAAGTTGCCAGTGGCAAATTCATACCTGTTAGCGATTGCGTTAAGAATATCATCATCGAATTGAACGAAAATGAATTCCACGAGGAGTGGTTACCTATTGAGCTGAATGGTTTCGACATCATACTGGGAATGGATTGGCTTGGCGCCAATGATGCAAATATATTGTGCAAGAAGAAGATAGTAAGGGTAAACCCGCCTGGAAAAGTGTCATTTGTGGTGTATGGGGACAAATGTAGAGTGAATTCTGGAATCATTTCCCTAATGAAAGCCATAAAATGTTTGTCCAAAGGATACACATCATACTTGACATTTGTGATCGATGCTAAGAAGGAGAAAAAGGAAATGAAAAGTATACCGGTGGTGTGCGACTATCCAGAAGTATTTCCCGAAGATCTTCCTGAATTGCCCCCTGATAGGCAAGTAGAGGTTCGAATAGACTTGTTACCAGGAACGACACCAATAGCAAAAGCACCATATCGATTAGCACCAACGGAGATGAAGGAGCTTATGATGCAACTTCAGGAGTTATTGGACAATGGTTTCATTAGACCAAGTTCATCACCATGGGGAGCACCAGTGTTATTCGTAAAGAAGAAATATGGAAGCATGAGGATGTGCATAGACTAAAGGGAGTTGAACAAGGAAACAATGAAGAACAAGTACCCATTGCCAAGGATTGATAACCTATTCGATCATTTGCAATGTTCAAGCTATTTCACCAAGATCGATCTTAGGTTAGGATATCATCAATTGAAGGTGAGAGAGCAGGATATTGAGAAAACCGCATTTAGAACGTGGTACAGACACTATGAGTTCTTGGTTATGTCATTTGGACTCACCAATGATCCAACAACATTCATGGATTTGATGAACAAGGTTTATAAACCATTCCTCGATAAATATGTAATAGTGTTCATAGATGACATTCTAGTTTACTCAAAGAGACAGCAGGAGCATGGCAAGCACCTGCGAGAAGTGTTAGAAGTTTTGAAGAAGGAAAATTTGTATGCAAAGTTCTCCAAATGTGGTTTTTGAATTCGAGAAGTCCAATTCTTGGGTCATTTGGTTAACCAATAAGGGATCATGGTTAATCTAACAAATATTGAAGCTGTAATGAAGTGGGAGCGACCAAAGAGTCCTACGGAGATCCGAATAATAGGATTATTCGAACAATCCACAGTCTTGTGTTAATTATTTACCTATTGTTCCACTTTGCATGTTTTGACTTCCTGAATAATAGGATTATTCGAACAGTCCACAATCGTTCATATGTTGTAAGTAGATATGAAAGAAGACTGTCGTGAATTGGTTTGTAGACTGTCTAAAGTGTATTAGACATAGCAAAAGTTTGCTGCAACGTTCATGAATGCTTATGAAATAAGATTTGAGCATTGGATTAAACCCATGCTTACTTGTATCACTTCATGCAATTTATCACGAGTGATCGTAAGACAATAATATCATATAGTCTTTAAACCTAAATATATGGTTTATTGTTTGCGAGTTGGTTAAACATTGATAATGCGTAAACGCATCAGTAACTTGATGTTATAAAACGCATTGTTGTGTATGATTTGATGAGTGAATAGTAAATGCATTTATCTGTACCTTTTATCCTAAGAGGGTAAAAGCGATATTTGGGCCCCCGATGATTTGGTTTGACTTATATGTCGGGCCCGGTCAGGACTGAGTTGATGTGTTCAATTAAGTTCTATATCAGGCACATCAGAGATCGAGAAACAAACTACTAGACAATATGTATGACTATGTTCCATGTAATTATCCGCACGATATCTTTAGAACGGAGGACTATACGATCCCTTATCTAAAGGACTAGTCAAAGTTGGATAGAAGCTTTCGAGAGCTACGACTGCTACTAGGATTTTGAAGTCATACTTGTATCTATAGTTATTATACTTATTCAAGTGGGAAACTATTGGGTTATTGTCTAAGTCCATAACTATATTTGGTATGTGTTTGACCGGATTGTAGCATGGTCCTTTTGGGTTGCCTTCACCGGAGCAACTTGACTGGATGATTAGTGGAGAAAGAGGATATTATGATTGATTAATATATTATATGAATAATACATTAAAAGTGGAATCATATTGATTAATTAATATTGGTCAAGAATTAATAAAGAATTTAATTTTGTGATCAAAAGATATTAATTAAACTTAGGGGACTAGAGTTGCATTTATAAGATAATTGGATTTTGGGCTGTGGTTCATATGGATAAAGGGATTAACAAAATTAGGGTGGAAGCGCACCTTGAAATCATTCAAGGCCTTATTCCAGAAGGTTCCATTGAAGTGCTTAAGGCCTAAACTATCCAGTTAGGGTTTTGACTGAAACACTAGCAGCTCCACTATATAAGGACCCCTAGGGCTTCAGAAATCGGCTCCCATAAACCCTAAGAAGTCTTAGAGCCGATTTTGAGCCTCTCATCCCCTCACTTCAATATCATCTAATTTTCTTTGGTGTTTGTAATCCATTAGAGGAATCACATTTGAGATGCTAGGCTCTCATAAGCTAAAGATCTTCAAGCAACAATCAAGGTAACAATCTTAGTGGTTATTTATGTTATTTTCAAGTTTTTTTGTATGCTAGATATGGATTTGTAAGCTTTGGATGATTTGCATCTACAATAGATAAACCTTGATATAAAGCTTTAGGGTTTGCATGTGCACCATAGGATTGATGTATTGCTCAAAACCCATCAATTACGTGATATGTGTATTATCTGTTTACTTGAAGATTTATGATGGGTGAAAGATCTGAACCTCTTTCTTTTTAGATCTGAACTTTTTCCTTCAGATCTAAACTTTTTCCTTCAGATCTGAACTTTTTCTTTCAGATCTAAACTTTTTCTTCCAGAGTTGAACCTTTTCCTTCAGATTTAGACTTTCTCACTTCAGATCTAAACTCTTCTGATCTAAACCTTATATATGAATAATTTATACTTGAGATCTATGTTGTATGAAAGATATAAACTTCGTTTTCATATATGAGTTGTATATGTATTTTATATCTACAAATATGTTAGTTAAGACATGGGTAGATGAATTAGTTGTTGTGTGATGAAATAAAATGATGAGAGGCCTCGGTGTTGACGATGATCCAATCATCTATCAGAGTATGGATGAAGACCATCGACTTTTCTAGGAAGTCCAGTGGAACACTAGCAGGATTGCAACCTGAAGGTGTTTGTGAATGATGTGTTCACCGGTGTAATCCATCCCCCCATGGTTCCCTTACGAACCCTTATGGATGAGGAATCCCGTTAACAGTAGTGTCTATCCCGATGAAATTCCTTAGGATAGGTCCCTTATAATAGATGCTTTAGGGACATAAAGTGAGGATAACAGGAACGGGTAATCGGGTTGAATAACTGTTGAAAATAATAAACTTATTTATTGTGGGTTGAGAACTCTATATGCTCACCAGGCTCCCCAGCCTGACCCACTCAGTTTCTTGTATTACAAGTAGTGGAAAAAGCATAGTTGGATGATCTGACGAGATATTATGGATTTATAGGCCAGTAGAAAATAAACAGAATGTTGTAAGCCTATATTGTTTTGAGGACAATTCTGTTTTGTGGCCTATGATGTTTTGTTTATGCTTTTGATCTGTATTGACAATGACATCCCGAGTTTTGTAATGTAATGAAAATACATCTCTTTAAGAAATGCTTTGATAATTTTTTTATCATATTTTGTTTTTGGGAACAAATTTCGCAACACTTTTCTTTGAAACATTACTCTGATTTTATTATAAAAGCATAAAAGAAATCGGCCTTTTCTGGCCGTAAAAATAGAGATGTCACACAATGTGAGATTCTTGTATTGACCATCATTACAGTTGTGGGATCAGTGGGTTATTGATGACTTGCTAGGAAGTCAAGTACGTATCTAAGGTTGTTGGGTACCTGAATATCAATTATCATAAGGCTTCAGGCTTTGAGGAAAGAGAGGTTTAGGCCCATTTAGATGTAGGTAATGTAGATTATATGATCCAAGAGTTCAGTTTGTGCTTTGGAGCCCAAGGGTATAATGGTAAAAATGATGGGTTGGACCTTTTATTAAATTTAGGATTTATATTCAGATGATTTTAAGTTGAAGGAGATTAGATGAGATTGTAGGGTTTCTGATTACCATTCTAAGCATAAAAAGAATGTCGAAAGCGAATTAGGGACGCAGAAGTTGTAACCATTAGAAGTTATTAAAATTTTGGGTTAAGCCGAGTACGCTAGGCATACAAGGTATACATTAGGCGTAATGGGCATGATTGACCATGGAGGACAACCTGGTACGTTGGGCGTACTAGGAGTACGTTGGGCGTACCAGTAGTATGTTGGGCGTACGCGCCCCAAACGCAAACCCTAATTTTAGGTCTTGGACCCTATTTAAAGTCCTTAACTCATTTCCAACCCTCCTCCAAACCTTCAGCCTCCATCCTCTTAAGCTGTTTCCTCGAAACCCTAACCTTGTTTGAAAGATTATTGTGCTTTTGAGTGATTGTGGTGGGTTTTTGGTACATTTGAAAGAAGAAGAACTCATTGGAAAAGTGTTGCTTGTCTTGGAGCTTGTAGATCCAGGCCTTGTTCACCTTGATCTATCTTCTGGAGGTATAAAGTTTCAAACCTGATGGTTATTCGATGTGGATCTAGCCTTAGGTTATTTTCTGCTTGACAAACTCGATGAGTTTTATGATGAACTCAATGAGTTGGATGAACTCGGCGAGTCCATGCCCTGACTCGATGAGTTGATTCATCCATTAGCATATTTTTTGAATTTTAGATCTATTTTGGATTAGGATAATTACCATAATTCATTTTTGTCACCTTAAACTGATTTTGTTGAATGGTAATCTGATTTCTTTATCAAAATATATGGATTTGATCAAATTTTAATATAATGGCAAATTATGTGATTAACTAATTATTTAAAATTTGATCTAGTAATTTTGAAAAGTTTCAAATTTCACCCTTTAAGTTTTGAAATTTAAAATTTAATTAAAAGTTTAATTTTGAAATATTAAATTCTAAAACCGTAGTATTTTAAAAGTTGAAAATACACCCTTATACTATTATAATATTAAAAGTTTAATTTATATATGTATAAGATGAGTCAGTCTTACCGTTAGTAGGCATCATTCACAAAGTCGATCTTAAGGCGGTATAAGGAAGTTTCCTATAAAATGGTGGTTGAATGGGTGTCCACTCTCACCCACCGCTTCCTTGATTGGTTAAGACATTAATTCTTTCATTAATAAGTATAATGATAAATATAAAGTAACTAAATGTTTTGTAGATTCCCAATCTTAGTTACTTTAAGAAAATATGAATTTGATACTAATCCATGAAATTGCACATTGCACTTTGCCAAGTCGTTAGTGGAACATGTGTGGTTAACAGGCACACTAACTTGGACTAATAAGGATGGCAATGGGTAGCTCGTATATTATCATAGATCAATGGAGCGTATGTGGTTTATCGGCACATTAATTAGGTGGTAAATGACATCGAGAGTACCAAGCTATTTTGCATGGTTATTCACACCTTGTTTGTGATCCTCGATATCCCAATCACAAACTTGAAGGGCATAATCGAGATTAAACATGCCATTGAATAGTTCAATGAATCTCAAAGAATCTAGGAATTTCATTTCATTTTAAACCTAATTCTTTTATTTCGTTTTCATGGTGGAATTGGTAAATCGTCATTTACCTACCTTCAAATAATTTACAATTAGATTACGACATCCCTCTTCCGAATTGTGAATTATTGTGTTGGGTCCTAGCCTTAATATTTTATTTTGGGTGTTATATTAAGGATTCCTTATATAATCAAAACTTTGTCCTTCTTCTTTTGCAGATGTCTACGTCAAACAACGCTTCTTGTTCCTCCAACAACAACTCCTTCTAGCTATTGAACATGTGTGCAAGTATCACGTTTGATGGTTCCAACTTCAATGATTGGATCCGGAATATTCGTATGGCCTTGCATTACGAGGACAAAAAATATGTCCTCAACAAACCGTTGAACGAGATTGATGTGTCCAAAGCTATTCCCGAAGAAATAGGTGAGTATGGGGCTCACTACAAGGATGCTACTAAGGTATCCTGTATTATGGTAGCCACCATGACTCCTGAGCTACATCAGTTCTATAAGGGCTATTTTTCCTTACGAGATGTGCAAGGAATTGATGGAAAAGTACCATCAAAGAGCACATCAAGAGAGGTATGAAATATTCACCTCATTCATCACCACTAAAATGAGGGATGGAGAGTCCATCACGACCCACCTGCAACACATGCAGAGATATGTAGATCTTCTCTTGAAGTTTAATGTAAATTTTGATGAAGGGTTGGCTATTGACATAGTCTTAAATTATTTGCCTCCGTGCTATGATCAGTTCAAGATGACGTATCATATGAGTAATGAGCAAGTCACATTGAGCAAGCTTCAAGGCTTGCAAAGAACTGCTGAAAGTATATTAAAAAGGAAAAGTGTCAAATCCACTCCTACTCATGTTGCTGCTTTTGTAGTGGCTATTGGAAAAGGAAAGGGGAAAAAGAGGAAATATCCCTCAGAGAACTGGAAGGGAAAGTCTCATGATGGATCTTCTTCTAGTGGATCCAAATCGGTTCTTGTAACATCCAGAGCTTCATATGAATTAATGTGTGTGTTTAACCTTGTGAATGTATGGAGTGATTCGAAGAGTTGTGAGTCACACTCGCCGAGTCGGGTCAGGTTGGCCACATGGAGTAAATGAGTTGACTCGACGAGTCAGAGAGGTGACTCACCGAGTAGGTGGCAGGAAGAGAAACCCTAATTTCCTAAGGTTGGAGCCTATTTAAAGGCACTTATAGCCTCATTTGCGGCTACCTTCCCTTGAGAGAAAACCCTAAACGACCTTTGAGACTAGAGAGAGAGAGAGAGTGCCTTGCAATTTGTGAGTGTTTGGTGCATCTTGTGAAGAGAAGAGAAAATTTCCAAGCCAAGGGACATGAGGGTGTTGCTAGATCTGAGGTTGTTTCACTTCAAAGCTTCTAGGAAAAGTATAAAGCTTGAACTTTCTCATTATTTTGTATAGATCTCATGATTTTGTGAACCTAGGGTTTTTCCACCCAAATATGAGGGACTTGAGTGTTTCATGCTCAATGTGAGGGTTGAACTTCAGATCTGGACCATGTGAGGTCCCTAGAGTCCTAAAGTTCCCGATTTATTCAACGATATTAGTGATCTTGAGTGAAAAACCCTCTTTGGGGTGTGTTTTGGCATTTTAAGCTCAAAATGTCATGCATGAACGTAAATTCTGTGACTTTACGTGATTGACGAGCCTTATGGTATAGATCTAGAGTTTGGGAAGGTTCTCTGCCTTGAAAATGCCTAAATGGGATATGAGTATGAAGGGACTCGCCGAGTCCATGGCTTGACTCGACAAGTTGGTGAGGGTTTGTCCTGATGGGTTTAATTGCACGATAACTCGGCTAGTTGGGGGTCAACTCGATGGGTTGAGCTGGACTTCTTGAGACTTATAAGGAAACAAGGGGACTCGACGACTCGCAAGAGTGCACTTGATGAGTCGGATCAAACATGGGATGTTGATTCGAGTTTGACTTCTGTTGACTTTAGGGTTGGGTCAATCATGGGTAATGGAGACCATGGAGGGGGAAAATGGTATTTTATCCACTTCAAGAGTTAGACAGAGAAAGAGAATAGCATTTGGTGTATTTGAGTATGAATAGAGTATTAATTGGAGATGTTATCATATGTGTTAGGCGGAGGCTAGCTTGGGAGGTTGTTACTTGCTAGCTTACGAGGTGAGTCTTCTCACTATACTTTACTTAGAGTGGTACTTATGTGTTACCAGATGGACTTATGTGCTTACTTGAGTTATGTATTTTGTCTGTCTGGTATATATGCTATGTTATGTGATACTGAGACCGGACCGGAGGGTCCAACGAGTTGCTAGACCGGAGGGTCCTCACTGTGACCGAACCGGAGGGTCCAACGAGCTGTGAGATCGGAGGATCCTCACTGAGACCGAACCAGAGGGTCCAACGAGCCATGGGACAGGCGGTACCATTGAGACACATAGACCGAAGGGTCTTATAGAGTTATAGCCTCGAGTGGCTAATGCGTTGTATGTGGTATTTTGGGTAACTCACTAAGCTTAGTGCTTATCGTGTTATGTGTTATGTGTTTCAGGTTCTTATCAGGATCGCGGGAAGGCGCCGACTTGATTGTACACACCTATGAAGGAGTTATGTTTTTAAGATTCTGGATTTCATCAAACAATTATTGAGTTGCGAATTTGTAAATTAAATAAATTATATTTTTGTGAAATGTGTTATGGGAATTATGTGATTTTAAATGAAAATTTTATTTGAAAATTTATAGCGTTACAAGTTGGTGTTAGAGCCTTGGTTTGAGGAATTCGGATGCACCTTTGGGTATATCTGGACCCAAACTGAGGATTTGAGAAAAAGTTTCAAAATATTTTCTAAAACAAGCAAGAGTTTCTAAGAGAAAACGAGGAGGAGCAGTGTGTACTATCAGCCAGAGCCCGAACGGTGATTTCCCAAAATACCCTTATTTTTGTGTTATGAGATACTTATGAGATACTATTTATGCATGCTAGAAGATAGGCTAGGTATTTCATATTTTAGGGCTAGAGTTGCCTGATTTGTGACGCCTTAGCCTAGAAGTTGTTGCTATCTGTTATGTGCCTTGAGTATGTGCTGGGTAAGAGTATCTAACATGAATATTTCCGAGGTAGAGCTTTGAGTAGAGGAGTAATCTAGGAGAGATACCTAGATGAGCAGTGGATGAACCTACTGAGAGAATAGTTAGATACCCGCGTAGGGTAGAGTTGCTTGAGTTCGGTGACACCTTTTGAGTGGGAGCAGAGCAAATAGAGTTGTAACCTAGAGTAGTTTTACGTGCTGGTGGAGATTATTCGATGCCCGAATGCTGCTTGCTTCATGCTTTGTAGAACTCTCGATGATGGGAGTCAGCTACTAAGTGAATATGACGATATTCAGGAGGTAGATGGTTGGTATCATGGGGAGTTCTTCAACATCTAATGGCAGAGAAGTGTGAGAACCTAGGAAGAGCCTAGGGAGTTAGCTTAGTTAAATGAGTACGCTAATATAGGAGAGTGTTTCGCTGGAGAGCGAACACGCGTGGCGGGATTGGTGATTGAGGAGGTTGAGCAACTACTTAGAAAATATGGAACGATCCGTGTGGAAAGTATGGGTATATGTGGCATGTAGTATGGGCCCGTACTACTGAAAGTAGAGGAACCATACTCAAAATAAGGAGAATTCCAGAGGTTCTAAGTAGCAGATTGAGAGGAGATATCATGGTTCGAGTACCATGATTCGTGGCGGTTAATGCTTCTAATTTTTTAGTTATCCCATTGAGATTAATTAGAATGAGGTCAGATGTGATAGAGTGTAGAGCCAGTGGGTCATGTTGAACGATTTTCAGTGGATCATACCTTGAGAGGGAAATTGAGTTAGTTTCCGAGAGATTTGTGGTGAGATGATGGTTGGAGTTGCAAGACTCAGGGACGAGTAAAGATGGTGCTTTATGGAGGATTACGGTTTGAGTTGAGAAATTGGCCGATAGTTGAGATGCCACTTTCTGTGACTAGAGTTGTGCTATTTTCTGTGAGAAGCAGAAGAGATATTGAGCTTCCGGGACTTGAGCTTGGAGGTAAAGCCTGTGGGGTAGCGTTGGATGCGATCTTTCACCTGAGTATCTAGGCAGTATGTCTGCCACAAGATAATATTATAGCATGATAGGGTCATCATTGGGGACTGAGATGGTCAAGGATAAGGTAATACCCTATTTGAGGATAATAGGGCATATGATTAGCAACAATGTCGAGTGATCAAGAGGAGTATATTGGGGCGGTGACACCCATTGTCTATGATGGATATCGGGTGTGGGGGTGAGGTCTCTGCTCTCATGATAATTCTAATGATGGGACGTTGGTTGGGGAGTCGAAGATGAGGAGTGTGATAGTTCACTATTTTCAGACTGAGAGTCATGGCTACTATCAGTTCAGATGTCTGGTAGTAGGGTTGTAAACGAACTGAACGTTCGGCGAACCGTTCGTGAACTGTTCGGCAGGGAGTTCGTTTATGTTCGTTTATTTAATAAATGAACGAACATGAACAAAAATTATCGTTCGTTTAGTTAAATGAACGAACATGAACAATGGTCGCGTTCGTTCATTTATGTTCGTCAATGTTCGTTTACAATGTTGATTTACGTTCGTTTATGTTCTGTAACATCCCGAAATAGCAAGAGTTGAGTTGAAGGGCTAAAAGTGTAAATTGGGAAAGAGTGACTCGGCGAGTCCATGGATGGACTCGGCGAGTAGAGTCGCGATTTGGTTGCGTGATAAATAGCCGACTCGGCGATTCAATGGGTGGACTCGACGAGTGGGCGCTGAGTGGAGAAAACCCTAATTCTCGGGGTTGAGCCCTATATAAAGAACATTATGTTTCCTTCTCAACCCCTTTATCATCCCTTGAGTTCCAGAGGCCGTGATTTCGTGAGGAATCACCATTGTTGAGTGGATTGGGGCTTGGAGAAGTATTTGTTGAAGAAAGTTCGAAAGTTTGAAGGTGTGGAGCAAGGGGCTTTGCTTGGATTCGAGTTTCCTTGCAGATTGGGGCGTTCTTTTGAGGTAATATCTCGTTCCTAGGCTGTTGTTATTTTGTTTATTCATTTTGGGGTTTGAGGGAAGCTTATCTTGGGTGATATTGGAATCTAGAGGTTAGATCTGAGGTTGCTACCTCAGATCTGGAATGGAGGAGAGTTGGAATGCAGGAAAGTCCCTATGTTGAGTGTTGGATGAAGCTATCTTGTCCCAAACCTTAGCCCTAAAGTGCAAAATGCATAGATCTCTTTGGATTCACGTAAAGTTTGCCACTTTACGTGATGAATGAGTGGTAGGAGGCTAGATCTATGTTTTGGATCAATTGCATGGTTTGGAATGCTTTTGTATGGATTCAGACCGGTGATACTCGGCGAGTCACATGGGTGGACTCGATGAGTTGCTTGAAGATGAGCCGAGACTCGACGAGTTGGAAGAACAACTCAGCGAGTTGGATGAAGATGGCCTGAAACTCGGCGAGTTGTATGAACAACTCGACGAGTAGGTTGATGATAGCCTTAGACTCGGAGAGTCTGTTCTTGGACTCGGCGAGTCTTGTCAAAGAGTCAAAATATTTTCTGGTTCAATCGAGAACCGGCGAGTCAAGGGATGACTCGGTGAGTTGTATGCGAGTGGACTTAGAGTTGTTGGACTCGACGAGTCTCGGGGTGACTCGGCGAGTTAGGTCGCGGATTGAGTGAAGTTTTGAGTATGGGAACTCGGCGAGTCATAGGGTTGACTCAGCGAGTAGGGTCAGTCAGGGGTTGACTTTGACCTAGTATCTGACCAAGGGTTAACCAGTGGTTTCCAGGGGTACTTTGGTAATTGTTGATTTTGGTTTTGAGTTCAGTGCATTGGTGGTTATCCAGTGGTGGAGATCGTATCAGTGATCGGAGCAGCTTGAGTTATCTGTTCAGTCGGCAGTTTCAAGGTGAGTTATCCTCACTATATCTATAGGGTTTAAGGCACCAAGGCCGACCCTTTTATCGAATGGAAATCCAGGTAATTGTCTGTTGTATGATATTGCGGGATATGGGCCGAAAGGCGTTACGTTATGGGCCGGAAGGCATTACATGTTGTGGGCCGGAAGGCAATGCGATGCGGACCGGAAGGTCATGGCCTGGAAAGGCGTATGTGCATAATTATTATGTTGGCTGAGTCATAGGGTGATGTTATGCTAGTGATCGGCTAGGCTGGTATCTTGGTTAGGGTAATGATATGTTATGTGATTTGTTGATCAATTTGCTAACTGTGAACTGTTATATGATTAAATGTTATGTGCATGGTTGTCTGGTCTGGAGTGTAATCCTGTATACATGGTTGTTCTATGTTCTGTCATGCTATGTATGCTTTTTATGTTGTGGGCCGGAAGGCGATATGTTATGGGCCGGAAGGCATTACGCTATGGGCCGGAAGGCGATATGTTTTAGACCAGAAGGTTGTGGCCTGGAAGGGCGTATATGTGGTTGGTATTTTGGGGGTATCTCACTATGCTTTCGGGCTTTCAGTTGTGGTTTTTATGTTTTCAGGTTCTCAGGAGTTTGTGGCAAGGCAAAAGCGTGATCATACTGTTCCTCGCATTGGTGTTTTATGAAATGGACCTGGGAAAATACTCTGTTAAATAATGTATTGAAAACCTTTTTGTAACAACGTTATTAAAATGGATTGTTTTTGAAAAGTTTTAATTGTTTCGAAATTTCGGCCGTTACAAGTTGGTATCAGAGCCTTGGTTTGAGCGAATTGGAGGAACACTCGTGTGACTCCAGTCTCAAATCGAGGAGGGTTTTAAAAAGAGGAAATAAAATGGTTTTTTTAAAATTAAGTAAAGGAGGACGCGGAGGTACGATCAGCCGGAGCCAGTAAGTAACCCCAAATTACCTTTCATGACATTTGTTTTATTGAGCTTTGATAGAACAACATGCTAGAGTTAGGCTAGGGATCTTCAGGAATTCATGTTAATGTTGCCTGATTGTGATGCCTGTAGCCTAGGGTTCCTTATGGGAGATTCTCAGTCTTCCTCTAGTGGTGAGGGTTGAGCGTTGTTATGCATGTTTCTCTAGGGTGTTGTGGTAGTACTTCATACAAATATGGGTAGGTGTGGAAGGTAGTATGGGCCCGTACTACTGAAAGCACAGGACCCATACGCGTATTAGGGAAACCATGACCTCTAGGGTTGGGTTGAGAGTTGGTTCCCGGGATAGTGGGAAGAGTCTGAGGTTTTCTAGTATATTTTCAGTATGGAGATTTCGAGGCATGCTTGAAGCGGATCCGGGTCAGGATCGGGTACAGGAGGAGGAGTTGCGGACGGGTCAGTACCGCCCAAGGTTATCGGTCAGATGAGTACGCACGAGTTGGATGCAAGGATTCGTGAGAGCCTGCACGATGAGGTTGTTGTGTTGTTCCAGGCCGAGCTGCCGGAACTGTTTGGGTCGATCAAGACCGCCATGGTTGAGTATTTTGATGAGCGCTATGCGGCTCTCGCGAAGACGGCTGCCGCGGTGGCTACAGTGGCTGTAGCAGCGGCAGGGGGAGGAGCTGATAGGGATTTTCAGTATCGGGACTTTGATAATACGGAGCCTCCCACCTTCGATGGAGTTCAGAACCCGATTGTTGATATGAGATGGTTATCGGACGTGGAGGGGTGTTTCTTCATGTGTTCATGCCCTGCTGATCAGAGGGTGAGGTGTGCTCTGAACCTGTTGAGGCTCGGGGCGAAGAATTGGTGGAGATTGACCGCGGGGTCATATTCGGATGAGCGGAGGGCTGTGGTTTCATGGGATCAGTTCAGATAGATGTTCAGCACTCGCTATGTTCCGCAGGATCAGAGGGAGAGATTGGCTCAGGAGTTCCTTGAGCTGAAGCAGGATTCGGAGTCGCTGACTGAGATCACCAGGATGTTCACTGAGAGGGCGATGTTTTGCCCTAAGTTCGCTTCGGAGTAGGCTCAGATGTCCTGATATCTGAGTATGCTCAAGGGGGATATCAGATAGTTTGTGTCTGCGCAGGGGTGCGGGACATTATTGGAGTTGCAGGAGGCCGCTAGGCGGTGTGAGTTAGAGAATGAGTTGCAGTTGCGTGAGCTGAGTCAGGCTCCGGTGTAGTCGCGGCTGACGCCGAAACGGTCCAAGACCGTTGATGTTAAAGTGGGGGATCTGAGCAGCCACACTTGTGGGAAGTGTGGGAGGAGTCACACCGGAGTTTGCAGGTCCGGTGGTGCATGTCGCAAGTGCAGAAAGGAGGGACACTATGCGAGGGATTGTTGGCGGTCAGCGCCGGTTCGGGATTTGAGGATTTGCTATCATTGTCGTCAGGTTGGACATATGAGGGTCAACTGTCCACAGTTTTTCGCGGGACCGGTGCAGGCTCCAGCACCGACCACTTTGAGGATTTCAGGAGAAGGTCAGGGTAGAGCGGAGCCCCCAAGGGCTCAGGGTCGTGCTTATTAGCTTGCGGCAGAGGAGGTCATAGCAGTGCCGGATGCAGCTGCGGGTATGTTTCTTTCTTGATGTCATGGATTATCGTGGTGTATTGTTTGTGTTGGTATCTTTGTGTGGTTTTTGATGCGGTATTCGTCGTTTTACGGGTTGAGGTTTTGGTTATGGATTTGTGTTTCGGGTTTTCATCTTGGTATCCGTTGTTCCTTGAGGGTTTGGCATGGTTATGGATTTGTGTTTCGGGTTTTTGTCTTGGTATCCGTTGTTCCTTGAGGGTTTGGCATGGTTATGGATTTGTGTTTCGGGTTTTCGTCTTGGTATCCGTTGTTCCTTGAGAGTTTAGCATGGTTATGGATTCGTGTTTCGGGTTTTCATCTTGGTATTCGTTGTTCCCTGAGGGTTTGGTATGGTTATAGTTTGGTGTTTTGTGCTTTCGTTGGTTATCATTCGTGAAGGTTATTAGTGGAGATGCGATATTGGGTTAAAGGTCGGGTAGCATCGGCTTTCCGAGGAGTGGTTAGATACAGTTTGAGTTTCTTTCGAGCGGGTTAATCAGTGTTGATGTGAGATCTCGTTAAGGTTGTTTATGCTTGTGGGAAGCAGCCTGCGTGTAAGTGTTTTCTTTGTACAGGGTTGTTCTGGAAGGTCGGTGATGGCGACCGGTGGTTGTTAATCAATGCTATAAGTGGGGGAGAATTGGAGAACTCTCTGGGTGATCGATGAGTATTTTAGAGTGCTTAGCTGTTGGGATTCAGCAGTGTTCTGTCAGCCCAGAGTATAGGCTGATAGGAGCGAGTGTCGGGCATGCGGGGTGGGATACAGACCTAGGGCATTTGATTGTGGAGGCCCGGGAGCAGGCCGGGATCGAGTATGTATGATGGAATTAGAGTTCGGAACCCCCTAGAGGGCTAGAACGGTATGCATGGGAGGATTTCCGGGGGTGATAGCTCGGAATGATGAATGCTAGTTGAGCGGTCTAGAATGGGTTGAAGGCCTGGTAAGACGGTCCAGTCATGCTGAAGACTCTGCAGGTATTGTTGGATCAGTTTGAGGATATGGATTGGGTATGTCGCAGTGTGTTTGCATTAGAAGGTCTAGCCCGGGTAGTGATCTTGATGAGTTGAGATAGGGTATGGGCTTGAGAGTCCCTGCGATGAGAGTCAGAGTATGTGTGTTGGATGGATAGCGGATATGCTATGAAAGGGTGGTGTAGCGTTGGGCGAGCACCGTGGCACTTGTCGGAGTGACAATGTGGTCGAGTGGATTCCTTGGTAAAGGAAGAGAGAGTGAGGTGTAACTCTGAGAGGGAGTGCAAGTTCACGGAAGAGAAAGTGGCAGAGCAGAGTTATGATTAGAGTGATTCGAGTATGGATTTTGAGCAGCATGTTTGCGGCAGTGGAATAGAAGCTCATCCGGTTTGGGATGTCTACTGAGGCTGCGGAGGGAATTCCGCAAGTGTAGAGCCAAGAGGCTCGGAAGGGATGCAGGGAGAGAGTCTTGGACTCTTAGTGTGATTCTGATCAGGGTATGGGGTATGTATTAGTGGTTTATCCCGGGGGATGTTTGAGAATATTATCAGTGTATCAGGTTTACCCAACCTGAGGGTGTTTGAGCTAGTTCAGCATGTGTATGCGGTTGCAAGGGGAGAACTCGTGAGAGTTGCTCTGAGATTGAGAATGGGTCTCTCAGTCGTCCCAGATTGGATAGAGTGGGATTCAGATTGGGGATCCTATGGTTCATGGTTTTCTAGCCCTTATGGGTCGAGTGATTGTTGAGATTTGGGGCAGTGATGCATCTTGGGTAATTTCCGGTTATTGAGTGTGATTTTCAAAGGCTACAGCCGGTGCCCGGTTAGAGACGGTGGTCAGGACACTGTAAGGGAAGGGAAAGTGTTTTCGAGTTTCGATGGGTATGCCTTGTGGGACCTGTTCTGGTTAAGGCCAGGTGGCGCATTGTGGGAATATCTTTGGAGTTGTATTGTTGTAGGCTTCGAGGGCGAAGCCTAATTTAAGTGGGGGAGAATTGTAACATCCCGAAATAGGAAGAGTTGAGTTGAAGGGCTAAAAGTGTAAATTAGGAAAGAGTGACTCGGCGAGTCCATGGATGGACTCGGTGAGTAGAGTCGCGATTTGGTCGCGTGTTAAATAGCCGACTCGGCGAGTCAATGGGTGGACTCGGTGAGTGGGCGCTGAGTGGAGAAAACCCTAATTCTCGGGGTTGAGCCCTATATAAAGAACATTATGTTTCCTTCTTAGCCCCTTTATCATCCCTTGAGTTCCAGAGGGCATGATTTCGTGAGGAAACACCATTGTTGAGTGGATTGGGGCTTGGAGAAGTATTTGTTGAAGAAAGTTTGGAAGTTTGAAGGTGTGGAGCAAGGGGTTTTGCTTGGATTCGAGTTTCCTTGCAGATTGGGGCGTTCTTTTGAGGTAATATCTCGTTCCTAGGATGTTGTTATTTTGTTTATTCATTTTGGGGTTTGAGGGAAGCTTATCTTGGGTGATAGTGGAATCTAAAGGTTAGATCTGAGGTTGCTACCTCAGATCTGGAATGGAGGAGAGTTGGAATGCAGGAAAGTCCCTGTGTTGAGTGTTGGATGAAGCTATCTTTTCCTAAAACTTAGCCCTAAAGTGAAAAATGCATAGATCTCTTTGGATTCACGTAAAGTTTGCCACTTTACGTGATGAATGAGTGGTAGGAGGCTAGATCTATGTTTTGGATCAATTGCATGGTCTGGAATGCTTTTGTATGGATTCAGACCGGTGATACTCGGCGAGTCACATGGGTGGACTCGACGAGTTGCTTGAAGATGAGCCGAGACTCAACAAGTTGGAAGAACAACTCAGCGAGTTGGATGAAGATGGCCTGAAACTCGGCGAGTTGTATGAACAACTCGACGAGTAGGTTGATGATAGCCTTAGACTCGGCGAGTCTTGTCAAAGAGTCCAAATATTTTCTGGTTGAGTCGAGAACCGGCGAGTCAAGGGATGACTCGGTGAGTTGTGTGCGAGTGGACTCAAAGTTGTTGGACTCGGCGAGTCTCGGGGTGACTCGGCGAGTTAGGTCGCGGATTGAGTGAAGTTTTGAGTATGGGAACTCGGCGAGTCATAGGGTTGACTCGGCGAGTAGGATCAGTCAGCGGTTGACTTTGACCTAGTATCTGACCAAGGGTTAACCAGTGGTTTCTAGGGGTACTTTGGTAATTGTTGATTATGGTTTTGAGTTCAGTGCATTGGTGGTTATCCAGTGGTGGAGATCGTATCAGTGATCGGAGCAGCTTGAGTTATCTGTTCAGTCGGCAGTTTCAAGGTGAGTTATCCTCACTCTATCTATAGGGTTTAAGGCACCAAGGACGACCCTTTTATCGGATGGAAATCCGGGTAATTGTCTGTTGTATGATATTGCGGGATATGGGCCGGAAGGCGTTACGTTATGGGCCGAAAGGCATTACATGTTGTGGGCTGGAAGGCAATGCGATGCGGACCGGAGGGTCATGGCCTGGAAAGGCGTATGTGCATAATTATTATGTTGGCTGAGTCGTAGGGTGATGTTATGCTAGTGATCGGCTAGGCTGGTATCTTGGTTAGGGTAATGATATGTTATGTGATCTGTTGATCAATTTGCTAACTGTGAACTGTTATATGATTACATGTTATGTGCATGGTTGTCTGGTCTGGAGTGTAACCCGGTATACATGGTTGTTCTATGTTCTGTCATGCTATGTATGCTTTTTATGTTGCGGGCCGGAAGGCGATATGTTATGGGCCGGAAGGCAATGTGTTATGGGCCGGAAGGCGATATGTTTTGGACCGGAAGGTTGTGGCCTGGAAGGGCGTATATGTGGTTGGTATTTTGGGGGTATCTCACTAAGCTTTCGGGCTTACAGTTGTGGTTTTTATGTTTTCAGGTTCTCAGGAGTCTGTGGCAAGGCAAAGGCGTGATCGTACCGTTCCTCGCGTTGGTGTTTTATGAAATGGACCTGGGAAAATACTCTGTTAAATAATGTATTGAAAACCTTTTTGTAACAACGTTATTAAAATGGACTGTTTTTGAAAAGTTTTAATTGTTTCGAAATTTCGGTCGTTACATGTTCGTTCGGTTAAGTTTATTTATATTCATTTATATTTAATTATTTTTTATTATATTGCTATATTATATGTTCGTTTATGTTCATATATGTTTAAATGTGTTTTTTTATCTTTGTTCGTTTAGCATGTTCACGAACATAAATTAACGAACATGAACAAAGTAATTTGTTAAACGAACGAACATGAACAAGAAAATCTCGTTCGTTTATCCGTTCGTGTTCGTTTGTTGTTCGGCTAACTTAAACGAACGAACATGAACAAGACCTTGTTCGTGTTCGTTTGGTTCATTTACAGCCGTATCTGGTAGTGTGTCAGTGTGAGATTTTGGATGACATGTTGGGAAGTTTTTGAGGATTTTATCAAAGATTCAGGATGTTTGGAGTTGCTTGGTCTCTATCGGGAAGATCATCGAGTGTTATGTGGTACTTTTCATGAGTAAGTGTGATGTACCTAGTGGAACAGTAGGTAGAATAGATTGTTGGTGTGCCAAATGGTGATGGTTCGAGCCCTGAGTGGGGGAGAAGATGGTATTTTGTTGAGGTATCAAAGATTTGTTCAAGAGCGGTTAGAGGACTGAATATAGTGAATTACGATTCAGATACATGAGACCAGGGTTATTGGTAGTCGAGGTGAGGTGCAGAGCGAGATAATGTATGTTGTACGTGTTCAGGAAAGGATGAGTGTCTCCACGGCAGGAGGCCGTTGGACGGAGACCTTGTGGTGGTTAGGAATTCTTCGAGTTTGTAATGGTAAATGCGAGGTGGGTGGCTCGTAAGGATAGTTTCGGTGGTTGAGAATTTCTGGTTCAATGTACGGATTGTTATATGCACTATGGGAAGGGTAGAAGTTGATTGGGTAACCAACTTCAGGTTCGGTATGTGTATTCTTGCATGGGTTGTGAGCAATAGAGGGGGGAATTTCGGATGGTCGTCAACGTGTTCTGAGTCATTGACGATTCCTCCGTGTTTCAATTGAGAATTTGAAATATTCCGAAGTTTCAAGTTGTGTGAGAGGAAGATCAGTTATGAGATTCTGGAAGGATGCATTGTTGTATCTGAGTATGATGTTGTAAGTAGGATATCAGTGGTTGAGGCAAGACATCGTGTGGTTCTGCGATGGTGTAACGAGGTATCCGAGTAGAATGCCATGAATTTTGGATTATTTTGAGACTTGAGTTATGAATTGGAAAGTGGAGTATCAAGCGGATATGGTTCCAGCGGGAGCCCTTCAGCTAATTGTCATCAAACGAGAGTATCCAAGAATGTGAATTGCAGCGAGAAAAGTGTTGGTCGCAATGCTTGTCGTCAAGAGTGATGATGCTTAACCTGGGTGGGTGTGTGTACCTATATATGTTGGGCCATGGAGTATTCAATAGTGAACTCGGTAGGGTGATGATTCGAGGAGGAGATTAAGGGGGATAAGAGGGTGAGTGAATCCAAGTAGGTGTAATCACTTCGGATTATCCAGGGAAAACCATGGAGTGAGCCTATGGCCAGTCAGTGAGAGAGCGTGTTGTGATACTGTTGGGAGCCGTAGTATTCACTAGTCAGTGAGGAGGTGTTGTGATACTACGGGGAGTCGTTGTATTCACCAGTCAGCGAGAGGGTGTTGTGATACTGCGGGGAGCCGTAGTATTCACCAAGTAGCAAGATAGAAGCATTGTGAATCTACGGGGAGCCATAGTATTCACTAGTCAGGGCATGACTCATGGGAGTTCCTAGGCTTGAGCAGCCTCATCATTTGAGTCTTTAGGATCCAGGTGATCGGACCAAGGGCGTGACCGGGGTCTCCATTTTTGTCGGGGATCGTTATATTATGAGTTAAGTGGTGGTTATCACAATCAATAGGAGTTGGAGTAGTGATGTATACGGGGGTTGCAGGTCATGGGTCATGAGTTGAGTGCTTCATTGGGACGAGTGTTTCCAATTTTGTGTCGGACCAGACTCTCGAGTTTGAGTTTGGCTTTGGTGGTATATTGAGAAGGCGAATGAGATTCCGGATTCAAAGGGGTTTCATTTTGAAGGGTATTGTGTGTCATCTGATGTCTTAGACCTGAGTGGGTCAGTTTGTTTGTATGGGAAGGACCGCGAGACGCATGTAACTAATGAGTAGTAGACGATAGAGGTCGAGGGTGAGATAATTATAGTTGGGATTGTGGTATCCGTTTGGGGTAAAGCAAACTTCGAGATAGTGGTTGTGAGAAGGAAGTCAGTGAGACATTTTGGGGCATGCAATGGGTAACCTTTGGAGGTTCAACTCTGGGGTCGAGAGTTGACCTAGTACTCAGTGTTGAAAGGGATATTGGAGAGGAAGTTGGGGCTTATGATTTTAGATTTTAGAGGACACTTTTGAGCGAGCATGATCATTTTCTTGTGTCTGAGGACAGGGTGTTCAGAGCTCATTAATCAGTTGGGTTCTGATAGGAGTACAGTGGATGATTCCCTGGTGAGATGTGAATACTTTCGCTCCATGGAGTATGACATGGATCGCTTAGTATGTCTGGTATGAGTGATCGGTGGCAAATTTTTGGGCTTGGACTTGTTTCTAGCAATCGCAACGAGAGAATCAGAGGGGCAATGAGTTTTCAGGGTCTGTTATTCGAGGAGCGAATGACATGGTGATAGCTTGAGAGGGCGACCTGGAAGTGAGACAGGCCACTAGAGTTTCAGATTTTGGTGAGTCAGAAGGGGTATCGTAGCGTCAGGAGGGTATGTCCTCTTCCGGGTTTGGGAGTTCCTATTTGGTTTTAGGTGTCTATGAAGGTAGTTAGTGGTATGGTATGAGATCTTTCGGTGGTACTTTTTGGGTTTTTGGGTTCAATCTATGTGACGTTGAGAAGCGATTTCAAGGGCGAAATCTAATTCAAGTGGGGGAGAATTATAACATTCGGACCTTTAAATGCACTATTGTGTGTTTTTAACCTTGAGATGTATGGAGTGACTCGACGAGTTGTGAGTCCGACTCGCGGAGTAGGGTCGGGTTGGCCTCATGGAATAAATGAGTGGACTCGACGAGTCAGAGATCTGACTCGCCGAGAAGGTTCTGGGCAAAGAAACCCTAATTTCCCAGGGTTGGAGCCTATTTAAAGGCACTTATATCCTTATTTGCGGCTACCTTCCCTTGAGAGCAAACCCTAAACAACCTTTGAGCTTAGAGAGAGAGAGAGAGAGTGCATTGCTATTGGTGAGTGTTTGGTGTATCTTGTGAAGAGAAGAGAAGATTTCCAAGCCAGGGACATGAGGGTCTTGCTAGATCTGAGGTTGTTTCACTTTAAAGCTTCTAGGAAAAGTATAAAGCTTTCACTTTCTCATTATTTTGTATAGATCTCATGATTTTATGAACCTAGGGTTTTTCCACCCAAATATGAGGGCCTTGAGTGTTTCATGCTCATTGTGAGGGTTGAACTTCAGATCTGGACCATGTGAGGTCCCTAGAGTCCTAAAGTTCCTGATTTATTCAACGATATTAGTGATCTTGAGTGAAAAACCCTCTTTGGGGTGTGTTTTGGCATTTTAAGCTCAAAATGTCATGCATGAACGTAAAGTCTGTGACTTTACGTGATTGACGAGCCATATGAGTGTAGATCTAGAGTTTGAGAAGGTTCTCTGCCTTGAAAACGCCTGAATGAGATATGAGTCTGAAGGGACTTGCCGAGTCCATGGCCTGACTCGACGAGTTGGTGAGGGTTTATCCCGATGGGTTTGATTGCATGATAACTCGGCTAGTTGGGGGTCAAATCGACGGGTTGAGCTGGACTTTTTGAGACTTATGTGGAAACAAGGGGACTCGACGACTCGCAAGAGTGCACTTGACGAGTCGGATCAAACATGGGTTGTTGACTCGAGTTTGACTTCTGTTGACTTTAGGGTTGGGTCAATCATGGGTAATGAAGACCATGGAGGGGTAAAATGGTCTTTTATCCACGTCAAGAGTTAGACAGAGAAAGAGAATAGCCTTTTGTGTATTTAAGTATGAATAGAGTATTAATTGGAGATGTTATCCTATGTGTTAGGAGGAGGCTAGTTCGGGATTTCCGAGTACGAGGCTGTTACTTGCTAGCTTGCGAGGTGAGTCTTATCACTATACTTTACCTAGAGTGGTACTTATGTGTGACCAGAGGGTCTTATGTGCTTACTTGAGTTATGCATTTTGTCTGTGTAATATATATGTTATGTTATGTGATACCGAGACCGAACCAGAGGGTCCAACGAGCTGCGAGATAAGAGCTTCCTCACTGTGACCGGACCGGAGGGTCTAACGAGCTGTGAGATCGAAGGGTCCTCACTGAGATCGGACCAGAGGTTCCAACGAGCCATGGGATTGGAGGGTCCCATTGAGACACATAGACCGGAGGGT
Source organism: Lactuca saligna (assembly GCF_052625555.1). Classification (NCBI taxonomy): domain Eukaryota; kingdom Viridiplantae; phylum Streptophyta; class Magnoliopsida; order Asterales; family Asteraceae; genus Lactuca; species Lactuca saligna. The sequence goes on along the minus strand of NC_136418.1, from coordinate 132,183,142 downwards.
CTTACAGAGTTATAGCCTCAAGTGGCTAATGCGTTGTATGTGGTATTTTGGGGAACTCACTAAGCTTAGTGCTTACCGTGTTATGTGTTATGTGTTTTAGGTTCTTATCAAAATCACAGGAAGGCGCCTACTTGATTTTACACACCAGTGAAAGAGTTATGTTTTGAAGATCCTGGATTTAATCAAACAATTATGGAGTTGTGAATTTGTAAATTAAATAAATGAGATTTTTAGGAAATGTGTTATGGGAATTATGCGATTTTAAATGAAAATTTTATTTGAAAAATTATGGTGTTATAGTTCTACCCCTCCTTCCTCCGATCCTAAAGAAGCAACGTTCTTCTACTGCCATGATAAGGGGCATTGGAAGAGAAGTTGCCTGGAATACTTGCAGGACATCAAGGATGGGAAGATAAAGCCCACCTTCACATGTATTTATACTATTCTGTCTAATAACTCATCACATGCTAGCTCTTGGGTCCTTGATATAGGATGTGCTTTCACATTTTTTTGATTTGCAGGGGCTAGGAAGAAGTAGGGATATGGAGCATGGGAAGATGAACCTGATAATGGGAAATAGGAAATCATCGCCTGTTACCAAGATCGAAGTTTACTCTTTAGTGCTTAGTAGTGGGTTAGGGTTAGATTTGAATGATTGTTGCTACTTATCAGAGATGACAAGGAATATTATTTCTTTTCATGGTTTGTACAGACAAGGATTTAGATATTCATTTAATAATGAAAATGGTTCTATAAATTCTTATTATAATGGTACTTTTTATTTTGAAGCATTTCCTTGTAATGGTGTATATGAAACTGTGATGGTTGTAGATACCTTAGGAAATAATGTATTGCATATTGATTCGTCTAATGGTTTAGACAAGGCATGCTTGTGGAATTCTCGTGTTGGACATGTCAACAAGAAGCGCATATCCCAACTCCAAAAGGATGGAGTGTTGGAGTCATTTGACTTAAAGTCAGATGACACATGTGAGTATTCTTTGCTTGGAAAGATGACTAAATCGCCTTTCACTGGTACTTGTGAAAGAGGTGAGGGATTGTTGGATCTCATACACACAGATGTGTGTGGGCCCTTCCGATCCACCACAAGGGATGCAAAACCGCTTCTATGTGACTTTTTCTGATGATTATAACAGATATGGATATATCTACTTAATCAAGCATAAGTCAGAAAATTTTGAAAATTTCAAAGAGTTTAAGAAAGAAATGGAGAATCAATTGTGCAGGAAAATAAATATGCTCGGATTTGATAGAGGTGGTGAGTATATTAGTATCGAGTTCCATGACTATCTTAAGGAATGTGGAATTGTTTCACAATTGACGCCATCTATGACACCACAGCTTAATGGTGTGGCTGAGAGGCGTAATCGAACCATTTTGGACATGGTTCATTCCATAATGAGTCGAGCTTCGCTACCAATCTCATTATGAGGGTATGCCTTAGATACTGCTGCCCATATCCTTAATCTAGTCCCAACTAAGAATGTTGCCAAAACACCTCACAAGATGTGGACAGGGAGGTTTCCCTCGTTGGCACATATCAAGGTTTGGGGTTGTGAAGCTTTCATAAGACAAAAGACTCACGACAAGCTTGAACCTCGAAGTGAGTGGTGTATTTTCATCGGTTACCAAAACAAATCCTTTGGATATCTTTTCTACAGACCTAGTGATAACGTGGTCTTCGTAGCAAGGATAGGAGTTTTCTGCGAGAGGGAACTCATATGCCAAGAGGTGAAGGAACCTCTAACACTAGTGCTCAGCCTGAGGAAGAGATTCCTGTTGAACTGATTGATGAATCATTACCTCTTAGGCGTTCCACTCGAGTTAAAATGGCACTGGAGTTTTATGGTTTTCATATTACTACAGATGGTGATACGTAGGGGTGAGCAAAAATCGCACCACAACTAAAAATAATCACAAAAACCGCAACCGAAAAACCGCAACCGCAATAAAAACTGATGGTGAGGTTTACTGTTTTTCAAAAACCGCAAATTTGCAGTGCAGTGCAGTTATTAATTTCCAAAAACTGCAAAAAAAACCGCACCGCACCGAATATATTATATACATTTTTTTTATCAATGATTAGTTTATTAAATATTAAAAACAAGACAAGTTTCCTGAATGAAAAACGGATAAAATACTAGAAGACAAAAGTGTTGGTTTTTTCTTATATTTAACTTTGAAAAAGGATGAAATTAGACACTTTTAAGATATTTATTGTTAATTACTATTGATTTAACATTTTTAAGATATTAGTTGTTTGTGGTTTAAGTTAAATAGTTAATTGTCTTATACCTTATGATTTTTATTATTACTACGAGTAATATGTTTGAACTCTTAAAACTATTTGAGCTCTAAACTATGGTTAAAAACCACATAAAATAACCACACCAAATCCATGCGGTTAATAACCGCAACACAGAAAAAACAAAACCGCATCGCAAAAATAACCGCCTAACCGCACCATGCGGTTTTGAAAATGGATTAACCGCATTTGCGGTTAGTGGTGAGGTTTTGGCTAATATCCGCACTGAACCGCACCGCGCTCACTCGTAGTGATACGTTTATTAGTAATAGTACACTGATAAATTTAGATGAGCCTTCTAGCTACAAGGAAGCCATGGTGGGCCCTGAGTTTGCCAAATGGAAAGAGCAATGGACAGCGAGATCCAATCCATGTATGACTATCAGGTTTCAAACTTGGTTGACAATGCACCAGGTTGAAAGACAGTAGGGTACAAGTGGATCTTCAAGAAGAATAACGACATGGATGGAAAGGTTCACATGTTCAAGGCATCCTTGGTTGCTAATGGCTTTACTCAAACCTCGGGGGTTGATTATGATGAGACCTTCTCACCAGTGACCAAGATCAAGTCTATTAGGGTTATGTTAGCCATTATTGCGTTTCATGATTATGAAATTTGGCAGATAGATGTCAAACCGCTTTCCTTAATGGGAAGCTGGCTGAAGATGTTTACATGTGTCAGCCAGAAGGTTTTGTGGATGCTAAATACCCTAATAGAGTGTGTAAGCTTGAGAAATCCATTTGTGGATTAAAGCAAGCTTCTCACAGATGGAATCTTTGCTTTGATGAGAAAGTCAAAGAGTTTGGTTTCTCTAAAAGTGAGGATGAGTCATGTGTATATGTCAAAGCTAGTGGGAGTATAGTTAGCTTTTTAGTATTGTATGTTGATGACATACTACTCATAGGAAACGACGTTCCAACCTTACAGGAGGTTAAGTCCTGTCTCGGGAAGTGTTTCTTTATGAAGGATCTAGAGGAAGCTGCTTACATTCTGGGAATAAGGATCTTGAGAAATAGGAGTAAAAGACTAATTGGACTTAGTCAAAGTACTTACTTGGACAGGGTGCTAAAACATTTTAGCATGGAGAATTCCAAGAAAGGGGAGTTACCAATCTAGAGCAATACCAAATTGAGTAAGACTCAGAGTCTGAGTACTGATGCAAAGATAACGGAAATCAGTCGAGTGCCATATGATTCCACCTTTGGCTTGATTATGTACGCTATGACATGTACTCGCCTTGATGTGGCTTTTGCGTTGAGCATGGTAAGTCGATATCAAGGGAACCCAGGTAAAGCTCATTGGACAATAGTTAAGAACATTCTTAAGTATATGCGAAGGACTAAGGACTGGGTCCTTGTGCTTGGTGGCAATGATGACTTAAGAGTTACAGGGTATAGTGACGCCAACTTTTAGACCGACCGAGACAACTTCCGTTCTCAGTCAGGCTGGGTGTTTACCCTGAATGGAGGAGCAGTAACTTTGACAAGTTCTAAGCGGGAGACCGTGGCTGATTCAACGTGTGAATCAGAGTACATAGCTGCGAGCGAAGCATTAAAGGGGGATATATGTTGAAAAAATTCATTGGAGACCTTGAAGTTGTACCAGCTGTAAAGGAGCCCACAAATATTTTCTGCGATAATGAAGGAGCGGTTACCTTAACCAAGGAACCAAGGGATCATGGCAGATCCAGACATATCGAAAGAAAATATCACTTCATCAGTCATCATGTAGAAGAAGGACTCCTTGTGGTCAAGCGGGTATCATTAGAAGAGAATCCTGCAGATCCTCTCACAAAGGGTCTGAGTCGGATCAAGCACGTTCAGCATGTGAAGAGCATTGGTCTAAAAGGAGGATATTAGTTTTAGTGATTAGATAGATATTTTAGAAACTTGTAATAGATAAATGTAATTGACATTTGATTATCAAGTAATGGAAAATTTATTTATGAGTAAAGTTTACTATCTTGTGTCAATTGTTTACTATTGTTTCACCTTTGCATGTTTTACTTCCTGAATAATTGGACTATTCAAATTATCCACAATCGATCATACTTTGGATGTAAGTAATGAATGAAGACTGTCATGAATTTGCTTGTAGATTGTCTAAGTGCTTAAACATACCAAATGTTTGTTGCAACGTTAAAGAGTACTCCTAAAATAGGATTTGAGTATTGGATTAAACTCACGCTCATTTGAATTACTATTTATCATGAGTAATTGTGAGACGATAATATTGTATAATCTTTAAAGCGAGATAAGTTGTTGTTTACGAGTTGGTTATGCATTGATAATGCGTATATGCATCAGTAACTTGATGTTATTAAACATATTGTTGTGTACGATTTGATGAGTAAATAGTACATGCATATAAGTTAAAGTTTATCTGTTTCTTTTGCCCTAACGGGAAAAGCAATAGCTTGGCCCCCTCGATGATTTTGTGTTGACTTATGTGTCGGGCCCGGCCAGGACTGAATTGATGTGTTCAATTAAGTTCGTTGTCAAACAAATCAGAAATCGGGAAACCAGTTGTTCGACATTGAGAATGATTTTATTCCATGTATTTATCCACACGATATCTTGCATAACGGAGGATTATATGATCCCTTATCTAAAGGACACATCATTGACTAGGTCAGAGTTCGACAACGACTTTTGAAAGCTACGATTGATAATCAAATTCTGAAGTCATACTTGCAATTTTAGTTATTAGACTTATCCAATTGGGAGACTGTTGGATTAGGTGTCTAAGTCCATAACTATAATCGGTATGTACTTTAATTTGATTGTATCATGGTCCTTTTTGGTTGCTTTCACCATAGAAACTTGACAAGATGACTTTTGTAGAAAGAGGTTAATTAATGATTTATTAATATATTATAAGAACAATATATTAATTAGAAATCATATTGTTCAATTAATTAATCATAAATTAATTTGATTTCATTTTGGTATTAAAGGAACTGACTGAAAGTACGGGGACTAGTTTTGCAATCATTGATAGTTGTAGAGTTGGGCTGTTGGACTCCATTAGAATCGGGTGGACGAATTTCTATAGGGAGGCCCTATAAAGAATTCGTCCAAGGCCTTCTAGAAGGAGTGTCCATTGGCTGCTTGGAGCCTAAGCAAGGAATTAGGGTTTCAACTGAAAACCCTAACAACCACACCTATTTAAAGACCCATAGACCTCTTGAAACCGCCCGCTGCTTTCTATGAAGAAACCCTATATGATTTTCTGCCTCTCTCTCACTCATCCTTTGCTATTGGTGTTTGCGACTCCATTAGAGGTGCAACACTTGAGGCACTAGAGCTTTCAAGAGTCAAGATCATCCATGGATTTTTGTTATTACGAGATAACAAGCAATGTAATGTTTTAACCCTAGTTGTCATATAGATCTCGAAAATTGTATGCTAGTATTAGGGTTATTGCTTTGGAATTTCTATTTTCATGTATAACTAGAGAAATTTTTTGATCCAAAACAATTAAAGTTGCATGATCACATAGGAATGTCGTTATGCTCAAAACTCATCATGGACACTATTAAGCCATACAAAGTAATAAAGTCAATAACTTTATGACTTAGGACGTCTCATATGAATAAGATTTGGAAGTTATACATGTTGTCTTAAGGCATTAAGAGGTTTGGAGTTGATTTTGGGCTTTAACGTTGTACGCTGGCCGTACCAGGGTGGTACACGGGGTGTACACACCTGAATGGCCCTTGATCCAATTTTGGGCCTTGAGTCATTTTGGGTTTGGGCCTTGTTTTGTTGGGCTAAGTATAAGAAGGGTAAAATAGTCTTTTATCTATTGGTATGATAGAATATGAATCAAACCTTGGATTATGGGAATTTGTCTTAATTATTGATTAATGAACATTTGGATGTGTTCAGTGTGAGGAGTCCGGTAGCAGCAACGCGTGTGATTTAGTTATCTCTAGGATGAGGTGAGTTTGCTTAGTATATTGTAGGATACTAGGGTTGTATGTGTTGTTGTCTTTGTGACTCTTATTGTATGTCTGTATGCCTGTTTGCTATATTTATATGGGGGTGAAATAGACCCGATAGTGAAATAGATCCGTACGGTTGAAAATTACCTATTGAGTTGAAACGGACTCAGAGGTGAAATAGACCCGGGGTGAAATAGACCCGGTACAACCTTGAGCTTATATATATATATATATATATATATATATATATATATATATATATATATATATATATATATATATAGTATGTGGTATTGTGGGGAACTCATTAAGTTTTGTGCTTACGGTTTCATATTTATGGTTTCAGGTACCTTTAGTTCGAAAGGGTAGTGTCCGACACGACTGCATAACATCCCCCAGAGTTTATTCTGCATTTGATTAATCGTGATTTTTACTCTGATATATAAATACTATTTTTCACATCGATGATTTTAGAAATGAAATGTTATATGAATTTGTGTTATTAAAATGAAAATTTTACTTCAAATTTTAATTTGAAACGTTACAAATAAACTATAAGTTAAAAAGAGATAAGCACTTTTAAAAAAACTTACACAAACATCCTCTTAATTAAAATGTTTTTAACATAATTTTTTGCAATGATGCAGCGGGCCTCCTATACTTTCAACCAAATGCAAATAAACAACTTGAAAAAATACTAAACTGAAAATTTTATTATATTTAAAAAAATAGTTTTTTATTTTTTATTTTTATTTGAAGTCTTTTTGTGGAAATAATCATAAAAAAATTCTCATATCGTATATCGTGGACGATGTTGATATGGATGTTGTTAGACGAAAGATATAAACCAAATAAATATTTGATTTTGAAATTTGTAAATACTATATTATTGGTGGGAAATTAAGAACTTTTTCCATTGAAAAATCAAAAAGTCTTGTGCTTTTGGATTCTTTCAATCGAGACCTACCAAAATCCAATTATTTTTGGTCATCGAATCTTTGCACATCAATATATGGCTATTTATGAACCTTAAACTATTTCTTCTATATATTTTTTTAAAAACAAATCATATAGTCATTTTATAAGATAACTAGATTATAGCCCGCGTTAAACGCGGGAAACGCATAAAAAACATATAATCGTTTGTAGATATTGTATAATGATTATAAAAAAAATATATGGTTATTTGTATTATTGAAATATGTAGAAAATACATTGAAAACGATAAATATATATAATCATTGAAAGATCTCTTTGTAGACATTATTTTTTGTTTTATTAGTTGAACGATTTTCCTCGTCTTATATAGTTATGATATTTATATATTTATAAGCATTTTAATTAGACGTTCATTGCATAATAATGTTACCTAATTTAAACATATATTGACAATCAATATAATTAGACGTTCATTGCAGAATAACGTTACCTAATTTAAACATTTATTGACAATCAATATACCGTTTTTTCTATTGCATTAAATATTAACAACTATTTTATTTATTCAAATAAAGTTATGTAATATAATTTATAAAATGTTAAATGTTATATAGATTTAATTTTAGTATATCATCAATGGAGATTCTTTTCTAAATCATGGTTGGTTTATTTTAAATTGATTATAAATATAAATGCTAGCTTTTATGTTTGTTCTTATTTATTTAGTATTCGCAAAAATTTTGCATTAGTTTTTGTGCAACTTTGAATAATTTTAGTATATCAATTTAATTTGATATATCTGTCAATTATATGAAATATCAAATAATGACATTTCATTACTATTATGATAATTTAGTTTATATATTGTGTTTTCACTAATCTTAACAGTCTTATTTTTTCTAATAACCGTAATGCTTTTACTAAATGTACTTTTTACAAATCTCCTAATATCTTATAATTTCAATCCTACTTTATAATTTTTCATAACTATGTTATTTTCAAGATTGACTGCTTTAATAGTGTTTTTTTTCAGTCTATTCAATTTTATATTTCATTGTACAACATTATCGTTTGTATGTATTCTGAAATTTCACTTTAAAAATGTTTAATATTTACACATTGATATTAATTTTTTTAATAAATTCATGTAATAATTATGGAATATATATCTCATTTTAATTAACATTCACTTCCTTTATTATATCAAATTCCTCATTAAACGGATATATTTTTGGAAAATAATAAATTATAATAGGACAACATTATCTAAAACGTAAATGTTTGATATACTTTTGGAGAAAAAAAATCAGGATCATTAAATATATATATATATATATATATATATATATATATATATATATATATATATATATATATATATATATATATATATAAAGAAAATACAAATTTAAATTTGTTGAAATTATGGATGAAATTACTGACGAAAATTTATTTTGGAATGAGTTGTATTTTGTAAGATATAATAATATTACAAAATTTGAAATATTTATATTTGTTGTGTAAATTAATAAATTTTATTGTTACTATACGAAGATAAAAAAAAAAAAAAAAGTAGGTTGATATGATATATAAAAACATAATAATTTCAATGATATTTTAAAATCATGCCAAAATTAACCGGATTCTTATGACATAAAAATTTAAAAAAAAAATCATAATCATCTCTAATATATAAAAGTAACATTTTCGTAATTAATATCAGTTCCCAGGATAGTTAATTTTTGTTTTGTTAAAGGTACCTAATACCTTTTCATGTTTATTTGAAAAGTTTCAGAAAAGTAGTTAACTGATTTTATGTAATTTGTGACAAAGAAAATCAAAATATATGAATACATACATTTGATATAGGAACAAAAAATGATCGAAAAAAATATAAAAAGCGAAAGAAGGTACTGACCTTCTAGCGCACAAGAGTGAATGTTGATAGCAGAGAATGATGATGGAAGCTATAAGCAATATTAACGATGTTGTAGGAGAATGTTTGAAGAAAAGAAACGATTGAAAATAAATGTGAGTCGCGGATTCAATGATGAATCGTATATGTATGTGATAATTTGAATATGATTTTTCGGTATTAATGATTTCCTAATAAAAAAGATTTTATATTACTGGTTTACTAATATAAACGGATTTATATTAATGGTTGATATTAAGACCTTGATTGAAATGATTTGTTAGTAATATATTTTTAAAATTGATCATATTAAAATCTTCATAACTGAAAATTCAAGATGTAAAATATGGAAAGCTTTTATTGGAATTAAATACATTCAATTTCAACGAATGTAAGTTATTGATTGATGATTGGAAAGCATTTATTGGAATTAAATACATTCCATGTGGGGAAGATGATGTCAGCAATTTGATCTAAGGGTGGAAAAAATAAGATTGAAATACAATCAATGGTCCAGATTATTTAAGATGATGTCATAAAGTTTCTCTTTTAGTAATATTTAAGATTTGGTGAGGTTCCAAAATCCAAACAGTAACATTATTTGTATGTTTATTAAATTTCTAAGGGGGTGTTTGGATAGGAAAAAAAAATGTGCTTATTGCTTATTCCCACAATAAGCTAATTTAAGTGTTTGGATAAAATCCAGCTTATTAGGCTAAATAAGCTAATTTTAATAAGCATTCATTTCCATACTTATTGCTTATTGCTTATTCCCACCACAAATAAGCTATAAGCAATAAGCTAAAAATCTAATCCAAACACCCCCTAAGTATTATTTTTGATCGATGGAGGTTGGGTGTTTACTTGGCGTCGGTCAATTAGAGGGGTGGGGTGGGGGGATCAAGAAGGGGCAATTTAGGGTTATGATGGTGGTGATTGAGTTATTGATCAACACATCAAGTGGTGCTTTCTTTAGTTTCAAATAAATGACAATTGTTTCGTGATCCTTTGGTTAGTTTACAAAATAATAAAAAAAAACTTATTTTTTATTAGCTAATAAGTTAATAACTAAGTGTAAGGTAACTATGAAAAAAATAACTTATTAGAGGTTTTCCACTAAAATAAGTTATTTTCATCCGAACATTTTTTTAATTTATAATGGTCTGAAACATAATAAGTTGTTTTAGAAAACTTAGCTAAACACCCCCAATATATAAAAATAAATTATAGAAAAATAAAATAATTAAATAGAAAAGAAATAATGGAAAAATATAATTTTTATGTATATGTTAGGGATCAACCGTAAAGATCATCCAAATCACAAAAACCACATAAGGAATAAGGAGATAACTTACTTTTAATATATATGACGTCAATAATAATTAAATAAAATGACAATGAATAAAATATTAATAGATTGATTTTATAATTACAATAAATAATTTAAAAGAAAAAGAAATAAAGGTATAATACAATGATATACTTTGAATTAATAAAATGAAAAATTAAACTTTAAAGGGTTGATTTTGTAATTATAGTAAATTAAAAGAAGAACTGAAAATACAATAATATCAATTTGAATCGAAGAATTAATGAATGATGTTATCGTTTATTTATGCATGGGGGATCAGGCTACGGCCTGTACCGTATTTGGGTACTTAGGATGAAACACCGTGCCCCTGACCACAACATGGGTGTGGCGTAGGCCGTACTATGGCTGTGAGTTAGATAACTTGATAGAAATGGACAAAAATGTGCAAGCCATAAAAGATAAAATGGATATTTTTTTGCAACTTGCTTCGGATAAAGACTCAGAAACAAAGAGACATCGACATAAGAGTGCTAGCGATGGATACATCAATTATGACCGGTGATGAGCTTCAAGTTGTTTTGGCAATGAAAGAAGACGTCAAAAATGTTACGCTAGTCTTTTTTAATTCCTAGTGTTAATCATTGACGTGTGTTTTTTTAAGTTGTAGGTTTAAGCTTTTTAATTTTTAATTTTTTAATTTTCTAACATTTTTTTTAATGTCATTATTTCTTTAAAGTAATGTAATGGTTTTTATTTGTAATTAATGAAATCTTTTGTTTTTTTAATTAAAACTAAAAAGTTAATTTATTTAAAAATAAAAATAAATAAAGGAGTGTGACACAACCCTTCTCTTTTATATGACATAAAACCATACTTTTGTGGCAAAAACTGACTTGTTGCGAACAGTAAGTGAAATGAGTGTACATTTTATGGCACCACTCCCTCGTCTTCTCATCATGCTAGTCATATGAAAGTGGTTCTTGGTCTCATCGTCATGCTAGTCATATGAAAGTGGTTTTTGGGTTCAATAAAATACTCATGTTTTATCTTTTGCTATTATCTAGTTTTCTTTTTTTTTTTTTTTTTTGGTCGTTAAAAATATAAATAATATAAGTTTTGATGTTAAATTATTATTTACTCGATCATTATATTTCTTCATATCCTAATCACTTTTAATAATTATTTATGTTTTTTGGTTGAAAAAAGTAATTTAAGGGGTTAGTTAAAAAAACACTCTATTTTAACATATAGACACCTTAACTGAATTTTAAAATATTTTTATTAGTTGAAATTGCATTATTTTTTGAAAAAACTGATTATAAGTAATTAGTTATAAGTTAACTTTTTATAAAATGATCAATAAGATATCTAAAAGGTGTCTTATTAACATCATCCATAATTTAACCAATTTCTTCTATAGAAACATGGATGCTCATAAATTACTAAGATTAGGTCAATAAAACAAAATAATATTTTCACCTTTTTAAATAAAGTTTTTAACTCTTTTCCGAAGATTAAAGAGACCCAAAATATTGGAGTTTCTAGATGAACTAAATCCAAAATTAAAAACCAACTTTTCCTAATCTTTATAATGATTATTAAACTTTAAAAATTAACAAGAAATTGTTTATAAGTTGCCAAATTATTTGTTGAGGGTAATAAGGATGAAGTTAATGTACTACATTAAACGAAATATTGTACAATAATTAGCCATTTATTGATATTTTTTAAACTTAGATTAGCAAATAAAAATCTAAAAAAATCGATTATATTTATAATAATAACCTATTTTAAACCCTAATAAATTATATATCAATGCATTCTATGATTAATTTATTTTAAATATTATGCATATGTTTGCTTCTGCTTCTTCTTGTCCCCCTCATCTCACAAATATTCAAGTTGACTAAAGAATTGATTTTTATACGTAAATAATATAATAAGTTCAAATGAATCTTAACCATCCAAATAATCAAATATACATTATTTTAGTTTAGAAAAAATCAAACTTAGCCTTTCATAATAGCATAACAATGCCTCTTATCAACATCCAAATGACCTTTTTAGTTCATTAAACTATTTATTATATTCCAATAATAATAATTTACATGCTAACACAACGGTTTCGGTTTTAGTATATATTGTCCTATAGTATTGAGAACACCGTTTTTACTTTTTAGTATATAATACAAGTTGGCATTAACGTCAAGAAAGGCCATGCCTATGCCTATTATAATTTCACAATTTACTTATCAAGATTTATACGGAAAATGGAAATTATCATTAACATGTATGGTTTTATTTAACTTGCAAGGAGATTAGAAAAAGGAAAACAATCAAAAGGAAACAATAGCTAACATTTAGTTTTGTAAACCATACAACCAAATTCACTTTTAGCTTGTGTTTCGTAAGCACGAGTAAAAAAATAATAATTGCGTGACTATTGTATTAATAATAGTGTCATTGCACTAATGAGATCCAAAATATCATTGAGTTCATGTATGAAACACCCAAAAAAAAGTCAAACAAATTGCCTCCAAACAACCGGAGCTCTACGCGACCATCAAATTCACCAAGTCCACCATCGACCAATCACCAATACAAGAGCAAATAAGAGAAGCTACCTCGCAATTAATAACACACAATCAATCAGATGATTATGGTATACATGACACATAATCGATTCCATATCAACACCTTGTTTGGACAAATTAATTATGGTTAGCACCTATCAAGTAAAATTCTCCACATTAAAAAGTTGATTTTTTTGGAAAGCAATCTATTCCACCTATTAAAGATCCATTATCTAACAAATATTTTTTCATTAACTTCACTTCCTTAGGAAAACCCGCATCATATCATAGACTTTCCAGCATTCTAATAACTTGTTCAAACACTTTAAGGATGGACGTACAAAGTATTTTGGATAAACCAATTCAAAAAAAACATTTCCTAAGTTTTGTTCGTACATGTTTCCTTACTTAAGTGTTTCGGATAAAACACTCCAATTAACTTTTCCAAAATTTTGTTCTTATAAGCTTCAAATCCTCTCATAGGCATCCCTATATGGATAGTTTGATTGATCCACAACGGTTGCGTCATGGACCGATGTAATTAATATTCTTAGTCAATCATATCTACTCTAATAAATGATTTTTTTTTTAATTTTTTTTTTATCATTTGTTATATTTTCATTCAATTTCCCAAATATCATTTTATGGTTATTTTAAATTAATTTTTATTCCGCATATCATTTTAAGGTTTTTTTTTTTTTTTTTTTTTTCTTTTTTTAGTTTTATTAAATTCCATATAGTATTTAAATGCAATAATAATAAATGCATATTAATTTTCATAATGAACTTTCTTTTTAATTTCTAAATTACTAAATTAAAGCTTCATTAATTTCCTTTATTTATTTATCGAAATTATTTGTTTAAATTTAAAAAAAAAACACACTTTGATTTTTATAATTCAATATTTTTCTCATTTTTCTTATAAATTCAAAATTTTCAAATATATAGATTTTTTTTTTAATTTTTTCTTTTAAATAAACTCATATAATGCATGAATCTGATATGTATAAAAAAGGGAAATTAATATCGCTATTTGCTTGAAGTTATGAACCATCATTGCCAAAATTAAAATATTAATCTTTTTACTCCCTTTAAAAACGTTAGCAATCGCCTATAACTCATAGGAAGAACATTGTTATTATTTACCTTTTTTTAATTTGGAAATTGTCGACAAAAGTTTATTATTTTACTTTAATCTACAAAGTAAATTCAAATCAAAATTTCTTTAAAAAAAACATGAATTACAAAAAATTTGATAATGACCATTTTTTTTTTCCGGTAACATAAATTTTACTGTTTTCATTTTTTTTTTGAAAAGACAAATGATATATATATATATATATATATATATATATATATATATATATATATATATATATATATATATATATATATATATATATATATATATATATATACCTGCAACGGAGACAGAAGAAGTTAGTGGTGTTCTCAAAGTGATGTCTCCAACTTTTGATCAGATGGCCGATACCTTTCAACCGATATGGATACGACTTCAAGAATTCCTCCCCTTCCAGTTATCACTCCAATTCAGTGTCGTCTGAAAGTGATCTTGAATTAACACATGCTTCCCAACCTCCGTTGAAAAGAAGGTGAGTTGACCCGAGGCCGGGAGTGCTTATTAGAGATCAAGTCCAGCAAACGCAGCCAACAACTACAGTTGCCGCTACACTATCACAGTTAGCCCAAGTTGATAATCAGGAAGGTCCAAGCACTGTTTTTGAAACCGGGAGTTCTTCAGCTCCTAGGGATTCCTCCCCTCTAAGGCTTATGCATGACGCTGCCTCTAAGAGGCTCGCCAGGTTCTTGGAGGAACATGATGATGATGATCCTAATCCTCGCGGAAAAGACATATCAATCGGGGAAGGCAGCTCGAGGGGAGTGGACCTATCTATCCCAGAGCTAAGAGAGGAGATAACTATCCTTAAACAGAAGATCTCCGAGAAAGATGTTCTGATCGGAAACCTCGATATTCGAGTTTCCGAGCTTGAAGAAGAAAACTTTCAGAAGTCTAAACAGATCTCCGATCTCCAGCTTAATCTTGGTGCCCTATCAACAGGCTACTTTGACTTGAAGAACAAGCTTATTGCAGAATTTGGTGACAAGTTTAGGACCACATTCGAAGAGCCTTGCGCCATTGCAGTGATCACGTTTCGAGATAGTGATTGCGCTATTCCTCTTGTTGATGCTAACGATCTTCTGCAGTTCAGGAAGCAAGACATACACACCTTGGTGATGCTGATCAAGAAGACCTGAGTGCATGCTAGTCCCAAACCAAGGGGGAGAATGTTAGGTCATAATTATGTGGTTTGGGATAGGTAATTATCTATATAGAAGTTTTGGTTATAGGTTGGTGTTTCTAGGCTTTCAATCTTGTGTTCACAGCCGTGAACATGTTCACGGCCGTGAACCCTTTTGCGGTTGGTTGGTCCCTATAAATAGTGTCAGAATGTAATGTAGATGAGAGATAGTCCGTTCACGTCCTAGTGTGTGTATCCAAGGTGTACTAGAAGTTTTTGAGATATAAATGTGTGCATGCTTGGTTTAATCCTTCTTCAACTCCATTCTTACTTTGTTTGATTGATATTTGTTTGATAAATGGTTTGGATCCTGAGATTTAGGACCTTACACAGTGCGGTCATCTACAATCGCTACATCGAGTGGGGAATCCAAAGTTCCCGGGGCATCCCCTAACTTCTTGCTAAGCGCTAGAGACACAAACGGTCAGGTAGCTCCCGAGTCGAACAAAACGTGAGCAAACATACCATTAACCAAGAAGGTCCCTATACATACGTACAATGTACACATAATCAATGCAATTAGTTATAGAGCAGAGAAGAATAAACATGTACCATCCACAACGTCTGGTGCTGCCCGAGCCTCCTTGGTAGTCAACTGAAATGCGCGGCTCCTTGGTAGTCAACTGAAATGCGCGACTCTTCACCGCTAGAGCATTCACCTTAGCAGGGCGTCAGCGTCACCGCTGCTCCTCCCCCTCCCTGCAACCTTGGACAATCGACCCTCTTATGGCTGGTCTGTTTGCAATGAAAACAAATCAAGCCCTTCTTAGGGAAATTCGTGCTTAAGTGGCCCAGCTGGCCACATGCGTAGCGTCCCGAGCCTGTTATCCGACAATCTCCACTGTACGGCTTACCGCACTTGGAACACCTACCCCATCCCTACTGGATGAATCCAAGGTCTTAGGCTTTTTATCTTAGCCTACTGCTGTCTGTGCCTACTCAGGCTTCCTCTTGGTGAGGAAGTCCAACTCCATCTCCCACTCACGGGCCTTCTCCACCATCTCATTCAGGGTTTTGCACCCTATGAAGCTCACAAACTCCCATATATCATCCCTCAACATGGAATAATATCATGTCCTCCTCATTTCATCATCGGTAGCGTATTCTGGGATCAACAATGCTCATTCCCAAAACTTGGCGGTGATCTCCGCCACAGTCTCGGTGGTCTGCTGGAGCTCCTGGAACTCTCTTACCATCCTTTGCACCTCAATGGCTGGTACAAACTCCAAATCAAATCGCCGAACAAACTCGGCCCATGTCATCTCAACCACACTGACTGCTCCAACTGGCTAGTAACCTTGCCTCACCAGTCTCGGGCTATGTCTCTCAGCATACAAGAAGCAAAACCCACTTTTTCCGCATCCGGGCAAGAACTCGTGCGTTGGGCATTCTCAATATTCGCCACCCAACATCGACTGACAATGGGGTCCCTGACCCCGAAAAACTCTAGCGCTCGGTACGCCTTGAACTCCCGGAATGAGGGAGCTCGGGCCCCAACCTGGCCTGCAACAATCTCGACTCTAAATGCCCTGAGCCTCTCCTCCATAATCTCCAGAATACCCTCCTTGACCATCCCAAAGATAACTGGGGTAGCTTTAAGGATTCCCCTGGTAACCTCTGCTACAATAAGCTTACACAGCCTCTCATCGATGACCTCGGTAGTGTCACATGACCCAGATCCTGATCCTGACACCCCTGCTCCAAATCATGTCATCACCATACTGAACTGCAATGTCGTAAACCATAATGATCAGAATGCCCAAATAGGGGATCTTTCCACACCAATCCTCCTCATAGCTTTCAGATCTAACATTGGTTCGAGTACATGTCATGTGCTTTCAGTAGTACGGGCCCAATACTACCTTCCACACCTACCTGTACCTTCCCCAAAGCTCTTCCTGATCAATCCGATTCATCCCAAAACAAATCATATCCCACAGACTACCACATATCTCAAATCCTAGGCGATCCTAAGATTTAATCTACTCATACAGATCCCATCAATCATAACAAGTTGCCTTTATGCAAATTATACACACAAAAGGATCAAATAGACTTTCGAATTATAGGTTCTACCTTGGGACCATAACCGGACGAGGAAGAGGAAATAAGGCCAAATCAATCATTCTAAGGCTATAAGCTCCTAACCGTATACAATTTTATGAGCATACACATAGCAAGATCCATACGATTACCATAGTAAGATCCATACGATTACCATAACTCAAGACGTGACTCTACGTGCCGACTTCTCCAAAAGACCTGGAAGTACCTGTCTACTAATTCCATGAGAATACAAGCAGTTTTGAAAGAATATCAACATAAAGCTAATGAGTTCATAAGCATATAGTTTTGGTGGAAAAATGTTTCTTTGATCCTTTTTTATTATGTTCCTCAATAAAATCCTATATTTTCTTATGAAAAGTGTGTTTGAAAAATCCATTCACTCCACGATTTCTTGGTTCATACTAGTTATGTATAACTAAGGAATCATGGGATCAATAATGAAAGTTCGTTAGTTACATGTAAAAACAATCCGTTTATGAAAACCGAGTTATCCTAGGAAAATCCTATATTTTCCCTAAAAGTTGATGGTTGGTTACTTGTTCTAAACCGAGGTGTACAAGTATCTTACCATACTTATATCAATAAACATAGTTTTCTTTTAAAAAGCTTGGTTACTCCCAGTGAGGTAGGTTAGCCTTATTATATAGATAAAACTGATAAAAGAAAACATATTTAACTAAATCCTGAAGGTACTATTAATACACTCTAGTAATCAAATCAGTTATTACTTTGAGGTCAGTTCACATGATTCATTATTTCAAAAGTAAATCTCTGCTATCTAGGTTGTGAGTTTTATAACCATATAATAACCTGATATGGCACGTAAGGAGGCCAATATCTTATGACTTTTTTCACCCAGGCATGCCTGCCTAACTGTAGCTAGCAGTTCTGGTGCGGGATAGTTAGTTCAGTATAGATCTATACACAACATTAACACTCCCCTCCAAGAGATTACGGTTACAAGAGGTGGTCCTACACTCTCGAATACGGTGGGAGTGTTACCAAGGACGCGTCTCCAACTTAAACTAGCAAATTTACAAGTAATAGTATAGAAAACCCTTTTTGTGATTAACATAAATCCTTTATAATAAGATACATTTTTCTACATGATTCATAAGTTCATTACTCTAATTTTGGTAACTGTTTCTACGAGTTGATTTGTTAATCATTTGGTAAAATTGTTTTCCGTGTTTAAAGCATTCTGAAAATATAATTATCTAAAACAAAATAGTATATACCGAGCACAAGTTTCCTTGTACTTTTGCTTGTATCCCCCCCTGAAAAATATGAAAATATCAGAAAAACATAGGGCTTTGAACTCACAGTTTGACGTGGGATTCGAAGGTAAGTCGATAGGAATGCTGAGTGCCAAAAGAAGCCTCAGGCACAAACGGATCCTATTTAACATATAGTAGCATATACATGTATTAGGTGTGGGTATAACACTTATTAGTTATAGAAAAAAATCACCTTAGGGTTTAGGAAACACTTGAAAATAAGTGTTAGAATCGCATGTGATTTGAAAATAGGGAGTTTGCGGCCGTAAAAGGATTGTACGGTCAAGGGTTTGCGGCCCAACAGGGTTTACGGCCTATGGGTTTTCGGCCCATGAGTTTACGGCCGTAAACACTCGAGGAATAGTGTGATTCGTGGCGTTTCTATGTCCTTTCTAGCCTATTGGAAGTGTTCTAAGTTCCATGCGTGGCTTAAGGAAGGGTTTAGGACCAATAATTTACCAAAACTAAAGTTCTCGGTCAATGAAGGTTGTACGGCTGTACACATGGTTTACGGCCGTAAACCCTCAATGTTCATGCGTTTTAGGCTGATTTCTAGGTGATAATCAAAGTTTTCTAGTAGATATCAAGTATATGGAGTAGCTACTTACAATTAGGAAGCTTGAAATGAGGTTTTTAGCCACCAAGAACTAGTGTGTGTTCTTGGTGAGAGAGAAAATCTAGAAAAAGATGAAATTCATGAGATGGAACATGGATTCATCACCAGAATAAGGAATGTAGCAACATTCACGGTGGGAAAACACTTACATCTTGAAGAATTTTCGATGAAGGTAGAGAAAGAGTAGATAGAAAGCCCTTGGAGTGTGTAAAGTGTGGAATGAAGGTCACTCATCCCTTATATATGGGTGAGTTTTCGGCCAAGGGGTGGGGTGGGGGTGTACGGTCGTAAACTCGAGTTTGTGGCCGTACACTCCTCTCGAAGGGGTGTTCGGCCTGAATGCTACAATATAACTCGGAAAAACTCGTTCCTGGACCCAAACCTTGATTGTACTAAGCTTAGAATATTCAGTTAGGCCCAAAATAATACTAACGAGAACAAAAATAAATCTGAATTGATTTATTTTTAAATGGTTCATGCAAATGAAATTTCGGGTTGTCACATCATCCACCCTGTTAGAGGGAATTTCGTCCCGAAATTCAAACATGAAATACAAATAGCGGACTCGGAAAGATGAGGATGATTCTTCCATGAAGTGCAAGCTCTTGTCTAGCTTAGAGCGGTCTCCGCCCTGAAGTTCATGGTAGGACTCATACCTAGTCCATCTATCATTGTCTCGTGTACACAAGTCGTATATAATTAAGATTGATAGGACGGTCGGATGGGTGACTCTGCCCCAGGTTCACAACCAGACAAGGAATAGGAGATAGGGTGGAAACACACATCCTAAGTATGTAAGATCTTAATTATATACCACCCGCGTGTGTACATTTAACATCGATAGATTAACCGTATTTGTCCTTAGTGTCTGTGTTTGAACTTGGCTTGCTGCGCAATTGGGAATCCTAGATTGGTCTATCAAGGATGTTTAGGGAAAGTTGCCGTTGGATGTCATACTTTTCGCGTGCATATTTTCGGGTCTTGGAAGTGAGATAAAATTTTCGAAGTTCGCATCTACTTTGTCATTATGAGTGACGAGAATCCTGAAGTTTGAGTGGTTTAAGGCGAAGGGTCTCCTTAGGGGCGTGCGGGTTTGTCATGAGGTAGACTTGGTCGAACTAAGTGGAATGATGTCGTAGGATCGCACATTAAGTTAGTTTGGATGGAGCGTTTGGTTAGAACATTGGTTCCTCGGGTGTATATTTCTGATGATTCCTATTTTTGGTTCGATGTTGGCGGGTACTACTGGTACGAGGGTTCTGATATTTTGAAATTATGAACTTTTTATGAAATGACCCTTACTAGGTCTCTCAATAATCATTTGGTGTATACTAGTCATGTATAATTGACCCTGACGTATACATTAATCCATTATAATTCTCCCATTAGGGCTTCAAAGTTTATATGAATGTTGGGATTTAATTTGAACGAAAGAGTAATCAGAGTTATTGGAAATTTTGGGGTTTTGAAAGTGTACCAAAATATGACAGAGTTCCTTGATGTTTCCCCATTTCTCTGGGGGTCAATCTCCTCCTGCTTATCCATCATTCTTTTCTGTTGAACAATCTCTCTTGAAATGTCCTATTCTACCACATAGGCAACATGTTGGACTAGCCTTATCATTGGTAGTTGGAGTGATGAACTCGACTGGAGTCCTACAGATGCGGGCGGTGTGTCCCTTCTTGTTGCATCTAATGCAATGCGGCACTCGACAGACTCCACAGTGATGGTAGCTGCATTTGCTGCAATACGAGAGGTTTCCCAAGTAGGGTGTGGTTGGTGTGCGAATAGCAGGGTTGACGGGGCTATTGACTGCTCCAGCGTATTTCCTTTCAGTAGGTTTATGGGTTGAACAACTACCTTTCTCGTTCTCAAAATTTTGTTTAAGGGTATTAGGTTTGAGGTCGGGTGTGCCTTTTCTAGTAGGCACTTGTTGTTGAAATTGGTTATCGCCAAGACTAGGATTGCCATTAATGTTTCCACTCGCATCGGCGTTGCTAAAGTTAAGGATAACTATGGCGGTTGCTACGGCTGCTGTGATGGCAGCTTGGAACGTAGTTGAATCAATATGAAGGCTTGGCGTTTTACGAGCGGGCTGGCTACGTTTCATCGGAGGCATGATCTTCTACATGTCGAAAAATGAACTTGTGAGCGACAATGGTTACCTCTGGATGTATTCTAAATGTTTATATGCATGAAAATTTCCCATTTTGTTTTCTGGTTCTCATTGGTCCGACCCACATCCCTATGATGTGATTCTACCAGAAATAGAAGTAAGTTTCTAGAGTAGTTAGAGACTGAGTTTCATCCGAACTCGGTTACCTTCGATTGGCGAATATTGATTTTTAAAATTTTGAAAAGATTTGAAAACAATCTATAATAAGGTTCACATGACATAGACTTATGGATCCTTTGCTGATCAGTTCATTGGGCTGGTTGGAAAAATTTTGTACTCCCGCTGGCGTTAGATGATATTAAGGTTTAGCTACAAAGGTAGCTCTAGGGATTAAGTCGATACGAAACTAGACTTGGCGCTCAGGAGAAATCCCTAGATGATTTTTGGGAAAGGTATCGGGAAATTTGCAGACTTCGGGAAAACTCTCGTGGTCTTGAACATTTTTGCATTTCATTATCATGAGCTGGAAATGCAGAGCATTCCTTCTGCATGTACTTCTGGGCTTTGATGCATGAAACGATACGAAGATTCGAGTTTGTGGCCGTACACTCTTCTCGAAGGGGTGTTCGGCCTGAATGCTACGATATGACTCGGAAAAACTCGTTCCTGGACCCAAACCTTGATTGTACTGAGCTTAGAATATTCAGTTAGGTCCAAAATAATACTAAGGAGAACATAAATAAATCCGAATTGATTTATTTTTAAATGGTTTGTGAAAAAGAAATTTCGGGTTGTCACAATACAGTTCTACAGATTATTACCACAAAGCAACATACGATACTAGGAGACAGATCTAACAAATGAATATAGCATAACAACATACTCGATACCAGGATACAAATCTAATAGATCACTACAGCATAACAACATACTAAACACCAAGATACAGATCTAACAGATCACTACAACATAATATCATATTTAATACCAACAATGCAAGGAATACATAACCGTATGTACTCAGGGTGAGATAGACACTCGAAAAATTAATCCTGCTCTCAAGCCACGTCCATACAAGGAAAAGGCAAGAAAGCCTACATCAAGAGTCCTCAGTCTATCCTATATGATTACATACAATCCCTAAGCCATTCCTCTACTAACAGATAACCAATACTAGTGGGCCGACATTGGTGCCTTCGACCCACGGTACAGTGAGGCAAAACTCACCTTGATATGCGTGTTGGTAATCACTGTAGCAATGAAGGACTCTACCAACTTCAAATAACTTCCAATCACCTATAGGAAGATACTTGAGTCAATACCTAATCACTAGGCCATAGTCACTTGCAACAGTGACCACCTCACATGAAATGACGCTTAGGGGTTCACATAAAATGAAGATCAGGGTTAAGTAAGCACACTTAATCCATTAAGAAACTAATCACCTAAGGGAAGGACTGATTAAGGTTTGACTTAGTCATTCTTGTATATAATAATAATCCAATCAATAGCCCAATTACGCGCCCGATCATTATCCAAAATAGAGCTTCCTGATTCTGGGTTTTTCACATAAAATGATAACTAGGGTTAGTGTTCCACACTTAACCCCTTAAGATCTTAATTCATTAAGTCCAATATTTCATTAAGTTAATTTTCAGGCATTATTAAGTATCATTTAAATTTTAATTAACAGTTTTAACGCGGGCCACGACCAACTCCAAAACTAGGGTTTTCTTGACATTAGAGTTTTATAA
Source organism: Lactuca saligna (assembly GCF_052625555.1). Taxonomy (NCBI): domain Eukaryota; kingdom Viridiplantae; phylum Streptophyta; class Magnoliopsida; order Asterales; family Asteraceae; genus Lactuca; species Lactuca saligna. The sequence goes on along the minus strand of NC_136418.1, from coordinate 132,159,979 downwards.
ACCCTAATTAGGGTTTCCAACCCCATACCAGTGCCACTCATGCTAAAGTTAACTATTTATTTAATATAATGTTTAAAAAGTTGGGCACCACCCAATGCCACCTTGGGCAATGGTAGTCGACGGTGGTCTGAGACGGTATCCACCCACACATGGCGGCGACGCTGGTTTTAAGTGATAAATCAAAAAGCCAAGCACACAAAAAAAAATCTTACATCACACACACATAAAAAAGAACATGGAAAAATGCCCAATACAACCACCAAGATGGTGTCTGACGGCAGTAAAAGGCGGCAGCCTCCACCTCACGGTGGTGGTGGTGAGTTTTCTTCAATTTCCGGCCAAGAACCAATCATACAACCTTACACCATAAAAATGCAAATACACACACACACCATATCACACACACAGCCACCACTTACGGTGGTTGGTGGTGGTAAAAGATGGCAGCAAGGCGACAACCATCATGGTTGGCTGCCATGGTGGCCTGTCTCACTTTCTGGCCAACAAAACACCCACGCATGTACTAAAACACGCACAAACAAACACACACACACGTGCATCACTTGATCTTGGAGGAGGATGAGGATGGAAGGACGAGGACTGAGCAGTAGCTCGAAGCGGCGATGGTAGTGACGACGTTGCATCAGAAAAGACGAAGAAGGGAGAAGATTAACGATCCCACTTGCGAACAGTGGCAACTGCACCCAAGAGACTCGCTCTCCCAGTCATCCCCGACTAACACAACGTTAGTTCGTGGTTATTCGTCTTTCCGGCAGCGGAGACGATGGCTGCTTCAACTTGGGGGTTTCCAGCTTCGACAGAGGTTAGGAGGTTGTGACGGCTGGAGGTATGGGGTATAAGGGTGGCGACTGCAATGTGATGTAGGGTTAGAGTTTACAAGAAAGCCAAGAGGAGGGTGACGGGTTTTAACTCGTCTCCAATTCAAACTTCATACCGTTTATGACACTTTTAGCCCCTCCCCCTCTACTCTTTTCTATCCAAGTCCATATTTTACTCTTTAGCTCTTGCTTCCAAAAATCTATTCAATACAAGTTGAAATGTTACCATTAACCCTCAATTTTCAGAAAATATGACGTTTAACTCCTTGCGCTAATACTCTAATAATTTATTATGGATATAGGGCCAACATAAAATATATAAAAATAGAAAATTATAAATACAAAAATACAAGAATACAACTTGGGGTTTTAGGATTTACTGTTTATTTAGTTATTTTATTTTATTTTAAATGGAATGTTACAATGATTGTCGATTCGTCTCGAGAGTTGATGCGAGAAAGCCGGGATATATTGTCATGAACACGATACTCCAAGATAAATTTGGTTCCCTAAGGAAATATTGATATAAATTAATATGTAGAGGGTATTTGATATTTTAACTAGGTAAATGACTTATTTAATAATTTCCAAAGTTTATTTAATCCAAAATATATTTAAATTAAAATTTGTTTAATAATTTCTAATTTAAAAAATTGAAATGGAACCATATTTGATAATAATTATTTCCAACTAAGGGGTTGTTTTGAATATTTGGAATAAAACTTTGGGTCTTATGACTTATTTTGTAAACCATTTCTAGGACAGGAGTGAGTTTTGGACATTTTAAAGTGAAGTTTAATAGCTTAGGACTTAAATTATAAAGATTTTTGAGTTGAGGGTTAAAAACATTTATTTGGAAAATATGTTTGGCTTAACAATAGGTTTATAAGCTCTTGTCTTCTCCTTGAGTTCATGCACACCCTAAAAAATGCAAATGGTCCTATGTTTTTTGTGACCAACAAAAGGAAACACGAAAGAATAAGGGGATGTTTGGAGAAGAATTACCACAGCAGTAGGTGGTGGATGGAGGTGGCACAAGGCGGCATGAGGGTTCCGATGAGGTGGCAAGAGGTCTTCCGATGACGGCAGTCTTCGGTTTCTCCTTTTGTTTCGAGCTGAAATTGAAGAAAGGGAGGGCTAGGCAGGTGGTGAGACTTAAGGAGGGGGTATTAGGGAGATGTTGGGTGGGTCTATGTGTTGGGATTCGAGCATTCTAACACTCCTATGGAGTACATGAAACCCTAGAAACCTTGGATCTATTTTTTTTTCTCTAAAATACATGAAAATTTGATTCCAAGGATTACAGCCTAACTAGCATGTTATGGGGTACTTGTAATACAAAACTTTAAGTAGAATAACATACCTTTCTTTTGTATTTGATTACTTGGAGTTTTAGAGCCTAGCACCAATAGTGTGGATGCCTCAAGTGGTGTCACAAATCACCCAAAACAACTTGGAAATACTTGAGGGAATACGATGCTTACTAAAATCGGCCCACCTTTTTTCTCACACACACTAGTGCCAATTCTAGAACCAATGACCTATTTATATACTATGGAGGATTAGGGTTAAACCCTAATACCCATGACTCTTCATTTACCTAGGATCCATGGGTTAAAAGCTCCATGGACTATCCATGGACTTCCATATACTCTTAGCCCATCCTAAATTAATATTAACCCAATCCATATATATTTAAGAGTCCATATTTAATTAGACTCTTTTGATCACTAAATTAATTCCAAAATCAATTCTTGATCAACACTAATTAAATAACATGATTTCATATTAATATATTATAACTAATAATATATTAATAGATCATAAGCATCTTACTCTTAAAAGTATATCCATACAAATTATTAGGTGATGTGTAACCCAAATGGACCATGCCGAGTCGGGTCAAGTTCATACCAAATATAGTTACGGACTTAGACAGCTTATCCAACAGTCTGCCACTTGGATAAGTCTGATAACTATAGTTGCAAGTATAACTTCAGGAACCAACCAGCAATCGTAGCTCTTTAAAACTTTGTTGAACTATGAAACGCCATTTTAAATAAGTGATCATATAATCCTCTATTGTCAAGATATTAGCCGGACAAATACATGGAGCGATATCGTACTTATTGTCCAACAGTTTGTTTCTCGATTTCTAATTTGTTTGACATAGAACTAAATTGAACACATCAATTAGGTTCTAACCGGGCCTGACACATAAGTCAAAACCAAATCATCGAGGGGCCCATATATCACTTCTGTTGGTAGAAGGAACAGATAAACTTTGACTCATATGATTATACTAACTACTTGTTGATTTATGCACAAAAGCACGTTTTATGACATCAAGTTACTGATGCATTTTAGTACAATCAATGGAAAACCAACTCATGGTCAACAACTCACATCTCCAGGTTTGAAGATATATATGATATTACCGTCTTACGATCACTCGAGATAAATTCCATGAAGTGATACAAGTGAGCGTGGGTTTAATCCAATACTTAGACCTATGAGCACTCATGAATGTTGCAACAACTATTGCAATGTCTAATGCACCTTATACAAATCTTACAAGCCAAATTCATGACAGTCTTAATTCAATACCTACTTCCAATGTATGACCGATTGTGGAGAGTTTTGAATAAAATAATTATTCTGCAAGTCAAAACATGCAAAATGAAACAATAGTAAATGATGAACATAAGATAGTAACACATCACTTATAAACAAACAACAACTTTTATTGAAACATCAAATTATCAATTACATTTACAAGTTTCAGAAATAGCTATCTAATTATTAAAACTAATATTATCTCTCAGCCCGATGCTCCTCGCATTCTGCAAATGCCTAACCCCAGTCAGTCCCTTCGTGAGGGGATCTGTAGGGTTCTCTTCTGACGATACCCTCTTTGCCACGAGGATTCCTTCTTTTATCTTGTGTCTTATGAAGTGATATTTTCTATCAATGTGTCTGGATCTACCATGATCACTTGGTTCCTTGGCTAAGGCAACCGCACTATTGTTGTCACATAAAATCTCCATAGGCACCTGTATAGTTGGTACAACTCCAAGGTCTCCAATGAAGTTCTTCAGCCATATTGCCTCCTTTGCCGCTTCACTCGCAGTTATGTACTCCAATTCACAAGTAGAATCTATTGGATTAGTGTCTAAGTCCATAACTATTTTGGTATGTACTTGACCCGATGGTGCATGGTCCTTTTGGGTTGCCTTCACCAAAGCAACTTGATAGGATGAATTATGGAGAGAAAGGATTAAATATGATTTATTAATATATTATGAGAATAATATATTAAAGGAGAAATCATATTGTTTAATTAATATTACTCAATAATTAATTGGTAATTAGTTTTGTGACTAAAATATATTAATTAAACTTAAGGGACTGCAATTGTAATTATAAGATAATTGCAATTTGGGCCATGGATTGCCTTATATTAAGGAGTGGACTAATTCTATGGGGAAACCCATAAGAAATCATCCAAGGCCTTAAGGAAAGGAATCTATGGGTTGCTTAGGGCTTAAGCATCCAATTTAGGGTTTCCTTGTTAGATAACCCTAATAGCCTAACTATATATACATCCCTTATGACCTAAAAACGTGGCTAAGCATCCTTCTAGGGTTTCACACGTTTTAGGGCAGCCTCCATCCTCTCTCCTCTTCATCCTCTTGCTCTTGGTGTTTGTGAACCATTAGAGGAGTGACATTTATGACTCTAAGCTTTCTAAAGTCAATACAAGGAGGAATTGGATTGTTATTGCTACATAACAATCAAGGTAATGTCTTAAACCTATTCTTATGTTAATATGATTACTTGTATGCTAGAATTAGGTTTTATAGTCTTGGATAACTTGCATGTACAATAGAGAAACCTAGATCCAAGCATTAGGGTTTGTATGAGCACATAGGATGTTCTTATGACTAAAACCCATCAGTGGTATCAGAGCCATGATTGGTTTCTATTGTATTGATGCTTTGTTTGTTTGTTCAAGCTTAAAAATCAAAATTTTGGGATTTTGGGGGCTGAACTCGCCGAGTCTATAGATGAACTCGCCGAGCCCATGCTGACTCGACGAGTCCATGCCTGACTCGACGAGTCAGTTGGTCAGAAAGAGGGAAAAACGGGATTTCTTGCTGTTTATGCTTGAGGATACTTGCCTTATCATATTAGATCAATATAAATCCGTTTTTTTTTATATATTTGAGTATATTCTTGATCTAATTGAAGATATTTATCAAGTAATAAAATATTTGTTTCGTTATGTGATAATTGATTAATTATTTTGATTAAATTGGTAAATTGTTTTGCAAGAAATCATTAAATAAATCAAATATGGATAATTATGTGATTAAATTTTAATTAGGATTATTTGTTATTTGATCCTTGTTGTTATGAAAAGTTTCATATTTTCCCCTTTAGGTTGTATAGTTTAAATTTGAACCCAAAAGTTTTGTTGTTTTGAAATTTAAATGGTTGAAACCCTAATGTTTTGAAAAAGGTTTCAAAACTTGCTCTCAACTTTTGGAATTTAAATTTTGATTAATAGTTTAATGTTGATGTATGTTTAAATTCTAAACCCTTATGTTTTGAAATGTTTCAAAACTTGCTCTCAAGTTTTTGGAATTTAAAAGTTGATTAAAAGTTTAATTAGGAATGTTGAATTCTAAGACCCTAGTATTGTTTTGAAAAAGTTCAAATCACACCCTTATGGTTTTATTAATTAATTAAGGAGTATAATTAAAAGAGGTTTAATAAATCCATAATAGTTTTGGTTTATAATTTAATTAAATTAAAGGTATAATTATTAAATTTGACCACCTAGTATTTTTAAAGTGTAAAATACACCCTATACTATATATAACATTAAAAGTTTAACATTATATATATGTATGAGTAAAAGTCAGTCTTACCGTTAGTAGGCCTCATTCACGAAGTTGGTCTATAATGGGGTGTTCAAGGAAATTGCCTATAAAATGGCGATTGAATGGGTATCCACTCTTACCCACCGCACTCTTGACTAGTGGAGGGTCGTTAGCCGAACGGGTAGGATAGGACGAAACCTTCCATTATAAGTATAATGAAATACAAAAGTAACTAAATGTTTTGCAAATTCCCAATCTTAGTTACTTACGCAAAGTGAATTGATGCAATTCCATGAAATTACACTTTGTGCCCTTGCGAAGACGTTAGTGGAGCGTGTGTGGTTTACCAGCACACTAAATGATTCTAAGCAAAGGTAGCAAAGGGTGACTCAATGTTTGTCATAGTTCGGTGGAGTGTGTGTGGTTTACCGGCACATCGAATAGGTGACTATAACATGTGAGGGCACCATGTAAGTTTGCATGGTTATTCACACCCGCTTTGTGATCCTCGGCATCCCAGTCACAAACAAGAGGGGCATATCGAGATTTAAACATGCCATTGAAATGTTCAATGAATCTCAAAGGATCTAGGAGTTTTCATAGGTTTAAAACTTAAATTCTTTTTCGTTTTCGTGGTGGAAATTAGTGAATCGTCATTCACTTACCTTCAAATATTCTGCAATTAGGGTTACGACATCCCTCTCCCGAGTTGTGGAATATTGTGTTGGGTCCTAGCCTTAGTATCTCATTTGGGTGATTTACTAAGGACTCAATCAATCAACTAACTTGAATTTGTTTCTCCCGTTTTGTAGATGTCTAAGTTCGACAACTATGGTCTTCCCAAATCCCGTGGAAGAAGCATTCCACATGAAGATGGTATTCCACGATTCGATCGAGGAACAAGAAATCATGCTTCACTTCCTCCACCTCCTCCAATTGTTCTCCCTAACCCACAAGATCGAAGAATTCAAAGGTTCATTATCACTAAAGCCCTATTGGAAATGAAACATGAAGATGGTAAACCCGTGTGTGCCCACGTTCTAGGAATGAAATCACACATTGAGAGGTTGATAATGTTGGGTGTGTCATTCCCAGATGAGTTGGTTATGAATTGGGTTTTGCATTCACTTCCTGAATCATATAATGAGTTCAAAAGAAAGTATTATATGAGGGATCATGATGACATCCTCATTGACCTAACCTACATGCTCATTGCTGCTGAATCAGAAATGATTTGGCGAAGTAATGGAGCGTATTTGTTGGGAAAGTCAACTGACCATGCTTCTAAGGACGTTCTAGGAGAACCGACCTGTGTTTGCTGCCAAAAGAAAGGGCGTTGGATACAAGTCTGCCCAAAGAGCCTGAAGAGTCCAGAAGATGGGAAAGTCAAAGTGTATGGCGCTTCAGGTAAAATCCACTATCTAACTCTGTTAAGTTCCTATGCATTGATTCTTAATACATGATGTGATAAGATTGCATTTGAATGTTTTACAGGATCGGTGAAAAGAAAGGAAGCTTGGTGAAAGAGCAAGATGAATCTAATCACGAGGAATGGATCTTGATCGCATTGACTTGAAGATTAGATTTTGAGCTTAGATAGTTATGATAGAGTTGTTAGAAATTTTCCTTTTGAAATACATAGTTTTCAATGGATTTTGCATTATAAGGACAAATGTTTTCCGCTGCTTTTATAAATAAAATAAATTTTCGTTTGACTTATTTATTTATTTGTTTATTTCCTTACAATGAAATCGTTATGAAAATTGGTGTTTGCATATTTCTACAACAAATGGATATGATTCTTATTTATGGTGTTTATGGAAAAGTCGAGAATTTACCAAATAGGGAAAGTTTCTCATCGCCCAAGTTTCAATTGGACAGAAATTTGGAATCATGCAACTTGGTTGCATGAAGAATGAGAAATTTCATATTTGGAAATTAGACTAATTCATTGACAAAGTGTTAAGTGAGGGACTAGGAGATCGAGTACACAAAGTTGTGTGTTGGTCAAAGTCCACCATAAGAGTAACAACATATTCGTCATGGTTTACTAAAAGTTTAGTAAATATGATTATACTTATAAGATTAAGTGTAATTATGAATTGATTGAAAAAGTTTAAATCAATAGCAAAACGAATAAGAAGAATCAAATAGGCAGAAAGATTAAAGTTTCTCCATTCTAAGAAGAAGGGAGAGTACCTTTTATGATTTATGATAGGTCTTAATGATTAAGAACCATATCTCAATTGATCCTCTAAGTGAGTCTTAGTACAATTGTATGTCTAAGAAGAGGAATCAAGAATTGAAGAAATGTTTAAATCAAAAAGTCAATCATACTTCGCTCCAATAACAAGTCTTAAAGTTAAGATTGTGGCAATAAGTGACAACTATTAAGAAGGTTTTTAACATTCATCAAATGTGAAAAGTTGTAATGTCTTGGATAAAATAAAGACCAACTAGGACCATTTTATGAAGTGTTATGTTTTGATAAAAACTACACTAACTCTTGAATATTTGGTTGTCAAGAAATGTTTATTGACAAGAGAATCTTATATGTCAAGGAGTCAGTGGGAGTCTTAATGGTCTTGAAAGGTTTCAAGAAAAAATCAAAATAAACCTTATCGATCATCACTAGCACACGAGTTGAGGTTTACAACCTATGGTGTTGACATTATTTTGTTTCTGTGCTGTTCCAATTGAGTTAATTATGCATGTGAGTTCTATGAGTTCTCATTTTGAACGCATAAAAGGAAAGGCACCTTAATCAATGAAAGGTACATTGATAGGAAAGGGTGAGCTGCTTAACTACTTGGAAGACATGATGGGCAGCTGTGCTACCATAAGGCAAGAAAGCAAGATTAAGAAAGTTCGGTCCATATGAGTTTGAATTTGTCGCAAACTTTGGTTTTAACAAATTCACATGGATAGAAACACATACATCGTTTAAATCTAAGTGTTATAAGATTTCATCCTTCATGAAAATGATTGTGAGGAAATGCTTTCACTAAGAAAGATTTTAAGAAGATAGTGATTGTAAAATTGCATTCTCGAATTCGATTATGGTTACGATATCTCTTTCCATAATTTGAATTGTGAGGTTTGGCAATTAGTCATAATTGTTTAGACACACATATGAACTATCTAAGGCAAAGGTGTATAGGTTCAAGAAGCTTTGATAAAAGATTATCAAAGCACTAAGTATTAGAAACATGGACTTAAGAAATTCAATAGGTATTGTTTTTCTGAAAGTTAAGATGTTTATAAATACATGTCGAAGCTAGTGGGAGCATAAGTGTTATGTTTTATAATAATCATCATGATAGTGGGAGCATAAATGTTATGATGGTATGATTATTAAGGAAAGTATTGCAAGTTGGCAATATTAATTATAGAAAGCAAGAGTCATTCTTTGCAAAGTTGTAAGTATGCAATAATTGTTTTGCTATAATTAAGGGAGAGAATATTATGCTTCATTTTAAATCTAAAGGCTTAGGTTGTGGAATATTAATAAATTTACTCAAAAGTACATAATGTGGTCTTAAAATTTCGATTATGGTTATGGCATTCCTCTTCACAATTCGAATTTTGAGAACATAGCAAATAAAACATTATGGCAAAAGATTGATAAAGTATCAAATCTTTATGTAAGACATTTTGCATCATGTCCCATACGCTTCGAGTACATGATCGATTGCAAATGCTATAATATTTGACCATTCTAAAATTTTCCAAATGTTTAGAGCATTTAGAGGGAAAAAGGACTAGAATCGGTTTTTGACCAAAATAATTAAACAACTATCAAAGGACAATCCAAAGTTCGACAATGATTGGTCGCTTGTGAGTAGTTGGAAGTACGATATTGGATGGACCATATGGACATTATTTTGAATAGATAAGATTCTATTAAGAATGAGTTGTCATATGGAAAATATGGAAACGTGTCCATATTGGGAATTGAATATTGAAAATCTATGTCTAGATTAGAAACTTTTATGAAAAAGGATGTTCAAAGGAATGTAACTTGAGTGAGAGACATCATATCTATGGAATTGTCTTGTAACAATCTCCGATAGAGGACTTTGTAATTTTATTGGCAATAGTCTTTGTGACTTTGGTGCAGTGATATTACAAAAGGATTGTTGCATAAAATGTTAGAATCTAGCATATTCTATAAGTGGCAAGAATTGATATTCTTACATTTATAAAATGGATTAGGAGTTGTGAAATGAGAATGATTGGAAATGTTTTCAATTTGATCTATTTCACAAAGTAAGAACCATAGGTAAACATTGTGTGCATACTAAGAGCATGGGACAAGTGTAATAATTCAAGTAAGAAGTTGATTACCCGAAACGACAAATAATGAGTAATCAATATGGTGATAAATAAAAGGTGTTTTTATTTATACTCAAAGGTTTGAGGCCATATGGGATTAGTATTATTCTTGTGTTTCACTTTGCATGTTTTGACTTCCTGAATAATTTAATTGGTTAAAAACAGTCAAATTATTCAAACAGGCCACAGTTGTTCATATGTTGGAAGTAGGTATGAATGAAGACTATCATGAATTGGTGTGTGGATTGTCTAAAAGAGTATTAGACATAAGCAAATGTTTCATGCAACGTTCATGAGTGCTTATGAATATGATTTGAGCATTGGATTAAACCCACGCTCACTTGGATCACTCCATGAATTGCATCATGAGTGATTGGTGAGACGATAACATCTTATATTCTTGAAACCGAGATGTGTGAGTTATATCTTGCGAATCGGTTGCACATTGATAATATGTAAACGCACCAGTAAATTCGTGTCATAAAACATATTATTGTGTGTGATTTGGTGAGTAAATGCAAGCGAGCATTGAATCAAAGTTTATCCGTTCCTTTTATCCCAAGTAGGATAAAAGCGATATCTTTGGGCCCTTCGATGATTTAGTGATGACAAACGTAAATGCTCGGCCGGGCTAGGGCTAATTTGATTTGTTCAATTAGTCAGTCGTCATAAATCGGATGTCGAGAAATAGTACAAAGAGAATGATTTGAAATCATATCTCATACGATATCTAGAATGGAGGAATATATGATCCCTTATCTATAGGACACGTGTATCTGATAGGATCAGAGTTGACAGTGGCTTTGGAAAGCTACGATTGTAGATCAAGATTTGAAGTCATACCCATAATAGTTATTAGACTTATCCAAGTGGGAGACTGTTGGATTAGTGTCTAAGTCCATAACTATTTTGGTATGTACTTGACCCGATGATGCATGGTCCTTTTGGGTTGCCCTCACCAAAGCAACTTGATAGGATGAATTATGGAGAGAAAGGATTAAATATGATTTATTAATATATTATGAGAATAATATATTAAAGGAGAAATCATATTGTTTAATTAATATTAGTCAAGAATTAATTGGTAATTAGTTTTGTGACTAAAAGAGATTAATTAAACTTAAGGGACTGGAATTATAATTATAAGATAATTTCAATTTGGGCCATGGATTGCCTTATATTAAGGAGTGGACGAATTCTATGGGGAAACCCATAACAAATCGTCCAAGGCCTTAAGGAAAGGAATCTATGGGTTGCTTAGGGCTTAAGCATCCAATTTAGGGTTTCCTTGTTAGATAACCTTAATAGCCTAACTATATATACATCCCTTATGACCTAAAAACGTGGCTAAGCATCCTTCTAGGGTTTCACACGTTTTAGGGCAGCCTCCATCCTCTGTCCTCTTCATCCTCTTGCTCTTGGTGTTTGTGAACCATTAGAGGAGTGACATTTGTGACTCTAAGCTTTCTAAAGTCAATACAAGGAGGAATTGGATTGTTATTGCTACATAACAATTAAGGTAATGTCTTAAACCCATTCTTATGTTAATATGATTACTTGTATGCTAGAATTAGGGTTTATAGTCTTGGATAACTTGCATTTACAATAGAGAAACCTAGATCCAAGCATTAGGGTTTGTATGAGCACATAGGGTGTTCTTATGACTAAAACCCAATTTTATTATCAAATGAAAATGTGAATCATTGCTTGTACAAGCTGTGAAAGGAAATAATATTTCTTGCCATTTCTAAAGAGTAACAACATTTATTCAAATCTAAAGTTAACCCATTATTAAGAAATAAAGAAAAAACACCAATCTTGGTCACATGTGATGCTTTCCTATTGCCCGTTATTAAGTTTATCTTCCCATGCTCCACTTCTTCACTACTTCTTAGGCACTGCAAATCAGTCAAATGTGAATACCACAACCTGTATCAATCACCCAAGAGTTAGTATGCAATGAGTTTTAAGACAATATGGTATAAATACCTGCATGGGTGGGTTTAACTTTCCCATCATTTACGTCTTGCAAGTACTTAGGGCAGCTTCGCTTCCAGTTCCCCTTTTCGTGGAAGTAGAAGCATTGTGCTTCCTTTGGGTTTGAAGAAGGAGGAATGGGACCTTTCTTGGTCCCACTTGAAGAGGACCCATCAAGATACTTTCCCTTGGTACCCTTTGAAGGGGTCTTCCTCTTCTTCCCCTATCCCTGCGCAATTTGCAGAACATGGACTATTGTAGGAGTAGGTGTAGAAGTAACAATCGATTTACCTTTAAGGCCACACTCAGCGATTCTTAAAAGTCCTTGAAGTTTGCTAAGTGTGACTTCCTCCTTGTTCATATGATAAGTCATACGAAACTGATCATAACTTGGAGGTAAGGAATGGAGAATGATATCAATCGACATGTCCTCAGGGAAGTCCACATTAAGCTTTAGCAACCGGTCCACGAACCTTTGGATTTTCTGCAACTAGTCGGTGATGGGTTTGTTGGGTTTTGAGCATTCTAACACTTCCTAAGTGTACATGCAACCCTAATAACCTTGGATCTATGTTTGTCTAATTATCATGCAAAGTTGATTTTCAAGGCTATGATCCTATCTAGCATACATGGGGAACAATTTTAACTTGAATAATAGATAGAACTACATACCTTGTTGATGTAAGTGTTCCTTGAAACCTTGTGAGCCTATAACCTCAAGTGTGATGCCTCAAATTCTTCACACAACACCAAATGCAAAGTATAAACTTGAGAGAATACTCTAACACACTCAAAATCGGCCAAGCCCTCTTGTTTCTCTAGTGTAACCGATTTTGGGGAGAGACATGGTCCTTATATAGTGTGTTGCATTAGGTAAAACCCTAATGTAACATGACTCTTCATTTCTCAATCCATGGGCTAACTCCATGGAGAATCCAATGGGTGGAACCCAACTTGATAATCCGTGGAGCCTTTTAGCTTACTATATAAGATATGGAAGATTTACATAATCTACCCATATATTTAATTAGTTATTCTTTTGATCACTTAACTAATTCTAAATTAATTCTTGATCAAAACTAATTAAATAATATTATTAATATATTAGAACTTATAATATATTAATAAACCATATGTGTTATTTCTCTCATTTAGTTTATCCAATTGCATGGTGCCATGCAACCCAAATGGACCATGCCGGGTCGGGTCAATATTTACCAGAAATAGTTATGGACTTAGACACCTTATCCAACAGTCTCCCACTTGGATAAGTCTAATAAGTATAACTACAATACTTCAGGAACCGATCGACAATCGTAGCTCTTTCAAGGTCTCTTGGAACTGAGAAGATGTTGATACGCCATTTAAGATAAGTGATCATATAATCCTCTGTTCTAGATATCAGCCGGACAAATACATGGAACAATGTCTTACTTATTGTCCATCAGTTTGTTTCCCGATTTCCGATTTGTTTGACAAAGAACTTAATTGAACACATCAACTTAGTTCTGACCGGGTCCGGTACATAGGTCAAAACAAAATCATCGAGGGGCCCAAATATCAGCTTCTAATCCAAGAAGGAACAGATAAACTTCGACTCATATGTTTGTTCTACCTCTCATTGAATTACACACAAAAGCACGTTTTATAACACCAAGTTACCAATGCGTTTTCGTACAATCAATGAATAACCAACTCGTAAGTAACAAATCATATCTCTAGGTTTGAAGACTTATATGATATTACCGTCTCACGATCACTTGAGATAAAATTCTATGAAGTGATTCCAGTGAGCATGGGTTGATTCCAATACTCAGAACTAATGAGCACTCATGAAGTGTTGTCTTATATCCTGACACCTACAACCAACTTCATGACAGTCTTACTTCATATCTACTTCCAACATATGATTGACTGTGGAAAATTTGAATAATATGTGAAACCACAACATACTATTCTGGAAGTCAAAACATGCAAAAGAAATTATAGTAAACGATTGACAAAACATAGTAACACTTTACTCATAAATAAACACAAGTTTTATTCATCATCAATTGTCAATTACACTTTACAAATTTCATAATTTATCTAACTACTAAAACTCATATCATCCTTTAGCCTTATGCTCCGAGCATGCTGGAGATGCTTAACCCTACTAAGTCCCTTCATGAGGGGATCTGTTGGGTTCTCATCCAATGATACCCTCTTTGCCACGAGGATTCCTTCTTCTATGCGATGTCTGATAAATTGATATTTTATGTCGATGTGTCTGGATCTCCCGTGATCCCTTGGTTCCTTGGCTAAGGCAACAACACTTTCACTATCACATAAAATTTCCATGGGCTCCTTTATAGCTGGTACAACTCCAAGGTCTCCAATGAAGTTCTTTAGCCATATTGCCTCCTTTGCTGCCTCGCTCGCTGCTATATACTCTGATTCACAAGTGGAATCAGCCACTGTGTCCTGCTTGGAACTCTTCCAAGTGATTGCTCCTCCGTTTAAGGTAAAGACCCAGCCCGACTGAGAGCGGAAATTATCCCTATCAGTTTGGAAGCTAGCATCACTATACCCTACGACTCTCAAGTCATCACTCCCACCGAGGGTAATGACCCAGTCCTTAGTCCTCCGTAGGTACTTGAGGTTATTCTTTATCGCAGTCTAGTGTGCCTTGCTAGGATTCCCCTGATACCTGCTAACCATGCTCAAGGAAAAAGCTACATCAGGTCGAGTACACGTCATAGCATACATGATCGAGCCTACTGCTGAAGCATAAGGTACTTGACTCATTTCTGCTATCTCAGCCTCGATACTTGGGCTTTGTGTCTTACTCAATCTGGCGTTACTCTGGATGGGTAACTCTCCTTTCTTGGAGTTCTGCATGCTGAATCTCTTCAACACCTTGTCCAAGTATGTACTTTGACTAAGTCCAATTAGTCTTTTACTCCGGTTTTTCAAAATCCTTATCCCTAGAATATAGGCAACTTCTCCTAGGTCCTTCATAGAGAAACACTTCCCAAGCCAAGACTTAACTTCCTGCAGAGCTGGGATGTCATTTCCTATGAGTAGTATGTCATCCACATACAATACCAAAAATCTAACTATACTCCCACTAGCCTTGACATAAACACAAGATTCATCTTCACTTCTAGAAAATCCAAATTTCTTGACCTTTCATCAAAGCAAAGATTCCATCTGCGAGGTGCTTGCTTTAATCCATAAATGGATTTCTCAAGCTTACACACTCTATTAGGGTACTCGTTGCTGACAAAACCTTCTGCCTGACTCATGTAAACATCTTCAGCCAACTTTCCATTAAGGAAAGCGGTTTTGACATCCATTTGCCAAATTTCATAGTCATGAAATGAAGCTACGGCTAACATAACCCTAATAGACTTAATCTTGGCTACTGGAGAAAAGTTCTCATCATAATCCACTCCAGGAATTTGAGAGAAGACCTTTGCGACCAGTCGAGCCTTATAAGTGTGTACATTACCATCCATGCCGGTCTTCTTCTTGAAGATCCATTTTCACCCTATAGTCTTACGACCTGGTACATTCTTAACCAAGTTCCAAACTTGATTGTCATACATGGATTGTATCTCGCTATCCATAGCCTCTTTCCATTTAGCAGACTCGGGGCCTGCCATGGCTTCCTCGTAGCTGGTAGGGTCATCCAGACCCACTAGTGTCCCATCACTAATAAGTGTCTCACCTTCTGCAGTAATATGGAAACCATTGTAATGCTCAGGTGCACTCCTAACTCTCATGGAACGCCTCAGAGGTACAGATTCGTCAATTGGCTCAACAGGAGTTTCCTCATCAAGTTGAGGGCTAGTGTTTGAAGTTCCTTCACCACTTGACTCTTGAATTTCTTCAAGATCAATTTGCCTCCCACTGTCTCCTTGTCTTATAAACTCTCTTTCTTGAAAGACTCCTCTTCTTGCTACAAAGACCACATTATCACTAGGTCTGTAGAAGAGGTAACCAAAGAATCTTTGTGGGTAGCCGATGAAAATACACCTCTCGCTTCGAGGTTCTACCTTATCATGAGACTTGCGCCTTATAAAAGCCTCGCAACCCCAAATCTTGATGTGGTCTAGTTTAGGTACTTTACCAGTCCACATCTCGTGAGGAGTTTTGGCTACTTTCTTTGTAGGGACTAGATTAAGAATATGGGCGGCAGTCTCTAAGGCATACCCCCAGAATGAGATTGGTAGCGAAGCTCGAATCATCATGGAACGAACCATATCTAACAAGGTTCGATTACGCCTCTCAGCCACATCATTCAACTGTGGTGTCCTAGGAGGTGTCAATTGTGAGACAATCCCACATTCCCTAAGATAGTCGAGGAACTCTGAACTAAGATACTCACCACCTCGGCCAGATCGAAGCATCCTAATGTTCCTGCCCAATTGATTCTCGACTTCCTGTTTAAATTCCTTAACCCTTTCGAAAGTCTCTGACTTATTCTTGATTAAGTAGACATATCCATATCTACTATAATCATCAGTAAAAGTCAAATAATAACGATTATCATCCCTTGTGGCATGTTTGAATGGTCCACACACATCCGTGTGCACAAGATCCAACAAACCTTCACCCCTCTCACAAGAACCTTTTAAGGGTGACTTTGTTATTTTTCTGAGTAAGCATGATTCACAACTATCATCAGACTTTAGGTCAAATGACTCCAAGACTCCATCCATTTGGAGTTGGCCTATGCATTTCTTGCTTATATGTCCAAGACGACAATTCCATAGTGATGCTTTATCCAAGTTATTATTATTAACAGAATCAACACACAATACATTATTTCCTAAGTTATGAACCACAGATACAGTTTCATACACGCCATCACAAGGTACTGCTTTAAAATAAAGAACATTATTAAAGAAATCATTAATCTAACCAACTTTATTATCAAATGAAAAGGTGAAACATTGTTTATACAATGCATGAAAGGAAATAATATTTCTTGCCATTTCTGGAGAATAACAACATTTATTCAAATCTAAACTGAACCCACTACTTAGCGATAAAGTATAAACTCCAATCTTGGTGACAGGTGAAGCTTTCCTGTTTCCCATGTTCAAGTTTATCCTTCCTTGCTCCACATTCTCACTTCTTCTTAGTCCCTGCAACTCAGAACATATATGAATACCACAATCGGTATGAAGGACCCATGAGTTAGAATGGGGTGGGTTATTAGATAAGATAATGTAAATACCTATATTGTTGGGTTTAACTTTCCTATCCTTCACATCTTGCTGGTACTTTGGGCAGTTTCGCTTCCAATGTGCCTTTTCATGGCAATAGAAGCATTCAGCCTCCTTTGGGTCAGAAGAAGGAGTAATGCAACCTTTCTTGGTTCCACTCGAAGAACTCTTTCTTTTCTTCCCTCGTCTTTTCCCGATTGCCAAGACAGGGGTGGAGTTGGTAGGAGTAGGAGTAGTAACAACCGCCTTACCCTTAAGACCACTTTCCGTGGTCTTTAAGAGTCCTTGAAGTTTGCTGAGAGTGACATCTTCCTTGTTCATGTGGTATGTCATGCGGAATTGATCATAACATGAAGGTAAGGAGTGCAAAATAATATCTATTGCTAGCTCCTCGGGGAAGTTCACATTAAGCTTCAGCAAGCGGTCCATAAATCGTTGCATTTTCTGCATGTGGCCCGTGATGGGTTCTACATCCTTCATTCGGGTTGTTATCATGGAGGAGATGATTTCGTACCTCTCTTGTCGTGCACTTTGATGATATCTTTCCATCAAGTCTTGGTGCATTTCAAAAGGGTAGTAGTCCTCGTAGGACTTTTAGAGATCGGCTGTCATAGTGGCCATCATGATGCATGCCACCTTGGTGGCATCCCTTTCATGTGCCCTAAAGTCAGCGATCTCTTGAGGAGTAGCAACTGTCTCATCAATCTCCTTAAGCTCCTTATCGAGGACATATTCTTTGTCCTCGTAGCGGGTAATCATTCGGATGTTTCTGATCCATTCATTAAAGTTGGATCCATCAAAAGTGACTTTCCCACACAAGTTCATAAGAGAAAAGGAGACATTAGGATTAGAGCCAGAAGCAGCAGTGTTTGCAGACATCTGAAAAAGAAGAAAAGTTTAGTTTAGAAATAGAGATAATCCTTAATAAGACACCCAAATGTAGTATTAAGGCTAGGACCCAATCACCATATATTATACTTAGAAGAGGTATGTCATAATCTAAGTAATAACATATTTGAAAGGTAAGTGAATGACGATTCACCAATTTCCACCAAAGTTGAAATATTAGAAATATTTAACTTGGTTCTTAGAAACTCCTAGATTCTTTTGAGATTCAATGAACTTTTCAAAGGCATGTTTCAATCTCGAGTGTGCCCTCCAAGTTTTGTGACTGGGATGCCAAGGATCACAAAACGAGGTGTGAAGTAACCATGCAAATTACTTGGTACCCTTAATAAATTACCCCTCAATCGATGTGTCGGTTAACCACACACGCTCCATCGATACTATGATAAATATTAAGTCACCCTTTACCTACTTTGTTAAGTCCAAGTTAGTGTGCCGGTTAACCACACACGCTCCACTAACGACTTAGACAAAGTGTAAAGTGTAATTTCATGGATTAGCACCTTATTCACATTTTTCCTAAAGTAACTAAGATTGGGAATTTAATAAAACATTTAGTTACTTTATAATATTCATCATACTTTTAATGAGAATTTATAAGTCCTTGTCTTACCCGTTCGGCTAACGACCCTCCACCAGTCAAGCAAGCCGTGGGTGAGAGTGGACACCCATTAAGTTGCCATTTTATAGGCAACAACCTTATACCCACCTTATAGACCGACTTCGTGAATGAGGCGTACTAGCGGTAAGACGACTTTGATCTTATATATATATATATATATATATATATATATATATATATATATATATATATATATATATATATTATTAACTTATAATATTATAAGTATAAGGTTTGAATTTTAACTTTTAAAATTCTAAGGGTTGGAACTAAAGTTTTTAATATGACTTTACTTGTTCCAAAACTTGAGGGCAAGTTTTGTAAACTTTCAAACCTTTTCATTTCTTGTAACTTATGAGTTTATTAGGGTATTAAAAATGAAGACTCTTCATTTTTATAACCCATGTGTTCTTTTAATGGTTTTAAAGCAAAGTGACTTTTGGTTTTCCATAACTTGAGGACAAGTTATGGACTCCACTAAAACACATAATGATCATGAATTAATCTACCACATAGGTTACAAATAATTCCTATGATCATCTAAACATCATAAGATCAAGAACATGAATATGAACACTTTCATGAAATAAAAAATTACATTTAAAACTTTGTAATTTTGATAACTTGTTGTTGTAAATGGATTAGCAAAGACATTCCACCATCTAAAACAGGTTTTCAAGTGCCAAAACAGTTTAGGGTAATGTTTCTAGTCCATTTCCAGCAACTAAAGTCAAAAAACTGCAATCTGAGGCTCCTACTCGCCGAGTGCATGAACCTACTCGGCGAGTAGGTTGAAGATTCACATGAACTCGGTGAGTCCCCCCATGGACTCGGCGAGTTCATCAGTTAGATTGCAAAAATATTGACTTTTTTCAACTATTTAGCACAAATAACAAACAAACAAGCCTAGGCTCTGATACCACTGTTGGGTTTTGAGCATTCTAACACTTCCTAAGTGTACATGCAACCCTAATAACCTTGGATCTATGTTTGTCTAATTATCATGCAAAGTTGATTTCCAAGACTATGATCCTATCTAGCATACATGGGGAACAATTTTAACTTGAATAATAGATAGAACTACATACCTTGTTGTTGTAAGTGTTCCTTGAAACCTTGTGAGCCTAGCACCTCAAGTGTGATGCCTCAAATGCTTCACACAACACCAAATGCAAAGTATAAACTTGAGAGAATACTCTAACACACTCAAAATCGGCCAAGCCCTCTTGTTTCTCTAGTGTAACCGATTTTGGGGAGAGACATGGTCCTTATATAGTGTGTTGCATTAGGTAAAACCCTAATGTAACATGACTCTTCATTTCTCAATCCATGGGTTAACTCCATGGAGCATCCTATGGGTGGAACCCAACTTGATAATCCATGGAGCCTTTTAGCCCGCTATATAAGATATGGAAGATTTACATAATCTACCCATATATTTAATTAGTTATTCTTTTGATCACTTAATTAATTCTAAATTAATTCTTGATCAAAACTAATTAAATAATATTATTAATATATTAGAACTTATAATATATTAATAAACCATATGTGTTTTTTCTCTCATTTAGTTTATCCAATTGCATGGTGCCATGCAACCCAAATGGACCAGGTCGGGTTGGGTCAAGTATTTACCAGAAATAGTTATGGACTTGGACACCTTATCCAACAGGGTTCACCATCCTTCATCCTGGCTGTTATCATGGAGGATATGATTCCATACCTCTTTTGATGCGCACTCTGATGATACCTTTCCATCAGATCCTGGTGCATCTCATAGGGGTAGAAATCTTCATAGGATTTCTGAAGTTCGGGAGTCATAGTAGCCAACATAATGCAAGACACTTTAGTAGCATCCCACTCATGTGCATCAAACTCCACAATCTCCTCAAGAGTAGCAGTGGTCTCATTGATAAACTTAAGCTCCTTGTCAAGGACATATTCATTGTCCTCATAGCGGGTAATCATTCTGATGTTCCTAATCCATTCGTTGAAATTAGAACCATCAAAAGTGACTTTCCCACACAAGCTCATAAGGGAAAAGAAGCCTGTAGGGTTTGAGCCAGCAACAGTGCTGAAAGACATCTGAAAGAAAAGAAAGACAAGTTTTAATTAGATAAAGAGTCCTTAATAAGTCACCCAACTTAAATATTAAGGCTAGGATCCTACAAACTATTTCATAACTTGGAAGAGGGATGCCGTAATCCAAGCTATAAAATATTTGAAGGTAGGTAAATGACAATTTGCCAATTTCCACCATTATAAACAAAATAAATTATTAAATTTTAATTGGATTTGAAACTCCTATATCTTTTGAGATACATTGAACTTTCAATGGCATGTTTAAATCTCGATTGTCCCCTCTCAAGTTTGTGATTGGGATGCTGAGGATCACAAATAAGGTGTGAATAACCATGCAAATTGACTTGGTACCCTTAATTTTATCACCCAATCGATGTGCCGGTTAACGACACACGCTCCACCGATCTATGATAAAACTTAAGTCACCCTTTGCCACTCTTACTAGTCATTGTTAGTGTGTCAGTTAACCACACACGCTCCACTAACGACTTGGTAAGGTAAAAACTGTAATTTCATGGGTTAGCACCTATTTCACATTTTCCTAAAGTAACTAGGATTGGGAATTAATAAAGGTTTAGTTACTTTATAATTTCATTATACCTTTAATGAGGATTAAGGTCCTATCCTACCCGTTCGGCTAACGACCCTCCACTAGTCAAGGAAGCGGTGGGTGAGAGTGGACACCCATTAAACCGCCATTTTATAGGCAGTAACCTTATACCCCCTTATAGACCGGCTTTGTGAATGAGGCCTACTAACGGTAAGACTGACTTATTCTTATACATACATACATACATATATATATATATATATATATATATATATATAATGATAATAATAATAATAATAATAATAATAATAATAATAATAATAATAATAATTAAACTTTTAATATTATAAAAGTATCAGGGTTGAATTTTAAACTTTTAAAATTCTAAGGTTCTATTTGGAATCAAAGTATTAACGTGTGAGACTTTACAAATTTCAAACTCGAGGGAAAGTTTTGAAACTAGACATTTCAACTTCATAACTTATGAGTTAATGGTTTATTAAAATGAGAGACTTTTCATTTTATGTAACCTATGTGTATTAAAATAGACTTTAAAAGAGTGACCTTTGGTAATCCATAACTTGAGGACAAATTATGCATTCCATTAAAACACATAATTGATCAAGAACTAATCATTAAACAATTCAGCAAATAATTCCTATGATCTAACATTAACTCATAAGAACATGAACATTCATATCAAAATTTCAAGAATCATATTAACACATATAAAACATAGAATTTTGATATTAGCCATTGTAAATGGATTAACATAACCATTACACCATCTAAAACAAGTTTTAAAACACCAAAACATTTTAGGATAATGTTTCTAGTCCATTTCCAGCAGCAAAACTCGAAAAACCGCACTCTGACAAGCCAACTCGTCGAGTGCATGAACTGACTTGTCGAGTTGGTTGAATATAGGCATGGACTCGTCGAGTCCACTTAGCAGAATGCATAAAACATGAGTTTTTTTCAACTATTTGCATCAAGTATCAAGAAAACAAAGGCTCTGATACCACTATTGGGATTTGAGCATTCTAACACTCTTATAGCGTATATGCAACCCTAGAAACCTTGGATCTATGTTTTCTCTAAAATACATTCAAATTTGATTTCCAAGGTTTACAACCTAACTAGCATGTTATGGGGTACTTGTAATACAAAACTTTAAGTAAAATAACATACCTTTCTTTTGTAGTTGATTGCTTGGAGTTTTAGAGCCTAGCACCAATAGTGTGGATGCCTCAAGTGGTTTCACAAATCACCCAAAACAACTTGGAAATACTTGAGAGAATATGATGCTCACTAAAATCGGCCCACCCTTGTTTCCCACACACACTAGTGCCAATTCTAGAACCATGGACCTCTTTATATACTATGGAGGATTAGGGTTAAACCCTAATACCCATGACTCTTCATTTACCTAGGATCCATGGGTTAAAAGCTCCATGGACTATCCATGGACTTCCATATACTCTTAGCCAATCCTAGATAAATCTTAACCCAATCCATATATATTGAAGATTCCATATTTAATTAGCCTATTTTGATCACTAAATTAATTCCAAAAGCACTTCTTGATCAACACTAATTAAATAATATGATTTCATATTAATATATTATAACTAACAATATATTAATAGATCATAAACATCTTATTCTCAAAAGTATATCCATACAAATTGTTAGGTGACGTGTAACCCAAATGGACCATGTCGGGTTGGGTCAAGTTCATACCAAATATAGTTACGGACTTAGAGACCTTATCCAACATTATGGTGGTAGAATGGTGGTGTGTGGGGATGTTTGGGTGTTTATAACCGAGAGAGATAAGGAGAGTATAAGAGGGTGAGAGATAGAGATTGTGAGATAAAGAAGAGAGTTGGTGATTTGAGTAAGTTGAGAGGCTCCTTATGATCTCTATTTATAGTAGAGGAGTATAAACTCATGAAAGAAGACACCATACCCTATCAACTGTCGAACACATAATCAAATCCATCCTTATGTAGTTGTGGTGGAATTTTAGGCAAAAAGGTGAGGGAGGCATGTGAAGTCACATGGGAATGGACAAGGAGGAAGTTAATATTCCTGACTTCTAGTCTTAGGCAAGCCATATGGGCCCCACATGAAGTTATACTCTCATTAAGTGCTCAAAAACACACATTATCGGGTGCATCGGGATTCGAATGTTGAATTTTTTTTGAACGTGTCGATATATAGAGTTTAATTCAATGATTCAAAAAATTCAAACGGATTAATTTTTTGAATTACGAAACTCTAGGAAATCATGTTTAAAGTTCCGCGTCTAAATAGCCTGTAACGCTCGATTTTTCGATTTTCGCAAATATTTTTGCTAAAAATACTTCGAGTATGAAATTAAATAATAGCTATAACCTGAGTCGAAAAACGCTATTGGAATTTCCATCATAGGTGTGTAAGTGCCTCAACGGATCGATTTGGTTTTACACGATTAAAGAAAACTATTGTTTTACTGTCTTGTTTTCTTAAAATAGTCGTATCTTTTGCATATGAACTTCGTTTTTAACTTTATATTTTTGGAAACAGGGGAACATGTACTATAATGTTTCAATATTTTCCTGGTTCATAACTGTTTAATACAATTTTTCAGTTTTTTAGACCCATTAATCAGTGTTGCAGTTTGAGTTGTTTGATTCGTTTGACAGATTACACACTTGGAAGTAAGGTATCATTTGACATCTTATAACATTTAAAATAAGCTCATTTATTTTACATTAGATTCACTAAAACTGAATGAGTTAAATTACAAAAAGATTTACTGTAATTTAGTCCTTTGTAGTCTATGCCATAAATTTAAGGATGTCACAAACACAATGTCTAATGGATCTGGGACTAAAGTTGTCTAAAGCTGAAGATGAACTAGAATTTGAAGTTACCCATTATCGAAAAATAATGGATTTCTTGCCATATCTCTTGCACACATGTCCAGCTTTGCGTATTCGATTGGAGTAAATCGCATAACTCACAGGAACTTTATTGAAGTAAAAACTCACTCAAAAAACTTCAATTTGATAATAGAATACAAGAACCTAATAAACTGTATATACTATACTAAATAAGAGATTAGTATACAATTAGGATTCCTATCAATCTAGACTTTCCTTATAACTCAAGGTGTTCTAGAACATCTTGGATACCACTCCAAGATTACTTGGACAACACTCCAAGGAAACGCCTAATAATTAATCCATATCTGTTTTAGTGAAATTCACCAACAGTCGAGGGGTATGGAGTTATTTCTACAACACCTTTTAGAACACTTTTCCAATCTGTCACAAATCTACATTACCTTACCTTTGTATTCCCATATCTTACATATGATGTTCGGTAGATTTGCTTGTTTACGCATGATCCTCACGAGGAAGAATTTGGCACATTAAAGAACATACTAGTTATTCCACTATGTTTGGGGTGCTATTAATAATAGGTTCTAGTTGTATGTTTCTTCCACTCAATGTCTCATTTTTGTTCAAATGTCAAATGGGGAGGATGTCATTCTACACAACACTCTACATCCGATTACTGTAGATTTCTACTTTCTTGGAAATAATATGATAACATGGTCCTTTAAAGGTTTGATATCCCATTCCAATGTCAATGTTGAGCACTATGGGGTCGCCAATATGATTTATGAAACTTGCTAGCTTCAGAATCTTTTTCGCAAATTATATAATTCGCCTTCCAAAACCATAATTATGTTTTGTGACAATGTTAGTGTCATTTACATGTCCTCAAACCCAATTCAACATCAAAAACCAAACATATTAAGATAGACATATGTTCAAGATAATGTTGCTTTGGGACATGTTTGAGTGCTTCGTATTCCATACAACTCGCAATATTATGATTTCTTCAATAAGGCGTTGTCATATCTATTTCACAAGTTTAAGTCAAGTTTAAACGTTCGACAACTCCTCCTAATACAATTGAAGGAGAGGGGCATTAGTAATATATGATGTATATATAGTTAGACACATTTTGGATAACCCATACGTTACGCAAACAATCAAGGAGAAACAAGAAAATAATGACACACAGAATTAACGTGGTTCGATGAATGTGACTTACATCCACATGTAAAAACTAGGAAATGCTTATATTACTTAATCTTTAGCCATGAATACCAATAATCATAAGACCTAACGACCCTTAGCCTGCTCCAAAACACATATCCTTTTGAAATTGTCATTTGGGTTTCTTCACTTCGTTCCAGACTTTCAAATCAGATTTAAAATGATATATATTGAATTCTAACAACATAAAATCCTTTGTATAACGTAAAAAAAACTAACTTTACACATCTTTGCTTTTTTTTTTTTGGTTAATGATAATAGTAATACTTTTTTGTCATTTTCCCATATCTTGACAAAAACATTCCTTACTGCTTCGGCTATTTTCAGCAACCTGCTCTTGGTGATAACCTGTAGTAAATCGAGAGAAAAAGTGAGACTCAATTTCCGCTTATATATCATATACAACTTTGGAATAATCGACAACTTGAACGCTTATTTTAGTATGTTAAATGCGTTTATCTATCTACACGTGTTACCCATATAGACATTTGTATAAATCTGAGTCATGCATGTATCGTTTGGGAGATTAAGATTCTTGAATTTTTGGAATCGCACGATGCATCATAAAGGCGAGCCTTTTTGCTGCATTTGTTGCTTCCGTCCAACAAAAGATGACAACATGAAATTTCAACAAGGTTACCGTATATAGATATTCATTATTGGTTACCTTCACGTCTTTGTCACACTCACATGTGGAGAGAACAAACACAATGACAAGACGTGGAAGAAAAACGGTTCTAAACTTCTAATGATATGAACTAAAAATGTAGAATATAAGTATAAGATAATATACTAGATGTAAATGAGTTGATAGTTGAGATTACTAGAATGGGTATGTAAATGACAACTAAGAATAGAAAGTTATAAATCTGTAACATTAATAACATGCAAAAATCTTTATTAAACCAAAAATGTTGGTACGTATCATAATTTTGGTTGGCAAGGACACCTTTTTAATCACTCGCCTTCGAGGTATATACAATGTGTTGATCAAATTAATTAACGACCTTTTATTTGGCAACAAATGCCAAATTTTCCACCCTTATCTAAGCTATACATATGGTTTACACATGTAAGTACTTTTGTCTGGTTGTAGTTTTTAGTTTTACAATTTACTTTTTTTTTTTTTTTTTTTTTTTTTTTTTTTTTTTTTTTGTGAAAAACTGAATT
Organism: Lactuca saligna; assembly: GCF_052625555.1. Classification (NCBI taxonomy): domain Eukaryota; kingdom Viridiplantae; phylum Streptophyta; class Magnoliopsida; order Asterales; family Asteraceae; genus Lactuca; species Lactuca saligna. The sequence continues at coordinate 132,133,278 of NC_136418.1, read as the reverse complement.
ATGGTGAGAAAGAAAAAGTAAGGACAACTATGAAATTCATAGAAAATATTTTCAAATATGATGTTTTCTGGATGGTTCAAAAAATTATGTTTTCTATATGATTTAAAAATATATATATTTTCCTATTTTTTCCTCTTACCCATCATCATTTTTAAATGTGACATTTGTCACCATTTAACTTGAGTAGAGGGTTCATATCTCATCGTGGTCATCGGTGAATTTAATTTGTAGTTTATGAGTAAATTATATTTGTTGTTAAAAAAAACTTATGTAGAAAGATAATTAAAAAATACATATATTTCATTTCTCTTTTTTTTTTGACAATCATAAAACATCATGCGTATCTAAAAATCGATACTATTTTCTATACAATTATAAATCATGTTGATTCTACTTCGTGAGTTATGGGTGAGACATTGTGATTGGAGGAAAGATAAAGTATGTATTGATAGAGATGTGCAAAAAAAAAAATTGAATACGAAAAAAATGCAACTGAAAAACCAATGGTTTGGTTCCGGTTTTGGTTTTTATAAAAAACTATTTTTTGGTTGAGTTTAGTTTCTTATATATAAAACCCATAAAAACGAATAACCAAAGTACCAAAACAAACAACTCAAATAGCAGACATCATGTAACGCTCAGTATTCATGTAATTTATATTTTTGACCATAAGTATGAAATTTAATAGCAAAAGGGTCCCATGGCTCCATAAGTAAGAAATGTGAGACTTGTGCGTACGTTGGGCATACCCTTTGGTATGCTAGGCGTACGTGGCAAAAACTCAAACCCTAGGGTTTGAGCCCTATTTAAACATCATTAACTCCTCAAGACCTTTTCCCTCGTCAGCCTCCATCTCTTATTTCGTCCCTAACAAACCCTAATCCTTGTGTGAGCCTTTGTGAGCTTGAGAGTGTGTTCTTGGTGTTCTTGAAGGAAGAGAAAGGAAGGGAAATCATCTTGTAAGATCAAGGCATCTTGGATCCAGAAATGTTTCACCCTCAAGCATCCTTTGAAGGTATAAAGTCTGAAACTTGATGAGTTATTTGCTTAGATCTAATTAGCCTTGAATTTGTGTTTATTTTGGTACCTTGGTGTTCATGAGTATGGATTACTCTAACCATAAGAGTTGTCCTTTTAGACGTTCTTAGGTGTTAGGAACCATAAAAATGTGAAATTGGTCCTTTTATCCCTTCCATGCAAGAGTTATGATGTCTTAATGGATTAATAAGTTAGGGTCTTAGCTTTTGGACCTTTTCTAGCCATGGAAAGTCTTAAAGGTGGAAATTTTATGACTTAAGACAATGCTTTGAGTCTAGATCTGAGTTTAGATGGAAAAACCTTAAGGATTAAGCACTTAATGAGAAGGAATGGGCTTAGACGATGTATGTTGAGCGTACCAAGTGGTACGTAGCGCGTACAAGGTTAGTGTCCCGTATTTATGTGTTATGTTTCAGGTACTTTAGATGATTAGGGCAAAGCAAATGTGTGATCGTGCACATCCTCCAATTTTTATGAGATTTGATTTTGGGATACTCGGATTTGTGATTTTGAATTTTGGAAACTAAGTTTTGTAAACAATTATGGTTTGTGGGTTGATTTTAAAAAATGAAAATTTTATTGTGATTTTGGGATGTTACAAGTTGGTATCAAAGCCCTGGTTTGAGAGAACTGGATGATCATTCATGTGAATCCAGATTCAAACTAAGGATCTATAAGAGTTTTCAAATTTGTTTTAAAAAAATTGTTTTCAAAAGTAACCAAGGAAGGATGAGACTTGTATGATCAGTTGGAGCAAGGAAGTATACCCCAAGTTACCCATACTGTTAGTTTGTTTAAGATGTTTATGATAGAGTTGTACGCTAGTCATAGGCTAGGGATCTTTAGGAATTGCATGATGTTTGATGCCTGATAGCCTAGGAGAACTTCTTATACGTTAGATAAAATTGGCATCATTACTGTAGTTGCTTAAAGTGTGTATCGTAGTTACATAACTGAGATTCTATAGCCTGAGAATGTTTGGTTTAACCATATTTCCTATTCCTTGTTTAGTTATGGGCTTAGAGTAGAATCAAGTATTCGACTGTCTATGGGATCCAACGTTATGTATAATTAGCATCCATGAGTAGCTGTAGGGTTGGTGGAAGTTTCATGACTGAGCATGGGTGTAGTAGGCCAGTTGTGGAATGATTAGCCACTCTCGAAAGAGTAAATATATGATGTATTTGTATCCTAGTTGCAAGTTTGTTTTCAGGTAGTTTGTGATGATCCGTTGAGAAAAATATGGGTAGGAGTGGAAGGTATTATGGGCCAGTACTACTGGAAGCATAGGACCTGTACACGTAGCAAGGAAGTCACAAACCCCGAGGTTTAGTCTCTTCGTGATAGTGTAGCATTATGAATTTTGGAATTTCTGATATATATATATATATATATATATATATATATATATATATATATATATATATATATATATATATATATAGTTCATTTTCAGTATGGTGTTCACGAGAGGATTTGGTTATGGATCTGGAGCGGATGGCCAGGATAGGCCAGGGTTGACTAATGATCAAATACAAGAGTTGATTGCCACCGAGGTGGCTACTGCTGTCTGGATTTCTATTTATGAGTTGTTTGGGTCTATCAAGACCATTATGATTGAAATATTCGATGATCGATATGTTTCCCTCACCAAGACTACTAATATTATGGACACCACAACTGTTGTTGTTGCAAGACGCCGATGAAGAGGTTTATTCCAGTACCGAGACTTTAGTAACACAAAGCCCCAAAGTTCGACGGGGTCAAGGACCCGATTATGGCTATAAGATGGATTTTAGATGTCGAGGGCTATTTCTTCACTTGCTCCTGTCCAAAGTACTGGAAGGTTTGGTGCACCCTTAACCTCCTTCGACTGGGTGCAAATGACTAGTGGAACCTGGTGACCAGTTCTTATACTCCTGAGCAGAGTGCTGCTGCTACTAGGGAGTAGTTCACGGAGATGTTTCGCACGATGTATGTTCCCATATTAGAGAGGTAGAGATTGCCTCAGAAGTACCTAGATTTGAGGTAGATGACAGAGTTGGTGACGGAGATCACAAAGATGTTCAATAAAGGGCTTTGTTCTATCCCGAGTTTGCTGCTTCGGAGCAGGCCCAGATGACGCAATACTTGAGCATGCTTAAGACTGACATTTGTCAGTTTGTGTCTACCCAGCGCTACAGTACCCTCTCTGAGCTTCAGGATGCCATGTGGAGACGAGTTGAGTTTGAGACTCAGACGAGGGAGAGGAGGCAGGCTCCTATTCAGTTACAGCCTGTAGCGAAGCGGTTCAAGCCCACTGATTTGCAGTCTAGGGACATAAGGGTCGTACTTATGGAACGTGTGGCAAGGTTCCTAAAGGTACTTGTCGATCTTCTTATTGGTGCCATAAATGGGGCAGTGTCACACCCCCGAACCAGACAACGAAAACGTCTGGGGGCTCGTGTGACTAACAATTGAATTATCATCACAATGAATATACATGAAACAAAACACATTCATCACCAACATTACATATAACAACCAGTATTGTTCACATCAAGTAAATTGTTATAAATTACATAAATACAAAGTATTGATAGTACGATGAGTGATGTTACACAAAATAAATCCATACATACTTGAAAATTTTCCTGCTTAACGATTACCTGAGAATACAAGTTATTTTGAAATGGTCAACATATATAATGTTGGTGAGTTCATAAGTATGTTTGAATAAAAGTCTTTGTATCTTTTGAAAAACCCAGAAAATCTGATATTTTCTGTAAAATCTCTGAAAATGATGTGAAAATCAAGTATAAATGTATGTGTGAATTTCATAGCAGTAACATATATGATTACAGTTTAAATTTATTTTGTATTGTACGTAAGTGATAATTGAATAATACTATTTTCCCAGAAAATATGATATTTTCTAATTTATAATAAGGTCGTGGTTCTTGTATCATAAATTAAGTTGTTTCGTATCGACACGATCGAAGGGTTAATCTTTGATATGTTAAATTGGTATTGTATCTCTATATGAGTTGTTGTAACCATGCATGATAATGACTAGGTTTCCTGTCTTGGCATTTTCCAAACGCCGGTATTTGCTCAAGGTTTTTATCGCCCTAGACTGGCCTAGTCTAGTTGTAGCGAACAACTAAGGCGTGGGGGGTCACCCCGTATAGATCTATACACAAACTCCCGCTCTCCCTCTAGGAAACATTGGTTATAACTATAGGCTACGATTGTACACTCAGAGGTGCCAACCGACATGTCTCACTAGATTCTCAACTTTTCATACCATGTTTAATGTTTACGTGCATGCTGTATGTTTTCAAATCCAAAGGTATGTATATAAGCACACAAAGTTAAGTAATTATGTAAAGGTATAGCCACACTCTACTAACATGTGAATTTCAGTCCAAGCCCAATTAGCATGTAAGTGGATCAAAAAGGCCCAATAACATGTAATAGGGTAATTTAGGCCAAATAGGCATTTAAGTGGACCACCAAGGCCCAACAAACATGCGACCCATAGTGCATGCCCAAATTAACATGTAAATGGGTCGCAAGGCCCAATAAACATGTCATGGAAAATATTTGGCTCAATATACACTTGAATGAGTCCTTAAGGTTCATTGACCATGTAATGTGAATATTAGGCCCAATAAATTTGTTATCGATGTATTTAGTCTATTTGTTACTATTTCATTGTTCGTTTTAGTTCGAGTTTTACCGGATTGAATATAAAAATTCCCCTTTTTGTAAAAACGGAGTTGTTGGCACTTTCGGCCCAATTTTGATAAAAGTTACATTTTTGTCCAAGTTAGAAATAAATGTTATTTTCACCCCTAAACTTGGTTTATTTACATTTATGACTTAAACTTTGGTCAAATAACATTTTTAATCCCAAACCATCATTTTTTTCGCAAATTTGGGCCCAAAACCGTGAGGCCCAAATGTTTGGCCCATTAAGCTAAAAATTACATTTTTGGCCCTTTGGAAAACATTTTTATCATAAAAATACATTTTTATACAAGTATGCCCTATTTGATCCTTATAAAAACATAAATGTCACTTTTTACCCTTATCTTTTGTTTTCTTGACAATTTTGACCCTTAACAAGGTTTTTGCTTTGAATTTTTATATCTTAACATATAAACACTTTTAACTTGATAACATGATGTATAAGGTGTCTTAGTTCATGGATCTTCACTCAAATTTTCTTAAGATATTGAGATTTGTTAAGATCTAACACATTTTTTACAAAATAAACTAATAGATCACACAAGACATGCATATAACACATAGATCTACACATTTTACTTGTATTCTCCCCCAAAAATCATGTAAAACCGAAAACAAGGGGGTATGAACTCACCTTTGCTTTGATGTTTCGGTTTTGAAGAAGAAGTGGAAGAAGTTGATGTGATTTTTGGCTCTAACAAGTTCCTTGAGGTAGTTTTCGAGCTTATGAAGTTTCTAAGGTGTTAGATCACGAAATGAAGCTTCATAAGAGAGTGTTCTTAGCTTAAGGAGGAAAATCAAAGACTTAAATATGATAAAAACTTAACAAAGAGTGATGATCTCAATGAGAACCTCTTGAAGTATACTCTCATTCTCAAAAATTTTAAGGAAAATGTAGGAGTGTTCTTGGGTGGTTGAGGGATTATTTGAGAGAGGTTTGCAAGTGAAGTGTATGTGTGTGTGCTCTTCTCGACCGAGAGATAAAGAAGAGAGAGGGTGAGGAGAGTATGCATGGAAACATGAGAAGTTCCTAGTTATATGTTGAACATATTGCATTGTTATCCTTTAAACAAAAATGATGTGTCATGGTGTGGATTAATTTAGCCATTTCTCTCTTTTTTTTTACTCATGGGCCAAGAATTTTGGGCTAGGAGAAGGGGTGGAATAGTGTGGGACTTTACTTGTCTTTACTCAAAATTATGAGGCCCAAATAATTACTTTTCGGCCCAATGGGTTCATTATATGGTTCACGACCCAAAATGATATAAAAGAATGGATTTATGGCTTACTAGGGTTAATTGCATTAGTTATGGCCCAAAAGGACATGGTTAGAATGAATCATTCTAAGACCAAATGGTCCAAAATGTTATAGATTTGTGAATTGGTTCCATTTAGAATCCAAATAGGGTTTCCAAGCCCAAAATAGTTGAATTGAATGCTTATTGGTCCATTAGGCCCAACAAGGAAATCCTAGTCTAATATGGACTTAAACCGGGATTCTTAGGGTTTTCAGACTCTTTGTTGAACATGAAATGTGAATTTAAATGAGCACTAAGTGATTTTACTTAGAGTATATGTTTTACAATAGTTGAATGGTTACACGTGAATAGAATTTCCTAGCTAAAATGCTAGCTGTAACAGGCAAGGAGGACCACATTGCTAGGGATTGTCGTCAGCATGCCGTGTTAGTGAGCATCAGGATTTGTTACCAGTATGAGCAGTTTGGCCATGTGAAGGCCAACTATCCATTGCTAACCGCCAGACTAGTGCAAGAACCAGCCCCGACTACATTGATGATTACGGATGGGCGCTAAGGTCAGACTATATATATATATATATATATATATATATATATATATATATATATATATATATATATATATATATATATATATATATATATATATATATATTCTAATAAAAAAATAGGTTTAATCTCCTATTGACAAGTGGCATATAATTAGAACACCTCGTTAATGTTATATATCCCTTATCATGCCACTTATCAACCTATTAATTATTCATTTCAAATTTCAAATTTCAAATTTTAAATTTTTTCACTATAATTACATTAAACTAATAATTAATTATTTTATTTAAATTTCAAATTTTAAATTTTCCCACTCTAATTATATTAAATTAATAACATTAGATTGAAAAATAAAATAAAATTAATACATATTATAAGATGATATAATTTCATGTATTTATTTAAATCAACGATTTTAATTTTATATAACAAAAAAAATATCTCTTAAATAATAATTTATTTAAAATATATAATTAATAATTTTGACTTTTTATATGAAAGTTTAATTAATTTTATAACCGTGGTTCTCACGGGTTATAAACTAGTATATATATATATATATATATATATATATATATATATATATATATATATATATATATATATATATATATATATATATATATATATATATATATATATATATATATATATATATATACATATATATTTTTTTTTATTAAGGTGTAACCACTAAAAAATATATGTAACTAATAGTATATATGTTGGATGAAAAAGTATATTTGTGTCGATTATTGTTGTAAATTCATGCATACGTCATTGCAGATAACCGTTTCAAATCGACTAAAATAACTTAATTGACATGTAATTAACAACTCAAATGATTTATTACGAAAAAAATAGTGACAAAAGCAGACGATTAACAATATATATATATATATATATATATATATATATATATATATATATATATATATATATATATATATATATATATATATATATATATATATATATATATATATGCTACGTTGACATCTTTTTAAATATGCTTTGATATATTTTTGTTGTAAATTTTCATTTTGAACTTTCGATTAAATATGGATTGGTGAAAATTATATGTGCTGTATATTTTGTTGTGAATTCAAAAGTCCATAAAAAAGTTAAGATGGTATTATTTAAAATGGTAAGCCGCTCTTCAACCGATACAATGGGGTATGAAAGTATGAAAGAATCTTATCAGAAAACCTCGGTTGTGGAGCCGACCTTTTTTCTTTTCAATTAATTCATAATTTGGAAGCTCGAGGAGACGAGGAGGTTATTGTGAGGGTGCTGGACTGCTGGTGCCTGGTGGAAGAAGCGGATCTCTCAAGTGATTCATCCAACCTTTTTTTGATTGACACGTGTCGGTCATATCTACGCATTCACCGACATGTCACAAACTCCCATACTCAATTACTCACGTCCTTTTCCGTACACGGCACCTTCAATACCTATATTTTCGTATCGTATCAATTAATTGAAATTTTCTGTTGTGTCATTTTTTGTTTTTTACACGAATGTATTAATACCAACTAACAATGTTAGAGCAAAAAACAAAGTAAAAACAAAAACCGAAAATCGTATAGTAAGATCTATATTTAATCCAATTCAACGCAATCAATTTGATGTCATCCGTCAATTTCCTAGATGAACATTTCTTCTTTTTAAACACCAAATCGTTTCAGGCTCTTCGGATCCACTAGATCAAATAATAAACCATGGCTAATTTCAATTTTTTTCCAATTCTTCCTTTGTGTTGACGTTTTCAATTCTCTTTGTAACTCCTCTATATCGGATGGGGGATTCAACGTAAAGCATCTCCATGAAGAAAACCAGTGCCAAACTTGTTTCGTAAAAGAGTGTTGAAAAAAGATATGTTCGGCCTCTTCCTCATCGGCGTTGCAAAAAGGGCAAACAATGGTATGTAAAATAATGCCACGAACCATAAGATTTCTAGCAACAACGATTATATTAAGAAGCATCATCCAAACAAAACAATTTAGCTTTATAGGTAAATTGTGTATATCAACCATTAATTTTTTTCATCGAGTGTACCAAGAACAACCCCAAACTGTCAAAACTCCAACTTCATTTGTCCGGGATCGAGGGCAGTTTTACATCCGCCAGACCAAATTCAAAGTAATAAGGTTGTTTGCTTCTTTACCTCTCCTCGACAATCTTTCCACACCCCTTAGAAAATAGTAAATTCCTCACTTGAAACATGCTTACAGACTTTAAAATTTTTTCCCACCTCAATTTTGTTTACATCTAGGAAAATATCTTTAAGAGAAAGTGACTCGCACCACTTGTCTTTCCAGAAATATGTAAGATTTCCACCCCCAAGCTTCCTATCAAAGAGGTCTTCAAGAGAGATGTCCCATTCCATGAAATCCTATTTTATTTGAAAAATGTTAAGCCACATCCACGGAATACCACATCGAGAAAAGGCTTTCCATCGATGCAAGTAATATTATGTAAAGCCTTTATACAAGAACGCCATAGAGTATTGCTTTCAACCTTCAGTCTCCACCACCATTTAATAAGCAGAGCAAGATTTAGAGTTTTAAGACAACCTACCCCAAGACCACCTTTATCCTTAGTCCAGGTAACCACATTCCAAGCAATCTAATTAATCTTGTTTTTATTATCAATAACACCCCAAAGAAACTATCTCCTAATACTTGTTGGTAAGTCAATACTTTATTGAGAGCTTTAAAAGGAGTAAAGTAATAGAGAGGGAGGCTACTTAAGACATAATTAACAAGGTTAAGACGCCCCCAAACGAGTAATCTCTCTAGATGATGATGCATTAGTTTTATTTTTATTCCATTATAAATTAACTATTAATGTATATTTGATGTTCTGTATTTTGTTAGGCCCGTATTCTTTGTATTCAGCCTATATCATTATATTGTGTTATATATAGTGATTTAATAAGAATGGTTAATTTTCATGGGAAATAATAAAGATTACATGGCATCAGAGCACTCCTGAAATTTCTCACCTTAGTCGCCACTTCTTCCTTCCTGGCGCAAACCCTTCTCAGTCGATTCTTGTATATCTTCTGACTTATGCCGATCTAAGTTTCTTTCCTACTATCTTCACATCTATTAAACCATGCTTCAACCATTAACATCCAATGCCAATGCCAATTCAGAAAAACCTTATGGCATATCCAATATCAAATCCTCCATCCCCATCGTTCTTGATCTCGAAAAACTTAACTATGATCCGTGGATAAAACTTTTTCAGATTCACTGCACCAAATTTGGAGTGGCTGATCACCTAAAAGCTCCAACTATTTTTTTTCTTTTGTTACAGATGAATGGGAGTGGATTGATTCTATCGTGCAAATATGGGTGTTCGATACTATATCCAAACCAATACTTCAAATGGTCCTCAACAAAGCCACAAAATTCATCCAAATTGATAATGAACTACGTAAAATTACTCAAAGTGACTCTGATGATTCTACATACTACTCGTCTCAAGTCAATTGCACATATGCTTGATAATATCGATTCTACTGTGCTTAAAAAGAATCTTGTTATGTATGATATAAATGGGTTAAACCCAAAATTAAGAGTGTTGCTACTATAATACGCCACAACAAGCCCCTTTCGAGTTTTTGGACATTCTATCCATGCTTATGCATTAAGAACACCATATCAAACAACTTTATTCTTCGCCTACACCATCTACCACTCCTTCACCAGCTATAGTATTGGTCATTAAACAATAAAATTCATTCCATAACCTGACCAGTATTGAAGGATTTAACCACTATGGTGGTTGGAATGGTGGTAGGGGCGAGGATGCAACAGTCGTGGTGGTGGTGGGTGCTAGTCAAATTCGACAGGTCAAATTCTCCATCTTTCTCCTGGTTGGGGTTTCGGATGGTACACATTGCAAAAAGGACAAGGTTTGCTGCCAAGGCCTTCTCAGCACCCCAATTTTGTCACTCAACAGCCTCCGTGGGTCGGTAACCAAGTGTAGCAACAAAGGCAACCCAATCAACATTTTTCAGCCCAACAGCTCCCTCCAACCCATTAGATGTACATAGTCCATCAGTCCTACAACATTCCTCCACCTTGCACTTGGTTTCAACAAAATTCTTTAGGTGCAAATCATCCCATTACCCTTCTAGAAATGTTCAATTTGATGTCTCTCAATGATCCATCAAATGACGGATGGGTAATGGACATCGAGGCCACTTCACACATTCACTCCAATGTAGGTATATTAAATTATATTAGCAATAAGAACATTAATTTACCTTCTATTTTAGTTGGTAATGGGTCTAAAATTCCTGTCAAAAATTTTGGTCAGTCGTATCTTCCTAACTCCAATCCTTACCGTCCCCTTATTCTAAAAATATCATATGACACCCCAAATCAGTAAACTTGATATATGCTCGTAAGTTTACTTGTGATAATCGTTATTCTATTGAATTTGATGCTTATGACTTTTTGTCAAGGATTTTCAAACCAAGCAAATATTCCTCCGATGTGACAGTTCTGACGACTTGTACCCTGTAAAGTTACCTACCCATCAAGCTTTGGTCTCATCTAATTCCAACATTTGGAACCAATGGCTCGGACACCCTGGTCAAGAGGCTTTTAACTAGTTATTCACACAAAATTTAATTCCTTTCAAAAACATTAAAAATTCTACTTTATGTCGGTCGTGTTAGTTAGGCAAACATGTTAGGCTTCCTTTTACATTGTTGAATTTTGATGCTTCTTATGCTTTTGAAATTGTTCATTCAGATGTTTGGATCTGATTCTTAGCAACTCTAGTTTTAAGTATTATGTTCTGTTTCTTGACCAATTTTCTCATTATCCGTGGGTGTTTCCTGTTAAACATAAATATGATGTGTTCGAAAATTTTGTTCAATTTAGTTCTCATGTTAAAAATCAATTTCAATGTAATATTAAAAATTTTCAATGTGACAAGGGGGTGAGTGTAATAATACTTGATTTCATAATATTTATGCCACCAACGACATCCAAGTGCGTTTTTCTTATCACTACACTTCCTAACAAAACGAGAAGTCTGAATGTATGATTTGTACTACCAACAACACAATCCACACTCTCCTCTTTCAAGCTCGCCTCCCTCCTACATATTGGACTGAGGCTCTTTTCATGGTTGGTCACGTTCTCAACATCACTCCCTCCACCTCCATCAAACATATGTCCCTTTATAAAAAAACTCTACAATAAAACCCCTTCATATTCGTGTCTTTAGTTGCCTTTGCTATCCTCATATTCCTACTCCTCATAAATCGTCTCCTCATTCCACCCTATGTATCTTCCTTGGCTATCTTACCCATCACAAAGGGTATCAATGTATTAATCTTCATATAAATTCCATTATAATTCCCCATCATGTCACATTTGACGAGATAACTTTTCCTTTGGTTCTTTCACGGCCAATGTTGCTCCAAACTACTCTTTCCTAGATACATCTAATAATCCTAATATCACCGCCACTAAACTCTTGTTCTATCCCTTTTCACAACCTACCCATTCTTCCACTACCCTAGTCTCTGATAATTCTATGCCATTTACTGATGCTCGCACATCGTCTTTTTCCTCTACTCTCATGAGATGTCCTCCTCCATATATGCTCGTGTCTACTTATCCTATGGTAACTCGGGGTCGTGCATACATTGTCATATCGGTACATAAATTAAATCTTCACACTCAAAATATATCACCTATTCCCCGTTCTTACTTACAAGCCTTCAATGACCCTAATTGGCTTAAAGCAATGCAAGATGAATTTAATGCTCTTATATATAATAAAACTTGGGTTTGGGTTTCTAAACCTGATTGTGTTAATATTACTAGTTGCATTTGGTTATTTCTAATAAAGAGCATGATGATGGGTCCTTAGAATGATACAAGTCTCGCCTTGTGGCTAACAGTCGTAGTCAGCTACCTGGAATAGATTGAGATGAGAATTTTAGTCCTGTGGTTAAACTAACCACAACACACATGGTTTTATCTCTTGTTGTCTCGCTACATTGGCCCCTGCGTCAACTTTATGTAAAAATTGCATTCCTTCACGGGTATTTGCAGGAAACCTTTTACATATCTCAGCCATCTGGGTTGTATGACTCTATATTTCCAGATCACATATGTCTCCTTCAAAGATCATTATATGACGTTAAACAAGCCCTGAGAGCATGGTTTCAATAGTTTGCTCACTTTGTTTTGCAGTATGGGTTCACTAACAACAAATGTAATATTCAAGGTAATCATACTGCATACCTACATTTCTATATGGATGGCATCATTCTCACAGCTTTCACTAAGGAGTTACTGCATACGGTTACCAAAGTTCTTGGTTCTAAATTTGCTATGACAGATCTTGGAGATTTAAAGTACTTCTTTGGTATATCAGTTTAGCGAGATTCTCACAGGATGTTTTTGTCTCAACTCAAATATGCTCTCGAGATTCTTACTAGATCCAACATGCTCAACTATAAACCAACTTGCACTCCTATTAGCAGGTTAACCAAGCTTGATGATTCTAGTCAACCAGTTTCTGACCCTACCCTGTATCATAGTCTTGTAGGGGCCCTTCAATATCTCATTTTTATGAGACCTGATGTAACCTATGTTATGAAGAAAATGTGTCTTTATATGCATGACCCACATGAATCCCATTTTACATCTCTTAAACTAATCTTAAGATACGTTCGTGACACCATTGATTATAGGTTAAAATTATATTCTACACACGACACAAATCTCATCACTTATTCTGATGTCGATTGGGTTGGTTGCCCTAAAATGAGACGATCCACATCAGGCTATTGTGTCTTTCTAGGATAAAATTTATTATCTTGGTCATCTAAACAACAGGGTACTGTTTCTCGCTCAAGTGCTAAGGCTGAATACCAGTGTGTTGATAATGTTGTGGCTGAGATCTCATGGATTCAGAACTTATTACTGGAGTTACACTCTCCTACCACTAGTGCGACCATAGTGTATTATGATAATGTTAGTACAATCTATTTTCCCAATAATCTAGTTCAACATAAAAAAAACGAAACACATTGAGATCAACATCCATTTATTAGAGACAAGGTTGCTCTTGGACAAATTCGCATGTTACATGTCTCCTCATTTTCTCAATATGCAAACATTTTTACCAAAGGTCTTCCAACATCTTTATTTTTAGACTCCAAGTCCAGTTTGAATGTCCGTTCTCTACATCTTGTTCAAACTCTATGTATGTGTGTGTGTGTGTGTGGGGGGGGGGGGGCTGTTAATGTATATTTGATGTATTGTATTTTGTTAGGCCCATATTGTTTGTGTGTGTGTATATATATATATATATATATATATATATATATATATATATATATATATATATATATATATATGGATCTAATGAGAATAGTTAATTTTCATGGAAAATAATAAAGATTACATATACAACTACATGATGTATTATTTGTCCACATATAAGTGTTGGATTAGGTGTCTAAGCCCATAACTATTTTTGGTATGTACTTGATTTGATTATGAGCATGTCCTTTTGGGTTGCCTTCACTCATGCAACTTGATAGGATGACAAGTGGAGAGAGAGATAGAGAGAGAGTATGATTTATTATTTGAATAAAAAAAATTGGTACTCAAAATGATTTTATTAATATATTATTTGGAAATCATATTATTAATTGCTAATTAATCAGAAATTAATCTAGTATTAATTTTGGGATTAAAGGAACTGATTAATAATTGAGGGGTTGTTGTGCAAATCATTGATAGTTACATAATTGTGCTAATGGACTCCATAGAGTGGAGTGGACGAAATCCTTAGGGGAAGCCTTATAATTCTAATACCTTGAAAAGTTTCAAAGTATAGCAGAACGAATAACAAGAATCAATAAGGCAGAAAGATAAAAGTTTCTCCAATCTGAAAGGAAATGAGAGTACTTTAGTATTGTGTTTTATCATCATTCTAATGATTATTGAACCATGTCACAATTGATCCTCTAAAGACACTTTAGTGCATTTGTAACACCCAGAATCAGAAAGACCAAGAAAAGAAAGGAAAGGCTCTAAGTCAATAGTCAACTCATCGAATCCAGGGAGGATCTCGACGAGTCAGAGCGGGATCCGGGGCATAAAGTAAGTGACCAACTCGGCGAGTCGGCTAGTGGACTCGGCGAGTTTGGTCTTGATGAGGAAAACCCTAATCCCGAGGGTTGTGCCATATTTAAAGAACATCACATCCCTTCCCTAGCCTCTCTATTTCCCTTTTGAGATCCAGAAACCCTAAATCGTGAGTGAGAGTCCTTGGGAGCAATTTGGAGCTTAGATAAGGGAGTTTTGTGAAGAGATATTGAAGATCAAGAAGCTTGGAGCAAGGGGCTTTGTAGAGAGTTGGATTATTCTTCAGTGGGAGGTCATCCTTGAGGTAATAAGATGTTGCTTTGGCTTTATTGCAATTAGATCTATTCTTGAATGAGATTTTGGGGCTATTTTGGTAAGATTGAGATCTATTTCGGGTTTGGGACTTAGATCTGAGGTTGTTACTTCAGATCTAGGGTTGTGATGGTCCAGAATGTCTTAAAGCTGAAGTCAATAAGTTATTGGTGAAGCCCCCTTTGTCTTAAACCCTTGCCCTAGAGTGTTTTGGGCCTTTAGCTCCTTGGTTTCACGTAAAGGTTGCAACTTTATGTGGGGGATAGACTGTAGAAGAGTGGATCTATGGACTGGATCCCCTGCATGGCTCGAAAAGCCACTGTATGGATTGAGAACTGGAGATACTCGGCGAGTCACATGGGTGTACTCGACCAGTTGTATGAACTTGTGCATGGACTCGGCGAGTTGGAAGAACAAATCGGTGAGTCTGTTGAAGATTTCCTTGGACTCGACGAGTCTGTTCTTGGACTCGACGAGTCTGATCACAGAACCTCCACCTTTTTTGGTTAAGACGCAGATCAGTGAGTTGAGTGGTAACTCAGTGAGTTGGACAGGATGGGACTCAAAGATCGTTGAACTCGACGAGTCTTGGGGTGACTCGGCGAGTTGAGTAGTATTTTGAGAGTTTCTGAGTTTAAGAACTCGGTGAGTCTATGAGTCGACTCGGTGAGTCAAGTCAACTGGAAGGTTGACTTTGACCAGGGCTTTGACATTGACCAGAGTTTACTTAGTTTGACTTCTAGAGTTCAGTTTGGAGCTAAGTGTTATGTTGATATTAGTAGCTCAGGGAGCTAGTGGAGCAGTGGTTCAGAGACTTGTCGGACAGCAGCCAGAGGATTATCAGCAAAGTTCAGCCGTACGAGGTGAGTCTCCTCACTGTTTGTATGGGTCTACAGCCACAATGCCGACCCATTTAGTCTATGTATGACAGGAAGACCCGGGGGTTAGCCCTAGGCATTATGCATGAAAGACCAGGAAGCGGCTCCTGGCACACCGTATGTTATTATGTATGATAGGAAGACTCGGGGGTTAGCCCTAGGATATATGTATGAAAGACTAGGAGGTGGCTCCTGGTGCACTATATTCTATTGTGTATGAAAGACCATGAGGTGGCTCCTGGAACACGATATGCGGAGTAGACTAATAGAGTAGTATGTATAGTTATCTTTGTGATACTTGCATGAAAGACTAGGGGGTGGCCCTTGGCACATGTTTTTAAGACCCAGGGAGTGGCCCAAAGCTTGACCATGAAGACCACGTGCGGCCCGTGGCATAACTGCAAGACTATGTTTGGCACATAGCACCTTAGCAAGACTATGTTTGGCACATAGCACCTTACTTGATTATGGATATGTTGGTTATGTATGGCTCTTGGCTATGTATGGCATGTATGGATCAGTTGGTTTGTATGGTATGTGATATATGGGGAACTCACTAAGCTTCGTGCTTATGATTTTCAGTTTTGGTTTCAGGTATTTTGTTTTCAAGGAAAGGAGTCGGCTCGATTGCAATGCATCACACTATGTTTTCCGCACATGAGATCTTTGGGATTACACTCTGATATGGTTTTATGCTAATATGTTTTGATTACTGACACTTTGGTTTGTCATGAGATGTTATAATGAATGTTTTTGTACTGATGGTTTTATGTAATATCTTATTTAAAAGTGAAATTTTTAGCCTTGATTTTTGGGATGTTACAAGTTGGTATCAGAGCCTTGGTTTGAAGGATTCGGACATACCCTTAGGTGTGTCTAAACTCAAACTATGGTCTTGGTATGAAAGTTTTCAAAAGGAAAACCATTTTTATAAAAATGAGTTTGAAATGAATTTGGAAAGAGAACAAAATTTTGAAAAGAACAAGGTGTGTGATGCGTGCAATCAACCGAGCTCAAGTAAGTTTTCCCAAGATACCCATACATGTTGTGCTATGTTATGATATTATATAATTATGAGAATTGCATGTTAGATTAGGGCTAAGGATCTAGGAGGATGCCTTATATGCCTATTATATGTGCTTGTAGACTTGCATGCTAGAACTGATCAGTCAGTGATAGGATAACCTGTTTAGGTTATGCCTGATTTTATGAGCTTTTAAATTGCAAGTACAGATTCCTGATTAGAGGATAGAAAGGTTTGATTGAAGTATGATGGTTATATTTTCCATTGTTTGAATGCTTCTTGCTTTGTGCTTTGTAGGACTCTTAGTAATGTGAGCTAGGTATTAAGTGAATATGCTAAGTCACATGTGGCACAGGCTGGATAATCTTAGAGTGATAGATTTGACCCTATTGCGCATCTCTCATTTGAGTCTAACCACTTTAGGTATGAGTCTTTTACTCGAAGGGTTATCTCATCTCTGTTGCATGTGGCTATATTCATGAGGTAGCTAGTTGACGTTATTGGGAATCTTTCAACAGCTGAGGACTGGGTGCGGGTTGGAGGTTACCCTAGGGCAAGCCTAGGATGAGAGTAGTGTTGGGAGTAGTGTTAGTAGTAGTGGAAGGGACTTGGTCAAGTTGAAGCAACCCTTAAGGAAAGTACGGATAGATGTGGAAGGTAGTATGGGACCGTACTACTGGAAGCAGAGGATCCGTACTCGAGTCAAGGAGGGTCGATATGGAACCAGGAATCTTGGAAAGTATGTGAGACCTTTAGAAAGTATATGGGACCCTGACAATTGTATGTTCATTTTCATAATGGTGGTCACATGACATGGAGCGGGGGGTTCAGGATCTAGGTCAGGATCGGGCTCGGGTGCAGGGTCCGAGCATGTGGATGATGGGTTACGCGATTTCATCGCGTCCGAGATCACGAGAGGTATCCTTGATGCGACGTCGATTATCTTCGGGTTGATCAAGGAAGGGATCATTGAGCTGATGGAGGATCGCCTCCGAGCTTTCAGGAGCGATTTGGCGTCTGGCTAGCGAGTACGCGCACACTATCCTTTAAGGACTTCAGAGGGAGTGGTGTGTTAGATTTTCACGGGGTGAAGAACCCCATTACTGCTAGGAGATAGATCGCAGACATCGAGTCTGCACAGTTGACAAGCTTCTGCCCGGAGGGGTCGAAGGTCCGCTTTGCGGCAGGATGTTTGAGAGACAGAGCCAGAGACTGGTGGGAGTTAGTTGGTGGTTCCTTGAGAGCCTCAACCATTGAGGCTATGACCTGGCCCAACTTTGTGACCAGGTTTAGGGCGGAGTTTGCACCGGCGGTGGAGCTTCAACAGTTGGCCAGAGAGTTCCTAGACATGAGACAGACGATAGATTTGTTGGCGGAGATTACTACCAAGTTTCGGGAGAGGGCCTTATAGGTGCCTCAGTATGCAGGGGATGATGAGATGCAGAGGACCCGCTATCATGAAATGTTCAGAGCTGATATTCGGGAGCATGTCAGCTTCTCGGCACGCTTGACCCTGGACTCTATGATTGCCAGGGCGCGGGAAAGGGAGATTGATTTGGAGCACATTGTGAAGAGGAGGTCGGATCAGATGTATACCTTGGAGGGTCCCGGGAAGAGACCCAAAACTTCAGATCAACGATTAGTAGGTCGGCAGGTCCGAACTCAATGCAGCACGTTCGGGAAACCACACGAGGGAGTTTGTCGTTCTAGGGGTTCAGGCTGCTACAAGTATGGTAGTGATGGTCACGTCAGCAGGGACTGCCCACGGGGGGCAAGCCCATTATGTTTTCATTGCAATCAGGTGGGTCACAAGAAGGCCGACTGCCCGACGGTGAGGGGAAGAGCAAGGAGTGCGTCTTCCCTGACAACTTCGAGGATTACGAATGGGTGAGAGGATAGGGCTTTGCAGCGACAGATGAGGGAGATCTGGATTACAACAGGGAATGTTGCAGGTATGTATCTATGGCTATTTTGATTCCATGTGTATTAGGGTTGTTCTTACCTCGGACTCTGGTGATAGTATGTATGAGTTGTCTCTCTGCTTGTATTCGGATTGTACTTTCAGAATAGCCTTATGCCAATTGCATACCGAGAACTATTAGTAGCTAGTGTAGGGTCATCTCTCACTTTAGTTTCGAAGTGTCCAGTATTATCTCGATTATGACCAAAAGCGGTTCAGGAGCGTTGCGTGGAGGTCGGTGGGCAGGGTCCAGGGAGTAGCCCTCCACCATTATTAGGGTTTGGTGGATCTGGTCTTGGTACTTAGGATAGCTTTTGGAAGCATCAAGGGAAGTGGTCTATCACTGATGGGGTTGCTCTGAGCATTAGTTATTCAGACCTTAAGGGCATTAGTTGGAGCCCAGGGGATTATCAGTATCGGGATGCAGGAGGTGTTCATCTAGTATTCGGTAATTGTACGGTATTTGGGCTAGTGATGGATCGCTAGCGACATCAAGGCGATGGTAGGTATCATGCCTATTGTGCAAGGGAGGAAGGAATGGAAATCCTCGGGTTTTTTCACATACAGTAAAGAATTAGCCGAAGCTAAGTGGGGGAGAAACAATCATGTTATAGGAACAACATCAGTTTTGGAACTAGGATAAGTTTTGCTCTCCTGTCATGAAGAAAGATAGCTCAGGTGGCTGTACGAATTGAGGAAAGTGTGAACCGGAAATTCGGAAAACTTGCCAATTGTGAGATCGCATTCTCGGGTTGCTCGATAACTGATTGCAGAAGAATCGGTTAGGAGTTTCAGATAGGACATGAGTATAACTTGGTGGTACTAGATTGTGCTTGTATGCTTGACTATGGGTTAGTCATAGCATCCACTAGCAGCTAGTCAATGTGGAAAGGTGTTGTGAGACTACTGGATGGCCGTAGCATTCACCAGTGGTTAGATAGTAAGAGGAGTGTGGTAAGACTGTGGTGCGGCCCGTGGCATTAGTTTAGTAAGACTGCGGTGTGGCCCATAGCATTAGTTTAGTAAGACTCTAGTGTGACCCGTAGCAGTAGTTTAGTAAGGCTGCGATATGGCCCGTAACATTAGTTTAGTAAGACTACGGTGTGGCCCGTAGCACTAGTTTAGTAAGGATGTGGTATGGCCCGTAGCATTAGTTTAGTAAGACTGCGGTGTGGCCTGTAGCACTGGTATAGCAAGACTGTGGGGTGGCCCGTAGCTTTAGTTAGCTGGCAGCGCTGAAGTGTTGTAAGACTATGTGGGTGGCCCATAGCATTCACTAGTTGGCAGGGCGAGTACAGTTAGACTACGGGGTGACCCGTAGCATTCGTCGGTCCCTATTTGCTAATGCGAATGTATTAGGTGTGTGATTCACTGGCAGGGTTTTTTAGATAGTTAAATTCGAGATGGGGTGGCCACTCGGATGTGAGTGTGCCACATTATGATTGGGACCGGAAGACGGTATGTCATTGGAGACCAGGAGTGGCGTAAGACTGCAGGTAAGCTGTGGCGTTCATTAATAGCTTGGTTCGCGTAGTGTGTGTGTGTGGGGGGGGGGGGTATCTCCGAGGTAGCATGGGGGAAACCGGTATTCTGGGTAATGGTAGATTAGTTGAGACCAGGGCGGTCTTGGGTCATCCGGTAGGCGAATGGGAGTCAACAGGACTTCAGGCAGGAATGATGGTAAGGGATTTGGTGCGAAAAGCCGTGAACTGATCGTATGATGCTAAGCTGCTCATCGTGGGATCAAATGATCTCAGAGTAAAGGATTTGGCTCGGTGGCGCCGTTCTCGTCTGAGCCTTAAACATAGCAGAGAGGGATTTGTTACCCGAAGGATTGTCGGAATTCTCATGATTGGGTGGAGCCTTCAGTATTGGGGCATTGCATGGGGGTTATTCTGTAAGTATTGGTATGATAGCCGGCACTGAGAGTGGCCGGGATTGCGGTTTCAGCAGAGGATCGGTCCTCAGAGGAAATTGGGAAGGTTGTTGCTTGTGGAAAGTACCTTAGAAAGGCCAGTGACAGTGTAGGGTAAAAGGGTAAACCCCTTGCGAATCAAGGGTAAGTGTAACAGGAGTATCAATATCATTACCGGTTGGATAAAAGTGTTGTACTCAAAGGTAGTAAGGAAACAGGTTATTCTGAAGATGACATCTTCAAGGTTTGGATCGGATGGGGCAGAGTGTGTACCTAGTGGTAAAGTGGTGACTAGATGGTAAGGTAGTTGGTCGTGGCAGACTTTAAGGATGAAGTCTAGTTTAAGTAGGGGAGTGTTGTAACACCCAAAATCAGAAAGACCAAGAAAAGAAAGGAAAGGCTCTAAGTCAATAGTCAACTCGTCGAGTCCAGGGAGGATCTCGGCGAGTCAGAGTGGGATCCGGGGCATAAAGTAACTGACCGACTCGGCGAGTCGGCTAGTGGACTCGGCGAGTTTGGTCTTGATGAGGAAAACCCTAATCCCGGGGGTTGTGCCATATTTAAAGAACATCACATCCCTTCCCTAGCCTCTCTATTTCCCTTTTGAGATCCAGAAACCCTAAATCGTGAGTGAGAGTCCTTGGGAGCAATTTGGAGCTTAGATAAGGGAGTTTTGTGAAGAGATATTGCAGATCAAGAAGTTTGGAACAAGGGGCTTTGTAGAGAGTTGGATTATTCTTCAGTGGGAGGTCATCCTTGAGGTAATAAGCTGTTGCTTTGGCTTTATTGCAATTAGATCTATTCTTGAATGAGATTTTGGGGCTATTTTGGTAAGATTGAGATCTATTTCGGGTTTGGGACTTAGATCTGAGGTTGTTACTTCAGATCTAGGGTTGTGATGGTCCAGAATGTCTTAAAGCTGAAGTCAATAAGTTATTGGTGAAGCCCCCTTTGTCTTAAACCCTTGCCCTAGAGTGTTTTGGGCCTTTAGCTCCTTGGTTTCACGTAAAGGTTGCAACTTTATGTGGGGGATAGAATGTAGAAGAGTGGATCTATGGACTGGATCCCCTGCATGGCTCGAAAAGCCACTGTATGGATTGAGAACTGGAGATACTCGGCGAGTCACATGGGTGTACTCGACAAGTTGTATGAACTTGTGCATGGACTCGGCGAGTTGGAAGAACAACTCGGAGAGTCTGTTGAATATTGCCTTGGACTCGGTGAGTATGTTCTTGGACTCGGCGAGTCTGATCACAGAACCTCCACCTTTTTTGGTTAAGACGCAGACCAGTGAGTTGAGTGGTGACCCAGTGAGTTGGACAAGATGGGACTCAAAGATCGTTGAACTCGACGAGCCTTGGGGTGACTCAGCGAGTTGAGTAGTATTTTGAGAGTTTTTGAGTTTAAGAACTCGGCAAGTCTATGAGTCGACTCGGCGAGTTGAGTCAACTGGAAGGTTGAATTTGACCAGGGCTTTGACTTTGACCAGAGTTTACTTAGTTTGACTTCTAGAGTTCAGTTTGAAACTAAGTGTTATGTTGATATTAGTAGCTCGGGGAGCTAGTGGAGTAGTGGTTCAAAGAGTTGTCGGATAGCAGCCAGAGGATTATCAGCAAAGTTCAGCCGTACGAGGTGAGTCTCCTCACTGTTTGTACGGTCTACGGCCACAATGCCGGCCCATTTAGTCTATATATGACAGGAAGACCCGGGGGTTAGCCCTAGGCATTATGCATGAAAGACCAGGAAACGGCTCCTGGCACACCATATGTTATTATGTATGATAGGAAGACTCGGGGGTTAGCCCTAGGATATATGTATGAAAGACCAGAAGGTGGCTTCTGGCGCAGTGTATGCTATTGTGTATGAAAGAACAGGAGGTGTCTCATGGCGCACTGTATGCTATTGTGTATGAAAGACCAAGAGGTGGCTCCTGTAACACTATATGCAGAGTAGCCTAATAGAGTAGTATGTATAGTTGTCGGTGTGATACTCTCATGAAAGACTAGGGGGTGGCCCTTGGCACTTGTCTGTAAGACCCAGGGAGTGGCCCAAAGCTTGACCATGAAGACCACGTGCGGCCCGTGGCATAACTGCAAGACTATGTTTGGCACATAGCACCTTAGCAAGACTATGTTTGGCACATAGCACCTTACTTGATTATGGATATGTTGGTTATGTATGGCTCTTGGCTATGTATGGCATGTATGGATCAGTTGGTTTGTATGGTATGTGATATATGGGGAACTCACTAAGCTTCGTGCTTATGATTTTCAGTTTTGGTTTCAGGTATTTTGTTTTCAAGGAAAGGAGTCGGCTCGATTGCAATGCATCACACTATGTTTTCCGCACATGAGATCTTTGGGATTACACTCTGATATGGTTTTATGCTAATATGTTTTGATTACTGACACTTTGGTTTGTCATGAGATGTTATAATGAATGTTTTTGTACTGATGGTTTTATGTAATATCTTATTTAAAAGTGAAATTTTTAGCCTTGAATTTTGGGATGTTACAACATTATATGATTAAGAAGAGGCATCGGGAATTGTCGAAATGGTTAAATCAAGAAGATGAGTCATACTTCGTTCCAAAGTCGAGTTATACTCTAGTTACTTCATGTTGCACCTTGAGTAACAGGTTCTAAGTAGGCTTATAATACTTCATGAAATGTGTAGTAGAAATGTTTTCTAACTCTTGCACATTTTAAAATTGATAGTTTGTGATGTTTTTGGATAAAACAAAGACCAACTAAGACCAATTATGTGAAGTGTTGTTCTTGATAATAATCGTCACTAACTCTTGAATATTTGTTTTGTCAAGAAATGTTCCTTGACAAGAGAATATTATATGTCAAGAGGTTAGTGGGAGTCTTAATTGTCTTGAGAAGATAGTCGAGAATAAAGTTGTTAGTAATCACTAGCACACGACTTAAGGTTTATAACCTATCGTGTTTACATATTCTTGTTTATGTGCCCGTTCCAGTTAAGTTGATTATGCATGTGAGTTCTATGAGTTCTAATTTGATTATATAAGGAAAAGCACCTTGGTCACTAAAAGGACATTGATCTCTATGGGTGAGCTGCTCAACAACTACATTTTAGGTTTTTGAATCACCTTAATGGGTGATCGAGTTACACAACCATAAACAGGGGGCATTGGATATGTTTCCAACACTTTGTAGAAGTTTTCCTTAAATTTAAACAACCATAACTTCTTTATACGACCCGCGATTGAGTTGATTTTTTTTACCCAATCTACTACTTTCTTTCTTGGGTACATTTTAGGCTTTTGAATCACCTTAATTGGTTAAGAATTGACTGAGTTTCAAACAAACCCCATAAATAACACTGTACTTTAGGCTCCAACCAGTTATTAAATTGAATTTTAGGTACTGAAACAGGAACCGTACCCTTCTATACGGGTTGGTTCTCAACTCTTAATATTTATATTTTTTGGTTTTTAGTTTTTTCGGTGTGTTTATATAAACGATTTATCTTCTATATTATATAATTGAATATTAGATTATATGTAGTAGTGATCCTCACCGAATTAGGGGTGTAAACGAGCCAAGCTACTCGTGAGCTATTCGGGATCGGATCGCTAAAAGCTCGATTCGAAACCGATTTTAAACGAGTCCGAGCCGAGCTCGAGCTTAATATTAAGCTCGTTTATTAAACGAGCTCGCGTTCGAGCCTATGTCACTAAGCTCGATTAGGCTCGCGAGCCTAAACGAGCCTTTATATAATATCATTTCTTATTTTTTTATATATTAAAAAAATTGTGGATTAGGAATTTAGGGTATTAGTAAACGAGCTTCTTAACGAGCTCGAGCCGAGCTTAAGCTTATTTAGGCAAGTAAGACAAAAAACGAGTCGAGCCCGAGCCCGAGTCGAGCTTGTATAATTATTTACGATCTCGAGCCGAGCTCAGTACAAGAAGCTTGAATCGAGCCGAGCTCGAGCTTGAACCGATTAGAACTTAAACGAACCCAAGCCGAGCCTGGCCAGGCTCGAGCTCGACTCTGCTCGTTTGCACCCCTACACCGAATCCATTAACGATCTTTAAAAAAATGAAATTGAAATGTCTTGAGATATTAACAAGATTTTCTTATACCATCTATACTGATTGTGGTTTAAGTGAACAGCCCGAGAAATAGACATCCACGTGAACTAGTTTATTGATCCCATAAACGATATTTATAAGAATCTGTATGGAACATCCTTCCATGTAATTCTATAGCAATAACATATTCTGGTACATGTATTTGCTCATATAATCTCATTAACAAAGGGGCAATTTTCATTGTTATTGTTCAAGTTGTTAAAATAAGGATTGCTTATTTGGGACTCGACCTACTAGTCCACAACAATCAAAGTCATATGGTGAGCATATTAATGAAACAAATTTAATGAAACAACCTGTACCAAATAAAAAAGACGTCCAATTTTCCTTAAGTTAACTCGTTCCAACATTTCAAACATACAATAAATCTTTTGATTTTACAATTAGAAAACAAATTATTTTATAAGAAATAAAAAAACAACATATACCAAATCTTTTGATTTTACAATTAGTCACCAAAGGTCAATATATGTTCATGTTGATTATTATTATCATTATTATTTTTTTAAATAATCTTACAATAAAAAATAAAAACATAAAAAGTTAGTTTTTCTTATATTAAAATAACTTGTTTTTATTATTTATAGTTTTAAAAATTATAATAGTGGGTTATAAATTAAACTATTTAAATTTAAATTGCAACTAAAAAATATTTTTTTAATAAAATTTAAGTTTATTTGAATCGTTATCTGATTTATTAACCGTTTTATTTTCGGAAAATATTTAATTATAATAAAAGCATGGTGTCAACCTATTTGATAAATCAAATATCAAACCTTTTTGCAATTTGAAGTGTATTATAATACCACTTCGTATCATCATCGATCGTCATCTAGAAGAGCTACTGCACTTATAAAAACCCACACTTACCCTCTCTAATTGTATCGATTATCATCCCTCTTATCCTCTGCCTCCAAATAATTTCATCACTTCGATCTCATGGCTCTGCTTTCGGATCTCATCAACCTCGACCTCTCTAGTATCACCGATAAGATTATCGCCGAGTATATATGGTTGGTTCCCTTTTTCTATGCTTATCAAATCCCCTGTTTTTCGCCATGAATCTCTCCCCCTCTTCTTGGATTCTTCATACGTTTCTGTTTTTTGCTATGAATCTCGGAACTAAGTTTGGACTCTTTAAGGGTTTTAGTAGGAGTTAAATCTTTATTTTCGTTTACGATTTTTGCTAGATTCTGAATTTTTATCCACAGTTTTGTGTTTGATCATGGTGTAAACGTTAGATACATAGAAATCTTTTGAACCAATGGAAACAAACTAATCTCGACTTGTTGGATCTACGAGATATGGGTGATTGGGTGATCTCGAATCTGTACAAACACAGCAACTATTGAAAACGATTGATCCGATCTTCTTTTCCTCTCTTGTACTTCATCTCGTATACCACAATTGAAAAGTTCGGACTTTTTCGTCATTTACCGAATGTGTTAAAGAATCCAAAAGCAATTAGATCTAAAGGCTTAAACCATCAATCACATTCTTTAGTTTATACGTATCTTTTACTTTCTTGAATTTTTTCCACGACTTTTAGCTTACTTTAACCACCATCCATTCTTCTTTTTGTTTCTTGACTAATCCCAATTCCAAAATGATTCATTTTCAAACAGGATCGGTGGATCGGGTATGGATCTTAGAAGCAAAGCAAGAGTAAGTAATCAATTCAACCAATCTCTTGTATTTCAGGCTTCAGTTTCATTGTCATCTTCTTTAAACTAATTCGATACAATTTCTTCGATCTTTTTTGTGTTCTTTAGACACTTTCAGGGCCTGTTTCGGATCCCAGTGAGCTTCCGAAGTGGAACTACGATGGCTCTAGCACAGGGCAAGCTCCCGGAGAAGACAGTGAAGTCATCATATAGTGCGTAGTCGATTCATAGTTCATACCCTCTTATTTTTGACTTATTTTCTCTTGATTTCTTGAATTAAAAACGTGTTCTTGATGAATCAAAACAGCCCTCAAGCAATCTTCAAAGATCCATTCAGGAGAGGCAACCATATCTTGGTACGTTTTCAAGATCCATACTTTTTGGGTTTTATATTCAATAATTAATTAACTTTAAAGATTTTAACTTTCTAACCAAATTTCTTTATATTTACGTAATGCAGGTGATGTGTGATGCTTACACTCCCGCCGGCGAACCAATCCCCACCAACAAGAGGGCCGCCGCCGCCAAAATCTTCAGCAACCCAGAAGTCGAAAAGGAGGTTACATGGTAAATCGACTAAATTCCCTTTCCACCGTTCAGATTTCTTTAAAAAAATTTCAACTTTTTAACCAAATTTCTTCACTTTTTGGGTGTTAACAGGTACGGAATTGAGCAAGAATACACCTTGTTGCAGAAGGACACCAACTGGCCATTGGGTTGGCCTCTAGGTGGTTTCCCTGGTCCACAGGTAATCAAATCAATCAATCTATCAATCATTCTTTCCGTCTTTATGCTCATAAGTCATAAAAATGAATACTTTTTATTTGATTCAACCTTATATTCATCGATTCAATGTGATTTAGGGCCCATACTACTGTGGAATTGGCGCTGATAAAGCTTTTGGACGTGATATTGTTGATGCACACTACAAAGCTTGCCTTTACGCTGGCGTCAACATTAGCGGCATCAATGGCGAAGTTATGCCTGGACAAGTAAACTTTCTGAATCTTTCGAGCAAAACCCATCTCCCTATTTCGCCGTTTTTCCATTTTAAAGCCAATAGAAGCAAAAAGTTGAGATTTTTATGTTTGTAACTTTGTATTGTAGTGGGAATTTCAAGTAGGACCTTCCGTCGGCATAGCCGCAGCTGATCAAATCTGGGTCGCTCGTTACATTCTTGAGGTACCTTAAAATTCTTCGTCTTCTTTTCTTTTATTTTTCTTGAAGCACTTCAATGGTGAAAAATTAATCTTTTTCTTGTTTATTTTCTTCAGAGGATCACTGAGATTTATGGGGTGGTGGTTTCATTTGACCCCAAGCCTATTCCGGGTGACTGGAATGGAGCTGGTGCTCACACAAATTACAGGTATTCTACGACAAAAACACGTCTCTATTTCTATTTCAATGGTGGCTTTTAGCTTTATCGTTATTCTAATTAAATTATTCACAATCTTTCAGCACAAAAACCATGAGGGAAGAGGGAGGATATGAGGTGATCAAGAAAGCTATCGAGAAGTTGGGATTGAGGCACAAGGAACACATTGCTGCATATGGTGAAGGCAATGAACGTAGGCTCACTGGTCGACATGAAACAGCTGATATCAACACCTTTTTATGGGTACTACATCATGTTCATGTTCATATAAATAAGTTCGTTTTTTTTTAAATGACAAAAAGATTGATTTTGTGTATATGAAAAACTTGTGTTTAGGGTGTTGCAAATCGTGGAGCTTCTATTCGTGTTGGAAGAGACACCGAGAAAGAAGGGAAAGGGTACTTTGAGGACAGAAGGCCAGCTTCAAACATGGATCCATATGTGGTGACTTCCATGATTGCTGAGACTACCATTCTGTGGGACAACAAATCTTGAAAAGAGATTGAAAATTATGAAGCCTGATTGGGAGGGAGATTTGAAAAAATGAAGTTAGAATTGGGAACAAACAAAACAACCCTTCTTGTTTATTTTCTTGAAAATTAGATATTGTTCTTGTTTGTTTGTGTTGCACGTTGATCGTTATGGTTATTATGGTAATGGTAGTTTTGTGTTTCATGTTTCTTGTAGCAAAGCATTTTGAGTCCAAAATGCATGTAAAGCTACTACTTGATTTGAGATTTCTCCCATGGTGATTCATGGGAATATTGTCGATATTGTCTATGATAATAACAAATATGAAGGGTTGATTTTGATCCCTTGTATCTTGCTACGCTTCCATTTTATTTGTGTTAACATTATATGCATCCATAATACATTGTACTATATAGTTACAATACATGGTTTAATAGATTGTCCATCTTAATTCCAATTTTCATATAAATTTACTGTTTTTTCCTACGAAAGTTCAACCCAATTTAATTTTGTAAAACAATCATTTATTTGCTAGTCGTCTCATAATAAGTAACTTATTTTTTTGTCTATATTAACCCCATATATATTCAACGTCAATAATCAATGTGACATACTACAATGGTTACATTTAATCTACATTAATGACCATTAAATCCCATATATATTCAACGTCAATAGTCAATGTGACATATTAATGATTAAATTTAATCTATTAACTAAGACAACAATTTCATTAAAGTGTGCACTTTTAGTATATTCTAATATTTTCTTTTTATTTGAGGTTAATATGTAACACATATGTTAGTTCTTCAATACATATGATCAACCAATGTGTATTACCTTCACATATACTCTTTTCAAAAGGATAGTGTTTTGTCGACTTAGTTTGCTCTCTAAGGAATATTATCCATGTATTTGAAGATTTCTATTAGTCTTGTCCTCTTTTGGTGTTAGTTTTTGGGGATTTATTAAAAAAAATACTATTTTGTGCAATCGTGTTTTCATGTGATAAGACAGCCAAATCGATGACTACAATGTTGTAACAATGTGTGCAAGATACGTACAAGAAAGGTTAAATATCGTTTTGTTTTGTATTTAAGATTATCTTTGTCTTGTGTGCAAATAAAAAGCCGACTACATGATCCTTTAGAAACATTTCAAGACTTTCCGTTCATTCCTAAAATCTGAAGGGTCAACTTCTAACTATTTAATAGGATAGCGACTTGATAGATGGAAAGTGAACTTCAGTTCTTTAATGTTTTTAGAGAAGAGATGCGTTATTTATTATTTTTATATAGTTTGTGATTTGATTGTTTAATATGTTGCTAAAGTTATTCCTTACGTTGTCGAGAAAGAGCTTTGGTGTTGTAATGACGTTGGATGTTGGAGAGCACAAAGTATGTGTGGGCCTAAGTCCTCACCCATCATAGTTTTATGTCGAACAACAATTTTTCTTTCTGACCAACTCTAATCAATGATGACAAAAAATAAAATGATAATGCTAAATTATGAGTTAAGGCCAACTCCCACCTTGTTTCTCGACTTGGTGTTTAGCTTTAGGCTTTTATTTCAGGTGGACTTTATATTTCTTTTTTTATAGGGTATATTTGTAGAGAACTGCATGAACTATGAGATGAGGTGTGGTTTTGGATGTTAGTAATATTTGTATATATTAATTTGCTTTTCAATTCACTAAACGGTCGAAAGTGACCGATGTTATTATTATGGTTATATATCCGCAACAAAAAAATAAAATTAATTAAATGCATATTTAACATATTTTCATCTAATTTTTTAGAAATTATATATATATATATATATATAAAAGAAAATTTTACATAGACATACCGGGTAAACGAGCAACAAGCTGTGCCGCAACCCCCTTTTGAATGTCAAAATAATTCTTTTAAAACAACATATATAGATTTTGAAGTCATAACATTACTATCATTACCCGTTGGACTCTATTGAGTAGCTACACAGTTTCTGACACAAGGAAACCGAAAGTATCAAATGCAAATGATATAAACGTGTGGTGATTTTCCATGCAGGTTTTCTCATGTTTTGCCACTTTGTTTGATGCAACTTTTAAAGCAGTTTGTCAGACAGTGAAAACCCCACTCTCCAAACCCACAAGAGGGAAAACCCATGTTAGATCCACACATGCATGTTTTTCTCCAACCCATCCAAATACTAAAACACCAGCTGGTCTAAGTGTTGATCTTTCTTCCAATGGGTCAGTTAGAAAGTTCACAGGTGCATCTTTCTTGGCAGAAACCCGAGCGCCCCTAAATAAGAACACCCATAACCAGATCGTGTCGGTACTTGAAACCCGGGAGCACTTTACAAGGAACTGCATGCTCTCCAAAGGAATCTAAACATGCCTTGCAATACATAGGGCTAAGTAATCAATAAACCCTAAATAACCTCAAATGCTAAATAATCGGTTCCTAAGAGTTTATTGGTTTGGCTGGCGGGTGTACCACTCATTTTTTGCCTACCACATCACCATCATGTCATTTTCCCATTCAACTCCTTAACCGATATTATGTCATCCCTCATTACATCTCATTTTTTTTTAAAATTAAATATCTTAAAATGTAATTTGATAATTATATAAATTATTAAAAAGAAAACTATGTCATTATTTGAAAAAATATAATCAAAAGAATATTACATAATCTAAAAAACATAATCGAAACATAGTAGAATTGTACAACACCATTCATCAATGTCGGTTATATCGTCGTCATAATCATCTTCAAACATGTCCGAGTCTTCATTTGTTTCGTCGTACCAATTGTCGAAGACATGATTTACATGAGCATTGAAAACATGTTCCACTAACTTATCACGAAGGTTGTGGTGTGTAGTGCAATCATACACTTCCCCTCTATTCTCCATATATTCTAGCATGCCAATTTCTACTCATTCGAATATTTGTAAATTCTAATTTTCATTGTAGTGTCAAATTGTTTTTCCTTCATCCTGTATAATCATATTAAGCAATATGATGAATTCATACATCTTTACGTCCCAAAAATACCAACTTGTAAGGTCCGAAAACTACAAAGTATTTTTTTTTTAAATTTTAATTCACCAACCATACAACCTTTTAATCAAAACCTAAATTCTTAAAAACAAGAGAGTGTATCAAATAGATAGTGCAAAATAAATCTCTGGGGGATGCAGTGCGATCAGGTCGGACCATTTTCCTTAGAACTAGAACTTGAAACATTTAAACATAAACCGTAAGCACAAAGCTTAGTGAGTTCCCCCAATACCACATATCATACATAACATCGGACCCCGCCCACACATCGGGCCCCGCCAAACATCACGGGCCCCGCCCAACATACATGCAAGAGTCATACAGATAGCCTAACATCCTACAAAGTATAGTGAGAAGACTCATCTCATAAATGCATTTGACAACTAGCATGTTCACACAGTCGAATAAGCAGGTGCTACACACATCCTAATAGTTCACACAAGGTGAACTCTCAATCTACCTTCTAAAGCTAGCCACTTGACTAAACGTCGGACTAGGTCAAAAAGTCAATAATGATCAAAGTCAACTTTAGCTGACCTTCACGGCGTGGCCAACCAATGGCCACGTCATGGCCATCCTACTTGTTCTCAATCAAAATCCGCTACTATGCTGTGACATACATGCTTCCACGCCGTGGCAAAGTCCAGACAAAACGGTCACGACCATACTAGTATCTACGTCGTGGCCAACCAATTGCCACACCATGGAAACTATAGAAATACAATTTAATGGATTAAGCTCTCAATCCATTAAGCCTCTAGTTCCAATTTTCCAGAATGATTTTTGGGACCTTAGTAGTTAAGAAAAATGCAAACTTTATTGACATGCATGACCTATGCATGTCCTTTATCCTCTAGATCAAAATGCTGATAAAATTACCTAAAACTCATGAAAGATGCTCCAAAACTCAAACAACTTCTAGATCCATAAGATATGGTGATCAAGGGACAAACGTGAGTTATAAAGTTGCAAACTTTATCTCATGTAACCAACCTAAACCCAAAAATGAGCCAAAACATGAGGTAAAACCTAGATCTAAGAGGAGAGAGGCAAAAAAGTGAAAACTTGAGGACTTACAATGAGTCTAGAAGATTCACACAACCAGCTGAAACGAGTTGCATGAAGATTTAAGCACAAAAACTTCTTCTTCTTCCTTACAAGATCACAAAATCACTAAAAGTGAGCCAAAAACTTCAAAGAGAGGCTAGGGTTTATCAAAGGTGCTTTGGGAGGTGATGGAGGCTAAGGGTGGAGAAAACCCTAACTATCACTTCCCTTAGATAGTGCACAAAACCTAGAGATTAGGGTTTGCCAAAAATGAGTCGCCATGCTGTGGCAATTGAATAACAACGTCGTGGCAACCACTTAAATGAGATACGTGATCTGGAAAATTAATACGTCATGGTGATCCCTTCACGACGTCATGGCCATCTGAATTTTCACCATTTGATATATAAATTATACATGGAATCTAGGTTTTGATGGGTTTTGAGCATAACAAACAAAACCTATGTGTGCATGATGTTGGGTTATGAGCATTCTAACACTCCTAAGTGTACATGCAACCCTAAATACCTTGGATCTATGTTTTCTCTATTATACATGCAAATATGAATATCCAAGGTATTATCCTAAACTAGCATACAAAAACTATCAATATAACAAGATAGAATACATACCTCTTTGATGGAGCTTGTCTTCATGAAGCTTGAGTGCCTAGTGCCCCAAGTGTGACACCTCAAATGGTTCACAATCATCAAAACACTTAGAATAGCTTGAGAGAATTCTACACTTCATGAAATCGGCTAGCCCTTTGTTGCTCTCTCTAGTGGCCGATTTTTCCTCAAGAATAAGATGCTTATATAGTTATACAATTAGGGTAAACCCTAATTGTCATGACTTTCCATTTCCTTGGATCCATGGGTTCAAATACACCATGGAGCATCCATGGAGCATCATATGGGTTTTGGCCCAACTAGATAATCCATGAAGCATTAGCCCACTATACAAGTATGGATGATTTACACAATCAACCCATATATTTAATTAGTCTTCTTTTGATCACTCAATTAATGCTAGATTAATTCTTGATCAATACTAATTAAATAATCTCATTATTCTTATTATTAATATACTAGAACTTATAATATATTAATAACCATAAGTGTCTTATTTCTCTCATTTAGTCTATCCAAGTGCATGATGGTATGCAACCCAAATGGACCATGCCGGGTCGGGTCAAGTCTTACCAATTATAGTTATGGACTTAGACATTAATCCAACAGTCTCCCACTTGGATAAGTCTAAAACTATTATTGCGCATGACTTCAGGAACCAACTGGCAATCGTAGCTCTCAAAAGCTTCTGTCGAACTCTGACCTTGTAGATGACTTGTCCATTAGATAAGGGATCATATATTCCTCCATTCTAGATATCATATGGACTGAGACATGGATTATAATCATTCTCTCTGTCCATTTGTTGTTTCCCGATTTCCGATTTATGATGACTGACTAATTGAACAAATCAAATCAGTCCTGGCCCGGCCGAGCACTTCTATTTGTCATCATCAAATCATCGAGGGGCCCACAGATATCGCTTTTATCCCGAAGGTAAAAGGAATGTATAAACTTCGACTCATATGGCTTGTTCTACTACTTGTTGAATCATACACAAAGACACGTTTTATAACATCGAGTTACCAATGCGTTTCGTGTAATCAATGTACTATCAACTCATAGTAACAACTCATATCTCTAGGTTTGAAGAATATAAGATATTATCGTCTCATGATCACTCGTGATAAAACCCATGAAGTGATTCCAATGAGCGCGGGTTGAATCCAATACTCAGAACTTATGAGCACTCATGAGTGTTGTAGCCCTTTGTCCAACAACTTAGACCTCTACAAGCCAACCCATGACACTCTTAATTCATATCTACTTCCAACATATGACCGACTGTGGATGGTTTGAATAACTTAGTCATTCCAGAAGAATAACCTAATTTATTCGGGAAGTCAAAACATGCAAAATGAAACACAATAATAATTGAATCCAATATGGTCTCAGAACTTATGAATATAAATAAAACACTTTTTATTTATCACCATATGATTACACATTATTCATTGTATACTGTTTCAGCTATCAACTTTATTCTTGAATTTAAAACAATAGTTGTCCCATGCTCCAAGCATGTACACTATGTTTTCTAAACACTAGTCATGCCATACACCAAGTATGCATAATATGTTTGTCTATGATCTTTATTTTGTGAACTAGATCAATTGAACATAACTTCAATATGATTCTCTTTTCACACTCCCAAATCCTTACTGCAAATGCAAGAATTCCAAATTCATGTCATTTACTGAAATTTGTTAGATTCTAAACTTATATGCATTGATCCTCTTGTAATGATTATGCACAAAGTCAGAAAGACTTGGCAACAATCATTACAGAGTATTCCAAAGGAGATCAATTCCTTGGAAACATCCTTCTTGCATTAAGTTTCCTTAATCTTACACAGATTGAAATTTCTAACTTTGAAACATTTCCAGATTCATTTTGACTATCACTTCTTAACAAGAGTTGCCTCCTTACAGATTATGTCAATATGGTCCTTCCAGAATTATCACTATACTTCCAACTGTCCTTGAGCAACCAATCTTTGGTAAACCTTAGATTTTCCTCGACAATTGTTTAATCCTTTTAGTCATATCCAGTTCTAAACCTTTTCCCTTCTTAATGCCCTAGGCATTTGGAAAATTTTAGAAAGGATGAATATAGCACATGTAATCAGTCCTATATCCGAAGCATATGGGACACGATTCATGATGTCTCACATAAAGACTAAACCAGTCTTTTGCTATAACATTTCCATTTCTATTTGCCAAGTTCTCATAATTCATATTATGAAAAGGGATGCCGTAATCATAATCGAATTTAAGAACGCAAATAATGGACCCATATACAGAATTTCCTTATGTTGAGCCATTCCAACATGAAATTCATATATATATCCTTGACTAAATGATTAAAACCTCACGATCTAAGCTTATAGATTTGAGATGAAGTATAATTTCCTCTCCCTTAATTATAGCAAAACAACTTTTTCCCAATTGAAACCTTTTGTTTTTCTATAATTAACATTGCTAACTTGTAATCTTTATCATAATTATCATGCTCCCACTAACATGATGATTATTAGCATAACACTTATGCTCCCACTAGCTTTGACATGTTCTCAAAAATCAGCTGGACTTCTAGAAATCAATACTTTATTGACTTTCTTACCAAAGTTCAGATTTCTGATACTAGATTTCCTTGATAAGAATTTATCAATATCATACACCTCTCTTAGATAGCTCACATGTGTATCTAAACAATTATGAAGAGGGATGCCGTAATCATAATGGTTAGACCTTTTTGCCACTTCTCACAAGTCCAAGTTAGTGTGCCGGTAAACCACACACGCTCCACTAACGACTTTGAGAATGCAAATATCACAATTGCTATCTAGCTAAAATCTACTTAGTGGAAGTGTTTCCTCACCATCATTTTCATGAATCGGAGAGAAACCTTATGACACTTAGATTTAATGGTGTATGTGTTCTTATCCATGTGAATTGTCATAACCATAGTCACAAGACAAGAATTATGACAAATCCAAACTCATATGGATTGAACTCAATCTTAACTTCTTGCCACCTGGCAGCTCAAGGGCCTGCCATTGCTTCCAAGTTGTTGTGCAACCAATTGAGAATTCTAAGAACTCATATGCAAAGCCAACTTTGATTGGAATGGGCACAGAATATGTCAACATGATAGGTTATAAACCTCAAGTCGTGTGCTAGTGAAGAACTTTAGGTTTTATTCTTGATTAGTTCTTGAGACTTTCAAGACCTTTAAGACTCCCACTGTCCTCTTGACCTATAAGACTCCCTTGTCAAACATTCAAGGGATAGTGCGGATTCTTTATCAAGAAAAACACTTCACATAGTTGGCCTAAGTTGGTCTTTGTTTTATCCAAAACATCACAACTTACCAACTTCAAATGAACAAGAGTAGGACACTTTTACTCTTACATTTGACACGTGTTTTAAACCTTCTTAAAGACATGTCACTCAAATTACAATCTTGGAGTATGACTCTAAGACTTGTATTGGAACGAAGTATGACTCATCTTCTTGATTTAACCATTTCAACAATTCAAGATCCCTTCTTCTTAGTCATAAGAATGCACTAAGACTTCCTTAGAGAACTAATTTTGATATGGTTTGTTAATCATTAAGATGATCACAATACTGATACTAAAGTACTCTCCCATCTTTTCAGATTTGAGAAACTTTTATCCTTCTGCCTAATTTGATTCTTCTTATCCGCTCTGCCATGCATTGAAACCTTTTCCAATGTCTCAGAGTTACACTTAAGCTTATAAGTATAATCATATTTACTAAGCTTTAGTAAACTATGACGAATAGTCTTATCAATCTTTTGTGATCGACTTGACCAGTGCACAAGAATGTGTACTCGATCCCTTAGTCCATTACTTTACTCACACATCCATGTGAATAAGTAATTAGTCTTAATTTTTCCAATACTTGAAAGTTCTCATTCATCATACTATACAACTTGCATGATTCCAAGTTCCGGTCCAATTGAGACTTGGGTGATGAGAATCTTTCCTTATTTGGTAAATTTAGACATTACCACAAATGAAAGAGTCAATTTCATATTTCCACTCTTGCTATTAATGGAATCATATAAGCAACAATTTTTCCTCAAATGCCATTGTAAGGATATTTTAAAATAAATAAAATCAAAAATTTTCTTTTATTTTAAAACTATGCGGAAAAACTTATCCTTACAATCCATATGAAAACTTGTTGTTATCTATTCCTAAGCAATACCTCATAACTCCTAAGAAGTAGCTCAAGAATCCGATCTTCAAACTACACGATAGAAATCCATCTATGCGATCAGATTCAGCATATTCTTTCTTTAAGTTCCTTCACTTTTCTTTGATTTTTAAAACATCAACATGTGACCCAGTCACATCATGTAATAAGAATCTCAGAATAGAAACTTAGCAGAGTTAGATAGTGGATTTTACCTGAAGTAGAGTCAAACTTATTGACTTTAACATCTTTAGGTAAATTTGGCAGCTTTGCAACCAATGACCCTTCCTTTGGCAATATAAACATATGGACCCTTTGATAATGGTACACGGGACTATCACAAACTTAGCTTTTCTCTTTTCCATTTGGTCAACCTAGTTGGCTATGTTCAATCCCTTTCCTTGGGAAGAGAATGCCTTTTCTGTATTTCTAGTGTCACCATTGTCAATGTCCATAAAGTTTCAGGAAGTTGATCTTAGCAAATCGATAAGATCATTAAGGGTCTTGTCATAGTCTGTTTCATAGGTGTTCCAAAAGAACTCACTATGTGACTTAGAAAGTGACTGAACCACCAACTTTCTCAAGACTTTGACACCCAACTCTCCCGGCTTGTCAATATGTGACTACATCTCCAAGATGTGATCACACCTAGATTTTGCCTTGCCAATAGGGCTTGAGTGACCTTAAACTTTTTAAGAACTTGTGGGGTAGGGAGAATAATTGGAGGAGGTGAAAGAAGTATGATTTCCATGGGATATCATCTTCATTTAGGAAAGCTTGTTTCAAGAGATTTGGGAAGATCATAAATGTCTAAAACAGACATGTTTTGGGAGATATTCAAGATAGTTGATCTTAAAGTCCTTAATATGACACCCAATATGAAATATTAAGGCTAGGACCCAACAAACTATTTTTATAACTTAGAAGAGGTATGCCGTAATCCAAGCTATAAAACAATTTGAAGGTAGGTGAATGACGATTCACCAATTTCCACCAAGATAAATGAAATGTATTATTAGGTTTTAATTGGATTTGAAATTCCTAGATCTTTTGAGATTCATTGAACTGTTCAATGGCATGTTTCAATCTCGAGTGTGCCCTTCAGGTTTTGTGACTGGGATGCCGAGGATCACAAAACAAGGTGTGAAGTAACCATGCAAATTACTTGGTACCCTTAAGTGTTTATCCCTCAATCGATGTGCCGGTTAACCACACACGCTCCATCGATACTATGATAAACATTAAGTTACCCTTTGCCTACCTTGTTAAACACGAGTTAGTGTGCCGGTTAACCACACACGCTCCACTAACCGACTTAAACAAAGTGCAAAGTGTAATTTCATGGATTAGCACCTTCTTCACATTTTCC
This sequence comes from Lactuca saligna, assembly GCF_052625555.1. Classification (NCBI taxonomy): domain Eukaryota; kingdom Viridiplantae; phylum Streptophyta; class Magnoliopsida; order Asterales; family Asteraceae; genus Lactuca; species Lactuca saligna. The sequence continues at coordinate 132,094,514 of NC_136418.1, read as the reverse complement.
TAAGTAACTAAGATTGGGAATTATTAAGAGTTTAGTTACTTAGTATTTATCATTAATACTTTTAATGAAGGGAGAATTATAGTCTTGTCAAACCCGTTCGGCTAACGACCCTCCACCGGTCAAGCAAGCGGTGGGTGAGAGTGGACACCCATTAAGCTGCCATTTTATAGGCAACAACCTTATACCCACCTTATAGATCGGCTTCGTGAATGAGGCGTACTAGTGGTAAGACCGACTTTACTCTTATACATATATATATTATTAACTTATAATATTATAAAGTATAAGGGTTGAATTTTAACTTTTAAAATTCTAAGGGCTAACTTGGAATTAAAGTATTCATAAGAGAAAACTTTACAAATTCCAAAACTTGAGGGCAAGTTTTGAAACTATTCAAAACTAATTAATTCCATAACTTATGTGTTTAAAGTAGTTTTAATCCAAAAAACTCTTCAAGTTCCATAACTTGAGGACAAATTATGGAAGACTTTAAACTAATAAAGAATTAACTTTTTCTTTATTTTATCACTTATGAAATTAATTAAGGTTACATTATTTTTTTTATTTATTTAATGAAGAGACTCTTGGTCCTCCATAACTTGAGGACAAATTATGGAGTCATAACTCCAATTAATTAGAACTAGACTCTTCATTTTTGTAACCTTTGCCAACTTTATGAGTTTTATGAGTCTTTAATGTGACTCTTCATGTAACTTGAGGATAAGTTACACAAACACATTTTATACTCAACTCTTAGATTAAAAAATGGATTGAAAACAACTATTTCATTCAACTTTTCTATTAATCTAAGAAACTCATAAGAACAAGATAATTCAAATCAAACTTTTTCATGTAATCAGTCTAACCTTTAAACTAATACAAAACATGAATCTATTGACAATTATCTTTGAAAATGGATTAGCATGAACATTACCACATCAAAAAACAAGTTTATAAGTTCAAAAACAACTTAGGGTAATGTTCCTAGTCCATTTCTAGCCAAAAACCTCGAAGATATGCTATCTGGGGTCCAACTCGTCGAGTGCATGAACACAACTCGGCGAGTTGGATGCATTTTGCCTTGGAATCGTCGAGTCCCTTCATGGACTCGGCGAGTCTGCTGGGCTGACAGCATCAAAACTCGATTTTTTCAGCTTCTATTGCAGGTATAACAAGAAAACAAGCCTAGGCTCTGATACCACTGTTGGGTTATGAGCATTCTAACACTCCTAAGTGTACATGCAACCCTAAATACCTTGGATCTATGTTTTCTCTATTATACATGCAAATATGAATATCCAAGGTATTATCCTAAACTAGCATACAAAAACTATCAATATAACAAGATAGAATACATACCTCTTTGATGGAGCTTGTTTTCATGAAGCTTGAGTGCCTAGTGCCCCAAGTGTGACACCTCAAATGGTTCACAATCATCAAAACACTTAGAATAGCTTGAGAGAATTCTACACTTCATGAAATCGGCTAGCCCTTTGTTGCTCTCTCTAGTGGCCGATTTTTCCTCAAGAATAAGATGCTTATATAGTTATACAATTAGGGTAAACCCTAATTGTCATGACTTTCCATTTCCTTGGATCCATGGGTTCAAATACACCATGGAGCATCCATGGAGCATCATATGGGTTTTGGCCCAACTAGATAATCCATGGAGCATTAGCCCACTATACAAGTATGGATGATTTACACAATCAACCCATATATTTAATTAGTCTTCTTTTGATCACTCAATTAATGCTAGATTAATTCTTGATCAATACTAATTAAATAATCTCATTATTCTTATTATTAATATACTAGAACTTATAATATATTAATAACCATAAGTGTCTTATTTCTCTCATTTAGTCTATCCAAGTGCATGATGGTATGCAACCCAAATGGACCATGCCGGGTCGGGTCAAGTCTTACCAATTATAGTTATGGACTTAGACATTAATCCAACACATGCAACCCTAATTGAAGATCTATGTTTTCTTTAATTGAACACACAACATTTGAACATCAATTGGGAAACCCAAATTCTACTAGAATATTTTCGAAATCAATACTAGGGTTAAGTAAACACACCTTAATTGTTATATAGCAATAACAATGCAAGTTCTTAGTGTTGTTGAAGCTTTGAGAGCAAGCACCACAAGTGTCCTGCCTCTAATGGTTCACACCCAACACTAGCAAGAGGATGAGAGAGGAGAGAGGAGAAGTAGCTTAAGAATTTTGGCCCTAGCTTATCTAAGAATGCTTGGACGAAAATATGAGGCTTAAGGGTCTTTATATAGTGTACCCAGAAACCCCAGATAAGTCTCAAAACAATAAAATAACATTATCTTACATTTGATATTTATTTGGTTTCCTAATTATCCTCCAAGTATAATTTTGGATATTATAGATATTCTAGATCCTCTAAAACCATAGAAAAACGTTCAAGGCTCTAGGATGGTTCTAGAATGCCTCTTGTTCAACTATTGAACAATTACACTTCAACCCATGTACTTTTATTTTATCAAATTAATCCAAAAATTAATTCCAATTAATTTCTGTCTAATCTTAATTAAATATTACTATTTCTAATTAATATATTATTCTCATGATATATTAACAAATTATTTATTTGATTTCTAATTATTTTGTTAACAAAGTAATAATTTAATAAACCAGTCTCTATATTTAAAAGCTATCCTATTCAATTAGTAAGTTTGAGGAAAGCCTAAAAGGACTGTGCTACTATCAATTCAAGATTATACTAATTATAGTTATGGGCTTAAACACCTAATCTAACAAGTTTTACAACTCTCCCCCACTTGAATCTGACCTCGTCCTCAAAGTCCGTCGCGACAAATAACCCAGGGTAATGCTCCATCATCTCCTTATCAGGTTCCCAAGTGCACCCAGAACCCTTCCAGTGTCACCGTAGCCCCTTCAATAAACCAACCACATTTTTGGGCAAGGTCTTCATCTTCCTATCTAGAATCGCATTCAGTCTCTCCACATAATTCAGACGGTCATCAACATGGATCTCATCAACATGGAGAGACATGAAATGTGTCGTGAATCTAACTAAGCTTGATGAGTATATCCTAATGATACACAACCTTTCTCACCCGGGTGACAATCCTGAATGGCCTAATGAATCTGGGGCACAAATTGCCCCGCTTCTAAAACCGGATGACACCTTTCCATGGTGACACCTTCAAAAGCACAAGATCTCCCACCTAAACCTCAAGGTTGGAACAACGTCAGTCAACATAACTCTTTTGCATACTCTTCACGGTCAGCAAACTATAATGTACCTGCTGAATCAAATATGTGGTCTTGAGCACTACTTCATGGCTCCTCATTGCTTGCTGACCAACATCACCTTAACAAATTGGATTCCGACATCTTCTCCTATAAAACAGCTCAAAGGGAGGCATACCAATGTTGGCGTGGTAATTGTTGTTGTAAAAGAACTCTGCTAGGAGAAGATAATTATCCTAACTCCCACTAAAGTCCAATGCACATGCACACAACATATTTAAAAGTTTCTAAATGGTCTGCTTGCCCTAACCATCATTTTGCAAGTGGTAATCGATACTAAAAAGTAATCGGGTACCCAACTTCTCATGGAGCTTCCTTCAGAATCTGGAAGTAAAACGGACATCACGGTCGAAAACAACTGAAAACCGATACTCCATGTTGTGCAACCACCTCCATGATATAGATCTCAACTAACTTCTCCGCGGATGGAATCTCCTGAACTGGGATGACACTCTTGGTTAAACGGACAACACTAACCCATATAGAATCAACCTCGTGTGTTATACTTGGAAACTTAGTGCTGAAGTCCATAGTGATCTCCTCCAATTTCCATATGGGAATGAGTAACAAATGAATCTTGTCGTGGGGTCTCTGGTGTTCGGCCTTGACTTTCCGGTGAATTAAGCACCGCTCTGTGTACCACGATATCTCCGTATTTCATACAGGGCCACTAATAGTTCAATCTCAGGTTTCTATACATCTTTGTGGTCCTTGGATGGATAAAAAAACTTTTACTTGTGAGCTTCCTCCAAAAAGATTTGCCTAACCCCACCAGAAGTAGTAACCCATACCCTACCACACTGAGTCAACAAGCCTCGACTATCTCTGGAAAATAAAGGGATACGACCCGTGATCTTCTCTTTCTTCGAGTTCTATTTCTTCAACCCCTCAGTCTATGCCTCCTTGATCAAATCTAACAAGGGTGAAGTGATAGTCATCCACAAATATAGGTCTCAGATATGAGAACTAGTCGCCTTACAACTCAAGGTATCGTCCACTACGTTGGCCTTCCCATGATGATACAAAATCTTACAATCGTAACCCTTCACCGCATCCAACTATCTATGCTACCTCAGATTTAGATTCGACTGATGCATTAAATATCTCAAACACTTGTGATCCATGTAGATGGTACATCGGACCCCATACAAATAATGCCGCATAATCTTGAGTGCGAAAACCACAACCCCCCAACTCCAGTTAATGAGTAGGATAATTCGCCTCATGAAGCTTTAATTGCCTCAATGCATAAGTGATCACATGACCTCTCTACATAAGTACTGCCCCCCTCCCAACCCCATGATAGAAGCATCAAAATAAGCCACAAAATCATCTACAACCTTGGGAATGGTCAGTATTGGAGCCTCGCATAGTCTCTGTCTCAAAGTGTAACACTCCAAATCAGGTATTACCCTTTGAACCCTTGAAATTATAAGTATTGCATAATTGTACATTAAGTACGTTGGGCGTACTTCAGGATTACACTTAGGGTACCATGAATGGATGATCGTGGAGGGCCATCACGTATGCTGGGCGTACCAAAAGGTACGCGGGGCATACATGACGAATATTTAAACCCTAATTTCTAGACTTAAGACCTATATAAGCATCCTTATCTCATTTGATCTTTACTCTAACCAACCTCCTTCACCCTCAAACATCCTTGAAACCCTAGAATCATTAGAGTGTGTGTTCTTAAGCTTGTGAGTGCTTTAATACCATCTTCTTGGTTTGTTAGCTAAAAGGAAGAGGAGGAAACAAGATTGAACGAGAAAGGGCTTCTGGATCTAGCATTTAGCGCAACTTAGGAATCTTGAGGAGAAACTTTCCCTATTTGGAAATCAACCAAGTGAAGGACTAGGAGATTGAGGAGGAAACAAGATTGATTCTTCTTATTCGTTCTGCTATTGATTTAAACTCTTTCAATCAACTAAGAATTACACTTAATCTTCATAAGTGTAATCATATTTACTTAAACTTAGTCAATCATGACGAATATCTTTGTTACTCTTGCGGTGGACTTGATCAACACACAACCTTGTGTACTCGATCTCCTAGTCCTTCACTTGACACTTTGTCAACGAATTAGTCTAATTTCCAAATATGAAACTTCTCATTCATCATGCAATACTTGTTGTATGATTCCAAGTCTCTATCCAATTGAAACTTGGGCGATGAGAAACTTTCCCTATTTCGTAAATTCTTGACATTTCCACAAATAACATAATTAAGAATCACATTCATTCATTGTAGAAATATGCAAACATCAATTTTTCATAACGATTTCATTGCAAGGAAATAAATAAATAAATAAATGAGTCAAACCAAAATTTATTTTATTCATAAAAGCAGCGGAAAACATTTGTCCTTACAATGCAAAATCAACTGGAAAACTATGTAATCAAATATTTCTAACTATTCTATCATAACTTTCTAAGCTCAAAATCTAATCTTCAAATCCATGCAATCGAGATCCATTTCTTTGTGATTAGACTCATCTTGCTCTTTCATTAAGCTTCCTCTCTTTTCATTGATCCTGCAAAACATTCAAATGCAATCTTATCACATTATGTATTAAGAATCAACGAATAGGAACTTAATGAAGTTAGATAGTGGATTTTACCTGAAGCACAACCATACTCTTTGACTCTCCCATCTTCTGGACTCTTCAGACTCTTAGGGCAGACTTGTATCCAACGCCCTTTCTCTTGGCAACAAATGCAGGTCGGTTCTCCTAGAACGTCCTCGGAAGTATGGTTGGTTGACTTTCCCAACAAATATGCTCCATTACTTTGCCAAACCATTTATGATTCAGCGGCAATGAGCATGTAAGCTAGGTCAATGAGGTTTGCGTCAAGATCCATAATATAATACTTTCTTTTGAACTTATTATATGATTCAGGGAGTGACTGTAGAACCCAGCCTATAGCCAACTCAACAGGGAATTATGCACCCAACATTTTCAACCTATCAATGTGTGATTTCATTCCTAGAATGTGGGCACACACGGGTTTACCAGCTTCATGTTTCATTTCCAATAGGGCTTTAGTGACATTGAACCTTTCAATTCTTCGATCTTGTGGGTTAGGGAGAACAACGGGAGGAGGAGGAGGAAGTGAAGCATGATTTCTTGTTCCTCGATCGAATCGTGGAATATCATCTTCATGTGGAAAGCTTGTTCCATGGGATTTGGGAAGACCATAGTTTTCGTACTTTGACATCTACAAAACGGGAGAAAAAATAAATTCAAGTTAGTTGATAGATTGAGTCCTTAATAAATCACCCAACTGAGATATTAAGGCTAGGACCCAACACAATACGCTACAACCTAGAAAAGGGATGCCGTAATCTAGTTGCAGAATATTTGAAGGTAAGTGAATGACGATTCACTAATTTTCCACCATGAAAAAAGAAATTTAAGTTTTAAATCTATGAAAACTCCTAGATCCTTTGAGATTCATTGTACTTTTCAATGGCATGTTTGAATCTCGATATGCCCCTCTAGTTTGTGACTGGGATGTTGAGGATCACAAAGCGGGTGTGAATAACCATGCAAACTTACATGGTGCCCTCACATGTTACGGTCACCTATTCGATGTACCGGTAAACCACACACACTTGACCGAACTATGACAAACATTGAGTCACCCTTTGCCACCTTTGATTAGAACCATTTAGTGTGTCGGTAAACCACACACGCTCCACTAACGTCTTCACAAGGGCACAAAGTGTAATTTCATGGAACTGCATCAATTCACTTTTGCCTAAAGTAACTAAGATTGGGAATTTGTAAAAACATTTAATTACTTTTGTACTTCATTATACTTATAATGGAAGGTTTTCTCCTATCCTACCCGTTCGGCTAACGACCCTCCACTAGTCAAGAGTGCGGTGGGTAAGAGTGGATACCCATTCAATCACCATTTTATAGGCAATTTCCTTAAACACCCCTTATAGACCAGCTTCGTGAATGAGGCATACTAACGGTAAGACGGACTTTTACTTATACATATATATATAATGTTAGACTTTTAATGTTATATATAGTATAGGGTGTATTTTATACTTTTAAAATACTAGGTGGTCTAATTTAATAATTATACTTTTAATTTAATTAAATTGTACACCAAAACTTTATGGATTTACGAAATCTCTTATAATTATACACTTTAATTAATTAATAAAACTATAAGGGTGTGATTTGAACTTTTCCAAACAATACTAGGGTTTTAAAATTTATCATTCCTAAATTAAACTTTTAATCAACTTTTAAATTGCAAAACTTGACGGCAAGTTTTGAAATATTTCAAAACATTAGGGTTTCAACTATTTAAATTTCAAAACAAAACTTTTGAGTTCAAATTTAAACTATAAAACCTAAAGGGGAAAAATTGAAACTTTTCATAACACAAGGATCAAATAACAACTAATATAAATTAAAGAATTTATTTTATCATTATCTATATTTGACATAATTTCAATTTCCTGTAAAGTAAGTTACCCAATTAATACAAATAATCAAACTTTATCATATAAGGAAGTTATTATCCAATCAATTGGTAATTATCTTTTGTTTAGTCAAGGATATACTCATAAATATGTATAAAATCGGATTTTAATGATCTAAAACAGATAAGGCAAGTATCCATGAGTAAAACAGCAAGAAATTCCGAAAATAGCTCCATCTGACGCTCAAACTCGCCAAGTACCACACTGGACTCGCCGAGTTGAGGCCTACTCGCCGAGTTCATCAGGCAGGGAGCTCAAAAAAACGTTTTTGCAACTTGAACATACACACTAGGCATCAATACAATAGAAACCAATCAAGGCTCTGATACCACTGATGGGTTTTAGCCATAAAGACATCCTATGTGCTCATGTAAACCCTAATGCTTGGATCTAGGTTTCTCTATTGTACATGCAATTCATCCAAGACTATAAACCCTAAATCTAGCATATGATAATCAATATTAACATAAGAATGGGTTTAAGATATTACCTTGATTGTTATGTAGCAATAACAATCACAATTCCTCCTTGTAATGACTTTAGAAAGCTTAGAGTCACAAATGTCACTCCTCTAATGGTTCACAAACACCAAGAGCAAGAGGATGAAGAGGAGAAGAGAAGGAGGCTGCCCAAAACGTGTGGAAACCCTAGAGAACAAGTTCACCACGTTTTTTGGATTTAAGGGTTCTTTAAATAGTGAGGCTATTAGGGTTATCAAACAAGGAAACCCTAATTTGGATGTTTAGGCCCTAAGCAACCCATGAACCCCTTTCTTAAAGGCCTTTGGACGATTTCAATGGGTTTCCCCATAGAATTCGTCCACCCCTTTAATATGGAGTCCATTAGCCCAATATTCAACTATCAACCAATTGACAGTTCTAGTCCTTTAAGTTTAATTAATGTCTTTTAGCCACAAACTTAATTCTTATTAATTCTTGACTAATATTAATTAAACAATATGATTTCTCCCTTAATATATTATTCTCATAATATATTAATAAATCATAGTTAATCCTTACTCTCCATAATTCATCCTATCAAGTTGCTTTGGTGAAGGCAACCCAAAAGGACCATGCACCATCGGATCAAGTACATACCAAAATAGTTATGGACTTAGACACTAATCCAACACTTTTCCCCAGCCTTAAGCCAACAAGACGGCGGACACTTCTGTCCGTACAAAGCTTGATAAGGTGCCATCTTTATGCTCGAGTGGAAACTATTATTGTAGGAAAATTCTACCAAAGGTAAATGTTCATCCCAGTTACCTAGGAATTCTAGGGTACATGCTCTCAGGATATCATCAAGTGTTTGTATTGTTCTTTCACTTTGACCATCAGTCTGCAGATGGTAAGCCGTACTTAAACACGACTTGGTACCCATTTCCTCTTGTAGACTTTTCCAAAATCTTGAGGTGAAACGACTATCACGATCTGATACAATCGTTAACGGAACACCGTGAAGCCTCACAATTTCCTTCACATAAGAATTCGCGAGCTTTTCCATAGACAATTTCTCTTTGGCTGCTATGAAATGCGCACTCTTTGTGAATCGATCAACGACCACCCAAATCATGTCGTGACCATTCTTTGTTCTGGGTAGTTTAGTGACAAAATCCATCGCAATGTCTTCCTATTTACCCATAGGTACAGGTAAAGGTTCTAAACTCCCATATGGTTTCTGATGTTGTGTCTTGACTCTAGCACAAGTCACACACTCGGCCACATACTTTGCAACATCAAGCTTCATCGTCCGCCACTAGTAGTAGGGTTTTAGTCCCTATACATTTTAGTGCTGCCAGGATGAATTGAGTACATGGTTTTGTGAGCTTCTTCCATCACAAGATCTCTTATTCCCCCTGACTTAGGTACCCAAATACGATCTTGGAATACCTTCAGTCCATGACCGTTTTTACCAAACACCAACGTTTTGCCCAAACGTTCCTACTTTCGGTCATTTTTCTCAGAAGCTTCCTCTTGTGCTTTCTTTATACTCTCCACAATTGTCGAGAAAACTTCTATTCTCAACGCTCTTGGCCTCCTTTTTTCAAGATTGACTTTCCGACTGAGAGCATCAACGACAACATTAGCTTTACCGGGGTGGTAAAGTATCTCACAGTCGTAGTCCTTGAGTAACTCTAGCCAGCGTCGTTGCCTCATATTTAATTCTTTATGATTAAAGAGATATTGGAAACTCTTATGATTAGTGAAAAGTTTGCACTTTGTGTCATAGAGGTAATGCCTCCATATTTGTAGAGCGAAAACTACCGCTACCAACTCCAAATCATGAGTCGGGTAATTCTTTTCATGCTCCTTCAACTGTCGAGACGCATATGCTATCACCTTTTCCCTTTGGGTCAAAACGCAACCCAATCCAACCCCAGATGCATCGCTATAGACAGCGAAGTCTTCAACTCCATCAAGTAGAGAAAGTATCGGTGTCTCGCATAGCTTCTTCTTTAGCTTCTCGAATGCTTGTTTATGATTATCACTCCAAGAATAAGTAGCTCCTTTGTGGGTCAAAGATTTTAATGGAGTAGCAATAGAAGAAAAGCCTTGGATAAACCTTCGGTAATATCCGGCTAATCCTAAAAAGCTTCGGATCTCCGTAGGACTTTTCGGTTGTTCCCACTTCATTACAGCTTCAATCTTTGCTGGATCAACCATTATCCCTTCTTGGTTGACCACGTGACCCAAGAATTGGACTTCACGAATCCAAAAATCACATTTGGAGAACTTCGCATATAGTTTCTCCTTCTACAAAACTTCTAACACTTCTCACAAGTGTCTGCCATGCTCCTCTTGGCTTTTCGAGTAAATTAGAATGTCATCTATGAACACTATCACAGATTTATCAAGGAACGGTTTACAAACCCTATTCATTAAATCCATGAATGTTGCTGGAGCATTGGTTAGTCCAAATGACATAACCAAAAACTCATAGTGTCCATATCGTGTTCTGAACGCAGTCTTCTCGATATCCCGCTCTCTTACTTTTAGCTGATGATATCTTGACCTTAGATCGATCTTCGAGAAATAACTCGAACCTTGCAAATGATCAAACAAGTCATCAATCCTTGGCAATGGGTATCTATTCTTTATTTTTGCCTTGTTCAGCTCTCTGTAATCGATGCACATTCTCATACTTCCATCTTTCTTCTTCACGAATAACACCGGAGCTCCCCAGGGTGATGAACTAGGTCTAATGAAACCTTTGTCCAATAACTCTTGAAGTTGCATCATCAGCTCCTTCATCTCCGCCGGTGCTAATCGGTAAGGTGCTTTTGCAATTGGCGTGGTTCCTGGTAAGAAGTAAATACAGAATTCCACTTGTCGATCAGGCGGTAATCCAGGAAGATCTTCGGGAAGTACTTCCGGATAATCACACACCACTGGAATACTCTGCATCACCTTCTTTTCCTCCTTAGCATCAACCACGAATGCTAAATATGATGTACATCCCTTGGTCAAACACTTTCTGGCTTTCATTAGAGAAATGATTCCAGAATTTACTCTGCGTTTGTCCCCATACACCATAAACGAATCTTTCCCAGGCGGGTTTACTTTAACTATCTTCTTCTTGCATAAAATCTCGGCATCGTTGGTGCTAAGCCAATCCATTCCCAAAACGATGTCGAAACCATTAAGTTCGATATGCAATAATTCCTCGTGAAATTTATTCACATTCAGGTCGATTAAGATGTTTTTCATACGATGGCTAACAGGTACGAACTTGCCACTAGCACCTTCGACTAATAAAGCATTATCTAGTCTATCAACAGGAAAAACTAGTTTTCTACCAAACTCATGCGAAATAAAGGAGTAGTTGGCTCCAGAATCAAACAAAATTTGAGCAGGTAGTTCGTTAACAAGAAAGGTACCTGAAGCGACATCAGCTTCATCTTTCGCAGCCTCAAGTGTCATCTGGAAGGCTCTTGCCTTCGGCTTCGGTGGAATGTTGGGCTTAGTTGCCTCCTTCTTCGGGCAGTCTTTCAAAATGTGCCCCTCTTCATTACAACCAAAACGCATCCTTTTGTTGGATGGACACTCATTGGCAAAATGCCCAATTTTTCCACACTTGTAGCAAGTTACATCCTCACTACATTTCCCAAAGTGCTTTTTCTTGCACTTCTCACACCATTTCTCTTCGCCTCCTTTTCCTCCAAACTTTTTCGAATCAGACTTCGAAAATTTGCTTTTCTTTTTGTAACCTGAAGTTCTTTCAAACTTTCTCTTCTCGCCAACTTCAACCTTGTTGGTGGTTCTTCCTTTAATCATGTCCTCAACAGACTTGGCAGCCCAAATAGCTGCCTCTAGAGTAGGTGCCTGACGAACTGGCACTGCATACTCCCATGGAAGTCCTTTTGCGTATCGGTCAACCTTTTTCAGCTCATCTGGCAAGATGCGCAAAGCAAACTCCATCTTATTAGTGAAAGCGTTTGTGTATTCATCAACTGACATGCTGCCTTTCGTCAATGTCAGAAACTTGTTCTCTAACTCCAACAGATTTTGGGCCGAGCACAATTTGCACTTGAACTGCACCAAGAATTCCGCCCATGTCAACTGTAGTGGCTCATTAGGGCTCAAAGTCTTCCCTAGAGTGTTCCACCAACGAACGGCTCCACCTCAGAACTGACGCACTGCATAGATAGTCTGCAACTTGCCTCTGCAGCCACAAGTCATGAAGGCCAACTCCATTTCTGAGATCCAATCCATAACTCCAATATGATCCTCCTTTCCATTGAAGGTCGATGTTTTGCAAGTTAGAAAGTCCTTGTACTTGCATCCCATTCCATCATTCCTTCCATCATGCTTGTTTTGCTTAACTATCGGTGGGTTGGCTTGACCAACCGACCCACTGAAGTTTCCACCTTCTAAGTGCCCTTCATTTAATTCAGACTCTTCCACTTGAATTGACAGTTCTTCACGATTCTGTTGAAGCAACCGCCTAGTCTCCTCCATTTGACGATCCAACATTGTTTGAATCATCATTTGTACACCATCCATTGTTATCGGTTCAGGTGTTGCTGCTACGACAGGTATTTTCTCAATCACTGGTGGTTGATTCCTGTTTTCATCAACATTTCCAACTCCACTTCTTGTTCTCACCATTTTTGATCTACACACCAAATAAGGTGAAATTAGATCCTCATTCTCGATAGATATTCAAATCATCCTTATCACTCCGAACCGTTTACATGCTAGTTCTAATATCGTATACGTACGCTTAGAATCCTACACACATAAGGTTTTCAGATCCGGTCGGCAACAGACCATAGATCCGAACAAATAATATCATATATGGAAAGCATACAACATTTAGCACATAAAAGCATTTTAGACAACTTTCATAAAATAAACTAGTGCTCGTGTCTAAAACATAACAGACACACATCTTAAAATTTCACTTAGCATTTTGAGTTTAAGTCTAGAAAATCTACAAATTCCTAGTTCGCTTAAACTAATGGTCTGATACCAACTGTGACATCCCCAAAATCTCGGCCAGAAAAGACCAATTTTCATTTATGCTTTTAAAATAATTTCAGTTTAAATCCTTTTGATTTGAAAGAGTTGCGGAATTTATTCCCAAAAACAGAACGTGATAAAATAATATATACTAAAGCATTTCATAAAAGAAATGTATTTTCATTATATAATTAAACTTGGGATGTCATGTTCCGATACAGACCATAAAGCATAAATGATAATATTACAAGTCATTCAACAAATATATGCATATACAGACTTGTAAACAAAACAACTTGATGATTCATCCATCTTATGCCCTTGCGCCACTTCTTGTAATACAAATAAAACTGAATGGGTCAGGCTTGCGAGCCTGGTGAGCATATAGGGTTTTCAACCCACAATAAATAATTACATTAATATTCATCAACCAACAATAACCTAATTACCCATTCCCGTTATTCTCAATTTATGTCCCTAAAATAAATAACACAAGGGACCTAAATCGGGGTGACAACACATGTTTTCGGGGGTTTCCCGGCAATATTGTCAAATAAGGCAACCATAGGGGGGGGATGGAGTACAACGAATGAACACCCAAGTTCATTAACACCTACGGGTGGCGAGCCTGCTAGTGTTCCACAAGACTATCTAGAAAAGTCCGTGGTCGTCATCTAAACTCCGCTAGATGACTAAATCAAAACAACATCAAGGTCTCTCATCTGTTTATTACACACCAAATATCTACCCATGTTCTACCTAACATATTAGTAGATAAAAATATACATTTTTATACATAGTTTAAAACCTGTATAGCATGCTTTAGTCAATACATATTCCACATAATAGATGAGGCACACACACATAACACGTATTTCATAGGGAATAAATCATATCTGTGAGATATAAGAGAGTGAATATACATTCACACATATAACAACAAAATATATACACATAGCACGTATTTTATATAAAATACTTCATAATATTCTGTTGGAAGAAAGTAACCACACACTCACTTGATCAGAAGATGATCAGATAGCACTACGGCTTATAGAACTAGTATCCCTCAGTAGATCTGGAAGATCTTCACAAAAATCGGACTCCTCGCGAGTAGAGCTTCGGCTCAGGAATTGCACTTCTCGGGATCTTCGGGGCTTCCGGACTTGCTTCGGGGCTCGGGAATAATACCGAGGCTTCGGGGTATAGATGGCACACAAATTGAGGCAATAACTAGAAAGAAATGAAGAATTTGGCAAAAGAAAGAAGCTGCGCTCGCATGCCCTTTTATAGGGGGCTGAGGCCTCGCAGTACGCTGGGCGTACTGCCTCGGTCGTCATGGCTTACGTATCCGAAGTCACTCGAGTGCGAGGTGTGTCATGCTTCGCTATATGCGGGGCGTACCGCCTTATGCTGGGTGTAACCCGGATAAGTCCGGTGACTCCTCTTCGGATAATATCGGATATAATAATTAAATTTAAATATTAATTATTTAATAAACTTTGAAAATTCATATCTTCGTCATACGAACTCCGTTTTCGACGTTCTTTATACGCACGCGTAGGTGAGACTACGCTTTACAGCTTTCGTTTAGACTCCGTCGGCTAATTTTGAATTTATTTTTATTATTTATTTTTAGTAGGCCTTGACAAAAAAACTTCGTTATAAATTCATAACTTCTTCGTCCGACGTCCGTTCTCGTCTAACTCTTCATCGTTTCGCTACTAACAACGAGATCTCGATTCTCATTTAGATTGTTTCGGCTAAAAACCGCTCGATCTTAAATTGAGTATTCAGGCTGCATACCGCTTAAGTCGAAACTTCAGAAAATCATAACTTCCTCATACGAAGTCAGATTTGGGCGTTCTATATATATATATTCGGAAACCTCGTTTCGGCCACTACCACTTTATGCAAAGATATCGGGCTTATCTCATACTTTAATTTTGATGCTTATTTTATTCCTAGTTCATTAAATTATAATAATTAAGAAAATAAACACATAATTCACAAATATTTCATCATTAATACTTCAAAAGAGTTACAATGGTTAACCTAGACTATTACATCAACGAAAATGCCTAGCCTGGAAACGCGGACTCTGATTCCAACCATTCGTATATCCATAGAAAGGTATTGAGACACTCAACACTATTATCAGTTCCTACCTGCCATAAAATATACCGAACTAAAATCTGCTTCCTATATAAACCCGAGCTGACAAATTATTGAAATACCCTTTGATCCAAAAACTCAAACTACCCGAGCAATCCAAGGTACATTATTCAACTCCAACGGGGTCCGAAACCCAACCCCTTAGGTATCCGTAGTTTGATAGCACTTAATCCTTTGATTGCCAATTCAAAATGGGGACAATTCGAAACAGGATGTTACAACTCCCCCTCCCACTTGAATTAGATTTCGTCCTCGAAATCCGTCATTACCTTCCCTAACACATCCAACGATCTGGTAAATACCTCCACAATCCGGAATAAATACGGCCTTTTCAAGGCAACCAATACCAACCCTAAAAGGAGTTACCAACCTGAAAAGGAACAAACCCTAAAGCCTCTTGCATAAAACCAACTCTATCTTTCCGAAACTCGAAACTTCAAATTATCCTAGCTTCGCGATAACTGCCCACACCAAACCATCATCAAAATTATTCTATAAGAAAACCAAAATAAACAGAATACTTTCCACCCATAATACTTTGAGGCTTCCAAAGGAACAAAGTTACTGATCAAATGCGGCTGCAGAACGCTAAACTTGACAGGAGGCTCAAATAATTCTTCGACTAGGAGACTCACCCCTGCAACGGTTAAACTCAGACGGGAGTTGTGCAACCAGGTCTAATCAGCCACTCTGAGATTATTGCATCCAACTGAAAATAAATTAGCATATTCCCCATACACAAGCAACTCCACACACGAATCCCAAGTCACTGAACCCACTTCGACCATTTTTGCTACCACTTCTTGCTTTTCAGAAGCAGTTGAGACCTCTCTGATCACCTTATCCTTCAAATACTCGAAACACCGGACATCTAACCGATTGCTAGGCTATAAATACACACACACACACACACACAACAGTCCCACGTGTTTCCCGAAAGAAAACTGACTGACAGGACTTGCTCAAAATACCATGCCATCAAAACTCTTGCTAATAGAATAAACACTATATGACCCACTGTAGTCTCATCTCATACCCGGTCTCCAACAACCAATATTTTCCTCACCTCAAACACGACGTGGCTCGTTCACAGATAAAACCAACCCAAGACTCACAATAACTCGAACTGCCATAAACTAAACCCATTTATTACCCTTGGACCTTGTGATTGATGCCCTCAACATATAAATATCTCAATCCTTATTCCACTGGAACGAAAATCTCACACTGAACACGTGCAAACCCTAATTCAGGATCTTACCCAAAACCAAATCAATACTCCGCGCCTACCTCAAGATCCCCGAATCTCCATTTTCATAATCCACCACAACTTCCCAACATCCCTTACCTAACCGATACATAACTACCCTTAAGCCAATCCCTGAGTCTACCACTCTCACACATGGTCCAATAGAATAAACACTACCTGAACCACTGTAGTCTCATCTCATACCCGGTCTCCAATAACCCATATTTTCCTCATCTCAAACACGTTGTGGCTCATTCACATATAAAACCAACCCATGACACATCACAATAACTCGAACTGCCATCAACTAAACCCATCCATTACCCTTAGACCTTGCAATTGAGGCCCTCAGCATATAAATATCTCGATCCTTATTCCACTGGAACGAAAATCTCACACTAAACACGTGCAAACCTTAATTCAGGATCTTAACCCAAACCAAATTGATACTCCGCTCCTACCCCGAGATCCCCGAATCTACATTTGCATAATGCACCACAACTTCCCAACATCCCTTACTTAACCGATACATAACTACCGTTAGGCCAATCCTCGAGACTACCAGTCTCACACCTGGTCCAACGACCAGGTTCTCAAGAGATAAATATCAAGGCTACCTAGCCTAAACCCTACCGCGTCAAATAATAGTTACCCGCATGTCCTGCAACTCAAGATCCAACCCTTGACTCAACAGTCTCTACCAGTTCCAATGTGAATTTCCACAATCACCAAGCTCGCCTGCGGATCCCAAAGAACCTCATCCTAGAATATAGAATAATTCCTTGAAAACCCTGGATGGCATGCCCAAAACACGATCTGATCCCCCTTCCATGCTTGTGACCATCTCATGAATAATCTACTTCGAACAAATGAATACTACAATCCTATCACAGCCTAACACTACTTCCATCCAACCAAGCTTACCTCCCATGGTCTCACCGCACTCAAACTATCATAAAGACGTACCTCTCAAGCCGAATCCTATATCCCATCAAGAGTTCGGATCACACCTATAGATTCTCACTGCTTACTATGCGTGATCATGGCGATGTTGACCGATGATTGGGAGTTTCCTGAACTCCCACCAACAGAACCTAGGCCAAAGCAGCCACTTGTTTCTGCCCCACTTGGGGTCAAAAATGATCTTACACCTCTTACACCTTATGGACTTCTAATCCATTCGCATCAATATGCATGACCCGCCCAAATCCACACCGAAAAACACAAGCGCCCTATTGCTAGCCAAACATAATGATCACGTAGCTTTGGATATCCTGAAGATTACTCTTGTAATCTTAACCAATCATATGATCCTAATCACTTCCCAAGCCACCCTTTTACCAAATAAATCCGAAGGCGAATACAAATGTACTCCCATTGTAGTGATGTCTACGGACTGGTAAATGCTACGGGCTACCTCGCAGTCTTGCAACACTCTCACACCACCACAACTGTCCAAAACCTTACCGTTGATCCATCAAGTCAAACACGCCCAAAGTCGATGTTGGAACCTGAAAGTGAACATCTAGCAATCCCAAGTACCTATTCCGAAGTTTATTGGTTTCGAAGTGAAAAGTGCTCCGGAATCTGTCCGGAGCTGAAGAGATGAAGAGGAAGAATATTTTGAAGAGGAACACATTCCGAAGTGACACTCACGTCCGGAATGTATGCTAATCCGGAAGAACATATTTTTTGTTTTTTTGTCATTTATTATCCTTGTATTGATGTAACGTTACATAGGAATTAGCCTTTTGTTGTATTCGACAATCAAAGTGTCAGAAATAGTTCTATTGTCCAGTCCGATGTAAGTTACTCAGTTAATTCACTATAACATTCTCTCCTATATAAAGGAGCGTTCAATACAAGTTAAAATCGAATCTTTTGCTCAACTTTTGGCATTTACTTAGTTATCTCAAATCTTTTTCAAACATTCTTCTTGTTCTTCATTTATTAGCTTTACCTTGATCATTTACCCTAGTTCTTCATTTAATGCCTTGATCATTTGTTAAATACAATATCTACGACTTGACTGGTCTTTCCAGTCTAGACTTGAACTTCTTATAGTAAGCAGACATTGATCATAGGCATTCATTCAAGGTTTGTATTCTCAATCCTTGTCCCTATGCAACTGATCAAATTCTAGTTCTCACAATTGGTATCAGAGCTTGAGTGGTTGTCCTTTGAATCCATAAGAGCAGATTATAATTGGTTTGAATATACCTTAGTATCTCAACCATTTCTGTGTTAAGGATAAAAGTTATTCTATATACCATTTTTGCTTAAGATATCTTAACTTCAATGGCTGCTTCTAATCCTCAACAAATGGTTTCAATGCAAATCAAAAAATAGTGTTGGTGGCCCTACACGTGCCCCATTACTAGTTGTGGAAGAATATGATCATTGGAAAGATTTATTTTAGCCAAAGATAAAGGTGAAGAGATCTGGAGATCCGTAAAAGAAGGTCCTCATGTTCCTGTAAGAACCTTTGTAAGAGATGTTGCTGCTCAGCTTATGGGTCAAGATGAAAATCATCCAGACCCTATAACTGCAGATGACATTGAAAAGCTGCATGCAGACCAAGTTTCTTTCTTTGAAATGGTGTTTGGTGTTCCTCCTTCACTTTTCGAGCACATTAAGTTATGCAAATCAACTAAAGAGATTTAGGAAACTCTTCAGGACCTAATTGAAGGTTTGGAAAACATGAAAGACAAGTGCCTTACTTCAGTTCTTAATGACTTTGACACCTTCACAACCACTCCTGGTGAATAAGTAGCCTCTGCCTCCAACTGTTACTGAATAGTGGTCAATAACATGACTGCTAATGGGATTGTCCGAACTCCCCTGGAGTACAATCTTAAATTCATCAACAGTCTTGGCCAAGGATGGGTAAATGTAAAATATTTTCTTCAAAGTAATGGTTCATTGAAAAAGTTAAAGCTCTTACATCATTGTACTAATGCTTAGCCCTGAAACACGGGCGTTACAATTCTCTCCCCCTTAGGATGATTCCGTCCCGAAATCATGCATTAGCAAACAGATATGGGTAGCGACTCATCATGTCACTTTCCGTTTCCCAGGTGAGTTTCGGCTCATTCGTATGTTTTGTAACATCCATAAATCTTACACCAAATTTAAACTTTTTCAATCATAAATAAAAACTAAATAGCATTGTTTACAAAATGTTTTCAAATCATTTTCCATCAGAGTGTCCCAAAATCATAACATAAGGATGAGGAGCGGTATGGTCACGCCTTCGGCTTTCCATGATCTCCTGAAGTATCTGAAACAATAAACTGAAAAATGTAAGCCCGAGGGCTTAGTGAGCTACCCCCAGAATACCAATATCACACTGTCAATATCATCTCAGTAATAATCAATCAATCAACATACATATTGGGCCATCGGCCGGACTGGACCGCCCTACCGGGCATACAGTCTGTCTGAATCTATCCCGAGCCTTCGGCATGACTGTTCCGCCATGTGGGCCTACATTCTCCCCGAACCGCTCATAGGGTATATTGGCCTTCAGCACAAAGTAGGACCTCCTCAACCTAACCACAAGCAAATAACCATGAGCGCATAACATCATATACAAACATCAAACCTATCTGTCACACTGATCATCAATCAAGAACACTCCTGTAACTAGAGTACCGACCTAACCAGTCACTAACATACCAATCCCTACAGATTATAAGAGCATAACATACTGTCTACCCAATTCCGATCTAACAGAACATAACCACATGTAGCATATCATAACAATAACAACTAAACGGTCGACCCTGGTGCTGTAGACCTTATCGATATAGTGAGGATAACTCACCTCGCATATGTCGACACGAAAGGTAAGCTCCAACTCTCGGATCACTTGACATAGGCTCCACCACCTATCATTATAGTACAACATACTCATAAGTCCTTAACCTTATAAGGTAATCCATAACCCACTAGTAAATCCCTGGTCAAAGTCAATGTCCTCAGTCAAGGTCAACAGTCCATGTTGACCTTAACTCATCGAGTACCCTTGGCTACTTGTCGAGTTCCCTGAAGTACTTTCTAGCTCGCCGAGTCATTAGAGTGACTCATCGAGTTCCTTTGATTCTGTATCAAACTTTAAGGCCACCCATCGAGTTTCCTCCTTGCAACGCGATGGATACATACTCATACATATCCAAGAGAAAACTCATCTGACTCACCGAGTTGTTCTTCAACTCGTCGAGTTTATGGCAATCTTCATCGGACTCGCCGAGTTGTTCATCCAACTTGTCGAGTTCACGACCATCTTCATGTGACTCACCGAGTCAACCTTGCATTGGCTCCGAATCACAGATCCAAGCTTCTAGGGCATGCTTATCACGTAAAGTTGCAAACTTTACGTGCATACATGGCTATAAAGGCTCTTAAAGCCTATTTTAAGTTCTCATTGGAACTTCATGCTCAAGAGGGACCTTAATCATGACGAAAACTGAAACTTTATGCTTCTAGAATCCAAGGAGGGTTCAGATATGAAGTTACAACGTCAGATCTAGCCCATAACTCATCTTTCCAACTTATTATCTCACCAAAAACCCTAAAAATCAACCAATAGAAGAGATTCACAAGGAAAAAGACGATGTGGTTACCTCCAGAAGATGATAACTGAGATAAGAGTTGATTCCCATACTCCATTTGCTCCAATCTCCTTCTCCTCCAAGCCTTCTCCTTCCAAAGACCCTATTTTCAAGCTTCAAACACAGAATGGGCACACACACACACGCGCGCGCGTATTAGGGTTTTAAGGGGCTTTCAAAGATTGCAAAGAAGCCAAAGGAGGCTAAGACTCCTTTAAATAGAGGTGCAAACCCCGGGATTTAGGGTTTCCACTGCCAGCTCCTACTCGCCGAGTCCCAACATGGACTCGTCGAGTAGGTCACTTAAAGAGCGATCTCATCCAGTTGCTACTGGACGAGTAAGTAAACCAACTCTTCGAGTAGAGCTTAACCCAAAAAATATTATTTAAAAATAACTTGAGAATCAGGGCGTTACAACTCTCTCCTACTTGAACTAAACTTCGTCCTCGAAGTCTGCTGGAATAAACAATGTCGGGTAATGCTCGCGCATCTCCGCCTCCGACTCTCATGTCCACTTGGATCCCTTCCGATGTTCCCACTGTATCTTTACTAAAGGTATTTTCTTGTTTCGCAGAATCTTCTTTTTCTTTTCCAAACTAGCCACAAGCCTCTCCACATAGTTCAAGCACTCATCTACCTGAATGTCATCCAACGATACCACTGCCTCTTGATTTATAATGCATTTTCGCAATTGCTTAACATGAAATGTGATGTGGATCCGGCTAAGCTCCTCCGGAAGCTCTAGCTTATAAGCCACCCTACCAATCCTGGCAATAATCCTGAATGGCCCAATGTAAAAGGGACCCAATTTTATCCTCTTCCTGAAGCAGATCACACCCTTCCAGGGCGAGACCTTCAGGAGAATCATGTCACCCACCTGAAATTCCAGCTCAGATCGGGATCGGTCGGCATAACTTTTCTACCAACTCTGAGCGGTCTGCAGTCGCTGTATAATCTGCCGTATTATCTTTGTAGTTTGCAGAACTACCTCAGTCCGACCCATCACCCTATTCCCAACCTCACCCCAGCAGATTGGGGTTCTGCACTTCCGCCCATACAATAGCTCGAAAGGCGGGGCGCCGATACTGGAATGATAGTTGTTGTTGTAGGCGAATTCTGCAAGCGATAGGTAGGAATCCCAACTCCCACCAAAATCAATGACACACGCCCTCAACATATCCTCGAGGGTCTGAATGGTCCGCTCACTCTGCCCATCAGTCTGCGGATGGAACGTTGTGCTAAAATGCAGTCTCGTACCCAGTTCCTCGTGGAACTTCTGCCAGAAACGAGAAGTAACCTTGACATCTCGATCGGAAAAGATAGAAAATGGAACCCCATGGCGAGAGACAATCTCTCTGACATACAGGTCGGCCAACTTCTCTGCTGATGAACTCTCCCGTATGGCTAGAAAATGGGCACTCTTGGTCAATCGATCCACGATGACCCATATAGGATCGAACCCCCCTTGCCATTTTCAGCAACTTCGTGATGAAATCCATCGCGATCCGTTCCCATTTCCACATGGGAATTTCCAGAGGCTGTAGCTTACCATGCGGCCTCTGATGTTCGACCTTAACCATCCTACAGGTCAAGCACCTCTCAACAAACCAAGTGATATCTCGCTTCATGCCAGGCCATCAATACCTCGAACTCAAATCACGGTACATCTTGGTGGCTCCTGGGTGAATCGAAAAACGAGACTTATGAGCCTCCTCCATCACTGTCTGTCGGACCCCTCCGGACATCGAAACCCAAACCTAACCATAACTGGTTAACAACCCGCAGCTATCTTGAGAAAACCGGGCGCTTTCGCCCTTAAACCTTACAGTCTTCCAATTCTCTGGTCTTATACCGTCAACCTGAGCATCCCTGAACAATCTCACCAGTGGGGAGTCCACCGCTATCCCCATACACCTGGATAGGGTCGAGGACCCAACTGAGTTGCGGCTTAGAGCATCCGTAACCATGTTCGCATTACCAGGATGATAAAGGATCTCACAATCATAGTCCTTAACCACATCCATCCACCTAAGCTGCGTCATGTTCAGGTTTGGCTGATCCATGATATGCCTCAAACTCTTATGATCTGTGTATATAGTACCACAAACCCCGTACAGATAGTGCCTCCAAATCTTGAGAGCGAAAACCACGCTCCCAACTCGAGATATTGCGTGGGGTATCTCGTCTTGTGCGGCTTCAGCTGCCTCGATGCATAAGCTACTACTTGTCCCTTCTGCATGCGAACTGCCCCTAAACCTATGATGGATGCATCACAAAACACCACGAAATCCTCAACTCCCTCAGGGAGTGTCAACACCGGCGCCTTGCATAAACATCGCCGAAGGGTCTCAAATTCCCTCTGCTTCTCAAGGCCCTACCGAAAATCCATCCCCTTCCTTGTTAGACGAGTGAGGGGTACGACAATCTTGGAGAAATCATGAATGAATATCCGAAAATACCCTGCTAAACCCAAGAAACTCCTAATATCTGAGGGGGATTTCAGATTCTCCCACTGCATAACCGCCTCCACCTTGGCCAGATAGACCAAAATCCCCTCCTGGTTAACGAGATGTCCGAGGAACTGGACCTCTCGTAACCAAAACTTGCATTTCAAGAACTTGGCATACATCCGTTCTCACCTCAGAACCTCTAGCAGCTCCTTAAGATGTTCCTCATGTTGCTATCGAGTCTTGGAATACACCAAGATATCATCTATGAACACAATGACCGAGCGATCGAGCATCGGTTTGCAGACTTGGTTCATCAGATCCATGAACCCCGCTGGTGCGTTGGTGAGCCCAAACAGCATCACCATGAACTCGTAATGACTATAACAAGTCCGAAACGCAGTCTTCTCCACGTCCTCCTCCCTTACCCTGACCTAGTGATATCCTGATCTCAAATCAATCTTGGAAACCTAAGAGGCAACCTGCAGCTGATCGAAAAGGTCATTTATCCTCGGGAGTGGATAACAATTCTTCACCGTTAACTTGTTCAGCTCCCTTTAGTCAATGCACATCGTGTGCGAACCGTCTTTCTTCCTGAAGAAAAGGATCGGTGCTCCCCAGGGTGAACTACTCGGACGAATAAACTACTTATCCAACAGCTCCTACAACTGAGATGACAACTCTTGCATCTCTGGCGGTTCCAGTCGGTACGACGCCTGGGCGATAGGGGCCGTACCTAGCACTAGGTCAATCCTGAACTCAACATGCCTCTCCGGAGGCACTCCGGGTAACTCCTACGGAAACACATCAACAACATATAAGAGAAGGAAGGTAGTGAGAAAGCCAATTTGGTATGTGAATAAGGAGGAGTCAGATTTCTTGTGAATAAATTCGATCTGGGTGATGAACTTGGTGAACCTATGGAACCAGGATCGTAGGGATTGCTTCAATCCATATAGGGATTTCTATAGGAGGCAAACATAGTCAGGATGATCCAAATGATGAAATCCTGAAGGTTGATGCATGGAAATAGTCTCATGAAGTTGTCCATGTAAAAAGACATTCTTGACATCCAACTGATAGATGGGCCACTAGTGAGATGTGACAATGCTCAAAACCGAGTGTACAGTGGCCGGTTTAACAATCAGACTGAAAGTTTCATCACAATCGGTACCAAGTCTCTAACCATTCCTATTTGCAACCAAACACGCTTTGTATCTGTCTAATGATCCATCCTTCCGGTATTTCTTTTAAAATAACCACATAGAACACACAATATTAGCCCCTTAAGGCCTCGAGACTAGTGTATAGGTTTTGTTAGAAATAAGTGCATTAATCTCATCTCACATGGTAATGGTCCAATTAGGTTCACGAAGATCATGGCGATGGGATTTAGGAATGGGAGACTCGGTAGTGGTATGGAGATTGAGATGAGAGATAGATTTGGAGATTACATTTTTGGCACGTGTTATCATAGGGTGAGTAGGAGGAGGTGCTAAAGTGGCATGAGTGGTAGCTGACGAGGTGGGAGACATGTCAGCCGATGGGGATGGAAAGGAGTCGATAGTCGGTGGTGTCTCGATTACCGAAGAGGAGTTAACCATGGGGTTGGTGATAATATTTTAAAGAATGTGAAAAATAGTGATGGGATATGGTTCGCCAAGGAAGGAGTAAGAGGTAGGATAGTCTGGAGTGATAGAGAGAAAAGGGAAAGATGACTCGTCAAATGTGATGTGGCAAGAAATGATGACCTTGAGGATAGCAAGATCAAGACATCGGCAGCCTCGGTGACTAGTAGGATAACCAAGAAATACAGATGGAGTGGAGTGTGGTGAAAGTTTATGAGGAGGTGTGATGTAGGGATAACAAAGGCACCCAAACACGCCGAGGTAGGAATAAAAAGGAGTTTTATGAAAGAGTCTAGTGAAGGGAGTTTCATGATAAATAGATGTGGAAGGTGTAATGTTGAGAAGATAAGAGGCCATATAGAGAGCTTTGACCCAATATTGGGGTGGTATGTGAGCTTGAAAAAGGATGGTACGAATCATGTTATTTATTGTGAAGATCATATGTTCAAAACTCCCATTTTGTTTGGATGTTTTAGGATAAGAAACGAAATATGATGCCATTTTGGTCAAATAAGGAGTGAAATTCTCGGTTATCAAATTCACCTCTGTGATCAGTATTAAATTGATATTTGACATATGCACGAGGCTGTGGCAACCGATCAACAGAGGAAGCGGGACTGCTGCCAAGCATCCCTTGTTTCACAATGGGAAGAGGCTGGCGGTGGCGTTGTGGTTGCTGTCCAACGGTGGTTCAAGGAGTGGGCCAAGGAGCTGCAGGTCATCCGTATGGAATCCAAGGATGATAGAATGACCAATGAGGCATGAACGGTAGCTGTTGAGGAGACCTAAAGGGGACAACAACCCGTGATCGGCTATTGTCGGTTGTTTGAGATCGACAAGAAGTGGTACCGCCACGATTATTGCGGTGCTTGTTGCTGCGACTATTAATGTTTTGGTCTTTGTTGTTGCGAGATTAGAAAGGTGAGGGAGACCCGATATAGAGCACATAAAGGATGGAAGCATGATTGGCATGATGAGCGATGGGTAGACGGGAGCGATCTTGAAGTAAAGTGGGGAGAGACTCTTTGTGGTGAATCACAACAACAATGTGATCAGATTTCGGGTTCAAAACATTAAGTAAATGAGTAACAAGAGTGCATTTCTTGACTTGATTGCCGATATTACCTAGAAAATCGACTGTGACCATCTTTTCATAGAACTTATTGATCGATTTATCTCCCATGCTCATTTGTCCGAGTTCGTTTTCAAGCTCCATGATGCGAGCCTCCTTGTTTTCACGGAAGATAGCCATATGGATGTTGCAGTAAGAATTTTGCGCTATCTTAAATCCACACCCGATCAGGGAATTCTTCTTCCTAGTGTTGGGGATTTAAATTTAGTTTCTAATAGTGACTCGGATTTGAATGGGTGCGTGCTTACTCGAAGGTCCAGAATTAAGTACCTGATTATGTTAGGTGACTCTCATATTTCTTGGCGCACTAAGAAACAATCGGTAGTTTCTCGTTTGTCTGTTGAGGCGAAATATCGCACTATGTCCACAACCGTTAGTGTAATTGTATGGTTGCGTTGGCTGTTGTGTGATTTTGAAGCTGCTCCCATAGGACCTACTCCGTTGTATTGTGATAATCAAGCTGCTCGGAATATAGCTAACAATCTCGTATTTCATGAGCGGACAAAGCATGTTGAAATTGATTGTTATTTTTTTCGTGAACGAGTTGAATCAGAGGAAGTGAAGCCTTTGTGCATCCATACTAATGACCAAATTCCATTAGCTAATACTAAATAACTAAATAGACATAAAAGGTTACAAGAATACATATAAGTGAAGATGAGCCAAGGCTCTTGGAGGCACACACCTGGATAAATCTGAAAACTATCATCACGTTAGAGATTGGTGATAGTTAAATGAAAAAGAATAAAGATTTTGAAAATAATCAGTTAAGTTAAACATGAACTGTTACCAAACTAACCTACAATGTAACACGATGCTCCCTTTTTATGATTCAATTTTGATTTGACTTGCTACTCTGCAAATTCAATATTGGTATCGAATCATATTCTGTCTACTGGTTGAAATAATCTATGAGCTTCATTCAGTTCAAGAACTTAAATAAAGCTTTAGACATTAACTTGAGTTATTTAAAAATTTAGCATTCTTAATTTTTTCCTTCAATTTCCCCAAATATGGGCTCAGTTCCTCAAATGTTCTATAAAAATGAAACAACAAACAAACAATTAGTGATTCCTTGATATTTGATACCTTCTCTCCTTTAGAGAGATTAGTTCTTCATCTGACCTCTCTTACAGAAAGAGCAACATTATCAATAGAAGGAAAGGTCATAAATTAGTAAAATGGTCAAATTAATATGAATATGACGTCACATAAACTTCTAAAAGCTAACTCGATTAAATTGAATATATAGTACCTTCATCTGAGCACCAAGAGCCGAATTAGTTGCTTAATTATTCTAAAACATAGTTGGGATGCATTCTTGAAGCAGATCTTGATGTAAAACATCTTCTTACTTTGACTCCCCTTCACCCTTGCATCTAATAAAGCATTCAAAATGTAAAGCTTTGATTTTGAACCTAAAATCCCTGATTCGGTTCAAATTCTAATCCCCACCCACAACCATTAAACCCATCAACTTCAGCCTTAATCATAAAAAGAAAATCTGGTAAACCAAACTATTAAAATTTAAATGAAACACAAACCAGTACTCAAAAAAAGAACCAAGAAGGAGTATGCATTTACTTTGTTACCTTATATTCCAACAAAAATTATTGATGTAGATAAGGAGAACTTGAAATATCATAAGAATTTTGCTAGTGTTCTGCAAACCCTAATCACAAAAGGTAAAAAAAATTGAAACCCGTGGATAGAGAAAATACATGGAGTAAGGACAGTAAAACATCGTTGATGTAGAGGGAGAAAGAGAAACACCTCAAGATCTTCAATTAATTCCTTAGGGTTATCACTACGTTTCTTGCTAAGTAAACATCGTTGATTAGGTCGAGATAAGAGGGGAAAGAAAGGGAGAGTAGCCAAAACGGGTGCAGACACAGGTTAGTAAACAGAAGGGACTGGTAGAAACACAATCTCGCCTTTACTAAGTTTTCCTTCACTGAATGTCCAAAACTAAACATATACCGTACCTTCTCCAATTTTGATTTCTTATTCATGTTGGCATTTGTGAGGGCAGAGAACGGGTGGAGACGACAGTCATATGCGGTTCATAATGCGAGGATGAAAAGTGGGTGCCGGTGTATTGCTGGTGTGATTGTAACGTGGGAAGAAATAGAAGTATGTCGGTAGAGGGGCACCATTAGAGGTAACGATGGCATGAGGAGGGTGGAGGCAGCGGCAGCATTAGGAGGAGGTTGGTGGTTACGGAGGCCTGCCGTAGATTGAATAGAGTAAGGAGGGAGACGAAAGATTTGGGAGACATGGTGGCGGACGATGTGTAGAGGATTTTAGGTTTTCACATAAGGATCTAAACCCTAAGTTACAAATAAGATGCGTGTCTATACATTTGCAAGCTTAATAAGTTGTACCTTTTAATTTTCAAGAAAGATGTAATATGCTTTATTTATATATATATATATATATATATATATATATATATATATATATATATATATATATATATATATATATATATATATATATATATATATATTCTTGAACGTGATTAATGAAAAGTTTAAGTCTTCGATTCTAAAACATAATACTTATAACAAAAAGAATTGTAGATATACAGTGATTCTTTATTAAGTTTTTAAAGTGACAATACAGCTATGTTATAATATGAAAACAGATGAGATCTAGAATACATTTTCTGACTCAGAAAAGATATTTAAAGAATAATCCAACGATTTACAGTTTACACTTCACATATTAAGCCACATGCTTAATAGTTAATAGAACGACACCAAAGGATCGAGAGAACTTACTGAACGATTTTCATAAAGCTTTCCAGCCTGTCATCTTCAACAACGTTTATCTTCAAATTATTCATATCACTTTCATAATCCATCCACAAATACGACGTCTCTTCATCACATATCACTTCTTCCAACTGCAACAATTTGCTCATCGACTCCGGCAACTCTTGTAACCCATGGACACCACTCATCTTTAGAACCCTCAGGCTGCATAGTTCTCCAATTTCATCAGGTAGTAGATTTATACTCAAACAATCAGATAGATCAAGGAAGCTCAGATTATGAAGACTTCCAATCGATTCTGGTATTTCTTGTAGCTTTGTGCAACAATGGAGGTTGAGGATCTCAAGATTGGAAAGATTCCCTAACTTTTTAGGAAGAGCATCCAGTTCATGGCAATTGGTGATGCTGAGATTCTGGAGGTGAACAAGATTACATAATCCTGAAGGTAGTTCCATCAAATCATAACAACAATCAAATTCCAGATCAGTGAGATTTGATGGAATATAAGGAGACTCAGTGACGCCGTTCATCAAAGCATCACCTATCTCACACATAACAAAGGAAAGTTTTTGAAGAGATGGCAATATGAAGAGTGGTTGAATAGAGGAAGAAAATGAAATATGTTCGAATTTGATGCTTTTTACATTAGCGAAAGAATCTGTCAATGGAAGATTGAGTAGTTGACCAGCATAAACACAGCAGGTACTCGAATATCCATCTGCAGAAAGGGCAACAACTGATGAATTGTCTTCCAATCCGGAAATCGCAATTGAATCCGTCATACTAGTGTTCATCGTTTTCTTCTGCACATCAATCTGGAAGAACCTCAAGAGCTCGTTGTTCAAACGCATCAGCTTATTTGAATGAAGAACTTTTTTGTTCATGGTCTGGCAATTGATGCTGGAGCACTTGACGACGATCTCAATGCCATTCCGAAGATAAGAGATGAACTTTATCGTCTCTTTCTCATGATGATCCAACACCTTGCTTAATCTCCAGCTTTCATAAAACACCTGCTCGATGCTTTTTAGGGTTTTTTCAAGGCGTTTGAGAAGACTTTTGAATCTGTGAGTTTGTATAATCTGCCCTACAACATATACTGCTTTCTGTAATTCACCCAATACATGTTGTAATGGAGTCTCAAATACTACAGCCATCGATGATTACAAAAAAAGCTGAAACACCGATTACGATTTTTTGTTAACTGTGAAGGGAAATTTGAGATTGAAGAAATTCAATTGATTTCGATGAAGGTGTTATTAGTGAATAATATGTATATATCATCTCGCCTCGCCTGCACTGAATAAACGAAGATGTTTCTTGCAGATTACATCGAATCTTCCATTCACGCGATCATATTAGGTACGTGTAAAAGATCAAGGTTAAATTTGTTTATAGATACTGAAATATACGCTGTAATTTAACGAAGGACGAAAAGAACAAGGAATGTTGACACTAGCATAATTAAAATAATAGTCCTTGGATTATGCTGAAATATGTAATTTCTCGGCGTCTTGTAAAATATTTCAGTTTTTATTAACTCACTTTTAGGGTTAAAAGTGTGATTAAAGGCGCGTGCCTTTCATAAAGGGTATTAATGTCTAAAATACAAATCTAATTAAATTGTCATATATGGTTTTTATTTGGAAATATCAAATCTTATAACACGACAAAATAAGGGGTTAAAACTTAACTTGAACCTCCTATAACTTACATGTTTAATTTTGAGAAGACAAGGGCAAAGGGTAATCTTGAGAAAATTTCCATTCAAACATAGAGGTTATTGAAATGGTAAGAAGATTAGGCATAAAGATTGTACTTAAATATCTTGATTCTTAATTTTAAATATAAGGCCCTCTTTAATTTGGGTTTAAAAAAAAATATAAGAATATAAATATAAAAACAATATATATATATATATATATATATATATATATATATATATATATAGAGAGAGAGAGAGAGAGAATATACATTACAGCCCCACCTAAGCTTAGGTACTAAACTTCTAAAATATGCCGTTTTAACATGCTAGATATACTCGGTTTGGTTTCACTTGGTAAATATATCATCATTCACAACATTTCTTTCATTCATTATCGTTTTACCATCCCTGCTTTCTTTCCTCAATTATCGTTTATTACTTCAACCAAGTGAACATTACTAAACCCTAAACCTAAACCCTAAACCCTAAATTTAAACCCTAAACCCTAAATCTAAACCTTAAACCCTAAACCTTAAACCTAAATCTAAACCCGAAACACTAAACTCTAAACCTAAACCTAAACCCTAAACCCTAAACCCTAAATCTAAACCCTAAACCCTAAACCCTATTGTATCGATCTTGAATTTATATCTTGAAGTATTAATAGTGAATACATTAACCGTAATCTTTATATAGTAAAACAATGTATTTTCAAGAGGTTTAGTACCTAAGTTTAGGTGGGGCTGTAATGTATATTCCCTTTTCCCATATATATATATATATATATATATATGTATATATATATATATATATATATATATATATATATATATATATATATATATATATATATATATATATATACTAGTTTATAACCCTTGGGAACCACGGTTATAAAATTAATTAAACTTTAATAGTTAAAATTTAAAATTATTAATAACTTATTTTAAATAAATTATTAATTAAGAGGTTGTTTTGGTTATATAAAATTATAATAATTGATTTAAATAAATATGTAAAATTATATCATTTTATAATTTGTATTATTTTAATTTTAATTTTTATTCTAATGTTCTTAATTTAATGTAATTAGAATGTGAAATTTAAAATTTAAAATTTGAAATAGAGAATCAATATGTTGACAAATGGTATGTATTAATTATAAGACATAATAAAGTGAAACATGACAAAAGAAAAATAAAATTTTCATTAATTATGATGCTTAATATGATGGCACATATCAAAAGGAGATTAAAAACTACTCTTTTATTAGAATAGGGATATATATATATATATATATATATATATATATATATATATATATATATATATATATATATATATATATATATATATATATATCATTATTCTAATAAATGAATAATTTCAATCTTCTTTTGCCAAGTGTCACTCTAATACAACTTCTCATTAATATTATATCATGTGTCATATAAATATATTAAACAACTCATTTCAAAATTCAAATTTACACTTTCTAATTATATGTTAAATTTGAAGTTATAATAACTTTAAAATTTTGATATATCTTTTAATTAATAATTTATTTAAAATAATTGATTAAAAATTATAAAATTTTATTATAAAAGTTTATTTAATTTTATAACCGTGGTTCCCACGGGTTATAAATAATATATATATATATATATATATATATATATATATATATATATATATATATATATATATATATATATATATTAAAGTTATCCACCTCTTAGGAATAGTAAAGTTCCTAAGAGGTTGGCATAAATGGTCCCTTTATTATACCTTATATTGCAGTTTGGGATTGGTTTTGCGTTGCACGTCCCATCGTGCATCTTATCGAATTTGCCACAAAGACTGTGGCCCTACTGGCTCCTAGGTCTATGATCTGACACCTTAGGTTTCTTGCATGCACTCCTTGTCTAAACCCCCTCGGGTTTCCTCTTCCTCTCCATCTCTAAATCCAACTCTTTCTCTCAAGCCCTAGCAATCATGTCCGCCAGCGTCTTGCAGCTGGAGCGACTTACAAACTGGTGGATATCACTCTGCAACATCTCATGATATCAAGCCTTTTTCATCTCCTCATCTGCCACGTACCGCGGAACGAGAAGGGCCCTCTCCCTGAACATCGTGGTGATCTCCGTCACCATCTCAATCGTCTGCTGGAGATCCTGGAACTCCTTGACATGCTGTTGTACCTCAATAACAGGTGCAAATTCGGCCCTGAACCTAGCCAAAAAATCACTCCAAGTCATCGCATCTAGAACTGCATCATCTCTAATGGCTCGTCTGACATCCTCCCACCAGTCACGTGCCCTGTCTTTCAGAAGACAGGACGCAAGTCGAACCTTGTCCCCCTCTGGACATCTACTGGTGTTGAATGCATTGGCGACATCCACCAACCATCTGGTACTCGTAATAGGGTCTCGAGCCCCATGGTAGTCAGGAGCTCTACAAGCTCTGAACTCCCTGAATGTCAGTGTGCGCGACACCATCATGGCCGACACCTCGATGCGGAACGTAGTCAATCTCTTATCTAGAATCTACAAAATACCCTTCTTGATCGTGTCGAAGATCACAGCAGTCTGATCCAAGATACGGCACGTGATCTCAGAGAAGATGAACTCCCTAGTTTGGTCGTCTAGTTGCCCAACTCATGAGCCTGAGGCTGATCCTTCACCGGTGCTTGAATTGCTGACTGGTCTAGTGCGTAGTGTCATCATTTTGAAAAACAACGTCATAACAACATCAAAATACTAATCATATCTTGAGGGATCACATATACTACAAGTTCCTTGGATTCATCTTAACCTTCCTTGACTCGAGTACAGATCCTCTTCTTGCAGTAGTACGGGTCCATACTACCTTCCACATTTATACGTACTTTCCTTAAGAACTGCCTTGACTCTACCAAGTCCCTTCTACTACTACTGCTTCACGCGCTAATCTCATCCTAGGCTTGCCCTAGGGTAATCACCGACCCACTCTCCGCCATCAGATGCATAAGAAGTCCCTTCTATCTCCCCTAACTAGCTCGCGAATACTATTACATATTACTAAGACTAGATAATTCTTCGAATGAGAAGTCCTACCCTACAACGATTGGACTCAAAGAAGAGTTGCGCAATAGAGCTAGAGCTAACATTCTGAAATTATTTAGTCCTCACAATATGTAACTTAACATATTCGTTTACTAGTTAGTAAAAGATAACTAGAACGCCTAAAAGCACAAAGCAAGCAGCATTCGAGCATCGAGTAAACATAATCAAGCATATCTGATTCAGGATATCCGTGACTAATCTGTACTAGCATGTAGTTCATAAAGGTGAGATACATATAACAGGAATATAAGTTATCCTTCTTAGATTCTTAGCCCTAATCTAGCATGGAGTTCTCATAAATTTGATACACATATAACAAGCACGTAAGGCATCCTTCCTAGATCCTTAGTCCTATTCTAGCATGCAGTTCTCATAACATATCATAACATAAACTTGTATGGGTAATTTAGGAGCACTTACTTGAGCTTGGCTGATTGCATGCACCATACCCTTTCTATTTTTAAAATTCTTTTCTCTTTTCAAAGTTCTTTTTACAAAACTTATTTTCCTTTGAGAATTTTCATACCAAGTCCTTAGTTTGAGTTCAGACATACTCGAGAGTGTGTCGGAATCCCTCAAAACAAGGATTTGATACCAACTTGAAACATCCCAAAAATGCAATCCAAAAATTTCATTTTGATTGATTATAAAAACCATAAATACCATTTGTCATTTCACAAAAAAACATAAGTAATATATCTCAAATCATCAATATAAAATACCGTATCAAAATCATGTGCTAAATATTAGAGTCTAAACGTCCCAGGCTGAACCTGTGGTGTGTGCCATGCAGTCATCCTGAGCTCTTCCCCTTGCTAGTGGAAGTACCTGAAATCAAAACTAGAAATTGTAAGCACGAAGCTCAGTGAGTCTCCCCAAACAACTACATACCATACACATAATCACATAATAACATACATTGGGCCTTGGCCGCTACATCGGGCCCTGCCCGGCATCGGACCGAATTCCAGCATCGCCCCGCCAGTATCGGGCCTCGCCCGACATTGGATCGAAGTCCGACATTGATCCTTACCCGGCATCAGACCGAAGTACGATATACATATAACATAACAACATACATATAACACATAAACATATAACATAGACATATAAACATTCCTCGTGCTTGCCCTGACATCGGACCGGAGTCTGGAACACATAACACATAACATATAAACTAAACCTTCCTCGGGCTTGCCCCGACATCGGACCGAAGCCCGGAACACATAAACAAACACATGCAAGAATCACGAAGAAATCAAACATACAAACATTCCTCGGGCTTGTCTCGACATCAGACTGAAGTCTGGAAACATATAACTACATCGGGCTAACCCCGACATTGATAACATTCATAAATGGGCTGGTCTTTGTGCCTTAGACCCGTTCCTACTGGAAGAGGACTCACCTCTCAAGCTGGCTGCAGATATCTCAAGTGAGGAATCTCCGATGGCTGCTCCAACGACTCCCCTGCTATAAATGCACAAGGAATACTTGGTCAAAAACTGAAAATCCTTCTAAGGTTAAATAACCATTTTACCCCTTGATCTAATTCAGACCATGACCTAGGCCCAATTCCTTCTAATCTTTCCAAACTCACTAATGACCAACTAATGGCCTAATTTTCTAAATTGGGCCTAACTCCTCAAATGGGCCTTCCCCTATGCCCAAATATGTCCTTGGTCCATTATCTGACTTTTAGTAACCCATTTCAACCCAACATCTGCTAAGCCCAATGATTGGCCCAAAGCGAGGCCCAAATGTCGCAAAGCCCAAAATGTGAGGGTACGTTGAGCGTACTCCTCTGTACGCTACGCGTACAACTTGCATGGCTTCGCTGCGCATACTTGCGTGTACGCTTCGCGTACTACTCTGTTAAGCCATTTTCTTCAAAACTGCTTAATCCCTTAAGGCACTAAGTCCAAATTATAGATCTGAGTCCAATAACCCATCATAACCCATAAAGCCACTTACTTGATGGCTTGCAACCTATCAAGAAAGACCAAACTTGGAATATAGCAACTAACTTCCATGGAATGACTCCAAACTCGTGCATGGTCATAAAAGGACCTTAAAGGTCGAGACTTTACTACTTATGGGACATGAGTATTACTGAGAGTGGCACCTCTTGGCCTAGAAACGAACTTGAGTCATAAAGGCCCATTCTTGGAACTAAAAAGACCCCAAAACAACACTACACTAGATCTAAGTATTCAAATAGAAAGTTGAAAGCTTTATACCTCCAATGAGCCCCAAAAGCTAATGTTATGCTGGATCTATGAGCTCAAGATACTCAAGTTCCACTTCACTATCTTCTCCTTCCTTCTTTAAAGCTTCAAATCTCCAAACAAGCTTCACAAGGCCAAAACACACATAAGAATGAGAAAGGGAGGCTAACTAGGGTTTCTGATAATGAGGGGCTGGTAAGGAGGCTAGGGTTTCTTTCATAATGTGGTACTTATATAGCTTAAACCCTAAAAATTAGGGTTTGGAATCTTCCCACGTACGTTGCGCGTACCCCTTGGTACGCTGCGCGTATGTGCATGCGTCCCCCATATCCAATGCTCCTCTACGCCCCATGTACACCAAGGCTATGCCTATCGTACGTCTTTTGGGCAGCCCATCTACACGGCCCACTTTGCTAAAGTCCAACTCAATAATTGATTTATCCAATTCATAGCCCAATAACAAATAATAAGTAATATTAAATAATTATTACCTCAAGTGATGGACGTTACAATTAGGATGAAGTTTATACTAATCCCACTAATTGTCATTCCATAAGACAAGTGATTAGAAAGTTCTTTTTCTAAGTTGGAGCTATATGGAACTTTAAGAGCTTAAGAACCATAAACTAAATGCATCATAGTTTGGAACTAGCAAAATTCAGTTGTTGTTGAATCTACTCAATGGTTGACCAGAATCTAATAAAACACATAGAGATGCATTCATGTATGATCATCAAGTATGGGCTTGATTAATCTTCCTTGATATAGTTTGACTATAAAGAGTAAGTGAGTTTTCAAGGGAGAAAACATACATGATTGAAAATATTCTTAGATTTAAGCTAACATCTCAAAGTAAGAATCATCTTTATTATAAGATAATTACATAGTGTAATTTGATTATAAATCAAGATGACTCTTGTGTTTTTCCACAAAGCTAGTGGGAGCGCAATAACATTCCTAATGTTATATGTAGTCGACATATTAATTCATGGAATAAGGATCTATATAAATAGACCATGTCAATTTAAAGGATTAAGTAAAATTGCATTAATTGTCAAGAATCTTAAAGGAGCTTAAGATAAAGGACTCTGAGAGATTCATCTTGTCAAATACCATATGACATTATTTTGAGTAAGATCCTAGTGAAAATGTTTTTGAACTAGATAATATGATTGTATTTTGTATGCTGATGCAATTGGAGTAATCATATAAGTCATGGTTATGCATAAATGCCAAATAAGTTGTATGCTTAGAGCATGATGAATGATACTAGTATAATCTGAGAACAAGTCCTTGTGTGACTTATAGGAATATTCCAAAGTAGTTTTGAGAACTAGAGAAATATTCCTAGTCTATAGAGTATTTTGAAAGAAAGCTATGTTTTAAGTTGCTCCACACATGCTAAATTTTCAAATAGATTGAGATGATTTTCAGTCACAATCTGGTGTGTCATCATAATGAATGAAGAGATAGTTACATAAATAGTGGTTCCATGTAGATTTTAATCATAGTTACACATCAGAGTAAGAGTACCCCGCGGTTTGGAGAACCACGTACAAAGAGGCTTAATGTATAGTTCATTATGACTATGAGTAATCACATTACGCAAGTATTGGTATCTAAGTCATATTCAAGCATCTAATTCATTCTCAACAGTTTTTCTTTATATATTAGTTATACATATATAACTGAAAAGGATTGTATTCACAAAGTTTATATAAATCAAGTTTGTCAAATCTACTTGACAAAGCTCCATCATTAGCTAAAGCATGAAAGTCAAGCTGGTACTATACGACCTTGTTGATATAAGTAGATATATTTGATTGAAATTTAGTATTTGGACATTGTAACAGTACAAGCAATATATATTGTAATGAATGATATATTGGATGAGTCTTTTATTAAATAATTGTTGTGTTCTATATTAGGATGTTTAAATCCTTGAATAACTAGGTTATTCTAAATGTCTATAGTCATTTATAGATGTGGGAGCATCTATGAGATAAGACTAATATGAGTGGATTGGTGGATTTTCATGGAGATGAAAACAGCAAAGAGTTGTTACCAACTTCATAGGTACTTGATTAGGAGAATAGGTATTGGACTTGACCAACATCAAAACCACTATATGGATCATAGTCAAGGGTGATGTTTTGATCAAGGTTGCATCTTTTTGATCTTAGTCCTGAGATACATATTAAGGAATTGCAGTGTAGGAATTTTTGTGCTTAGACATGGTTTAACGTTGTTTCATAAAAATCAGCCATATGGCTATCGTTGGGTATGACATGAACTGCATTGATAGGCATATATAGTCAAGATGATCTTTGTATTCTTAGACCTGAGATGCATATTTCGGACTTGAAGTGTAGGAATTGTTGTGCTTATACATGGTTTAACGTTGTTTTGTAAAAAGTAGTCATTAGGGTCCTCGTTGGGTATGGCATAAACTGTGTGGATGGGCGTACATAGTCAAGATGATCTTTGTATTCTTAGACCTGAGATGAATATTTGGGACTTGAAGTGTAGGAATTGTTGTGCTTTGATATGGTTTAACGTTGTTTCGTAAAAGACAGTCATAAGGGCCATTTTTTGGGTATGACATGAACTACATTGATGGGCGTATGTAGTCGAGATGGGATTTGTCCTTCTTATTTGTTGAGAGAATGAAATCTAACGCCTTAGTTCAAGTTGAATAGTAAATGAGATTGATCATGATCCATAACTCATGTTCAACATAATGTATGAGACAAAGGAATAATTGATACCATACCTGTAGTAACAATTGCAACTTAGAGCTCCTAGAATTGGATGTTGATGAGATGGTACCCTTCATATGTTTTTAAGGGAAATAGCCTGTTGCTAAACGTCAGCTACTGCCTATGTCAGTCTATGATGAATCTTGTGCAAGTGGGAGATTATTGGATCTATATGCTCAAGAATCATTATAGAGTGATATTGCTAATAATATATGATCCTATAGGGTCACTTTAGCATATAGATCCAACTAGCATTCTAAGTGCCTTACTCTTGATGGTGGATACTTTTAGAGAAGATCATACACTTTGATCTTTTGTTATCTTCATCAACACCCTAAAACCAAGTGGGTTCAAAGGCTTCAAAGGTTATTTATAAAACATCCTATGGTTGGTTTTATTTCATTCTAACCTATTTAAGTGGATCCATGATGGTTCAGTTTTGTATGAACTAAAAATAAACTTGTTATTTTTAAATTGTTCCATTGCTGGTTTTTGTGAAAAACAAAATTTTATTTCGTATCAAAACCTAACAAGACCGGTAGCGATCCTCGACAGGAAGACAAAGACCTTGAGAAACAAGGTTGTTGAGTTGGTAAAGGTGCAGTGGAAGCACTGCAACGGTTCAGAATGGACGTGGGAGCCAGAGGATGAGATGAGGGGCCATTACCCAGAGTTATTTTTGGCAGCGGACTTCGAGGACAAAGTCTGATTCAAGTGGGGGAGAATTGTAACGCCCGAGTCGCCAGGTATGAAATTGATATATTATTCTAGTTAATTCC
Organism: Lactuca saligna; assembly: GCF_052625555.1. NCBI lineage: Eukaryota > Viridiplantae > Streptophyta > Magnoliopsida > Asterales > Asteraceae > Lactuca > Lactuca saligna. Next base: position 132,054,629 of record NC_136418.1, on the reverse strand, counting down.
ATTAAAATGTGGTGAATGGGTTTATGAGTATGCTAGGCGTACATTATGTACTCACGACGTACTCCTTGCATGGGCATCAACACGGTGATCCCAACATAAGTTGGGCATACCCAAGCCAGGGGCGAACCCTAATTTTTAGGGTTTGCGTCCTATTTAAGGTCCTTATGTTCTTAGTGTGCATCACCCTTTCAGCCTCCATTGCCTTTTAATGCTAATCTCGAAACCCTAGACATATTGAGTGCGTTTTGAGCTTACTTAGAGTGTTTGGGTGTTCTTTTATGGTTTTGAAGAAGAAGGAAGTTTGAGGAAAAGAAAACGAGAAAAAGGAGCCTGTAGATCCAGAGTTTGTGCATCATTTCTAGCCTATTGAAGGTATAAGGTCTCAAACTTGTTCATTCTAAGCTTAGATCTAGACTTAGGGAAGATTAAGTATCTTTTGGTCCCCACAACTTGGTCTTTTGGACTATGAGTATCCTTTAGGACTCTTGGAAGTTCATGGAGTCATAAAAAATCATATGTTGGAGGTTAAGACTCAGCCATGCATGTGTTAGTGACCAACTAAGAGATTTCGAGGGCTTAATTCATTATTTGAGTCCCAAATAAAGCATGAAAGAGCATAAAGTTTAAAAGTTTATGGTTTGAGACACTATTATGAGCTTGGATCTATGTTTTAGACGTTAGAGCATAATGGATTAAGCTATGTGTGCAAGTTGGTCTGATTGACCAGTACGCCGGGCGTACTCTAGAGCATGCTGAGTGTACTGGGATAGTGCCCCGATTTTGGATCATCATCGTACGACAGGCGTACGAGCGATGTACGTCGTGTGTACGCAGTCCGTGGAGTTAGGAGATTTTTTGGCTTAAGTATTGTTGGGTTTTGACTTGTTTAGGATTGGGCCTTAGGCCCACCTGTTGTAGCAAGACATTTGTATGCTTTTGGCCATATCGGGCCTTAAAGGCCTTGTAGTTGGGCTTGGATGCCTTTTTGGACTTGTTTGGATTTGGGCCTCGATGCGAGGGAGGCCCAATGAGGCAAGGGTGAAGAAACCCTTTTTGCCTTACGTCACGAATGAGGGTTTGGACTTTCAGGTTAGAATATTGGCCTAATTTATAATTAGGTTTTTATACTTGTGCCTTAGGGAGAGGATTTCGCGAGTCATCCGTTGAGTGCTATTTGATACATTCAGTCTGAGTTGAGTTTCCTTCGTTGTACCTGTAGGTCAAAGGCACCATTGTTGGCCCACTAGTTTATGATGTAGTATGATGATTGTCTTCGTGAAAATTTTCAGTTATGCTTGTGTTTTCTTGATGAGTTTGTGATTCATTGTTATGATATTATATGGTAGTGGTAGGGGTGAAATAGACCGAATGGGATGGAAAGCAGCCATATATGCTTGACAGTATACGGTTGAAATAGATGAAGGGGACTAAAAGCACCCATGTATGCTTGGATGTATGTTGTATGGTATGCGGTAATTTGGGTGAAGTAACTAATCTTTGTGCTTACAATTTTCAGTTTATGTTTTAGGTACTTCCAGTTCGAAAGGGGAAGGTCCCGGCTTGATCGCACCGCATCACCCTATGGTTTCTACATTTTGAGATTTTAGGTATTTGTACTCTGATAACATGTTGCTATGATACACTTTTGATTATTTTGATATTAGTATCGTATAATATGAATGAATTTGAAAACAAAATTTTATTCGTATTTTTGGGATTTTACAACACATTTAGAGATTGTGAAGATTTCTATATTGCCTACACTTTCACTGCTCGCCTAAAATCTTATGGGGGAAAGGTAATCAGATTCTATGATCATCGGTGATGATTTTTTTTGTTCAATTGGATGATCATCATCTTGGAAATTCACCCATTTTACAAAACACAAGTCTATAAAAAAAATTAATTGGCCGAATTGAACAATCGTTAAACTTTTTATGCTCTTGTACACTACTTTTATGTTATCTTACAAGTTACAAAGCTATTAACACGATCGACTTCTCTAGATTGGCTTCTTTTACTTAAAGAGAACTGTTACAAAGATCATATTGTCAAGGAATGATCTTAGCACAATAGAGAAGAAGAAGTGTAACATTCATAAAATTCTCAAAAATTTAAAACTTTTTAAGCAACCCAAAAACCAACATTTTTTTACAAATTGTTTTCAAAATAAGTTTCATATTAGAGAAATCCCAAAATCATAAAATCAAAACATGAGGAGGTGCACGACCACGCCTTTTCCTTCCCACGATCCACTGAGGTACTTGAAACACAAATCAAAACTGTAAGCCCAAAGCTTAGTAATAGCATGTAATGAATCCACAACTTTACAGACCCCAAGCACACAACATAAGTCTGGCTTACCCTAAGGGCCCACAGCTTATGTCTAGCTTGCTCCCTTGCCTGATCAGTCAAGAGGCTGAACACCGCTAATCCCTCAATATGAGTCTAGCATGCCCTGCACGCCCCTCAGCTCTTATCTGGAATACTCATGAGTCCTCAATATGAATCTGGCATACCCTGCCTGGCCCTCTGTTCATATCTAGTATACTCCAAGGTTTGTTGGCTACAACACAAAGCAGTACTACCTTAACCCATCCACATAATATGTCGACATATAACAGATAATATCACAGAGAGATAAACATGCAATTCATAGGTAGTCATATAGGTCTACCAGACTAGCATATCAAAACTAGCATGCATATGTATATCATACTCAACATATAAAAAATATCATGTTATCAAATCAATGGGTTGGCCTTGGTGCCTTCGACCCAAAAGTATATTGAGGACAACTCACCTCTCAATGTTGAACTGAACTAAAACCTCCAACTGCTGACTCATCGAAATACCGAAATATTACCAGAAACAAAAAGTAAATCTACAATTGGGATAGCACTCTTAACTAAGGGCCCGCACATAGGGTACTTGTCCACTTCACCCTTTCCTTAAATGGGCCAAGGCCCAATTCCACATCTTAGATACAAAATCCCAATTACTTAAAGGCCCATAATTAGCCCAATTTTCCAAATTGGGCCCAAATCCCTTATTGGGCCTCACCTGTCACGCCCCGGTCGTCGGCGGAAACACCGGGCGGTGTAACGTCATTTCTCGTATCATAGTGATCAATTTCCTGAAAACACATGCAAGTTAAAATACATCAACATAAAGTTGGTGAGTTCACTTGTTTTGACTCTAAGTAGAAAGAGAACTTTTTCTCAATTTAAAAGTATAGTTTTAAAAGTATTGTTTTGACTCTCCAACATTTAGTGAGTGAGTGAGTGTGTGTGTGTGTGTGTGTGTATATATATATATATATATATATATATATATATATATATATATATATATATATATCCAAGGTATAATGGTTTAATTACCAAATAAGTAGTATACCTATAAGTCTCGTAGAAATGTTTGTAATCCCATACAAACTAAGGTTGCTACGTATATATCTTATTTCAATTCTATACGATTAAAACTGCTACTTATCAATGTATTTCAATTCTATATGAGTAAAACCGCTACGTATAAATCTATTTTAATTCTATACGAGTAAGTTGAATAGGTATAGTGGTCTACTTAATATACAAGTAATATACCTAGTAGATTCTTATACTTAGAGTACAAGTCTTTGGGAAACTTATACTTAACATTCATACTTGTATATCAATAAAGTATAATGCTTCTAAAGTTGTGCTACAATGAGTCTGTAGTTGCGACTGTATGAATTAGTTTTATACCTCTTATTATTATTACAAGGATCACACCTTGTGGTAGTTAAAAGGATCACACATTGCGGTAGTACAAGGATCACACCTTGCGATAGTACAAAGATCACACCTTGCGGTAGTACAAGTATCACACCTTGCGGTAGTTTTCGCACGCTTCATCGATGTCGGAAGGTAGTAAATTAGGCAAGTTCATCACCCGAATACCGTTGGATTGGAGCTAGTAACCACGGGTGGGGTTGTCAACCCGTATAGATCTATAGTCCACCGTAAAACCGTTTGGGTTGTATCCAACAACCATGGATAGGGCATTAACCCACATAGATCTATACACAACTTTCTCGCTCACACGGGATTAACGGTTACAGGTCAGAGGACTTCCACTATGATCCGCAATCTTAGATGATGAATACAATAACTCATGTAAACTTTGACGATGTTCTGTAGTTCTAATAACAAAACCATTTTCGTGTCTAAAACCCTAAGTTACTAGACTATGCTTTTAAACATTACTCCTTACTTCATAGCATTTAGGTAGTATAACAGCTATAACTTGAGGTAAAACCAGGTTTAATCTTGACATAAAACCAACAATAATAACATACTTAGAAATCAATATATATGACTCTTAAGTATAGCATCGAGACTATATCACACATAGTATATATAGAACTCCTAAGTATAACTCATGGCCTACATTAGTATAATAACATGCTAATAAGCTTACGATAGTTGTATGTTTTAAAAATATCACATATAATTTAGGTATATATGAGGCGAAACAACTATATCCCGGTTAATATAACTATATATCTTGATACGAACATACTATCATATAAACATAATATTAACTTTTATTCAATATTTAGCATGTGTTTTCCCCCGAAAATATTAGAAAGTGGGGCCGTGAAACTCACCCTAGTAGCGTGATCTACAGAATCTAAACGGTCAGAGGCTCTTCATAGTCAAGCTCGAGAAGGGAAATTTCCTTCGGAAACGAGAGAGAGGTAAAAGAGTTGGTGTAATGAATGAAAGGGCCGAACTTGCTATTTATAGGGCGTTCTGGGGCCATTCACGTCGTGAACATGATAGGTTCACGTTGTAAACTTCCATGAGTCATCCCATATCCTTGACGCGGGGTTTCTAGCTCCGATTAGTGTTTGTTGACTCCTCACGTCGTGTGAAATAAGTCTCACGTCGTGAATCCAGTCAAATTAGGGTTTCTGACAGCAACATCTTTAGAAGGCCATAACTTTTGCATACGAACTCCGTATTTGATGTTCTTTATATCCACGCGTAGGTAATTCTGAGTAATACAACTTTCTTTTAGATTCCAATAGTTAATTCTAAGCCTATTTTAAATTCCTCTTGTTATAGAGATTTTATAGTGTTAGAGTTTATCATAACTTCTTCACGCGAAGCCAGATTTCGACGTTCTATATATTTTTGGAATCGTATAAACATATAATTTAATTTATACTATAAAGTATGTATGAAAGTTCATATTTGTATTAGAATTTATCATGAACTACATAATAAGTTTATCACATTACTAGTTTAAAAAAATCACATTACATGATTGGTATAATCACATGTGAGTGTTATTGACCTATTTTGACTATTGTTACATTCTCCCCCCATTGATAAAATTTCATTCCGAAATTTATTTTGTACTAGATACCACCGAAGGGTTCTGCATAGCTTCCCTACTTCCTATGACGATTGTCCTACCATAGCCTAAGTTCCTTGACTCCTTAACTTTTGACATTCCTTCTTGATATGTCTAATTTCACCACACTCAAAACATGCTCGTCCTCCATCATAGCAACTTTCAGTGTTTGTTTCTTGATTTTTTGTTGAAGTTGTTGTGCTCCTGCAATAATTGGTAGTGTGTTCCTTCTTTTTGCACTTCATGCAAATATAACAGTCACCTGCGTGCTGATGGTTGCATTGACTGCACCATGAACAGTTACCTAGCTGATGATGATTACACTGAGTGTACCTTGGGAATTTTCCAGCATACTTCCTTGGTTGTACGGGTATTGTTGTTGTGGCTGCATAATTAGTTGCCACATCTTGTCTCTCCTTAGATGATTGTATGGAATTCTTCCCATTAAATTTGTGCTTGTTCGTTCCAGATTCAGGAGCCTCAGCTATAAATCCCACTTGGATTTTTGTACTGGTTAGCTGATGAGCTATACACTTTGCACTCTAATATGTTTTAGGCTTCGATTAGATCACCATTCTTTTGATTTGCGATGCTAGACCCGAGATATATCGCTCGATCTTCTTGTACTCTGGGGTAACAAGTACCAGACACATCACCGCAAGATCATTGAATCTAACGGTATAAGCACTTATCTCTGAACCCTTCATCGTTAGGGTCCACAATTCTTGTTCCACCTTATGTATTTCCTCTTTTGGACAATACTCCTCTACTAGCATCCTCTTCATCTCTTCCCATTTCATGGAATTGGCAGCATCGATACCCATTGTATTCACATGGCTGTTCCACCATGTAAGTGCCGCATCAGTGAAGGTACACACAACAAATCGTACCTTACATTCGTCCGGACAGAAGCTTATTTGAAGTAATAATTCTGCCTTTTTAATCCAATAGGTCAAGCTAACAACCCCTTCCGTTCCATGGAAGCTCTTAGGTTTGCAATCCATAAAATGCATGTAGGTACACATTCTGGCGGTCCCTACATTGCCTTCATTTCTAACTCCTCCTCTTGTGACATTAGCTAGAACTACAACAATTCTATGAGCTAGGATTTCTTCAAGTTCTGCTAAACTTATTGGAGGGTTTGTTTCTAGTGGTGGTTACAGTTGTTGTTGTGGTTCTGGTCGTTGGTTAAGGTTTAGACGAGCGCTTCTTCTTCTAGGCATTTTGTTTAGTTCCTATACATTTTAGATCACCAAGCGTTTAGTATATAAAATATTACTCCCAATTTAAATAGTTCATATCATCTGATCATAATAAAATATAGTCGTACACATACACCTAGTTGTGATAAGATCTATGCACATATGAACTTTAGTTGGAATATTTGATCTAAATCCTTGAGATAAAAAACATTCCGGGTATTTAGGTGTATTATCATCGTGGGTCTAAGTCTTCATATATGACTCTATATTTATTATTTGTTGTATTCATGCTATTAATTATTGTTTGTTACTTCAGAGCTAGCTGATAAGGCACCGGCCAGTAAGGACAGTCGGAGGGCAGAATGATTTTAGCATATAGCCATTTTGAAATTCAGCAACCTAAGCGACATGTCTATCCTGTCACCGCTCTCTTAAGTAGTGCTTTAGTAGAAATAATTAATAATACTTTATATTGTAGGCTAAGGGATATACCTAAACCTAACAGAGTAAGCCCTAAACTAGTCGTGCCTTCCTAAGAAAGTACTAATTCACTATAGTTAATAGCTCCGATACCAATCTGTCACACCTCGGCCATCAGCGGAAACACCGGGTGGTGTAATGTCATTTCGCGTATCATAGTTATCAACTTCCTAAAAACACATGCAATTTAAAATACGTCCACATAAACTTGGTGAGTTCACATGTTTTGACTCTAAGTAGAAATAGTACTTTTTCTCAATTCAAAATTATAGTTTTAAAAGTATCATTTTGACTCTCCAACATTTAGTATATATATCCTAGGTATAATGGTTTACTTACCAAATAAGTAGTATACCTATAAGTCTCGTAAAAATGTTTGTAATCCCAAACAAACTAAGGTTGCTACGTATAAATCTTATTTGAATTTTATACGAGTAAAACTGCTGCGTATAAATTCAACTCTATACAAGTAAAGCCGCTACGTATAATCTATTTTAATTCTATACGAGTAAGTAGAATAGGTATAGTGTTCTACTTAATATACAAGTAATATACCTACTAGATTATTATACTTAGAGTATAAGTCTTTGTGAAACTTATACTTAACATTCATCCTTGTATATTGACAAAGCATAATGCTTCTAAAGTTGTGTTACCATGAGTCTGTAGCTGCGACTGTATGACAGAGTTTTATACCTCTTACTATTATTACAAGGATCACACCTTGTGGTAGTTAAAAGGATCACACATTGCGGTAGTACGAGGATCACACCTTGCAGTAGTACAAGGATCACACCTTGCGGTAGTTTTCACAAGCTTAATCGACGTCGGAAGGTAGTAAATTAGGAAAGTTCATCACATGAATACCGTTGGGTTAGAGCTAGCAACCACGAGTGGGGTTGTCAACCCGTATAGATCTATAGTCTACCGTAAAACCATTTGGGTTGTACCCAACAACCATGGATGGGGCGTTAACCCCTATAGATCTATACACAACTTCCTCACTCACACGGGATTAACGGTTACAAATCAGAGGACTTCCACTAAGATCTGCAATCTTAGATGATGAATACAATAGCTCATGCAAACTTTGACGACATTCTATATTTCTAACAACAAAAGCATTTTCGTGTCTGAAACCCTAAGTTACTAGACTATGCTTTTAAACATTACTCCTAACTTCATAACATTTAGGCAGTATAACAGATATAACTTGAGGTAAAACCAGGTTTTATCTTGACATAAAACCAACAATAATAACATACTTAGAAATCAATATATATGACTCTTGAGTATAGCATCGAGGCTATATCACACATAGTTTATATAGAACTCCTAAGTATAACTCATGGCCTACATTAGTATAATAACGTGCTAACAAGTTTACGATAGTTGTATGTTTTAAAAATATCATATATAATTTAGGTATATATGAGGCAAAACAACTATATCCCGATTAATATAACTATATATCTTGATACGAACATACTATCATATAAACATAATATTAACTTTTATTCAATATTTAGCACGCGTTTTCCCCCAAAAATATTATAAAGTGGGGCCGTGAAACTCACCCTAGTAGCGTGATCTATAGAATATAAACGGTCAGAGGCTCGTCGTAGTCAAGCTCGGGAAGGTAAATGACCTTCGGAAACGAGAGAGAGGGAAAAGAATTGGTGTAATGAATGAAAGGGCCGAACATGTTATTTATAGGGCATTCTAGGGTCATTCACGTCGTGAACATGATAGGTTCACGTCGTAAACTTCCATGAGTCATATCATAGCCTTAACGTGTTTTCTAGTTCTGAATAGTGTCTGTTGACTCCTCACATCGTGAAAAATAAGTCTCGGAGTCCACTCAAATTAGGGTTTCTGACAGCGACATCTTCGAAAGGCCATAACTTTTGCATACGAACTCTGTTTTTGACGTTCTTTATATCCATGCGTAGGTAATTACGAGTACTAAAACTTTTTTTTTTAGATTCTAATAGCTAATTCTAATCCTATTATAAATTCCTTTTGCTATAGAGATTTTTTAGTGTTAGAGTTTATCATAACTTCTTCACGCGAAGACAGATTTCGACGTTCTCTATATTTTTTGAATCGTATGAACGTATACTTTGATTTATACTAAAGCATGTATGAAAGTTCATATTTGTATTAGAATTTATCATGAACTGCATAGTAAGCTTATCACATTACTAGTTTAAAAAAATCATATTACATGATTGGTATAATCATATGTGATTGTTATTGACCTATTTTGACTATTATTGCATCACCCAAAGATCTGATCCTCTAATTCGCCCAAAATTACACTTATCCAGATGGTCCAGTAGGGCCCAAGCATCAAGCCGAAACAGATTGCCGAATATCCGAAGCCTAAAATAGTTAAGCCCAACAGGCTAAGTACACGGGGCGTACTTAGCGGTATGCTCAGCGTACCCGCCTTAACCAGAAAACGAGACACTAATAACCTACGCCCGACGTATGCCTTGGTACGCCCAACGTACGTCGTGGCCATGCAAAACTCCATTAAGTCGTTAATACATTACGTCCAGACGTCCCAAGTAAGATCTACACTTAAAAAAGATGTCCCAAACCATAAAGTTTCCAACTTTATTATTACACATGCCCAATAAGTCTCTAGCATATCAGGGTGCTGGCCTACCCCTTTGGTCCTTTCGACTGGTACCGGGGACTATTTCACCACTACTTCTACCACATGGCATCCTAGTGCATAAACATATAATTCATATACTGCCTAGCTTATCCGGATGCTGGTATACCCCTTCTGTATTATCAACTGGTACTAGGGTCTATCCTACCCCTCCCACCACTATCACATAACATCATAGAATATAAGCACATAAAGCATAATAGATAGTGACATACCAGATAATTATCACAAAGACAATCATATCTACTATAAATCTTACTAGTAGGCTAGCATTGGTGCATTCGACCCACTTCTACTGGAAGGTAACTCACCTCAATGTCATGAAGTAGCTGAAATTTCCTTAGCTCTGGGATCAACTCCTCTCAAACTCCTACACATAACAATCTCCTTTAATTACTATATCCTACTCATAACCCCTTTAAGGGGTCAACTCTAGCCAATGTCAACATCCTGGTTGACTCAACTCGCCAAGTTGGTCCATCAACCCATCGGGTTCCATAATCTATAAAACCCTGAAATCTCAATCCTACTCATCAAGTACTTTCATGAACTCATCGAGATCCATGATCCATACAACCCTGGAATCTCAATCCTACTCGTCGAGTCCTTTCATGAACTCGTCAAGTTTTTCCTCATGACATAGTCGGGACCTTTCACTCACAACTTACGAGTCCCTCCTTGAACTCGTCGAGTTCCTCAATCTTCATAGTCCAAAACCATGGCCAACTCACCGAGTCATCTCCTAGCCTCTCCGAGTTTGCTCAGTAACAGAAAAGGTTGGGTAACCATGACCCAACTCGCCGAGTTGTATGAACAACTTGTCCAGTCCCCCATAGTCTAAATCCATACAGTCATTTCTAGTCGGGTTCAATGCTTCCAAACTATAGATTTGGTTCCCTAGGGTCAATATATCCTGTAAAGTTTCTAACTTTATATCCATGCTTGGGTTATTTGGCTCAAAAAGCCCTAAAAAGTGGTTCACAAGTTGCATGGGACTGCCATGGCCATAAATTTGACATCTTTATGCCATGGAGTCCCTCAAAGGCTCTAGATCTGAAGTCATGACTCCAAAACATACTTGCATCCATGAATGGTTCCAAAATAGGCTCCTTAAAGCCCTAAACTATTCCATGAAGAGATCTCGTAAATGAATAGTCAAGGTATAGAATTTATACCTCAAATAAGGCTGCTTTGACAACTAAATCTCTGGATCCAAAGCTTCCTCCTTCAACCAAGCACCTTAAGCTTCCACTCCTTCAAGGAAATACCAAATAATCACTCTCTTTTCACTCACACACACACACACTCAAAAGGCTCAAGATCACGAATTAGGGTTTTGTTGGGCTGAGGAGGCAATAAGGGAGGCCACAATAAAGTGTTAAAATGCTTTATAGGGTGCAAACCCTGAAAATTAGGGTTTCACTCTGGCACCCCTACTCGTCGAGTTGAGGCTTCTCAAATCGTCGAGTAGACTTCAAGTCTCGCGTCCAACATCTGTTCCTAATCGACGAGTTTGGGGCCTCCAACTCGTCGAGTCCCTTTGCAAAAATGAATGATTTCATTTAAAATACATATCAAGATCTAGGAGTTACAAATCTCCCCACTTATATTAGACTTCTTCCTCAAATATGTTGCATCTGGAAAAAGCTCTAGGTAGTGCTCCCTCATCTCGTCCTCCGGCTCCCAGGTCCATTCCAAGCCATTGTGGTGCTGCCATTGCACCTTCACTAGCTCGACCTAGAACTCCACGTCCGATCGACGTCTGTCGGCGTAGCTTTTCTGTCGACTCTTAGCAGTCTGAAGCTTACTCTGGACCTTTTGGATCCTCTCTGTCATCTTGAGTACCACATCGGTACTACCCATGACCCTCTGCCCCACCTCACCCCAGCATATCGAGGTTCTGCACTTATAGGAAAACTCTGCCAAAGGAAGGTAGGTATCCCATCTACAAGTGAAATCTAGGACGTATGCCCGCAACATATCCTCCAGAGTTTAGATACTTCGCTCGCTCTGACCATCCGTATGCTGGTGGAAAGTCGTGCAAAAATGAAGACGATTACCTAATTCGTTGTGAAACTTCTTCCAGAATCTGGAAGTGAACCGTACATCTCTGTCAAAAATAATGGAAACTGGCACTCCGTGTCGAGCTGCTATCTCCCTGATGTAGACGTTGGCTAACTTCTCAGCCGAAATTCTCTCCTGGATCGAAATGAAATGGGCACTCTTGGTCAGCCGATCCATGATGACCCGAATCAAATCCACTCTCCATGTGGTCCTGGGAAGTTTCGTGATGAAATCCATAGTAATGTCCTCCCATTTCCACACATGGATATCCAACGGCTTTGTCTTGCCGTGAGGCCTCTGGTTCTCTGCCTTGACCTTCCTACAGGTCAGGCATCTCTCGATGTACCACGCTACATCTCGCTTCATGTAGGGCCACCAGTAATTAGGGCGAAGATCTCTGTACATCTTCGTCACCCCGGATGGATGGAAAATCTGGACTTGTGGGCCTCATCCATCATAATATGTCGTACTCCACCCCAGTATGGAACCCATACCCTCCCATAAAGGGTCAACAACCCATGACTGTCATAGTCAAACAAGGAAACTTGGCCTATGATTCACTCACACTTCCATTGCTCCTCCTTCATACCCTCAACCCACGCCTCTCGAGTTCATTCCAAAAGTGGAGTCACCACCGTCATCCTCAAGAAAATGTCTCTAATCGGGGCTGCCTTTCGGCTAAGCGCATCGGCCACAACATTGGCCTTCCACGGGTGGTAGAGGATCTCACAGTCATAATACTTCACCACATCTAGCCACCGATGCTACATCATGTTCAGATTTGGCTGATCCATGAGGTACCTCAAACTCTTGTGGTCCGTGTAAATGGTATAACGGACCCCACAGAGGTAATGTCACCAAATATTGAGGGAGAAAACAACCGACCCCAACTCCGGATTATGCGTCAGGTAATTCGCCTCGTGAGGCTTCAGCTGCCTCGAGGCGTAAGCGATGACGTGCCCTCTCTGCATCAACACTGCGCCCAAACCTGAAATAGATGCATCGCAGTACACTAAAAAGTCCTCCACGCCCTCTGGCAGGGCGAAGATCGGCGCCTCGTACAACCTCTACCTCAATGTCTTCAACGTTGCCTACTGCTCAGACCCCCAACGAAATACGACGGCCTTCTTCGTCAGCCATGTCAAGGGTACTGCTATCTTAGAGAAATCCTGTATGATTCTCCGATAGTTTCCTACTAACCCGAGGAAACTCCAAATCTCAAATGGAGACTTCGGAACCTCCCATCTCATCACGGCCTCTACTTTGGTCAGGTCAACCAAAATCCCATTCTAGTTGACAAGGTTCCCCAGAATCCGCACCTCGAACAACCATAACTCGCACTTGGAAAACTTGGCATACAAGCTCTCCCTCCTTAAGGTATTCAACGCCTCCCGTAAGTGCTACTCGTGATGCTCCTACGTCTTAGAGTAAACCAAGAAGTCATCGATAAAAACTCTCACAGATCGATCCAGTATCAGTCTGCATACGCAGTTTATGAGGTCCATGAACGTGGCAGGGTCATTGGTGAGCTTAAAGGGCATCACCACAAACTCATAGTAGCCATAGTGAGTCCGGAAAGCAGTCTTCTATACATCCTCGTCTTTGACTCGCATAAGGTGGTAGCCTGGACGCAAATCTATCTTGTAAAACAAATATGTCCAATGTAGCTGGTCGAAGAGATCATCAATCCTCAGGAGTGGATAATGATTCTTCACCGTTACCTTGTTCAACTCCCAGTGGTCTATACACATCCAATGTGACCTGTCCTTCTTCATCACTAACAAGACAGGGGCTCCCCAAAGCGAACTGCTCGGCCTAATGAATCCCTTGTCTAACAGCTCCTGCAGTTGTGTAGACAAATCCTGCGTCTCGGGAGGAGCCAACCAATATGGTGCTTTGGCTATCAGAGCCACACCTGGGACTAGGTCAATCCTGAACTCCACCTGTCTCTCCTAAGGTATCTCAGGAAGCTCATCTAGAAATACATCTAGATACTCTCTCACCACTAGCACATCATTCACAGTTGCCTAACCCGTGTCCCGGGTATCCATAACGTATGCGACATACCCTGCAAAACTGTGACAACCCGAAATTTTTTATCTTGTAAAGTCAGTTTAATCAACCAAAAGTCACACTTAATTCTATTGCCTTCTAGCCTTGTTAAGGGTCATTCTAAGGAGTTCTAAGCCTAGTATAGTTAAGGATTGAGTGTTAGGAAGTATTAGCACGAGATCATATGGCTGCACCCAAACCAGAGAACCCAACACTTGAGGTTCACGGCCGTGAACTCTCTTCTGGCCGTGACCTTCCCCCTTTAAGAATAGATTTCCCTCATTTCTTCATCAAGCACTTCAAGCTTCCACTCCTTCAAGGAAATACCAAAGAGTCACTCTCTTTTCACTCACACACACTCAAAAGGCTCAATATCACAAATTAGGGTTTTGCTGGACTGAGGGTGTAACACCCCAAATTTAGAAGGTCAAGAAAGGAAAAGAAAAACCCTAAGTCAAAGAGGTATACTCATCGAGTTCAGGGAGGAACTCGACGAGTAGAAGCGAGTTCTGTGTCGTGGATTAAGTGGCCGACTCGGCGAGTCGGGAGACTGACTCGGTGAGTCTGGCTTAGGTTGGGAAACCCTAATTTCTGGACTTTGTGCCATATTTAAGCATCATATTCTCATTCCCTCAGCCTCATCTTCAGCCTCCAGACCCCAAACCCTCACCCACGAAACCCTAGTGCACCTTGTGAGTGTTTGAGCCACCTTTGTGTGATTTGTGTACTCTTGAAGAAAAAGGAGGAGAAGAAGGAAGTCGGAGGTTCAAGAAGGAGGAAGTAGATCCAGAAGATACACTCCAGTGGCTACATTTCTTGGTAATCAAGTCTTCATTTTGGCTTTTGATTTAATAGATCTCTTTGTTGTCCCTTTTATGAAAGTTTTGGTCCATGAATGGGTGCTTGTGGGATTTGGACGTCCCCCAGCAAGATCCTTTCAGATCTGAGAGTATTGTGGATAGTTAAGGTATAAAGGTGGAAGCTTTATGCCATTAGAACTCCCCATGCAAAGTTTAAGAGGTTGTTATGGCCTTTTAACCAAAAAGGGCCATGCATGGATGTAAAGGCAGTAGCTTTGCATGTTATTCCGACCCTAGAAGGTTAGATATGGGTCCTGGACGCTTTGTGCTCGACTGAAATCGTCTGAATAGATGTGGACATAGAGTGACTCGGCGAGTCACTCATAGGACTCGGTGAGTCAGGCCATTTCTTTACCCAAAACCCTTCTGCTAGCATGTATGAGTTGGGTTAGTAAGGGACTCAGTCAGTCTGGGTTCATAGTGGACCTGAAGATCATCATACTCAATGAGTTCAAGGAGGAACTCGACGAGTCCAAGGCAATCTCCCTAATTTATGAAGGTGAACTCGACAAGTTCAAAGGAGAACTCGGCGATCCAGATGAAGAAGGGTCCCAAAGTGTTGAAGGCGTACTCGACGAGTAGGATAGAAGTCCAGAAGTAACCTGGGAATTGTGGGACTTGACGAGTTGATGAGTCAAGTCAACTCGGAGCGTTGACTTTGACCAAGATTGACCTGGCTTGAATTTTGAGGGTATTGTGGTCTAAGTGTTATTTTGGATATTAATAGTTTGGGGAGCTGAAGGATCAGCAGTTCAGGAGTCGTCTGATATTAGTCAGAAGTGTTCAGCTAGTCTTCAGTAGTGCAAGGTGAGTCTCCTCACTGTTTGTATGGGTCTAAGGCACCAATGGCAGCCCATTATGTTTATGTTTATGTATAGTAGGAAGACCTGGGGGTTAGCCCTAGGCACTAATTGTTTAGGTTTCAGGTTTCGAACTGATGCTGGGTGAGGCCCGAGGAAGGTTAGAATGCTAGAGGTCTTTTTGATTCTTGCATAAGTAGGTATGATAGGTTTAGGACCGAGGGTCCGATGTTGGGGTAAGCCCGTAGTATGTTAGATGATAGTATGTCTTCAGGCTGAGGGTTCGATGTCGGGGAAATCCCGAGGAAGATTCTTATGTTGTATGTTAGATTATACATGTTGTCTCTGATATTTTTATGTGCCATGGTAGGGAGGTGAGTGTGGGTGAGGTCCCGTATCACTAGATGAGTATGGATGGGGTTCCATATCTCAACATTAGCAGAGTAGGGGCGAGGCCCGTGATAGGAAGGGAGTGACCATGGGCGGGGGGTTCTTATCTCACTACTAACAGGAGTATGGGCGGGGTTCCACAACTTCAGTAGCAGGATAGGGGCGAGGCCCTAGTTATGCGAGGCCTTAGATCAGGGAACAGTTAGTAATTGTCTAATTATTAGTATGTTATTTGATTATATGCATGTGTGTAGCGGGTGAGGCCCGGAGGCAGGCGGGGCCTAAGGGAGACAAATTTGTATACCGAGCGGGGATCAATTCCATGTGGGACCTGATGCCAGGCGGGGCCTAATGCTGGGCGGGGCCCGATACGAGGCAAGGCCCGATGCAGCGGGTGGGAGCCCAATATGTGGTTACGTGTTCTTGGTTATATGTGTGGTATGTGGTAGGTTGGGTAACTCACTAACCTTCATGATTACGGTTTTCAGTTTTGGTTTCAGGTACTTCTGGTAGCGGAGGGAAGAGCTCCGGGTGATCGCATTGCACACACACCAAAGGAGTTTTAGCCTAGGATGTTTACTTTGATAAAACAAACAATTGTTTTGAAATGATACCCTGTTGTGATATATAATCCTTTAGTTATGGTTGAAATGACTTAATACTTATGGTTTTATTAATGTTTTAAAAAGAAATTTTTGGTCATGATTTTTGGGATGTTTCAAAAGGAGGCCACAATAAAGTGTTAAGGTGCTTAAATAGGGTGCAAAACCTGAAAATTAGATTTCACTCTGGCATCCCTACTTGCCGAGTTGAGGCTTCTCAACTCATCGAGTAGACTTCAAGTCTCGCGTCCAACATCTGTTCCTACTCGATGAGTTTAGGGCCTCCAACTCGTTGAGTAGACTTCAGGAGACTTATTTACACATAAAACTTCCATGCAAGATCTATGGGGAAATACAAGTAAAGGTAAAGGTTTTTTTTTTAACCTTTTTGTAGCTTCCACGAGGGATGAAGATCACAGATCCAAAGCTTGAATTCACACCAAGGCTCTTCAAGGAATCTAATTTTCTTCTTCTCCTCAACCCAAAGAACCCTCACACACTCAAACTCACACACACAAGGCTAAAAATGTTGGGGGAAATGGGCTATAAGGACGCTTCTATACCACCCAAACCCTAAATATTAGGGTTTTCATCTGATGTGAGTACGCCCAACATAGATAAGTGTACGCCCAGCGTACTACGGTGTGACCTAGTATGCTCAGCGTACCCTTATGTACGCTTAGCATGCTCCTCCGGACCCAAAATTATAAAAATAGCCATTAGGGCATCTCATGGCTACAACCTTCTATTCCCAAGGACTAAAAATGACAAAGATAATAATTATGGGAGGATTTGAAAATTCTTGAAAGCCCAGGATGTTACAAGAAGTTTAAAGTAATTCTTCATCAAACCTACTTATTAACATCTTGTAGTGTTTTTTGTTTGTGTTTCACTAGCTATATGACTTAAATTCTGCTTGTTGATGTTATCTACTGTAGAAACTGCTTGAATATTAACATGATAAATGTTATTGGGAAGTCTTATGTTATCTCATCAGTAAAAGTAGTAAACTTGAAACTTGACATTAGGTTCTATATTTTCAATCTTAGGATCGTTAACAGAAATTAAGGTTTATATAATATTTACTTATTTTCTAACGTGTTAAATGCTCCTGGGAAGGCTTATGATGCTAAATTACATTTCATTAGTCCTCTAATTATTGATTGATAGCTATAGCGAGCTATTTAATCATGGCAAATTAACGCATTTTTTTGCAATATATTCATCTTCTTTTCTAAATTATATAAGGTGTCCAAATTTTGGCTATTAATTATGGTTCTCATAGGGCCTGCGAATATAATCAACAACTAAGAATTGTAATTTTTTACCAATCTATTCATGAACCAAATGATGGAACCCTTAATTCCTTATGTAAGCCCAATTTTCAACTAATGATAAAGTTTTATAGTTTCCATGTTTGAAGAATCAGAATGTATGATATTGGTATTTGAGTCAGATTTTATCAACTACAGGTGAATATGAGCATTTTTATTCTCTAAATGCCATTAAAGTTCCATTGGAATTCCACAAATGTTGGTTTCATACAATTATCCTTTTTCTGGGATACCTTCTCAATCAGGTTTTCCCAATTTCTTCATCTACTTTAATCCTTGTTTTTCACATCATCGTTGGTGCTAGATTATTAGAAAAACATGTTAATGAAGTGAAAATCATACTTGTGAATAAATACCCTTAGCTCAATTAGGCAGAAATATGTGATTCAGTTTAGAATTAGTGGTAATTAAGCTTGGCATTTTTTAGGAGGCATTTGGGCATACAGGGTAGGTGGAATGTGATTTGGTGGTCTATAGCTATAGTTCTTATTCAAAATTTTGCTCAAGAAGAAGACAGGGAAGAAGAGAGACGTTAGGGAAAGTCATGACCGGTGGGGGAAAGAATTTAGAAGGGATATATAAATTTTTTTTATTTGCAAAAATGGTCCCCCAAATGCAAAAAGATGGATTTGTCCTCACATGGGGAGCACATGAAGGAGTTAACATCAACAATCTAACGGGTGTTATGTAATACCTGGTTTCCGGATCGGGTCGATTTAAGGTTTCAAGGACTCAAGGAATGGTTTTTCGGAAAAAAAAAACAAGGGTCGCGACATGACCATTAAAGGGTCACAACGTGAGAAGGGATTTAATGAATATTCTGATTTAAATGAGCTCACGACGTGAGCCTTTAGAGCTCACGACGTGAGGTATGCTACAGCCCAAGCCCACAATCTTATAGGGTTTCCATTGTATTTAAACCCCATAAGCTTCATTTTAGGGTTCCAAACCAGCCTCCTTCATCCCTAAACTCAATAAAACCCTAACCCTAGCCTCTCCGTATGTTTCTTGAGCTTTTGGTGGAGTTTTAGATGTTTGAAGAAGAAGAGATCACCATGGAAGCATAGTTGCAGTTTGGAAGCTTCATTTGCAACCTTTAGCCACACTTTTGGACCAATGTGATTAATCAAGATCCAAGCTTTGTGTTTCCTTATTGATAGATCTAAGGTTTTATGCATATTTATCCAAGATCTTAAGAGTTAGAGTGTTGGGACTCCATAAACTTGGCAACTTTATGGGTCCTTAGGGTCCCTAGATGATTATATGTCATGGATCTGAAGTTTGAATCATGTTGGAGTTAGTGCATGAGAATTTATCCTCTTTTCTCCATGAATGACCTAGTTTGATCCCTAGTATTGTATTGGACATACAAGAACTTAAAGCATCGATTTTTATGATCCTTGGAGTGTTAGGAAGCCTCCTAGAACATATGGATTAGTGGCTAAATGGATTAAGGGGTTTTTGAATCAATATGGCATTCAGACGGATCTCACGACGTGAGAAGGTGCGTGTCACATTATGAGGGTGGTCAGACTTGATAATTTTGTCCAGTAGTGGCTCACAATGTGAGCCATAGATGGTCACGTCGTGATGGTCTGTTGACCTTTGACTTTTGTTGACCGTTGACTGTTGACTTTTTTACTAAGTTTGACATTGGGTAAACATTGAGGATTTTGGGCTATTGATCAGATTCTATCTGGTTTTGGTGTTATTGGAGTCGTGGGAGCAAGCAATGCTGAAAAGGGGTCATATCGTAGTGTGTAGAGTTCTTCGATTCAGGTGAGTTTCACCTCATTGTATCGTGAGTCGAAGGCACCAATGCCGACCCACTAGTTTTGGTTTCTATCAGTAGAAGGATGCTTTAGGGACTGTATATAGTCATGTAGGATAGACTAAGGATTCTTGGTCTCGGCTCTCTTACATGTTCCTTATTTGGTTGTGGTTGTAGAGTAGGACCACCTATCCGGGTAGTTATCTTACCCTTGAATATATAGGGTCATGCATTCCTTGGATTGTTGATACTATACAATGTTGTTATGTTGTAGTGATCTGTTAGATCGGTATCCTATTATATAGGATGTTTGTATGTTGTAGTGATCTGTTAGATCGGTATCTCGATATATAGGATGTTGCAATGCTATAGTGCACTATTGGATCTGTATGTTATCTATACTTGGTGGTTATCAATTAGTGGAGTGCCCTAAAGACTGTCTTTGGCCATGTATGATAGCTTGAGAACTCTTGATCTAGGTTTTCTTGCATGTTCCTTGTTTGGTTGTTTCTCTAGAGTAGGATCATCTGTTCGCGCTTTACTATTACTCTGATTTTTTATAAATTTATCTGAAATACGCGTTTTCTTCATAATGGATTTATAATTGGGAAGTTTTACTATAATAAAAATGAAAATTTTTTGTTTTGAAAATTAAACATTTCATATTAAGTCGGGGGGGGGGGGGGGGGGGGGCATTTTCCACATATAAACATGGTCAAAAGGACCACAAATCCAAAAAAATTTAGTCTTCCGACCAAAACTCGAAAAAAAATACATACCACGGAGATCATTTTTGCAGTTTTATCAATCCATAAGGATCCATAGCTAGCAATATATGCTAAAACATTCAAACATCGGTACGAATATAACTAGTTAAGGCAAATAAAATAAGGATGGTTGTGTATGTGATTGTTACTAATAACATGAAGTGAAATTAAAGAAAATTATACTTATATATTGAAAGGCATCGTGTTTACGAAGTATGTTTTATGCAATTTAGATTTCAGCCACACCATTCCCTTAATATTAAAGATTTGGTCCCTATTTACCCTAAAAAGTGTCGTTCCTTGAACCCTTACATCGTTTTGATTCCAGAAGAGTTCCGATAACTCGAGAATCTGTTGACATATTTAAGATAAGTTTCGTCCGCCGCCACTAAATTACAGTGTCTTTCCACCACCGTCTACACCACCATCACGTCTTATCGTCCAAGAATATAGGAATTCAATTTGTCTCACTAAAAACCTCCTGCAATCTATTGTCGTCATCGAATACTTGCAAACAAGCGATTGTACCCTGTTGTGTAAGAAATTTCGGTATGTTGTTGGCTGTTTGAATTTTATTATGATTTTCATTCAATTACACTTCTTTCTAATCCTTTCATCTTTTTGAGCGATGTCTTAAAAATTTTGGGTTTGACGATCGACGATTTACCGCCCAAGAAATCAGGATTTCGATTTCTTCCATTTCTCTCGCCAAAGACCTCTGCGCTCAATTATCGCCACCAATCGCTTGTGTTCTCTGTTGTTGATTGGAATTACGGTATGTCATATATTTTTTGAAATCGATATTGATTTTCTATGTTGCTCTTCTTTCAGTTTTTTGTCGACTTTTAATCAATTAGGTTTTTTTAAACTTTTTCCCTGAATGATTATGGCAAATTATTATTTTCATGTTGATTTGTATTAGCAACAAAAAAAACTTTAACATGAACATAATTGTAATTCCAATACTAATGTATATATTCGTCGATCAAATTTCTGAGTCCATAATTTTAGTTTTCTTGTGTCCATTAGAAGAATATAGTTACCCTCAGGAAAATGTCAAATGATTCTAATGTATATTTTTATTGTAAAGAAGGAAATAAATCAAGTATTAAACAGAAAGAAAATAGATCCAGGTGTGAAACCCTCCTGTTAATTTTAGGGGCCTTACATGTTATGAAGGATGCATAAGCCCTGTAAATCTAAATTTCTCCCAAAATGCCCATGGAAATGTTTTTCAACTAAATCACAGAAAAAATTTCCAGGTTCTCTATTTTCATGCAAAATTTCTTCAAATCATTTGAAATATTAATTGTAAGTTTTTTAATCCAATGCTCTGCCTCCTGTTAACAATACAAATAATAACTTCCCAAAATACCCCTGGAAAGGATGCATAAGCCCTATAAATCTAAATTTCTCCCAAAATGCCCCTGGAACTGTTTTTCAACTACATCACAGAATAACTTTCCAGGTTTTCTATTTTCATGCAAAATTTCTTCAAATCATTTGAAATATTAATTGTAACTTTTTTAATCAAATGCTCTTTCCCTGTTAACAATAAAAATAAAAAACTTCCCAAAATACCCCTGGAACTCTTTTTGTCCCAGATTCTGAATTATCCAACGATAAGTTTATATATGGTGGTTATCGGCTAGTATTGAGCCGAGTAGTTGCTTTTCTCCCTCTATTGTCGCCTTTTGCTGCCCTTAACTCACTTTTTCCGTCTCTCTTTTGAGTACACGCATCTTCTTTACCTGTTGAACAAGTACAAAACATAAACAAATTCATTCAATGTAAAACTAAACTCTAAAAATCATACATGCGTCTTAATTAACTGTAACACCATAAAAATTTGAACAATTTTTCACTTTTGAAAACCATAAAATATCATTTGTAATCATAAATAAAAACATTGTATCAGTACAAAACCCAAGATCAAAATACATAAACTCCGGTGTGCGTGTGTACGAATCATGCCGGCGCCTTCCCGCGATCATCACTGGTACCTGAAACACATAACACATAACACTGTAAGCATAAATTCTTAGTGAGTTCCCCAAAATACCACTCTAACACATAATAGACACTCAAGGCTGTAACTCTGTTGACCCTCAGGTCTATGTGTCTCAGTGGGGCCCTCCAGCCCCAACTCTCTATGGGCCCTCTGGCCCTAACTCTGTGGACCCGAAAGTCCTAACTCTGTGGACCCGAAGGTCCTAACTCTGTAACTCTGAATCATGCATAGCACATATTAGAATAAATCATAGCATATAAATAACATGTAATTACACTGGCATATAACTCTAAAATACTCTATCACATAATTCTGTTACTACACTAGGTAAAGTATAGTGAGAAGACTCACTTCGAGTATCTCGGTAATCTCTGACTCGGTAACGCTAGTCTAACCTCCGCCTAATCATATAAAATAAATACCCTAATTATTATAACTCTCAAAGGCTAGACTATGTCCTCTTATGACACTCTCAGAAGGGTAAAAGACCATTTTACCCCTCTCACAACTCAAAAGGCCCCACAATAGACCATACCCTAAAAGCCAACCCAAAAGTCAACTTTCTGGGTTACGCTGCACGTACCAGATGTGTACGCTGCGCGTACCTGGCTGCATCTCAGGATCGGGGAACGCCACCCAGTACGCGGCGCGTACTGGGATTACGCCCGGCGTACTCCCAGCTTCAGCCCTAACTCTTTAGGTCTTAAACAGTTAATACTCATATCCAAATTCTAGATCCGACCACATCTAAGCCTCTTGATCCATAAAGTTGATGACTTTATGCCTTTGCATGGCTGGATAAGTCACCAACTCTCACAATGTTCCATCCTTTAACTCTAGAAGGCTTATACTCAAGCATGACCTCAAACTAATCACTAAAGATGGAAGCTTTATGGCTCTAAATCACTAATAGCACTGAATGGGGACAGATCTCGGACCATGGAGCACTTTACACTCATAAAGTCTCCACCTTTGGGGTTTTTAGCCATAGCAAAAGCACATGCAACAACAAATCAAAAGAAGAGGAAAGTTTTGAACTTTATACCTCTAAGTGTAGTTCCTTGCTCTGTAGATCTCAGATCCAAAATGGCACCTCAAGCTTTAGCTTCCAAGAACTCCTTTCCTTCTTCTTCACTAAGTCACCAAAGCACAAAAAGCTCCAATCAACACTCTCACACACTAAGGACGATGGGGGCTCTCTTTTAGGGTTTCTCTCACTGATATGGAGGCTGAGAAATGAGCCTTAGCACCCTTTAAATAGTGCACAAGACAGATTAGGGTTTTGCACATGGGTCGGGTACGCCCGACGTAACTCTTGGTACGCCCAACGTACCTTGGCGATTCGCGTCCAAACTAATCACACGAGTATGCGCAGCGTACCCCCGTGGTACACCCAGCGTACTCACATGCTAACTTTTCTCCACACAAGGGTTAACCATGAATAATGACAAAGAATAAGGGTAAAAGAAATGTACGTGAATCTCGGGGTGTTACAATTAACATCTAAACATTAACAGAAGTAAGTTTATACATTGCCCAATTTGTGAAGACATGGTGGTATCTGAACCAAACATCCCCATAACCTTTTAGCCTGAAAAATGATCCCATAACCGTTTTTTCTTGAAAAAATGAAAAAAAATAAAATAAATGGGAATGAAGTTATCTTGTAATCTTGGAGGCATGCCGACCAGAGAAGAGAAGTTTGTAATTAAAAATTGGAAATTAGCAACATGGAGATCACATAATAGTAATTTATATAAGTATAATTACGTATTAACCTCTTTTTTTTCCTTTAGGTTGTTGAGGAATATACAATTATACATCATTCCATAGTCTACACCAACGATTAGCTCAAGCCCAGGCCCAAGTTTTAAATAACACAACAAAGCCCAAGTTCATCAAGACACGATCAAGATCCTCATGTAATAGTAATTTAAATTCAATCAAGTGAACCAATATCAAGACTAATGATACAATTCAACATTGAGTGCGTTCTTACATATGGTTCAAGTTATGATCATTCACAAATACGATGCAAAACAACTTTAAGAATGAATTGTATCGATGCTAGTTATCGAGCTGATAACTATACCATTTATGTAATTTTACAAAATGTTGTTAGTTAATTACACCTAATATTCTACTTTAAATTCTAGCAATTTAGAATTTAATGATAATTCCACATTGACTCTGATAGAAATGTCAATACCACCAACAATTCATGTCGTTCAAAATGTTTAGGCTGCATCATATGAATCTATAATACCATTATTTGTTCGAATACTAAAACTTAGAATTACGACGAAGTTCTAAATCTACCTCTATAAGAAATCTAACAAACTAATCAAGATTATCAATAAACTAATTTATATATGAATTTAATATGGAATTAATTAAACACAAGATTTCATATAAACAAAGGATTCAAAAGCAATCTAGCATAAGAGTTTCAATATAGATCAACCAAAGTTTCAAACAAAAACCCGAATGTTGGAAAATCAAAGCAATTTATCCACACATGCATGAAACCTAATTCATCGATATAGTCAAGATTAAACTAATAAAACGCAATACAAATGACTTACAAAAGTAAACTAGATGAAGTTCTTAAGCTTCAAGATTGTCCCTTCCATAGAAAATATGGCCCCCTACTCTATAGAAACCGAATATCTTGATAAAATCCAAAAATAATGCTTAAAATGAAAAATTGTTGGTGAAAAATAATATGCATGACTACCATGCAAGGCTCATTACATATAATCTAGAGTTACATGCAATACGAACCCTAATGCAATATATAGGATCAAGCCTTTACGTTCATGGTTCTTCTGTATCAGTATTTCAGTGAATATCAAACCTATTATACTATCCTGTACTACTGTCCCAACCTAATTAATTACATCTCTAGAAAGACTACACTCATAAAATAAAGGATTGTAGAAATACTAGTGATTCTTTATTAAGTTTTTAAATTGACAATACAACTATGTTATGATATGAAAACAAATGAGAATAATTATTTTGACTCGGAAAAGATATTTAAAGAATAATCCAACAATTTACAGCTTACATTTTACATATTAAGCCACATGCTTAATAGTTAATAGAACGACACCAAAGGATCAAGAGAACTTACTGAACGATTTTCATAAAGCTTTCAAGCCTGTCATCTTCAACAACGTTTATCTTCAAATTATTCATATCACTTTCATAATCCATCCACAAATACGACGTCTCTTCATCACATATCACTTTTTCCAACTGTAACAATTTGCTCATGGGCACTGGCAACTCTCGTAATCCATGAACACCACTCATCTTTAGAACCCTCAGGCTGCATAGTTCTCCAATTTCATCAGGTAGTAGATTTATACTCAAACAATCAGATAGATCAAGGAAGCTCAAGTTAGGAAGACTTCCAATCGATGCCGGTATTTCTTGTAGTTTTGTGCAACAATGGAGGTTCAGGTTCTGAAGATTGGAAAGATTTCCCAACTTTTTAGGAAGCGCATCCAGCTCATGGCAATTGGTGATGCTGAGATTCTGGAGATGAACAAGATTACATAATCCTGAAGGTAGTTCCATCAAATCATAACAACAATCAAATTCGAGATCCATGAGATTTGATGGAACATAAGGAGACTGATCTGTGACGCTGTTCTTAAAAGCATCACCTATCTCACACATAACAAAGGAAAGTTTCTGAAGAAATGGCAAACTGAAGAGTGGTTGAATAGAGGAAGAAAATGAAACATGTTCGAATCTGATACTTGTTAGGTTAGCGAAAGAATCTGTCAATGGAAGATTGAGTAGTTGGCCAGCATAAACACTGCACGTACTCGAATATCCATCTGCAGAAAAGGCAACAACTGATGAATTGTCTTCCAATCCGGAAATCGCAATTGAATCCGTCATACTAGTGTTTATCGTTTTCTCCTGCACATCAATCTGGAAGAACCTCAAGAGCTCGTTGTTCAATCGAATCAGCTTTTTTGAATGAAGAATTTTCTTGTTCATGGTTCGATACTTGATGCTCGAGCACTTGAGAACGATCTCTGTGGCATTGCTCAGATAACAGATGAGCATTATCATCTCTTTCTCAGGACGATCCAACACCTTGCTTAATCTCCAGCTGTCATAAAACACCTGCTCGATGCTTTTTAGGGTTTTTTCAAGGCGTTTGAGAAGACTTTTGAATCTGTGAGTTTGTATAATCTGCCATACAACATGTACTGCTTTCTGTAACTCACCCAATACAAATTGTAATGCAGTCTCAAATACTACCGCCATTGATAATTACACAAAAAACTTTGAAACCCTGATAAAGACTTTATGTGAAGGGAAATATCAAATATGAAATTGAAGACATAGAATTGATCTCGATGAAGGTATTACTTGTGAATAATATGTATATATATATATACAATCTAGCCTTCAGTTGATAAGTATTCCTGAATAAACGAGGATGTTTCTTGCAGTTGACATTGAAGCTTCATTGACGCGTTCATATTAGGTACGTGTAAAAGAGCGACTAAGCGAGGGTTAATTTGTTTATAGCGCTGAAATAGATGCCGTAATTTAACGAAGAAGAACGACGGAAGAAGGATCGTTTACAGTTGCACAATTACAATAATAGTCCCTGGATTATGCTCGAATTTATAATTTTTCATCGTCTTATAAAACATTTCAGTTTTTACTCGTTCATAAATCATGATAAGTGTCTCCTAATTAAGTAACTCGGTCTCACATATATAGGGTTAAAGGTGTGATTTTGAAGGCGCTTGACTTTCAAAAAGGGTACTATTGTTTAAATATAAATCTAATTAAATTTTCATATATGGTTTTTCTTTGGTAATTTCAAATTCTAGAACACGAAAAAGATAGGGGATTACAGCTCGACTTGAACCTTCATTATTTTTTATTTTTAATTATGATGAAGACAAGTTCCAAGGTTGAATATTGAGGAAATTTTCAATAAAACATAGAGGTTAATGAGAATGGTGTGGGTGTTGACATGTAGATGCTAAATTAAATATCATGATTCTTAATTTTTGATGCTAGGTCTTCTTCAATTTGAGTTTAAAAAATGTAGTGTATGTATATGGAAACATACATACACAATTAAAATTATTATATTAACTTTTTTAAAACAAATGGTTATGGATCATAAATTGATGAAGCTTAAAATTTTAGTTCATGGAATTTAGGTAAAGACGAAAAATCATAGATACAATCGGAAATCTAAAATAGTTGGTTGCTATAAAACAACAATCTATAATATTTTTTAGGCTGCACGGTGTGGTGCAGTTTGGGACCGCACTTGGCCGCCACCTCAGCAGGGAACACCGCCCCCTGGGTGCGGTTTCGTGCGGTTCAAACCGCAGTGCGGCAAAAAATGGCCGCGACTTGTGATTGGCTGAGATAATTTGACTGTTTTTTGATTGGGTGGGGAGAAATTAAAGTTTTTATTTAATTTTTTTTTTTTTAAATGAAGTGTGGCACCACTCCTTGGGTGTGGCAGGAAACCGCACTTTTGTGGTAAAAATAACATGGCGCTTACGTGGCAATGAAAGAAGTGCGGTTTCGGTGGCACGATACCCTCCAGCCTTAGAAGTCCAAACTTGCATATTTGAACCTAACGAAGCGACTATTAATATATATGGGAAAGTGGAAATGATCGGCTATATTTCTACTACTTTTCTATATCTTTCATTCTTTCTTCCTAACTTTTACAATAAAGTGCAAAAATAATCCTTCTATTTAACAAGCATTTCTGAATTTAGTCCCTTCAAAAATGATTTGCAAAAATGTCCTTATGATCAATATTAAAGTATGGCCTATATTCAAACTAAAATGACTAATTTACCCGTGTAATATTCTTTATATCATTTCATCCTTTTATTTTAGTGTTTAATTATTTAAACATAAGAAAGACAACTCGTAAGGGTATATATTTTTCTTATGAATTTGCATCGGTTGTGAATCTCATATGTGTGTAACGATGGTCTAAAAGTTATCTTTCTCGTCCTAAATTTCTGTATTATCTTTTATTTATTTATTTATTTATTTATTTATTATTATTATGCTTTGGGGGAGGGAGGGGGGGGGGGGGGGGGGGGGGGGGGATTTGAAAAGAAAAGTAAGGTAATAAATAATAAATTTATACAATCGAGGTTTTCCCAAGTTTTACTCGTTTTTATTTGTGATTCTTGTCGATGATTAGTTTTTTATGAGTCATTTCTCTTTCGAATGTGTCATTTCTCTTTTGATATTTTATATAATAATCTACCTACTGTAGACGACGACATTTTTTAACCCTATTTCCGACGACATGTTGTCAGGATAGCCTGTACCAATAACAAATTGTCGGCATAGGTGAAAAAAGTTGCAAGGATGGGTATCACCATGACTTGCCATCTTCACAGCGCCCGTCGGAACCGGCTTTCGAAAAAAAAAGTTTTATTATTTAGTTTTAACGACGACAAGTTGTCTGCATATGTCAAATCTATATTGACGACAAGTCGTTGGGACATGTTAACTTTATAGCGATGACAAGTCGTCGGCACAAGTTTAAAACCATTTTACAGACTAAGCTATAGCGACGAATTGTCGTCGGTATAGGTCAAAACCGTTTTTACAGTTAAGACCTATATCGACGACATGTCATTAGTACAACCACTATATGTATATTTGTTTGTTTTTTGTTTTTTTACAGATTCTGTTATTTATCATTCCTATTTGTTTAACAAATCTAGTCTAGTCAATTTGCAACGTAGATATTCATAATCAACAAACATTCAATAAATATTACAAAAATTCAACAAACATTGTTCAAATTCAAGTATAGTACATATCAAAATAACACAAAAAATCAATCCTCATGATCTTCTTTCGTCTCCCCAATCTCATCGGTTACTTTGGGGGTATTTTTTGGATTGAATCAAAATTGTGGTATTAGTGGTGGTTGGAAGTTAAGAATTACAGCCATCAATAAGTCATTATACCCATTTTGCATTTGTTTCAACTATTTTTGCATTTGCTGGGTTAATATAAAAAATTGGGAATCACTCATAGTTGGGATTGAGATTGGGAAGATGTGAAAGTCCGTTAATTTGAAAATAAGTCTATGTTGGTGGTTGGTTTCATTCCCACTCCGCAAGTATGTCTGTGTCTCATCCCAAGGGCACGATTGAGACATTTAAGCTCATTTACATTTTCACCCTCCCTGTCTTCTTGCATTTTCATATATACTCATCTTGAATCTTTTCTTGAAATTAAAGAAAAGAATAAACATACATTAACTAAAACAAACAACTTAATTTAAACACTAAAATATAATAATGTACATTAAACAAAAACCTATAATAATAATAATAATAATAATAATAATAATAATAATAATAATAATAATAATAATAAAATTTTTAAACAATGTATTAATTTTGTTTATTACTTACCCAATCTTCTTGTACTCGATGTGTAAACCAACCCGAGGTATCGTTGTACCAAATCCTTCTTCACCCATTAATAAGCCACGAATATTAAATATATTTATACAAATGTTAATAAAAAATTTATATGATACAAATAAATTTTATTACCTCTATATGACATATTTGAGTATGTGACTTAAAACCATGAGTGCTTTTATGTCAAAAACAACAAATTAATCAATCAATTCCAAGTATTGGCGGCCTAATCTTTCCGCCATATGTCGATCCTATCAAAATAACATTTCACATCATGTTTGTGTTCTCTATACGCTCTTTGGCTGTCGGCTTGGATACCCGCTCGAATGGATTTCACAAATATGTACCTCGAAACCTATTAGGATCAAAATAGTTTACAAAGAAAACATAGTTGATTAGTAAAAGAAATATTTAATAATTTTATATCCAATAAATATAAAAAGTATTGTATACTGATTTCGAACTCAAGATAAATAACTTCTTTGTAGTTGATAGGAACACAACGTTAAGATGGATAATGTAGCGGTACATTTGATGCCACTTGATTTTAGATCAATCTAACTAACATTTTCCCATAATCCCTTATGAATCGACATGTCTCGTTGGAGGTATCAAGTTGCACGACTAAAGGCTTCTTACTGTTATCGTCATGCGCTTCATACAGATTTTAGTTCCTTCCTAGGTCACTCACATTCTTTGAGTTTGCTACATTCACACATAGAATTAAAAATTTAGAAATTTAGAACTTTAAAAATATATCCAATACTTAAGAATTTCATGTAACTTACAAGATATGCAACCCGATGTTATCATATATGCGCCCTCGTGTGGAGGATTGTCACCGCCATCTCTATCACACCCCCGAACCAGACGGCGGAAACGTTTGGGGACTCGTTTGTGACTTCATTCTTGTAGTATCATCACATGGTATATAATTGAAACATAACATCATCATCATCATCACACATGTAATATAACAACATACATTGATTACCTCGAGTATTGTGTTTGAATATTACATGCCAAAATAATTAAAGTATGATGAAACAAAATATAAGAAAATATCCATTAATTTGTTCTGCCTAACCTGCTTCAACGGTTTCCTGATAATACAAGTTAATTTAAAAGGTTAACATAAAATGTTGGTGAGTTCATAAGCATGTTTGAGAAAATCATTTGTATAATTTTGTAAACACCAGAAAATCCTATATTTTTTTAAAATAGTTCAGTTTGTTTGTATTTGATCTTGTATTAATGCATGTGTGTTATTGTTTACTAGTATGCAAAAGAGAATGAAGAAATGAAAGAGAATGTACAGAGAATGCCCCCAGACAACCCTATGTTGTCTGTAAAAGAGAATGTTGGTATACCAACTCTCGAGATTAAGTACCAACACGAGTAGGTTCCCGAGTAATCCAATTAGAAAAGAGAATGGTCTCCTGTAAATTTAAAATGTTACTTCCTCTAAGTGAATCGCTATAACCATACTAGATAATGACAATATCGTCTGTCATGGCGTTGTTGGACGCCGGTGGAATAGAATAAGGTTTTCGTCACCCTAGACTGGTTTAGTCTAACTGTAGTGAACAGCTCGGATGTGTGGTGTCATCAACGCATAGATCTACACACAAATCCTCACTCTCCCTCCAAGTGACTTTGGTTATAACTACATGCTATGATCGTACACTCAATAGGTATCAATCGACACGTCTCACTAGATCCTTAATCGAAATTTACGCGAAGAGAAACATATAAAGCACACTCCAGGCCCAATGAATCATGTAAGTGAACAACTAAGGCTCACTAAACATGTAAGTCATTTGAAGCCTCGAAAGGAATGAGATTATATAACATGGGTCCAAAATATATGTAAAAGGACACTAATGTCCATCTCACATGTGTGTTATTTACAGACCTAAATAGCACGCAAAGAGTATCCTATGTCTGTCAAGCATGTTAGTGGGTCAATAAGGCTCAATAAACATATAAAGAGTATTCAAGACTTATCAAGCATATAAATGGGTCACTAAGACCAATAAACATGAGAATTACATAATTAGCACGTTTGTTAATGTATTGCTAGTTTTAGCTCAATTATTTACATGAACGACATAAAATGCCCACTTTTTGTAAAAATGACATTCTTGGCCCATTAAGCCAAAAATTTACAGTTAAGGCCTAATTTTGGTAAAATTAACATTTTAGGCCCCTTTTTAGAACAAAACTTGCATTTAAGGCTAGTTTTTGTAAAAATAATATTTTTAACTCACTTTTGTCAAAAATATCATTTTTGGCTTGATTTTTTATAAAAATGTGTATTTTCGGCCCATTATAGATAATTTCATATGCCCTAATTTTTTATAATTTCACATCTTCAACCCTTCTTATCAAAAATTTATATTTTTGGCACAACTTTGTTGAAAATGACATTTAAGCCCACAAAAGATCAAAAATTACGAATTTTGGCCCAAAGCCGTGAGAAGCCCATATAAGGCCTATTTATGAAAATGTTTACATTTTTAGTCCTTGTAAGGTCTCAAATGTCGAAATTAACCATGTTTAGCAAAAAAAAAATCCTTTTTGAACCCCTACTAACCGCGAGTTACATAAATAACCTATTTTTTTTGTCATTTTGTCACTTTTAGCCCCTTTTATGAAGTTTTTCTTAGTTTTAAGTAACTTGTATGTATTTTAAAACCTTTTTCATGTAAGATAAGTTGAATTTAAGTGTTATGTTATACCAATATCACCATCTTTCAGTAGATCTTTAAGTTCATGAAGTTTTACAACACATAAACACATATATAACTAGAAAAACACACAAAACCATGTATACACACATAGATCTACACAAAACAACTTGTACTCTCCCCCAAAACAAAGTAAAAATCGAAAATAGGGGTATAAACTCACTTTTCTTTGAAGATTTCGGTTTTTGATGAAGATTAGAGGAGTTTTTGGCTTTACAAGCCCCCTTTCAAGAGATCTTCGAATTTTAAGAAGTTTTAAGAGCATGATCATCAAATAAGAGTGGTTTAAGGAGAGATTTTTAGTGTAAACTTGAAGTTAAACAAGAACTTACCAAGATTGATGATCTTTGATGAGGTGTTCTAGAACACACACACAATCACACACAAAATTTAGGAGAATGGATGAAATCTTCTTGTGTTTGAGAGGAAAGGATAAGAGATTTTTGAGTTTGAAATGAAGAATAATGGTGATGATGGAGGCTCTTATGGCCGAGAGTTAGAAAAGAAGAGAGAGAAGGACTACGCCTTATTATTTTTGGGATAATCTCCCTCCTAGAAACATGAGATTTATCATGGATACATGAGGGTTAAACATGTGTTGTTAAGCATATGTTTAATCCTTACCCATCCTTTTTTATAGTTGGGTCGAGAATAAGGGAGAAGAAAAAGAAAGGAGAAATAGTTTGGGCGTTACTTGCTTGATTTCGATATTATGAGGCCCAAGTTGATGGTTTTCGGCCTATTGGGCCATTATGAGGGTTCACGACCCAAAAGTGGTAAGGGATGGGGTTTACGGCCCAAATACAATGAGAGGATGGGTTCACAGCCCATCATGGTTCAATAGGGTGGTTCACGACCCATCATGGCCCATGGTAAATAAGTGAGTTGTTTTAGACCCAACATGGCCTAATTGATATGGTTTGACGAATATGGGCTCAACTAGAGCCCAAATGGGTTTCATTGGCCCAAAATCATCAAATAGAAGGTTTACTGGCCCATAAGGCTCAATAAAACGATCCTAGTCCTTAATAAATTTGAACCGAGATATTTAGGGTTTCAGACCCATAGTTAAGTATATGAGATGTATTGTATTAGGTTTGAACTTCACTCTGGAGTTTTGATTCAAATGGATGATTTTAATTGAGCATAGAGTATGATATCCACTGAAATTACAAGTCTTACAATAGTTGATGTTTACATGAAAACATAATTTCCTAGCTATAAATGCTAGTTGTGACAATCTCCTCCATATCCCCTCACGATATGTGCTGCCATCTGTTTAACATTTTAAAATTTAACAAATATTAAAAGCAATCATGATATAGAATAACCATAACATATTGTCAATCAGAATCATCACTAATTGGATAATTGGATGATCCCAAAGTTTTCGATGATGAATATCTTCCACAACTCTCCAGTTATTGTTATTTTTTCAAGTAAGATCCTGGAGATAAAACACTTGCTTAGCTTGTATGGCTAAGATGTATTGTTGATCATCATAACATGTTTTACCGAAATACCATTCATGACTGGTATCGATAAAAACCATATTCTTGTTAGTAATTAAACTTCCCTTACACAATGACACATCAAACCATTTATCACGAAAGAGTACAACTGAGTAACCATTTAAATACTATATATCTATCATCTCCTCCAATTGGCCATAGAATGGTGTATCGTCTTCTCCTAATGTAACAACACCACTATTTTTAGTAGTGTGTCGGAGATCACAGTCATGCACGACAAATCGAACACCATTTACTATGCACGCAATGTAAGAATATGCATTCAACGGACCATGTGCCAATGCCATTAATTCGACAGTACAGTCCGAATGCATATGTTTTTGGAGACTATAATTTTTTAAGGAAATATAAGATTTTACATTTAAGTAATAATGTAAATTAGTTTTACATTATAAATATATAAGGTATATACCTTTCTTTCGAACCATGAAGAAAATTTCGTTTTGAAATCATTTTCTGGCGATTCTAATCCAAATTCGTTGGATGTGGAACAACCAATAGTTTAAACATATTATAACACTATTGAAAATGTAGTTCATAGATAACAAAGCTTACGATTTGTAGCCTTTCATATCTTCCTCGTCATAGTTGTTTAATACAAACCAATGCAATGATATTTTGGTCTCTTTAAAAAGTTCGGAAATTTTCTTAGTGGACATTGCTCGACATTGTCATGAGAACACATAAAATTTCCTTTTTGGAAGGTCAGGATCCTGATTTCTATCAAGATGGTTGAATTTAGTTTTCATGATCATAATGTCAAAAGTTTCGTCTGCAAAGTAACCCTCTGCTATTGAACTTCCGGCTTGGCTTTGTTTCTGACATAATTTTTGAGTTTTTCAAATATCTTTCAAAAGGATACACCCATCTCATGTGTACATGCACTCCAAGAATTGATTCTTCAAGTAAATGAAGAACAAGGTGAATCATTATGTCGATCATTGTTAGAGGATATATCAACTCAAAATTGCATAACAACTTCACCACTTCTTGTTGGGCATTTCTCATGTCATTACCATCCAATGACCATAGACAATTTTTCTGAAAGAATGTACACATGTCAATGATTTTTGTTGAAACATTTGTTGGCATACCTACTCGAACCCTTGTAGTTAGAAATTGATGCATGAGGATGTGATGATCACGAGACTTTAGCCCAACCAAATTTGATTCAGTATCAATAACTTTCTTCTTAAAATTCAATCCAAAACCATCAGGTAGTCTCACTCATTTAATAAATCTGCAGAAAAGAGGTCGATCAATTGTTTTGAAAGAGTAAGAACCATGTGGTAGTATTTCTTTCTTATTTTTGTTGTCTTTCTTCTTCCTCTTAACTTTCTCTTTTGGCCATTGATCTGGTCGAATACCCATTTTTTTCAAGTCATCTCTTGCTCCTTTTGTGGCTCTGGTTTCTTCGTTCATCTGTGCGGTATTCAACACACTCTCACTCACATTTTTCTCTACATGAATAACATCTATATTGTGTTTTAGGTCAAGGGAATACCAATACTTAAGCTCGAAGAAGATAATGGGTTTTTTAGGTTACAAAATTATTTGCATAACGGGTTTCCACATAAACACTTATGGGTACATGCAACCTAGAACTCTATGACATTTTATCTAATTATAACAACATACTTTATAAAACAGAAACTAACCTATGAAAATCGAAAAACATAAGGCTTGAACACATACCTTTTGCAACAATCTAAAGATGCTAACAACTCTCTTGAAAACCTTATTGGAAATCTAACTCCAATAATGTGGAAGCCTCTAATGGTTTACACCCAAACCCTAGGCAAAACCATAGGATCAAAATATAGAGGAAGGCGGTAGGAGAAATCCAAATTCTCTATTTATATGTGTAGGGGGTCGGTTTTGCAAGGGATGTGATCCCTATATATAACTGTCAGATAACCTAGAAACCCTAGATTTGAATATTAAAATCATAGGATTTTAATTTGATTCAAATTAGTTTCCTTATCTGATACATTAGGCTTCTAGAATCTCAAGGGAGTATCTATAATTTCCTCATTTGCTCAATTATTGAACAATTACAATTCAAACCTTGAACCTATAATTAATTCTAATTAATCCAAAATTAATTTCTAGTTAATTTTGATAAATTCTTAATTAATTATTAACTATTTCTAATTAATAAATTAATCATATAATATATTAACATATCATTTTGTCTTTCTTTCTCTCTCAATATCAGTCATTTCTATTTTCTAGTTATGATGGCAACATAAAAAGAACTTTACATTTATTTACTAATATTATAGTAATTTAGTTAAGACCTCGAACACCTTAATCCAATGGTCTCCCACTTAGATAAGTCTTCAAATACAATTGCAAATATAGTCTTTGATAACCAACAAAGATTGCTTTCCAAATTCATTGCTAAACTCTGATTAAATCAAAATTCAACCCTATGATAAGCGATCGGTTATTCCTTCGTTCTGTAAGATATCGTATGGACACGAGACATGTATACAAATCAATCTCATGGTTAAGATTTTGTTTCTCGGTTTCCAATTTATGATAACATCATTAGACTATGAATTGAACACATTAATTTAGTCTAGGATAGGCCCAACAGTATAATGTCAACATTAAATTACCAAGGGGCAAAAGATATCGTTTTTCCTTAATAGAAAACCATTCACCAATATCTCAAATTCAACCTAAAAAAGAGAAAAATAAAAAATGACGAGTGGTATAGAACTTACTTGTGATCGTTGGTGAAGGAGAGTAGCCAAAGGGGTGTCATCAACGTCGATCGTCATTGAGAGATCGAGAGAGAAAGCATGTTGGGTGCAGCACTGCAAATCAACTCGATTGATCCATTTTGTTCATGTTACGACAAGTCATCAATATAGGGTTTAAGAAAACTACAGCTTATTGTATTTCTCGCAAATAAGTATATAGTTAAACAAAAATATATGTGCTGATGACTTATCATCGGGATAGAGTTCACATGGATCGCCACATTTTATGCCAATGAATTGTCGTCGGGATTGTTTTCCCAAAAACGACATCGGTTCTCTTTTCTACACCATTGAATACAAATAAATGAAAATTATAATTTGCACAACCTATACCAACGACATGTCGTCGACATAGGTTTTGAGAAAACCGCATAAATACTTTTCGTTCCCACTGAAGCTATTGCGATGAAAACTCATCGGCATAGATATCGTGGTTAAACAAAAATTGGTCAACCCACAACGACTTGTCGTAGGCATAGCTGCATTTGTAGTGACGACTTGTGTCATAGGCATAGATGTCATAGACACATGGTATAACTCGTGTAGTCATTGTAGAAGTGCATAGGATATTTATAATTGTTCTCTTTGAACTAGCATTCCAACAACTAAGGAATCGGCATAAGTCAATCACCATAAAGGAAGGAAACTAAAACAAGTGGGAGATGGAGATTATTTCACAAGCAAAACTTGCCTAAAGAAGAAGAGTCTATAATTAAAGAGGAAGCAATGGTAATAGACGCATAGACTTAATCCTATCTCACGATGTTGTTTAAAGGCACAATTAAACAACCTAAAGGACTTATAGTTCAATATGAGAGGTTTTCACCCAGTATGTCTCTCAAACTTCACTTGGGAGAATATGATTACTCAACATGGCATGTTGTCGTACACTACTCCGCAATGGCAACTAGCTATGAAAGTACCAAGCAAAATATTTCTTTACTTCTTTGTTTCTTGATATTTATCAACTTTATATTGTTGTAGAAAGTGGTCTAAAAGCATGAAAAAATGATATATTTCAACAAACAAATCGGTCTTGTTTATAAGGTAGTGACGTTGTATCTTAGTATTTTGACTAAAATCATCAACCACGCACCTCATAAAAATATTATAGTGATCATTGAGTATCTTTCTTGTTTTTATCAAAAAATATTTTCACTAATATATTAATCTAGTTATGGCATGTTTCAAGTGAAAGTGGTGAAATGGTGGAGAGAGAGAGAGAGAGAGAGAGAGAGAGAGATGATCATTCCCATGTATGTGTTCTCATTATTCAAAATATATACAAGTACATAAAAGAATAAGGCCTTAGGCAAGTATACACAAACATACATAATATAAATGTACAAATAAAGCTATAATACATTTACTAATAAGCCCCCATAGTTTGAGCGAGAGACTTTTGAACACTAAAACTATAGTGAAACTTGGTACATAGAGATGACAATAACTCCTTGATGAAAATATCTACATACAAATAGCAGGAAGGGGCATGGAAAACACAAACTTATCCAATGTCGACATCACGAACAAAGTGAATGCCAAGTTTAATATGATTTGATAGTTGGTGTTGATGGGTTTTAAGCATAATAACAATCCTATGTGCTCATACAAACCCTAATGTTTGGATCTAGGTTTCTCTATTGTACATGCTTTGAATCCATGACTAATTAACTTAGATCTAACATATTATAAACTGAATTAGGGTTTATAGAATTATCTTTGATTGTTATATAGCAATAACAATCAATTCCTTGCTTGAATTGGCTTCAAAAGCTTAGTGCCTCAAGTGTTGCACCTCTAATGGAGTCACAAACACCATATGCAACTTGGATGAAGAGGAGAAGAAAGGAGGCTGCCCAAAAAATGACTAGAAACCCTAGAGAATCAGTTATCCCCGTTTTTAGGGCCTAAGGGGTCCTTTATATACTTGTGTGGGCTGCTAGGGTCTCAGTTAAAACCCTAATGGACAGCTTAAACTCTAAGCAGCCCATAGAACCTTCTGGATAAGGCCATGGACGAAAATATGATGGGCTTCCATCATAATTTCATTCACCCCTTATTCCTTTAGCATTCCTTAGCCCAATAACTCAATTATCCAATAATTGCAGTCCAGTCCCCTTAATTTAATCAATCTCTTTTAGCCACAAAATTAATTCTTGACTAATATTAATTAAACAATATGATTTCTCCTTTAATATATTATTCTCATAATATATTAATAAATCATATTTAAACCTTTCTCTCCTTAAATCATCCTACATATTGCTATGGTGAAGGCAACCCAAAAGGACCATGTTCATAATCGGGTCAAGTACATACCAAAATAGTTATGGACTTAAACACTAATCCAACAGTCTCCCACTTGGATATGTCTAATAACTATTTTCCGTATGACTTCATAACCTGATCAGCAATCATAGCTTTCAAAAGCTGCTATCAACTCTGATCTTATCAGATAGCGTGTCCTCTAGATAAGGGATTATATATTCCTCCATTCTCAAGATATCGTATCGACAAAAGATATGAATTTCAATCATTCTCTCTATACTGTTTCCCGACTTCCGATTTATGACGACAGATAACAGACTACAATTGAACACATCAACTTAGTCCTGGCTTGGCCAAGCGCTTAGGTTTCATCACTAAATCATCGAGAGGCCCACAGATATCGCTTTTATCCCACTTTGGGTAAAAGGAATGGATAAACTTCGACTCAAAAGCTCGCTTGCATTTACTGCT
Source organism: Lactuca saligna (assembly GCF_052625555.1). Taxonomy (NCBI): domain Eukaryota; kingdom Viridiplantae; phylum Streptophyta; class Magnoliopsida; order Asterales; family Asteraceae; genus Lactuca; species Lactuca saligna. The sequence goes on along the minus strand of NC_136418.1, from coordinate 132,014,946 downwards.
CGAATCATACACAACAATAAGTTTTATAACACCAAGTTACTAGTGCGTTTACTTATTATCAATGTGCAACCAACCAACAAATGACAACTCACATGTCTCGGTTTCAAGAATATACAATATTATCGTCTCACTAATCATTCGTGATAAAACCATGAAGTGATCCAAGTGAGCGTGGGTTTAATCCAATACTCTAATCTTATCAAAGCATTCATGAATTCTGCAGCAAACTTGTGCCATGTCTAAACACTTCAAACAATCTACAGACAGATTCATGACAGTCTTTATTCATACCTACTCCCAACGTATGACCGACTGTGGATGTTTGAATAACCTAGTTATTCTGGAAGTCAAAACATGCAAACTGAAACATAACAATAATACTTAATCCTATATGGCCCCAAACTTGTGAGAGTAAATAAAACACTTCTATTTATCCACCATATTGATTACTCATTATTTATCATTTAATGTTTTGGATAATCAACTTATTACTTGAATTATAACAACAATTGTCCCATGATCTAAACATGCACACTTTGTTTCCTATGGTCCATGCTTTGTGAAATAGATCACCTGAAAACTTTTCCAATGATGCGCATTTCACAATTCCCTAATCCTAATTATTAGTGTAAGAACACAAGGTTCTTGCCACTACTAGAATATGCTAGATTCTAACATTTTACGCAACAATCCTTTCGTAAAGTCATAGCACAAAAGTCACCAAGACTTGGCTAATGAAATTACAAAGTACTTTCTTAGAAATTGTTACAAGACAATTCCATAGACATGAAGTCTCATATTCAAAGTACATTCCTTTGAACATCCTTCTTGCATAAAGTTTCTAATCTAGACATAGATTCTCAATATCTAACTCCCAATATGGAAACATTTCCACATTTTCCATATGACAACTCATTCTTAATAGAATCTTATTTATTCATAATAATGTCGATATGGTGCATCCAATACCATACTCCCAACTACTCATAAGCAACCAATCCTCAGCGAACTTTGGATCGTCCTTTGATAGTTGTTTAATTATTTTAGTCAAAACCAATTCTAGTCCTTTTTCCCTCTTAATGCGCTAGACATTTGGAAAAAATTTAGAATGGTAAATATTATAGTATTTGCAACGATCCTATACCCGAAGCGTATGGAACACGATGCATAATGTATTACATAAAGATATGATACTTTACCAATCTTTTGCCATAATATTTTATGTGTCATGTTCTTATAATTCGAACTATGAAGAGGGATGCCGTAATCATAATCGAATTTTAAGAACACACAATGTATCCTTCGACTGCAAATATTAAAATTTCTCAATCTAAGCTTTAGATTTTGAAACAAAGTATAATATCTCTACCTTAATTATAGAAAAAACAATTTTTTTTCAACCCATGCAACTATGCAAATTTGAATCTTTGTTTTTCTATAATTAATATTGCTAACTTGCAATACTCGCCATAATAATCATACAATCGTAACACTTATGCTCCCACTATCATGATGATTATTATCATACAATCATCACACTTATGCTCCCACTAGCTTTGACATGTATTCAGAAAACAAATGAGCTTCCATAAAAACAATGCCTATTGAACTTCTGAAATTCATATTTTTAATACCAGATGCTTCGATAAGCCTTTATCTAAGCTTCTTAAACTTATACACCTTTGCCTTAGATAGCTCATATGTGTGCTTAAACAAATTAGCACTTATGTTACTAAGTTCCAAATGTTCAAACTAATTGCCAAATCTCACAATTCGAACTATGGAAAGGGATGCTGTAACCATAATCGAATTTAAGAATACAATTTTCACAATCGCTATCTTCTTAAAATCTCTCTTAGTGAAAGCATTTCCTCACAGTCATTTTCATAAATGAGGGAATCTTATGACACTTAGATTTTATGGTGTATGAGTTCCTATCCATGTGAATTTGCCAAAACAAAGGTTTGCGACAAATCCAAACTCATATGGACTGAACTTTCTTAATCTTGATTTCTTGCCCTATGGTAACACGAGTGCCCACCATGTCTTCCAAGTAGTTTAGTAACTTGTCCTTACATATCAATGTACTTTCCATCGACTAAGGATTTAGTATGCATTCAAATGAGAACTCATAGAACTCACATACATAATTAATTCAATTGGAATGGCACAGAAACAAAATAATGTCAGCACGATAGGTTGTCAACCTCAAGTCGTGTGCTAGTGATGATCGATAAGGTTTATTCTTGATTTGTTCTTGAAACCTTTCAAGACCATTTAGACTCCCACTGACTCCTTGACATATAAGATTCTCTTATCAAGAAACATTTCTTGACAAAGAAAATACTCAAGAGTTAGTGTAGTTCTTATCAAGACAAAAACACTTCACATAATTGGTCCTAGTTGGTCTTTGTCTTACCCAAGACAGCACAACTTACCAATTTCAAATGTGTAAGAATAAGAAAACTTTTCCAAGTTCCACATTTGATTAGTGTTATAAACCTACTTAAACTTTTCACTCAGTGTCACAATCTTGACTCTAAGACTTGATATTGGAACGAAGTATGATTGACTTATTGATTTAACCATTTCTACAATACTTGATTCCTCTTCTTAGACATGAAATTGCACTAAGACTCACTTAGAGGATTGATGTGTATTTTTAATGCACTAGTTTTTTATTTATAAGTCCTAATTTATCGCATCTAAACCACACCTTACAGGCAGTGAACCTGATCGAGTATAATATAGCTTTGATAAGCAAGGGTGTCGATCACAGGGAACGGTGGTGAATTAATTTAATATATTTGATTATAGGTTACAGGTCACACGAAAATAATAAAGAAAATGGTTTAATAAATCTCAAACTAGCAATTAACAACTCTCGATAAACTAACAAGAAAGCAAATCTCTTCAGGTACTTTGGTTTAGATAAATTAAACCTTAAAACATAGACAATTGCATACACAAATTCATTTATTCATGTTCACCGATTCCTAAAATGATTAGATTCGCGTTCACTATAACTAATCCTTTAGCAAACAAGTCAATTTAAACAGTGATCAGTTGATTAAACTAACATGCTTCCTAGTGTTTAGTTCGTATCAAGCAAGACTTGTAAATATAGTTAATCGAATTACTAATTCAATTTAACCTCTTGTTGATGGTCATCAAACAAGGCTCACACATTAACTTACTTATTCTCAAGTTAATACTAGTTTCACATTTGTTATTCCTAGACTTATAATCTCGATGGTCATCAAAATCATAAGAGACAAGCAATCAAGCAGGTGTTCACACAACTCAATTCACTTAACAATTAACAGCAAATGATCATCTTTAATACGTAAGGATCTTTTAACAAGCTTGGCAAGATAAATTAAACATAAACAAACAATTCAATATAGCAATTAGTCTAATAATCAAAGCTTCATTCAATCATAAACACAAAGTAAAAGGTTTTTACACCCAAATCAGAAACTAAATACATAATAGTAACACAATGGAATGCTAAACATGGTCACGTTAGCAACCCATATGATTACCGAGACGTATCCGCTCTCCAATCCTTCCGGTCTCCGCTCCCATTAGCTTAATGGCCTTCCGGCCGCCTCCTAGACCCTCAAAACGGCAACTATGAAGTTTTCTTGTTGCACAAGTCGAAGTGGAATATCATAGATTATTCAAATTAGTGGAATGATATGGGGTATTTATAGTTGATGGAGATGGAATTTATATGGAATATTAGAGTTGTATTGGAATAAGGAAACTAATGGTGGCTTAGGGATTAAGCAAATAAAAAAAAGATAAGTGGAGCTTGGGGAATAAGTAACTTGGAGGGAATTTCCGTCCAGCTTTTATGCTTCATCTTCAAGGCCGATTTTGGATAAGATGAGTGTCGAATTAGCCAAAAGTCCCTATCACATAAGTCGTAGGAAATTTTGTCTAATTTTCATAACATTTTGAACCTCGTCAATTGGACTTATGAGTCATCAAATATACCTGAAACACTGAAGAGGGGTCAATCTGCCAGCAATATCCTTTTTGCATCTTTTCAGCTCCATTCTCTTTCTTTTGCATTCCATCTCCCATTTTAACTGTAATTAAATATTTCAAAGCATATTAAGTTTATTTTAGTTCTAAATAATAATAATAAATGCTAAAATATTAAGATATGTTATACATAAATATATATAAAAATACACATATCAAGGATCTATTGAGACATGGTTCTTAATCTTTAATACTTATCATAAAACACAATAAAAGGTACTCTCCCTTCTTCTTAGAAAGGAAAAACTTTTATCTTTCTGCCTACTTGATTCTTCTTTATTCGTTCTACTATTCATTGAAACTCTTTCAATCAACTCAGAATTACACTTAATCTTATAAGTATGATCATATTTACTAGACTTTAGTAAATCATGGTGAATATCTTTGTCACTCTTGTGGTGGACTTGATCAATGCACAACCTTGTGTACTTGATCTCCTTGTCCTTCAATTGACACTTTGCCAAAGAATTAGTCTAAGCTTCCCAAATGTGAAGGTTTTTTCATTCATCATATAATACACATTGCATAATTCCAAGTTTCTGTCCAATTGAAACTTGGGTGATGAGAAACCCTCCCTATTTGGTGAACTTTTGACATTTCCACAAATAACATAATTAAGAATCAAATCCATTTTGATAATAATAGAAGTACACAAACATCAATTTTTCATATATTTCGTTGCAAGGATAAACAAATAAGATAAAAACCAAAATTTATTTTATTCATTAAAAACAGCGGAAAACATGTTCTTACAATGTAAAATTCAAATGAAAAACTACGTAATCATATACTCCTAACAAATCTATCATAACTTCCTAAGCTCAAAATCTGATCTTCGAATTCATGCGACCGAAATCCATTTCTTCGTGATCAGACTCATCTTGCTCTTCCATCAAACTTCCTCTCTTTTCTCTAATCCTACAAAACATGCAAATGTAATCTTATCACATTATGAATAAAGAATAGGAATTTAAATGGAGTTAGATAGTGGATTTTATACCTGAAGTAGAGTCATACTTATTGACTCTCCCATCTCTTAGATTCTTCAGGTCCTTCGGGCAGCTTCGTATCCATTTTCCCTTTCCTTGGCAGTAGGAACAGGTGGATTCTCCTAGATTGTCCACGGAAGAATGGTTGGTTGAATTACCAGACAAATATGCTCCATTACTTCGCCAAATCATTTCTGATTCAGCAGCAATAAGAATGTAAGTCAAGTCAATGAGGGTTGCGTCAAGCTTCATCAAATAATACTCTCTTACGAACTCATCATATGATTCAGGGAGTGACTGAAGAATCCAGTCCATAGCCAACTTATTGGAGATAGACGCACCCAACATAATCAACCTATAAATGTGTGATTTCATCCCTAGGATGTGAGCACACACGGGTTTACCATCTTGATGTTCCATTGCCAATATGGATTCAGTGATCTTGAACCTTTCATACCTTCGATCTTGAGGGTTAGTGAGAACAACGGGAGGAAGAGGAGGAAGTGAAATCAAGCTAGTCCAAAGTAATCCTTCACTTTGAATCAAGCTTTCACTTTCATTAGGAACACTTTTTCCTTGGGATTCGGGAATACCACGGTTAGAGTCAGACATCTACAAAACGGGAGAAAATTCAAGTTAAGTTGATTGAGTCCTTAATAAAACACCCAAATGAGTTATTAAGGCTAGGATCCAACACAATATTCTACAACCTAGAAAAAGGATGCCGTAATCTAGTTGCAAAATATTTGAAGGTAGGTAAATGACGATTTACCAATTTCCACCATGAAAAACGAAAAAGAAGCTTAAGTTTTAAAGGAATTGAAACTCCTAGATCTTTTGAGATTCATTGAACTTTTCAATGGCATGTTTAATCTCGGTTATGCCCTACTATTTGTGACTGGGATGCCGAGGATCACAAACAAGGTGTGAATAACCATACAAATCACGTGGTGCACCCAATGATACTATTACCTAATCAATGTGCCGGTTAGCCACACACGCTCCATTGATCTATGATAAGCATCAAACCACCCTTCGCCACCAATGTCATCCCCAAATTAGTGTGCCGGTTAACCACACACGCTCCACTAACGTTTGACAAGGGTACGAAGTGTAATTCCATGGGTTAGCATACAATTTCACATTTTGCCTAAAGTAACTATGATTTGGGAATTTGTATTAGCATTTAGTTACTTTGTACTTCATTATACTTGTAATGGAAGGTTTCTGTCCTATCCTACCCGTTCGGCTAACGACCCTCCACTAGTCAAGAGTGCGGTGGGTAAGAGCAGATACCCATTCAATCGCCATTTTATAGGCAATTTCCTTAAACACCCCTTATAGACCAACTACGTGAATGAGGCCTACTAATGGTAAGACTGACTGTTTACTCATACATATACAATATTAGACTTTTAATGTTATATATAGTATAGGGTGTATTTTATACTTTTAAAATACTAGGTGGCTTAATTTAGTAAAATTATACTTTTAATTTAATTAAATGTAAACCAAAACTTTATGGGCCTATTAAATCACTTTTAATTATACACTTTAATTAATTAATAAAACCATAAGGGCGTGATTTGAAATTTTCAAATTACTAGGGTTTTAGAATTCAACATTTCAAAATTAAACTTTTAATCAACTTTTAAATTCCAAAACTTGAGGGCAAGTTTTGAAACATTTCAAAACATCAGGGATCAAACAACAAATAATTCAAATTAAACAATTAATTTCATAATTATCTATATTTGACCTAATCTTATTTTAGTCATTAGATAATTACCAAATAACTTTAAATAATCCATATTTATCACATAAACAACCAATACTTAAAAGATTTGAAATTATCTATTGTTTTGGCAAGGATAAACATATAATTAAGATAAAATTCGGATTTTAACTTCATAAAACAATTTAAGCATCAAATCCAAGTCAAAACAGCAGCTAAATCCCGAAATACCCTCTGCCTGATGCACTGACTCACCGAGTTGAGTCGGGCAGAGGCAAAAAACTCGTTTTTCAGCAAACAAAACAGTTAAGCATCACATACAACTGAAACCAATCAAGGCTCTGATACCACTTATGGGTTTTAAGCATAAGAACACTCCTATGTGCTCATACAAACCCTAATGCTTGGATCTAGGTTTCTCTATTGTACATGCTTTGAATCCAAGACTAATAAACTTAGATCTAACATATTATAAACTGAATTAGGGTTTATAGAATTACCTTTGATTGTTATATAGCAATAACGATCAATTCCTTGCTTGAATTGGCTTCAAAAGCTTAGTGCCTCAAGTGTTGCACCTCTAATGGAGTCACAAACACCATATGCAACTTGGATGAAGAGGAGAAGAAAGGAGGCTGCCCAAAAAACGACTATAAACCCTAGAGAATCAATTATCCCCGTTTTTGGGGCCTAAGGGGTCCTTTATATACTTGTGTGGGCTGCTAGGGTCTCAGTCAAAACCCTAATGGACAGCTTAAACTCTAAGCAACCCATAGAACCTTCTGGATAAGGCCATGGACGAAAATATGATGGGCTTCCATCATAATTTCGTTCACCCCTTATTCCTTTAGCATTCCTTAGCCCAATAACTCAATTATCCAATAATTGCAATCCAGTCCCCTTAATTTAATCAATCTCTTTTAGCCACAAAATTAATTCTTAATTAATTCTTGACTAATATTAATTAAACAATATGATTTCTCTTTTAATATATTATTCTCATAATATATTAATAAATCATATTTAAACCTTTCTCTCCTTAAATCATCCTACATATTGCTATGGTGAAGGCAACCCAAAAGGACCATGTTCATAATCGGGTCAAGTACATACCAAAATAGTTATGGACTTAGACACTAATCCAACAGGTGTTTCCTAGGGTTGGTGGTCGTGTTAATAATACTTACATTGTCATAGTAAGTGACAATGGTTGTATGGAGATATGAGTGAAATTCCTACAGGATATGGTGGATCTATATGATTTCGGCTATGATATTAGCAACCTTCCTATATTCTTCCTTTACAATGGAAGGGAAACTATATGTGATCGTTTGGATGACTATGACAGAAGGTTGTCACCTAGAAATATGCATTAACTTGAAATGGATTGGTGTGTAACAGGGCTCCCATTCCAATCGATGTCTAAAAAAGCTGTAAGAGTCAACGAGAAGGATGCATGCAAATAGAGTCAATGATTGAGAGTGCTATTAACATAACGCAAGATATGATTCAATGTATAAGATATTGATCTCTATGGTTGTGTATGAAGATACACATCTATTGCACCGCAAATGATAGGTTAGGTTAGATGAATGAGAGGTACTAAATTGATCACATAAGGATATGATATAGTGTAAGGTCGACCACATACTCACCATTGACCTAGAGCTTTAAGTATATTTCAACAGTTTTTTATTGTGTCACAGGTTGACATCTTTGCACTCTCAACTATCTCGTGTTGTAGTAAGGATAATGTCCTTGATATATAGTAACACGTATGCTATATCTAAGCCATGTTGAATAACGAATAAGGATTGGTCTGTTTACAGTGGCGAGTCTAGAACATAAAACCACGCTGTTCACTATTTAAGTAAAAACCGATATGAATGAAAGAGTTAAAAAATAGTACTAGCGGATCGGATCGGATAACCGATTGCAAATAATAATTGCAAATAAATAAAGAATTAAGATTAAGAACTATTAATCTACTAACCACAACTAACCAATTGCAAATAAACCCATATTGTTTTTCTTTTTTCTTTTATTTAGTTATATGTTTTATTGGGCTATTGAAATAAAACATGGGCTTTAGATATCTAGATCTATATTATTGCTAAACATATTAAAGACAAGGTGTCAAGGTGGGTCATTTTAAATATTAAATGTAGGAGATAGGTTCAAGTGTTTAAAGTAATTATTGTGTTATTGTATGCATAAATGTGGACCAATCAAAATTAAATAAATAATTAAATAATTAAATAAATAAATAAAAGTAATTTAATAATTTGATTAATAACTTCCAAAAATAATCCTATAATTATTGACTTTTAACCTAATTCTCCAGGTTTATATCTAAAGTAAACAATTCACAAACATAATTTGTCTCGCTCTTGTACTCCTCTTGCACACAGAAATTTGTCTCGCTCTCGTCTCTCGCCTACAGTACACATCTCTCTATCAATCACGTTTGCACCAGCAATCGCCAACACCTTCAATCACCGATAAGCGGTTCGATAACTTATAAATATACAAGCGCAAACATTTTTCTACTCAGGGGGTGTTTGGCTTAGCTTTTTAGAAGCCAAAAGATCTTTTAGAAAAAGATAAAAAACAAAAGTTGTTTGGCAAGTGCACTTTAAAAGCTACTTTTGGATTTGGATACAAGTAAAAAATGAACTTTTTGGAAAAATCAGGAAACCTGACTTTTTGTGACTTTTCCAAAAAGAACTTTTGCCTCCTGAAAAGCTAAGTTAAACACCCCCCTCAATCTGATCATGATCTTTTTATTTTTGAGCCCTAGTAATCTAATATCATATCACAGAGTTTTCGTTTGCGTCATTTGCTTTTTCACATCTTTTGTTCGCTACATCCATATTTTGGATCGTTCTTGTAGAAGCTTGATTATCTCATAATCGATTATTTTGATGAGATTCATTTGTTTCCTTCAATTTCTGAATTGATTCATGTATTATGACTGGATCTGACTTATACAAAATCCTTCTCACAACGTTTTTTTTTTCATCGAGCCCACAGATTCATTCTTCATTTAATTGATTTCATGATTAATTCAATAATTGTTAGTAATCGATGATTATTTAGCTATTGTTAAAGGATTGGCGAATTAGGGTGATGTTTTTGGTTGAAAATCGGGGATATGCCGGAAGTTTTATTGAATATTATAGTATATTAATTTTATGTTGGTTAAGTAAATAGATTTACTTCAAAACTTAGAAAATGACTTTATGCTTTCTTTCTCGATTTTATAACAGAATTCAAAAATTTTATAACAGAATTCAAAAGCTCTAATAGAATGGCTTACAATTACAATTTATTATATACAAATTAAAATGAATGTGAATGGAACGATGCAAAATTGCAAACATATGGAACCAAAACTAGAAGGTAAGATGAAGATACATGGAATGATACAAATCCTTGGAGATGTATCTAAAAGATTTATCTATTGAAGATTTATGGAACGATGCACAAACGTATAATGACTGAATTCTAACTTTCTGACAAATGAAACATACAATATAATGTGTTCTTTAAGAATACGTATCTATTAAATAATTTAAATATTAGGATGTTATAATTGCACTTTTGGTTTATTAATTAATTGTACAAACATTGTCAGAATTTGAATTCGTAATCGTATTTTTGTTTAATAATTCGTTAAGAATGTTTTGATTTGGATGCTTTGAGTTGTTATTAGTGAATTATTGTTGATGGGCTGGAATCCACGATATGATACAATTTTTTTTTCCTTCAAGATCTTGATTATAGCTCCAAGTATATTTATTGATATGCGAGATTTCGTTGGATCTAATATGTATTTGTTTTTCATGTTTTCAGATTTTCAAGCGTTTCTTACGGATTTGCCAGACTTGAGTTCAGCTCATTATGCAACTCCAAGCATAAGGCTATTTTTATTAGATGTAATTCGTTTAGAATGGATTAACAATATATTCTATTAGAATATGTATAATTGTGATTTTGATAGTTATGAAGTACATTGTGCTCTAAGGGAAAGAAAACATAAATGTGGTATAATCATGAATTCCAATTCTATTGGAATGGAATCATGAATTCCAATTCTGTTGGATCTAAACTACAATTTGGTTTTATTTTGATAGAATTTGATGCTTGAAGAACATACCGTAAATTTGAAAGTGATTCTAAGCATTCTCAGAGAATATTATTCTTACATGATTTGATTAATGGCAGTCATTTTCGTTAAATGTCTAATTTTATGGATGATCAAGAAAAAAGCTATTCTTCTGATAGAATAACCTACAATAGAATGATAGGAATATATGTAATAATATATTCTGCTAGAATATTCAGATCGAATAATATACATATTGTTATTTGTTATTAGTGAGTATTTCATTGTCATAAACTATTATATAAAGTTTTTACTTTTTTAAGAATGTTGGCATTCTCATAGAATATCATTTTAATAGAAATATGTATCCTGAAAAAATTAGAATTTTGAAAATCAATAGAGTTAACTATCCCAAAAAATATGGAAATTTTCTTTTTTAAATTTATCTCAATTGTCTAAAATACCCTTAGAATGAAATTAGATAGTACTTCTTAATTATCTTTAATTTAATAATACATATTAATCATTTTCTTAAATTAAATAAAATAATTGGTCCATATTTATGCATACAATAATACAATAGTTAGTTTAAATAGAATAACTTAAGCATTAAATGTAATTCCCAAATAAATTTTATATATAAGATTTATAAATAAGAAAATTTTAGGTGGATCAAGTGACCCACCTTGTATAAGAGTAGCCTCACCACTGTCTGTTTTCTACAACACTATACAGGTCCATACAAACATGCAAGAGTCACAATGACAACTAGCATCCTACATACACAATTTAATCAATAATTAAGACAACTCCTAAGGATAGGGAGAACACACAAACACACACACACACACACACTCTGCTGTTACCGGAAGGAGGCGAATCATTGAAAACATAATCATGTTTGTCAGGGTCGTGAAAACCGGGCGATTGCATGTACACCGTTTCGACTAGTGACCGTGTATGAAATCGATTTTTGATAGCAGTGGTTAACTCAATGTTTTCTTACTAAGAATTGAGTGAGTTTTTAGGTAGAGGTCATGTTAATGGGTGCTATGTTTTGAATAGCATTTCAAATAACAAGACCAAAATAGCCCGGTATAAGCTTAGATTAGTTAATTTAATTTACCCTTAATTATTGTAATTATGAGAGAACAAATATGATACTTGATAAATCTCTTATAATCTATAGTTTAAATAAACAAAATGGCATCTCTAAAACTCTTAACATGAAGGATTGTAGATATGGCTATGGCTCTCAAGAGCATTACACGGAACATAGCCATCTAATATATCTTTGATCGGATGTATATATGGATTCTTTATTAGTTTCTAAATTTACAATATACGTACAGTGATTTTATAATATGAAAACACATGAGAATAAAAATTCTGACTCTTCAAGATATTTAATTAAAGAATAATCCCACAATTTACACTTTGAATAACTATGAAGGATCAAGAGTCCTACAACTTACTCAACAATTTTCATAAAGCTTTCAATCCTGTCATCTTCAACAACATTTATCGTCAAATTATTCAAATCACTTTCATAATCCATCCACAAATACGACGTCTCTTCATCACATATCACTTCTTCCAACTGCAACAATTTGCTCATGGACTCCGGCAACTCCGGTAAGCCATGGACACCGCTCATCTTAACCACTCTCAGGCTGCGTAGTTCCCCAATTTCATCTGGTAATAGACTTATACTCAAACAATCAGATATATCAAGGAAGCTCAGATTAGGAAGACTTCCAATGGATTCTGGTAATTCTTGTAGTTTTGTGCAACAATGGAGGTTCAGGATCTGAAGCTTGGAAAGATTCCCCAAATTTTTAGGAAGAGCATCCAGCTCATGGCAATTGGTGATGCTGAGATTCTGGAGATGAACAAGATTACATACTCCTGAAGGTAGTTCCCTCAGATCATAACAACAATCAAATTCCAGATCAATGAGATTTGATGGAATATAAGGAGACTGATCTGTGACACTGTTCTTAAAAGCGTCACCTATCTCACACATAACAAAGGAAAGTTTTTGAAGAAATGGCAAACTGAAGAGTGGTTGAATAGAGGAAGAAAATGAAACATGTTCGAATCTGATACTTGTTAGGTTAGCGAAAGAATCTGTCAATGGAAGATTGAGTAGTTGGCCAGCATAAACACTGCACGTACTCGAATATCCATCTGCAGAAAATGCAACAACTGATGAATTGTCTTCCAATCCGGAAATCGCGATTGAATACGTCATATTAGTGTTCATCGTTTTCTCCTGCGCATCAATCTGGAAGAACCTCAAGAGCTCGTTGTTCAATCGAATCAGCTTACTTGAATGAAGAATTTTTTTATTCATGGTCCGATACTTGATGCTCGAGCACTTGAGAACAATCTCTGTGGCATTCCTCAGATAACAGATGAACTTTATCGTCTCTTTCTCAGAGCGATCCAACACCTTGCTTAATCTCCAGCTTTCATAAAATACAAGCTCGATGCTTTTAAGGGTATTTTCAAGGCGTTTGAGAAGCCGTTTAAATCTGGCAGCTTGTATAATCTGCCCAATAACATCTACTGCTTTCTGTAATTCACCCAATACAAGTTGTAATGCAGTCTGGAATACTACAGCCATCGATAATTACACAAAAAAGTCGAAAGCCTGATTAAGAATTTTTGTGAACTGTGAAGGGAAATCTGAGATTGAAGAAATAGATTTGAGTTCGATGAAGGTGTTACTACTGAATAACATGTATATATATATGTAATCTAGCCTGCAGTTGATTCGAAATCAACGAGGATGTTTCTTGCAGGTTGAGATTGAACCTTCCATCGACGCGTTCATATAAGGTACGTAAATGTGCGAGGGTTTGTTTTCTGTCGGAAATTGAGGAAAGAAACAGGATGGAACGAAAATTTAAACAACTACAAGGAAGGTCCTTGGATTATGATAGAATATTTAAATTTTCATCACTTTACATCTCATTTTACTTTTTAGTCCTTTATGCTGTTGTTTCTCCTAATTGAGTCCTCTTATTCGTCACTACCTAACTCACACCTATTTGGGGTTAAACATGTCAATTTAAAAGCACATTCCATTTGAAAAGGGTATTTATTTATATTAAAAGATAGAATATTAAGTTTTCTATCACTTCACATATCATTTTAACTGGCACCTATTTGGAGAATTTAAATCCCATAACAACAAAGACAAATGGGGGCTAAGTTCAAATTTTAACCTTCACTCATTTTGATGGATACTTTATATTTTCTTAACCGTATAACGTTTAACTGAAGACAAGGGACAAGGGGATCTTGAGAAAATTTCCAGTAACATAAGGATGATTGTTGAAAATGATATAAGGTTTGGTCAAGACAAATATTAAATTAAAGGTAAATAGGTAATGGTTATTAATTTTTTTTGTAATAAGGCCTTCTTTGATTTGGGTTTAAATATAACCCATTTATATATGAACACACAAATATACATATAAACATTATGCATAAATATAAGGAGAAATTAAGTAAACTAACCAATTTTGTTATTATTATTATTATTATTATTATTATTATTATTATTATTATTATTATTATTATTATTATTATTTGAAAATTGTGCATTCCAAACTGGAGTTACCGGTCCATCCTACTCCGTATCGGGTTTCAGACAAGAAAACTAACTCAAACACCAAAGGAATTGGCAGGAAACATAAATTTGATGTCCATGGAAATTCCGACAAAAATCCAAAGGTTTTGTTTTGTTAGAGATGCCAAAAAGGGGCCATTTTAAGAATGAGTGGCATGTTAAATTTAATAATAATCCTACTAGAACAAGTTGAAGTCGATAAGAGTCTAAGGACCAAGTTCCACCAAAACGAGTCCATATTTTATTTAATTTTGACAAATATGTCCAGAATTATGTTTCACTTGTTCTCGAGTCTTTTTATATACACGATTGTGTATGGTGGATCGGATTTGTGGCAACAAGTCGAGAAATTGAAACCTATTGAAGATGATTTTTTGCTAAATACCGTAAATAGGTCGAGTTCACCAATGTATGGTTTGTATGGAAGTTACCTCTCGAAAAACAATTAATTTATCCAATGTATTGTTTTCACCAAGAATTCAAAAGAAATTTGTATATGGTTGGTGTTTGAAAAGTGTAGGATATAAACACGTTTATAAATCGGATTGGTATATCACTATATCTTATCTCGATAAGGTGTGTTTTACTTGATTGGTTATTTCTGCAATAGAATGTTGATAATTATTTTTTTATGTCTTCTTTTTCTTCTAAAATCGGTGACTTCATGCTTTGACATGCTAGCTAGATTGGGTGATGTTAAACGATTGAAGAATGCATGAAATGTCAAAAGATAGATTAATTCTAACATTTGACATCAATACTAAAAAAATATAGTACTTGAATGTTTACAAAAGTTACAAAACATCAATTTATTAATGACTTAAGTTTTGGAATATTTTCATCGGGGATTTGAACGACTTATGTTGTAACAGAGGAGAGAAGTGAATTGGAACGACTCATTAGTTGGTATTATTCATAAGACTACGAACTCCATACATAACATAGTGAAATGGAATATCGAATGAAAATTTTGAATTTTGAAAGAAAATATCAATCGTGAAGTTTAACATGTTTTGTTATGATATTAGTAGTATTTACAAACTTTTTTATGATATTAAAGATATTAAATTTTTTAAAATTCAACGGATTAGCAATTTATGGTCTCCGTTAATTATCGTCTAACCGATTAATCCCTTAACCGCAGTCTACCGACTAACTAACGTCGAATGTTTTTTACAAGATTGGTAATGAGGACTTTTAGGAGAGGGCATGTTAATGCATGCTATGTTTTGAGTAGCATTCCAAATAAAAGGAACAAAATAGCCCTATATAAGTTTAGATTAGTTAATTTGATTTATCGTATAACTAATATAATTATGAGAGTGCAAATACGATACTTGATATAATTTATATGCCATAGATTAAACCAACAAAATGACATCTCTAAAAAGATTACACTCATAACATGAAGGATTGTAGATATGGCTATGGCTCTCAAGAGCATTAAACATAAACATCTAATATATCTTTGATTGATGAATATACGTATATATAGATTCTTTAGTTAATTAGTTTTTAAACTTACAGTAGTCTTCAAGTTAATTAAAGAACAATCCCACAATTTACAGTTTGAATGACAATGAAGGATCAAGAGAACTGATCAGTGAACAATTTTCATAAAGCTTTCAAGCCTGTCATCTTCAACAACGTTTATCTTCAAATTATTCAGATCACTTTCATAATCCATCCACAAATACGACGTCTCTTCATCACATATCACTTCTTCCAACTGCAACAATTTGCTCATGGACTCCGGCAACTCCGGTAACCCATGGACACCGCTCATCTTAACCACTCTCAGGCTACATAGTTCCCCAATTTCATCTGGTAATAGACTTATACTCAAACAATCAGATAGATCAAGGAAGCTCAGATTATGAAGACGTCCAATTGATTCTGGTAATTCTTGTAGTTTTGTGCAACAATGGAGGTTCAGAATCTGAAGCTTGGAAAGATTACCCAAATTTTTAGGAAGAGCATCCAGCTCATGGCAATTGGTGATGCTGAGATTCTGGAGATGAACAAGATTACATACTCCTAAAGGTAGTTCCCTCAGATCATAACAACAATCAAATTCCAGATCTGTGAGATTTGATTCTGTGACGCCGTTCATCAAAGCATCACCTATCTCACACATAACAAAGGAAAGTTTTTGAAGAGATGGCAAAATGAAGAGTGGTTGAATAGAGGAAGAAAATGAAACATGTTCGAATCTGATACTTGTTAGGTTAGCGAAAGAATCTGTCAATGGAAGATTGAGTAGTTGACCAGGATAAACACTACATGTACTCGAATATCCACCGGCAGAAGAAAAGTTAACAACTGAATTGTCTGCCAAACCGTAAATCCTAATTGAATTCCTCATCGTTTTCGCCTGCACATGAATCTGGAAGAACCTCAAGAGCTCGTTGTTCAAACGCGTCAGCTTATTTGAATGAAGAACTTTTTTGTTCATGGTCTGATACTTGATGCTGGAGCATTTGACAACGATCTCAATGGCATTCCACAGAAAAGAGATGAACTTTATCGTCTCTTTCTCAGGACGATCCAACACCTTGCTTAACCTCCAGCTTTCATAAAATACCTGCTCGATTCTTTGTAGGGTTTTTTCAAGGCGTTTGAGAATGCTTTTGAATCTGTGAGTTTGTATAATCTGCCCTACAACATGTACTGTTTCCTTTAATTCACCCAATACAAGTTGTAATGCAGTCTCAAATACTACAGCCATCGATAATTACAAAAAGAATGGAAACCCTGATTAAGATTTTATGTGAAGAGAAATCTGAGATGGAAGAAATAGAATTGATATCGATGAAGGTATTACTACTGAATTATATGTATATATATAATCTAGCCTTCAGTGATACGACACCCTGAATAAACGTGGATGTTTCTTGCATTTGACATTGAAATCTTCCATTCATCATTCATGACGCGTTCATATGTAAAAGCGCGAGTGTTGATTTGTTTATAATAGATACTGTAATTTAACACGTAAATGCTAATTCTTAGAATCTTGAATGGTGACGTTGGATAGATTACACACAGGAAAGTGACGAGATGGAACAAAACTTTCACAATTAAAATAATAGTCCCTGGATTATGCTTGAATATGTAAATTTTCATCGCCTTATAAAACATTTCAGTTTTTAGTCCTTCATGAAAAGTGTCTTCTAGTTAAGGAACTTACTCTTGCCTAGTTATGGTTAAAACTACTTAAAAGTGTCATTTTAAAGGGGCAGGAGTGAACAAGAAAAATCATGGTTTAATTGGAAATCTGAAATAGTTGGTTGTTGATTTGTTATAAAACAACAATCTATAATATATTTTAAATTTTAAGAGACCAAACTTGCGCACTTGAACCTAATGAAGGGATTATTAATGTATATGGGAAAATGGAAATGACGGCTATATTTCTACTACTTTTCTCTATCTTTCATCCTAACGTTTAGAGTAGACCGCAAAAATAATTCTTCTATTTAACACACATGTGTGAATTTAGTCCTTTTAAAAAACCATATACAAAGAATGCCTTTTTAGTCCTTTTAAAAAACGATATACAAAGAATGTTTTTATGGACATATTTGGTTGTGGATTTGACCAATGTTTTAAAAATTGGTTTTTTAATTGAACCAATATGGTGTTTGGTTTTCGATTTAACCGGTTTGAACGTTGGATCAACCAGTTTCTATAACTTTTATATATATATATATATATATATATATATATATATATATATATATATATATATATATATATATATATATATATATATATATATATTAGGAAATTGACATTTAAAAGTTAAAACATTAAAAATACTCATAAAAATAAGTTTTATATTAATCCAAATACATTAAAATAACACATAACCATAAGTTTTATTATTTAATGTCAATCTATATACGTTAAAAAAAAAAAGTATAATACCGAAACAAAAATATAGTTTTAGATGAATACAATTAAACATTTTAAAAAACTTTATAACATTTACTATGTGTTTTTATTTAGAAAAAACTAAATATATTTGAAAAAAAAAAATCACCAAAGTTTATTATACAAATGGTTCTTTTCTATATGTTTTTATTCGGTTTAACCAATTTATTTTAATCAGTTCAACTGGAATTTTCTAAAAACCGAACGATTCAATCAACGTTTAGAAATCAACACAAAATTGGTGATAGTTGAATCGTTCTGTCCCCCTGTTCCCGATCCAACCGGGTCGACCGGCCTATTCAAACCGGTTTTTATCCTTATTTAATTTGAAATGACTCCTTTAATATTCATCTTATCTTTTCTTTAATTTATTTTAATGTTTAATTATTTAATTTATGTATGCATCTAATATGTGTGTTCAGATTTGAATTTGATATTCCTTATAAGATTAGACAAAGTGGTAAGTATAAGGAATATAAAGCCTTTTGAATGTTAAACACTTAAGTTTTTTAATGGAATAGCCAAAAGGCCGTATTGTATATTGGTCAATGCAATGTAAGAAATAAAATATGATTTCTTAAATTATTGAAAACTTTCCCTTTTGACCTAGCTTCCGTCATAATAGAAAAATACATGTATGATATTCCATTTATTATTTGTTTGCACCACAAATCAATCTTTAAAAAAGGTGACATATGGGACAAAGCCCACTTTATTTAAGACTAGAAACGACAAACATTATTAGTTCAACTCCAAACCAAAGAACAAACTCAAGGCTTCCACAAGATGGTGGTTTCAGCAATCATAGAGGTAACCACATACGGATCCATATTCGACCCGGGCCTTCGGTCCTCAAAATACCCTTTTCCTTCTTTCTCAGTTTCTCTCCCTACCCGAATAGACACACCACGCTTTGCAACTCCCTGTGAAACACAAAATATATCTCACAAATATGTTAACGATCAAACTATCTCGATTATACTTGTTGTGACAACAAAAATGACTTGCAGATGAGTTCTTGGTAATAGTTCTTCTTACATTTATCGATAAATTTTATGGTATAACCTTTTATATCTTACTAAAAAGTTAAAAGGCAAAGATTTTTTTATTTCTCGTACCCAAGAAAATGTGTTGATGTCAGCGGTTTCATGAAGACCAGTGAGACGATGTTCATTGCCTTCGCCATAACTAGCAATGTGTTCTTCATGCCTAAGCCCGAGCTTTTCAATAGCCTTTTGGATAGCCTCATATCCACCCTCTTTCCTCATTGATTTTGTGCTAATATTTTTTACACATAATAATATTAGCCTAGCTAAACTATTATCTATATAAAAGTAACAATTGGTATATGATATATATACCTATAGTTAGTATGAGCTCCTGCTCCATTCCAATCACCCTATTGCAATTATTTAAAAACCATAGATGAAAAATGATTACCTATGTTTAAAAAACAATATATGAAGTAGGGTTTTCAAAACATAAATCTAACCGGAACTGGTTTTGGATTAAACGAGACAATCACTCCAGCAATTTCAGCAACCCGCTGTTAAATCATAATCATAAACATTCTTTGATCAAAAACTTACAAACTAATCTAGAGTTTTCAAAAGATGTAAACGTAAATCTTGAAGAAATGATTGAATCACCTCTAGAATATAACGAGCAACCCATAGCTCATCAGCAGCAGTTATTCCGGCTGAAGGCCCCACTTGAAACTCCCACTTTCACATTTGGAAAAAATATACATATTAGATATAATTTCTTGAATCAAAATGAAATTCTAAAGTTTACGATTTTATTCAAACTTAAAGAATATATAATTAATTTACCTGACCAGGCATAACTTCAGCATTGACTCCACCTATAGTAATACCAGCATAAAGACATGCCTTGTAGTGAGCATCAACAATGTCACGTCCAAACGTTTTTTCAGCACCAACCCCACAATAATATGGACCCTAATTGCAACATAGTAAATGAATGTTTGAAGAATCAAAAGCTAAAAAGTATAATAGAATAAAAATTATGTTAAAAGATCGAGGAAAAATTAAATAAAAACTATTGGTGTTTACTTGAGGTCTTGGGAAACCTCCTATAGGCCAGCCCAAAGGCCATTTGGTATCTTTTTGCAACAAGGTGTACTCTTGTTCAAGTCCAAACCTATAAAGCAAATAAGGTTATTTGTAGATATTGAGGACATTATTTGTATAACATCTTAATTAATAATAGTTTTTGAAGCATTACATAAAGTAATTATATCAAAGTATGTTGGAAAAAGATGATATGAATTTAAATAATATAAGAACTACCATGGAGCTTCTGCTACGACATCTGGATGGCCAAAAATTTTGGCTGCATCGAATCTTTTGTTTGTATAGATTGGATCCCCAAGTGGGTTGTATGCATCGCACAAGACCTTCACGATATAATAAATAAGAATATATTTTATGGTAACATGTATTAAAATAACAGTATATTTTATATATGGTAATATATATAAAAAGTCACTAGATTTTAATTCAACCCATATATTTTATTTCGATCAATGAAAATTATTTGTCTTTTAAAAATTCCAACATACCTCTTAACTAATATGTCTTATCTCTTAACTATATGGCATCATGTGTATTCTATAAAATATCATCTTGTTTCCTAAAATGACTTTCTCATTTACCGGTTAAACATTTTGTACATATAGGATTTAGTAAATGAGAATTCATTTCAAAAAGAGAAATTATATAACATTTTACCTTTTATGCCTACAATTATTTTTATTATTATTCCTACCCAGTAAAATTATGAAAAATCACAATTCAATTTTATTTTATTTGATATATTCTTAATATACTCTTAATGAGTTAGTTAAATAAAATATAAAATTATAACATTTTTATTGGGTAGAAACATTTATAGGCATAAAAAGTAAAAATCAATTTAATTTCTCAATCAGAAATTAAGTTTTATTTTAGGAACTACATAAGATGTCATGCAGACAGGGGGATTCTATCCATAGTTGAAATTTCAGTTTAAAAAAAAATCCGTTTTTTATTAATTAAATAAAAAAAAACAGTTAAACCATAAAAATACCAAAATCTGGTTGTATATTGCCTAAGAGAGGTTCAATATCCTTCTACTAAATATTCATATTTATTTTCATATTCACCAAATCTTGAAGTGTTAAAATCAAATGATGAGACGAGGAAAAAAATAATGCATTACACATTTCAATTGCATTACACATTTCAATCATTTACTAGGCAAGAAGATATAATAATATGATAAAATAGGAAGATCTTTTATTTTCCATTGCCTTATATTTTATAGAATTATAATGTTTATTGATAAACATACAAAATTCTTGTACCTTGTAATTGATGACATGTACAAAAATGACTATCATAATTATCTATTTTTGTGTTCTTCAAGGTAATGTTGTCGAGTATAATGTTTTTTTTTCAAAAAATCAAATATCCTTTTTGTTCTTATCCATTCTTATATTCAGTAGATCAGACAAATATCAAAAAATAAATGTATCAAAAACAAGAAAAAGAATTAAGATGGAAAATTAGACAACAACAAAAGATAAAATAACATTTTCTTTTTCTATTTTTCTATATGTAATATTGATGATACTGATAATTGTTACGAAAATATTCACAAAATCACAAACTACTTACCAAAATATTGTTGCCCCTCCTGAAAGGATCCTTGAAAACTGCTTGTGGGCTGTTCACTCATTTCAAATTAATCATAAATCTGGTTAGATGCCGAAATTTATTTATATATATTTATATAAAAAAATAAAAATAAAAAAAAAAAAAAAAAAATTAGAATTAAATTAAAATTAAATTGTTGGTTTAATTTGGAAAATATAGGGTTATGTTAGTGCACTCACTGTAAGATCACTTCGGTATCGTTGCCATGGGCTTGACCGGTGCTACTTCCATCGTAGTTCCATTTTGGAAGCTTTTGTGGATCGTCGATCGGTGTAGAAAGTGTCTTAAAGCATTAAAAAAAAAATTATTTACATAATGATTCAAGATAATTTTATATATTTTTGTAAAATAATTTTATTAGAGGATATAACAAATTTTCTTTTGCGTGATTTTCCTTGAACGTGAGAGCTTACTCTAGCTTTACTTCTGAGGTCGAGGCCAGATCCACCAATCCTATGATGAAAAAAATTAAAGAAAAGTTAATTTGTATTATGAAAGAACATTTAATAATGCGAAACTTAAAAACAATAGAAAAAAAAAAAGCAGAATAACATGTTAGAGAATTAATGTTAATATATCAACCTACGTAAAAACAAAAGAATTAACGAACTCCACAAATTTCATGAACTCCAAAAAGAAGTAATTAACACCGTTACACCGCATCAAAAGTTTTGTATCAAGCAAATTGAATCCGTCCACATAGCCATTATGATGAGAATGGTTTCATTTTTTTTTTTAAAAACAAAAACTGGATCACAAAAAGTTTTTTACTTTGGAAATATCGAACCATTAGTTTTTTTTTGTTATCTGGGTTCTTTTTATTTGTTTGTTACCAACAATGTTGCTAAAATTTAATAAAAACATGTAATTTTCTAAAATATAATACAAGACGAGACAAACATATGCTTTTGGTAAAACATAAAATGACAGTTTTTGGTACTTTTGTTATGTTCATTTTTTTTCTTAGTTTTTATATATAAGAAATAAAACTGAATCGAAAAAAATAATCAGTTTTTTAAAATAGTTTGGTCTTTTTGGTTTTGAATTTTCTTGTTTTTTTTTTTTTTGGTACCTTTAATTACAGTTTTGATTTTGATTTTTTTTTACATCCATATTAACCACCAACTTTTATTTCTCTAATTTCAAGTATGTTGGATGTCTTGACATCTTGTGATTGACAAAAAATTATAGAAAATATTATTTTTGAGGATACTTTTGTATATGTTTTCAAATCATGATTCTACTTTATTAGATATGTTGGATATCTTGTGATTGAAAATAAATATATGATGGTGGTTAATAGGAATATACAGAAAAAAATAGAAAAAAAAAATGAAATCGAAAAACCAACAGTTTGGTTTTTTGTTTAATAAAAACATATTCTTTTCGTTCATTTTGGTTTTTTATGTAAGAAACAAAAAATTGAACAGAACCAAAATACAAAAATTATGTCATTTTATTATATGTTTAATTAAGTAAATATGTTATAAATTAAAATAATATTTATTTCTATGAAACTAAAATATTAAGCATGCAGCCTTGTCTAGAATTAGATTTTAAGAATTCGCATGTTTTTGTTAAATTTTAAATGTTAATGAACAAACCAATAAAAAAAGCAATTAAAAATGAAAAAGTGGATTGATTTGGTATTTTCAAATTATATAAAATCAAAATTCTTTGGTTGTAGTGTTTGGTCAGAAGTTACATTGTATCTTGGAAAACAAAATGATGTTGTTCGAAAAAAATTAATATAAACAGTTTTTTATGAAAAAAAAATATATAGAATTATGAGTGGCTTTTAAAAAGAATCGTAATAACTTTTTAGATAAATTAAACATATTTTTTTTTTTTTGAATATATATGAAAAGTTGTATTTTTAATTAACTTTTCTTGTGATAAATGAGTCTTTTGAATTCTGATGACTTCATTATAAAATTGTAATAAAAATCTCAAAAAAATGATTTTACTACTATATTTTCTAAAATAAATATTCACTATTTTGTCATATTTATTTTTACACATGCGTGCACCGAAGAAACACTTGGCAACCACTTTTGTACTAAGTTAACATGTGTCATTGGTAAGTTGCCATGTAATGAATAACTTTATCGTCTCCACGTATACATTTCCAGATAAAGTATTGCAAACAATACTATTAGTATTACGAAACAAATTTTGTGAAAATATCATTTTATAGTGAATGTTATCATTAAACAAGTTTGTTAAAACAATAATTTATATAGTCAATATGCTCATTAAGCAAATTTATGAAAAAATAATAATAGTTTATAGTCTTGTTAAATAAGAAATTGTTTTTGATGACGTTGTATTTGATGTTTTTATAAGATGAAGGTAAAGTCCAAGATTGTTTCTTAAAAAGTCTTTATGGAGAAGAGAAATTGGACTACAATATACATAAACACTTATTAAACTATATCGCATTATCGCAACGATATGGGTTACAATAAGAGTTTTGTATCAAAGTTGTAAAAAAAAAAAAAAAAAAAACTATATAAACAATTTTCTATTTTTAAGTTGTAAAAATAAAATATAATGAGTGGTATAACTCTTTCTACTTTAAAACATAAATAAAAATGTATATTTGTATGAACAATGCATTTTGATTATAAAATTTATACACATATGTTATAAGTATTATGTATTTGATCATTTATACATTGATGATTGATTATCTTATCTACTGATCGTAATTTCCTAGCAAAACACTCATTAAAAGATTATAATAGTAGTATTATATTGATGCTCGCTGACATAAAACATGTCAAACACATTCGTTTCCTTGTCAAACAAAATCATAACTTTACTACTATAATTTACAAGAAATAAACAGAAAATAAATTAATACTGCGATTTGAAAGCTAACAATTTGCAATAAAAAAAAATAAAAATAACTGACCAAATGTACTCTGCAATGATGGTGGAGGGGTTGAGGTTGAGATTGATGAAATCTGTTACCCTCGACATCTTCTATGTTTTCTGGATTGGGGGATTTGGAAGGGGAGTTGCATTTTATAGAGTAGAAATGTAGAATGCCTTCACTTTAATGAATACACCCAAATCTTCAACCACTTTATTTGTTTTTTTGTTACTTAGTTTATGTAAATATTAATAAATACAATAATACTCAGTTTAGATAAATTGTAAAAAAGTCACTATATTACCGTAAAATTTTGATTTTTACGAGTTATTTTTTTCTCAATTATGTCGCTATATATATAATTTTGTTGCAATATCAACCAAATGACCGGTATTCTCTGTTCTCTCGGTAACCAGGTTTCCCGAATTACAATAAAATCGCTAAGTTTACTAAAATTTTGATTTTGACACTAAGTTTCAAATTGTAAAAAGTCACTATATTACTATAAAATTTCGATTGTAACACCAGTTTTTTTTTTTCTAAATTATGTTGTTACATTTACAATTTTGTTCAACATCAACCAACTCACCGATTCAAGAGATATTATTATGGTTTAGAAGTAGAAGCTCGATTTGTACAACAAGTAAATGAAATTCAGATCAATGATTCAAACTCACTTACAAGTCAACGAAAATGACATAATCATCCTTTCAGGAAATGTTATTGTAGTTTAGAAGCTTGGTTTGTACAACAAATAAATGAAGACCCCAACAAGGTCGATGTAGTGGTTCAAACTCAATAAGCATCTCATGTATTGACCTTGTAGAGGTCTTCATATAGTTATATAAATCGAGCTTCTAAACCACAATAGCATCTCCTGAAAGGTAAGTACGACATTTTCACTGACTTTTAAGTAAGTTTGAATCACTAGATTGACCTTTATACGTCATTTGTGAAGAAATAATCCGATGAGAATTAAACATTAAACATTAGAATAAAAAGTATCACCTAAAAGGATAAGTACACCATTTTCTCTGATTTTTAAGTGATTTTGAACCACTGGATCGATCTAAAAATATATGTAAAATTGGGCTCAATGCAAAACCTATATTTAAAACTCAATACTACCACATAAGATTTGACATGGCTTCTACATCACAATATTGTCATATCATTTATTTCGTAACATGCTAGATTGATGGTAACTAGTCAATTGGTTGACATTGCAATATCAACAAAAATTGTTTTAATATCAACAAAATTGTCGCAATATTTAAAAATTTGTTGCAATATCAACCAAAAATTGTTGCAATGTTAACCAATTGGCTAATTACCATCAATACAACAAATTACCAAATACATGACAAGACAATGTTGTGATGTGGAAGCTATGTAGAATCTTATGATGTAGGAATGAGTTTCAAATATAGGTGTTGCATTGAACCCAATTCCACATATCTTTTTAGGCCGATCAAATGGTTCAAACTCACTTAAAAGTCAGCAAAAATGTGTACTCACCCATTTAGGTGACACTTTTTATTATAATGTTTAATGTTTAATTATCGTAAGATTATTTCTTCACAAATGGTGTCTGAAGGTCAATCTAGTGATTCAAACTCACTTAAAAGTCAGTGAAAAGGGCGTACTTAGGAGATATTATTGTGATTTAGAAGCTCGATGTGTACAACAAGTAAATGCAGACCCATACAACGTCGATGCGGGAGATGTTTAGTGAGTTTGAACCACTAAATCGACCTTGTATGTCTTTTTATTTATTTGTTGTATAAATCTATCTTCTAAACCACAATAATATCTCCTGAAAGGGTGACTATGCCCTTTTCGTTGAGTTGTAAGTGGGCTTGAACTATTGCCCTTTTCGTTGACTTCTAAACTATAATAACATCTCCTAAATTGGTCAATTGGTTGATATTGCAACAAAATTGTAAATGTAATGGCATAATTGAGAAAAAAAAACTCAGTTCATTAATATCTTTCACAAAAGAAGAATATTCAACTTCATCTTCAACAGAAATTTCACTCATTTCGCTTTCATCAAAATCAGAAGTATTTTCATTAAAAAGATTTTCTTCCGATTTCAATTTTTGGCATAACAAGTTATATTTCTCAATTGAATTTTGTTTGAAATGGTTTTTTATTATCTTCTTTAGTTTAAATATTGTTCATCAATTTATCTTCTTTGGATTTGATAAATTCCTCAACTTTTTCAAGTCCAATCCTGTAAGAATCATGCAAAAATTCATCTGATGAAATCACATATTCACATTTACAACAATCAGAATCAATTTCATCTTCTTTAAATTCAAGAAATGGAAGAATCATCTTATGCAATTTTTCACCGATATCACGATTAAGATAGAATTGAGTAACATTATTGTATAAACATTTTGCTATAAAAAATATTAAGTTGCTGAGTCAATAACCTATTGTCTCTTTTCAAAATTATAACATTATCTTGAAGCCTAGTGATTTCTATGTTAAGGGATTCTATTTTCATCATTTTCTCTTCACTTCTGAAAGTTTCCCTGCTAAAGCTATCATCATGATCAGAATTCTTAATACAAGATTGCTTTATACATTCACTTAAATTGGAAACTGTAGCACACAATTAAGTTAGTTCAGAATCATAACGAGTAACAGGAGTATTAAGAGACTTATGAATAGAATGTACCTTGTTTATCACCTTTTCACATTCACTTGCATTCTCTTTGACACTTTTGGTTGCGTAACACGCTTTCGATTTAGCACCCTCGTCAGTGAAGTATTCTCGGCTTTCGGAATTAGTACTTCTGACCATCAGACACTTTCGACCAACACAACTCTTATCTTCTTTCACAACAAATCCCTTTCCATGAGTAGGCTTCTAGACTTCTTCATCTTCGAAATTTGTTGACCATACCTCAACTCTTTCATCACTATCATATGCATCTTCTTCAACTATTAGTGCCTTTCCAATACCATTTGACTTTTGAAGCTCTTCTATTTTATGAGTATAGTAAGCTTCATCTTTAATATCCTCATTCTTCTCATGCATCTTTCTCAGCATACACTCCTTAGAAAAATGATTTTTTCCATGACAGTAATTACAGTCGTAACCAGAGACTCCAAGCAACTTCTTCTCAACATTCTCTTCATCTTTTTGAAACTTCCTGTAACCTTCCCCTTTTTCTTTCTCAGATATATAGTTCTAAGTTTTAAAGGTTCCATTAAACTTGTTGCCTTTGTATTTTGATTATTTTTTTCTTGAATTTTTTTTTGGGATTGTTGACCATGAGTGCTCTGATTTCACTTATAAATTCATCATCATTGTTGTAAAACTTGTCGAGTTGTTCGATTACTCCTCCGAGTACTCGCTACTCGGCCCCTTGCCGAGGCGAGTTGCAGAATCCTCAGTACTCTCAGATTGGCTCCTTACTAAACTGAGTGGTATTGTAAAACCCATTCAACAATATACTTAATGATTTATTATTTAACACACACATGTGATTATTACTACATATATATCGTAAATTTCAACAATTATTCACGAAGTGAAACCATTATATGTTTTTTTGTTTTTGTGTATTCACATGTATCTATTTTTTTTATATTTCAATAAACTTTTGATTTTAACATATATAATTTCTCTAAAAATATTTCTACATGAATTACCAAATCCGAGTACTCCTCGAGTACTCCTGCGTACTCGTTACTCGATAGTCGGCCGGACAGGTACCGAGTAATGAGTTTTACAACCTTGTTCATCATCAAGACTTTCAGAATCATAATCTTCTTGATTCACCTTGGATGGTTTGGCTTTAGATCCTTTAGAATTAGCAACAAAAGCTAATGGACCTGCATTAGGAATACTTTTTGCTTCTTTCAAAACTTCCTTTTCATGAGATTTGAGAATTCCACCAGTTTGGCAAGAGAGTAGCTCTTAAAGTGTTCATGAGCTTTAATAGTAAAAACAATATGTTTCCACTCAGATCTCAATTCATTCAGGAAAGTAACCTTATGTTCAATATATGTTCTCTTCAACTAATGATTCATCATTCTACTTAATAAATGGTTAAAATGAGTAATAGTTTTTTCAATAGATTCGTCTAATTTTTGTTCAAATGAGACAAATTAAAATAAAAGTGTTGTTTGATTTGGATGAAGTAAATCCTCATCACATGAGTATAATTCTTTCAATCAAATCTGAATTTCATGAGCAGTTTCACAAGAACTTACCAAACGAAAGGTATCTGGAGGAAGAGAAAACCTCAAAATTTTGAATGCCTTCAGATTACACAATACCAATTTCTTTTCTTGAGTAACAATAACCTTATCTCCAACCAATTCATCAAATATCTTTTGAGAAGTAACAACTTCTTGAGTTTTTGTTACTTTGTATGGTTCATCTTCAATCACCTGCTAGATTCTTAAGCCATGATTTTCAATACCAAGAACATAGTCCTCAAAATGAAAAGCCCAGACTTCATAGTCTTCTAGAAAGAGAACCGATATACAATTTTTAGAACAATTCCACCATGAAGATCGAATGAAATTGGGTGAGAATCTTCTTTTGACATTTTCAAGAGAATTCAACAGAAATGGAGATTAGAATCAGATTTGTAAGCTAAAACAAATTTCAAACCAAAAATCAAACTATTTGAACTAAAAGTTTTTGATTAAAATTCAATGAAATATTGCAAAATGCGGAACAATCGAAAAATTCAAAATAACAAAAATAAGAACACAAAGAACTTGAAAAAATTTTAGATCTGAAAATTGCTTACAAAATTTCCTGCTTTGATACCACTTTATAGAATTTAAAGGAACGATAGATTCTAAGATGAAAATATCATATGAAAATGTAAAAGATTTGGATGAACACAAAGTTGTAAATAAGATCTTATTTCATTAGAGGTTTGAGAGAACAGTTTGTACAAAGCTTGTGCATAACTATTCTATGACCCAAAAACTCTTGCCTCTCTACTTACTAGTACTCCTATATATAGGTATCGAAGAAGCACTAGAAAGGAATCCTAAGTCGACAGTTCAAAATTGCATACCTAAGATTAAATAATATTCTGAAATTAGAATTACAACGACTAAATCGAAACCTAAGAAAAGATGCTAAATATTACAAACTCTTACAACTGGACACAATCAAACTTCCAAATCTCCGCAATAACAACTACAATAATATAATAACATGTAGCACTATTTAGTAATTGAACTTATCAACCAATATATACATCAGAATTGATATGTTATTTAAGTTTGTACTAATTATCTATTGTTTTCACTTACTATAAAAGCAATCACATAACAATATTTTCAAACTAACCAATATTTCACCATTTTCAATACCACACCTTTAGGGATTCTCTATCCAGAGTAAGTATCTAACATTCATTTTTCGTTCCATAAACCAACTATCACCTGAATTCATTTCATCAGACTACAACATTTTATCATTTTAACGATACATAATATAACAATATCACAATATATTAAATTCTAATATTCATGTAACAATACACATCAATAAACATCCGGTGTTAGAGTAGAGTTACTTACTGGGTTAGTTAGTAAAGGCTAACTATAATTCCAACATCAAGCTCTTTACCGCTTTCCAATCCATTACTTGTCCAAGCCAAGTTGGAATACATATCAAGTTCATTAGAACTTGTCTAAACTCACAACTATATCAACCACAATGATCAATTACCTGATCACTCATTTGTTACTAAACTAATCAAATTTCTAATTACAATCACTTAACAACTTAACCTCGTAAGTCCTTAGCCCAGTCAAAAATTCTCGACAAATTAGGGTGTATAACCTTTACCGCTAAACTTAAACATTTAACTGATCCCAAAATTTGTAATAGTAGCATATCACGAAATCATGTAACATATACTCGAGTCTAATAACCCATAACAAAATTGTTGGGTTATGAGCATAACATCATTCCTATGGTGTACATGCAACACTAATTGCTTTGATCTAGGTTTTTCTATAATTAACATACAACTATGAATACCAAAGCATAAACCCTAATTCTAGCATACCAAATCCAAGAATCACATATGATTAGGGTTAGAAAATTTACCTCTCTAGTTATGTAGCAATAACAAGTTTAATCCTTCTTGATCTTGACTTCTTAAAGCCTAGTGCACCAAGTGTTGCACCTCTAATGGAGTCGCAAACACTCAATGCAAAGGATGATGTTGGAGAGAGGAGGATTTCGACCACTCTAGGGTTTCTTAAAGCCTTCGACGAAAAACCCTTGTAATGGGATCTGTTTATACTTGTGGCTGCTAGGGTTTTAGGTGGAAACCCTAATGTGACTGCTTAGGCCTTACAGCAGCCCATGGGCCCCTTCTAGAACTACCCTTGGACGAATTCCTTATGGGCTTCCCATAGAATTCGTCCAACCTTAATTCCAAGGTGATACATCAGCCAACTGCAACTATCAGTGATTTGCAATATCAGTCCCTTTAATTTAATCAATCTCTTTTGATCACCAAATTAATTTCTGATCAATACTAATTAAATAATATGATTTCCAAATAATATATTAATCTTGTAATATATTAATAAAACCATTTGGAGTATGAATTTATTATTTGTATAATAAATTCTACTCTCTCTCCTCTTGTCATCCTATCAAGTTGCATGAGTGAAGGCAACCCAAAAGGACCATGCTCATAATAAGTTCAAGTACATACCAAAATAGTTATGGGCTTAGACACCTAATCCAACAGTCTTCCACTTGGATAAGTCAAATAACTATTTTGCAAGTACGACTTCAGATCCTGATTAGCAATCATAGCTTTCAAAAGCCGTTGTTGAACTCTAATCTTTTTAGCAACGCGTCCTTTAGATAAGGGATCATATATTCCTCCATTCTAGATATCGTATGAACAGAGACATGGATTATAATCATTCTCTCTATTCATTTGATGTTTCCCGATTTCTGATTTAAGATGACTGACAATAGACTTCAGTTGAACACATCAACTTAGTCCAGGATTGGCCAAGCTCTTAGGGTGTCATCACTAAATCATCGAGGGGCCCACAAATATCGCTTTTAACCCTCTTAGGGTAAAAGGAACAGATAAACTTCAACTCAAATGCTTGCTTGTGCTTACTCATCAAATCACACACAATAATATGTTTTATAACACCAAGTTATTGGTGCTTTTACATATGTTAATGTGCAACCGAATTGCAAACTACAACTCACGTATCTCCGTTTCAAGAATATAAGATATTATTGTCTCACAATCATCCGTGATAAAATCCATGAAGTGATTCACGTGAGTGTGGGTTTGATCCAATACTCAAATCTTATTTTAGGAGTACTCATGAACATTATAGCAGACTTTTGCTATGTCTAAATGCTTAAGACAATCTACAGTTGGATTCATGACACTCTTACCTCATTACCTACTTCCAAAGTATGATTGATTGTGGATGTTTGAATAACCTAGTTATTCTGGAAGTCAAAACATGTAAAGTGAAACACAAGAATAATCGAATCCAATATGGCCTCAACACTTTGAGTATAAATAAAACACTTATTATTTAATCTCCATATTGATTACACATTATTCATTGTATAATGTTTCGGATAATCAAATTAATACTTGAATTATAACATTAGTTATCCCATGCTCCAAGCACTATGTTTACCTATGGTCCTCACTTTGTGAAATAGATCAATTGAACACATTTCCAATTAATGCTCATTTCACAATTCCCAACCCTTACCACAAGTGTACGAATACCAAATTCTTAGCAATATTAGAATATGTTAGATTCTAACATTTTATGCAATGATCCTTTAGTAATGACATAGCACCAAAGTGACAAAGACTTTTCCAATGAGATTACAAAGCGCTCTATTGGAGATTGTTACAAGACAATTCCATAGATATGAAGTCTCAAATTCAAAGTACATTCCTTTGAACATCCTTCTTGCATAAAAGTTTCTAACCTACACATAGATTCTTAATATCCAACTCCCATTATGGAAACATTTCCATATTTCCCATATGACAACTCATTCTTAATAGAGTCCTATCTACTAATAATAACTCCAATATGGTCCATCCATTACTATACTTCCAACTGCTCACAAACGACAAATCATCAACAAACCTTAGATTGTCCTTGACAGTTGTTTAACTTAATTTAGTCATATATGGTTCTATTCCTTTTCCCTCTTGATGCCCTAGGTATTTGGAAAAGACAAAACGGTCAAATAATACAACATATGTAATTGATCCTATACCCGAAGCGTATGGGATATGTTACATAATGTCTTACATAAAGACATGATACTTTACCAGTCTCTTGCTATAATATTGTCATATATAGAATTCCTTATGTTGAACCTTTTCAACATAACATTCATATATGTCCTTTGACTAAATTTGATTAAAATTTCTCGATCTAAGCTTTTAGATTTTAAACGAAGTATAAATTTATCTCCCTTAATTATAGCAAAACAACTTTTAAACCTCTCCAACTTTGCAAATTGAAACTTTTGTTTTCTATAATTAATATTGCTAACTTGCAACGCTTAACATAATAATAATGCTCCCACCAACATGGTAATTATATCCTTACCAGCATAACACTTATGCTCCCACTACCTTTGACATGTACTAAAAAATAATTGGACTTCTAGAAATCAATACTTATTGACTTTCTTACCAAAGTTCATATTTCTGATACGTGATGCTTCGATAAGATTTTATCTAAGCTCATACACGTTTTATTAGAAAGCTCATATGTGTGTCTAACATTTCAGAGCTTACAAAAATAGTCTTAAATGTCAAACTAATATCCAAATCTCACAATTCGAATTATGAAGCGGGATGTCGTAATCATAATCGAATTTGAGAATGCAATTTACACAATCTCTATCTCTTTAAAATCTTCCTAGTGAAAGCGTTTCCTCACAATCATTTTCATGAAGCGAAGAGAAACCTTACCACTTAGATTTTATGGTGTATGCGTTCCTATCCATGTGAATTTGTTAGAACCATTATCACAAGACAATGTTTGTGACAAATCCAAACTCATATGGACTGAATTTGTTCAATCTTTATTTCTTGCCATCTGGCAGCACAAAGGTCTACCATGTCTTCCAAGTACTTAAGCAGCTCACCCATACAGATCAATAAACTTTCATTGATTAAGGTGCTTTGCCTTTATGCATTCAAATGAGAACTCATAGAACTCACATGCACAGTCAGCTCAACTGGAATGGCACAAGAAAACAAGAATATGTCAACACGATAGGTTATAAACCTCAAGTCGTGTGCTAGTGTTTAACAATAGGTTTACTCTCGATTAGTTCTTGAAACTTTTCAAGATCATTTAGACTCCCACTAAACTCTTTACATATAAGATTCTCTTGTCAAGAAACATTTCTTGACAAACAAATATTTAAGAGTTAGTGCAGATTCTTATGAAGATAAACACTTCACACAATTGGTCTTAGTTGGTCTTTGTCTTATCCAAGACATCACAACTTACTAATTTCAAATGTGCAGGAATAAGAAGACATTTTCTACTCCACATTTGATGAGTGTGTTATAAACCTTCTTTAAGATGTGTCACTCAAGTCACAATCTTGGAGTTACGACTTTAAGACTGGATATTGGAACGAATTATGACTCATCTTCTTGATTAACCATTTCAACAATTCCTGATTCCTCTTATTAGCCATGCTAATGTACTAAGGTTTCCTTAAAGGATCAATTGTGATATGGTTTCATAATCACTAAGATGATCATAAAACATGATACTCAAGTACTCTCCCTTCTTTTCAGATTGGAGAAACTTTTATCTTTCTGCCTAATTGATTCTTCTTATTCGTTCTGCCATACATTGGAACTTTTCAATGATTCAGAATTACACTTAATCTTGTAATAATAACCATATTTACTAAACTTTTAGCAAATCATGACGAATATTCTTATCGTTCTTTGTGGTGGACCTAACCAGTGCACAACAATGTGTACTAGATCTCCTAGTCCTTCACTTAACTCACAGACTTATGCGAACAAGGAATTAGTCTTAATTTCCCAAATACGAAAGTTCTCATTCATCATACAATATAAGTCGCATGATTCCAAGTTTCTGTCCCATTGAAACTTGGGTGATGAGAATCTTCCTTATTTGTAAATTTCTGACACTACCACAAATAACATAACAAAGAATCACATCCTTTTCAATAATGCTATCAATAGAAACATATAAACATCAATCTTCACAAATGCCATTGCAAGGATATATAAAGAAGACAAAACAAAATTTATTTTATTTATAAAATTGTAGAAAAACGTGTCCTTACAATGCAATTATAAATGAAAACTATGTTACTAAAAATTTCTAAGCAATCTATCCTAACTCTTCACTAGCAGCTCAAAAATCCGATCTTCGAACCATGTGATCGAAATCCATTTATTCGTGATCAGACTCAACTCACTCTTCCTTTAAGTTTCCTTTCTTTTCTTCGATCCTACAAAACATAAAAATGCAATCTTATCACATCATGTTTTGAGAATCTACAAATAGGAACTTAATAGAGTTAGATAGTGGATTTACCTGAAGCAAAGTCATACATCTTGACTCTCCCATCTTCACGATTCTCCAGGTAGATACGAAAACTTTTCATATAACGCCCCTTCTCTTGGCAGTAGAAAAAAAATGGACTCTTTCGGAATAGCACACAGGACAATCTTAGATTCAGCCTTTCTCTTTACCATCTGGTAAAACAATTTGACCTTGGCCAATCCCTTTCCATTGGGAAGAGAAGACTTTTTCTGGACTTCTAATGTTTCCATCGACGATATCCATGGAAGTTTGGGAAGTTGACTTACCAGTCAAATTTGCTTTACGAGTGCGCCAAATCATTGTTGATTCGGCAGCAATTAGTAAATAGGTAAGATCAATGAGGGTCACATCATGGCCTATCATATAATAATATTTAATGAACTCACTATATGATTCAGGAAGTGACTAGAGAACCAAGTCAACAACCAACTTCCTTGAGACAACGAAATCCAACATTCCAAGCTTGTCAATATGTAACTTCATCCCTAGGACGTGAGCACATATAGACTTTTGATATTCATGTTTGCTTGCCAAAAGGGCTTGAGCGACCTTGAACTTTTCAAGTCTTCGAATATGTAGGTCAGGGAGAATTATTGGAGGAGGTGGAGGAAGTGAAGTATGATTTTCGTTTCCACGATTCAATCGTGGAACATCATCTTCATGTGGAAAACCTTTTCCAAAGGATTCGGGAAGACCATAGTCGTTAGATTTTGACATCTACAAAACAGGAGAAATTGAAGTTAGTTGATTCAATCCTTAATATAACACCCAAATGAAATATTAAGGCTAGGACCCAACACAATATTCTACAACCTGGAAGAGGGATGTCGTAATCTAGCTGCAGAATATTTGAAGGTAGGTAAACGACGATTTACCAATTTCCACCATGAAAAACGAAAATGAAAATTAGGTTTTAAATGAATTAAAACTCCTAGATCTTTTGAGATTCATTGAACTTTTCAATAGCATGTTTAATCTCGATTATGCCCTTCAAGTTTGTGACTAGGATACCGAGGATCACAAACAACGTGTGAATAAACATGTAAATTGGCTTGGTACTATCAAAGACGTATATCACCTAATCAATGTGACGGTTAACCATACACGCTCCATTGATCTATGATAATCTACGAGCTACCCATTGCCATCCTTCATTGGTCCCATATTAGTGTGTTGGTTAACCACACACACTCCACTAATGACGAACAAGGTATAATGTGCAATTTCATGGATTAGCACCAAGTTCACATTTTTCCTAAAGTAACTAAAATTTGGGAATTTATAAAAGTTTTTAGTTACTTCGTACTTCATTATACTTATAATGGAAGGTTGTGTCATATCCTACCCATTCGACTAACGACCGTCCACTAGTCAAGGGTGTGGTGAGTAAGAGTGGATACCTAATGGCGGTCATTTTATAGGCCGCTTCCTTAAACACCCCATATAGACCAGCTTCGTGAATAAGGCCTACTAACGGTAAGACTGACATTTACTTATACATATATAATATTAAACTTTTAATTTTATATAGTATAAGGGTGTATTTTATACTTTTAAAATACTAGGTGGTTTAATCTATTAATAAATTAGACTTTTAATCTTATTAATCTTAAACCATATTATTATGGTTTTATTAATTCTCTCTTTTAATTAAACTCTTAATTAATTTAATAAAATCCATAAGGGTGTAATTTGAACTTTTCAAAAACACTAGGGTTTTAGAATTTAATATTTCAAAATTAATACATTTTAATTAAATTTTAAATTCCAAAACTTGAGGAAATTTTTGAAACCTTTCAAAATATTAGGGTTTAACTATTTAAATTTCAAAAACTAAAACTTTTAAGTTCAAATTTAAACAATAAAACCTAAGGGGTGTAATTTGAAAATTTTCAAACTTACTAGTTCAAATATTTGAATCATAATAATCCTATATAATCCATATTTAACCAAATCTATCAATTCTGATAAGGATATCCATACCAAACTAAAAAAAATCAAATTTTGGCAAGAAAAACGATTTTTGGTAGTTATCTTCATCAAAATCTGGCCAGAAAATCGAAAATTCCAGCACCAGAGACCTGGACTCGTCGAGTTCACTATGGAACTCATTGAGTTCATTCAACTCGTCGAGTCCATACATGAACTCCGCGAGTCAGCCAGTTAGATAGCAAATTTCGACTTTTTGATTCTTTGGCAGTTTACTTTTGCATCTATTCAACTAGAAAAACGATCTAGGCTCTGATACCACTGTTGGGTTATGAGTATAACATCATTCCTATGGTGTACATGCAACCATAATTACTTTGATCTAGGTTTTTCTATAATGAACATACAACTATGAATACCAAAGCATAAACCCTAATTCTGGCATACCAAATCCGAAAATCACATATGATTAGGGTTAGACACTTTACCTTTCTTGTTATGTAGCAATAACAAGTTTAATCCTTCTTGATCTTGACTTCTGAAAGCCTAGTTCCCCAAGTGTTGCACATCTAATGGAGTCACAAACACTCAATGCAAAGGATGATGTTGGAGAGAGGAGGATTTTGACCACTGTAGGGTTTCTTAAAGCCTTCAACGAAAAACCCTTGTAATGGGGTCTATTTATACTTGTAGTTGCCAGGGTTTTAGGTGGAAACCCTAATGTGACTGGTTAGGCCTTAGGCAGCCTATGGACCCCTTCTATAATAGCTTTGGATGAATTCCTTATGGGCTTCCCATAGAATTCGTCCAACCTTAATTCCAAGGTGATCCGTCAGCCCAACTTCAACTATCAGTGATTTGCAATAGCAATCCCCTTAATTTAATCAGTCTCTTTTGATCACCAAATTAATTTCTGATCAATACTAATTAAATAATATGATTTCCAAATAATATATTAATCTTGTAATATATTAATAAAACCATTTTGAGTGTCAATTTATTATTCATATAATAAATTCTACTCTCTCTCTTCATGTCATCCTATCAAGTTGCATGAGTGAAGGCAACCCAAAAGGACCATGCTCATAATCGGGTCAAGTACATACCAAAATGCTTATGGGCTTAGATACATAATCCAACAAAAATATCACATAAATGTATTTACATAAAACCGGGAGTAAAGATACATCCTCAAATTCTGTAATTTAACCCTCGTATCTTATACACGAGTACACCTCTTCGGTTATAAGTCTCCTTGAACACCTCCCGAGCGGCTCCCCGATCGCACGTGCCCAAACCCTTAAAATGACACAAATGGCTCCTATTTATACCACTAGATGAGCCACGTCGTGGCAAGAGGTGTTTTCACGCCATGGTGAACAAGAGTTCGTTGTTTTTCCACGTGTCATTTCTCCACCATCTGTCACTCTCCGATTGACACATGTTGTGACATCCCCAATTTTCATGGTCTGAAAAGGCTTTTTTATTCATGTTTATTTTAAAACAAAGTTTATTTTTAATAATAGAATTTGTCTCATAAGTGGAATTCACGAAGAAATGTTTTTCATTGATTATTAAAACTTGGGATGTCATATTTTATACAAGAAAGAAAAGCAGAAATTTAATCATTATTGGCCTTACAACATCTAGTGACCTATATTTCCTCGAATCTCTCATCGTTTCCCAACATCAGATACCTTCATATCGATACATGTGATAAAAAGAAACTAAGTGAGTAAGGTCGGGTAACTTGCTGAGTACATAGGGTTTTCAACCCACAATATTATAATCTTTAGTTATATATTTTTCAACAAATAACCCTGTTACCTATTGCCATTATCCTTATTTTCAAATCCTTAAATAACAATCTCGAC
The DNA here is from genome assembly GCF_052625555.1 of Lactuca saligna. Taxonomy (NCBI): domain Eukaryota; kingdom Viridiplantae; phylum Streptophyta; class Magnoliopsida; order Asterales; family Asteraceae; genus Lactuca; species Lactuca saligna. Next base: position 131,975,459 of record NC_136418.1, on the reverse strand, counting down.
ATATCTTTCCTAAAGGATCTTTATCAGTAGCAGTTGTTATTTATTCTTCTTTAAATAATCCAGGCACATCAGTATAATAGTTCTTTAGGCATTACACAATAGTATTATAGTACATTGTTTATAACACAACAGATCATCGCTCTTTATTTTGCACATTATTTTACTAACTAAAATTTTCATATATGAATAGGCACAACAGTACAATAGTACTTCGGTTATAGCATAATAGGTCACAACTTGTTATTTTGCATAACCCTAACTTATCTCAGCCTCAGATTTATTATTTTACTCATCCCTTTATTAACATATCTGTAACATCCCTATGTCGAGGTATTTTCTATTTTATCCCTATAAATAGATAAGAATTTCAATCTAGTCCTTGTGCATGAGAAAGGGGTGCATAGTGGCCTATAGTGGCATTTTGGTAAATTCTGGCCATAACTTAGTACGTTGGGTGTACTCTTCGTACGCATGGCGTACATTCGGAGGACCTAGTACGCTGGATGTACGTGTGAGGGTTCCAAACCATTAAATTAAGGGTTTTCACCCTGTTTAAACATCTTTATGGCCCAAAACCTTCACCCTAATCAGCCTCTAACTGAGAATTCGACCCTCTAGAAAACCGTAAGTGAGAAGAGTGCTTTTGAGCTCATTTGTGTGCTTTATTGGTGTTCTTGATGATGAAGAAGTTGGTGCAAGGACCTTGAAGCTTGGAAGCAAATAAGATCTAGGATTCTCCACTTTTTAGTTACCCCTAAAGGTAAAAAGCTCCTTGTTTGATCAATCCATAATGTAGATCTAGCCATATCTTCATTTATGGAACTTTTGGTCCCAAATATGGTGATTCTTGAGTATGGCATGCTCTTGACCAAATAAGTCGTACTTTAAGACCTTATGAGGGGTCTTAAGTCATAAAAATGTGGTCTTGGTGATTAGTTTTCCTCCATTCATGCTCTAAAAGGTCTTAAGGAATTAAGAAGTTAGGATTTTGTGTATTAAGAACTTAATGGACATGCAAAGTCATAAAGTTGAAAACTTTATGACTCTTAGTGGTATTTTGGCCTTGGATCTGAAAGTTGGATGTGAGAGCTTAATACATTAAGCACTTATTGAGAAAATGGAAAGTATAAGAGTACGTCTTGTGTAATTTGGAGTACGCAGTGCGTGTGTGGTCAATCACCTGACTGCGATCAAAGGTTGTATGTCTCGCATACCTCAGGAGTATGCCCCGCGTATGAGCCCTGAGTTGACTCGGATGGGTTGACTCAGTTGACTTGTTGATTTTGACCAGTTTTGACCAAGGGTATTTTAAGGAAATATTATTAATTTAGAATGGGAAATGTCTTGACATTTAGGATTTGGGTGTAGCTGATTTTCGGAGTTGGGAGTTTTTTTAAACTACATTCAGACTATGAGGTGAGTTTTCCTCACTGTACTTACGGGTCGAAGGCACCAAGGCTGACCTATTGGATTGATATCCTGGTTTACCGTATGTTGTTATGTTGTAGTGATTTGTTAGATCTGTATCCTGGTATATAGAATGTTGTTATGCTGTAGTGATCTGTTAGATTTGTATCTTGGTATATCAGATGTTGTTATGTTGTGGTGATCTGTTAGATCTGTATGACTACCTATATATGCTAGCTATTGATTGTTATGGTATATGTTGATATGTTATGGTTTGTTGGGTTGAGGCGGTCCTACTTTGTGCTGAAGGCCAAGATACGCAGGGAGGTACGGATAGATTGAAGGCCTACGAGGCAGTCCAGTCAAGCCGAAGGCCCGGAGAGCGGTCCAAATAGGTTGAAGGACCAGTGAGGAGGTCCAGTCATGCTGAAGGCTCTGTGTGTTGTTGGTTGTTATGTTTATATGGTGGTACTTTGGGGGAACTCACTAAGCGTTGGCTTGCATTTTTAGTTTTGTTTCAGGTACTTCCGAGGACCGTGGCAAGGCAAAGGTGTGATCTTACACATCCTTGGTTTATGTTGATTGGATCTTAAGAGACTCTGATTTTAAATAATGTTTTGGAAACAATGGTTTTGTAAAAATTTCTTTTAATAAATGGGTTGTTTTGAAAAGTTTAAATTTGTTATGATTTTGTGATGTTACAATATCACATCCTATCATCTAATATTTCACACAACCCTTCACTACCCAATCATATTTTAAGTATGATAATATATATATATATATATATATATATATATATATATATATATATATATATATATATATATATATATATATATATATATAGTTTAATCAAGTAATAGATATATCATATTATCATGTTGCACATATATATTAAACACAGCTAAGCAACACACATAACATTAAAGCGTTTAAGTTACTTGTATTTATCTGTAAGCAGAAAGTAACTAATAACTATGCACTCACATGTTAAAGTGGATAACTGACAAGTCGGGCAGCGCTTCACTTTAAGACTTAGTTTTTCCTTTGATGTGACCTAGGTTCATATCACTAAGCCTTAACGTTATATTCTCGGTGACTAACAATAGTCTTGATTCCTCATTAATCCCAATGTTTACATCAAGATCTATCAAGTAAGGAACGACCATGTAAATTCGAGTCACTAGGTATTTCCCTTAATTTATTTAAGTGTTTAAATATTGAAATTGTGTGAAAGGTAGTACGTTGGGCGTACATAGTGTACGCACAGCGTGCATGATTGAGGTGTGAAGCGTGAGGGGGGGGGGGGGGAGCCTCACATACGCTGGGCGTAACCTGTCCAGTAGCAAACCCTATATTTTAGGGTTTACACCGTATATAAAGACATTAACTCCATCCTAAACCTCATTACCTTAGCCTTAATTATCATGAAAGAGTAGAAATCAAAACCTAAACCTCTTGCATGCTTTGTGAGCTCATTTGGTGCACTTTTGGGTGATTTTTTGTGGTTTTGAAGAAGTAGAAGTTAGAAGAAGGAGCAAGAACGTGAGAAGGGCTTGTAGATCCAGGAGATTAGCATCTTTTCTGACTCATTTGAGGTATCAAGCTTCAAACTTGACCATTGAATGCTTAGTTGTAGTTTTGGGGTGTTTTATGTGACATTTTGACTCCATAGTTGAGATTTCTTCTGTTCTAGTAGTTCCAACCTATAAGAGTTGTCTTTTTGAGCTCTTAGAAGCATTTAGAGGAATAAAAATCGGGCCTTGATGGTTAAGCCACAACCATGCAAGTGTTAGATGGTCGCAAAGTGTGTTTATGGACTTTAAACTTGTCTTAACCCCCATCCATGCATGCAAAGACATAAAGTTTGTAACTTTATGGTCTAGGACATCTTAAAGGACCTAGATCTATGTTTTGGATGTTAGGACTTGATGGATTAAGTCACAAAAGAACCTCTAAGGAAATTGGCCAGTACAGTGCACGTACCGGGTCAATCTCCCCGAAGTGGTCAAGACCAGCGTACGTTGGGCGTACGTGCCAGGTACACTGCACGTATGCATGCAGAGTGGTCAAATGGATATTTGGGTCTTAGGATGTTGTGACTAAAAATAGTTGGGCATCATGATTCACTGTGGAGTAAGGCTTCTGGGCCTAGACCTAGGATATATCGTATTCTGCCTTAATGTGCCTTATTGGTCCTTGAAACTTAAATGAATAAACTTGGGCCTTAATTTAATTAGGAGTCAGACCTTAGGAGAAAGAGGTCCAATAGGCCAAGGATTTGGAAACCTTGCTTTGGAACATGAAGTTGAAGTTTGGGCCATAAGGGAGTCCTCTTTTTGGACCCAATTACTGATTAGGGAATTTATTGTGCTTTAGGGAGAGCAGTTCTGAGCCATATGAGGAGTACGATTTCGCATACACAATGAGGTGAGTCTCCCTTCATAGGAACCGTGGGTCGAAGGCACCAATATCGGCCCACTAGTGTTGATATGACTTACTAATTGTCTTAGTGATAATTACTAAGGTAGTATGAATTGTTTGATGCTTATGTGTGATATACGTGATTTATAGACCCCTTAATTGGTTGGAATAAAACTGATGGGTAGGTCGGGCACCCATATATGCCTGGAAAGGGTAGGTTGCACACCCTGGTATGTATGACATGGGTAGGTTGAGCACCCAGGTATGCTCAGCAGGGTAGGTTGGGCACCTAGATATGCCTGGCAATATGTTTATGATTTTGTATGTGGTATGGTGGGGAAAACTCGCTAAGCTTCCTGCTCACAATTTTTAGTTTTAGTTTTAGGTACTTCCAGCTTGAAGCAGAAAGGGCTGGCTTGATCGCATCGCATCACATCACACCATGATTTTCCGCATTAGTGATTTTGGGATTATGACTCTGATGATGATTTTATATGTATCGTTGGATTGCACAACTAAACTATTACATGTTTATATGACTTGGGGAAAAATGATATGGTTTATTTTATGATTGTTAAACTTAAAAATGAAATTTTTGGGTTGTATTTTTAAGGGTGTTACAAACCAAGTAAGATTATATCGAAGGTAGGGTTTGTTTGGTATTAAAAGTATAATGTTTGGAAATCTCACTTTAAATACCTCACTAAATCCAGCCTAGACATCATTCCCATAAGTAGATCAATTGGTATAATGACTTTCAAGTACTGATAAATATTATTTATAGGTTCATAATAACGACTATGACTATAAATATAAGTTACAATTGAAATAAAATAAGTGTAGCTTAACTTATAGAGTTTCTAGGAAAACCGGGAAAATTATGCGGACATTACTCCGATCCGAGAGCTTCTACTTGTCAGGCTTTCCAGGATCTCAAAGCTAAGCCAAATAATCCTAAATACTAGGAAAATTTTGGATCCAAGGAGAGAAATTCGAGAGAGAGTTTAGAAGATGTGTGGAGAAGTAAATGGCAACTGATATGCATCTATAAGGAGAAAATTGTGGAGGCGCGTCACGCCCTGTAACACCAGTCAAAATAGGTTAACAACAATCACATGTGATCATGTCAAACAAGTTATGTGATAAAATTACTATGTAGTTTATAGTAAATTCTAATTCAAGTATGAACTTTCATACATACTTTATAGTATAAATCAAAGTATACGTCCGTACAATTCCAAAAGATTTTAACAAATCTGAATCTAACTTTGCATGAAGAAGTTATGATAAACCCTAACACTATAAATCTCTAGAATAACAAGAAATTAAAATATAGTGAGAACTAGATACCAGAATCTAAAAGAAAGTTGTAGTACTCAGAAATACCTACGCATGGATATAAATAACATCAAAAACGAAGTTCGTATGCAAAAAATATGATATTCCGAAGATGTAGCAGTCTAAGAGCATGATATGTGGCAGAAACCCTAATCAACCATGCTTCACGACATGAACATGAAGGTTCACGATGTGAAAGTTATCTAGGACACTTCTAAAGGATAGAATGCAGATGGCAAGTCTATGGGAGTGATTTGTTAAGACTTCACGACGTAGACATAAAGGTTCACGACGTGAAATTAGTATCTTGACACCTCCCGAAGCTAGGACCCAAAAAAGTCTACGAGTGATGCAGCTAGGCTTCACGACATGAACATACATGTTAATGACGTGAACTTGTCTTAGGCAACCTAAAAATAGCAAGTTAAACCCTAACCGTCCTTACACCTAAATCTCTTTCCTTTCTCTCGTTTGCTGAAGGCATTCCTCGTACCGAGCCCAATGATCATGAACCGCTGACCATTTCTAATTAGATTCTATCAAATCACGCTACTAAAGTGAGTTTGATGGCCCTACTTTTTAATGTTTTGGGGGGAAAATGCATGCTAAATATTATATATAAGTTAATATTATGTTTATATGATAATATATATGTTTCAACATAAATGGTTATATTAACTTGGATATAGTTGTTTTGTATCATATATATACCCAGAATATATCTGATATTTTGAAATCATACAACCATCTTAAACTTGTTAGCATGTTATTATTATATATTTTAGTAATATAGATTTGGAGTTATACTCGGGAGTTCTATATATTATGTGTGATATAGCCCCAAAGTTATACTCAGGAGTTCTATATACTAATTGTTAAGTATGTTTTATTATTGGTTTTATGTTAAATAAACCCAGTATTTTATTATATAGCCCTGAAGTTATATTTAGGAGTTCTATATATACTTGTTAAGTATGTTGCTATTATTGGTTTTATGTTAGATAAAACCTGATTTTATTTCAAGTTATAACTGTTGTAATGCCTAACTATTATTTAGGAATAATGTTTAAATCATAGTCTAGTAACTTAGGGTTTTAGATACGAATATGCTTTTGCTATTAGAACTATAGGAACTCGAAAAAGTCTACATGAGCTATTTTATTCATCAACTAAGATTAAGAATCTTAGGGGAAATCCTCTGACCTGTAACCGCTAATCCTTTATGAGCGAGGAAGTTGTGTATGAAATAATACGGGTTGACAACCCCACTCGTGGTTGCTAGCTACAACCTAACTTTTGGCAAGTGACGAACTATCCTTTTATTTGTTTTATTGTGATTCGATGTCGATGAATCATGCGACGCTTTTATATTGGTGGAATCCTTTGTGGCACACCGAGCAAAATCTTTTATGGCATCAATGGTAGAATCCTTTGTGGAACCATTGGTGGGATCTTTTAGTCAGAGGTCTTGTATGTCATATAGCAGCGGTTATGGACTCATGGTAGCATAATTTTAGAAAAATTATACTTTGTCGATATACAAGTATTAATGTTAAGTATAAGTTTCTCAAACACTTGTACTCTAAGTACAAGGAATTTGTAGGTATTCTACTTATCCATTAAGTAAGCAATATACCTAGTTTATATACTCGTATAGAGTCAAAACCTGTGAACTCACCAACTTTGTGTTGACGTATTTTCAAAATACATGTGTTTTCAGGAACTTGATAAGCTGAATGTTTCTCAAACAGAAGAATTTTTACTATTATCATTTCTGTTCGTATGGAACATATATCTGTGAAGACATGTGTGATAGTTCGGATACTATGTAATAATTACTAGGAAACAAGAATAATGTAACTTTCTATCATCAATAATAAAGGTATGTAGTTTATAAAATTCTTTTGTACTGTTCAATATGTGTTTGATAACTATGATAAAAGAATGAAGTTACACTGACCGGTGTTTCCGCCGCCAGCTAGGGGTGTGACACGCCTAGACCAGAGGCACGATGTGCACTAGTATGGTCGACCCTCTCAATGCCTAATATGTGTCAAATTGTCACTTGTGTTGTGTGGCAGCTTCTAGAAGGTGCACACCACTCCTTTTTGCGCGTGGAGCACTAGGGAAACTTCAAAAATTCATAACTTTTTCTTATGGACTCCGTTTTTGACATTCTTTATATCCATGCCTAGCTATTAACGAGATCTATAACTTTAGTTTTGAATTTATAGGATAATTATCACTTTATTTTTTATTTATTATTTTAGAAGGCTTAGACTACCAATCTCCATTTAAAATTCATATCTTTTTCATACGATGTCGGTTCTCAATTTTCTTTATATCGACAGACTCATATTAATGAGATATTTGATTCTCGTTTAGATTGTTTCAGCTAACAATCAACCGAATTGAGTTTTGTCACACCCCCAGACCGAAATGGCGGAAATGTTCGGGGGTGGAGGATGTCATGTGTAGTATCACAACAATTGCATCATAGTATTCAAAGTAAACACAACCATAACAATATAATATGAATATTTACATCTGTTTGTCTCATTGTTTGTATACATCAAAAGTAGCAAAATATAAAGATGAGACTCCAAATGCTCCATCTTGTCAAAAGTCGGTGAGAGTACCTGTCTACTGTTGCCCTGAAAATACAAGTGATTTTGAAAACATATCAACATAAGGCTGGTGAGATCATAAGAATGTTTTGTAGTGAAAACCTGATAACGAATCTGAAAAATGTATGCATGTTTCCAAGGAAAATCCAAATTTTCTAACATGTTTGTTCGTTACTATATGTATAGTATGTTCTGTTTAAAAACCCTGGCTACCACCAGTATGTAGTGTATGTTCTGTTTGAAAACCCTGGCTACCACCAGTATGTAATGTATGTTCTGTTTGAAAACCCTAGCTACCACCGGTAAGTAGTGTATGTTCTGTTTAAAAACCCTGGCTACCACCAGTATGTATAGTAATTTTATTACTTAAAATAAAACCAAGTGTTGTATCCCTGGAATACCCTCCAATGTAATGTGTAGCAGTCTTATTAATTAAAATAAAAATATTGAAGAATGAAAATCCCGTAAACAAAGGTTAGTTTATACTATTGTGAGTTCATATAATCATGCTTGATATGACTAGTGACCTCCGCGAAGTTTTTTCAGGCGTCGTAAGTTATGATATTTGTCACCCCAGGCATGCCTGTCTAACTGTAGCTAGCAGTTTAGGTGTGGGATTGTCAGTCCCGAATAGATCTATTCGTAAATCTCACGCTCTCCCTCCAGGAGACTCTAGCTATACTAAATGTAGAGGATTTAGCAGTACCCCGAAAGGTACAATTGAAGAGTTGTCTCACAATCTTGTATTAACTAGTTTACGTGTTGTTCTATATCGTTGTTCTCGTGTTTGAAATCGTTGGTATACTTGGTAGAGTATAAATAACTATACGCAAAATAATTATTTTGTATGATACTCTTGTTATCTGTATGTACTGATGGGTAAACTAAATCTATCGTAGTTTATATGTTCAACCGTGTACATAGTTTGTTAATGTAAAACTGGTAATGAATTCTCCAAACTATACCTATTATAGTTTGACTAAATGTTACATTCGTGAACTGTTCTGAAAACCATGGAATTAAGTTTGGAAAACGTCCCTTATGCTCCGCAGATTACAACAGGGATAAAGTATTTAAATGCTTTATGAAAACCTTTGATTTGTATTAATTGCATGAGTTTTGGACTCGTTGAAAATCTTTGTGTTTGGCTTGTATTTCCCCTGAAAACGTTTAAAAACCATAAAAGCGTAGGGGTATGAACTCACTGTTTGTTTGTTGCATTGGTTGAACTGGAAGATCCTCGAGTTGTTGTTTGTGGCACTTAACGGAATCCTAATATCAATAAATGCATATATATATATATATATATATATATATATATATATATATATATATATATATATATATATTAGCGATTTAGTTAGATAAAGTGTTAGAAAAACACTTGTTTTTGGTTAAGGAATGTTACTGGGACTTGATTGAATCGAGGGAATAGGATTTTCGCCACTTAAGAGATGTGTATGGCCGTGAACAAGAGTTTACGGCCAGCAGGCAGTTTACGGCCGTGAACTCCTTTTTGTAGGGTTTACGGCCCGAATAGATCTTGAAAGGTTTACGGTCATAAACTCAAGAACAAGGGTGCTTGATTTTAAAGAAAACGTTTTCCAAATGCCCCCAATCAACTCGAAATGACAATTTTCGATGTTTTTCGAAAGAAAAGAGGAGTTTTATGTGTTTACGGCCAAGAGTTCTAGAGAGAGAATGAATGAGTTTTCGGTCAAGAAGGTTCAAATGAAGTGGGGGTCCTGTTTTTATAGGCTGGGGGTATGGTTGGTGGTGGGGTCCACCTGACACCAACCGCAAACGGGTTTACGACTGTAAACATGTGTACGACCGTAAACTGGTATATGGCTGGTGTACGGCCGTACACCCACCTAGGCCGAAAACTGTTGGATTTTTGAGACTTTCCAGGTTTTCGCGCGATTTTAGGTTTCCAAATCGTATAGAATTTAACTATATAAAACTAGTTGGTTTTCTAAACCAAGAGTTTGATGGAAAATCAATAAAATCCAAATTTTATTAATGGAATTTGGTTAAGGATAACGAAAAAAGTTTCGGGTTGTCACAAGTTTCGATTTCCGTGTCCGCACTACTACACTGAAACTTCAAAAAATTATAACTTCCTCATATGAAGTCAAATTTGGATGTTCTCTATATGCACACTCTCGTTTTTACAATCACCACGACTTTCGTTTATATTACTTAAGTTAATAAGCAACTTATCTAAAATTTACTTTTTATGATGCGTACATCTGTGTCGGTTTAATCATGAAACTTCAAAGAAGCATAATTTCTTCATACGAAGTTGGATTTTACAGTTCTTTATATGCATTGAATCCTTTTCAGATATACTATAACTTTGGTTAAGATTATTTATCCTAAATAATCTTCTACAAAAGAATTCATTTTATCACTTATTTTTCTTGCCCAAATCTATCGGTTTTGCACGTGTCCTCGTGACTCACTTCTTCTCCATGTCGTGGTGAGGATTACGCCACACCGTGGAAAGCCGCCATGGACCGTTTGACCCTACTTTTGTTGAATTTCTTGAAATATCCATGTACTTTCATCTCCACTTTGAACGAATATAATTTTCTCATACGAACTCCGTTTCGATGATCTTTCTATCCACAAAATCGTCTTAGAGTAAACTATCACTTTTTTTTTACTAAGATGTTTTCATTCTTATACAATAATACATGTTATGAAAAATGGGTAATACAAGCTCTCCCCTCCTTAAGAAGATTTCATCCTTGGAATCTCGTCATAATAGTTATGACTAAGTTATAACAACTTAGTTTATCATTCCCTTGCATTCTTATGAAAGTATAAATGATTTTTATATTAATGATTACTATAGTATATCACGATACCCATTCCATTTTATCACAACTTCTCCAACCTGCTTGCAACAACTATTATACTTTTTATCATTCTTTCCACAAGAGCATTATCAGTTTACAGTAATCTTAACTAAGTAAAGTAAATTGCCACTATACTTAACTTTCATTTACGACATAACCATGTCCAATTCACACACCCTACAAGGGAGTTGCTCTTTCAGTTTGTATAATATACTTTATCTCACATATCGCTCATCTATCACTCTGTTTCCACATTGCAAGTTCTTCTCACATACACTTCTAACATATTTATCAATATATAAACGTAGCTCATTAAAGCCCATTATGTAAATGAAGAACATATTGATTGCTAAAGAAATTGTTGAGTCTTAATAATTTGTCTCAAAATAGCATGATTCAACTTGTAACGTCCAGTTGAGGGCTTTAATTTTTTTTTTTGTCTCCAATCCATATTGATCAGTAGTATTGATTGTTACATTCCACTCTTCATCATAGTTCATAACATGTTCTTATCAATCAAATTTACATCATAGTTAGGGTTTTGTTTTATAGCCCCCTTAAGTGGTTACTATAGTTCTATGCTCAATCTTATCACTAACTTGATGTATTTAAAGTTTGAGTAAAAATCTAGTTATAAACCTTAGATTTAAAATTGAGGATTATGAATTTTAAGCTATTGTTAGAATATATATATATATATATATATATATATATATATATATATATATATATATATATATATATATATATATAGCATATAGATCCGGTAAGAAATTTTTTTTGGTAGGAAGGTAAGAAGTTTTTTTTCTACATATATTTTTGACGAACAAAATAAATGAATCACTAGATGATTCATTTGTAAGATGATTCACAAGAAAAAATTCCCAAAAAAACATCTTTATGATTCATTTTTAAGTAAATTAAGAAAAAATTCATTTTTTATGATAATTTTAGTGAATAACAACAAAATCATTGTATAAATGAATCATCGAGATGTTTTTTTGAGAATTTTTTCTTGTGAATCATCTTAGAAATGAATCATCTAATGATTCATTTTGTTTGTTCGCGAAAAAAATATGTAGAAAAAAAATTTCTTACATTCCTACCAAAAATTTCCTTCTTATTTGATCTTGACTCTATATATATATATATATATATATATATATATATATATATATATATATATATATATATATAGAGAGAGAGAGAGAGAGAGAGAGAGAGTTCTTTATATGCATTGAATCCTTTTCAGATATACTATAACTTTGGTTAAGATTATTTATCCTAAATAATCTTCTACAAAAGAATTCATTTTATCACTTATTTTTCTAGCCCAAATCTATCGGTTTTGCACGTGTCCTCGTGACTCACTTCTTCTCCATGTCGTGGTGAGGATTACGCCACACCGTGGAAAGCCGCCATGGACCGTTTGACTCGACTTTTGTTGAATTTCTTGAAATATCCATGTACTTTCATCTCCACTTTGAACGAATATAATTTTCTCATACGAACTCCGTTTCGATGATCTTTCTATCCACAAAATCGTCTTAGAGTAAACTATCACTTTTTTTTACTAAGATGTTTTCATTCTTATACAATAATACATGTTATTAAAAATGGGTAATACAAGCTCTCCCCTCCTTAAGAAGATTTCGTCCTTGGAATCTCGTCATAATAGTTATGACTAAGTTATAACAACTTAGTTTATCATTCCCTTGCATTCTTATGAAAGTATAAATGATTTTTATATTAATGATTACTATAGTATATCACGATACCCATTCCATTTTATCACAACTTCTCCAACCTGCTTGCAACAACTATTATACTTTTTATCATTCTTTCCACAAGAGCATTATCAGTTTACAGTAATCTTAACTAAGTAAAGTAAATTGCCACTATACTTAACTTTCATTTAGGACATAACCATGTCCAATTCACACACCCTACAAGGGAGTTGCTCTTTCTGTTTGTATAATATACTTTATCTCACATATCGCTCATCTATCACTCTGTTTCCACATTGCAAGTTCTTCTCACATACACTTCTAACATATTTATCAATATATAAACGTAGCTCATTAAAGCCCATTATGTAAATGAAGAACATATTGATTGCTAAAGAAATTGTTGAGTCTTAATAATTTGTCTCAAAATAGCATGATTCAACTTGTAACGTCCAGTTGAGGGCTTTAATTTTTTTTTTTTTGTCTCCAATCCATATTGATCAGTAGTATTGATTGTTACATTCCACTCTTCATCATAGTTCATAACATGTTCTTATCAATCAAATTTACATCATAGTTAGGGTTTTGTTTTATAGCCCCCTTAAGTGGTTACTATAGTTCTATGCTCAATCTTATCACTAACTTGATGTATTTAAAGTTTGAGTAAAAATCTAGTTATAAACCTTAGATTTAAAATTGAGGATTATGAATTTTAAGCTATTGTTAGAATATATATATATATATATATATATATATATATATATATATATATATATATATATATATATATATATATAGGATATAGATCCGGTAAGAAAAAATTTTTGGTAGGAAGGTAAGAAGTTTTTTTTCTACATATTTTTTTGACGAACAAAATAAATGAATCACTAGATGATTCATTTGTAAGATGATTCACAAGAAAAAATTCCCAAAAAAACATCTTTATGATTCATTTTTAAGTAAATTAAGAAAAAATTCATTTTTATGATAATTTTAGTGAATAACAACAAAATCATTGTATAAATGAATCATCGAGATGTTTTTTTGAGATCTTTTTCTTGTGAATCATCTTAGAAATGAATCATCTAATGATTCATTTTGTTTGTTCGCGAAAAAAATATGTAGAAAAAAAACTGCTTACCTTCCTACCAAAAATTTCCTTCTTATTTGATCTTGACTCTATATATATATATATATATATATATATATATATATATATATATATATATATAGAGAGAGAGAGAGAGAGAGAGAGAGAGTTCTTTATATGCATTGAATCCTTTTCAGATATACTATAACTTTGGTTAAGATTATTTATCCTAAATAATCTTCTACAAAAGAATTCATTTTATCACTTATTTTTCTAGCCCAAATCTATCGGTTTTGCACGTGTCCTCGTGACTCACTTCTTCTCCATGTCGTGGTGAGGATTACGCCACACCGTGGAAAGCCGCCATGGACCGTTTGACTCGACTTTTGTTGAATTTCTTGAAATATCCATGTACTTTCATCTCCACTTTGAACGAATATAATTTTCTCATACGAACTCCGTTTCGATGATCTTTCTATCCACAAAATCGTCTTAGAGTAAACTATCACTTTTTTTTACTAAGATGTTTTCATTCTTATACAATAATACATGTTATGAAAAATGGGTAATACAAGCTCTCCCCTCCTTAAGAAGATTTCGTCCTTGGAATCTCGTCATAATAGTTATGACTAAGTTATAACAACTTAGTTTATCATTCCCTTGCATTCTTATGAAAGTATAAATGATTTTTATATTAATGATTACTATAGTATATCACGATACCCATTCCATTTTATCACAACTTCTCCAACCTGCTTGCAACAACTATTATACTTTTTATCATTCTTTCCACAAGAGCATTATCAGTTTACAGTAATCTTAACTAAGTAAAGTAAATTGCCACTATACTTAACTTTCATTTAGGACATAACCATGTCCAATTCACACACCCTACAAGGGAGTTGCTCTTTCAGTTTGTATAATATACTTTATCTCACATATCGCTCATCTATCACTCTGTTTCCACATTGCAAGTTCTTCTCACATACACTTCTAACATATTTATCAATATATAAACGTAGCTCATTAAAGCCCATTATGTAAATGAAGAACATATTGATTGCTAAAGAAATTGTTGAGTCTTAATAATTTGTCTCAAAATAGCATGATTCAACTTGTAACGTCCAGTGGAGGGCTTTAATTTATTTTTTTTTGTCTCCAATCCATATTGATCAGTAGTATTGATTGTTACATTCCACTCTTCATCATAGTTCATAACATGTTCTTATCAATCAAATTTACATCATAGTTAGGGTTTTGTTTTATAGCCCCCTTAAGTGGTTACTATAGTTCTATGCTCAATCTTATCACTAACTTGATGTATTTAAAGTTTGAGTAAAAATCTAGTTATAAACCTTAGATTTAAAATTGAGGATTATGAATTTTAAGCTATTGTTAGAATATATATATATATATATATATATATATATATATATATATATATATATATATATATATATATATATATATATATATAGGATATAGATCCGGTAAGAAAAAATTTTTGGTAGGAAGGTAAGAAGGTTTTTTTTCTACATATTTTTTTGACGAACAAAATAAATGAATCACTAGATGATTCATTTGTAAGATGATTCACAAGAAAAAAATTCCCAAAAAACATCTTTATGATTCATTTTTAAGTAAATTAAGAAAAAATTCATTTTTATGATAATTTTAGTGAATAACAACAAAATCATTGTATAAATGAATCATCGAGATGTTTTTTTGAGAATTTTTTCTTGTGAATCATCTTAGAAATGAATCATCTAATGATTCATTTTGTTTGTTCGCGAAAAAAATATGTAGAAAAAAAAACTTCTTACCTTCCTACCAAAAATTTCCTTCTTATTTGATCTTGACTCTCTCTCTCTCTCTCTATATATATATATATATATATATATATATATATATATATATATATATATATATATATATATATATATATATATATATATATATATATAGAGTTCTTTATATGCATTGAATCCTTTTCAGATATACTATAACTTTGGTTAAGATTATTTATCCTAAATAATCTTCTACAAAAGAATTCATTTTTGAAATAAATCCATCATGGATTCACAAACTCAATAAGTGAGAGAATCAAAGTGTTAGATGATTGGAATTATGGATTCAATGGTTAAATGATGGAATTCTATTTAGTTTGTAGCATCTACTTGTATAATTGATATTCTAGTTTATGAATTGATGCATTAGGAATGAATTAGATGCTAAAAATGAAGGATTACTTGATCTTTAGTGATCCTAAGGATTGTTTGTCCATAAAGGGAATTCAGGAAACTATGGAATGGATTTGGAGATTACATAGTTACAATAATTGCCTAGAATCGTTTAGAATGTGTTTTACCATGTATATCATGCACTTGGAAACATTTACTTGGATATTAAATATTGTGGAATGAATCATGATGGCTAAAGTGCAGTCTAGAGCAACTTAAGCTCATAAAACCTTCAATTGGGGTTTGTTGAACACTATGAGCTTAATAGTTGCAATAAGGATTTAATGGAATAAGTTAAATGTTTTCGCATGATAAAACATCCTATAAACATGTTTGGGATCCCATATAATTGAAAAAAAAAAGTTTGGGAACTAGCCTAAAAGCAAACATTAAACATAAGATGGTCTAATGAGAAAGAAAGCTAAAAAATGAAGCTACTAAGTGTGACATCCCTTATTTTTCAAAACCAAAAAAAAATTCTTTATGCTTCAAAATCGTATCAATTTTGTTTGCGGAAAATCTTGGTATAATAAAACATTTTGCCGAAATTGTTTTGTTTTTATTAAAATATCTTTGAGTAAAGATGTTGTTTCAAAATACAAAAACTCTAGGATGTCATAATTAATACATGACATTGTTACAATGCAAAGACCTAATGATCCTGAACACTATTGCAGGTAGTCTCTTAAATCACTCGACATCTTAATCAAGTTCCAGGACCTTTATCCTAGTAACCTGTGATGCATATAAATTGAGTGGGCCAGGTTAGGAAACCTGGTGAAACACGTAGAGTTTTCAATCGCACAATATTATTATGATAATAACTTATAATTATCAAACCTTAAAAACCAACTATTACCAAACAATATAGATATATCCTTAACATAGGTATCTACAAAACATTTCAACCATACATACCCATCCCAATAGATTCTCACAAAGCCTAGTCCATGATTATCAAGAAGAATCACCATTCCTGAGGAATCGTTTAGAAAAATGGTTTGACTACACAGCTAGGGGTTCCCTTAGCTGGTATATGACATAAAGGCACATAAGCCATCAAAGTATTTAATGAATATGGTATTTCATTTCATCTACCTCTACGGGTAATGAGCCCATATTAGCAATGTAATTTACAAGACTACCTAGAATGTCAAGTGTTGTCATCCTACTTTGAAAGATGCTCCAGACATACCCTCTGACTATCTGATCTGGACATGCCAATTTTTGACTATCCAAAGGAATATTATTTGTACTCTGGTATGTAAACCATATATCGACACGTGATAGTGTGATGTTACCTATCGCACACACCCTCAATATAATGTTATCTAAAACCCAAACTTAATTGAACTAAACATCTCCTTTAAGTCCTAGTGTATAACTAAATAAGATAACAAAGTCTGTAATCAACACGATTTCCTATATATGTAATATTTTTACAACACATGTAGTAACTAAACACTCTTTTAATTCAACTCGAACTAACCATTCTTTATAATTCTTATATGGGGAATTAAGTAATCTAACCACTTTTTAATGTGTATTTGAAAAAATAACCCCCTCCCCCCCCCCCCCCCTTTTTTTTTTGCAAAAATAACCACTTTGTCCAGAATAAGGCATTCCAGACAAAGAAAAAACATTTTTTGAGTAATTCCGGAATGGTATTCCGAATTCTGGACCAATATTTCAGATTTCAGACTAAAATTTCGGATTTCGAAAAAAAAAACTCTATAATTTTAAGAACAAGTCCGAAATCCGAAGTATAATTACGGAATTTCAAGAAAAAAAATAATTTTTTTAGTTTAACAAAAAATTAAACAAACATAGTAATATGAACTATATACGATATTAGTGCATAAAATTAGATATTATATTGCAAAACGCTCACATTAAAAATTACGAAATGTAACATTCGGAATTTAAAAAAAAAACAAAATAATTTCTTTGAAAATGAAAAAATAATAAAAAATTAAAAAATTAAAAAAATGAAAAAAAATGTTGAATATTACTCCAGAATATGAATAATACTTTGGATTTAGACATTCTAGAAAAAGTGGTTACTTTCAAATACTGAAAAAATATAGTTATAATGGTTAGTTACTAAATTTCCCTTCTTATTTTATTACTAGGCGTAACCTCATGCGTTGCGCAAGAATATATTTAAGTGGTTAAAATAATTATGAGAAAAAATAGAAATATTTTGAAATTTACTTTTTGGTCATGTTTTCGGTATTAACTGAATTATCAAATAATATAAAAATCCATCAATTTGTATTTTGATACTATCTAATATAGTTCATACCTTATCAACTTTACTTTTGCTTTTATAATATCCAATATATGTTATAAGGTTTTTTATAACATTAATATAATCTATTTTTTTTATGTCCGATAATATTATTTTGGATAAAATAAGAAATAAGTTGTTTTGAATGAGCTATTAATAAACAATATTGAACTAATAAACTCTGTATTACACTATTTATATTACATCAAAACATCAAAGGTTTCATATATGAACTTTCAAATATTAAACATTGAAATTAAGAATGAAGTTATACAAAATATATCATTATACATAAATGTCATCAAGAGTTTTAAAATAAGTCGATTAGTAAATATGATATTTAATTTTAATTACATATTTTGCAAGGCGTACGTTTGACTTTTTGTTGGTGCGTCGAGAATCATCTTCCTTATTACCTAAAAAATTAAGGTGAATAGGAATATAAAATAGATATTACTAAGCATTAATAAAATAATTAAAAATTATATGTGGATCTCCTACCACCGGTTAAAGACAACATACATTTCTAATGGTATCGATTCCTATATGAAATTAAAGTAGTCATTCTATGTACACCTTGTTTTCTAATTACATAAACAATTATGAGTAACCAAATATAAAAATGTTATCTTTATGTAGGAAAAATATTTTAGTTAACTTGCAAAATAAATAATATAAGTTTAAGGGTTAGGAGTTTCAAAACTTTAATATTTTTATTAATCAATCAATTAAGTAACACATGTTGAAATTTTTACAATCATTATTAAAAAACATTTGAAATATTAGATTTTAAATAAATTTTGGTTGAAGTGTTTTGACCTATATATATATATATATATATATATATATATATATATATATATATATATATATATATATATATATATATATATATATATATACACACATACATACATACAGAGAGAGAGAGAGATGAAAATATAACATATGTATGGGTTTTAATTAATCATCTTTTTGAAACGGTACAATTACAAAACAAAAAAACATATTTAAAATATTTTCGACATCACCCTATATAACATATGATCAATATATTAACGATTAAACCGCAATATACAATGAATGTATTCCAATAATCCAAAAACGAAGAAAATATAAAAACGAATTTTTATAACAAACTTATAAATTAAAAGCTCTAATATAATAGCATATCTCCAAAAGTAGTAATAAGACCTCAACCCAACACAAAACCTTTTAAGTTTGTTTTCTTTTTGAAATTTGTATATGATTTGTATGCATGTCTTCCCAAAAGATTGACATTTTTATAGTAAACTTTTCACAAAATGCTAATGAAACATAATAGAAGTTATAAAACTTTTGAGTGTTAAATCATAATTAAGAAAACTTTTGAGTTGCATTAGTTAAAAAAGGGGGTTTCAAATGAATGTGGTTTGAGGAAGTTAAAAAAAGAGGATTTCAAATGCATGAGATTCAAGAAAAAAATGCTACCTTTATAAGTATTACAATAATCCAAAAATGAAAAAAAAAATATAAAAACGAATTAGTATAACAAATTTGCAGATTAAAAACTCTAATATAATAGCATATCTCCAAAAATGGTCATAAGACGTCAACCCAACACAAAAACCTTTAAGTTTGTTTTCTTTCTGAAATTTGTATATGATTTGTATGCATATATATCTTCCCAAAAGATTGACATTTTTATAGTAAATCTTTCACTAAATGCTAATTAAACATAATATAAATTAGAGTAAATTACACAAATGGTCCCTATGGTTTAGGGTAATTAGCGTGTTTGGTCATAACTTATTTTTTTAACTCGGAAGGTCCCTACTGTTTGTTTTTGTTACGCGATTGGTCCCTGTTTTATATAAAAAGATTATTTTTCCCTTAATTTTTTAATTTATTTAAACAAACACACCCCCAACCACATCCCCTTCACCTTGTCTTCCCTATCCCACCAATTTTCCTATATAAATAATAGCTTTCTTAGGTATGATAGTGACCAAACGCGTAACAAAAACAAATGATAGGGACCTTCCAAGTTAAAAAAATAATTTAGGGACCAAACGTGCAATGTACCCTAAACCATAGGGACCATTCGTGTAATTTACTCTATAATTTATAAAACTTTTGAGTGTTAAATCATAATTAAGAAAAATTTTGAGTTGCATTAGTTAAAAAATGAGGTTTCAAATGCATGAGATTCAAGAAAAATGCTAGCTTTATAAGTATGGATGATCAGGTAATATTATAATGCTTATAATGGATTTCCAAACCATTTTCATGTTTATGCCGTATAATTTAAATACACGGATATTCTTTTATCCAAGTTAATTGGATCTAAATACTCTTTACATGTCTTAGTTTAACTTAAACAAGATTACAATCCTTATAATCACCTTTTAATATTAAATCTTGTTTAAACGATACTTGTCGTAACAAAGTATTAAGTATTTTAGCATGCAATAATCTTTTTAAGTAAAAATACTTATTTTTAAGATTATCATGTAATAATATCGAATAAACTTTTTAACAAATAATTAATCATAACAGGTTCACATAATGCATGTTATCAAATACACATTTAACAAATATTCAAAATAATAACATAAAATTTCACATATAAACTTTCAACAAATATTTAATATTTATTTAACAAATTCAGATATTAAATTATGTTCATGAAAATAACTATGCTCTCACTTGATATAGATGAAAGACTCATGGAAAAATCAAATCATTGACCGACGCTTTAGATTTCCCTTTAAAACGATCTAAATATGAATATTATATAACCTTATTATTTGTTCGTATTTATCAAGTTTAATTGTTATAAGTTTTTTTTTCCAAATTAATCAGTAATCCCAAATGAAACATTGACATATAGCTGATAAGAAACAACCAGGTAAGATCGTATCAGAGGTAGAATTCGTTTAACATATAAAAATATATTATTTGGAAAATCCACTTTAAACACCTCACTAATCTTACTTTGTCATTATTCCCATAAGTAGATCGTTTAGTATAACGATTGCTATTACTGATAGATCTTATTTATAAGTTCATAAAAAAGGATTATAAACATAAATATAAGTTATACTTAAAGCACGGGAAGCATAACTTAACTTTAGGTTGTTTGACGAAAAACTGGACATTACTGAAGCAGAACTTCGAAACCGAAAACTCTATTCCTCAGGGCTTTCTGATGCTCCAGATCTTTGCTACTAACATTTAATAACCACTAGGTTCGGGCCTCAGGGCATCAGGAAACTTTGAGAGAGAAAGGAAGATGTTTGAATAAAGAAATGACCATAAAAAACATCGAATATATAGCCATTTTGTGACAGCCCCAAAATCACGGCCAGAAAAAACCGGTTTTGTTTATACTTTATTTTAAAATCAGAGTAATCTTTTAATAAAAGAGTTGTGGAATTTCTCCCAAAACAATATTATGATAAAGATTTATCAAAAACATTTCCTTAGAAATGTATTTCATTAAAAGACTCGGGATGTCATGTTCGATACAGTACATAAGTATAAACAATACAATATAAGCCTTACTACATTATTTCATATCTACAAGCCTATATCCATAATCCCTCGTCCAAAACATCACATTTATGCTCATGCACTACTACCTGTAATACAAGAAACTGAGTGGGTCAAGCTTGGGAGCCTGGTGAGCACATAGGGTTTTCAACCCACAATAAATAAGTTTATTAACTTTATCAAACCAAACAAACCCGATTACCCATTCCCGTTATCCTCACTTTACGTCCCTAAAACATCTAACACAAGGGACCTAGTCTAAAGACTATCATCAGGATGTACACTACTGCTAAGGGGATTCCTCAGCAATAGATGTCCTTAAGGCAACCATGTGGGGGATGGAGTACATCTGGTGAGCACACAATTCAAATAAACACCTACAGGTTGAGAGCCTGCTAGTGTTCCACTGGACTGTCTAGAATAGTCCGTGGTCGTCATCTATACTCCACTAGATGACTGGCTTATCAATAACATCTATAACGAGGCCTCTCGTTATTTTATTTTCTCACACAGCAACTAATACATCTACCCATGTTTTACCCCAACATTTTCGTAGATATAAAGTACATATACAGTTTAAATCATTGAAAACAAGTATAAAATTGTTCATCCAACATAGACAGCAAGTATACAGATAATATGCACACACAGCACGTAATTTATATAAAATACTTCATATCTATGTGTAAGCTGAAGGTAACTATGCACTCACCTGAAAGGTGGTGAGTCAGCACTCGGACAACGCTTCGATACTCTCAAAACGATTTTCCTTCGATAAAACCTAGTACCAATACCACTAGGGTTTAGTCTAACGATAACCGCTACAATTTAATTAGTCTGACTATTATTATTATTATATAAGCGTTAATACACTCAATATAACTCATAATAATAGCCTAAATAATTATTTTAATGACCTAATAACATCCCTATAATTATTTGAAAGATATATTAAAAATTGTGTTAGCGTAGCACACTTACAACGAATTTTATCAAAAACCGGAACTTAAATGGAGCAGCGTTTCGAAACCGAAAGACTCCTTTTTCTCGGGACTCTGGTAGCCTCGGGGCTTCCTTAGGGTGCTAGGGGTTTACCTAGACTTTAGGGAGGGTTCAAAACCCTAGAGAGAGAAAGATTTTAGAGAAAGAATGAGAAATGGTGTGAAAATGAAGGTTTCCCTCGCAGCTATTTATAGGCGCGAAGCCTCTTGGATTACGCTGGGCGTACCGAGGCTACGCTGGGCGTAGTTTCGGATATGGATGCCAGCTCGCAGCCAGCTGTCTCGCACACCGGTCGGATAGGAAGCGAAGGTACGCTGGGCGTACTAATCTCAGATGCGGGGGGTAGGGCGAAGCGACGTGGCGTTCATCGGACGCGAGGTTGGCCTTCATCGGACGGCTCAGATTGAGCCACGTCATCTATCTCGCATCAGATTTCGTGATTTTCTACTCCGACTTCTAAAAATCATAACTTATGCATACGATCTCCGATTTTGACGTTCTTTATATCCACACGAAGGTGGGAACGTAATCTACAATTTTCATTTAGACTTCGTCGGCTAATTTTGAATCGATTTTAAACTTTATATTATTAACAGGTCGGGACAGGATTGGTCCGTTAAATCCTCATAACTTCTTCATCCGATGTCCGTTTTTGCCCATCTTTTTCTCGTTACGCTACTCTTAACGAGATCTTCGATTCTCGTTCAGGTTGTGCCGGCTAAAAACCGTTCGATCTAATATTCGAATTTCGGGTTGTACACTGTTAATCCGAAACTTCGAAAAATCATAACTTCTTCATATGAGATCAGATTTGGGCGTTCTTTTTATCGATGTTCTTAGTTTAACATATTCTACGACTTTCGTTTAGATCGCTAAGGCTAAATCTCGCTCTATCGTAAATTCACTATTTACGCTTCCTGGTATCGTGCCGGTTCCGTCGCGAAACTTCAACAGGTCATAACGTCATCGTTATAACTCGGATTTCGGCGTTCTTTATATCCCCAGAATCCTTGTTTTGACCATTACGACTTTATATAAACATATCGGGCTTATCTCACACTTTAATTTTGACGCTTATTTTTATCTTTTATTTATTACACATTTATAATACACATAATTCACATAATACTCAAATATTTCATCTTTATTACTTCAAAAAGAGTTACAATAGTTGACCTAGATTATTACATTGTCAAAAATGCTTAGCCTTGAAACCCGGACGTTACAATTCTCTCCCATTTAGGATGATTCTGTCCCGGAATCATGCATCAGCAAACAAATACGTTAGGCGTACTAATCTCGGACGCGGGACGTAAGGCGAAGCGACGTGGCATTCATCGGATGCGAGGTTGGCCTTCATCTGACGGCTCAGATTGAGCTACGTCATCTATCTCGCATCAAATTTCGTGATTTTCTACTCCGACTTCTAAAAATCATAACTTTTGCATATGATCTCCGATTTTGACGTTCTTTATATCCACGCGAAGGTGGGAACGTAATCTATAATTTTCATTTAGACTTCGTCGGCTAATTTTGACTTGATTTTAAACTTTATATTATTAACAGGCCGGGATAGAATTGGTCCGTTAAATCCTCATAACTTCTTCATCCGACGTCCGTTTTTGCCCATCTTTTTCTCGTTACGCTACTCTTAACGAGATCTTCGATTCTCGTTCAAGTTGTGTCGGCTAAAAACCGTTCGATCTAATATTCGAATTTCGGGTTGTACACTGCTAATCCGAAACTTCGAAAAATCATAACTTCTTCATACGAAGTCAGATTTGGGCGTTCTTTTTTATCGATGTTCATAGTTTAACATATTATACGACATTCATTTAGATTGCTAAGGCTAAATCTCGCTATATCGTAAATTCACTATTTACGCTTCTCGATATCGTGTCGGTTCCGTCGCGAAACTTCAACATGTCATAAGCTTGGTTCCCCATTGAGTTCTTCGGGTAATTCGAGCTTGTAAGCTTGGTTCCCTATCTTCTGAAGAACTTTTAATGGTCCAATAAACCTTGGACTCAACTTTCCTTGTTTTCCGAATCTTATAAGTCCCTTCCACGGTGAGACTTTAAGCAAAACGGAATCCCCAACTTCAAAAGTCATTGGTCATCTTTTTTTGTCAACATAGCTCTTCTGACGATCCTGAGCTGCTAACATCCTTTCCCTAATCACTTTCAACTTCTCAGCAGTCTCATGAACTATCTCGGGGCCCATAAACTGCTTCTCTCCAGCTTCAAGCCAACAAGATGGCGTATGACACTTCTGTCCCTACAAGGCTTGATAAGGTGCCATCTTGATGCTCGAGTGGAAACTATTGTTGTAGGAAACTTCTACCATAGGTAAGTGCTCGTCCCTATTCCCTTAGAATTCGAGGGTACATGCTCTCAGCATATCTTCCAGTGTTTGAATCGTTCTTTCACTCTGACCATCGGTTTGCGGATGGTAAGAAGTACTCAAACACAATTTCATACCCAACTCCTCTTGTAGACTCCGCCAAAACCTCGATGTGAAATGACTATCACGATCTGATACAATCGTAAGAGGAAAACCGTGAAGTCTTACAATTTCTTTCATGTAAGCATTTACGAGCTTATCCATAGACCACTTCTCGTTGGCGGCTATGAAGTGTGCACTCTTTGTGAAACGATCCACGACTACCCAAATCATGTCGTGACCGTTCTTCGTCCTGGGCAGTTTAGTTACAAAATCCATGATGATATCCTCCCATTTACCCATGGGTACGGGTAAAGGTTCTAAACTCCCATACGATTTCTGATGTTGTGCCTTAACTCTCACACAAGTCACACACTCGGCCACGTACTTCGCAACATCGAGCTTCATCGTTGGCCACGAGTAGTAGGGTTTTAGGTCCCTATACATTTTAGTGCTACCGGGATGAATCGAGTACATGGTCTTGTGTGCTTCTTCCATCAGAAGGTCTCTTATTCCTCCCGTCTTAGGTACCCAAATCCGATCTTGGAATACCTTCAGTCCTCGACTGTTTGTATCGAACACTAACGTTTTACCCAAACGTTCTTCCTTTCGGTCGTTCTTCTCTAAAGCTTCTTCTTGGGATTTCCTGATACTTTCCACAATCGTAAAGATGAATTCAATTCTCAACGCTCTTGGCCTTTTCCTTTCAAGATTGACTTTCCGACTGAGAGCATCAGCAACAACATTTGATTTACCGGGGTGGTAAAGTATCTCACAATCGTAGTCCTTGAGTAGCTCTAGCCAGCGTCGTTGCCTCATGTTCAACTCTTTCTGATTAAAGAGGTACTGGAGACTCTTATGATCAGTGAACAACCTGCACTTTGTGCTGTAGAGATAATGCCTCCATATCTTTAGAGCGAAAACTACCGTTGCCAACTCCAAATCGTGAGTGGGGTAGTTCTTTTCGTGCTCTTTTAATTGTCAAGAGGCGTATGCTATCACCTTTTCTCTTTGAGTCAAAATACAACCCAAACCGACTCCAGAAGAGACACTATAAACCGCGAAATCTTAGACTCCATCGGGTCGAGAAAGTATCGGTGCTTCACATAACTTCTTCTTTAGTTTCTCAAATGCCTCATCGTGTTTCTCACTCCACGTATACGTGGATCCTTTGTGGGTCAACACTGTTAATGGAGCAACTATCGAAGAAAAGCCTTGGATAAATTGTCGATAATATCCGGCTAATCCTAGAAAGCTTCGGATCTCCGTGGGACTCTTTGGACGTTCCCACTTCATTATCGCCTCGATCTTTGCGGGGTCAACCATTATCCCTTCCTGGTTAACCACGTGACCCAAGAACTGGACCTCTCGTATCCAAAAGTCGCATTTGGAGAACTTAGCGTAAAGCTTCTCCTTCTTCAGTACTTCCAACACTTCTCGTAGATGTTTGCCATGCTCCTCCTGGCTTTTCGAGTAGTTGAGAATGTCATTGATGAACACTATCACGGATTTATCGAGGAATGGTTTACAAACCCTGTTCATCAAATCCATGAATGCTGCTGGAGCATTGATTAGTCCAAATGACATAACCAAGAACTCGTAGTGTCCATATCTTGTTCTGAATGCAGTCTTCTTGATATCCTGATCTCTCACTTTCATTGATGATATCCCGACCTAAGATCGATCTTTGAGAAGTAGCTCGAACCTTGCAGCTGATCGAATAGTTCGTCAATCCTTGGCAATGGATACTTGTTCTTCACCGTTGCCTTGTTCAGATCTCGGTAGTCTATACACATTCTCATGCTTCCGTCCTTCTTCTTTATGAATAACACCGGAGCTCCCCAGGGTGATGAACTAGGTCGAATGAAACCGTTGTCCAACAGCTCCTGAAGTTGCGTCATAAGCTCCTTCATCTCCGTCGGTGCTAATCGGTAAGGTACCTTTGTTATCGATGTTGTACCTGGTAACAAGTCTATACGAAACTCCACTTGCCTATCAGGTGGTAATCCGGGAAGATCTTCGGGAAAGAATTCTGGATTATCACACACAACCGGTATATTCTGCACTTCTTTCTTCTCCTTCTTAGCATCGATTACGAATGCCAAGTATGATTCACATCCTTTGGACAAACATTTCCTGGCTTTCATCAGGGAGATGATTCCAGAATTCACTCTGCGTTTGTCCCCATACACCATAAATGATTCCTTTCAGGGTGGGTTTATCCTAACTATCTTCTTTCGGCATAATATCTCGACATCGTTGGCGCTAAGCCAATCCATACCCAAAACGATGTCGAAACCGTTTAACTCTATGGGTAACAGCTCCTCATGGAATTCGTTTCCGTTTAGGTTGATGACTACGTTCTTAATACGATTACTAACAGGTACGAATTTGCCATCGGCAACTTCTACAATCAGGGCATTATCAAGTTTTTCTATAGGAATGCTAATTTTCCACCAAATTTATGCGACACAAAAGAGTAGTTGGCTCCGGAATCAAATAGTATATTTGCAGGCAAACCATTTACAAGAAAGGTACCTGAAGCGACATCTGCTGCCTCCTTTGCAGCCTCGAGCGTCATCTTGAAGGCTCTCGCCTTCGGCTTCGGTGGTATATTGGGCCTTCCCGCATCTTTCTTCTTTGGGCAATCCTTAGCAATATGCCCTTCTTCACGGCACTCGTAGCACACCCTCTTCTTGGTGGTGCACTCATTGGCATAGTGCCCCGTTTTCCCACACTTGTAGCAGATAACTTCCTCGCCACATTTTCCCGAGTGCTTCTTCTTGCACTTCTCGCACCATTTAAATTCATTTCCTCCCCCGAACTTCTTTGAACCGAACTTGCTCTTCTTTTTGTTAGGTTTAGCAGACCCTTCAAATTTCCTCTTCTCGCCAACCTCGACTTTGCTGGCAGCTCTTCCCTTAATCATATCCTCCACAGACTTGGCAGCCCAGATAGCTGCCTCCAAAGTAGGTGCCTGACGCACTGGAACTGCGTACTCCCATGGAAGTCCCTTTGCGTACTTATCAATTTTCGTCAGCTCATCCGGAACAAGACGCAAGGCAAACTCCATCTTTTCTGTGAAGTTGTTCGTGTATTCATCGATTGACATACTTCCCTTCTTCAGGGTTAGAAACTGGTTCTCTAACTCGAGCAAGTTTTGAGCTAAGCAGTACTTCCGTTTGAATTGCACCAGAAATTCTGCCCATGTCAGTTGCAGGGGCTTGTTGGGGCTTAAAGTCTTCCCAAAGGTATTCCACCAACGTACAACGCCTCCTAGAAACTGACGCACTGCAAACGTGGTCTGTAGCTTTCCTCTGCAACCACACGTCATGAAAGCTAACTCCATCTCTGAAATCCAATCCATGACCCCGATTGGATCTTCCTTTCCCGTGAAAGTCGATGGCTTGCAAGTCAGAAAATCCTTGTACTTGAATCCAATCCTCTCGACTTCGTCACCTTGGTTGTTTTGTTGAACTATTGGCGGGTTGGCTTGACCAATAGTCCCACGGTAGTTTCCATCCTCAGTCTGCCATTCGTTCAACTCGGGCCGTTCAATCTGAATAGTCGCTTCCTCTCGATTTTGCTGGATCAAACGTCTGGTCTCCTCCATTTGAAGATCTAACATCGCCTGGATCATTGCTTGCACTCCGGCCATTGTTATTGGCTCAACAGCGGCTACCACAACTGGTATTTGTTCAATTACTGGGGGTTGGTTTCTGTTCCCATTTGCATTTACGTTTCCGCTACGGGTCCTTGCCATCTTGATTTATACATCGAATAAGATGAATTTAGATCTTTATTTAGGACTGATGTTCAAATCATCCTTATCTCTCCGAAACGTTTACATGTTAGTTCTAATATCGTAGTCGTACGTTTAGAATCCTAAACACATAAGGTTTCCAGATCGGGTCGGCAACAGACCATAGATCCGAACAATTAACAGCATATCAGGCACAAAGCATTTAGCACATAAAAGCATTTTAGGCATAATTCCTAAAATAAGCTAGTGCTAACACCTCACAATAATTGCTTAGCATTCTAAGTTTATGTCTAGAAATCCTACAAATTCCTAGTTCGCTTAAACTAACTCTATGATACCAACTGTGACATCCCTAAAATCACGGTCAGAAAAGATTGGTTTTGTTTATACTTTATTTCAAAATCAAAGTAATCTTTTAATAAAAGAGTTGCGAAATTTCTCCCAAAACAATATTATGATAAAGATTTATCAAAAGCATTTCCTTAGAAATGTATTTCATTAAAAGACTCGGGATGTCATGTTCGATACAGTACATAAGTATAAACAATACAATATAAGCCTTACTACATTATTTCATATCTACAAGCCTATATCCGTAATCCCTCGTCCAAAACATCAGATCTATGCTCATGCACTACTACCTGTAATACAAGAAACTGAGTGGGTCAGGCTTGGTATCCTGGTGAGCACATAGGGTTTTCAACCCATTCCCGTTATCCTCACTTTACGTCCCTAAAACATCTAACACAAGGGACCTAGTCTAAGGACTATCATCGGGATGTACACTACTGCTAAGGGGATTCCTCAGCAATAGATGTCCTTAAGGAAACCATGTGGGGGATGGAGTACATCTGGTGAGCACACAGTTCAAATAAACACACAGTTTAAATAAACACCTACAAGTTGCGAGCCTGCTAGTGTTCCACTGGACTGTCTAGAATAGTCCGTGGTCGTCATCTATACTCCGCTAGATGACTGGATCATCAATAACATCTATAACAAGGCCTCTCATTATTTTATTTTGTCACACAACAACTAATACATCTACCCATGTTTTACTCCAACATTTTCGTAGATATAAAATACATATACATTTTAAATCATTGAAAACATGTATAAAATTGTTCATCCAGCATAGATAGCAAGTATACAGATAATATGCACACACAACACGTAATTTATATAAAATACTTCATATCTATGTGTAAGCTGAAGGTAACTTTGCACCCACCTGAAAGGTGGTGACTCAGCACTCGGATAGCGCTTCGATACTCTCAAAACGATTTTCCTTCGATAAAACCTAGTACCAATACCACTAGGGTTTAGTCTAACAATAACCGCTACAATTTAATTAGTCTGACTATTATTATTATTATATAAGCGTTAATACACTCAATATAAATCATAATAATAGCTCAATTAATTATTTTAATGACCTAATAACATCCCTATAATTATTTGAAAGCTATATTAATATTGTGTAAACGTAGCACACTTACAGCGAATTTTATCGAACACCGGAACTTAATTAGAGCAGCGTTTCGAAACCGAAAGACTCCTTTTTCTCGGGACTCAGGGAGCCTCGGGGCTTCCTTAGGGTGCTAGGGGTTCACCTAGACTTTAGGGAGGGTTCAAAACCCTAGAGAGAGAAAGATTTTAGAGAGAGAATGAGAAATGGTGTGAAAATGAAGGCTGCCCTCCCAGCTATTTATAGGCGCGAAGCCTCTTGGATTACACTGGGCGTACCGAGGCTACGCTGGGCGTAGTCTCGGATATGGATGCCAGCTCACAGCCAGTTGTCTCGCACACCGGTCGGATAGGAAGCGAAGGTACGCTGGGCGTACTAATCTCGGACGCGGGGCGTAGGGCGAAGCGACGTGGCGTTTATCAGATGCGAGGTTGGCCTTCATCGGACGGCTCAGATCGAGCCACGTCATCTATCTCGCATCAGATTTCGTGATTTTCTACTCCGACTTCTAAAAATCATAACTTTTGCATACGATCTCCGATTTTGACATTCTTTATATCCACGTGAAGGTGGGAACGTAATCTACAATTTTCGTTTAGACTTTGTCGGCTAATTTTGATTCGATTTTGAATTTTATATTATTAACACGCCGGGACAGGATTGGTCCGTTAAATCCTCATGACTTCTTCATCCGACGTCCGTTTTCGCCCATATTTTTCTCGTTACGCTACTCTTAACGAGATCTTCGATTCTTGTTCAGGTCATGTCGGCTAAAAACCGTTCGATCTACTATTTCGAATTTCGGGCTGTACACTGCTAATCTGAAACTTCGAAAAATCATAACTTCTTATACGAAGTAAGATTTGGGTGTTCTTTTTATCGATGTTCTTAGTTTAACATATTCTACGACTTTTGTTTAGATCACTAAGGCTAAATCTCGCTCTATCGTAAATTCACTATTTACGCTTCCCGGTATCGTGCCGGTTCCGTCGCGAAACTTCAACAGGTCATAACTTCTTCGTTATAACTCGGATTCCGGCGTTCTTTATATCCCCGGAATCCTTGTTTCGACCACTACGACTTTATATAAAGATATTGGGCTTATATCATACTTTAATTTTGACGCTTATTTTTATCTTTTATTTATTATACATTTATAATACACATAATTCACATAATACTCAAATATTTCATCTTTATTACTTCAAAAGGAGTTACAATAGTTGACCTAGATTATTACATTGTCAAAAATGCTTAGCCTTGAAACCCGGGCGTTACAAATTTCATGGTGGCACAACGCACCCAAGTGCACTGCGCCCTGGATACATGTCATAATCTCGATCCAAGTTGTGGGGAAGAAGGTTCTTCCTGATCTTTCCTCTTGTCGTCCATCCAAAGCGCCATGTGTCGGAATCTCGTTCGATGAATCTTAATTATTTTGTAAAATTCATAACTTTCGCATGTGAGTTCCGTTTTCGACGGTCTTTATATCCACATGTAGCTATCGAAGAGTACTACACCTTTCATTTAGACTCCCTCTGATACTTTTCCCTTTATTTTTTGTTTTACAGACCGAGAAGGCTTGGACTGTAAATAACGTTGTGAAAATCATAACTTCTTCATACGGGCTTTGTTTTCAACATTCTCTATATCGTTAAATTCATATTGAAGAGTACTACAACTTTTATTTAGATTGTTTTGAATAACAGACAACCAATTTTGATTTTGATTTATGTGTCACACACAACTATACTGTGTCGCACTCGAAATTTTGAAAAATTATAACTTCCTCATACGAAGTCAGATTTTGATGTTCTTTATATCGAAGAGTTTCTATTAATGAGAATTGTGACTTTTGTTTGGATCAATTGCGCTAAAAAGAAACCTATCTCCGGTTCACTTTTTACGACACATCTTGTTTTATCGGTTTGAACGCGAAACTTAGATAAATCATAATTTTCTCATACGAAGTCAGATTTGGATATTCTTTATATCCACGGAATCACCGTCATGACTACTATAACTTTTATTAAGATTATTTATCCAAAATAATATTTTATTTTTTTAATCTTTATTTTATCGCTTAACAACAAATTTTATATTAAAGTTTTCTACAAATATTATATAATCCTAATATTTGTCCATTTAATGTGTACATGATAATTATTTACTAACTCATTACACATATGAAGAATAATTATTTTAATTATCAATTTTAATTGTTTGTTTGAATGTATAATTACTACAATTATATGCTAAATGTCTAGCTCAAAATTGGGGACGTTACACCGAGTGAAAATGTTTCCCCTACTTTCATATTTTAGCATAAGGAATGAATTGAAACTGTAAAATTTAAATTTTGGAGTTTAGATCATAGTAAGAGGCTTAATGGAACACTTATTGCGATGTTGACTTACTTATAGTTAGTTTTAGGTGATCCTTAAGTTCTAGAACTATTCTAGAAGGGTATATTACTCTTTTGACACCTCTTAATGATGAATCTACATCTTGATTGCTAAGAATAGATCTTGGAGAAGAGTAGTTCAAGTAAAGATGAGTATGATGTTTTCTAAGCTTTGGACTAAGGTGAGTTACCAACACATATCCCTTTCCTTACTTTGAGTTGCGTTATGTTATACTGAATTGATTTTTCTTACTACTTGTATACAATACATATGTGTGCATTCATGAGATGCCATTCTTGGAAATTTGTTTGATTATAAAAGAAAAAAGCTAATGTTTCTTGAAAATGATTTGAGCAAGTAAGCAAGTTACTCGTGTATATCATGTTGTGATGAGTTGTGACCGTGAGATCCTGGGTACCCAAAATATTGATAGTTCGTCATTTGTGAGTAGATTTCTAGATAGTCCTCACGTGCACATCCGAGCTAGCTACCCCCTTGTGTGATGTAGGGTAGTGGTTTCCCTAATTACCTAACATTTGGTTTGTGAGACAACAATTGGTAATGGTTCATTGATTACACTCACCATGAGTCTAATATATTGAACCATCAATTTTTGCAATTTAGACTATTGATATGGACAAGGGTGATGTGTATTTGCATGCATTGCATCTACATTTATGATAAAATCATGGTTTACCCTTTTATGCGATTTTTTAGGACTTATGAGTCATTTTAGAATAATATAGTTTGAAGTCAATATGTGGGCATATAAGACCCTTTTGTTTTGATTGGGTTATTAAACCCAAGTGTTGTCTATGTTTTTGATTATTTTCAGCGGTTTAACTCGAGTAAGTTATATTGTCATCTCGTGCTCTAAATGAATCAACATCGGGTAACTCACTAGCCAAATGCATTGCCTAATTTATTTTGATATGTGGCGTGCTTGACATGAAACGTTTGAGAGTTTCTAGCTTCTTGCTTTTAACAAAACGCTCCAGTTTAAACAAAAATTTTCATTTGACAATACAAGCATTTCACTTTTAGGTTAAACAAAACATTATAAATTGAAAAGCTACTTCATGTAGCGTTTAACAAAACACTATTGAACTTTTGAAATCAATTTCCAAAATTGCCCTTATATATATATATATATATATATATATATATATATATATATATATATATAACAATTGTCATTTTATGTAATTTAACATATTTCAAAAACTTCTAACTACTTTTGCCAAACACTCATATTACAAACAAAAGTTATAGCTTTCAGCTGCCAGTTACTCGCTTTCAACAACCCACTACCAACTATTTTTTTTCAAATACGCCCCAAATTAAAGTCTTTGGAGAAATTAGAGGATCAAGACTTTTAAGAGACCCCAAATTATGGGGGAGCTTGAACTATGTTTTGATACCCTGATACGTCATATTTTTTAAACAACATATATTTTGATAACTTTTAGGATTATTTTATATTCGACAAACTTTATTAAAAACTCTAAACTTTGTTTTGAAAACCAAAATTAATTTTATATGTATTATTTTATAATGCCCATGCGTCATGCGAAGGGTGTTACATTTTTCAGTAAAGAAGTTTATCAAATCATACGAGATTTATGCTTATTAATTAGGTAAAATGATTGGGGGTAACTAAGTGTCAAAACCGTTCAAAAAATGTCATTCAACTATCCTAAGTATAACAAATGATACTTGTTAAGTGAGACCTTTGTATACATAATCCCATCCATATATACCTTTTGTTTAAATTAGACTTTATGGTAACAGTTGATTCCGAATTGAATGAGAAACTAAATCTAAAGTATGTCCACTGCATTTAGTCAAAAGAAACTCGAACACAAAAAACATACAACATCAACAATTCTTATTTCATTAAGAACGGGAAGGTTTTCACCATTACTTACAAATCAAACCTCACTACATAAACTCTCTTCTCTCTACAAAAGACCTCATTACAAATCACTCAACTAATCTACACACTCAATGAAAGCATGATTAAGAACAGAAGATGAACATTATGAACTCAAACCCTAAAGACAAGAGAGAAAGAAGAAGATATTCGTACAAAGTATCGGTCTAATTCAATCCTTACACAAATATCCTATTTATCTCTTTGACAAGTCAATTCGGATTACTTGATCAATAATATGGTCCAAATATAACCCGCGTGCACATATCTTCACCATGTTATCAATCCAATCCAAAAGATATATAATGTGTTCACAATATGTCCTCCTGCACAAAACCATAACTAACACAAGAATATATATATATATATATATATATATATATATATATATATATATATATATATATATATATATATATATATATATATATATATGGATATAGATCCGGTAAGAAAATTTTTTTAGTAGGAAGGTAAGAAGTTTTTTTTCTACATATTTTTTTGACGAACAAAAAAAATGAATCACTAGAGGATTCATTTGTAAGATGATTCACAAGAAAAAATTCTCAAAAAAACATCTATATGATTCATTTTTAAATAAATTAAGAAAAAATCCACTTTTATGACAATTTTAGTGAATAACAACAAAATCATTATATAAATGAATCATCGAGATGTTTTTTTGAGAATTTTTTCTTGTGAATCATCTTTCAAATGAATCATCTCATGATTCATTTTGTTTGTTCGCGAAAAAAATATGTAGAAAAAAAACTTCTTACCTTCCTACCAAAAATTTCCTTCTTATTTGATCTTGATTCTATATATATATATATATATATATATATATATATATATATATATATATATATATATATATATATATATATATATACATATATATATATATATATATATATATTATAATAAATTAAAAAACATTAAAGGATACTCAAAAGGATATATTGAATTATAAGTTTATACTCATTAAATCCACATAACTCAACATTTAGATTTAGATTTAGATTTAGATTTAGATTGAGAGTATAAAATGACATCTTCTTTAACACCATAAGTTTCTTCAAGGTATCAATATGCAGCTTCTATGTCTGTTCACTTGGTAATATTTTGATTAAAGGTGTGATTTTAGAAAATGGATATTGAAATCATAGGTGTATTTGATTTGTTTCAACTATCCTACCTTCCCATAAGATTGGTTGTATATTGTGTAGTCATACTTGTGATATATGAAATGCTCATTGCATAAGTACAATGATCCAAAAGACTTAGACAATAAAGTTCATAATTTTTTAACATAGTGAGGAAATTGAGACTAACCCATTAAATTAACACAAAGATGAACATCGAGTTCACAAAACAAGTCATGCATTTGTTGAAGATCAACGACGTTGTCGTGAGAGTAAAGTATAATGAGCAATGCCACCGAATTCTTCACATACATCGCTACAATGTTCGTCCCTTTTTTTCGTTTTCGACTTCAAAACTTCAATGTTATCTCTCTTAGACACGTTTGTCATGTTCAATATCCCAATATTGCTTGATTCATCCACAACCACTCTATACGACGACGGATCTGACAGATAAAAACAAACTTTGCTGCCACAAACGACATCATCACCCCATCTCTAATCCGATGAAATTGAATCGATTCAAAACAATCACACGTGCCCCTTTTTCTACTACAACTCAAATCCTTGTACAAACTACATATAGTACATAATTATGTGAATAGTTTCTAACGGATTTAGTGAGATACTTTTGAATTATGAAATCATGAAGAAAATCTTGGCTTAGGGTTATTTTGATTTAGATGTGGGTGCGTAATTGGGTAAATATAATGACTTAATACCTACATAAATGACATGTAATTACATTTTACCTTTAATTAGTTTTTACTGGTTCTATTTAGAGCTTTACCTTGAGATATCGGCTACCATAAGATATAATATAAATAAAAAGTATACTTAAGTGATAAAAAAAAAAAAAAAAAACCTTAATTTGCTGGTAATATTTATAGTTTAAATACTTGAATGATAATATT
Source organism: Lactuca saligna (assembly GCF_052625555.1). NCBI lineage: Eukaryota > Viridiplantae > Streptophyta > Magnoliopsida > Asterales > Asteraceae > Lactuca > Lactuca saligna. Next base: position 131,938,843 of record NC_136418.1, on the reverse strand, counting down.
CTTTAACAATTTTGAAACTTTGAAGAACCCAACTTTGAAGTCATTTTCCCTATCAAAGAGATATGTTAACTTTTCTTGGTCCAGAGGCAACAATCGTCTTTCTGACTATGCACAACTTCAGAAGAACCCAACTCCACCGCGCTCTTCCTCTCCAAATCCAGTTCCTCCGCCTCCTCTCCTCCATCTCCGCCACCACTGTCACCCCCTGGTACGCTGCTCCGCCCTCATCACCCAACAACCAAAACACAGACCCACTCCTCACCACTCTCTCCCAAGCCATCACCAACAAATCAAACCCTCTCGAAACCTCTGTCCGTAAACTCCTCCCGTCTCTCAAACCCCATCACATAATCGACCTAATCAACCTAAACCCACATTCTCTTGACCCACACGACCTCCTATCCTTCTTCAAATGGCTATCCACTCAACCCCCATTCCGCCACACCATCCAGTCTTACTTTACCATGATCAAATTCCTCTCCGCTCATCAAATGTTCCAGCAATCAGAATCTTTACTCCATTTCGTAGTCTCACGAAAAGGGAAACACTCCGCTGCTTCTGTCTTCCAAGCATATATCGACACTAAAGGTACACAACATGATGAATTTGTGATTGGTGCTCTCGTTAACTGTTACGTGGACAATGGGTTTATTTCCGATGCTATTCAATGTCTTCGGTTGGCGAAAAAACAAAACTTTAGGGTTCCATTACAGTGTTGTGGACGAGTTCTTGACTATTTAATGAAATCGAATTCCAGTTCGACTGCTTGGGGTTTTTATGTGGAGGCTTTGGGACATGGATATCCTCCAGATGTATATACTTTCAATAAATTGATGCATAAGTTTTCTAAAGAAGGTATGATCAACGATGCTAAACTGGTATTCGATGAAATTACTAAGTGGGGGCTAAGACCTAGTTTAGTTAGTTTCAATACTTTGTTGAATGGATACTGTAAATCAGGTAAACCGGAAGAAGCGTTTAGGTTAAAAAAAGCTATAGAAGAGACCAATCTTGCTCCAGATGCATTTACATACAGTGTTTTGATTAATGCCCTATGTAAAGAAAATAGATTAGGTAATGCATACCAGTTGTTCGATGAAATGTCTACAAGAGGTTTAAACCCCAATGACGTTATCTTTACAACCTTAATTAACGGTTTATGCAGTAATTCAAAGACCGATTTAGCAATGCAGATGTACAGTAAAATGTTGGTGAGAGGTATCAAAGCTGATTTAATTACCTTCAACACCCTTATCAATGGCCTTTGCAAGAGTGGTAAAATAGGAAAAGCTAGGAATTTAATTGATGAAATGGCACGTGAAGGGTTAAAACCTGACAAAATCACATACACGTGTCTCCTTGATGGGTGTTGTAAGGAGGGAGATTTGCAATTAGCACTTGAAGTGAAGGAGAAAATGGTGAAAGAAGGCATTGAGCTTGATGATGTGGCATTCACAGCTCTTATATCGGGTTTATGTAGGGAAGGATTTGTTGTTGATGCAGAAAAGTTATTGAGGGAAATGACAAAATTGGGTCTGAAACCTGATGATGCAACTTACACCATGGTTATTGATGGGGTTTGTAAGAAGGGAGATGTAAAAATGGGGTTTCAGTTGTTGAAGGAGATGCGTAGGGATGGAGTTGTTCCAGGGATTATAACATATAATGTGTTGATGAATGGATTGTGTAAATTAGGGCAAATGAAAAATGCAAGTAAGTTATTGCAATCGATGCTTGATTTGGGTGTGTTTCCAGATGATATTACTTACAATATTTTATTGGAAGGTCACTGTAAATATGGAGATCCTGAGGTTTTGGAGAAATTAAGAAGTGAAAAAGGAGTAATTTATGATTATGCTTCTTATATCTCTCTGGTAGAAGGGTCTGTTAAAAGTTAAAACGACTAATGGATCATATGTTAAAAGTGGATTTGAATTCAAAGATATGTAATTGGTTTCTTTCTCTATAAAGTATCAATTCCCAACACTTCATTTACATGATGCATATTATGTGTTTGATGAAATGCTCAAATGAAATATTTATTCGGCTATAAGGATGTTTAGGAGCATTATATGGGACCCACATATAAGTGTGTACATGTTCCATAGGAAGAAAAAATTAGAATGTGGAAAATTGTCTAAAAAATTAGAATGTGGAAAATTGTCTAGTTTTCCATGAAAATTTTCAAATGAAAATGAAAATTTTGGAAACGTATTTTGTTGATTCAGTTTTCAAAAATTTTCCAAGATTTATTTTCCTATTTCTGTAGAGAATTAAGTTGTTGTCTTCATCAAACTGTAATAATGATGCTTATCAACTCTAACATTATTGATGTACCAAAGCATGTTGTTAGTCGAAGTTCAATGATTGGCTTCATTGTAATACGAAAGTTACATCATAAATTATACTCCAATGACTTGTCACTCTAACATCGTTAATGTGTTAAAGCCTGGTGTTAATCAAGGTTCCATCATTGGTTAATCGTATCATCATTTGTTGCCTTGTCTCAACTATTGTTGTTTTTTTAATTTATATGATACTTAATAAGATAAGAGGGTGTTTGGTTGTTTATCTAACAATAACTTTTTAGCTTATTGATTTCTTGAAAAATCAATAAGTTAAAAAAAGTATTTGAGTATAGAAAAAGACATTTTTTAAAACAACTTTTTGTTTAGTCTTTAAAAATTAGATTTTAAGAAAAAAATTAGATGTTAAGAAGTCATAATTTTCAACTTTTGAAACAACTTATGACTTATTAGGTTTACAAAGTAGACAAAAGACAAAATTAAACCAAATTTTTTTTTTTAATTTATTGATTTATTGACTTTTGCAACTATAAAAACTAATCTAAACATTTTTTTTAAAACTCTTTTTTTCTACCTTTATAAGTCAATAATTCATTTCGACGGTAGGAAGCTACGTGAGGGGCTATTCCCGGATGACATCGGGAGGCCGCATTTGGGGGTGAAACTTTTAGGGGGAGCTGTTAATAGAGATGCTAGTTTCATTAGCAGCTTAGCCATAAAGAGAGCCGAAAACGCTGTGAATTTGATGCGTCTTCTTCCTCAATTGTCTGATCCCAGAGTGAGCTCCTGCTTCGGTCTTGTATGGGTATTGTTAAGCTTTTCTTTGGGCTGAGGACGTGTCAACCAGTTCACATGGAGGAGGCGGTAATATTCTTTGACAATGGGTTGCGCGGGGCTATTGAGGACATTATGGTTTGTGGTGGCCCTTTCTTTGGTGACATACAATGGCGCATTGCTTCCTTATCCATCAGGTTTGGTGATTTGGGTTTATACTCGGCAGTAGAGGCTATTTCATATGCTTTTGTTGCCTCAAGGACCCAAACTTGGGTATTGCAAGACCACATTTTACGGGATAGCGACATATATGATATGGATTCTGATTATGATGGTGCCTTGGCTTCTTTTCGTAACTAGCTTTCAGATTCTGACCTTAACAATTTTACTACTAAAGACACCGCCCCTCCTAAATCCCAGAGTACGCTGGCGAATGTCCTTTTTCGTAAAATTGTCCAAGATATGGAAGTTCGTCTCGACATGACGGCCCGTCAGAAAGCGGTTTTCTAGTGCTTATGTGCACCACATGCCCAAGATTTTCTTCTTGCTATCCCTATAGATGGGATTGGCCAACATATGTCTCCTGTGGAGTATCGTACTATCCTCAAATATTGACTCATGATTCCAATATTCACAGCTGACGAGATATGTCCGGTGTGTCGCAAGGAATGTTTGGACTCCTTTGGAGAGCATGCAGTTCACTGTAAAGAACTCTCGTGGTTCAAATACAGGCACAATATGGTTAGAGATGTTTTGTTCGATATATTTCAGCGTGCCGGAGTTTCCGCTAAGAAAGAGGCACCTGTGAATTTCTTGACTGACCCGACAGAAGGAAGGTCAACCATTAGACCGGCTGACATTTTGATTATTGGATGGGTCGGAGGGAAACATGCATGTGTGAACCTGACAGGGGTATCCCCTCTCGCGGGCTTCAGGGCGGGGGGTTTCACGGCAGGACTAACTGTTTTAAAAGCTGCTACAGGCAAAATCACCAAACATGAGATATCGTGTATGGAAAATCAACACGTGTTCATACCATTTGCATTTGATACGTTTGGTTTCCTCGCACCGAATGCGGTAGAGTTTCTTAATAGAGTATAACGGATCATGCATTGCAATGGTATATCCCTTAGTTTTATGAATGTAGTCTTTAAAAGATTGAACTTTGCTATACGAAAAGGCTTAGCGGCGTAGCTTGTTGCCCGTTTTCCATCTCACTTGTTGTACGATGATAATTAAATTAATCCATGTTATTTAGTCAAAAAAAACAAAAAAAAAAAAAAAAAAAAAACCTCAAACACCAATAACCAAAATAGATAGGTAATTAGCTAAAAAAAAAAAAAAAACCAAACAAACAAATAAAACCTCAAACACCAATAACGAAAATAGATGGGTAATTAGCTAAAGATTTTCAGGAATAAAAAACCGTGTTTAGGAAGCAAAAGATGGGAATTAGCTAAAAACGATAAAGAACCAGTTTTTGATTGTTTTATTATAAAAACATCCATCTTACAAAGACATACTATGTGTAGTTGTCATTCTTTGTTTTAGAAAGATACACGTATATTCTTTATTAAAAGTATTTCATTACAAAACGTTTATACTTATGTAACTTATTTATGTTAATATGATCATCGTTAGTATAAAATGAATATAGAAAAGAGTGAATTATTGAAATCGTCCCTATGGTTTTGTTAAAATTATATGTTTGGATCCTAATTTTTTTTTTTTTTTTTTTTTTTTTTTTTTTTTTTTTGCATTCGGATCGTTCCTACGGTTTAATTTTGTTGCGTTTTTCGTCTTTTACATACATAAAATTAGGGACCAAACATGTAATTTTCACCAAACTATAGGGACGAAAAATACAACAAAATCAAACCACAGGGGCGATCCGAATGCAAAAAAAAAATTATGGATCAAACATGCAATTTTGACTAAACCACAGGGACGATTTCAGTAATTTACTCTATAAAAAAAACTATTGATATGAAATTGGGGCTTTACCGCTTAAATATGAATATCAAAAAACTATTGAAGATCGCATTATTAAAAAATAGAAAAAAAAAAGTGTCAAAGATGGTTAATGATGATATGAAATTGGAGGTTGACCGCTTTTATATATATATATATATATATATATATATATATATATATATATATATATATATATATATATATATATATATATATATATATATATATATATATATATATAGGGTAAAGTGAATATACCTAACAACCTTATATAAGCTTAGATACCTAACTCCATAATACTACATCGGTTTGTATCATATTTACATTGTAATTACCTAAGGTTCCTAAACTTCAACCCCATAACTTGATTACTTTCAAAATCTTTGGATTTTCAACAATATATTTCTTTTACATCAAGTCTTTCTATTGAATACCACATAATGGGCTTCATATCCTACCGCTACAAATGAAAGGATGTAGGAGAAATATAATGATAAATTTTCAATTTTTTTTGAAGTAAATCAAGTTTAGGGATGAAATTTAAGAACCTTGGATGATTGCAATGAAAGTTTAATGCAAAATGACGTAGTTTGATGAGGTTAGGTACCTAAGCTTATATAAGGTTGTTAGGTATATTCACTTTACCCATATATATATATATATATATATATATATATATATATATATATATATATATATATATATATATATATATATATATATATATATATATCGGAAAACTATCGAAGATTGCACAAGAAAAGAAAAGACACTGATTATAAGCTCTTAATACCCAAGAATGAACATCAAATTGCGGAGAATGTAAAGACGAAATTACAAAAAAAAAAAAAAAAAAAAAAAAAAAAAAAAAAAAAAAAAAAAAAAAAAAACATAATCGCTCTAATGGTTAACCTATATACGACTCAAAATAAATGTTACATCATTAATACTTTAACTACTCCAAATTAAATAGCATTTGTGGTTAACTTTTTATTTTGTTTTTTTTATTTTTGAAAATTTAACTAATCTATCCCTCCCTGACCATTTATAATGTTTTATAAAACTCCATTACATGTATTAAAACTTACTATAAATATTAATGTGTTTGTTATGGTTCATATTAAACTTTATTATGATTCCTAATATATAAACTTTTATATGGAACAATAAAAATATCCCAAACTTTAATATAATTAAAGGATAGTATGATATGTTATTAAAGAGAAGGCGTTACCTATTCAAACCAACATAATATATTATATTGATCACTCAATAATATTTATTGAGTGGTTAATTAAAAAAAACCAAATAAGCTATGTACTCCGATGTAGTTGAATGGTTATTTTTAAAAAAAAATAGTAATAAGTCAAAAAAAAACTCCTAACTAGAAATGTTATTAGATATGTAGGCTTTAAGTCATATTTTTAAGTCATGATTTAAGTATTTCATTCTTTTTTATCAATCTTTTAAGTTATATTTTAAGTGGTGTAATTTTCAATATAATTAATGAAATTTTATAATTTTTATAAAATTTTGTTGTTTAAATAAAAATCTAAATGATATGTTGAAAATGGTGTATGGAAAACCAATATAATAGTGTTCTGGTAGACAAAAATTAAAATGATAGTACATTAAATGTATTATCATTCCCTCAAACCTAAATAAATTATATCATATTTATCTTCCAAGCTTGAACAAAAGCCTAAATAAATTATATCATACTTATCTTTCAAGCTTGAGCAAAATTAAGGATTCAACTATAACAAAATATTATTGAACATCAAAACAAAAGATTATTGAGCATCAAAACTGTCATATTTTAAAAAGATTGTTATTATTTACTTTATTTTGCCCAAACTTACATGTATCTATTTTTATGACAAGTCAAATATGATATCGAAAAATATTCTATTATGTATATAAGTCCAACATCTTGCACCCTATTTATGTAAAGTATGAATGTATATGCTATTTTCTTATATACATATCAAGATCGATTTTGAGGATTCAAATGATCTTCAAATACTCAGGACAAGTTAGAAAAAAAGTATTTATCGTTATATATATATATATATATATATATATATATATATATATATATATATATATATATATATATATATATATTTTGAGCCCATAAAAGTTGAGCACTGTGTAGTTGCTAATTCCCCCCCCCCCCCCCCCCCCCCCTCCAAAAAAAAGTCATATTTTTAAGTCTTGTTTTAAGTATTTCATTATTTTTTTACCAGTCTTCTTTTAAGTTATATTGTAACATCCAAAAAATATGATCCATAAAATTCATTTTTAAAGTTACTAGACCCATATCCCAAAACATCATCAATTTCAAAAACAATGTGAACATAAGATGATCATAGTATGTAATCAAAACAAACACATAAAAGTATTATCAAAGCATAAGTCCCAAAATCTCTACTGCGGAAATCATGGTGTGATGCGATGCGATCATCCCGAGCTCTTCCATTTGAAAATAGAAGTACCTGAAACATAATCTGAAAAACGTAAGCAAAAAGCATATTGAGTTCCCTCACCATATCACATACAAAACAATCATATTGAGTTCCTCAAAATACCACACACATCTCAGTAGCCTCTCATGGCTATACTCAGATAAGACCTTCTGATCAATGTGTCTCAGTGGGACCCTCCGATCCCATAACTTGGGTGGACCCTTCGGTCCTAACTCAGGAAGCTCATAATAATAATACTCAACATAAATCACAAAGACATAATGCAGAGCATCACAATACACAGATAAGCACATAAGACATCTCAGTCGCACAAAGATACCACACATGGTAAGTATAGTGCGAAAACTCACCTCGAAAGCTAATAAGTAATAATCTTGCACACAGAAATCTCGAAATAGCCTCCGCCTATCACAGAGGATAAATATCTCTAATTAATACTCTATACATACTCAATACCAAAAGGTTGCCCTATCTTTCTCTTTCTAACTCTTGGATTGGGTAAAAGACCATTTTACCCCTCCATGGTCTCCATTACTCATGTATGACCAAACCCTAAAGTCAACAGGAGTCAAACTTGACTCAACAGTCCATGTTTGACCTGAATCGCTGAATGCATCTATGTGACTCGTCGGGTCCCCTTGTTTCTTATGTTATATCGCGGAAGTCCACCTTGACTCGTCGAGTCGTCTCGCCAACTCGCCGAGTCACCCATGTCTAGACTCATCGGGGTAAAATCCCAGCCGACTCATCGAGTCAGCTCATAGACTCGGCGAGTCGCTACATTCTGATTTCTCATTCAGACGATTCAAAGCAGCTCTACTACTCCAAACACTAGATCTAGCATCCCAAGACTTCATTGTCACGTAAAGCTTCAATCTTTACGTTAATGAATGGTAGTTTTTCTCCAACATACCAAAACATGCTCTCATAATGTGTTAAGCACAATATCCTTGTGAATAAAGTTGGGACCTTTAGACTCTATGGACCTCACAAGGTCCAGATCTGAGGTCTAAACCTCAAGACAACTCTATAAGCTCGAAATCCCAAATAAAGGTGGTATAAACCCTAACCTTCCAAAATCAAGAGATCTAACCATAAGAATGATAAAGGTATGAACTTTTCACCTTTTACAGAAGGTCTTGGATGACAAGCAACAGATCTAACAGCCTCTTCTCGTTCCTTGCTTGAATTCCTTCTCTTCCCTTCCAAAGATGCACCAAAACACTCAATAAAAGCTCAACATTCTCTCTTTTAGCTCAAAAAGGTGACTAGGGTTTCTCTCAGTGAAGTTGGGCAACTCATGAGCCGCAAATGAGGCTATAAGTTCCCTTATATAGGCCCCAAACCCGGGGATTTAGGGTTTCACTACACAACACCTACTCGACGAGTCGACTCTCCGACTCGTCGAGCCTGCTCATTAAACCCACGCAATCAACTCGAATCTACTCGACGAGTTTGACTTAAAACTCGATGAGTCACTCAATAAACCCCGAAATAAACACACCATTAATATACCTAGGATTTCAGATGTTACAATCCCCCCCCCCCCCCATTTGAATTAGATTTTTCCCTCGAAATCGCTCCTTAGCAACACATAGATCAAACCCAATAACCCGTGAAACACCACCGAAAGGATCTCATAGAACACAACTATCTTCCTCCAAGGACACCTGAACCCAAATAGGAGATCCCAATCCCGAAAAAGCACAGACTCCTTTGCCGCTACGATACCTGATCTGACTCTCCAGAACCTGCAAAACTCTAGTGGTCTGTCTCCCTGCCAGACCGCCCTCACATGATATCACCATGCTTATCGCTCCTAGAATAACAGACCCAGATAACTCACACGCCCCTCTGATTCTCTTGCTGAGACTGATAGAATCGAGTCACTAGCCAAATAATTGGCTGCCAATCACTCATACCAGATATACTAATAAATCCAGCTCATACTCCAAAGGATCGAAAGGGCCACATTCCACCATGGACTCATCCACTGTAAAACTATCAGAACCCATCTGAACAATGAACTCTCAACATTCTATCCTCAGACTCAAGAAAATGATCATGCTCACTTAGAAGTATCCTCTGACATCTATAATCATAAGTCCTAACTTCCTCTCAAATATTGCATTCAACACTTGACACCAGGTCAACTCCCAACCCAACAATTGAACCTTCAAAGATTACCCATTGCATACCAAAAATATCTCACTGGCTTCCTTCTCAAAAACTATCTCGACTCTGTCACACGAGTTACGAAGTACGCTTTACCCCAAGCGAATACTAAAATCCCAACTGAAATCGTCTCATCCTCAACCTCTGTTGTCTACTACTTATTAGATCCATGCGTCTCTCGATCCTTCCCATACTAACGAACTGACCCACTTAGGTCTAAGACTTCAGATGACAAACAATATCCCTCAAAATGAGACCCATCTCTGAATCTGGAATCTCATTTCTCCTACTCAATGCACCACCAGAGACAGACTCAAACTCGAGAGTCTGATCTGACACAGAATTGGAACCACTCGCACCAATGAATCACTCAACTCACGACCCATGACCTGCTATCCACGCGTACATTACTTCTCCAATTCCTTCCAATTGCGATAACCACGCCTTAACTCGGACTATAACGATTCCTGACCAATATGGAGACCCCAGTATCACCCTTGGTCTGACCAACAAGTCCCCGAAAACTCAAATAATAAGGCTACCCAAGCCTAAAAACTCTTCCGCATCATGCTCTGACTAGCAAATAATACGGCTCCCTATAGTATCATAACATACCCTATCACTAACCTGAGAAGGCTACGACTCTCTGCAGGCCTGCAACACTCTCTCACTGACTCGTGAATACTACAGATCCCCGTAGTATCACAACACTCTCTCGCTGACTGGTGAATACTACAGCTCCCCACGGTATCACAACACTCTCTCGCCGACTCACCATGGGCTCAATCCATGGTTTTCCCTTGATAATCCAAAGTGATTATTCCCACTCGGATCCACTCACCCTCTTATCACCCCCTAATCTCATTCTCGAGTCATCACCCTAATGAGTTCAATATTGAATACTCATGGTCCAAGATAAATAGGTACACACACCCACCCAGGTTAAGCATCACCACTCTTGACGACAACCTATCATGACCAAACACTTTTCTCACTACAATTTACATACTTGGATACTCCCGTTTGATGACAATAGCTAAAGGGTTCCCACTGGAACCATAGTCACTTGATACTCCACTTGCCATCTCATAACTCAAGTCTCAAAATAATCAGAAATTCAGGGCATCATACTCGGATACCTCGGTACACCATCACAGAACCTCACGATGTCATGCCTTAACCAATGATCTCCTACTTACAGCACCATACTCGAATACTGCAATGCATCCTTTCATAATCTCACAACTTATCTTCCTCTCACACAGATCGTAACTTCGAAATATTCCACCTCTCAATTTGAAAACACGGAGGAATTGTCAATGACTCAGAACACTTTGACGACAATCTGAAACTCCCTCCTCTATTGCTCAAAACCCATGCAAGAATACTCATACCGACCCTGAAGTTGGTTGCCCAATCAACTCCTGTTCTTCCCAAAGTGTATATAATAACCCATACGTTGAACTAAAAGTTCTCAACTACATAAACTACCCTTTCGAGCCAACCACTTCGATTTCACCATTACATCCTCGAAGAATTGCTAACCACCACAAGGTTTCTGACCAACGGCCACCTGTCGTGGAGACACTCATCCTTTCCTGAACACGTACAACATGCATTATCTCGATCTGCACCCCACCTTGACCACCAATAAACCCAGGTCTCATGTATCCGATTCTCTAACTACTCTTGAACTAATCTTTGATCCTTTTAATAAAATACCTGGACCTCCCCCACTCAGGGTTCGAACCATCACCATAGGCATACCAACAATCTACTCCATAGATTGTTTCACCAGGTATATCACACTTGACTCTTGAAAAGTACCACGTAATCACTCAATGATCTTCCTGATGGAAACCAAGCAACTCCAAATATCTTGTATCTCAGACAAAAACCTTAGAATCCTCCCGACGTGACTGCCTCTAGTCATCTTGGACGCCTCAGACTGACACACCGCCGGATACCCCGATTGTTCCGAAACAATCCTGACTCTCAATCTGGAAATAATGCATTATCACGCACCTCGTCTCTGATTCCTCGACCAGCCTCCCAACGTGTCATCCAAAATCTCATATTGACACACTGCCAGACATCTCAACTGTCCCGTAGTAGCCACGACTTTCAGCCTAAAAATAATGAACTATCACACTCTTCATCTTCGACTCGCCCAACCAACGTCCCATCATAAGAATTATCATGAGAGCAGAGACCTCACTCCCACACTCGATATCCATCATAGACAATGAGAGCCACCGCCTTGATATACTCCTCTCGATCGCCCAACACTGCTACTAGCATATGCGCTACTATACTCAAATAGGGTATATCTGTGACCATCTAAGTCCCCACTATTGTCTCTCTCATGCTATAATATTACCTTGCGGCAACATAATGCCCATATACTCTGGTGAAAGATCGCAACAAATGCTACCCCACAGGGTTTACCTTCAAGCTTAGAAAACCGAAAGCTCAATATCTCTTCTGCTTCTCACAAGAAACGGAAATAACGCAACTTTGGTCATAGAAAGTGACATTTCCACTATCGGCTGGTTGCTCAACTCATATCGCAATCCTACATAAAGCACCATCTCTACTCATCCTTGAGTCTTATGACTCCAACTGGCATCTCACCAATAAAATCTCTCGGAAACTGACTCGATTTCCCTCTCAAGGTATGCTCCATTGAAACTCGTTTGACATGGCCCTCAGGCCTTACACTCTGTCATACCTATTCTCCCTCTACCCACTCACAACGGGATAACTGGTAAGTTCTAAAGCACTAACCGCCACGAACCATGGTACTCGAACCATGTTATCACCTCTCAATCTGCCACGAATCATGGTACCCGAACCATGTTATCACCTCTTAATTCGCTACCTAGAATCTTCTGGAATTCTCCCTGTTTCGAGTACGAGTCCTCTGCTTTCAGTAGTACAGGCCCATACTACCTGCCACATCTACCCATACTTTCCACACGGATCATCCCAGATTTCCTAAGTAGCTCCTCAACCATTCTCGATCACCAATCCTGATATACTCGGTCGCTACCCAGCGAATACTCTCCTCTATCAGCATACTCTTCTGACTACAGACACCCCTAGGCTCTTCCTAGGTTCTCACACTTCTCTGCCATCAGCTGCTGAAGAACTCCTTATGATGCCAACCATCTACCTCCTGAATATCGTCATATTCACTTAGTAGCTGACACCCATCATGAAGAGTTCTACAAAGCACAAAGCAAGCAGCATTCGGGCATCGAATAATCTCCACCAACACGTAAAAACACTCTAGGTTAAAACTCTACTTGCTCTCAAAAGGTATCACCGAACTCAGGCTATCTCATTACTCTTCTCAGCAGACTCCTCAATGCTCATCTAGGCATCTCTCCTAGATTATCTCTCGACTCAGAACTCCCTCTCTAAATGATTTCTGCTAGATACTCTTACTTAGCAGATACTCAAGGCACATAACAGATAACAACAACCTCTAGGCTAGGGCATCACAAATCAGGCAACTCTAGCCCTAATATATGAAATACCTAGCCTACTTTCTAGTAGGCATCACAAATATCTCAATAAGAACTGATAACACAAACAAATAAGTAGGGGTAATTAGGGAAATCACCGTTCGGGCTCTAGCTGATTGTACACACTACTTTTTCTCATTTTTTTCTTAGAAACTCTTGCTAGTTTAGAAAAATCATTTCCATTGAATTTTTTTCTCAAATCCTTAGTTTGAGTCCAAACATACCTAAAGGTGCATCTGAATCCCTCAAATCAAGGCTCTGATACCAACTTGTAACACCGTAAAATTTCAAACAAAATTTTCATTTCAAACACAGTAAAACATATGTTACATTTCCTCAAAATACAAGTAATGATTTATCAACACATTTTTATTTAAAATTGTTTATGACAAATCCAGGATCCCCCAAACATAACTCTATCCCTCATATATACCAACCCGTCGAGTCACCCATGTCCAGACTCATCGGGGAAAAACCCCAGCCGACTCGTCGAGTCAGCTCATAGACTCGACGAGTCCCTTCAATCTGATTTCTCATTCAGACGATTCAAAGCGACTCTATTACTCCAAACACTAGATCTAGCATCCCAAGACTTCATTGTCACGTAAAGCTTCAATCTTTACGTTCATGCATGGTAGTTTTGCTCCAACATACCAAAACGTTCTCTCACAATGTGTTAAGCACAATATCCTTCATATGGGTGAATAAAGTTGGGACCTTTGGACTCTAGGGACCTCACAAGGTCCAGATCTGAGGTCTAAACCTCAAGGCAACTCTATAAGCTCGAAATCCCAAATAAAGGTAACATAAACCCTAACCCTCCAAAATCAAGAGATCTAACCATAAGAATGATAAAGGTATGACCTTTTCACCTTTTATAGAAGCTCCTGGAGGACAAGCAACAGATCTGACAACCTATTCTCGTTCCTTGCTTGAATTCCTTCTCTTCCCTTCCAAAGATGCACCAAAATACTCAATAGAAGCTCAACATTCGCTCTTTTAGCTCAAAAAGGCGAGTAGGGTTTCTCTCAGTGAAGTTGGGCAACACATGAGCCGCAAATGAGGCTATAAGTTCCCTTATATAGGCCCTAAACCCGGGGATTTAGGGTTTCACTACACAATACCTACTTGGCAAGTTGGCTCTCCGACTCGTCGAGTCCGCTTATTAAACCCACGCAATCAACTCGATTCTACTCAACGAGTTGAACTCACAACTCGTTGAGTCACTCAATAAACCCCAAAATAATCATACCATTAATATACCTAGGATTCCGGATGTTACATGACTTACCCATTCGGTCTATTTAAACTGGATACTGCCAAGCATTTATGGGTGCTCGACCTGCACCTTCGGTCTATTTCAACCAGATAATGTCGAGCATATTTGGGTGCTCGACCTGCCCCTTTGGTCTATCTCAATCGGATACCGGGTCTATTTCACCCCTTATGACTACCTCATTATATCACACATAATTCACAGAATCATCAAACAATACATGCACAACCGATAATTATCACAAATACAATCATCATGTTATATCATAACTAGTGGGCCGACCTTGGTGCCTGCGACCCAAGAATTCTATAAAGGGATATTCACCTCGCATAGCCGAATCACAAAGAAAATCCCTGGCTGCTGGCTAACCAATCCCGAACTATCAATATCAAAACAACACCCAATTAACATTTGGGTTCTAATCCATAACCGTAAATCCATTACTAAGGTAAATCACCAACTTACACCTTACCAAGTTTGGACCAAGACTTAGGCCCAACCTAATAATCTAAAAGGCCCAAATAGCAAAAACCACCCAAGGCCCAATCCATGGCCCAATTTTCCAAATTGGACCCAAACCCATTGTAGGCATTCTCAAGATAATTATCAGCTCAAAACCTGATGGCCCAATAGGGACCATGACAACTAAGCCCAAAAGAAACAACCCAGTCGAACCGAAGCCCATACCAAAAGAGTCCAAGTAACAAAAAGCCCAATTCCCATCTAATCAGACATACACACGACGTACATGGATTGTACGCACGACGTACGTCGCTGGTCCAAAAACAAGAATCATAGCCAGAACGCGCCGCCTTCCCCAGTGGTATGCATGACGTTTCCGATGGCCACCTAAAAGTCATTCCAATGACTTAATCCTTTAAGTTAAATGTCCAAAACCTCAGAATAGCTAAATATAAGTGACTTTGTCCATAAAGTCGAAGGCTTTAAGCCTTTGCATGGCTTAATGATGTCTAACACAAAAGATGAACTCCAAAGTTCAAAATCACCCCAAAATGTATTAAAAACTTCTAAATACCTTTAGACTCCCATCCAAACTTCCAGGTCTTATTCAAAGGGACTTCTTAAGTCATAAAGTTCCTAACTTTATGAATTAGCATGACTCAATGGGACCCAAATCAAAACAATAACTCCCAAATTTCACAAAAAGAGTACCAAATCATGCATGGAAGGTTTATACTCATCAAGATCCAAAGTTTATGACTCCACAACCCTAACAACGACCAAATATGAAGCTTAAAGGTTTTGGAGTAACTTCTACTCACAAGAACCACCTCAAAGGGACCAAATCCATAACAAAATACCACATAGCCAGATCTACATGAAAGATTTGTGAAGGTTGAAACTTTATACCTCTAGAAGATAGATCTAGGTGCGCAAGGCCTAGATCCAAAAGCTCTAAATCAAACAATGAATCTTCAAGAAGTTACTTCTTCCTCCTTAAGCACCAAGAACACCCAAAATCACAATAAAGCTCAAGAAATACTCAAATGGAGGCTAGGATTTTGTTCTTACGGTTAGAGAGGATGGAAGCTGAAGGAAATGAGGGGTGGAGGCGAGTTAAGGTCTTTAAATAGGATCGAAGACCCTAAATTAGGGTTTTCATCTAACCTACGAATACCCAACGTTCCCCAAAATTGTCCCCATCCATTTCGCCCATGAACGCCCCGCGTTCCTTTCTGGTACACCCCGCGTACCCGGTTTTGTCCAAAACATTTCTAACTTCAAATGATCATAACTTTTGCATCCCTTATCTGTTTTCGACGTTCTTTATATCCATAGAAAGGTGACGAGAAGCCCTATACTCCTATCAACTTACTTTTTCCTGAAAACCAATCTAAATCAAATCCATAATTCATAAAAGCCCTGAACCAATGCCTTTGCCGATACTCTTACGCTCTAAAACACAAACCGAATACCCGGATCATCCAAATTACATCATCCACCTACAAATGAGCCTACACCTCAATTCTTCAAGGGATCTAAGTCTTCTAATAACCACTCCTTGATCACCACCCCACAATGGGAAATGATTCGAAACAGGGCGTTACAACTCTCCCCCACTTAAATTTGATTTCATCCTCGAAATCATTCCTTACCATCCCAGGAACTCAAGATAGCCTGAAGAATGCAACCACAACCCCAAGCATACAACGACCTTTCCAAGGCTACCGGACCCAACCTTAGCAAAACTCTCAAAATTCAAAGATGATTGAATCCTTTCGCTACCCGAAAATAACCCCTTTTGAAATAACCACATCTACTCAATCTGAAATTTGAAGTCTTGCAATGGTCTGACCCCCCTTACAATTAAACCACCCATACTGAACCATTATTGAATCCATTCCACTTATCTCTCAACTGACTAGTCAACTTTTGATAACTTGAGGTTCCCACTAGGAAACAAAATCACATACCAATTATTGCTACATAATACTTATACTTGACAGATGGCTCATATAATCCACTGAGTATAAGACTCATCCCTGCAACAATTAGAATCAATCGAGAGCTGCGCAACAAGGTCAAATCATTTACTCTAAGATTATTTAATCCAAACTGCAAGTAACTTAACATATCCTCCGGAAAAAAAAAGACGACTCCACACACGAGTTCCAAATCAATAATACTGCCTTGACTTATCTTGATTCCCTTCACCAATAGAGCCAATTCAAGACACACTCACAAGAGCTTGATCAATCACCAAAACTGAATTCATTCCTTACCTATGAACCATTCGATTGATGCCCTCGGCGTATAGATGCCCCAAATTCTTATCCCATGAAAAAAAAATCCTGCACATAAACACTTATGATTCCTAACTCGAGATCTCACTCAAAAATCAACCCGATACTTAACTCATAACCTGAGATCCACAGATCTGCGCTTGCATTTTACCCAAAACCTTATGATTCCCGACAACCCCTCACTAGACCGAGATGTAAAGATTACCAATCATCGTTGAGACTACCAGTTTCGCACCTGGACCAACCACCAGGTTCTCATGAGTCCAAATAACAAGGTTACCGAACCTATAAACCCCTCTGTGTTACACACTTACCACCCAATTGATCATATATCTCAAGATCCAATACCTTGATCCAACGATTTCCACCACGTCCCACTTGCATTATCATAATCATACGTGCCTCGCCCACGGGTCCCACCCATCTAGAGCTATATAGTCCCGACTCCGCCTTAGACCCCAATGGTCCTCAACCTAAAACATAGAAATATTCTCCGACAATCCTGACCGGCGTGCCCAAGGCACAAACTAGTCCCCCCTTTGTGCTCATCACCACCTTAAATGATAATCTACCTCGAACTGGTGAATGCTACGATCTAATCGTAGTCTTACAACACTTCTAACCAACCATGGTTACCATCCATGGCCTTACCACACCCAAATTATCACAACCCCACTCATCCTGAGCCGAAACCTACATCTCACTGCATCCAATCAGGTGTTCCAGTCATACCTCAAATTCCAAAGCCCTCAACGTGCACTCAACTACAAGCCTGCTATACATAATAAAGAAGGATTCGCCCAAAAGTTGGAAGTTTCTTGAACTCCAACTTACACAACCTCAATCTCAACAGTTACTTGGGTCGTCTCTCCTCTTGGCCAGGATGTGAAACTTGCCTTAGTTCCCCACCCTTCTTATCTCCCAAAAATCTTTATCGATTCTTCCCCACTTGGATTCGACGAAGCTCTTTCACCGCTTATTTCCAATGCATTCCTGACCAATCAACCTCATATAACATGAACCGCCCATGACCTATGCTACTCAATACTAGCGTTCCAGTACTAGCCAAACTCAATGATTGCCTAAATTCTGAAATCCTGAAGAATACACTTGAAGTCTTAACTAGTCTGATAATCCAAATGAACCCTCCCATGATACCTTACAAATTCCTTGAGTTCTTATGCTGGCGACAGAAACTATAACCCTTGCCCTGAACCAAAAAATCTTTATCCCAACTTCCATTCTCAAAGAATCACTATATTCTAACGACTACAACCCATGAGAATATAAAACTCCCCTAACACTTCCAATAACCAAACAACTCATGCAACTGACACTACCATCTTCATGCTACCGATATTCTCCTAGCAACGGTAGTGTTTGAACCAAAAAGCTCTTCCATAGGAAACCACTGATCATACCAGAACCGATGATAAAACCACTGAACCATGACTTCACTGGAGAACTAGCTCGCTAACCCTGACCAAAGATCCTTCAAGAAATACCCCTGAATTTATCCTGACAAAGACCTGAATCAACAACTGAACATGCTAACACCCACTCAACAGGATATGACCCACTAATTGATTCATCGAAGACTCTTGGTATGTAGAGTGACATATCACAATCCTTTATAATATAACCTAGACAATATCAGAAAATCAACGCGGTGTATAACTTACCCAGAACAAGAAAAATTCCTACGCAATACAACTTCCCGATAACAACCCAGAAGATGACATTTCCGCAAAAGCACCTCAAGGAATCCTGAACTCCTCCGCCTGAGTTACTCTGACCATCCTGAGGACATGGTGTCAAACTCCCCTACGATCCCAATGAAAAGAACTAACAATAGGATCATCCTCCCTAAAGGATTCTAGGGATCCACAAGCCTCGGGCTCCAGATAAGTCCCTATCTGCCCTACTACATCCTCGGCGTGAAAGTCCATGCGATAACCAACCAAGAGCTCCAAAATCCCTTCCTTCGCTAAACCAAAGACCACCGGGGTCTATTCAAAATACCACGAGTAATCTCCGATAAGATGAACTCCCATGTCCGCACATCGATCGGCTCAGTACTTGCTACTGAGCCAGAACCAGAATCTGAACCCCATTCCTGAGTGGTCAACACCATACTGAAAAAAACATGCAAGAGATCCGAATATACCCAAGAATCCTTATCCCATAGGCTTCATAGATTCTCCAAGACTCTCCCCGATTTGAGTATGGATCCTGTGATTTTTGTAGTACGGGCCCAATACTACTGTCCACACCTATCCATACCTTCCTCAAGAATCCTACCGAATCCTCTAAGTCACCTTCTCAAATCTACACACCAAACACTCGCTACCCAGCGAAACAAAACCCACCGAAACAATCCCTAGGCTTTCCTATGTTCCTGACCTCACCCCGCCCTCAGCTGTTGAAGAACTCCCCTTAATGCCAGTTACCCTCCTAATGAATACAATCACATGCAAAAAAAACATAGATAATCCATTGAGTAATACTCATCCGTACAACGGTTGGACTCAGAAAAGAGTTGCGCAATTGGGTCAAATCCATCACTCTGAGATTATTCAACCCTTGTCACATGTGACTTGACATATTCACTTAGTAGCTAACTCCCATCACCTAAGAGTTCCACAAAGCACAAAGCAAGAAGCATTCGTGCAATAACACTCTAATCCACCGAATAATTACAAGCATTAAATACCACATACTACAATCCATACTAGGAGCCCCCACTCCCACTACTGATTGCCTTACGCATACAAATCATACCCAAACCAGCATCCCATGCTTCATAGGCTACCAGACATCACATATCAGGCCCACCCACCGCTGGCTAATCAGAACTTGCATGCAAGTTTACAAGCTCATACAATAGGCATACAAGGCATCTCTCCTAGCATTCTATCATGCAAAAAGCAAGCAAACCCTAGCCCTAGCTAGCATGCGATTCACAGATTCATAATCAAATAATAACAGATAACACGTATGGGCATATTGGGGAAAACATCCTTGAGATCGGCCGATTACATGCATCATACCCCTTGTCTTTTATAAAAATCCTTAGTTTTAAACGAAATATTTTTCTTATAAAAAAACCTACCAAACCCCCGATTTAAGTTCAGACACACTCGAGAGTATGCCTGAATCCCTCAAACCAAGACTCTAATACCAACTTGTAACATCCCATAAATATGACCCAAAAATTTCATTTTTAAAGTTACTAGACCCATATCCCAAAACATCATCAATTTCAAAAACAATGTGAACATACAATGATCATAGTATGTATAAAAACAAAACACAAAAAAGTATTATCAGAGCATAAGTCCCAAAATTTCTACTGCAGAAATCATGGTGTGATGCGATGCAATCATCCCGAGCTCTTCCATTTGAAAATCGAAGTACCGAAACATAAACTGAAAACCGTAATCACAAAGCTTAATGAGTTCCCCTATGCTACCACATATAAAATAATCATACCGCCAAGAATATCTGGTTGCTGACCTAACCCTTTGGTCTATTTCAATCGGATACTGCCTAACATATCTAGGTGCTCGACCTGCCCCTTCGGTTTATTTCAACCAAATAATGCCGAGCATATCTGGGTGCTTGACCTATACATTCGGTCTATTTCAATCGGATAATGTCGAACATATTTGGGTGCTCGACCTGCCCCTTCGGTCTATTTAAATCGGATACCGGGTCTATTTCACCCCATACCACTATCACATAATATCACACATAATTCACAAAATCATCAAACAATACATGCACAACTGATAATTATCACAAAGACAATCATCATGCTATATCATAACTAATGGGCCGGCCTTGGTGCCTTTGACCCATGAATTCTACGACGTGAGACTCACCTCGCACTGCCTAATCACACTGAAAATCCCTAGCTGTTGGCTGACCGATCCCCGAACTATCAATATCGAAACAACACTAAATTAACATTTGGGTTCCAATCCATAACCGTAAATCCATTACTAAGGGCAATGACCAATTTAGCCCTTACAAAGTTTAGACCAAGACTTAGGCCCAAACTTAATAATCCAAAAGGCTGAAATACCAAAAACCACCCAAGGCCCAATCCATGCCCTAATTTTCCAACTTGGGCCCAAACCCATTGTAGGCCTTCTTAAGATAATTATCAACTCAAAACCTGATGGCCCAACAGGGACCAAGACAACTAAGCCCAAAAGAAACAACCCAGCCCAACCGAAGCCCATACCAAAAGAGTCCAAGTAACAAAAAGCCTAATTCCCATCTAATCAGACGTACGCATGATGCACATGGCTTGTACGCATGACGTATGTCGCCGGTCCAAAAACAAGAATCATATACAGAACGCATCACCTTCCCCAGTGGTACGCATGATGTTCCCAACGACCACTTAAAAGTCATTCCAATGACTTAATCCTTTTATCCAAACGTCCAAAACCTCATAATAGCTATATATAAGTGACTTGGTCCATAAAGTCGAAAGCTTTAAGCCTTTGCATGGCTTAATGACGTCCAACACAAAAGATGAACTCCAAAGTTCAAAATCACCCCAAAATGTCTTAAAAACTTCTTAATACCTTTAGACTCCCATCCAAACTTCCAAGTCTTATTCAAAGGGACTTCTTAAGTCATAAAGTTCCTAACTTTATGAATTAGCATGA